>NW_026521249.1:5368859-6711074 GCF_021234435.1 Artibeus jamaicensis | reverse complement strand
TACTGCATGTAGGACAGACTTTAGTATACAGAGTTCGATCTTGTGATTGGCATCACCTGAGAGCTTTAAGAGACGCAGAAACCTGAACCCTATTTCAGACCTGCTGAATGAAACTTGCGGTTTAATGAGATCCCCAATTGATTCATACACACAGTAAAATTTGAGAAGCACTGGCATATGCCACTGTGTTTCGTTCCACTCATAGCAGAATATGCATGCACAAACACACAAGGTTGCTTGGAACTGTGAGAACAGAAAAGCATCAAAATACCTGGAGTCCATGTTACTAAAAAGTCCATATTACTAAATTTTGTGTACCTGAGTTCAATCCCTGGTATTTCACTTGTTATGGATCTGAGATTTTTTATCTGCAATCTGAAGGAAGGTGCTCACAAGATGATTCTAATACCCCTTCTCATTCTAAAATTATTTGATGTATTATTTATGCATCGGTTGTTCATTT
The DNA here is from genome assembly GCF_021234435.1 of Artibeus jamaicensis. Lineage (NCBI taxonomy): Eukaryota > Metazoa > Chordata > Mammalia > Chiroptera > Phyllostomidae > Artibeus > Artibeus jamaicensis. The sequence goes on along the minus strand of NW_026521249.1, from coordinate 6,710,611 downwards.
TGTTATATATCCATACTCATTTATTCATGCCTCAGCAAATTGATTGCCTCAAGGATTCTGATATCAATCTAATGATTATGTTTTATATTTATAGCTTGCAAACTATGTTTTGTGCCAGCAGAATGTTTTGTCTAGTAAACAAGGCATTTTAAATTTTTGAAATTATTTTCAAACATTTTAAAAATTATAAGAATTCATCTCAAACCTTAGTATTTCCTGCTTCTCTTGAAAAATCTGAAAACCTGTTACTGTCGAGCTCACATTTTCACACGGACAATCACCTATGGTGCAACCCCAGTTTGCCCCAGTTCCCAACAAGCTTTATTCATTTACATTATTGTCCTCGGAATCAGTAGCCTCTGGCTTAAATGGTGTTTTCAATCAAGTCTTTTAACAGGTCCAAAAACTATAACAGACAGACTAAATAAAGATTTGTGCTCTTTCACAAACACTAACCTTTAAAACTGAATGGTATATTTCTTACATCAGTACCAGGATGGTGGCAGTATTAATACTCTTTTTAAGTACCACAGTTCCCTTTTACAATTATTAAGTATTCATAGCATTAATCTGGGAATCGGCATGTCTACACAGGAACCATTTACTAATTTACCTGTCTCTTAATGAGCTGAAAAGTGTGCAGGGTGATAGCACAGTTTTGAAGGAAACAGAACAATTCAGGCCCTCAGAGAACTTAGTCTTACAGGAGGGATATGCAAGCTGAATAAGGAATTTCGGCCACATGTGATGGAGGTTATGGCAGTGGGTGCCACATGGCTAATAACAGAGAATGTGAGCCAGCCTAGGAGATGAGAAGGTTCAGGGGCTTTTCAGAGTTTTTAAGCTGAGACTGAAGGACAATGGCCATCCAGTAAAAAACGTGGGGAGAAGTTTCCTGGGAGAGAATGCATATGCAAAGCCCAAGAGAGAAAGTGTAGCAAGAAAGTGACTGAAAGACACACAGTGTGCCTGAAATGAAAATAAAAAAGGAGGAAGCTTGACATGAAAGGACCTGGTGATACAGAGCAATTTCTAGACATTGGACTTTCAAGGAGCATCAGGGAGGGCACCAACGGGGCTTAAGTGTCAATGTCATCTTTGAGCTTTGAATGTATCACTCTGACTTAAATATACATCTAGAAGCTTGGATATTCACAGGGATTACAGGCATCGGGTAAGTTGTTAAATGGACTACCATCAGACTCACCGCATATTTTGTCACACTGATTAGAAACATGAATCTGCCGTGCCATAGAAGCACTGCGGTGTGGCCACGAGACACCAGTTTCATAGTTTACAACACATTTTTCCAATCCTGTCATGAATCACTAAGATAGTACACATAACCTCATTTGGGGGTAAGGCTGAAAGTCTAAATTTGAGCCCGTTGACTGTGAGGCAGGCGGAGCCCATTGGCCTCCGGCCCCATGAAGACAGACCTGGCTGTGTGCAAGAGTCAGTGTTACAGGCAGCAACATTTATTCCTGGGTGTGCATGAGGTTGAACATATTACTCCCTGACCTCTGGGCTGAAAGCCAGCTTTGTCTGGAGGGCCCTGCTGTTTCTAAGCAGTCCACGGCTGTGTGACTCATTTAGGGTGGCGCTTCGGTGTTTAAAAGCATTCCTTCTGCTCAGCCTGCTTATGTTATACCACTTACTGCAACATCGAAAGCACTGCTTGGTGTCCTGTTTGGACATTCACTGCATATTTCCACCTGAGCAGAGTTAAATGTGATCACAAATAACGTAGAGAAATGAAAAGTCCCCCAAATTAATTTGTGTTTGCTCATTTTTTAAAAAGTTTCACAAATGTTGCCAGCTTCCCCCTCCCTCCAAATTTTCCTTTGTTGCCCTGGCTTACAGCCATTTTAAACTGTAGTTGTTGCTTTCCTTCATCGTGCCTGTGTTACCATGAACTAGCAGTTTTCATGACAATTATCTGTCATAAGGGACTTAGTTTAGTCAAATTGTAAAAAGGATGTTTCTTCAACTACAAAAACATTTTTCTCTGTTTTAGCCCTAGACATCTGAACCAGAGAAATCACCTTAAGTGATAAAAAGCATGGTGTGCAAATCGACTGGGTGCCTGTGGAGAGAATCACATCCCAGGTAAATAACTCTTCAGGCCCCCTGGTCAGAACTTATCAGCTGGAGTCCCTTCCAGACAGATCAGAGTTGAGATGTCGGCAAAAGCAGCTGTGTGCAGTATAGCTTCAAAAGGCAGGCAGATAACTAGACAGATCTGCCTCAAGGCAGGTCCTGGACAGGAGAAAGCCTGCCAGACAGGCCACAGTTTTCACCTGCTTAGAAAGCAAGTTGGAAGCCACAGGGCCTGGAGCTCTGAGTCAGGAAGCTCCCCACTCCACACTCCCCCCACACCCCAAATGTCCAGGAAGGCAGGGCAGCGGGAGTCTGGCAGGACCACTGGGCATGGAACTGCAGAAGCCCACCCGTAGGCTCCTATCAATGTTCTGTGTTTGGATGTAATCATGTCTCCAGAGGAAAAATAATGACTTTTAATAAAGTTCAGACTTAGCTTCTGAGGCCATGCTAACCTGTCCTGCCATGAAAAAATAGAGGGGAGTGTTTATGTGTTGTATGGAATATAAATGCAGCCAATATATTGTGAATGTATTTGTTCTGGTTACACACACAGTTGAATCATCAATATGCAACCCAGTTAATAATTCTTATCATCTTGAGTTCATAGCCTATGATTTCAGAAGAATTTAATTTTAAAAGGAACATAAGAATCAACTGTGAGAAAGGAAATCTACCATAGCTGGCAGATTATTTAAAACAGCCACAACAATAACAGCTTCTATAGTCTTGAGTTTCTGTGGGTGAAATGGATTAGACATAACTGATTGTAAGAGGTTGAAAGTCTGCCTTATAAACCCTACTTGGGACTGTTCAGTAAGTAGCTTTCTCTGTAAAGTCAACTTAGAAATTTGGAACTCTCAAAAATAAATAAATAAATACAAATAAACAGGAGGTGAAAGAGCTGATGAGATAATTGTGAATGACTTAATAACCAATGAGATAGATACAATGAAGACTAAATCAAAGACTTGGTGCCATGTTGCTCTAAATACCATGTTTTTAAAATAAATTAGAGAGTTAAATTTGGTTGCACTACACAGTATATTTTATAAAAGTTTTTAGCTACCTATACTTCCCTAGGCAAATGTGAAATGTTAGCAATGCCCCCAAATCTGAACCTATCTCCACCTCCAATAGAAGCAACAACTATTTCTAAGAGCTTGACTATGACTGTCAGTCCAGGAGGTGATTGCTTTTAATAGAGAAAGAGGAGGAGAAAGATCAGAGAAATCAGGACTGTTATCTTTGATAAAGGCCATGGACAGCTAAGAAAAGTTTCTCTCCCAGACTTGTGAGTAGGATGCTTCAACATGCAGAAGAAAGTCGAGTATGAGAAGCAGGAAGTATCAAGAGATCAACATAGATGGGAAATTTCTTCCAAGCATAACTATGCTTAATAGCAATTCTCTCAATGCAAATAATAGTGTATTATATGTATCATAACGAGTAGTGTTATGAACCCCTACTGAATGGGCCATTTCTATAGTTTATTCAGCCATATTGTGAATGCACACTGAATTTACATTGCTGAGTGATGACAAGTGTTTCTTATCCCAGGAAGGCTTATCGTATCTAATATAAATTAATTTGTACTACCCAACTTGCTTTACATAGATCAGAAAACTTGAAGTTCAGCATGACGTTATCAGAAACCAGAAGGAGTTATCTAAAGTGAAACCCTAAAATATTTCAACGGCTGCCATCACGTATCAGATATATCTGTCCTCCTTAGCCTAACATGTAAGATGCATCAGAACTTCAATCTTGCTTACCTCTCTGATCTCATCTCTTTTTACTTATCTCCTCCTACTTGATGCTCTAGCAAAATCAAACTACTTTTGTTTCCCCAGTATGACAAATGGAGTTTTTTATTCATGCTTCAGCCTGTGCAGTCTTTTTCCATTAAGTTCCCCTTATCTTTCTCCATCTCGCTAACTTTTCCATTCTATGCTTCTCAGTTTAGCAGCCACTTTGTCCAGTAAGCCCCCTCATCACCAACTCTACCTCTTGCACTACCAAGTTAGAGGATCCTCCCTCTTTCTCACATAAATTGAGAACTCTGTATAGAAACAAGTATTTTATTAATGTTCCTGTCAATAAACTATAACCTTCTTAAAGTTGAGAAATCTGTTCTGTTTAAAAAAAAACACTGACACAAATTTGGCTGCCAATAAACAAATATGTCATTACCTAAATAGGCATTCAGTGAAATACACAAATATACAAGACTAAACATATTGACAATGTTTTCTGAGTTTGTTTACATTCTTCCCATTTTCTAGGTGATTCTGATGAGCAGCCTTCAACCAACTGAAAATAAGTAAAAATCAACTAAATTCCTCTAGGTTTGGATAACACACAGACCACCAATTCTAAACAAAAATGCCTAAACCTTAAAGTTTAGTCCAAAGTAAAGTTAGGGATTAAAGTCACTTTGTTAACAATCTAGAAATGTGAAGCCTTCCAAAACAAAGTTGTCTGACTTGAATTGTCTTTGTTCTTTATAGATTCCTCTAACTTACCAAAAAATCAGTCTCATTTCCACTTCCTTCAACCTCAAGAGGACACAGCTGCACTAATGTTTATTTCAACTGATGGGGTAAAGAAGCCTCATCTTTATTCAATGTGAAACAGCTTCCAAGAGAAATGGCCTTTGAGAGAAGTTAAGTTCATGACTATCATCTGTGTCATGCAAAACGCTATTTGACTTTTTTTAAAGCTTAAACCCATGGAAAAAACATATGAGTTAACTTGCTTGTGGGTTAAAGGTTTTGCTGTAGGGTGATGGAGTACACCATCAAGGTGAAATATTTCACTCATTTCCTTCCTCTGATGCAAGGGCATCACAGAGCAAATGGAAGAAAATAAATTATGACATGACCTATGGCTGAAACAGATTTGTAACATGGGGATACCACATGAATATTCTCCATTCTTATCTCAGAGAATAAGACTTTGGAAGATAAAACAAATGCTAAAAAAACAAATGCTTCTTTTTTTCTCTGTTTATGAACATATTCTGCAAAATTGGGCCAGACAACTATTCTCAAGAAAAAAAAAACAAGGTAGCTTATAAACTCTTAATCTAATGATGTGTGTGTATGTGTGTATATTTGGCTTTTTTTATATGTCCTTCCACAAATCTCTCAGTTTTCTTCCTTATTTCCAAATTATGAATTTTTTCTTTCCTCCTATTCTGTTTGGTTCAAGATCTTCTTGTTTAACAGCTAACAAAATCCCTTGTGTGGTAGCCCAGAGGATGTTTTTTCATCTCTTATGACTCAAAAAAATTGCATATGACCAGTTCAATAGAATTGCTTACCAAGGGAAAGAAAGCACAGTCTTATAAATTACAATACTATTCACCTGGACTTGTCATGGTTTGACCTTTTAATAGATAGTGTTTACTTTAAGGTGATAGTGTATAAGAAATTGGGAATGAAATATAAGGAAGTAACAAAGCTGGATAGACAAGCTAATATTGTACAGAGCCAGGATTTATAGCTAAGTAGTGTGGCTCTGTAGTTGATTTAACCTCTCCAATATATTATGTTAAACTTCTGCAAGCAAGAATTTGTTTAGGAAATGTAAGGACTCATATACTCTTGGAAAATTTCTGGCTAAGGTAGCATTTTTTTCTGGTTATCTTTCTGGGATAATTGTACAGTAGTCTATCCTCTCAATAGGTTATTACATTATTTATTTCATGTCTTTTCTGTTACATTATGATAAAACCTGAAATATTCTTTCAGCTCCACCTCTCATTTCAACATTAGTTTTATTTCTAGCTTCAGCACTAGTTATATGCTTGATTTTCATCTTGAATATATTTAGCATCATTCATAAACTTGAACATTATGAACTAGCTATTATCCCAATTCTAACCACAACACAGGTAAGATCTCTATATAAATTTTATATTTAGTAGTTCAAAATGGTTAAATATTTATATACATACCAAAAATAAACAAGTCTCAAACATTACTTTCAATAAGGTTTATATTCATCTACAAGGAAATCGTGGGTAAATTGGTCTATGAGATTTGAGCACAATGCAAAAGATATTAGACTAGTAGGTTGAATATATTCCTATTAAAGGCAGTTCATTAATTTATTTTGCAAAGAAGCAAGAACTATTACATCAAACCCAAAAATTATTCTTTAAATTTTGGGTATATTTCCTGTAAATAACCTATAGAAAAAAAAACACCAAAAAAGTGAGTTTAGATATTACTCCAAAATGAAGCTAATGAAATCACAAAACCAAAATATAACTAAAACAATTCTCGAAGTAAAATCTATAGTTCTAAATGAAGAAAAAAAAGTTAAATCAACAATCTATAATTCTACTTTAAGAAACCAGAAAAATAAACCCCAAAATAGAAAAAATGAAGGGCATTAACATAAGAGGAAAAAAGGCAAATAAGACAGTAAATAAAAGGACAAAAGTTTTATGTCTAAATGATTAAAAAATTGACATCTATCTAGCTAGACCAATCAAGAAATAAAAATGAAGAAAATAAATTATAAACACAAGAAATAAAAGATGATATATCATATCTAGTTTACAAACATTTAAAACATAAAATTATTTTTAAAAATTTAAACCAATAAATTTGGGAACTTAAACACATTGCATATTAAACATATGCAATAAATCAATTCATTGTGAAACATACTTTATAAAATAAACACAAAAAGGAAAAATTCACAATTCTATTAAATAAATCACAGTAAAAATCTCCTCACCAAAAAATCCTTAAGTTCAGATGGCTTTAATAATAAATAATAAATGTATCATTTCCCCCCACCCATCTCTACCTCCCATTCTTGATCTCACCTGCCTTTGGCTTTGTCCACGGGTCCCTTATATGTGTTCCTTTATGACCCTTCCACTTCCAGACCCCATTACCTTCTACCTCCTCCCCTCTGGTACTGTCAGTTTGTTCTTTATTTCAATGTCTCTTGTTATATCTTGCTTGCTTGTTTGCTGTGTTGATTAGGTTCCAGTTATAGGTGAGATCACATGGTGTTTGTCTTTCTCTGCCTGGCTTATTTCATTTAGCATAATGCTCTCCAGATTCATCCATGCTGTCACAAAGGGTAGGAGCTCCTTTCTTTCTGCTGCATAGGATTCCATTGTGTAAATGTACCATAGTTTTTTGATCTACTCATTCACCAATGGGCACTCTGGTTGCTTCCAACACTTGGCTATTCTAAGTTGTGCTGCTATGAACACTGGGGTGCACAGGTTCTTTGGTGGGAAATAGAGACAACTGTACTTGAACAACAATAAAAAATTTAAAAATTAAAAAAATTAAAAATAAAGTGAGATATTTAAGTATCTAACTATTATTGTTGAATTGTCCATTTTTTCTTTAATTCTGATTGTTTTGCTTCATATATTTTGGGTCTTTCTTTGTATGTACCTACATGATTATTGTGATATTTTCATGATTTAATATTTTATGATTGTAAAATATTGTGATTTGTCTGTAGTAACTGTTTATGTCTTGAAGTCTATTTTTTCTATTCATATAAGCCACTCTAGCTGTGTTTTGGTTATTATTTAAATGGTATATCTTCTTCAGTCATTTACATTGAAGCTACTTGTTTCTTTGAATCTAAAATATTTTTTGTATAATCATGTAGTTGGGCCTTATTAAAAAATATATTCTGCAAAAAATTATATCAGCCATTTAGGAATTAAGTAATGTCAACCTTATATAAATTATCTAAGAATAAGGATCAAGGGATAATTGTCATTTCATTTCATAAGATTAGCATAACCCTAATGCCACAACCTGACAAAGATATTACAAAAACATTACAGACCAACAACACCTATGATGCGAAAATTCCTGAATAAAATATTAAGAAATCAAACCTAGCAATATTTTAAAAGAATAAATCATACTGACCAATTGGGATTTGTTCCAAGATGCAAGTTTTTTTTAACTCTTAAATATCAATATTGAAATTCTCCACAATAAAAACAGATTACAAAAAGCATAAAATATTTAATTGATGCAGAAAAAATGTTTGGCAATATTTAACAAGCATGATAAACACTCATCACATAAATATGATAACATATTTAATCTTTTAAAGGTCATCTATAAAAGATTTACAGCTAAACATTGTATGTTGAAACAATGAGCTCTTTCCCCCTAAGATCATGTGAGGAAAAAAAAAAGGTGTCTGCTCTCACACCATTTCTATTCATCATTGTACCAGAGCAATAATGCAAAAAAAAAAAAAAAACGCATAAAGACGGGAAAGAAACAAGCAAAACTTTCCTTATTTGCATATAAGGAGACACTTTACATAGGTAATTATAAAATGTTTGTCAAATTATTAGAAAGAATAAATAACATTTAAAAGTAATAGGCTACAAAGCCCCCATTTTTTATACTTTTATATATGAATAACAGAAAATTTGAAAATAAAAAATTTTAAAATACCACCTAAAACATAAAATACTAGACAGCAAACTCACAGTTATTAATGACCACACCTAAAACAAAAGCAAACTAAAAGGACAGCTAGATCAGGAGTAGAAATGAAGATCACATGGAGGGTTAGCAACAGGGGAGTGGGAGGAGGAGAAGGGGGGAGAAGGTACAGAAAATAAGTAGCATAAATGGTAGATAGAAAATAGATGGGGGGAGGGCAAGAATAGTATGAGAGATATAGAATCTAAAGAACTTGAGACATATGGTCATAAACTAAAGGGGGGTAATGGTGGGGATGGGGGGTAGGGTGGAGGGGAATGAAGGGGGGGAACAGAACAACTGTAATGGCATAATCAATTAAAAAGAAAGAAGGAAAGAAAGAAAGAAAGAAAGAAAGAAAGAAAGAAAGAAAGAAAGAAAGAAAGAAAGAAAAGAAAAAACAGTAAAAAAATAAAAATAAAGTAATATAACATTATTTTTACAATTTTAGTAGGAATAATTTTAATAGAACTCTGTAAGATCTTCATACTAAAACTACAAAAGTATTGAAAGAAAATTTAAAAGAGCCAAACAATTGGATTGTAAATCTCAGTCTTGTTAAAATTTTTGTCAATAAATTGATCTAGATACTTAGGACAAACTGGGTAAAATTCTAATAGTATAAAATTCTTCATACTTTCTGTATGAAGTGAGTAGTTGATTCTAATTCGTTTATAAAAATTCAAAAAAAATTGGAAAATAAATACCATGTGGGAAAAGTAGTTGAAATACAGTAGCTGATTTCAGAACTTATTCAAAATTTATAGTAATTAAGATATACCAGGGGCGTCCAACCCATGGCTGTCAGGCTGCATGTGGTCCAGCATGGCTCTGAATGCAGCCCAGCACAAAACTGGAAATTTACTTAAAACATTATGAGATTTTTTGGTTTTCATTAGTGTTTTTGTATTTAAAGTGTGGCCCAAGACAATCCTTCTTCTTCCAGTAAGGCCCAGACATGCCAAAAAGTTGGACACCCCTGAAATGGATGGACAAATAGATCAGTGGTCTGGAATACACTAGAACTGAAGCTATTTGCATATGGTTAATTGATTTTAACAAAACTGCCAAGATATTGAGGGCAAGAAAATGTCTTTTCAACAAATGGTTCTGAAACAACTGGATATCCATATTGGGGGTAGGGGGAAGAAGAGCACCCCCCCTACTCACACTATATGGCAAACTTAATTTCAATTAGATCAAAAATGTAAATTTGGAAACTAAAAATATAAAGTATCCATAAGAAAACAGACAAAATTATCTTTGCTGAGAAACTGCCAAGGTTTATTAGAAAAAACTAACCACATTGATAAAATAAACATCAAAATTTAAAACTTTTGCTTTTCAAATGTCAAAATACAAATTGGAATAAAACATTCTCAATACATACATATGACAAAGAACTTGTATCCAAAGTATAGTTTTAAAAACCTCCTAAAACTTAATAATGAAAAATGAACTACCCATTTACAAATGAGCAAAAGACTTGAACAGATACTGCTCAAAAATATTCACATGGCAAATAACAACATTAAAAAATACTCAAAATTATTAGACACTAAAGATATAGAAATTCAACAACAATGAGAAAAAGCACCAAACATACTGTAATGACTAAAATTTAAAAGATACACCATATCATGTCCTGAAGCAGATGTGGAGTAACTGAAACTCTCATGCTTCTGGTAGGCATGTAAAGTGGTAAAAATCCCTTTGGAGAACAGGTGTTAAAAAAGTAAACTAAGTCATGTTAAAAATTTTAAGTTTGAACAAACATCAACTCCAACTGGGCAGACTCAAACCAGAAGTAGTTAGGAGCACTCAGCTGACAGAAGTTTGGGGGAAACTTTTATAGCTAAAAGGCAGGCCCTGGCTGGGTATCTCGATTGGTTAGAGAATGATCCTGATATGTCAAATTTGTGGGGTCAATTTTGTCAGATCACATGTGAGAATTAACCAAAGAGCGTATAAATAAGTGGAACAACAAACTGATGTTTCTCTTTCCCTCTCTCTTCTTCTCTCCCTCTTAAAAAAAAAAGCAGATGTAAACTAAGGAAATTAGTGATTACCTATAGCTTAAAGACTAGTTAGTTGTTTGAGGTTGGTTGTCCATGGGTTTTGATTTTGTAACCTTGAGGCATTCACAGGTTTCGGTTTCGGTTTACCTAAGTAAGCTGCCATGCCACGCCATTAGTGCCATCTGAGTTTAATAGACTCCTCATTTAATTAATGTAACAACTGTTTACCACGTGCTCAGAAAATTAAACATACATTTGCCACATGACTCAGCAATCCTACTCCTAGAAATTTGCTCAAAAGAAATAAAAATGCATGTTCACACAAACACTTGTATGTGAATGTTCATAGCAGCTTTATTCCTAACAGCCTCAAACTAGGAACCAGTTGCCATCAACTGGTGAGTGGCAAATCAAAACTAATAAAAACTGAAAAGGAATAACCTATGGATACATGTAATAGCAAGAATGTGTCTCGAAAGCATTATGTAGAATAAACAAAGCTTGACACAGAGTCTATACGACTTACTTTTTACTAAGATTTAGAAAAGACAAAACTAAATTATGGTAACAGTAATTAGATCAGCTCAAAACAATGATATGGGAATGTCTACAAAGGAGGTACAAGGGACGTTTGGGGATGATGGCAATGTTGTATATGTTGAATAGGGTGTTGGTAACGTGTGTGTTTATTTGTCAAAGCCACCCAACTGTGCTCTTATAATATGTGTATTTCATTGTGTGTAAATTATGCTACAATAAAGTGATTGAAAGTTAGAGGTGGGGGAGGGAGAGAGAAGCACTACAAATATGTTTTCTTCACACAAGTAGACCTCAGGCTGATTTACAGATGTGCATATTGAAACTCATTGGTCCTTTTGTCTGGGGTTCCTGTTATTCTCCAATGCTTAGGAAAAGCAATTTCCCATTCTGGGAGTGAGCTAGGGAAAACCAATCTATTGATTTGGTCAACAGACCTAAACTCGACTCTATTTAAAGAGAAAGCAATTTGAACATTCTATAACTACTTGCAGATTCTGTCTTGCTTGAAGGGGGTCAGCCTAGCAATGCCATAATACATAACTCTGTTTCAAATGAGATTGTGGCTACTGAGGCAGAGCAGAAACATTTGCTATGCTTATTTGCATTAACCAATAGTCAGACAGGCATTGGGGCTCAAAGCTATTTGTGGAAGGCTCTGTGGTCTACTGAGCTAATGAAATGACATGGCTTTCTGTATACACAGAGATAACTTTTTGATAACTATGATCACTAACTAATGTTGTTATAGAGAGATTCAGACAGGAATTCTCACTCTCCAATTAGAAGGAATTTATCATCTAAATTGATAATGTTAGCATGGCTCAATATTTAGAGGATTTGAAAATTACAGGATAGAAATACTAACCAATACATAAAATGATATATTTCCATTCTTTATGTATCCAAATTTCAATAGGTGTGTTTGAGAGCAGTGAATGTGGGAAAAGGCAAAAGACTTTACTAAATCCAAAAAAACTTTACTAAAAATGATTTTGTCATTCTTTTATCTATTGAGTAAAAACAAACTATAGCATCAAAAATAAAATTAATATAGAACTTACTCATGAAAAACTTTATTGAAAAAATGAAATTAGCATCAGATTTCTGACAAATCTAGGAGACCTCTGACTAATTAGTATAAAGCTGGCTGCAAACACGGGGAAGTTTTCAACTTGAACACTGAATCGTGATTTTACAAATAACTGGCTTTCATCCTTTTGCACACATATAGGAAAGACCCAGGGTCCACACTAGGGATGTAAAGGAGGCCACAGGTATACTTTTTGACCTCGCAGTGCACAGTGGCATCATGGGAGTCTGTTAGGCAGCATGTCAAGCCCAGCACAACTGAGGTTGCTGTCACAAAAGGTTATACACTCAAACCATGTTTTGCTTCATTCACAAGCCCCCCTCAGATTAGTTCTCTTAATATTACCTCGACATGCCACATATCTAAAGGACTGATGAGGAGCTGTTATTTTAAGATTTAGGGGACGGATGTCCAGCAATAAAACCTTCATTCTCAGTTTGGAGCTGTTAATCTTGGGATCTCATCAGCTGTTACAATTTTACTTCACTTTCCTCAAACCATTCTGACTCTTCCAAAATTTCTCACACATTTCAAGCATGATCCTATATCTCTTGCCAAATGAAATGTGCTTTTTCCCGTTAGTCACAAGATTTGATCCCTCACATCCTTCTTCTGTCTTCATTCAAATGACATTTTAGTGTGACATTCAAAACCACCCAGTTATAAATCCCAGACTGCCAAACATCTTCCTAGCTTCTTTCCTGCTTGACTTCTCTTTGTCTTCATCACCGTCTCTCACCTCTATGATGTAAATTCTATGAGAATAAAACTGTTTGTTTTCCTTATTGCTACTACCCTAGCACAAAGAATTGAATCATGCTTACCATAGGCACTCTATAATTATAAACAGAGTCAATATTTCCACAAATGTGACCTGAAAATCTCTGAATTTCTGTAACAGTAGCTCTCAGTGGTGGCTACGCATGTGCATCCCCTGAGCATGCTGTGGCCCCCACCCTGACCAAATAAATTTGCATCTGTCTTTGGGCCCTGGTACATGGGTGTGGTCCAAAAGCCTCTCAGTTTATTAAATGTGTAGCCCAGCTGGAAAACCACTGAATGACCAGTAACATTGACTATGGAAAAACAAATGTAAAGGAAAAAAGTTCTACCCTATGTTTGGCAATAATAAGCATATTTAGCATTGCACATATAAAATAGGGTTTTCCATGGACCTGGGGCTAAAAGTGAAGATCATTCAAGAAAAAAGAAACACTACTTTTATACATTTATTATTCTTCTTCAGGGTGTAAGTGGATGACTTCATGAAAAAAGACATGTTTTTCAACATAGGACCAAAAAGGGTTGACCCAATGAAGATAACTCAACCTTCTGAAAAAAAAATGGAGGTAAAATGTTAATAGTTCTTCCATACTAACCTCTTACCCCAGAAATTGGGAAATAAAGGCAAAAGGCTACAGCCATCAGCTCCAATGATATCACCCCAAAGCTCAGTTTCCTCGCCAGAAAAAGGCAGACAATGCCTCATAGGGCTGCTGTGAAAATTAAAAGAGAGAAATCAAGTTTAGGAAAAGAATTCACTAAGTATTAACCATAATCATAAATGATTGGCAACAAAACCTTTTAGTTAGTTCTTCATTCCCTCATCTCACCTATGTCTGTCCCTCCTGTCTGCCTGCCCTGACTATGATCTGCCGACACTGAGGAAACAACTGTTCATGACTGTTTAGCCAGTTCCTACAGTTCTGTAAGGTCGAAGCCCTATTATAATACACCTAGATAGATAGATAGATAAATGATAGATAGATTTACTAGAGGTTCTGCTTTTCCTCTTATTAAATCCAAGCTCCTTTCATTTCTTTCCATTTTGTGTGTTATTATTCTTCATTTGATCAGATTTAACTAAGTTTTTTGTGGGAGGAAGGTTGCATATGCCATTGCTGAATACCTATCAGTGTAATGCTTGGCACATAATAAACTCTGAACCAACGTTTCCTATTGTTAACTCTCAGATGCTTTTTTGATACATTTTTCTTTACATGTGCCAACCTCCAGTAAGGTCCTCCTAATCTTCAGGACAGTTTTATCTATTAAAACATAGTGGTTTTAATATTAATAACAATAATAACTTGTACTTGTATGTCCTTCAATAAATGCCAGACACTTACGTGTATTACCTAATTGAATCTTCACAACAACCAGGCTGACCAGCTTTTAAGTCTGTGTTCTTAAAAACTGTACTTTCCTATGCCACAGTTTATTACATATAGATTTCACATGATGTAAAATAAAACCAGCTGAAATTCTCAGTGAATGAAACTTCTATTTGTAGGGATCATCTTTTTGAGAAATATGTGTGTCAGTCACAGTCTCAATAGGAAACACTTGGCAGACTCAAAATATGATAATCATTGAAGATATAAGTACATAAAGACTATTTGCAGAATTAAAGACATGGGAGAATTATATGTAATGGTGCTATAACTGATGCCTCAGTAGCAGCTAAGTCATAATTACCCCCTGGATCTAAAGGGACTAGGGGAGGTTGGTTTCTGGAATTGGAAAGGGAAAAGAATTGTGATGTGAGCCAGTGTGAGAAGTCAGGTGTCGCACATTCAACTCAATGTGACTTTGAGGGAAGGGGCTGGAGAAAGAAATATGATGACTTCTCTTTCCCTTCTCCAGTTTCCTCCTGAGGATTCCGTATTGGTGAAGGCTCAATGCAAGTCAGACATGTGGTGGGATCCGTTGATGTGGTCATACAGATCAGCCTGGTAGAGTCAGAAAGCAGATGGAGAAGAGTCAGGATTAACGACGTGAAAAAATATTCTGGCAGGAGTCCATTTTTCAATATGACCAAATGAAAGGTATGGGACAGCATACTCGACCATCACTGCAGATCTTCTTTCCCGGGATCTGAAATGTTTGCCTTTCAGAGAAAACAAATTAAAACCTATAAAGTGGTTAACAGTATATATGCTCTGTCTGCCAAGCAATTAAGCTGGCTATGACTAGTATATGTAAACTTAATTTTAAAATTTCTTCTTGTTTATAGAGAAATTTCCACTTGATTCCTAGTACCTACGACATGCTAATGACTCACTTCTGATCCATGTTCATCCTGATAACAACTGAGTTTTTTCTAAGGTTTAACTGTGCCTTTAAAAGCAAATCTCCAGGTAATCTTATCACAGTGAGTAAAGAAAGCATTTCCTTCACCCCTCATGCTGCAACCCTGTGCTTTCTGATATTGGACACATGCCATGCATTTTGCATCAGTTCTATGGCAAATGTCTGATGTTACAATCCAAGTACCAAGGCTCATTAGACTTTTCAGGAGCTTGGAGATGAAAGTTGGAAAAGGCACAACTTGGAGAAATAATTCTCACTGAGCAAGTAGCAATTTGCCAAGCAGTGGGGAAAAAAAGAAACCTGAGAAAGTGGGAGGAGGAAACCCAGAGAAAGCTGTCTGAGTTAATGAACCAAAGTCTGAGTCCATGACAGCAAAGGGAAAAAAAAAAGGTGAAGAACTTTCCACCACTGAACTTGCTACAAAGAATAAAAAGGGAAACAATGGTAGGGTTCTGTCAGCTGTTCCCTTTAAATTCACTGCTGCTTAGCACCTATGTTGGAAGAGAAAGGTCCAAATGGTTGGATAGTGAGCAAGGCTCATTCTGACAGATGGAGGGGAGGGCAGATCATCGGGAGTCAATGTCTAGTGGCAAGAGGGCCAGGCACCCAGCCCAGAAACCAGTCTCCACCCATCCTGGGCAGAAATGCCTCCGACTGAAAGGACCCGACAGAGCTGCAGCAGCTCACACCTGCTTACCCCACCCTCACCCAACACACGTTTATGTAATCGTGAATGCCCCCAGGCTCAGATACCTGGCCCCCTGTGATTTCACTTGCACCTCCTGTGCTGGCAAATCATTTTTAAAAAAAGGAAAGATATATTTTAGCCCAAGCTAAATACTACCAAACACTGTGTGAATGATGGAACAATTAAGTCCACCAAGTTTCTCTGTGTTTATCTAGCACGATATAGCCTGAAGAATATTTAAAGATAGCCTTGCCACTGGTCTACTACAATTCTGGCCACCATATTTAATGTGTGGCTGCTTTTTTCCCACTGCACCAAACAATTTTCAGATATCAGCTGGGTGTCCTGCAATTCAACTAAATTCTGCTACTACCTACCTGGAGATAACATCAGATCCCACAAGCTGAAGTCTCTCTCCTACAAGACCACTTTCATGTGCTTCAGACACCTGTACTTCTAACCAACTAACTATAAATTGAGAGGTTCCAATGACCCCTATCTTGGATTTTTATTAATTTTCAAGAGTGGCTCACAAAACTCAGAGAAATACTTGCTTAGTAGATTACTGGTTCATTACAAAAAGATAAAATTCTAAACAGTCAGAGGGAAGAGATGCATAAGGCAATTGACGGCACCACTCTCCACAAAACTCCCTGGAGTTCCCCAGTTTGGAAGCTCTCCAAACCCCCTCCTTTTTGTTTATTTGTTTTTGTTTTTATGAAGACTTCATTACATAGGCATGATGGATAAAATCATTAGCCACTGGAGACTGAACTCAATACCCACCTCCTCTTCTCCCTGGAAATCAGGGGAGTGAAAATAAACTTCCAACCTTCCAATTACAAGGTTGGTTCCCCTGGCAACCAGCTTCCATCTTCTGGTGCTTAGTCATTCGTTAACATAACAAAAAACAAACTTCAAGAGTTCTAGGAGCTCTGTGCCAGAAACTGAGACAAAAGCCAAATACATATTTCTTGTTATAAATCACAATATCACAGCAGCAAAAGTAAGAAGTGACATTTTAATCATAGAGGGCTGCAGACAAACTAGAAACCCGTCTCCTTCATTATTGGAGTCTTTCCTACTGAAAAATGCACAGTCCCAAAGTTTGTCCAATCTGTTTAAGGTTGATGTAACAGTAAACCGAATGGGTCTGGCAGTGTGAAAAGCCCTTACGGGAATTGTGTAACAGTAAGTGTCATCTCCTGACAGAAGCAGTGCCTTGCAGGTCTATAAATGAGAACCCACCTTTAGAAGCAAGATGTGTCCCTCCTCCCAGGGACAGGGAAATGGATTGGGAGAAGCCTCTGGTTCCTTGGTAAAGAGCACTTACCAGGCTGCTGCCATTGTCTCCCCTGTTTCCCCTCTCATTGGAGACAGGAGGTAGAATGGGGTCCAAGTTTAATACACAAATATGTGGTCAGGCCCGGAGAACAGCGGAAGGTACTTGTTTTCTTCATCTTGTCCTTCATATTCATTGTTTTCCCTGTTGACACCTTCTATTTAGGAGCCTCTGTGGCATCATCCTATCCATGCCTCATCCAGGGCCATGCTGCCCTCCAGACATTCCCCCAAATTACCGAAAGTTTTCTGATGCAAGCACCATTCCCAAAAGTCTTACTTTCTGATAAAAAGTCTGATAAACAAATTTTGTGAAACGAAGTTGAAATATATACTTTTAAACTCAGATTGGCTAAATATTTTTTTCTAAAGCAAATGATCTTGTTCTGGGATGACTACTATTAATTTTGGTGGCTTCATACTGTGTCACTTTAGTTAACTGGGCATTGTGTTTGCCAGCAGACTCTAGCCTACCATTCTAGATTGTGGTTGGTCACAGAGAAATATTCATGAGAGTTGGAAGACAGAGGTAATGTTGCAGAACACACACACACAGGGGCCAAGAGGAGCACAATATACAATTACCAAAAGAACCCTTCACTAGGTTCGATTGTCCATCGCCAAGGGAAAGACATCTCTCAATGCCAGAGATTTGTGAAAAGGAAAGGAAATATTTATTTAATTCTATACAGACTTAAAGTAGTGATGTAATATTTTCATTAAAATATCAAAGTCCTTTTGGATACCGATAGACGCCCACAGTGCTTCCTTCTCCCACTGCCCTAATTCAGGGCACTGTATCTCAGGAAAAGAAATAAGCGTCCATGATTCAGGTTGCTGGCACCATCAGCTGTGTCGCTGTCCAGGCAGGATCTAATTACTCCAAAGCCATGTGGCACCTTCTCACAGCCTACTGGCAAGAGTTCTTTCACCTTTCTTCCAGGCAAAGTCTCTCCTGTTTCCCAGGCCACGTGGCCAAAGAGAGCACCCGAAAGCCACGTGGTCCTTTTCTACCAAAGCTGCAGGGGTCTCCACTCTGGCCAAAACAATGTGGTTCTTCTCAGCAAAGCTGCGGAGACAGGGGGTGGCCACTCTGCCCAAGCCGAGTGGCAGTTCTCTGCTAAAGGCGCATGCTGATTCTCTCTACCCAAGCTGCCGGGGTCCCCACTCTGGCAAAGCCATGTGGTTCTCTCCTCTCATGGCTGCCGAGTCTGGGTTTTAAATCCCCTCACCAGTCTTCCTCTGTGCCCTCATATCCAACTCCTCCTACAATCAGTTACAACTGCCAGCATTCCTGTATTATTCCAAGTTTACTGGGCTGCCATTGTGAGTCCTGGCAGCTGTGGCACCATGTCATGGAGCCAATCCTTTCCAAGCTCTCACACAGGCTCCATAACCTGGGGGACCTGCCCCCCAGTTACACCTTGGGAAGATGTAACTTCTGGCTCAGAAGTCCCTTTTATCCTTTTGGCTCAGAGTATGGCCACAGCTATTTTACATATCTATGCAGCCAGTTAAAGGTTATAGATATGTTAAATGACTATGCCATAGATAAGCTGCAAAGCTATTGCTGTACAAAACAGTTCTGTATGTTCCTGCTCCATGTGTCCCTTCCCCCAACTCACACCTATTGGTGGGGGGAAGGGGTGAGGACATCTTCTATGTCTTTCTAATATTTCCTAGACACCCTGAGTTCTGGACCCATCCCAAATCCCTATTTGCCCCCCACCCTTGGCTGCAAACTGTTTCAGTAACATAGTGAAAAGTTTTACACTTGAGATGTCAGCTACTGTAGGGCACATAGAGTCAGTCAGACTGCCTCACCCAGATGTCTGGGCAACTAAGGTAAGTAGTAGTCTTGAGTGGGCTCGAATATGCAGAATCTTGCTATGTCAGACCACCTGTTCTGGCTCTCTGCCAGCTTCGTTTCCTTCTAGTATTTAAGGGGGTAGGGACTCCCTGTGGGGTGCCACACTGGGGGACAGGTGACATGCAGAGACATGCAGGGGGACATGCAGCTGGCGGCATGTGTGGATCTCCCACCCTTGAATGAAGGCACGTCAGACGTCCCAGTGGCTCTGGAATATTCTTCCATCTGACTGAATCTGTGAACCTGTCAGGCCTTGAATGGTCACAACACAACTGGCATAGTCGACAAGATTCTCCACAGAACAGTCTGGAGGAGCCTCTGGGGTCCCCAGAGAGGTCCTGGAAAGGTGTCTGGGCTCCTGGCCACTTGACCTTCCCACCCCAGGATTGGCCTGATGTCAGTGAAGCACCTGACAGTGGAGGAAACCCTGCCAGTGATTGGCTATACCCTAGAGAAGCCGTGTGGGCTGCGTGTTTCTTTCAGCTGTGAAAGAAACTGCACTTCACAATCCATGAAGTTACTCAAACACTGAGGCAGAAAGAAAAGCCTGAAGGCTCGAATCTGCACCCTGGTGAAAAGTCTCCCCACTCAAAGGAAGCCATTCAGGGGAAAGGGTGGCGGGGAAAAGAACTGAGTTCTCTGAGGGCAGCAGCCTACTGCGCCTGGAGGTGGGTTGAATTTATGCAGCCCAGGATCCCCTAACCATCCCCCTTCCCATGGACTTGGAACGCAGTTGCCTGGAATGACCGAGCTGAAAGACTGTGGCCCCTGCAGGGAAGCTCAGCTCTGAGCCGGTGGATGAGAAGAGGCGGGGATCCCTGAGGGCGAGTGGCAGCCAGCGCGTGCCTGCACTTTAGGACCCGCGTGTGGACTCAAGCTTTGCAGCTGCGTTCCAGAAGGCGGGGCTGCCATCGGAACTGCGGACGCTGGAACCACCCGGCCGCTTCTAGAAAGCACGCTGGAGGTGGCACTAAACAGTGAAGCAGGCACCAGCGCCTGCAAAGAATGCTGGTAGGGAGGGACCTTAGCGGTGGAGCAGGAGGTCCCCGCTCTCTAATAGGCGGAGTCTCGAAGCCTTTGATGGAGTGGATCTTCAGCCTTTGGGATTTAGGTGTGAATAGCATCGTGCGCACTATTCCCAGCTGCTCCCTCCAGCGGAGCCTGTGCCTGGTTCATTCTACATCCACCTGCGCGGCTACTCCTGCTCCAGAGGAGGGGGCCAGAGAGCCGTCGTGGGGGAAGCTCCCCGCGACCCTGCCGCCACAGGCTCAGGTGAGCGCGGTGCTCTTCAACCAGCGTGGCCCCAAAAGAAGAAGGCAGCAAGGCCTGCAGAGCGGCCCAAGGAAATAAAGCAGCAGAAGGGAGGGACAGTGAATGTCTTAAGTTCCCTCCGTTTGGCACTCACTTAAAGAGTGACCGCCTGTGGTTGCGAGCTGAACGTTTTCTGTGGCCCCAGAAGGAAACGTGAGCATGTGGAGGGACCGGGGGTGTGCCCAGAGAGGCCTATCCTGTACATCCGGAGGACCATATGGCTGTGCCAACCTCCCGAGAAGAGGGAGGAAATATCCTTTGGGAATTTACATAGGGAAGGGCTGAGAACCCGTCTACAGGAATGGGCAGGGACCAGAATAGGTGAAGGCCATCAGGTTTTCCCTGATTATTGGGCAGTTGTCCCCCCGTGAGTATACTGTTTAGGTGTCCCCCATTCCTAAGTGTATCCTGGCCCCCGTGTGGAGGCCTGTTAAGGCTTTTCGTGGGATATGCTGAGGACCCCCCACCCCCGCATTCAGTTAGGGTCCCCATGAAGAATGATGGCAGTTAAGCAGACACAGTCTGGCTTAATACTGTATTTGGTCAGAGTAGCCACTGAATAGAACTTCGAGCTGTTGTGTCTTGTGGCTGCAGTTGAAGTCCCTGACTGTACAGAGAGTAGGGCTCTGTAACAAGGGCTAACATTATGGATCTCTGTGGCATGCAAATAAATGGATGGTTAGGCATAGACCGTTGTAGGGACAGGTCTGTGGCAAGCCCTGCAAGTTTCAGTTGCCACCCCTACAATGAAGGGTGGACAAAATGCTTATGGACTCCCCTCTGGACTCTAAATGAGAGAAGTCGGAGGTGGGACCCAGCCCTGGTGGAGGCGCTGCTCCACTGGACTGCTGCTCTGGTTCAGCTGCAGATACCGACCAAGTAGCCTTGCTGAAATCAGGCATGGGAAAACAGGGGAATATTCTCTTACCTGCACCTGAGGGTCTGGAGCTAAGGCAAACAATCACTTGGACGTGGTCTTGGGAAATAAAGCCCCTCACATGCGTTTGGTGGCTCTTGTTGCTACTTGGGAAGGAAGGGTAGAGAGAACCTTGCAAATAGGCCCTAGGTGATTGGGGCTTGGTCCCCAGTCTTTTTTTTTAAAGATTTTATTTATTTATTTTTAGACAGAGAAAAAGGGTGGGGAGAAAAAGGAGAGAAACATCAATAAGAAAAACATCAATGTGTGGTTGCCTCTCACACACCCCCCATTGGATCTAGGCTGCTACCCAGGCATGTGCCCTGACTGGAAATCAAACTGGTGCCCCTTTGGTTCACAGGCAGTACTCAATGCACTGAGCCACACCAGCCAGGGGATGGTCCCAGTTTGGAGATTGACATACACAGGGCCAGAAGACCATGAAATGCTTCTTCATGTCACCTTTGTGATATCCCTATGACCCATTATGAATTCTTCACTGTTGCTACAAACAGATGCTGAATGCCTGGTTGAGGTGCACAAGGTACGGTATTCAAGTCCAGGAAGATGCCCTCTGCCAACCACTGTCTTATCAGAGGACCAGAAACTTGCTTGTCATCCTTGAGGGTCATGATTTGCCATTGTTGGTGCCTATAACTGCTCTGGTTTTTTTTTTTTTTTTTTTGCCCTTAGGGTACAGAGTAACACCTCAGTAGACTGGGTACACACCTATGCATCAGTGGCTAACCAACCAGCATGCTGCATCTGCACTGCAATCCCTTTGAGCACGTCTGCCAGCCTCCTGTGGCGAATCTCCCCAGCTTCTGTCTCAAATTGGACTTGGTTACAGCGCCAGTGGAACAGTGCACATCTCTTGTGGAATGCAATCTGGAATGGCTTTTATGTTGGGACAAAGCAGTGATATGACTGGCCTGCACTGTTGGTCAGCTACTCGATACGGCATAGCTCAGGGCGGTTCACTGCTGTTGCCGTAGAGCTGGCTGGACCAGCTCCCCTTTGCATTGAAAACCTCGAAGGACAAGCCCAGGTGTGCTGGACTTCGACAGGTCTGTGTCAGACTCAGACTTGAAAGCATGCCTGGGAGGTGCAGACTGCTGCAAGGGCTGCAGTTCCTGCTGGGGCCTTCTGGGTGTGTGGCTCACATGGGTGGCCTTACCTTCCCAGAAACTGGACCAGCTGTTGTACTTGGGGATGGCCCTGTTTGCCTCCTGGAGTTCAGAAAACTCTTGTACTCCAGCCAACAAATTGGGAGGCATTTAAGGCAGGACCCTGGGAAAAGTATGCTCCCTGGTGGTATTACCCATTAGCTGTTTGTTCTCAAGCTGTTACCATAGTCACTGAGACTGAGATAACAGCTTTTGCTTTGCACACTGCTCCTGATTGAATGCAACACATGGTTCCTTAAGCCTCTTAACTGAGGAAGTGTATCAATTGAGAAAAGTAGCCTTGCAAAATCCAATGGCCTTAAATTTGCTCACTGCATCCCAAGGTGGGGTGTGTGCCCTAGTAGGGTCTGAATGCTGTGTATACATTCCAGGTGTTCATCACAATGTTAGCCAAGCTTTACAGACATTAGCTTCTGAGACCGGTGCTATCGAATGCCTGACATATGATCCCCTACAGGAATGGTGGGCCTCCTTAACTACTGAACGAGGGTGGGTAGTTCCTTGCTGTCTTGGGCAGCAGCACTTGTGTTTCAGTCGCTTGTTGCTGTAGTCTATACTGCTATTGTGGTATATGGGTGCGGGGTTCTGACCTTCTCGCCAAGGAATCTTCTCAGAAGACACCCTTGAGTAGATAGTACCGTGAAGAATCCTGAAAGGGTGGATTGCAGGGTGAATGACATGAGTCAGGCTCCCTCACCCAGATTTCTGGGTAACTGAGATCAGCAGTGTTCCCATAGCCTTGAGACAGGGTCCGATAAACCGTACCTCCCATAGCCTTGAGTGGGCCCGCATGCACAGAATCACACTGTGTTATATACAACGTTTTGGCACCGTGCTGGCTTTGTGTATATTAAGTATATACAGGACTTGGGGCTTCCTGTTGTGCAACACACAACTTGTGTGGATCTCCCCATCAGTGAATAAAGGCACGTCAGGCCTTCCCACAGCTTCTCGAATTTCCTTCCATCTGCCTGAATCCTGAGTGAACTTCCCTGGCCACGAAAGACTGAAAGGCAGAGGATATCTAATTTTTAGTAGTACAATTCAATTATCATTCCGACTGAGTCATTTAAATAAAAGCCCGATTGGGGAATTTGACATATCTCAGAACTTTACAAGGAACGAAAGTTCCAGAATCATGTAAAACAAAAATTCATGATATATTTAATAAGGGATTAGTATTCAGGATACATAGAGAGCTCCTAAAACAAACAAACAAACAAAACCTAAATAAATAAAAAATCTGCTTAAAAAACAGGCAAAGGACCTGAATAGACATTTCTCCCAAGAGATACAGATGGACATCAAGAACCTGAAAAGATGTTCAACATCACAATCATTAGGAAAATGCAGAGAAAACCACAGTGAAATCCCACTTCACACCCATGAATATGACTGTTATTTTTTAAAGCAGGTACTGGAGAGCATGTGAAGAGATTGGAACTCTTATTCTCTTCTGATGGGAATTTGAAATGGTGTAGTCACTAACAGAGACAGTATGGAAGTTCCCCAAAGAATTAAGGAGAGAATGACCACATGACCCAGCAATTCCACTTCCTGAACTGAAAGGAATTGAAAGCAGAGACACAACATGTGTTCACAACAGCTGGGAACAACTGAGTGTCCGTCTACAGGTGGATGGATAAACAACATGGAATTTATACACATACACAGTAAAATATCACCCAGCCTTAAACAGGAAGGAAACTGGCATGCGCTATAATATGAATCTTCAAAACATTATGCTAAATGAAAAAGGTCAGTAAGAAAAAGACCAAGGCTGTGTGACTGATCACAGACACGTGAGAGACCTAGAGCAGAGGGAGACAGGGAGTAGAGTGGGGGTTGCCAGGAGCTGGTGGTGGGGTAGGGCGTTGATACCCAGTGAGCACAGAGGTTCAGTCTCGCAAGATGGAGAGAGTTCTGGAGATGGATGGTGGTGACGGTGCACAACAGTGAGGATATATTTAGTGCCATCAAACTGTATACCCTGTTAAAATGGTAAATTTTACTACAATTTAAAAAATAAATGTGATAATTAGAGTGT
Organism: Artibeus jamaicensis; assembly: GCF_021234435.1. Lineage (NCBI taxonomy): Eukaryota > Metazoa > Chordata > Mammalia > Chiroptera > Phyllostomidae > Artibeus > Artibeus jamaicensis. The sequence goes on along the minus strand of NW_026521249.1, from coordinate 6,685,913 downwards.
CAATTACAATGCATTTTCCAAACTGAGACACTTTGGGGGGATAAATATGATGGTGCTGGGTAGCCAGAACCTTCTGCTCCTACCTCAGAGAAAAACATCCACTGGCCTCAGTAGAAAACTTGCCCTGGCAAATGTTCAACAGAGTAACTATGGGAGAAATCTCACAGTTAACAGGGCCAAGAAATAATGATCTCTGTTCCCAAACCTCAAACTTTTAAAATTTGGCCAGTAGACTTTTGACATAGAATGTTGGATATACTTTAGATTTACAGTTTTATCCCAGAAGTTCATTCTACTCTGGGACACTCACTTCTGGTTTCCCAGCTCAGCCATCCACAGCTGCCTGTGGGACACACCTTCACCTCCCTGCCCGTCCTCCTCCATCTCCGTGCCATCCTTCCTTTAAGGCAGATCCCCCCAAAACACCCTCTCATCTGTTTGGCCTTCCCTGATGCACCAGGTAGAAGTTCTACCCTTCCAAACTTTGGTGGTACATTACAAGGTATGAGACTAACACAAGAGAAAATCTAGATTATTGAATTAATTATTGAATCATTGACCTCTGCTTGGCCGCTAAACCTGAAGACTAATCATAACTAAAATCCTCTAGGAGCAGTAAAGACAATTACCTTGGATCTCCCTGTGTAAGCTCTGTGGTCAGAGCCTTGGTTTTTCCGAGAGTTTCTGGAGGGCTTGAAGCAGAGGGATGAAGAATCTGATTTGATTCTTGGCCATCGTGGAAACTGGCATTTCCTTGCAGTGTCTTTCATGTACAGGGAGTGGTCATTCTCACCCTTTCCGCTCTCAGGCTCTGATACACTGAGGTCTCCAGCCCCAAGGTTTGGTCTCTATGCCACTAAGACACTAAACAACAGGTGCTGGCTGCAAATTTCCCTCATGGGGCTTGTTTAGGAAGACTGATCCCCCCCACTGATGTGGTTTTCTCAGGGGGCCTGGAAGCCTTAGGCCTGGGTCAGGTCACCCTCACCACACATATAGTGTAGGATTCAAAAGTCCTAGAGGTCACCTGTCTCAAGTACTTCACACCCCTCCCTGCGGTCAATATCACTTCTGTTTTTCTGTAGTCCTGAGTATATTGTGACTAAGTAGGCTATATGCTGGAAAAGTCAGTTTCTTTGAGTGTTTTTTGTTGCTGTTCATTTGTTTTGCACTCAGCTCACCTTATGCTTAGTGAACACCAGGATTCCTCTCCTACACCTGTGAGTCCCTGGATCGCCAACTTAGCTGCAAAGAAACACAGGCTCACCTGACTTACAGGAGAATGGAAGCCTTAGATGGCCTCATGAGACAAAAGGGTGACATCAGGGCAGATGATGGAACATCTCAGGCTTGTGACCAAAAGGGGATACTTTGACCACTTCCAAAACACTAGGGTGGTTATAATCAAACACACAGAAAATAGGTGTTGGCGAATACAGGGGCTTATTGGTGGTCTGGCTGGAGGCCATGTGGCAAGGAGACCATATTTATGATTCCTCTTAGCTTCCATGTAAAGGATTAGAAGTGGCAACTCTTGAGTCCACACTGAGCTGGATCTCCTTGCCAAAAAGTGGTGCCCTAGTCTTCCTTTTGTCTTTCCAGTCTGCTAAGTTTACTGATACATTTTAAAACATGTGTTAACAAATTAAACACAAAATTTTAAAAGTTTTGAATAAGTTTCGTTAAATAAGATGGGCCTGGTTTTAGTTTGGGCATTGTGAATGAACATTTCATAAAAATATAGTATAGAATAATTAGCAACTACCTGTTTTGTGGATTCTGGGTCAAAATGGAAGCCACTGAAAAAAGCCTTGCTCTAGTTCACTCAGAAAACACAATCATGTGACACAGGAATCATCTGGAAGAACATTAATGCTAATTTCTCAAGATCTGTAAACTGTGCAGCACAGATGCTATTGGTTCACCACACAGAATAGGGAAAATGCACCAAGGATCACCAGATGTGTGAGTGCTCTAAAGTTTGGTTTGTCATCCTCATACTGACAGTCGGTTGGGTTGTGTAAAAGCTCAGGCCAGGGCCTTCTGAGCTGCTGCTTCAGGAAGTGAAGCCACCAGGATAGGCTTCAGACAGAATCAATTTTCTTTACAAAAGAGCATTTAATATTGTTTATTCATTATAAAACACATTAAGAACAATCAAAATTATCACTCTGTAACCAGGTTACCAGAAAATGTTTAAGCCAGCCCCACATACCCTGGCCTTCTGCCTGTGCTTCTGTGAAATAGTTTTAACAACTATTTTCTACCACTTGGAGGAAAGACAAGGGAAGGCTGAGGGGTGCTGGGAGCCTGGAGTGAGAAGGAGAGTCAGGGGAGATCCCCAGCCCTCTTTAGGCTCCATTCTACCAGCTTTGGGCAACAGGGAAGTCTCTGGGACCCCTAGAGAAGGGCTCCAAGGGGGCCCTGGGCCCTCCCACCACCACCCTCCCTCCTCAGCCCTGGGGCAGCCTGGAGCTCTCCCTGAGGTCTCAGGACCTTGCCTCCTTTTCATTTCCCTCAGGGAATTGCAGGACGCCCTTCTGGGTGTGAAGAAATAAGGCCAAGTCCAATCACGTGTTCATGGAAACGCTGACTCCAGCCACATCTCTTCCAGGTTTTGGTTAAACAACAAGTTCCATTGTTGGCAGAATGGCCTGGTCTCTCTGAGAGCCCATAAAATGTTGCCCCCAAGTAGCACTTGGGAAGAAAAGTTGGCCACAATATGGCTCCCCCCTCCCCAGTTGGAGGTCAAATGCATCTCTTGAGAGGGCAATTTTGCAAGATGCAGAGTGAGGGGACTAGCAACCATGACCCCTCCCCACAAGTTTCTTCCCCAGGTTTCTCTATTGTCCTGCAGCCCTGGGACCTGGGCTGAGCCTTCGAGAACCCGGTCTTTTCTCTGCCCTGGGCTGAGGGCTGAGAAGCTCCAGGGGACAAGGCCCCAAGTAGCTGAGTCATGAGTTTCTTATGTAGATATGGCACAGCTCAGTCCTTGGTACATCCCGTCTGAGATACTGGTGTATGAAGGAACCTTGGGTTATGGACCAAGGGGATTAAGGTGTGGGGCTATTTGGAGTCACGGATAATTCCCTGAGGAATTTCCAAACTCAAAAAAGTAGGTGTGGTCCTGGGGAGACGTTCATAGAAGCTGCCCACATCTGTGGTCCTGAAAGGACAGTATGTGTCCTTCAGGCTGCCCGGCTCCCTCCCCCAGGCTGCAGGAGTCTGGACCTCATACTGCTGGCTCCACAGGGATTCTTAGCAGTGTCTCCTTCACTGGAGACAGCAGGAGACTGAAGGGCTTGTTGACCACAAAGCACAAGTATCTGTGGGTCTCTGGCAGTAACACAGGCCCAAATGTGTCCATTTACCCCATCAAGAATGAGAGGGCCCTGGCTGGTGTAGCTCAGTGGATTGAGCACGGGCCTGTGAAGCAAAGGGTCGCCAGTTCGATTCCCAGTCAGGACATGTGCCTGGGTTGTGGGCCAGTTCCCAGCAGGGGGTGCACGAGAGGCAACCACACAATGATGTTTCTCCTTCCCTTCCCCTCTCTCTAAAAAAAAATTAATAAAATATTTTTTAAAAAGAATGCAGAGGGACCAGGTTTACAGAGCAGTGCGTGGTCTCATGTGGACCTAGGCCACCCACGTGTGATTTGGAGGACTGCTGTGTGTGTGACAATGGACAGGAAGAATCTGGGCCCAGAAGTCAGGTGCAGCAGTAGGAGAACTGATCATTCTTTTGGAAGCAGAATCAGGCCATGACTCTTCCCCTGACAGGACAGCACCCAGGCTGCAGCTGGGAGGCAGCCCCAGAGCCAGCCGGTCCTTCCACCCTCCAGCCCTGCCATGCTGGGCCTGGGGACACTGGGACCTCTGACAGCAGGTTCTTCCTTGGCTTTTGGCCTGGGCCTGGACCAGGAACAGAGGCTCCACTTCTTGTGAGACCTAACCTCCCAACCCCCCCAGCAGATAGAATGATGGGAGAAAGAAAGGGGTAACTACTCAGGAAGGATCTTGCGTAGGAGGTCCTCAAGCTCTGCCTGGCTCCCCAACTGCTCTTGGCATTAGAAAGCAGAGCTCAAGGTTGGGGTCTTGGCAGGCTGCATTCACTAGATGATATTTTGCAAACTGGAGGCCATGGGCAGGAGGGGTCTGGCTCCCCTGGCCTGCAAACACTGTGCTTCCTGGTGAGGTGGTGCCAGTTGCAGGGTGTGTCTTCAGTGCCTGACCTCACCCAGCCTGAATGTGCTGATCAAAACTGAAGAGGCTACAGAGGACAAAAGACAGCATCATTCTGGACCCAGAGCATAGCAGGCTGTGGTCGGGACAGCCAGACCAGGTGGTCCCCCTTTGAGGGGCAGGCAGCCTGTGTGGTTTTGGAGTGTCCAGGGGTCCCCCATCCCACACTCAGTCAGCACTACCCAGACTTACCTTCCTAGGGCCACGGGGGAAAACTTTCAGTTTTTGACCTTCTACTCTCAAGCTATTTGGGTCATCTGGGCCGACAGAAGAGTTGGAATGTGGATTCCTTAAGTTCTCGTCAGTCAGGGTTGTCCTCACTCGTGTCAGAGAAGGGAAAGGGGAGTAGCTTTGGCTGTCCCGGGCCCTGTAGGGAAGGGAAGGAAGGATGGTGTGGAGGTCCCCTGAGGCCTCAGAGGGGCCCCTTCAGACATCCTTCACCTGCAGGGGCAACATTCTCCACACCCCCAGAGACCTACAGCGGACCTCAAGGAGGCTGCAGGAACACGGCCCCAACCCAGCGATGCTAAGGGCCAGCTCAACTGCAGAGCTCAGCAACTGCCCACTGAGTGCCCAGGACCACAGTGAACAGGACACTTTGCCCCAGTCGGGTCCCCGACCTCCCCCAGCCTTTAGGCCCCAATACCTTACAGCAGGGCTTCACCTCTCTTCCCACAGCCACAGTCCCCACCCCCACCCCCAGCCCAGACAGTCCTTGTTCCGCCAGAGGAAACCTAGTTGCTCTCTCCCAGGGAGGCTGGTTTGGGGAGTGGGGTATGTGCTAGGCACAGGGCACTATCGCTCCTCCTCTAATGCTCAGGAGGGGCATTCACCTGGTGACATGGGCTAGACACTCACATTCCTGAGAACTCACTGGGGAGACTGCAGGGGACAGAGAGCTTCCTGGATTTCTGGGAGTCCCACCAGGATTACCTGTGGCCACTTCCCACCGTAACCTGCTCCCTTTGTACAGTAGGAGTTTCACACCGGAATCTTGACTCATGGCACCCAGGGAAGTTTGAAGGACAGCTCCAGGGAGGGTAGATGGAGGGAAGTGGTGACCTGGCAGAAGGTGGGAAAAGGCCAGTGAACCCTGTGACCAGGGAGAAAAGGACCAGGAAGGGGATTTGGGGAGGAGAAGACACTGACTAGCAGTGTAGGAGACCACATGGGCAAGGGGGAGGGAAGAAAAGGAAGGGGCGTTGACTGGGCAGGGGGTACGTGGGACACAAGAGGACCTGCGGAAGCTTCTGGCCTTGCAGGCTGGCAGGAGGGGAGCAGGCCCGATGATGAGATATGGGACATTAGTTTGGTCAGATGGAAGGGCTGGGGGAGAGACCGGCTGAGGGGCACGTTTCTTCTTCATCGCTGCCAATGCAGAGAATGAGAGTCTGGCCCAAGCGTGGGGTTTACAGTCTCAGTTGTCTGCCTTTGTCACCTCAGGGTGTGTCTTTGTGACCTCAGGAGCAGAGGATTCTAGAGAGAGTGACCTGGAGGTCCCGCCTGCAGCGCAATTGTGTGCTGTGTCGGGATAAGCAAACTGAGGTCTTGATGGAGACTGTGGGAGGCAGTGCCTGGCCCAGAACCAGAGCACGTCCTTCCTACAGCCTCAGTCACTGGGCTGGGGCTGCATCCTGGCCACTTGCTGCCTGGGGAGGCTGCCCGAGAGCGGGGCTGGCTGGTGCTCTGGAGTGGCCCCTTCTTCCTGGGCACATCCACCCTCTCCCAGTAGCCCCTCCATAGGAGGGTCAAGAAGCTCAGCTGGTCCCTGGGCTTGGGGGTCCAGAAGATGCCTGGGCTCAGGAATCTCCTGGAATGAACAGGGACAGCATTCTGGAGTGTCGCTCCAGAAGCAAGAGCCAGGAGAGCTGAGTCCTCCCAGGGCTGTGTGCTAGGACATGGTGAGCCAGGCACAGGCTCCAAACCCACCGCTGTCCTCCCTGGATCCCTGCTCCATCCCAGGAGAGGGACCGAATGACCACAGTCTGGAAGGAAACCCCTCTGCTCAGTCACTCATCACTGACTCAGTAAAGTCCCCTGCTCTCTGGATCTCACGAAGGAACTCAAGGAGACTTCCCAGGACATTGGTGGAAATTTCCTAGCACTGAACCCCAGACTCAGGAACTCTGACATGGAAAGGAGCAAACCCACACCCTCCCACACATAAATGAATGATTTTCTCCTAGGACTTCATGAGCTGACAGCTGGGGCTAAGGGACCTGGGGGACTGGAGTCTTAGTGGACTCACCTTGAAAATCTAAAACCCCTTGTCTTTTCTAGGTGCTGCTATGTCCCCAAACAAATGCCCTAGAAAGTCTGAACCCCATCAAGCCACCAATGCCTGCTGTCCTGTCACAGCTCCTTCCTCATGTCTGATTCTTCACCACCTACATTGGCCCCAATGCTCCATCCAAGCCCCTTTCAGGGCTCTGGGGACCCATCTGTTACTCACCAGTTCTTCACTGTCCTGCCTTTGCCCTGTACATGCCCTTATTATAATGGATCCCTTGCAGGCACCCCAAGACATTGACAAGTCATTGAGAAGGGGTCCTGTGCAGGCCTCTCACAGCCCCACAGTGAGGGAGTCATGGGGAGGGGATAACAGAGCCCCAGGCACTACACAGAAAGCCAGAAGGGCTGGCTGCTGCCCCTGCCCAGGCAGAGGGCGGGGCATTGCACTGAGCTCCCCAGAGAATCCAGTGGTTCAGCCTCGTGTGGGAGCTCCAGGCTGACCCCTGCACACCTGGAAACCATAGAGACCTCATCAAGTCAGCCCTGGGATTGGGGAGAAGGTTGGGTTCTACATCAGAAAACATGGAATGATCCCTGGGCTTGTGAGCCGGGAGCAAGCAGGTCAGTTTCTAAGCAGAGAGGACTGTGGATGGATTAGCACAGCCCATGGGGCTGATGGCCCAGGCCCTGGCCCACTAGGGTTCCTCAGGGATGTCAGATGTTGATTGGAGTGGGCCAAAGAAGCCCCTGAGGCTTGGGCCTGACCTCAGCTCACACCCTACAAAGCCTCACCTGCCACACTTTTGTGTGTTCCTGGGGAAATAGGACAAGACTCCTGAGTTACCCAAGACTAAGTGTCCTCAAAACAGAAACTAAACCCTGAAAAAAATGAAGTAGCCATGGGCCCATCACACCTGAGTTTAAGAACTGAGGTAGGAATCACCCACAGCAGAGAATAAAGACATCATCTCAGCTGCAGGCGCTGGCTGCCTGGTGACAGAGGAAGATATTCAAACAGATAATGATACGATGCCCCCGTATCCTCCTATGAGGACCGGGATTGTCACTGTGCTGCTGGAATCTCCTTCCTTCTGCCACCAGCCAGAAGTCAGGGGTGTTACCTCATGACACATTGTCCCACCGTGTACCACCTACCAGGAAGACTGGGGGCACACTGGACTGCAGACAGAGCCGTGTTCTTCCTGGGGTGCTGCAGGGGCAGGGGGCTGTGCTGAGGCTGATTACATGCCACGAATTCCGGCTGGTGCTTCCCTCTCACAGCAGAGCAGCTGGCCCCTCAGGGCGTCCAGCACTGGGCAAGTCCTGCCAGTGTCACTTGCTGAATCTCACCCCACTACCACCACCATAGGTCAGAGCCACTGCAGCCACCTCTTACAGGGTTCACTGCAGTGAACACTGCAGTTCCCATCGGGTTGGCCTGTAGTCTTGCTCCTCTCTTTCTCTACCAAAGACCTTTCAGAGCCTCTGCGTGTTCACTCTGCAAGGTCCACACTCCTCAACAGGCAGGTGGGGCTCTTGACCAGGCTGTTGCTTCTGCAGCAGACCCACTCCTCACTCCCCTCACTCCATGTTGCATCCACACTGACTCAGAGTCTTGGGAGGCTCTGTGGTTAAGCCCCTTGGCCTGGAATGCATGCTGACTTACCACCACAGGTCTTCGCCTCACCACAGTCCACTCAGCTTTGAAGTGTAACTTCCTCCATGGGTAGGGGGAAAGGAGTCAAAGGAAAACAGTTCTTTGACAAGATGATAGATTTCAAAGTCACTCTTCTGGTTTCGGGGTGTTTGGCAGTCGTCACTATGAATACTGGCTCAGCAGATGTGTCCACCTGGTACAGAGGAGTCTGGACCCAACAGCTGATCATTCACTCTTCCCCACTGGGCTGCTCCGCACAGTTCATTTAAACACCTATGGACCCTGAACCAAGCTGGGCACTTTACAGGTTGTTTCATTTTCATAATGACCTGGTTGGTACTCATATTCGTCTCCACTTTGGCAGAGGAAGAGGTTGGGTAGCATCCCAGTGTCTGGTAAGAAGGCTGGGATTTGAAACTGTTCTCTCTGAAGCTAGGCTTCTGCTTTTACAGACCAGGCTCCGTGGCAAACCACCCACTAGGTGGGGATGGCTTGTGAATGACGTTGTTGTGAGTTGAATTATAACCCCACCCTCTTTCTAAAAAGAAAGCTATGTTGAAGTCCTCACCCCAGATCCTGAGAATAAGACCTTGTTTGGAAATAGGATCATTGCAGATTTGATCAGTTCAGAGGAGCTCATGCTGAAGCAGGGTGGCTGGTGTCATAAGAAAGGGAACAGACTTGCTTCTGTCAGTGGTGGACAGATTCAGCAGGTAGAAAACCAGTGAGGATGTTGTTACAATGAACAAGATTGTCAATTAATTACTTCTAACTGGCATTTACAGAATACCAACAACCACAGAATATACATTCTTCTCAAGCTCACATGGAATATTCACCAAAATAGACCATATTCTGGGTCATAAACCAGAACCTAAACAAGTTTAAAAGGATAGCAATTCTTTATATAAATTATATTCTCAAACCACAATGGAATTAAACTACAAATTTAACAAGATAGCTTTGAAATCCCAAAATATTTAAAGATTGAACACATTGTAAAATTACATATGGCTCAAAAGAAAAGAAATATTTTGAAAATATTTTAAAATATTTTAGATGAGCCCTGGTTGGTGTGGCTCAGTGGATTGAGCAGCAGCCTGCAAAGCAAAGGATCACCGGTTCAATTCCCAGTCAGGGCACATGTCTGGGTTGCGTGGGCCAGGTCTCCACTGGGGGCACAAGAGAGACAATACACATTGATGTTTTTCTCCCTCTATTTCTTCTTCCCTTTACCTCTCTCTAAAATAAAATAAAATATAAAATAAAATAATTTTAGATGAAAATGAAAATTATCGAAATTTATAGGCTGCAACAAAAGCAGTGCTTAGCAGAAATTTAACACATTGAATGCACATGTTAGCAAGGAAGAAAAATATAAAGTTAATCATCTAAGCTTCTACCAGAAGAAGTTAGAGAAAGAAATACAGTATAAAGCCAAAGCAAACAGAATATAAGAAATGGTAAAAAATGGAGCAGAAAGAAATAAAATTTATAACGGGAAATTAATAGAGAAAAATCAACAACAACAAAAGTTGGTTCTTTAAGAAAAAAATAGTAAAATTGATTAACCTCTAGCCAGGTTAACCAAGGAGAGAAGACATAAGTTACTGCCAGAAAAGAATGCGGGACAATTATTATTAATCCCATGGAAATTAAAATAAATATAAAAGAATATTATTTAAAAGTTTTGCCCATGAATTTGATACTTAAGATGAAATGGGCCAATTTCTTCAAAGGCACAACCTATCAAAACTCACACAAGGAGAAACAGGGGATCTGAATAGTTATATTCAAAGAAAGTGAGTTAATAATTAATATCCCTTCAGAAAAAAAGTACCAGGCCCGGATGCTTTCACTGGGAAATTCTTTACCTAAGGAAAAATGATACTGCCATAATAAAATGCTGCAAGAATTAATAATTATTGTGAAAAGCATTTATGTATCAAAAACCATTATTAACAGCTACCCACTAGGAGAGATTCAAGATTGTGGAGGAGTGAGGGCAGTCACACTAACCTCCTCCCTGGAATGATCTGGAATTACAACTAAATTGTGGAGAAATCACCTGGAATAAAACAACTAAACAAAAGCAAGAGAGAAGTCTTATAACCACGAACAGACAGAAGAATCTGCTTCAGCACCACGTGACTGGTAAGGAGTGCAGTGGAGACATGAGAGAGCTGCCTGGGTGCCCATAGGCAGAAGCTAAGGCACTGGAGAGATATTTAAGCAGGTGGTTAGATCCCCTTTAAATTGGGTATTTAAACCCTAAGCTAGGATCCCCAGCCTGGAGCACCAGAGCCCCAAAACTACAAAGATGACATCCAGCTGTGAAAAGCTGTAGGGCTGCTTTCTGCCAGAGTGACCACTGGGAAGGCAAAGAGCTGTTTAAAGGGCCAATGCACAAATTTTCACTTGCAGCCACTTACCCTGGGGGCAAAGGGGTTGGGGACAGAGTGGACCAGGGACACTTGAGGAGAGTCTGGGTACAGAGGTGTTGGGGAAAGAACTGAAAAAGTAGCTGCTACCATCCCAGTGATGAGTCAACCCCATGCTGCAGCAGCCAGTGTACTCAGGCAGTCCACTCCCCTCTGACTTGCAGCAGCCTGAGGGGAAACAATAGCTCCTACCCCAGGAAGGACCCTGCCCTGCCCTGCCCTGCCCTGTGGTACTTAAGCCCAACTGCTGAGTGCAGAGTGACTAGATTAACAACTGAAGGAGTCAGCCACAGATGGTAGATACCTGGTAGTCTCCAACAGGCTGCCTGTGGCCAGGCTGGGGCACCATCTGATATCACCAGAGGTGGACCCAGAGAGAAAAAACAGTGGTAAATACTAGATGCTACTGAAATGAAATCCACTGTTGTCTACTCCAAGATTTGAGATATTTTCTCTCTTGCATAGCTTTTTAACATTCATTTCTTGTCCTTTATGTCTATTAAGCCAATAGATTTTATACTATAGTTAATTTTAACTCACATATTTTTGCCCCTCCCTTCTCTAAACCTATTTTACCTTCTTCTTTCCTCTTATTAGTTTCATTTTAAATTTCATCTTCTCTCTCGCTACAACTTGTTTCCATTCTGTACTCTTACTATTTCTCCCCCATCCAGTCTCTTGAAACCAATTTATTTGTGAATGGCATTTCACATTTTTTTTCTTGCTCTTAAAATACCTGGGTCCTCTCTCCACCTTTAAAAATCTTTGCTTGTTGGTTGTGGTCAGGGTAGTTTTTGTTGCATCTTTTCAATTTTATATCTAGAGCTTCACTAATTTTGTACTTCAAATCTCAAATTTTACTGTTCCCCTCTCTTACTCTTTTTTATGTCTTGAATTTTAATGTTGCCCTGCCTTAATCTGTTCCTTTATTTTTTTCTCTCCTTCATTTTATCTTTTATTTCTTTTTATTTTTCTTTCTGTCTCAAATATTAATTTTTTCCTGTCTTCGCTTGGTTTTCATTCCTCGCTCTTAGTATTCCCTCTCCCTCCATCATCTCAAAATCACTTCCTTTTCCTCTATACATCTCTTAAGCTTTTTGTTCTTTCTTTTTTCCCTCTTATTTCGATTCTTTTGATATTAATTTAGTACATTTGTTGTCGATAGTGTTGTGGCAGAGCTTTCTCTCTAATTTGGCTCCAATATTTTTTTACTTATTTACTTTTCTTTTTCTTTCTCTCTCTCTCACTTCATTTTATTTTTTTAAATTTACATTTAAACCTAATGCTTCCCTTCTTACTTCATTCCACTTTCTTTAGTCTCTTTTTATTCATGATGTAAATTTTACTTCCCCCTTTGCATTGCTCTGATCCCCCACTCTTATTGATGCTCCTCCCTCTTAAAATTATTTTCTTTCAGTAGGTCATCTCATATTCACTCTCAATTCTTGTAATAAGATTAATCTCTGTATCCCATTATTAATATGGTTCATTTGGTGTTTATAGTGGGATTGGGGGGTTAGTTATTTTCGTGGGGGTGTGTTTGTTTCCTGGGCTTTGTGGTTTTATTCTGGCAGCACCTGCACAACAGCATACAATACACCATGGAAAGAGTGACCTTCAGTCAAACAGCTGAAAGGAATAACGCACCAAAGGATGACCTAAAAACAATCAAAGCCCAATTACATCCAGAGAGCCAACATAAATGGCATAAAGTGCATCTGATGAGGCCTCTGACCAGAGGGGTCCATGGTGTTATGGATGAGACAGACAAATTTACATGGACTACAGAATTCCTGTGGAGAAAAAGAGATGGCATGGCCACTCTCTGAGAGAGAGTGCCCCAACCCTTTCCTGGACAGGTTTCTATTGTTTTCTAATAGCATACATCAAAGACGATTCTCATTCATTATGCTCAGGTTTGCTTTAAGTGATTACCTTTTACAGATAACAAAGGAAAGGCTGTTACTGATTACTTCTTATATATTAATAAAGAAAAAAATATTGCAATGTAAGTGAACAAGAAGAGTGATTGGTCTGGTTATGCTCTGTCCTTGTGAGAATTAGCACAGACTTTAGGAAATTACTTTAAAGATATGCAGTAAACATTTTCTGCCTCATTTCAGGGTAAGGGAGTTCTAGCAAAAGCAAGCCTCAAAGTAGTCTAAGTACAATTCAGGCCTGGTTTCCCACAGTAAAGCCAATCTTTTGGTCTGGCTCCTGTGTGCTGTCTTGAGCCTGCCAGTTTTCCAACAGGGCTGTGCTATGTTTGCCATTGCCAAGCAGATTGGTTCCCTACAGGCAACTCCAAAGTGTCAAGTTCAGGAGATCAAGGAGACTGGACTAGTGAATCGTGCAGGTTTCCTACCATAGAGGTATATACCACAAAGACAGGGAGTCAAAACAGATCAATTTAAGAAGCAGGAGCAATCAAGAAGAGTCTTCAAAAAATGGGAAGAAAAGAAACAAACCCAATCAGAAGGAAAGGAGGAATCCTCAGAAAGAGTGCTAAATGGAATAGAGGCAAGTCAACTATCAAATATTGAGTTCTAAACAATGGTTATAAGGAAGTTCAATGAGCTCAGTGATAATTGCAAAAAACTACAGGGAAACAACAAGGAACTTACTGAGAACTACAAGAGTATGAAAAAGGACATAGAAACTATTAACAAGTTAGGAGGAAATGAACAATACAATTTCTGAACTGAAGAACCCAGTAGAAGGCATCAAAAATAGGCTTGATGAAGCAAGAGAATCAAATCAGCAAAGCAGAAGACAAGATCAAACAAAACTCCCAGAAAGAGCAAGAAAAAAAAGGACTCAAACAGAAAAAAGAATGGTTAAGAAAGCTGCAGGATAAAATGAAACTTAATAATATCCACATAACAGGGATACCAGAAGGAGAAGAGGAGGAGGAAAAGACAGGAAACCTGTTTGAAAAAATAATGATGGAAAATTTCCTTAAATGATGAGAGAAAATGTCATGCAAGTCCAGGAGGCACAGAGGGTTCCTGTTGGAGACCGCCCTGCCTGGTTTCACAACCTGAAACCCCCCATGGATGAGGCTGAGTAAGCAACATTCAGACCATAAGCCACTACGGAAACAAAGCTTATCTCCCTTGCACGAGTGCCACTTCTGCTCCTTTTTCCATAACTGGCCCCCAATGCTTGATCAGTTAGCCAATGACGGGTAAGATTCCCCAAGATGGAAATCACCTAAGACAGGCATGATCAGGTGGAAGCCCCAGGGAAGGACTTGGGGGGCTATGAAGAAAGGGAGTGATGGACCTTCGCCCGCCAGCTTTGACAAAGCCTGAGTCCTCAGTCTGTTTGTGAGAAGTCTCTGGAAAATTCTTTGGCTATCTGCCTCCTCTGCCTGACTTAAGCCTGAAAACAATGACAATCAGCCTTGTGCTTGAAATGGCGGGTTCCCCAGGGTAATCAGGCATAAGAAAGAATTCCTAAAAGTCCTGTGAAACCTGCTTTGCTAAGAATGCTTTCATTCATATGATAAGAGTCCAAGCAGGAAATGAGTATATCCCCCAAAATTTCTGCAACCCCCTTTCCTGACAGACACTGACTCAGACTAAGCCCTCAGATTTTTTTGAATATTATCTACTGTTTGATCCTTGCCACCCTGTATTCCTGTGTATTACAACCCAATAAAAACCCTTGGAGGAAGGGGTTCCTGGCCCTTTCCCTTTGAGGGATCAGCCACCTTTCCTCCCCAAGCAGATCACGTCTCGGTAGTGTTTACTTTCATCCATGGCAGACGGGGAAACTTGCAAGAAAAGTGGCCCCCAAAGAAAGGGGACTTTTCGAGATAATCCCAAAGAGGCCCACTACAAGACACATCATCATTAAAATGGCAAAATTCAAAGACAAAGAGAAAATCTTAAAGGCAGCAAGGATAAACGGAATGTAACATACATAGGAGCTCAATAAGGCTAGTAGCTGACTTTTCAAGAGAAACACTACAAGCCAGAAGTAATTGGCAAGAAATATTTCAAATGATAAAAAGTAAAGACCTGCAACCAAGGCTGTTCTTCTACCCAGCAAGGTTCACATTTAAAATAGAAAGTGAAGTATGGAGTTTTCTAGAAAAAAAAATGAAAGCTCAAAAAATATACTTCTACCAAACCAGCATTGCAAGATAAAGGACTACTTTAATAAGATGAAGAAAAAGAGTGAGGGAGAGAGAGAGAAACACAAGTACAAAGGGGAAGGATGGGAATGAATATGAACCTATCAATAATAATCTTCAATATAAATGGATTAAATGTTCCAATTAAAAGATATCGGGTAGGCAAATGTAAAATAAAACATGACCCTAAAAATATGCTGCCTAAAACAGACCCACCTCAGAACAAAAGACCTACGTGCTCTGAAAGTAAAGGAGTCGATAAAAACATTCCAAGCAAATGGACATGAAAAAAAGGCGGGTAAGCAATACTTATATCAGACAAAAAAGACTTCAAAACAAAAGAGCATAAAAAAGGCACAGAAGAACACTTCATAATACTCAGGGGAAAAATCCATCATGAAGACATAAATATTGTAAACTTATATACACCCAATATAGGAGCACCCAAATGTATAAGGAAAAGCTTGGTGGACTTCAAAAACATGTAGACAGCAACATACTTATACTAAGAGATTTGAACACCTCATTGTCAACAATGCAAAGATCTTGCAAACAAAATATCAATAAGGATATAGTGGAACTGAATGACACAGTAGATCAAATGGCCTTAACTGATATGTACAGAGCCTTTAATCACAAAGAAGCAAAATACACTTTCCCAATGCACAAGTATATTTTCAAAAATAGACCGCATGATAAGACACAAAACAAGCCTCAACAAATTCAAGAAAATTGAAATCATATCATGCTTTTTCTCAGACCACAAGGGCCTGAAACTAGACATCAACCTAAAGGAAAAAACTAAAAAGCACTCAAATCCACGGAGACTGAATAGAATACTATTAAATAATGAATGAATGAGTTAACAATGAGATCAAGAAAGAAATCAAAAAGTTTTTAGAAACAAATAACAATGAACACATCACAGTCTAAAACCTATGGGTCACAGTCAACACAGTCCTGAAAGGGGAGTTTATACCTATGAAGGACTGCCTAAAAAAGATAGAAATAATTCAAACAAATAACCTAACCCTACAAGAACTGGAGGAACAACAACAACAAACAAAGCCTGGAGTGAGTAGAAAGAAGAAAATTTCCAAGATAAGAGCAGAATTAAATGACAGAGAGATTCAAAGAACAATTCAAATGATCGATAAATCCAGGAGCTGGTCTTTTGAAAAGGTAAACAAAATCAACAAACCTTTAACCAGACTCATCAAGGAAAAAAAGAGAGGAACCCCCAAAATAAAATATGAGATGAAAGAGGAAAAATTACAACCAATGCCACAGTAATTTCATAAGGATTGAAGAAAATTACTACAAGCAACACTATGCCAAAAAATTTGAAAACCTGGGTTAAATGAACAGATTTCCAGAAATATATAATCTTCCAAAATTGAATGATGAAGAAGCAAAAAGCCTGAATATATCAATAACAGCTGGTAAAATTGAAGCTGTAATCAAAAAACAGTCCTGCACTGAACCACTTCACAGTAGAATTTTACAAAACATTTAAGAAAGAACTAACCCATATCCTTCTCAAACTATTCCAAAAACTCCAAGAAGAGGGAAGACTCACAAACATTTTTTTATGAAGCCAACATCATTCTAATCCCCAAACCACATAAAGACACAGCAAAGACAGAAAACTATACGCCAATATTGTTAATGAACATAGACAGTAAAATGCTCAACAAAATATTGGCAAATAGCATCCAGCAATACATTAAAAAAAGATCATACACTATGATCAAGTGGGATTCATCCCAGGGTTGCAAGGATGGTACAATATACACAAGTCAATAAACATAATACATCACATAAACAAAAGGAAAGGCAAAAATCACATGAACATATTAACAAATGCAGAAAATTTATTTGGTAAGGTACAGCACTCATTTATGATAAAAACACTCAGCAACATGGGAGCAGAGGGAGCATATCTCAACATAATAAAGACCATTTATGAGAAATCTGCAGCCAACCTTATAATCGAAGGGCAAATTCTAAAAACTTTCTCAGTGAGATGCAGAACAAGACAAGTGTGTCCACTTTTACCACTTCTATGCAACATAGTATAGGAAGTTTAAGACAAAGCAATCAGACAAGAAAAATGCATTCAAATTGGAAAGGAGGAAGTAAAACTGTTATTGTTTGCTGATGACGTGATAGTGTATATAGAAAACCCGATAAACTCCATCCAGAAACTACTCAACCCAAGAACTGAATTTGGCAAAACAGAGGAATACAAAGTAAACCCTCAGAAATCAAAGGCATTTTTGTACACCAGCAGTGAATATCAGAAACAGAAAACAGGAAAAAAATCCCATTTGATATAGCAACAAAAAAAATAAAGTACCTAAGGATAAACCTAACCGAGGAGGTAAAAGACCTGTACTCAGAAAACTACAAAACGCTAACAAAAGATATCAAGGAAGACACAAATAAATAGAAGCATATACTAAGTTCATGACTTAGAAAAATTAACATCATCAAAATATCCATTCTACCCAAAGCAATTTACAGATTCAACCAAATTCCTATTAAAATGCCAATGATATATTTCACAGATTAGAACAAACATTTAAAAAAATTATATGGAATCATAAACAACCCCAAATAGCCTCAGCAATTTTAAGAAAAAAGTAGGAGGGACCACAATACTTCATATCAAACTATATTACAAGGCTACTGTAATAAAAACAGACTGGTAGTGGCATAAGATCAGACACATAGATCAATCAATGGAACAGAATAGAGAAACCCAAAATAATAAACTCATGTTTCTATGGCCAATTAATATTTGACAAGGGGGAAAGGAGAATAAAATGGATTAAAAATAGCCTTTTCAATAAATAGTGTTGCTCCTGTCTGGACAGCTACATGCATAAAAATGAAACTTGACTGCCCATAGAGCAATAACTTCACTTATATGTCTCCTAGAGCAAGGGACACACACACACACATACACACACACACAATGGGACTTCATCAAGAAGAAAGCTTCTTCGTGGATAAACATCAGCAAAATGAAAACAGAAACAACCATATGGGAAATATATATCTGCCAATGATCCCTCATACAAGGTTTTGATCTCCAAAATATATAAAGAACTCACATGACCCCCACACCAAGAAAATAAACAATCCAATTAAAAATGAGCAAAGTTTCTGAACAGACATTTCTCCTCCAAGTATTATATACAGAGGCCCATAGGCCTATGAAAGGATGCTCAGTATCACTAGCTATCAGAGAGATGCAAATTAAAACAATAAGATATAACTTCATAGCAGTCAGAATGGTTATCATAAACAAATTAGCAAACAACACATGCTGGCGAGGTTATAGATAAAAGGGAATCATAGTGCACTGTTGATGGGAATGCAAAGTGGTATAGCCCCTGTGGAAATCATTATGAAATTTCCTAAGAAAACTAAAATTGGAAGTTCTTTTTCACCCAACAATTCCACTGCTGGGATAATACCCAAAGAGTCCTGAAACACCAATTCAAAAGAATCTGTGCACCCCAACATTCAGAGCAGCACAATTTACAATAGCCACGTGCTGGACAGAGCCCATTACTAAATGAGTGGATAAAAAAACTGGTACATTTACACAATGGAATAGTATGGAGCAGAAAAAAAAGGAACTCCTACCTTTCATGACAGCCTGGATGGAATCGGAGAGCCTTATGCTAAGTGAAATAAGCCAGATGGTAGAAGACAAATACCATATGATCTCACCTATAAGTGGAACCTAATCAACAAAACAAACAAGCAAGCAAAATAGAACCAGAGACACAAAAATTAAAAACAAGCTAAGAGTGACCAGAGGGGAGCAGGTACAGGGATAGCAGGGGAAAGAAGAGGGAGCATCAAATGAAAAAACATGTATAAACAAACCATGGCCAAAACAAAAGAGAGGATTGAATGTGGAAGGTGTAGGGTGAGTAAGGCAGGGGAGAGTAATGGTGGGGGGAAATGGGTACAACTGTAATTGAACAACAATAAAAAAATTTAAAACAAATAAAAATGTAAAGCAGAGCTTCTAAATAAATAAATCAGAAAGTGAACTGATGGTTAAGAGAGAATGTTTTAGCTAGAAAACTTTAAGAAAAACACTATATTTTTGTAGCACAACAAATAACATAAAGATTTAAATAAGAATATTAAAAAGAAAAATGAAGATTGTATTTTATTAAAATTATGGCCTTTGTAAAATTGCCTGGTGTACTTGAATTTGTAACATTAGACTAGATAAACTTGAGGATGCTGGAGGGTAAATGGAGTCAGCCGGGCTCCCTCACCCAGGTGTCTGGACAACTAAGATCAGCAGTGTTCCCACAGCCTTGAGACAGGGTCTAATAACCCGTATTCCCATAGCTTTGAGTGGGCCCGCATGTACGGAATCATGCTGTTTTACACAATGTTTTGGCACCCTGCTGGCTTTGTGTACAATTATATAAGGGACTTGGGGCTTTCCACTGTGCAACACAGTGGAAAGTTTGCAGCATGTGTGGATCATGTGAAGCCTTCCCGTGGCTCTACAAATTTTCTTCCATCTGCCCAAATCTCAAGTGAATCTCCCTGGCCTTTAAAAGCTGCAAGAGAATTGGTGCTGTTGGCAAGATTTGTTGCATTATGGTATAAATGAGGAGGAGTCTGTGGGGCCCTAAAGGGTGGCCTGGACTGGTGGCGGGTCACGGAGATGTGGTATGTGGTTGCAAGTCTCTTGTCAGCATGGGTCCCACCCGGAATCGTCTTGATGTTAGTGGTGCACCCAACACGATAGAGAAGGCCCCACAGGTGTTGGGAGAAGCCCTAGAAAAGCCCACCCCCCAGCTGCCAACGGGCCATGGGCTGGGTGTTTCTTTTAGCTTCACCGGCTGAGATAGAGACTGTGCTTTGAGATGCCAGGAAATTACATGAACTCCAAGGAAGAAAGGAAATTTTAGAAGCCAGAATTAGCACCCTAGAGGAAGCTCTCTGAGCAACAGAGCAGCAGAGCTGGTGGCAGAGCAGGGACAATACATCTCCCCAGCCATAGGGGACATTCAGAAGCAGAGGAGGATGGAGATGAGCAACCTAGTTCCTGGAAGGCCCGCCCAGTGGTGTTACAGAAAATGAAGTCCCAGCAGCCCCTGGCCCCTTGGGGAGACCCAGATGGTTCCTCCCAAATGCTGGAACACACCACCTATTGCTCTTATACACAGTGTGAATTGGTCGATATGGTGAATCAGTTTCACCAGCGACCCAGGAAGCCCTTACCTGCAGCCCTTAGCACGGCTCTTACACCTGTGGAATTTAGGGGTAGATAGGATCATGTGCACTGATAATGAGATGGAAAAGTTAGCTTCTATCATGGCTAACCCCTCTCTGCACCAACAGCTGCAGAATAGCCAGCGGCACAGTTAGGGGCAGGCCTCACATTCACTGTTGGAGTGGGTCATGGCAGCTGTTTATACAATCTAGACAAATGCAGAACATGTTCCAGACACTGTGAACAAGTCACAGTCCTTTGCAGACTTAGTGCAAATCCTGCAGGAGTTGGGCACGCACCAGGCTATGTTTAATCCCAGTACCCACGGCCCGGATGATTAATGCTTCATAGCAGGGATGTGGGTCTCGTGCTGCAGCATGTCCCTCCTGCCTCATTCAGATTGTTCATGGTGATCTTGGCCCCTTATGCCTGCTGTAGCATTAATAACATCACCACAATGATGGTAAGTCTGGAAGAGGCAGAATTTCTCATCAAAAAGCAGTTGGGGCAGTATCTCAAAGTCCCTCTGTTTCTCAGTCAAATAGCACCTCCATGTGGATAACCAGGACACAGATGTGATCAGACCTTTTAGGGGCTGGAGTAGATCAAACTAAGATTGACAGGAAGATGAACAGATACCTCTTAGAGCTCCAAAAGCAGCTGTGAGCTGACCAATGCTTCCTGCAGCCCCAGAAGAAGAAGACGGTGTGGAAGAATCCTGGGGACACTAACCGAGAGGCCTGTCCAGTAAGACTGAAAGACCACCTGGCTGTGCCAAACTCCTGAGCAGAGTAAGGGGATATCCTTTGGGCATTTGAATAGAGGGCAGGCCAAGGAACCTGTTTAAAGGTGATGGGCAGGGACCAGAGGCTGCATGTTGAATTGGCTATTCATTGGTCCTCTATAAATGTCCAGTGGGTCCTGGTTTTCATGGACACAGGAGGTGAGTGTCCTCTTCTATGTGGAAACCCTGAGATGTTTCCATGGCCTGAGGCCTCTAATGATGGTTATGGGGGACATAGTGTAAGGGTGAAGGCTGTGCAGCTCTCTCTGGGTATCAGGCATTTGCTCCCCTGTGAGCATACTGTTCATGTGTCCCCTATTCCTGAGTATGTCCTGGGTATTGATGTGCTCCAAGCATGATGGCTGCATACCACTGCAGGAGAGTTTTGCTTATGGGTGTGAATGGTAAAAGCCATTCTGTAGGATGTGCTAACCATCCTCCAAGCAGTTGCTACCCCAAAGATGGGTGATAGCAGTGAAGCAATACTGGTTGCACGGGGGACATGAGGAAATTACGGCAACTATAGGAAAGTTGGAAAAAGTGGGGATAATTAGGACCGCTCACAGTCCCTTTAACTCCCCCATGTAGCCAGTGAGAAAGCCACGTGGAATGTGGAGAATGCAGTAGATTACCGGGGAACTAAATAAGGTTGTCCCCCCAATACATGCAATAGTCCCCTCTGTGAGAGACTTGATGGACAGGTTAACTAATAGCTGATAACTTAGCACTTTGTAGCTGATCTAGCAAATGCCTTTTTCTCCATTGATATTGCTCTGAGAGTCAAGATGAGTTTGCCTTCACATGGGAAAGCCAACAGTGGACTTTTACCATGCTTTCTCAGGGTACTCACACAGCCCTACCACATTTCATGGGCTTGTGGCAGAGGAACTGGCTAAGTGGCCATGGCCTGCAGAAGTGTGCATGTTCCATTATATTCATGATGTTTTGCTAACCAGTGATGTTCTTACAGAGCTAGAGAAAGCAGTACCGCAAGTGTTGTCTCACCTGAAGTCATGTGGCTGGCACTCAATGAAACCAACCTTCAAGAGCCTGGAGTATCCATCAAATTCTTGGGAGTTGCCTGATTGGGTAAGACAAAAATCATCCCTGATGTGGTGATAGATAAAATGCAGTCGTATCCTGCTCTTACTATTGTGAAACAGCTCCAAACATCTTTGGGCCTCTTGGGGTACTGGAGAACATTTATGCCTCATGTTGCATAAGTCATTTGCCCCTTATATGCTTTGGTGAAAAAAAGAACAAGCTGGGACTGAACTCTGGCGTCAAAACGAGTATTCCAAGGAGCGAACACATCAAGTGAGGTCAGGCCTTGCATGCTCTGGATCCTTCTAGACCCTGTGAGGTAGATGTGCCTGTGACACAGAAGGCTTTGAGTGGGGTCTGTGGCAGTGAGCAGAACGGCTATGCCAACCTTTGAGTTTCTGTCCCAACTATGGAAGGGAGCAGAGGTGCAGTACTCCCTGATTGAAAAGCAACTGACTGAACTGCATGCTGCCCTATTGGCCAAGAAGGCTATAACGGGAATCGCCCCTGTGATAGCAAGGACTATTTATGCTGTTGCAGGGTGGGTCTGAGCCTGGATGGCAAAGCCCCATAATGGGAAGGCTCAGGCATCTACATTGGCTACGTGGGGGGCTTACTGACAAGAAAGAGGTACTCTATCAGCTAGCCACCTACAGGCTGAGTTGCAGGAAGTGCTAGTCCCTGTTACCTATGTAGATAAAAAATCTCCTGCCCTTATACTAGCCTCTTCCACAAAGGGCGGGCACATATTCCCTCAGATGCATGGTATACTGATGAGTCCAGCAGAGGTCAGCCTGCTGTGTGGATTGCTGTGGCAATTCAGCTGGAAACGGACATGATATAGTTTGACACTGGCATTGGTGAGAGTAGCCAGTGGGCAGTACTGCAACTTGGGTGGCTCATGGCTGCTGATGAAGCCTGCCCCTTACTATTTGCACATACAGTTGGGTGGTGTGCTGGGGACTAACAGTGTGAATCTCTACATGGAATGCAAATAAATGAAAGGTTATGCATAGGCCATTGTGGGGACAGGCTTTGTGGCAAGACCTCTGGGAGTTAGGCCACAAGAAACACATCACTGTATAACATGGGACCAGAAATGCACCCGGTGCTTCCCCTGGGAATGATGAGGTTGATACACTAGCCAACGTGCAATGGCTGGAAACATTGCCAACCAGTCCATCAGGAAGAGAAGTAGCCCAGTGGCTACATTGGCACCTCTTACATGCTGGACAAAAGACCATGTGATCTACTATAAAAACTTGGGGGTTCCCTGTCCATTTAGCGGAGGTACAAGAAGCTTGTGAGACCTGTGCTGTCTGTATTCCCAGAGCCTGTAGGAACAACTGGGCAAGTGGCACAGGGATAAGTACTGCTGACCTGGTGGCAGGTTGATGTCATCAGGCCCCTACCTAGTTCAGAGGGGTGTAAGTGTTCAATCACATGTGTGGACACGGCTACTGGACTTTTAGCTGCTTACCCCACAAGGCACCCTGATCATAGAGTGGTAATTGCTGCACTGGAGTGGTTATGTGCTGCCTATGAACCAAAGCATTTTACTGGGGCCTTGGTGCAACAATGGCCCTGAGACCTACAAATTGACTGGAAGTTCCATATAGCCTAACACCCCGAAGCTGATGAAAGGATTGAATGGTACAATGGTCTCTTAAAGCAAGGCCTGCATGCAAGCTGCAGCTGCCACTTCCACACTGGGGGATTGGATGAAATGCTGTGGACTGTCCTCCAGATTCTAAATGAGAGGAGTTGGAGGTACGTCCCAGCCCTGGTGGAAGCACTGCTCCATCAGACTGCTGCTCCAGTTCAGCTGCAGGTATATACTAAGGATGCCTTGCTGAAACCAGGCATGGGAAAACAGGGGAATGTTCTCTTGCCTGCACCTGAAAGCCTGGAGCAAAGGCAAATAGCCACTTAGATGTGGCCTTGGGAAATAAAAGCCTCCCATATGTGTCGGGTGGCCCTTGTTGCCCCTAAGGGGTGGAGATAACCTTGCAAATAGTGCCCTGAGTGATTGGGGCATGGCTCCCAGTCTTAGAGGTGACACATCCAGGGCCAGCAGGCCATGAAGTGCTTCCATGTGGCACTTTGGTGATTTCGCTATGGCCCATTATGAGTTCTCCCCTGTTTACTGAAAGTAGATGCTGAGCCCCCAGTTGAGGCACAAAGGTGAGGTATTCACATCCAGGAAGACCCCCTCTGCCACAGTCTTGACAGTTGTTGAACTAGAAATGTGTTTGTATCTTGCCTAAGGGTAGTGATTGGCAATTGTTGGTGCCTATAACTGTTTGTCTTTTCACCTCTTGAGTGTGGTGGACTGGGTATGTGCCTATGCCTCAGTGGTTAACCAATCAGCATGCTGTCTGCACTGAAATTCCCCTGAGTATATATGCCAGCCTCCTATGGCATATTTCTCCAGCTTCTGTCTCGAATTGGTTGCCACACCTGTGGACAGTGTACATTCCTTGTGGAACGTGACCTGAACTGACCTCTACGCTGGGATGAAGCAGCGGTATGACCAGCCCCCAGACCTTGGTGTTCCGTGTGAGGTGGTTTGAGGATGGTTCACATCTGGGACCATGAGGTTGGTTGTGCCAGCCTCTCTCTGTGTTAAAAGCCTCAAGGACAAGCCCAAGTGACCTGAGCTCCTGTGGGTCTGTGTCAGAGCTATACTCTTGGACATTGTTGGAATGTATTGGATAGTGCATGGGCTGAAGTTCCCACTGGGACCCTCTGGGTGTGTGGCCTTACCTGCCTGGAAATTGGACTAGCCACTGTACCTAGGGGTGGTCTTATTGCCTGTGTTTTGGCTATGTGCTGTTGTAGTTTATACTGCTGCTGTGGCAGGTGGGTGCAGGACTTTTCCCTCCTCACCAAGGGACTCCTGTGGAAGATATCCTTTCATAAATTGTATGAAAAGGAACCCAGAAGGGGTGGATTGTAGGGTAAATGGAGGCAGTCTGATTTCCTCACTCAGATGTCTGGGCAATTATAATAAGTATTTTTGAGACTGAGCCAGTTAAGTACTCACATAGCCTTGAGTGGGCTCACATGCACAGAATCTCGCTATGTTACACAGCCTGCTTTGGCTCTCTGCTAGCTTTGTTTCTTTCTAGTATTTAATGGGGTAGGGACTCCCTGCTGGGTGCCACACTGGGGGACAGGTGACATGCAGAGATATGCATGGGGGTATGCAGCTTGCTGTATGCATGGATCACCCACCTTTGAATAAAAGCATGTCGGACATCCCAATGGCCCCACAAATACTCTTCCATCTGCCCAAATCTCGTGAACCTGTCAGGCCTTGAATGGTCACAACACAGCTACTGATGCCATCACTGACCTGAAGCTCACCTTATGGGTTGGAGATAAGCCAGGCTTCAGCTTTTCTATCTCCTGAAATGTGGGCTCCTCTAATTTCTTCAAGCCCTAGGTTGGATGTGTGTGCATTTTGTGGTGAAGGCACTAATGTTATCAAACTAAAGGGATTTGTTTGCCTGTGCACATCAGAGCCAAGTAAAATGAGAACGCAAATTTGCAGCAAAGAAAGTAAAGGTTTATTCAAGGAAATGGCACCAAGTCTGGCTCCCCGACGGCCTCTATGGGATAGATCCTATGAGGCAAAAATCGACAGTCATATTGATGAAGTGAGTTGGGTTTGTGAGTTCCACCAATTTGTTGGGGCCAGGGTCAGGAGTAGTTGTTCATTGTATCAGGTCCTGATGTCAGCCATGGCTTCATTCTATCTAGATTCCTGAGGATGTAGTTGGTGGGGTCCTTTCAATTTTATGGGTCTAGGGCTGAAAAACAACTGAGGTCAAGTTGCTGTATTTAGTTTGACTAAACTCTGTTCCTTTAGTGAACAGACATGAGGTTTTATTCTTAAGAGAGAAAGCCTCTTTCAACCAACTAGAACCTAATGTCCTAAGGGCTTCCTGATTTAGGTAGTGGAAGGGCAAAAGTGGAAAGATCTGGCTGAAAGGAGGCAAGTAAGTCATGATGCTATTAGACTGGACAAAGCTAGCTTGAATTAGGGAAATATTCATATTAAATAAATGAAGTTCCTATGCATTTTCACAAAATTCTCTTGTCAACCACATTATGAAGACTGGAGATGGTGATCAGTTTAAGTTCAACTTGGTTCTCATGGGTTCCAGTTGATCCTTGAACATTGCAGTTTGCCTTTTCTCTTTCCAACTTTATGTTCTGATCTCCTTCTTTATTGCCAGCCCAACTGTGAATAGTCTTTTCATGCCCAACACCTGGCATGAATGGAACAGCTTTGTTTAAACTACTCCCACAATTGCACAGGGCCTGATCAAACCCTGATTGATATACTGAGACACACTTAGATTTGGCAATTAAAGGTATTTCCTTCCACTTTAAAAAATATACTCTGAGCGAATATTCATTGAAAAGTCAAGGTTGCTTTTTGACTATTGAAGTGTTTCTTTCCTGTAAAAGTGAATCCTGAATGCAAGGATTGTACCCACTTAGGCATCTTGTTGGTATCACCTTCCTTTATTAGGGGAGAAAAGAATACTTCCATTTCATTATACTTCTTCTCCTTTTATATTCTATGACTTCTATGAAAACCTTATTATCTGAGTCAGCCAGACTTGGTTCTTGTTAGAAGAAGGATATATTTGCAATTTAGAGAAGTCTCTTCTCTCTCAATAAAGCCTTGTTCTGAAGACACTGTCCCACTGGGACCTATAAAGTGCCAATTTGAAGCTAGAGTTGAACAATCACCTCTTTGTTATAGGCTTCCCTGAAGTAAATAAATAATTGCCTGTGAATTGATGTCATTTAGGTACCAGAGACAATTTAGAATAAAAATACATGAATGTAACATTATTATTCTTATATTATGGCTTCCAATATTTTTTATTGTTATATGCAATAAAGATAATAAGTGAAAGTGAAGTAATTAATTCTTATATCCATGGATGCTTAGAACTGAAAGATACCACAAGGTTGGGTGGTTGACCACACATGTTTATGATAGTAATTGAGTTTAGCTTTTTGTGAGAGAGATTAGAAATGCAAAAGGTTATTAAAAAGATGAAAATCTATATTTTTACTTTCAGATTATAATCAAAAGGAAGTAGATTTCCCAGGCCATAAGGCCATTAGGGTCTGATACTGTTTGTCTTTGCACTTCACCATGTCAAATGTGTCTCTTTCATTCTCAAGGTCATGTCACCATCCTGAATACAGGTGGAGCTACAGCCAAACATGTATGCATTTCAGGTAGGAAGCCCAAAGAGAAAGGGGAAGGGCAAAAAGACTGCCAGAGGTTCCATTTTATGGTTCCTTCTTTTGATTAGAAATAATCGTGCTTCAGATAAACCTCATTGGCTATGATGCTGCCCACCATGCAAAGCTCAATTGTTGCCTCTTATATCCTATTGTTTCTTATCTGCAAGGGAAGCAGGGGAATATAATTTTAATCTGAAACAATAATTCCAAATACCATTAATAGGTCAGAAAAAAGAATAGGTACTGAGTAAGCCTTGAACTGTCATTTCTATACCATATCTCTACCAAATCATCATCCAGTTTCTGGCTGATCATCTCTAGTGACAGAGGAAATCTACCACAACCAAAATCAAACGTTCAATAGCAGACTGACCTTTTCTGTTACCTGAAATCTGCCTCCTTGAGGCTTCTACTCAATCACTAACTCTGCCCTATGCCATTGATGAGAACAAATGTGTCTCTTCTACATTTGCCCTTCAAATACCTGAAGACAAACATGGTTTCCAAAAACTTCCCCTTGTGTCCCTGTTATTGTATTTTGTTGTATTTCTTCTAGCAAACTTAATCTGAAAGAGTCTGGATTAATTCTGTTCCAAATTCACCTCCTTTTGCAAATGTTTTTCTTAAGGCAAGGATATCAAGATAGAATATAATGCTACAGATATTATACTAGACCTAGGAAAATGATTGAAATATCACTTTTCTTAGTTGACATATTCAGTGAGTAATTAGCCAATCTTTATGAAAACAATAGTATTAACCCAGAGGAGTTTATATAAAATTATGATACATTGTCTGTGTCTTCATATTTTTAACATAAATTATGCCACATGGTCATTTAGTCTACTGAGCTGCAGAGCTAGCTGTAAATACACAGACTTGTACATGTGAATAACACTCCTCAGCTGCAGTACAGTTACATTACTGGAAATAACCCCATAGCTTAGAATGAGAACAGTACAAATAGTAAGGCTGTTACCGAACAAGAGGTCCGAGGGAGGGGCAATACAATATTTGGCCCACCTAGGGATGCCAAAACTGCTATACAACAGGGGCCCCTCCCAAAACAAAATACTAATATCTACTGGGCTCTTCTGTTCGCCGCCAATTGGAAAGACATCTCTCAATGCCAGAGATTTGTGAAAAGGAAACAAAATGTTTATTTAATGCTATTCAGGCCTAATGCCTCCACTAAAATATCAAAGTCCTTTAGGTTGTACACCTATACCCACACAGCACTCCCTTCTCCCACTGTCCCAACTCCGGGTACTGTAAATCAGGAAAAGAGCACACGTCTATGTTGCAGGCCACTGGCACCGTCAGCCGTGTCACTGTGCAGGATCTCGAGTTAATCCAAAGTACTGTGGTACCCTCTCATGGTCCACTGGCAAGAGTCCTTTGTACCCAGTTCCAGTCAAAGTCTCTCTTGCTTTTCAGGCCCCGCGGCCAAAGGGGGCACCCCAAAGCCGCGTGGGCCTCTTCTACCAAAGCTGCAGGAGTCTGCACTCCACCAAAAGCATGTGGCTTTCTTCTTCACCTGGCTGCAGGAATCTCCATTCTGCCCCAAACGGCATGGCCCTCTCCTCACCTGGGCAGTTATCCCCTCATGTTCTGGAGCCAGTCTTTTCCAAGCTCTCACCCAGGCCTCCTCACTCCGGAGCGCAGACCCTAGTTTCCATCTTGAGTCCCAGCTACTCCCTTCTCCCTGGCTCCAAACTTGGTCACTGCTATTTAACATATCTATGAAACCAGTTAAAGGTTATAGATATGTTAAATAACCATTCCTCCAGAGGTTAGCTGCAAAACTGTTGCTATACAAAACAGCTCTCAATGGCCCTGGCTCTATTCATCCCTTTCCCCTTGGAGAGGGGGCGGTGAGGACATCCTATATGTTTCTCCAATATTCCTATACACTTTGAATTCTGGACACCATTCCAAATCTTTTTTTTTGGGGGGGGGGGCCTGGCTGCACCCTGTATCAAGGCCAGAAAAATACTCTCCCTTCTGTTAGCCTGGACCAGACCCTTGATTTGCCTTATGCTTCTTGGAGTTTGAGCAGTATGCTTGTTTTCATCTATGTGGGAATGGCATTAAAGAAAAACTGAGTGCCTTTGACTCAAATGACTTAATGAGAATCTGGAGGGAAAGGGTCCCCAGATGCAGATGGAAAGGGCACACACATGTAGCTCAGCTGTAATTGCTGGAAGGACAGGTTTGCTGAGGAACAGAGATGCTGATAATGGATTCTCATATAAAACCAGGAGTGTTGAAATTGCTAATCTTTAGGTCCCACTGAAGAGGCAAAGTTGAATAATATTCTTTACCCTATGGCTGCCATTGATCACCATCCTTCCAGAGAAAATTGGCCAATTCAATTCCAAGTCACTAGAGAGAACAGCAGCTTTACCCATCTCAATTCATCTGTGATCCCCTGACCACCTGAGAAATGCAAGGATCAGCCGGTTTCTACCACAGATCGTTGGATACAGATGCTTAAACAATGCCATTGTTAGGTAGGATAGATAGCCAACCAAGGCAGGGAGAAGGTTGGAGACATGTTTCATCCACCCACTCAGCAGTCCTGATCCTGATCCTGATCTTGGTGATGTTGCCGGATGTTCCAGCATCACAGGAAACACCATGCTAAAACCTGAGGAGGGCAGTCCTTAAAATTCTATGTTTTATCTCCACTATCTGGGAGAGAGAGCCTGTGGAACTGTGCTTTCATCCCAAAGTCTGAAAATCCAGAAAGGGCTCACAGTGCCCAAAGGAAGAAGCCAAATAACACCTTTGGGTATTCACGCCATTTCCCCACCAAAGCTGGCACCACCCTTACCTCTAAATATGTCACTTCTTCACTCCCATCCAGCCAACTATATGAGTCCTCAGAACAAAGGACTCTGGCTTGGTTCTCTTATCTCCCTTGTCTCTCTGGCTGGCCAACCTCAGGCCACCTGGCCCCTGGCCAGCACAACCTTGCCACCCGAGCCTTTGGCTGCCCTGATTTTGCCACCCTTACTTTTCTTTGCCCTGAATCTATGCCTTTCAATCCCCTACCTGCACTTAACTAAACCCATTCTCTTCCAAGAGAATGGATTATCAATAAACCCTGCTACATGTCAATAGACTCGCTGATCTGTAATTTTTTACTGCATTGGGGAGAATCAAGTTTCTGAAAGTTTATCTCATAACATCATCAGGACTCTAGCAATGTCCTGGATCCCTTTTCCTCTGTTTTGTCTTTATTTGGTGTCTTGATATCTTCCTTAAATGTCAGAATGATCTCTTCACAGCTTCAGGTAATATGGATCTTAGTACCCTCAGCCTTTCAAGGAGAAGTGCTTTTTCACAAATGACTGTGACAAATGTCCCAGAAAAAGGTTGTCATCGAGCAGCTTAGTTCATGCGGCCTGACCACCTTCCACAAATGGAATGGGATTTGGGAGAGATTGCTTCATCTGTACTACATGGTCTAAATGGAGTCCCTAAGAAAGAATAGCTAGACTAGAAGGAGACATAGCAGCTCAACAGACCAAGGCAAGAGAGGATTTTTACACATGTAATCACATGGAACAAGACTTATTCTAGATAAAAACTCAATATTATGAGGAAAAACTAGAGTACACAGTATAGGATCCCTGGAATTGTTACCGAACAAGAGGAGGTCCGAGGGAGGGGCAATACAATATTTGGCCCACCTAGGGATGCCCAAAACTGCTGTACAACAGGGCCCCCCCAAAAAAACAAAATACTAAAATCTACTGGGCCCTTCTGTCCGCCACCAATTGGAAAGACATCTCTTAATGCCAGAGATTTGTGAAAAGGAAACAAAATGTTTATTTAATGCTATTCAGGCCTAATGCCACCACTAAAATATCAAAGTCCTTTATGTATACACCTACACCCACACAGCACTCCCTTCTCCCACTGTCCCAACTCCGGGTACCGTAAATCAGGAAAAGAGCACACGTCTGTGTTGCAGGCTGCTGGCACCGTCAGCTGTGTCACCGTGCAGGATCTCGAGTTAATCCAAAGTACTGTGGTACCCTCTCATGGTCCACTGGCAAGAGTTCTTTGTACCCAGTTCCAGTCAAAGTCTCTCTTGCTTTTCAGGCCCCGCGGCCAAACGGGGCACCCCAAAGCCGCGTGGGCCTCTTCTACCAAAGCTGCAGGAGTCCGCACTCCACCAAAAACATGTGGCTGTCTTCTTCACCTGGCTGCAGGGATCTCCATTCTGGCAAAGCTGCGTGGTTTTTCCCTTTCACCTGGGAAAGAGGGGGTCCACACCCTGCCAAAACCACGTGGCTCCCTCTTTCACCTCACCAAGAGGGGGTCCTCACTCTGCTGAAACCGCGTGGCTCTCTCTTCATCTGGCCGGGGCCTTCATGTCTGGGCCAGTCACTCTCACCCAGGCCTTCTCACTCAGGAGTCCCTAGTTACATTCTGAGTCCAAGCCCTTCTCATTCAGGAGTGCAGCACCTCGTTACATACTCCTGAGTCCCCAGCTCCGTCTTGAGTTCCTAAGCTACTCCCTTCTCCCTAGCTCCAAACTTGGCCACTGCTATTTAACATATCCATGAAACCAGTTAAAGGTTATAGATATGTTAAATAACCATTCCTCCAGAGGTTAGCTGCAAAACTGTTGCTGTGCAAAACAGCTCTCAATGGCCTGGCTCCATTCATTCCTTTCCCCTGGGGGGGGGGACATCTTATATGTCTCTCCAATATTTCTATACACTTTGAATTCTGGACACCATTCCAAATCTTTTTTTGGGGGCCCCCCTGGCTGCACCCTGTATCAGAATCAGTGAGGCTAAATTCATACTAGCCATGCTGTGACTTAAAACATGTTACTTCAACTCTAAAGTTCGGTATTCTCTGCTCTACTATGAAGAAAATTACCCTGGCTGGTGTGATTCAGTGGGTTGAGTACTGGCCTGCAAACCAAAAGTCACTGGTTCAATTCCCAGTCAGGGCACATGCCTGGGCTGTGGGCCAGGTCCTCAGTGAGGGGCATGTGAGGATCAAACACACACTGATGTTTCTCTCCCTCTCTTTCTTCCTCCCTTTCCATCTCTCTAAAAATATATAAATAAAATCTTTAAAAAATAAAATGAAGAAAATATTTCTATCTAAATTATATAGTGGGTTGACATTAAATTAGGCTTTCCACAGAAAATGCTTAGTTCATAGCCTACACAGAATAAGTACTCCATAAGTTTGTATAATCAGTATAATCACCACCATCAGCACAGTTCTTATTTTAATAGAGAGGGAGAGACTAAGGACAGAAAAGGGGAATCAGGGAAAAAAGATAAGGGTATAGGTTAAGATTGACCTTTTGGGTTAATTAGGATTAGCGTAAGAGTTAATGAATTCAGGCTGGGACTAGACTTGGTATTGGGTATAGGGGTACATTAGAACTCTCTGCATGTGTTGTACTTTAATGACTTAGAGAAAGCTGAGGCACACTTAGTACAAAGGGGTGCATTAGAAAAGGCTTCAGATCCTTGCCATGGGGCAAGGTGGGACCCTCACACACCTGTACATTTCTCACTACATAATCTGCATACCTTGGTCCAGCAGTGAGGAACCGGGTTCTGCCTGTCATAATAAACTAATTACCTGCCACTCACCTCTACCTACCCACCATCATTGGCACCAAATATAGTGGTCACTGTTGGATCCTTTTACCTATTTCATGTGCCCCTCACCAGTTTTGGTGACTTTTTTTACCTTCACCTGAGGATAGGTTTATTGATTTTAGAGAGAAATGGAGAGAGAGAGGCAGAGAGAGAGAAAGAGACATTGATATTGTTACCGAACAAGAGGAGGTCCCGGGGAGGGGCAATACAATATTTGGCCCACCTAGGGATGCCCAAAACTGCTATACAACAGGGGCCCCTCCCAAAAACAAAATACTAAAATCTACTGGGCCCTTCTGTCCGCCGCCAATTGGAAAGACATCTCTCAATGCCAGAGATTTGTGAAAAGGAAACAAAATGTTTATTTAATGCTATTCAGGCCTAATGCCTCCACTAAAATATCAAAGTCCTTTAGGGTATACACCTACACCCACACAGCACTCCCTTCTCCCACTGTCCCAACTCCGGGTACCATAAATCAGGAAAAGAGCACACGTCTGTGTTGTAGGCCGCTGGCACCGTCAGCTGTGTCACCGTGCAGGCAGGATCTCGAGTTAATCCAAAGTACTGTGGTACCCTGTCATGGTCCACTGGCAAGAGTCCTTTGTACCCAGTTCCAGTCAAAGTCTCTCTTGCTTTTTCAGGCCCCGCAGCCAAAGGGGGCACCCCAAAGCCGCGTGGGCCTCTTCTACCAAAGCTGCAGGGGTCCGCACTCCACCAAAAGCATGTGGCTGTCTTCTTCACCTGGCTGCAGGGATCTCCATTCTGGCAAAGCTGCGTGGTTCTTCCCTTTCACCTGGGAAAGAGGGGGTCTGCACCCTGCCAAAAGCACGTGGCTCCCTCTTTCACCTTGATACAGGGTGCAGACAGGGGGGCCCCCAAAAAGATTTAGAAAAGTGTCCAGAATTCAAAGTGTATAGGAATATTGGAGAGACATATAAGATGTCCTCACCCCCCCCCCCACAGGGGGAAGAAAGAATGGAGCCAGGCCATTGAGAGCTATTTTGCATAGCAACAGTTTTGGAGCTAACCTCCGGAGGAATGGTTATTTAACATATCTATAACCTTTAACTGGTTTCATAGATATGTTAAATAGCAGTGGCCAAGTTTGGAGCAGAAGGGAGAAGGTTGTGGCAGAGACTCAGAATGTAACTAAGGGCTGCTCTCGGGACTGAGGACTGAGTAGCTGGGACTCAAGATGGGATCTATGAGCTGCTCTCCTGAGTGAGGAGGGCTTGGACTCAGGATGTAACTAAGGGCTGCGCCCCTGAGTGGAAGGGCCGCTGTGTGGGAGCTTGGAAAAGACTGGCTCCAGGACATGAAGGGTCCCTGCTTGGGCAGATGAGAGAGAGCCATGCGGTTTCAGCAGAGTGAGGACCCCCCTGTTGGTGAGGTGAAAGAGGGAGCCACGTGGTTTTGGCGGAGTGTGGACCCCCTCTTTCCCAGGTGAAAGGGAAAAACCACGCAGCTTTGCCAGAATGGAGATCCCTGCAGCCAGGTGAAGAAGACAGCCACATGCTTTTGGTGGAGTGCGGACTCCTGCAGCTTTGGTAGAAGAGGCCCACGCGGCTTTGGGGTGCCCCCTTTGGCCGCATGGCCTGAAAAGCAACAGAGACTTTGACTGGAACTGGGTACAAAGGACTCTTGCCAGTGGACCATGAGAGGCTACCACAGTACTTTGGATTAACTCGAGATCCTGCACAGTGACACAGCTGACGGTGCCAGCGGCCTGCAACACAGACGTGTGCTCTTTTCCTGATTTACGGTACCCGGAGTTGGGACAAGAGGGAAGGGAACGCTGTGTGGGTGTAGGTGTACAACCTAAAGGACTTTGATATTTTAGTGGTGGCATTAGGCCTGAATAGCATTAAATAAACATTTTGTTTCCTTTTCACAAATCTCTAGCATTAAGAGATGTGTTTCCAATTGGCGGCGGACAGAAGGGGCCCAGTAGATTTTAGTATTTTGGTTTTTGGGAGGGGCCCCTGTTGTACAGCGGTTTTGGGCATCCCTAGGTGGGCCAAATATTGTATTGCCCCTCCCTCGGACCACCTCCTCCTGTTGTTCGGTAACAGTTTTTGGCGACCCAGATGGGACGATAATTGTCTGTGGCAGACCGACCCCCTCAAGTGCGAGAGAGTGAGGCTTTGGAATTTTCTGAGTCTCTGAGGATTTCTCTGTGCTCTTGAGGGCATCGGCCGCCTAATCACGCCTGGAAAGGTGAAAAGGAAACGAAGTGAGAAGGGAACAGAGATGTGAAAGTGTTTGGGGTTGAAAACTTGGTTTCTGACTGCTCTTTTGCAATAATGGAGCTGGAACGGTGGGTGATAGCAGGGGAAATACCCAGTCTTTACACCACCTGTATTCTTTTTGCTCTGAACCTTTGTTTGCTTTGTTGGAACTGTGTGAGTAGCTCAACAGAGAAGCATGTAATGGTTCAGAAGGAGAAAGCGGTCTTAGAACCCCTCCCTGATAGTAGATCACAGGAGGAGAAAGATGATGAGGAAAGAAACCTCATCAATGTCCTGAACCCAGGGAATGAGGGACCCCAGACAGCAGTAACTCCCGTGGTGACACTGCTTTCTAGGGAGGTGAGGCCCACTGTGGCTTCTCCCACCCTGCAAGTGGCAGAAGTCTCCACCATGGATTTGCAGCCTCTGCAAGTGGGCTCTGCTCACCCACCGCAGCAGGGGTTGCCAGGAGCCACTTTGGCTCCCGAAATCAGAGCTGCAGAGCCCCCACCTTCACAGGTGGGTGGAGACTGCTCTCCACCTGCATTGGTGACTGCAGCCTCAGTGCACCACCCCCACTGGGTAGAGGGTGGCTTTGTGGTGTCCCCTTGCCCGCTGGTGGAAGGGGCCTTGGGGGCTTCCGGGGCTCCTGAAACCGGAGTCCTGGAACCTTCCCAGGTGGGTGGAAACAGAGTCGGGGTGCTGCCATTTTGGGTAAAGTGGATGAGCCACGTGAGTGCCCCACCATGGAGGACAGAGCATGCATGGGTGCCGCCATGTTGGATGACCCTGCACGCATGGGTGCCGCCATGTTGGATGACTCCACGTGCATGGGCGCCGCCATCTTGGAACTGGATAAGGCTTCTCTTCTGATTTATGGGCTGTGTGCTGCTGCTGTGTGGGTACTGCAGCAGTCAGGTTCTCTGTGTAACTGGTTCTGATAGTAATGGCTCTGGTTTTGAAGGTCATGAACTGAGGTCCAAGAGTGACCATCTGATTTATAAGGTATTTGCAAGGTCTAAGCTTCAGAAAGGTGCAAAATGTCCCTGTAAATCTAGGGACTTTTAGTAGAAGGTACCTGTAGTGCTATGGACTTTTAGCTGCCACATACTGAGTTTAAGTAGAGTCCTTCCCAGTGTGGGAAAGGGACCAAGATTAAAAGAGAATGATGGTTAAATCTAGATGAGTAGAAATATGTATAAAGGATATGAAAGTTTTAAACCTGGAATAAAGGAAACCTCAACTACTTGTTTTCTGGTTTCATGGGGAAAACAAATTTCTCACATGTGGTTCTATTTCTGATCAGAAACCTGTATTGTAAGACCTAGTGAATGTCACTGTAGCCGGTTGGGGAGAATGCCTTTGCCACTCGGGACCCAGGAAGGGTCATTTGGGGCTGATAAGTGTTTCAGCCTGAGGCAAAGCAGCATGTCTCTGCCAAGAGACCGGGCCTGAAGGAGCATGTCTCCATACCTGTACTGTAAGACCTATTGAAGGTCACTGTAGCCGGTTGGGGAGAATGCTTTTGCCACCCAGGACCTAGGAAGGGTCATTGGGGATGACGAGTGTTTCATCCCGAGGCAAAGCAGCATGTCTCCGCCAAAGGACCGGATCGGAAGGAGCATGTCTCCGTACCTGAAGACCTAGGAAAGGTCACCTGTAGCCGGTTGGGGAGAGTGCTTTTGCCACCCGGGACCCAGGAAGGGTCATTTGGGGCTGATGAGTGTATCAGCCTGAGGCAAAGAGCATGTCTCTGCCATGAGACCGGATTGGAAGAGAGTAAGTCTCTGCCATTGGTTTTGCTTCTGATCAGAAACCCTGTGTACCTGAAGACCTAAGAAAGGTCACCTGTAACCGGTTGGGGAGAATGCTTTTGCCACCTGGGACCCAGGAAGGGTCCGTTGTGGCTGATAGAGTGTTTCAGCCTGAGGCAAAGCAGCATGTCTCTGTCAAGAGACCGGGCCTGAAGGAGCATGTCTCTGTGAGGCACCAGTGGAAGCATTGGTGCGAGAGAATGTCTCTACCTGTATTGTTTTGGAACACTGTGTTTCAGATTTTGCTCTGTATCTACTCTGAAAAGGAAATTGAAGATTCCAGGAAAGGTTGAAACTTCATACTTTGTAAAAAAGTGAACAAAAGAAGGTATAAGATATGGAAATGAAGAAGTGTGTAAAATGTTGTAGAAGTTTTTTGAATGTTGCTGAAGGGCTGTGAGAAGCTGTGAAGATAGAAGAGAGTGTGTAAAAGGTTGTAGAAGTTTGCAAAAGTTTTGGAAAGGAATTATGTGAAGTTAGTAATGGAAGGTATAAAGCATGGAGATGCAATCTTAGTGGAAATCAGAAGGGAAAAAGATTTTCCATTATGCTTTATATTTTTCTCCCTACCTGATCTCTCCAGAATTGGCATTCTAAAGGAGTAAGTGATGACAAGGTTTCTTTGCATAAAACCAATAAGACCAGTCTTTAATAGTGGTTTTGTTAACCAGGACTTTGACTGGAACATCACGCCTGAAGGAGGCATGTATGGGTTCTGGTCGTTATCAGAAAGCCCTGAGGAACTAGGATTGACTTGTGAAGCCAGCTAAAGCCCACAAGAAAAGCCTGGTACTTTAGTTGGTTGTGCGGTTCGTGCCAGTATTTCTAGGGAAGGAACGAAGGTTGCTTTCCTGAAAGATGGCTAAAAAGGAACCTGTAGGCACAATGGAGGCTCAAGGACTTGAGCGAAACAACTGGTACAGGCAAAGCCAAATGGCAGGTGTGTGGCTCTGCGTTTGTGCCCTGAGGGGCAGAGTGAGAAGTCAATCTGAGGGTTCCCTGTGTCAGTTCCAGCAAAGTAGACTTAGGGATCATAAGTGATCCAGGCTGCTCTTGGTGTGTTTATGCAAACAAACAGTCAAAATCAAAAGCGGGACCTAAAGTAGTCCCTGAAATAACAGTGAGGGTGATCTTAAGGAGAAAAATTATAATTCAAGGAAAATCACAATGCTCAGTATTACACATCAGAATGGCGCAGCTAATTGTCTTGAAAGTTTGTTTTCATTTGAAAGTTGAAACCAGGTTTGTGATGTTACCGAAAATGTACAATTTACAGGTGCAAAGGATCTTGCAATGGAATGTCTTCCCAAAAGACAGTCTCACAGCGCAGAGACTGGTTTGGGAATTGTTGTGTGAATTAACCTGTGCGTTCTGTTTTCATAGAGTGTATGCCTATGACCTGCCTATGCCTATGAGTGATTGGTTGCAATATAGGCCTCACTTAAGGAGCCCATCTTCGTCATCGCCCCCTGAGACTCAACGGTTTGGCTGAACTAAGTAGTTGGGTTGGTGAAGGGCTGGGGCAGTCTGTGGCCTTCACTTGAAACTGATTTTCCCTTTTCTGTCTTGATGGCTTGGACAGAAAGGGCTCAAAAATCTGAAAGGAGGGAAATCCTAATGTATTCCCCTCAGCCTGAGTGAAGTATGGTGGAGCACAAGAGTTTTTAGATAGGTGTAGCATGCCTTGTACACCTTCCACTGGATAAGCCATTCTTTACTGGAGTGTCTGCCTTTGTCAATTAATGGTTATGATTTAATTGTGCTTCCAATTTCTTGCCTAATCTGTCACCTCCAGAATATGACCTGACCAGAATGCCAACAGTCCAGTAATGCCAGCCTTTGGACAACAAGCCTGCGACGTCCAGGTGACAGCCAACTGACCAGAACCCTGTAAGGTCTTTCCCCTTGCAGGAAGGACTCCCTCTGTGCTGCACTCCCCTCCCCTTTCAGGGCACCCCTGACCCCGGAGTACGTAGGACAGCGTCCATTTTCAGCTCGAAGCAGTTACAAGAAGATGAGATCTGCGTCCATTTTCCTTTATATGATTATAAAGAAGGTGTATATCTGAAAGGAGGGAATTGATACAGGGTGCAGACAGGGGGGCCCCCAAAAAGATTTAGAAAAGTGTCCAGAATTCAAAGTGTATAGGAATATTGGAGAGACATATAATATGTCCTCACCCCCCCACAGGGGGAAGAAAGAATGGAGCCAGGCCATTGAGAGCTATTTTGCATAGCAACAGTTTTGGAGCTAACCTCCGGAGGAATGGTTATTTAACATATCTATAACATTTAACTGGTTTCATAGATATGTTAAATAGCAGTGGCCAAGTTTGGAGCAGAAGGGGAGAAGGTTGTGGCAGAGACTCAGAATGTAACTAAGGGCTGCTCTCGGGACTGAGGACTGAGTAGCTGGGACTCAAGATGGGATCTATGAGCTGCTCTCCTGAGTGAGGAGGGCTTGGACTCAGGATGTAACTAAGGGCTGCGCCCCTGAGTGGAAGCACGCTGTGTGGGAGCTTGGAAAAGACTGGCTCCAGGACATGAAGGGTCCCTGCTTGGGCAGATGAGAGAGAGCCACGCGGTTTCAGCAGAGTGAGGACCCCCTCTTGGTGAGGTGAAAGAGGGAGCCACGTGGTTTTGGCAGGGTGTGGACCCCCTCTTTCCCAGGTGAAAGGGAAAAACCACGCAGCTTTGCCAGAATGGAGATCCCTGCAGCCAGGTGAAGAAGACAGCCACATGCTTTTGGTGGAGTGCGGACTCCTGCAGCTTTGGTAGAAGAGGCCCACGCGGCTTTGGGGTGCCCCCTTGGCCGCGGGGCCTGAAAAAGCAACAGAGACTTTGACTGGAACTGGGTACAAAGGACTCTTGCCAGTGGACCATGAGAGGGTACCACAGTACTTTGGATTAACTCGAGATCCTGCACAGTGACACAGCTGACGGTGCCAGCGGCCTGCAACACAGACGTGTGCTCTTTTCCTGATTTACGGTACCCGGAGTTGGGACAAGAGGGAAGGGAACGCTGTGTGGGTATAGGTGTACAACCTAAAGGACTTTAATATTTTAGTGGTGGCGTTAGGCCTGAATAGCATTAAATAAACATTTTGTTTCCTTTTCACAAATCTCTGGCATTAAGAGATGTGTTTCCAATTAGCGGCGGACAGAAGGGCCCAGTAGATTTTAGTATTTTGGTTTTTGGGAGGGGCCCCTGTTGTACAGCGGTTTTGGGCATCCCTAGGTGGGCCAAATATTGTATTGCCCCTCCCTCGGACCACCTCCTCCTGTTGTTCGGTAACAACCTCACCAAGAGGGGGTCCTCACTCTGCTGAAACCGCGTGGCTCTCCCTCATCTGGCCAAGCGGGGACCCTTCATGTCTCGGAGCCAGTCTTTTCCAAGCTCCCACCCAGGCCTTTCTCTCAGGGGCGCAGCCCCTCATTACATCCTGAGTCCAAGCCCTTCTCACTCAGGAGTGCAGACCTTAGTTCCCATCCTGAGTCCCCCTAGTTCCTTCTCCCTTGCTCCAAACTTGGCCACTGCTATTTAACATATCTATGAAACCAGTTAAAGGTTATAGATATGTTAAATAATCATTCCTCCAGAGGTTAGCTCCAAAACTGTTGCTATGCAAAATAGCTCTCAATGGCCCTGGCTCTATTCATCCCTTCCCACTGGGGGGGGGGGGGGTGAGGACATTTTAATATGTCTCTCCAATATTTCTATATACTTTGAATTCTGGACACTTTTCTGAATCTTTTTTGGGGGACCCCCTGTCTGCACCCTGTATCAATATGAGAGAGAAACATTGATCACTTGCCTCCTGTGCACACCCCATCCAGAGACTAGCCCAAAACTTAGGTATGTGTCCTGACTGGGGATTGGATGCATAATCTTTTGGTGTATAGGGACAGTCTGCAACTGAGCCACCTGGCAAGGGCAGTTTTGGTGACTTTTTCTTCCACCTTCCAACACCTCTGGCTTTTCAGAGTACTGCCTTTTCAACAGAAATTTTTTCACACACTAAGACAACTGTAACTACATTGCACAGTCTCCTCCAGGGGTCAGACTGAAGCCACCTTCTCAGGGCTGTTTCTGAAGCCACAACTTGCTTGACTCCTGTGCCTTCCCTGTTCCGCATCGACTGCTTCCCCACCAGACTCTTCTTGGTTTGCTGCCTTCATGAATCAGGGTCTACTTGGGGGAAGTCAAGCTAAAATAAGCCGTGACCACTCTGGGTGATGTTCAGTAATTTAGACAACTTTATTTTCTGCCTCTGTCTCATGGGTTTCTTAAGAACCATAACCAAGAATTCATGAGAAGCTATGGATTTTACCCGGGAGGAGAAATTACATGCATAAAATATTCCACAAAATTTCACAGGATCTTGAGCTCCCTGACACCTACTAATGGGCCTCAGTTCCAGAACTGTTTTCTTTGACACACCATTTAAGACAGGGAACAGAATGTAAGACACCAAAATACCAGAAGGAAGGATTAAGAGAACACAGTGTTTTTGACTCTTCTCAAGACCTCATTAATTTTGTATTCTACCTCCTATTTGCTTTGCTTTTTGTTCATTTCATCAAGTTGGCAATTGTGTCAGACGTGTTTATTTTACCCTTCCAATAGCCCTCTTACTTCTCTCTGCTCCAGTAACTAACTACTTGGGCTGCTTCCGCAGGCTGCCTTGCCCTCAGGCATTTGGTTCAACCAATTATAAAAACCACTAGGAGGTGGAGGAGAAGGGAAGGAAGGGCAGGAGGAAGTCTCAGGTTTCCTTTCCCCGATCCCTGCTGCAGGTTTGTAACAGGGCGAAGCCAGGGGACCCCCAAAGAAGGATTTGTGTGGGGTCCAGAACCAGGATGCCAGGAAATATGAAAAATATAAAATGCCCTTACCCCCATGAGTCTGAACTGGGGCCTGGGACACATGGAGCAGGGCCATTGAGAGTTGGTTTGCATAGCAACAGTCTTGCAAATAACCTCAGGGATGGTCACTTAACATATGTATAGCTTATGACTGGTTTCATGGATATGTTAAAAAGTTGCAGCCTGTGGTTTGATCCAGAGAGATGGGAGTGACTTCCACACAGAATGTAACTGGAAGCCAACTCCCCCTGGTGACAGCACCTCCCTGAATGAGAGCTTTGAGTAAGAGGAAAACCACATGGCTCTGGACAAGAGGTTGGGACGATGTGGCATTGGCGAGAGCCAAGACCACACAGTTTTGGGGTGCTCCTTTTTGCCACAAGACTTAGGAAGCAGGAGAGGCTTTGCCTGGAAGAAAAAGGGTGAAAGTGTTACCGAACAACAAGAGGTCCGAGGGAGGGGCAATACAATATTTGGCCCACCTAGGGATGCCCAAAACTGCTATACAACAGGGGCCCCTCCCAAAAACAAAATACTAAAATCTACTGGGCCCTTCTGTCCACCGCCCATTGGAAAGACATCTCTTAATGCCAGAGATTTGTGAAAAGGAAACAAAATGTTTATTTAATGCTATTCGGGCCTAATGCCTCCACTAAAATATTAAAGTCCTTTAGGTTGTGCACCTACACCCACACAGCGCTCCCTTCTCCCACTGTCCCAACTCCGGGTACCGTAAATCAGGAAAAGAGCACACGTCTGTATTGCAGGCTGCTGGCACCGTCAGCTGTGTCACTGTGCAAGATCTCGAGTTAATCCAAAGTACTGTGGTACCCTCTCATGGTCCACTGGCAAGAGTCCTTTGTATCCAGTTCCAGTCAAAGTCTCTCTTGCTTTTTCAGGCCCTGCGGCCAAAGAGGGCACCCCAAAGCCACGTGGGCCTCTTCCACCAAAGCTGCAGAGGTTCGCACTCCACCAAAAGCATGTGGCTTTCTTCTTCACCTGGCTGCAGGGATCTCCATTCTGGCAAAGCTGCGTGGTTTTTCCCTTTTACCTGGGAAAGAGGGGGTCCGCACCCTGCCAAAACCACGTGGCTCCCTCTTTCACCTCACCTAGAGGGGGTCCTCACTCTGCTGAAACTGCGTGGCTCTCCCCCAGGCCTTCTCACTCAGGAGAGCAGCCCCTAGTTCCCATCTTGCGTCCCTGCTAGTTCCAACCTTCTCCCTTCTGCTTGGCTCCAAACTTGGCCACAGCTATTTAACATATCTATGAAACCAGTTAAGGGTTATACATATGTTAAATAATCATTCCAGAGGTTAGCTACAAAACTATTGCTATGCAAAACAGCTCTCAATGGCCTGGCTCCATTCGTTTCTTCCCCCTGGGGGGAGGGGGGAGGACATCTTATATGTGTCTCCAATATTTCTATACACTTTGAATTCTGGACACCATTCCAAATCTTTTTTTTGGGGGGCCCCCCTGGCTGCACCCTGTATCAAAAGGACTCTTGCTGGTGGGCCATGAGAAGATGCCACGTGTTTTTGGATTAACTGGAGATCAAGGTGGTGTCACAGCTGATGGTGCTGGGAACTGAGGGAGGTGGGCCAGCTGAGCACAGATTACTGGGAAGAACCAGGGGCCACTTGAGTCACAGACTTCTGTTCTTTTCCTGAGATATGATACCCCAGGTTGGGCAGGAGGGGAAGAAAGGACTGTGTGTGTTTGTGGCTATTTTAAGGGACTTTGGGATCTTAATGAAGACATTAAGTCATCACTCTAAGTCTGTATAACTTTTGGAATAAATAACTCCTTTCCTTTTCACCAGTCTCTGACATTGGGAGCTATAATTCCCTGGGGGTGCACAAGGTGAACCTAGTACAGGGCAACCCCAGGAGAAGGAGGGCCCATTCAGTAATAGTATTTTGTTTCCCTCTACAGGTCCATTCTGTAACAGGTTCACCCCAAAAGAACAGTGTCCTCTGACTGAAATTTCATAGCCCCCGTCATGTGGCCCTTTTAACGAGATTCTCTCTCTGTCAAGTGCCAGAGACTTCTCTTGCCCCTCAGGCTTAGAGTAGTAAAGGCTCACTCTGATACAGGGTGCAGCGAGGGGAAGGGGGCCCAAAGAAACAGATTTGGAATGGTGTCCAGAATTCAAGGTGTATAGGAATATTGGAGAGACA
The DNA here is from genome assembly GCF_021234435.1 of Artibeus jamaicensis. Taxonomy (NCBI): domain Eukaryota; kingdom Metazoa; phylum Chordata; class Mammalia; order Chiroptera; family Phyllostomidae; genus Artibeus; species Artibeus jamaicensis. Next base: position 6,642,101 of record NW_026521249.1, on the reverse strand, counting down.
TATTGAAATGTCCTCACCGCCCCCCCACCCCCCCAGGGGGAAGGGATGAATAGAGCCAGGGCCATTGAGAGCTATTTTGCATAGCAACAGTTTTGGAGCTAACCTCTGGAGGAATGGTTATTTAACATATCTATAACCTTTAACTGGTTTCATAGATATGTTAAATAGCAGTGGCCAAGTTTGGAGCCAGGGAGAAGGTAGTGAATGGGGACTCAAGATGGAACTAGCAGGGACTGAGGATGGAACTTGGGGGACTCAAGATGGAAACTAGGGGCTGCACTCTGGAGTGAGGAAGGCCTGTGTGAAAGCTTGAAAAAGACTGGCTCCAGGACATGAAGGGTCCCCGCTTGGCCAGATGAGAGAGAGCCACGCGGTTTCAGCAGAGTGAGGACCCCCTGTTGGTGAGGTGAAAGAGAGAGCCACGTGGTTTTGGTAGGGTGTGGACCCCCTCTTTCCCAGGTGAAAGGGAAGAACCACGCAGCTTTGCCAGAATGGAGATCCCTGCAGCCAGGTGAAGAAGACAGCCACATGCTTTTGGTGGAGTGCGGACTCCTGCAGCTTTGGTAGAAGAGGCCCACGCGGCTTTGGGGTGCCCCCTTTGGCCGCGGGGCCTGAAAAGCAACAGAGACTTTGACTGGAACTGGGTACAAAGGACTCTTGCCAGTGGGCCATGAGAGGGTACCACAGTACTTTGGATTAACTCGAGATCCTGCACAGTGACAGAGCTGACGGTGCCAGCAGCCTGCAATACAGACGTGTGCTCTTTTCCTGATTTACGGTACCCGGAGTTGGGACAGTGGGAGAAGGGAGCGCTGTGTGGGTGTAGGTGTATACATAAAGGACTTTGATATTTTAGTGATGGCATTAGGCCTGAATAGCACTAAATAAACATTTTGTTTCCTTTTCACAAATCTCTGGCATTAAGAGATGTCTTTCCAATGGGCGGTGGACAGAAGGGCCCAGTAGATTTTAGTATTTTGTTTTTGGGAGGGGCCCCTGTTGTATAGCAGTTTTGGGCATCCCTAGGTGGGCCAAATATTGTATTGCCCCTTCCTCGGACCACCTCTTCTTGTTCGGTAACAGTTTTTGGCGACTCTGGTGGGACAATAATTGTCCGTGGCAGACCAACCCCCTCAGGTGCGAGAGAGTGAGGCTTCGGAATTTTCCCAGTCTCTGAGGATTTTTCTGCGCTCTTGAGGGCATCGGCCGCCTAATCACGCCTGGAAAGGTGAAAAGGAAACAAAACGGGGAAGGGAGCAGAGACGTGAAAGTGTTTGGGGTTGAAAAACTTGGTTTCTGACTGCTCTTTTGCAATAATGGAGCTGGAATTGTGGGTGATAGCAGGGGAAATACCTGGTCTTTACGCCACCTGTATTCTTTTTACTCTGAGCCTTTGTTTGCTTTGTTGGAACTGTATGAGTAGTTCTACAGAGAAGTATGTAATGGTCCAGAAGGAAAAAGGGGTCTTAGAACCCCTCCCTGATAGTAGATCTCAGGAGGAGAAAGATTTTGAGGAAAGAAACCTCATTAATGCTCTGAACTTGGGGAATGAGGGACCCCAGACAGCAGTAACTTTCCTGGTGATGCTGCTTTCTGGGGAGGTGAGGCCCACTATGGCTTCTCCCACCCTGCAAGTGGGAGAAGTCTCCACCATGGATTCGCAGCCTCTGCAAGTGGGCTCTGCTCACCCACCGCAGCAGGGGTTGCCAGGAGCCTCTTTGGCTCCCGAAAACGGAGCTGCAGAGCCCCCACCTTCACAGGTGGGTGGAGCCTGCTCTCCACCTGCATTGGTGACTGCAGCCTCAGTGCACCATCCCCACTGGGTAGACGGTGGCTCTGTGGTGCCCCCATGCCTGTGGGTGGAAGGGGCCTTGGGGGCTTCTGGGGCTCCGAAAACCGGAGTCCTGGAACCTTTCCAGGTGGGTGGAAACAGAGTCGGGGTGCTGCCATTTTGGATAAAGTGGATGAGCCACGTGAGTGCCCCACCATGGAGGACAGAGCATGCATGGGCATCGCCATCTTGGATGACCCTGCATGCTTGGGTGCCGCCATGTTGGATGACCCCACGTGCATGGGCGCCGCCATCTTGGGACTGGATAAGGCTTCTCTTCTGATTTATGGGCTGTATGCTGCTGCTGTGTGGACACTGCAGCAGTCAGGTTCTCTGTGTAACTGGTTCTGATAGTAATGGCTCTGGTTTTGAAGGTCATGAACTGAGGTCCAAGAGTGACCATCTGATTTATAAGGTATTTGCAAGGTCTAAGCTTCAGAAAGTTGTAAAATGTCCCTGTGAATCTAGGGATTTTCAGTGGAAGGTACCTGTAGTGCTATGGACTTTTGGCTGCCACATACTGAGTTTAACTACTGAGTTGAAGTATAGTCCTTCCCAGTGTGGGAAAGGGACCAAGATTAAAAAAGAGTGATGGTTAAATCTAGATAGGTAGAAATATGTATAAAAGATATGAAAGTTTTAAACCTGGAATAAAAGAAACCTCAACTACTTGTTTTCTGGTTTCATGGGGAAAACAAATTTCTCACATGTGGTTCTGTTTCTGATCAGAAATCTGTATTATAAGACCTAGTGAAGGTCGCCTGTAGCCAGTTGGGGAGAATGCCTTTGCCACCTGGGACCCAGGAAGGGTCATTTGGGGCTGATAAGTGTTTCAGCCTGAGGCAAAGAGCATGTCTCTGCCATGAGACTGGATTGGAAGAGAGCAAGTCTCTGCCATTGGTTTTGCTTCTGATCAGAAACCCTGTGTACCTGAAGACCTAAGAAAGGTCACCTGTAACCGGTTGGGGAGAATGCTTTTGCCACCTGGGACCCAGGAAGGGTCATTTGGGGCTGATAAGTGTTTCAGCCTGAGGCAAAGCAGCATGTCTCTGCCATGAGACCGGACCTGAAGGAGCATGTCTCTGCCAGGCACCAGTGGACACATTGGTGCAAGAGAATGTCTCTACCTGTATTGTTTTGAAACTCTGTATTTCGGATTTTGCTCTGTATCTACTCTGAAAAGGAAATTGAGGATTCCAGGAAAGGTTGAAACTTCATACTCTGTAGGAAAGTGAACAAGGAAAAAGATTTTCCATTATGCTTTGTATTTTTCTCCCTACCTGATCTCCAGAAATTGGCATTTTAAAGGAATGAGTGATGACAAGGTTTCTTTGCATAAAACCAATAAGACCAGTCTTTAATAGTGGTTTTGTTAACTAGGACTTGGTCAGGAATGTCACGCCTGAAGGAGGCATGTATGGGTTCTGGTCGTTACCAGAAAGCCCTGAGGAACTGGGATTGACCTGTGAAGCTAGCGAAAGCCCACAAGAAAAGCCTGGTAATTTAGTTGATTGTGCAGTTCGTGCCAGTATTTCTAGGGAAGGAACGAAGGTTGCTTTCCTGAAAGATGGCTAAAAAGGAACCTGTAGGCACAATGGAGGCTCAAGGACTTGAGTGAAACAACTGGTACAGGCAAAGCCAGATGGCAGGTATGTGGCTCTGCTTTTATGCCCTGAGGGGCAGACTAAGAAGTCAATCTGAAGGTTCCCTGTGTCAGTTCCAGCAAAGTAGACTTAGGGATCATAAGTGATCCAGGCTGCTCTTGGTGTGTTTATGCAAACGAACAGTCAAAATCAAAAGCGGGACCCAAAGTAGTCCCTGTAATAACAGTGAGGGTGATCTTAAGGAGAAAAATTGTAATTCAAGGAAAATCACAATGCTCAGTATTGGACTTCAGAATGGTGCAGATAACTGTCTTGAAAGTTTATTTTCATTTGAAAGTTGAAACCAGGTTTGTGATCTTACTGAAAATGTACAATTTACAGGTGCAAAGGATCTTGCAATGGAATGTCTTCCCAAAAGACAGTCTTACAGGTACAGAGACTGGTTTGGGGATTGTTGTGTGAATTAACTTGTGTGTTCTTCTGTTTTCATAGGGCGTATGCCAATGACCTGCCTATGCCTATGAGTGATTGGTTGCAATATAGGCCTCACTTAAGGAGCCCATCTTCGTCATCGCCCCCCTGAGACTCAACGGTTTGGCTGAACTAAGTAGTTGGGTTGGTGAAGGGCTGGGGCAGTCTGTGGCCTCACTTGAAACCGATTTTCCCTTTTCTGTCTTGATGGCTTGGACAGAAAGGGTGCAGATATCTGAAAGGAGGGAAATCTTAATGTATTCCCCTCAGCCTGAGTGAAGTATGGTGGAGCACAAGAGTTTTTACATAGGTGTAACATGCCTTGTATGCCTTCCACCAGATAAGCCATTCTTAACTGAAGTGTCTGCCTTTGTCAATTAATGGTTATGATTTAATTGTGCTTCCAATTTCTTGCCTAATCTGTCACCTCCAGAATATGACCTGACCAGAATGCCAACGGTCCAGTAATGCCAGCCTTTGGACACCAAGCCTGCGACGTCCAGGTGACAGCCACCTGACCAGGACCCTGTAAGGTCTTTCCCCTTACAGGAAGGACTCCCTCCGTGCTGCACCCCCCTCCCCTTTCAGGGCACCCCTGACCCCGGAGTACGTAGGACAGCGTCCATTTTCAGCTCGAAGCAGTTACAAGAAGATGAGATCTGCGTCCATTTTCCCTTATATGATTATAAAGAAAGTGTATATCTGAAAGGAGGGAATTGATACAGGCTGCAGCGAGGGGAGTGGGGCCCAAAGAACAGATTTGGAATGGTGTCCAGAATTCAAGGTGTATAGGAATATTGGAGAGACATATTGAGATGTCCTCACCCCCCACCCCCAGGGGGAAGGGATGAATAGAGCCAGGGCCATTGAGAGCTATTTTGCATAGCAACAGTTTTGGAGCTAACCTCTGGAGGAATGGTTATTTAACATATCTATAACCTTTAACTGGTTTCATAGATATGTTAAATAGCAGTGGCCAAGTTTGGAGCCAGGGAGAAGGTAGTGAATGGGGACTCAAGATGGAACTAGCAGGGACTGAGGATGGAACTTGGGGGACTCAAGATGGAAACTAGGGGCTGCACTCTGGAGTGAGGAAGGCCTGTGTGAAAGCTTGAAAAAGACTGGCTCCAGGACATGAAGGGTCCCCGCTTGGCCAGATGAGAGAGAGCCACGCGGTTTCAGCAGAGTGAGGACCCCCTGTTGGTGAGGTGAAAGAGAGAGCCACGTGGTTTTGGTAGGGTGTGGACCCCCTCTTTCCCAGGTGAAAGGGAAGAACCACGCAGCTTTGCCAGAATGGAGATCCCTGCAGCCAGGTGAAGAAGAAAGCCACATGCTTTTGGTGGAGTGCGGACTCCTGCAGCTTTGGTAGAAGAGGCCCACGCAACTTTGGGGTGCCCCCTTTGGCCGCGGGGCCTGAAAAGCAACAGAGACTTTGACTGGAACTGGGTACAAAGAACTCTTGCCAGTGGACCATGAGAGGGTACCACAGTACTTTGGATTAACTCGAGATCCTGCACAGTGACACAGCTGACGGTGCCAGCAGCCTGCAATACAGACGTGTGCTCTTTTCCTGATTTACGGTACCCGGAGTTGGGACAGTGGGAGAAGGGAGCGCTGTGTGGGTGTAGGTGTATACCCTAAAGGACTTTGATATTTTAGTGATGGCATTAGGCCTGAATAGCATTAAATAAACATTTTGTTTCCTTTTCACAAATCTCTGGCATTAAGAGATGTCTTTCCAATGGGCGGCGGACAGAAGGGCCCAGTAGATTTTAGTATTTTGTTTTTGGGAGGGGCCCCTGTTGTATAGCAGTTTTGGGCATCCCTAGGTGGGCCAAATATTGTATTGCTCCTCCCTCGGACCTCTTCTTCTTGTTCGGTAACAACTCCTTTTGAATTCCTGGTGTACCACACTATTTCCTATGGTTTCTCTACCACTAACACAACTTTGTAAATCACCCTTTTATTAAATTCATCTTAATTTACTCAATTTGACTGCCAGGTGTTCCTTGATAATGTTACCCAACAACAAGAGGTCCAAGGGAAGGGCAATACAATATTTGGCCCACCTAGGGATGCCCAAAACTGCTATACAACAGGGGCCCCTCCCAAAAACAAAATACTAAAATGTACTGGGCCCTTCTGTCCGCCGCCAATTGGAAACACATCTCTTAATGCCAGAGATTTGTGAAAAGGAAACAAAATGTTTATTTAATGCTATTCAGGCCTAATGCCACCACTAAAATATCAAAGTCCTTTATGTATACACCTACACCCACACAGCGCTCCCTTCTCCCACTGTCCCAACTCCGGGGTACCGTAAATCAGGAAAAGAGCACACGTCTGTGTTGCAGGCCGCTGGCACCGTCACCTGTGTCACTGTGCAGGATCTCGAGTTAATCCAAAGTACTGTGGTACCCTCTCATGGCCCACTGGCAAGAGTCCTTTGTACCCAGTTCCAGTCAAAGTCTCTGTTGCTTTTCAGGCCCCGCGGCCAAAGGGGGCACCCCAAAGTCGCGTGGGCCTCTTCTACCAAAGCTGCAGGAGTCCGCACTCCACCAAAAGCATGTGGCTGTCTTCTTCACCTGGCTGCAGGGATCTCCATTCTGGCAAAGCTGTGTGGTTTTTCCCTTTCACCTGGGAAAGAGGGGGTCCACACCCTGCCAAAACCACGTGGCTCCCCTCTTTCACCTCACCTAGAGGGGGTCCTCACTCTGCTGAAACCGAGTGGCTCTCTCTCCCAGGCCTTCTCCCTCAGGAGTGCAGCCCCTAGTTCCCATCTTGAGTCCCCTGCTACTCCCTTCTTCCTGGCTCCAAACTTGGCCACTGCTATTTAACATATCTATGAAACCAGTTAAAGGTTATAGATATGTTAAATAACCATTCCTCCAGAGGTTAGCTCCAAAACTGTTGCTATTCAAAATAGCTCTCAATGGCCTGGCTCCATTCATCCCTTCCCCCTGGGGGTGGGGGGGGCGGTGAGGACATCTTATATGTCTCTCCAATATTTCTATACACTTTGAATTCTGGACACCCTTCCAAATCTCTTTTTTGGGGGGCCCCTCTGGCTGCACCCTGTATCAATAAGACCTTAATTGCTGCATAATAACTCAGCAAAATTCACCGACTACTTTTCACTTGTGAGACTGAAGCAGGGTAAGTACTCGACTAATGTTAACATCAAGATTAGAGTTGGAGAAATGGTAGTTATACAGATATAATATGTTCTCTAGCTCTCCTTGTTGAGCAAGAAATCTAAAGATCAGATACCAGCTAAAATAAACTTTATCTTCTCTCATTACCTAGTCAGTTGTCTCCATATAGTAGCTGTAGCTCCATGTGACTATTGAATACTTACGTGGCTAGTCATTTGCTGTGATTGAAAAATACACAGCAGCAGACATTGACAACCAAATATGAAAAATGGTAAAGTATTTAAATAATTTTATATTGATTTACTGTTAAAAGAATCACATTTTGGGATACATTAAATAAAATATATTACTGAAATTAATTTTATTTGTTTACTTTTACTGTTTTTAATGCTGCTACTAGAAAATTTGAAATGACATATGTGGCTCACATTGTATGTCTGTTGGAATAAAAATATTTCTAGCACTACTGTGCTATGATCACCTAGTAATCTTTGTCTCTCCATAGAATTGCATAAACTTCAGTTCTTTACATTTGATTTATCCTCATAATATTCTTCCTTAAGTTTCTTTCTACCTTTTCACCATTCCACAGAATATCCTTCTAGAAAGTTCTTTAATCAGACTCTTGGTGTCATCTATTTTCATTTAACTTCACTGCTTGGACACACAGTCCATTGAAAACACAAAAAGCCAAGTAATGACACCCAGTATGCAATCACTGATGTCACTAACACACACACTACTTCTAATTTACATTTTTCATCTCGTTCTATTGATATGGGAAGCTTTGAAGAACCTTTGTTTACCCAAACCCCAAGCACCCTAGGAAGAGCAATAGGACCCTTTGGGAAAAGCAAACAGCAGGATAGTCACAAGGACTTGGGCTAGCACCCCTGCAGTTAGAACTAATTTTCACATTTAGCCTTTGTACTCTGCTTCTGCCATGTAGCTAGAACTAACTTCCTCATTCCGCTTCTGTATCCCACTTTGCTACGTAGACAGGAAGACCCTGTAGACTATATAAACCCCAAGAATCCTTTATTCGGGGCTCAGAATTTGGAGACTGACTTCTCTGGGCCTGTGCACGTTAATAAACCTCGTACTCCAGAATCCCTCGGTGTCTGGTTGCTTCATTCTCCTGTAACACTATAGCACTCAGAAGGTGAGAAATGTTAATCCATTTAAAGTGTATATGAAATAGGCTAAGGGGTTAAGTAAAGAAAAGAAAGAACTCATAGACAAGGACAACAGTATGGTGATTACCAGAGAAAGGGGGCAGCAGGGGGGTAGAAGAGGTTGAAGGGGGATAAATGGTGATGGAAGGAGACTTGACTTGGGATGGTGAACACACAATATATTATACAGATTACTATTTAAAAAAAATGTTTCAAAAACACAAAAATACAGAAGAAAGAAGAAAGAAAAAGTGTGTAGCCATTCAGAGTAGTAAGACTTTGATCAGGCATTGTACTAAAGGGTAAATAGCTTTAGACAACACTGCTGAATTCACCAAGTCATGTTCCTGTAAAAATATTATATTTTTAAACTCTGATTTTCTGTTTTTAATAGTGTAAGAAATTTATTAATGATATCTTGAACATGAAACCGAGCATCAAAAAATTATTGCATCTGAGTGACGGTCATCATGGTGCTCGAAATATTAAGCCTAACATGCAGCCTCCCTAAAACTGCCACACAACAAAACTTGAACTTCCAAAGGGGGTGCCTGTCCTACCCACTGCACTGCTAGGCAGGATAAATCTGTTGCTTTTAACGTGATGGAAAAAGTATAAAACACCTACGCACAATAGGCTATTTTTATTAGAACTCTAAGATTTTTGACTTGGCTCTGGTGACCTCTTGGTGGCGAACAACAAATAAACCAAATCAAACAGGCCTCAGCTGAAAAGAGATTTTATTGCTTACAATGAAAAAGTGGTCAAACTAAGTGATATCAAATCTGTTTCTATCTAGCTCTCAGTTCTTTGTTGTTAACTTATTTTTCAGAAAACCTCTCTTCACGTGTTGAGAGACAATGACAAGCCTTTCAAGGCATACAGCCCAGCACTCTCATGACCCTCTCAGGAAGGAACCACCCCTTTCCCAGAGAACCAAGCAGAAGTCCCAGGCCAGAGCCTCACTGGGAGAAGAGCCCATGCCTTTTCCCCTAACAAAACATGGGGATTATGGTTGGCTGGACTAGGGTCATGAGCTTGTTCTGGAGTAAAAAAAAAAAAGCAAAATTAGTCTTGAGAATGTGGAAGGAGCATTTCCTGAAATAACACAGGGCCTCTGTTAGCAGACTAAGGGGAAATTTTGGCATGTCAAAATGGACATGACAAATTATCAGATGTGCACAGGGAAATAAGAAAAACATAAAATTAAGTGGAAAATAAAGCCCTTTTTTTCTAATCCAAATTGCTTATGAGGTATCAAAACCCAAAATTCTGAAATTCTTTTAGCTATTGTTAGAGAGACAGAGAGATTTAATCAGTGGAAGTTTGAAAAAAATATGTTCTTTCTTCAACCGTTAAGGCTAGATTTAATTCTGAATAAGGACTGAAAAAAGGAGAGTTGGTCATTTCAATCTAAATTATTCTGGTGAATCATGATGAGTGGGAGTAAAGATATTTAAAATTATCATATCCAAAATTTTAGATTAAACCCAGTTGTGTCATTCAACCTATTTCTATTTGATTCTTTGCTAAGTTGCTGATCCATGTTTGTCCAGTAGCACATGAGCAGCCACAGTTTAGGAATACTGACTAGGTTTAGGTTATTGTCAATCAACAAATAGGCTCTTCATGTTTGCTGTGGGGCAGGCACCATGCTGAATGCTTTGGGAGATGCTAAAAATGTCTTAGACTTGATTCTTAGCTTTAAGGATCTCACTATCAAAATGCATAAATAGAACTAGTATTCATGAAACCAAACTGGACAGTATTTAGAAATGGCAAAATATGGGTCTAAATATGTCCTCAATGCTACATCCCTGAGTAAGGCAGAGGAAAAACACTGGAATGTACTTATGAGGACGAAGGATCTGCCATGTTCTGCACATTCAGACTCGATCAGGAAAGAGTAAATAAAGATGAAAGGCTAAATTATTAATTTCTGACTTCAAAGTTTTTAGTGCTTTATTTTATAATGTTTATGAGAACTGAATCAAAACATATCTGAAGCATTCTCTTTGTGTTTAAACTGTTTCATGAGACTTGAATCTTTCAAAGAATTTATTAATGCAAAATAAAAGAACATTCAAAAAACAAATAATCAAAGATAAAAGAAAACCTCAAGAAGATTGTAGAGATTATGTACACATCAAAAAATCAACATCAGTGTCAAATCACTACTTTTCACTTTAAAAAAACAATCATCTGCAATAACCTGACATAAGCAGAAATTTATTTCATACAAGCTAAGGTAAGTCTTTCTGTAAGAATTTATAACACTGATCAGAATTTGGCGGGTGTTTCGTGTATGTCATCTCATTTCCTGGTTTAACTATGGATTTGCTAGGCTGCTCTTGGGCCAGGTGTTGTGTGTCTGATCTCAGGAGCTGCAGAGTCCAAACTTGGCTGATCCATGTTCTCTGCTGGTGCTCCCCCGAGGGCATGGCATTCCGGAAACCCCAGTGGGATCCAAACTATGTGCAATGCGTGTACAGGTAATTTGCTAGCCTAGCAAGGCTAGAACACTGCTTTAAAGATAGCAATTGTGAAAAATCACCACAATAACTACATTTTACTCTTAACTAGATTTCTCTCTGTTTGCTGAAAGTGAAAAGGACTTTTAGAAAATGCTTGCAAATACATTGTAGCTTTAATAAACTTAATTCTGTAAAATATTTTTATAAAACACTTTCAAATGGTTTTATTCTATTTTTTACATTTTAACCAGAATATAACTCTTAGCATTTAAAAAATTTTAACCTTTATTGAAACTTTTAAAAAGTTCTTTTCTAATTTATTATATCCATTACAAATAAGGGTTTTTCAAGGTTAAAACAATTTTATGCTGACAAAAATCAAATACTGTGCATTGTTTAATATAGAGCCTAACATTACACAATATAACAGCTTCCATTTATTTCTATTTAAAGCAACACTAAGTGACTAGTAATATCACATGATTTATATTTTCCTATGTATAGCAGAAAACCTACAATTTTATGTACTTAAAGCTTAAGTATGGGTTACAAACTACAAATATTCTCTGTTGAAAGTCATATTATATTAAGAAAATAAATATTTATGTCCTATTCTTAATTTAAAGATGCACATTAGTTTTCAATCCAATCTCTTGCACAGAGAATTGATGTAGTTTTCATTTTTATTTAATAAGCAGTTTCTTTAAGAAATCCTATCATTACTTGAGTGCTTTGCTGTACTCTGATAAACAGATATTTAAGCTTCGAGTATGGCTGAGCCTAGCCTACTGCTTTCTTCTATTCATGGTTCCACACACAAATGTTTCTGTTGGTTTCACAAATGCCAGCCGTGAACACTCGAGCACAAGAATGAAGTTGGCTCTTTTTAGAATACTAATAGCCTTAACCTTCCTCTTTGTGTACTAGTGGTTTCCAAATATTTTTTAACACAGCAGATTTAAATTGGGCAAAAACCAACTGGTCCAAAACCAAACTTATTTTCACATTTGAATGGCAGAAGAACAACACAAAAAAGAATTTGAGACCGGGTACAAATTACTTACCACTCACTTTTTAAAACAGGGGTCAGAATACTATGTCTATAGGCCAGATATCCTCAACATCTGCTTTTGTAAAGAAAGTTTTTATCTTAACACAGCCATATCCATCTGTTTACATAGCGTCCCTGGTGGCTTTTGTGCCACATCAAAGTTGAGTAATGGTGAGAGACACCATATGGCTTGCAAAGCTTACAACATTTACTATCAAGTCCTTTAAAGAAAAAAAATCCTATTCCTGATTTAAGAGAAGTACAGCAGGATATACGCTGATCTTATATGAATAGCAACACTATGAATTTAAGAGTAACTGATAAATTCTACAAGACTTATCTTGATAGTTTGTTGCAAGATAATTTATAGCCAGTCTATTGCTGATGACTTCTCATAACAGATTCAAAGTATAGGAGCATTGTGAATGTGTTGGTTTTAGAAATTTAGATATGTGAACAGCAGGGCAAACATATCTTTATATGTTGTTTAGTAAAATACAACATACACTTAAGGATTAACTACACATGACCTAAATGGAGATGATATAATGGTACTATAATTTATAATTATGAAGCAAAATAGCCATTGAAAACCATTACTGAGATGTCCCATTTATTCTGAGAGGCCATCACACTTATTGCACATATGTCTGTGACCAGAAGCTTTGCAAGAGTTTAAGCCAAGTCCTGAATTCTGGACCATGATAAATACTAGCAAAGCAGTGTCTTAAAATTAGAAGGAAATGTTGATAGTTCTTACTAATATTCTGGGTTGGTTACTGGTAGGTGATCGATAGTCTTCTTTGAAAGCAGAAGTCTCAGGAATTATGAGTTACATGCCTCTAAAGTTCCAAAAAGGGCTTGTCCAATGTTCTTGGTTTGTAAGTCATATACCAATATTTTAATCCAGGCAGTTTGACTTCTTTACCCTGATCTGACATTGACTGGGTTTAATAGCATCTTTGAGAAAGGACTACGTTAGATGATCCATAGGATGAAGAAGGAGAGGGGCCGCTAAGCTCTATTCTTCCTCTGTGATTCCCAGTCAGCTCCTGTCCACTAATACAAGGTCTAAGTAAAGCAAACAGTCCAAGACCACCAATAACTCAAATGAACAATTTTAGTATATTTTTATCATGTTTCTTTGTAGTGCGAACTCAGAAAAGGTAAAATCTCTACAAAAGCCCAGAATGTAACAATAATAAAGTTGTTTGATCTCCCAGCATTTTCCAAATGAATCGTCAACGATGAAAGAAAAAAGTGCTTCCGTGGACCACAGGTCTCCCGACTCTGCTCCCCCTGCTACCAGCGGCACCGGCTTCCTGACGGTGCAGGCTGCTCAGTGCAAGAGGAACGATACAAGCTCTGAGTTTCAGCCTGGGCCTCCTGGCCACCCGACTCTCCCACCCACCATTGTTTTCTTTTCCCCACCTCATTAAACTCAGATTTCTTCCCCCAAAATCCAATAACCCTCTGTTTCCAAGAGTCTTTCAGAGGCTCAGCTACAGTCGTCTGCTTGGTATTGAAATATTGTGGACTTTATATTTTATTTGTTCACTAAAGTTATACATATTCTTGGATTCATGCATCTTTCAGCTTTCTGACAAGAAGAGAAATTTTAAATGGGAATTGTTTGGTTTAGCTTGTCTGCGAAATAGATTCTAATTCTTAAATGTTTTAGTTGATGCTGCCATAGAAAAGTGGGTTTTTTTGTCTTGCACATTCTCTAATGAAGGTTACCTGGAAGGGGCCATGTGATTCCACCGTCTACAGATGAAGTACGCAGATGGAAGGAGGGAACATGGGGAGGAGAGAAATGAGAAGCTGAATCGCACTGTGTATTTCATTAGTATTTTGTAGAAAGATTATGGTTCAGTGGGTTGAAAATATCACATACATCAATTTTCCTAAATAGTGCATAAATTCAAAGTGGGTGCTGAAACTAACTTCAATTTTAAAGACACAATTTGAAAGCCTTCAATGTACACATGGCTGCATATACTCACACTAACCTAGATTAAATATATAAAGACATGACTCTTTTGTGAGAGTCTGGAGAATATAATGCCGCTTCACAGATAGGAAACCAGAACTGTAAAGCATGCCTGCACCAGCTGTCCTGGGGACTCTTGGCAAGTCACTTATCTCACCTTGGACTCAGCATCCCCATCTTTAAAATGAGAGCATTGAGCAACGATGATCACAATGGACTTTTTCCAATGCTAACATTATATGAATCTGCAATTACCCAAAGTCTTTGCCCTGAGAGAAATTTGGACCAAGGCAATGCCAAACACTACCTGTCACTAATATTCCCAGAATTGCTGAAATGATGCCAGAGTCTGAGAAGGTAATGAAGTTGGCTTCAGCCTAGTACAAGTCAATTTAAGCCTGTGTGGTATGTTACAATTGAGCAATCACCCTCGGAGCAGAGGGAGCCAATTAACTGAGAAGGGAATCGTTTTTGCACAAAGCTTCTATTTCAGAAATCAGAAAATTATTTTAGTGACACGATCATCCAACTTCTGACTATAATCTTGTGACTCTTGGTACATCCTTAAGTCTGTGTCTTGATTCCCTCTGTTCCCCACATAGTGTAGGGGCATGAAGCACAGCTGGCACAGATGTGGTGACTGCTCAGACCAGTGAATAGCAAGTACTCTGGCAATACCATTGATGGGTGACTAATGCCATCAATTTATCATTTTTGCTACAATTATTAAAACGCTGAACATCATCTTTTAGTTTTCATTCTTATTGTTTGGCTATGAGATGCCCATAAGCTCCAGTCATGTTTTACTGTTATTAAAGAGTAGAGTTACTGAAAATTTATGCATTTACTCATGTATTCATTCAAAAAATATATTATTGAAGTGTGCCAGCCTATTGTGTCTGATGAGACAAGCAGAAAAGTTTATTTTCCAGCAGGGGACATAGCTACATCATCAAATGACAGTAACGTTATCAGACTTACAATAAAGGTATACAAGACGCTGAGAAATCATGGAGGAGAATGCACTTGATTCTTCTTGGTGTAGGCAAGTTGGGCTTCACAGAGGAGGTGACACTTGAGTGTTAGAGGAGGCCGCATATCCTACATAGAAGAAATAGCATTTCCCAAGAGAGGCAAAGTGGGAGCTTCAGTACGTAGGGCACCCAGAGAGTTGTGCTGCATTTCGCATCATTTAGAGCAATGGACACAATGGTGGCAGCTATGAGAGATTAGACTAGGCAGGAAGAGAAGCTTCAGGAGGCTCCCTCACATCTGCAGCTAAACAGAACTGAAGTCGCCCGATCTTATCTGATCTCAAAGCTAAGCAAGGTCGGCCCAGTCAGTACTTTGATTGGGCAGGGAGAGTCCCATTCGAAGAGTGGCTTAGAGCCTGAACTAATGAATTTGGGTGCCATCTACCAGAAGGGAAAAAATTACCATACTTTTCAGACTAGAAGATGTACTTACCCCCAGATTTGGTAAGAATAATGATTGTGAATGCTGCTGTTGAGTTCTGTTTACATTTACATTGGTGAAATATTATATTATTAGATATTTCACCACATTTTTTGCTTCAAATTTTTCTTCCTATTTTTCTCTAAAACCTGGGTGCATCTTATGCTGTGAAAACGGGGTACATAACCCAATATGCCATTTAGAAAGAATGCAGAGGAAACTATAAAATACAGATTATGAGATTACAATCAGACCTCTATATCCACAGGTTCCTAATCTGTGGATTAAACCAACAGTGTATAGAAAATATTTATTTTATTTTTATAAATTTTTTATTGATTTGAGAGAGAGAAAAATATCAATTTGTTGTCCCACTTACTTACACATTCATTTGTTCATTCTTGTATGTGCCCTGACCAGGGATCAAACCCACAACCTTCGTGTACTGGGACACATAGAAGAGGATGTGCAAGGTTATGTGCAAATACAAAACCTTCTTATATAAGGAACTTGAAGGTCTGTGTATGTTGGTATTCACAGAGGTTCCTGGAACCAATACTCCAATTAACGTTGAGAGACTATAGTTTACTTTATGCATATTTTTAAAACTTAAGAAAATAGTCCCTTTCTCCTGTTTTCAAACAACTATGGAAGGAACTAATCTCTTTCACTCAGTTCTGCCTGAATAAAAATTACAGACCCCGGATGGACTGCAGCCCATGAGTTTGAATTGATTTTGCTCCCAGAAGAATTTTTCTAGGCTCTTCCTTGCAAAAGATGGCCTGGGGGCCTAACAAGTGTTGCATTGATCAAAGGTCCAGTCTGCAAAGAGAGAGCCAAGGGGACAAGCTGCCTTTTGCTCCTGGGAACCAGGATTCAGAAATAAAGAGAATAAATAAGAATCAACCAGTTAAAAAGGAGTAAACTGTGAACATCTCTCCCTCTTGCACATTCAGCTAGCAACAGCTGCCTTTTCCTCCTTCAAAGCAAGCATGAAAGAAAGGCTATTTTCACTCCTCACACTGACCGTTGAATAGTGGAGGCAGAGCTGGAAACTAATAGTTAAATGACACTGGACATGGTCTGTTTAATATTTTTTGTCTCCATCATAGAAGATATACTTTCATGTTTTCTGGAAGAGTAGACTTTTCTGGATTTAAAATTTTACCTTTTTGTCTCTATAATATAGAGTTCTGAACATAGAAACATGTTATCTTTGTAACAGCATACACTTGTTATTGTGGTAAAATATACATAATGTAAAATTTACCATTTTAATTGTTTTTAAGGGGACAGGTCAGTGGCATTAAGTTCATTCATTCACTTTGTTGTGAAACCATCATCACCTTCCATCTCCAGAAATTCTTCTTCCTAAACTGAAACTCTGTCCCTATTAAGTAACTCTCCATTCTCTCTGCTTCTTCAGCCCTGGCGACCACTATTCTATTTTCTGTCTCTGTAAATGTAACTACTCTAAGTATATTATGCAAGTCAAATCATATAATTTTGTCTTTTTGTGCCTAGCTTTTTCACTCATCATGATGTCTTCAAGGCTCATCTCTGTCACAGCATGCATTAGAATTTCATTCTTTTTGAGACTGAATAACTTTCCATTATTTGTGCTCCCAAGAGAACCACCTTTGACTTTCCATTCATTAGCTGATGGACAGTCCAGTTGTTTACACATTTTAGCTAATGTGAAAATTGGCGTATGTTACTGTTCAAGTCTCTGCCTTCTATCCTACAATGATTTCCAGTTTGCTGAAGTGGAATTTCTGGGTCACGTGGTAACTCAAGGATTACTTTTTTGAGGAACCATCATGTTATCTCCCACAGTACAGGTGCCAGATTATATTCCCACCAGCAGTGCACAAGGGTTCTCATTTCTCCACATCCTCTTTAACACTTGTTATTTCTGTGTGCGTGTTTGTTTTTCAGCGGTCATTCTGATGAGTGTGAAGTGTTATCTCACTGCTTACTGGCCATCTACATCTATCTCTTTCTCTCTCTCTCAAAATGTCTATTCAAGTACTTTGCCCATTTTTAAATCAGATTGTTTAGAGTTTGTTGTTGTTTTTGTTGTTGTTCGATTATAGATATTTTTATATTAATCCTTGTCAGATATATGATTTGTGAATATTTTCTCCCAAGTTTTTTTATTCTGTTGCTAGTGTTTGATGCACAGAAGTTCTTAAGTGTCATAAAGTTCAATTTCTCTATTTTTTTCTTTTGTTGTTTGTGTTTGGTGTCATATTCAAGAAATCACTACCAAATTCAAAATCATGAATCTTTCCTTTATATTTTCTTTTCAGAATTTCAGTTTTACCTCTCACATATAGGTCTTTGGGTTCAATTTCATTCTTTTGCATATAAATATCCAGTTTTCCTAATACCAACTATTAAAAAGACTCTTGTTTTCTCATTGAAAGGTCTTATCATCTGTGTGAAAATCCATGATGGGATATACTTTTAAGTGACTTCTAACTTGAGGAAAATATGAATGTAACAGCAATGTTGCTTTTGCCTAGTTTAAGTTTAACAGTAAGAAAATTTGCTATGCCCTGGTTAGCTGCATCCCACACCCTCAGGAATGCAGGATACTAATTGCTAGAAATAATAAAAGAAAGGATAAAATAATGAGAAGAATGCTACCTGAAAATGTTATTTGTCAAAAGATGTAACGTGCTCCCACAGAAAGGGGCTAAAGTTCAGGTCAGAAGAATGACATTGTTGCCTCACACAGCCCCTCTTCATTGTGTTCTCACTGAGTACACAGGCAAGGATTCCCGTCTTCTAGTATCTCATTCTTTTGATCTGTAAAAGGAGATTAAGTTTATTATCCTGAAAGATCAAATGGAGGTGTTACTAGATATTCTGAAAAAATAAAAACTCCGCAATTGATATTATTATCATTGTTAGATTCATTGGACGTTTATTTTATTTCACTCATTAGGCTTCTCTTTCCTTACTTATAAATCAAAATCATAATACCATTCACTCAATAACATATATGCAAAGTAACAGTCCATTAGACAAATGCCAAAATGCCTCTCTCATATGACTTGAAGCACATCTACCGTTACTCAATTTCAATTGCACTAACATTTACTGAGAATCTACTTTACACTAAATACAGCATTAACTGGCAGAAATTCAAAGTTGAAAAAGACAAAAATAGCACATGCAATATAATTTAATCTCTAAGATTTTTCACTGTAGAAATAAATATCTTCAAATTTTGTAAAGAAATTTTTTGGGAACTGCTCTGCCTGGTTTCAGGAGCTGTAACTCCCCCAGGGCTAAGGCTGAGTGAGTGACCTCCGGAATGCAAGCCACTAAGGAGACAAGGCTTATCTCCCTGTCAGGAGCGCGCTTCTGCTCCTTTTTTCATAACTGACCCCCAATGCTTGATCGTTTAACCAATGACGGGTAAGATTCCCCAAGGGGGGAACAACCTAAGACAGGCATGATCAGGTAGAGGCCCCAGGGAAGGACTTGGGGGGCTATGGAGAAAGGGGGTGATAGACCCTTGCCCCTCAACTTTGACGAAGCCTGACTCCCCTGAGTCCATAAGAAGTCTCTGAAAATTCCTTGGCTATCTGCCTCCTCTGCCTGACTGAAGCCTGAAACAATGACAGAGAGCGGTGCAGCCCTGTGCTGGAAAGAACGAGCTCCCTGAGTGGTCAGGCCTGAGAAAAGATATGTAAAATCCTGTGAAGCCTGCTTTGTTAAGAATACTCTTAGTTAAATGATAAAGGTCCAAATAGGAAATGAGTTTGTTTCCCAAAGTTTTGTAGCCTTTTAGCTGATAGACCTTGACTCAGAGGAAGCCCTAATAGTTCTTTGTATGCTATCTACTGTTTTATTCTTACTGCCTGACAATGACTAATGAGCTGTACCTGTATTCCTGTGCAAGTTAAACCCCAAAAAAAGCTCGTCTAGGCAAGGGTCAGCACGCTCTCCCCTTGAGGGCGTGGCCAAGCTGTTCTGAGACACTCCCCCCTTGAGGGAGTAACTGTGCTGTCTCTTTTTCTCCATAGGACTCAGAAGTCCATGTGAATTTGTCTCATGTCTCATCCATAATGCCATGGGCATTGCAGGCCAGTGCCCATGTCAGAAAATAATTACATATATTTATAAGTAATGTATTTACAATAAATTATAATTGACCTCAAATTTTTAATTCTGTACTTGCTAATTTAGATTTTTTATATTTAGAGCTCTTTTTAAAAAAGTATTTGCAAATCAAAATTAGTTGTGCATATACTTTCTTCTGATAAAACATAAGGTCTATTAATTTCTCTCTTTTATATTAGAGCTATGCAAATATATTCTGTAAATTTATATAATTTTTTAAGTTTGAATTAACTGTAATAAAAGCTTATTTTCACTTATACAATTTTTTTTCTTAAAATTAACTATGGGAGGGAAGATTACTGTTTTGGCATTTGCTTAGTCAACAGGAGTATAAAATGCAATGCTCTACACAGAGAGCAATGTGACTATGGCCAGCTGAATTGTATTTGTCCAAAGTCTTTGACAAATAGTACCAACTTGGTTGTGTTTGTCTTGCACAACTTGGAAAATTGGTTTTGAACCTAGAAATTATCCCTAAATATCTATAATTGTCAATGGGAGAAATTCCTAGAAGTCCGGTTCTTCTTGCTAAAGCAATAAAGAATTAAAAATTCTTTAGCATCTTTATTAGTGAGACTATTTGCATGCAAGCAGGGTATTGATGATCCATTCTCATGGAAGACAACAGGCCTAGCTAAGATGGGTGCGGGGACTGAAAGGCATAGATCCTGGGTGAAAACACCAGGGTGGTGAGGGCTGGGCTGACAAGTGTGAAGGTGGCTGGAGGCCCCAAGTCCTTGGTTCTAAGGATGTATATAGTTGGCTGGATGGAATGGAGGTGAAGAAGTTACATACTGATGGACAGGTAAAGGTGGTGTTAGCTTTCCAGGACTGGGGCGTGAATACCCAAAGATATTGATGGGCTTCTTCCATTAGGCCACAGGTGGCAAACACAAGGCCCGTGGCTGAATCCAGACCTCTACCTTGTTTTATCCGACCCAGCACCTTGTTTCTACCCAGTGGCAGCGCCAAGCTCTCAAACTCTTGCTTCACTGTTAAGGAGCAGTTACATTCATACAATCCTAAAATGACATTGGGCTCTTTGAAGGCAACCTCGAGGCTGATGTGGCCCCCATTGAAAATGAGTTTAACACCCGTGCTTTAGGCACTATGGGCCCTACTGGGCCTTTTAGGCTTTGGGATGAAAGCACAGTTTCAAAGGTTTTCTTTCCCAGACAATGGAAAAGATACAGAGAATTTCAAGGACTGCTGAGTTAGTGGCTGGAAACATATCTCCCTCCTCCTCCCTGCCTTTCTTTTCCCCCTGGCTGCTCATTCTATTGTAACATTCCCCACTCCAGTATCTGAAACCCAAATCCTTGGAGACTTTAGCCTCAGGACATCTGGGTCAGTGGGTGAGAACTATCTTCCGCCTCCTCCCTGCCTTGTTTACTGTCTGTCTATCCTGCCTAACACAATGAGCACCCATTGTTTAGCAGTCTAGGAATGGACATAAACGTATGGCCTTTTTATTATTTGTAATATCCTCCCCCCATATGTAATGTAGTAGGTTGGAGCAGAAATTGCTG
Source organism: Artibeus jamaicensis (assembly GCF_021234435.1). Taxonomy (NCBI): domain Eukaryota; kingdom Metazoa; phylum Chordata; class Mammalia; order Chiroptera; family Phyllostomidae; genus Artibeus; species Artibeus jamaicensis. The sequence goes on along the minus strand of NW_026521249.1, from coordinate 6,621,226 downwards.
GAAAGCAAGGGACCCCAATTTGTGCAGGAGACCCCAAAATCCAGCACAGAGACTGCTCTCTCTCTGCCAGGAAAGCAGAGGGTCAGGAAGGGATTTGAGGAGGCAGAATAAAGCAGCCTGCCTTCTGCAAAGGGAAGGACTGCCTCCCCAAAAGAGGGAATTGCCAGAGGCATGAGGCTAGCATAAACACAATGCAGTAAGCAGCAGCAGAGAGTTCCCAGGACTGCAACCAGAGCTGGGGCCAAATTGCCTACAACCTTGGGGCTACTAGCTCATGACACAGGCTGCAAAGAGCTTCATGAGCTGTGGTGGCTGGATGCCTGCTCAGGATAACTGGAGACTTCTTCCCATGCCTGGAATAGGGGACAAAGACAGCCATGGCCATTGGTTATAAAGCTGGGCACTCTCTATGGTTTCCAGAGTGCATGGGATTCTTGGAGACAGGACTTTTTAAACAGTTGGCCAGGAGAAGCTTTCTCAAGCTTTTGGCTCTGAGTGCAGGTCTTTGGCTCTCTCTTGGCTCTTGGCTCATGGTGCGTTGTCTTGGAACTTTTGGTCACAGGTGTGCTTGATGCTCTGGGCCTCTGGCTCTTGCTCCCTGCACAGACAGGAGTGCTCACAGGACCAGCAGATGCCAGGTCCACCAGGAATTTAGACCCCTAAAGGTTGGAAGCCTGCTCCTGTATGCAAGGTCCCACGTGTGCCTCACAGGGCTCTAGCCTCTGGGACTCTATGATCCAGTGCAACATGGAACATGCATCCAGGACAGCTACCTGGAGACTGAGAGCAGCACACCCCAGACCCAGAAAAGGATAGAAGAAGAAGACAGCTGCAAGAAGATGGCTACTCTGAAATCCATGGGTGCTCATTCCAGAGAGGATGGAGATCTGATTGTGTGACCAGTTTAAGCTCCAAAAGGGATAGATAAGGAAATGGAGAACTTCTCAGTGTGGTTTGGGATTATAATCTTTTGGGGAGAAAGAGAATTTCTGAGTCTCATGGAAGAGAGAAGGGCTCAGAGCAGGAGTGCTCTCAGCTCCCCCCAAATTGGAACTCTGTTAATAAAAATATGTTTCCTTCAACATAAATCATTGGGTCATGTATTAGGGTGACAGGCAGCTGACCCCCATGCTGCAACCTTACAATTGAGCTTTCTTCTTTAGTCCAGGCTCTATTTTTGAAAAGTCTTCCTCGACCCATAATAATAGTTTTGCCTGAAGACAAAGTATTTAATCTTTCTTATACTTTCTTTGTATGTATGCATTCTTATACCTTTGCTTTCATTTCTTTATGACATTTTCCCCTGTTAAGGTAGAACCTAATATCAATTTTTTGTAGTTTATGGCACACAGTAGGCACTTGATTTGCTTCCAAATGGTTTCATTCCAGGAGGCACCAAATAAGACACAGGGGGAAAGTTAATGCAAATATAAGTATAGGTTCATTTATTTACTCAAATAATGTTGATCATTTTTGGTCTTCCATTCATGTTCAAGGCATCTGAAATATGTCAGGGAACAAAATAACAAAGTTCGGCTCATGATAGTTTACATTTTAGAGTAAGAGACAGACTACAAAATGTGCAAGGGGGCACCAAAGAAAAACAATGTATTTATAAAAACTTATGCATTTATTCTTACATGTTTAAACTTCAGTCATCTTCAAAGTACTCTCCATGTGATGCAATACACTTATTAAAACTTTTTCCACTGCTTAAGCAGTTTTTGAAGTCATTGATTTTGGTGCCCTTTAGTACTTCTGCTGTTTTTTTTGTTTGTTTGCTTCACCTCTTCCACATTGACAAAACATTTCCCTTTAAGCACTCTTTTTTTTTTTTTTTTTTTTTTTTTATCTTTAGAGGGGAAGGGAAGGAGAGAGGGAGAGAAACATCAATGTATGGTTGCCTTTCATGCATCCCCTGCTGGGAATTGGCCTGCAGGGAACCTGCCTGCAACCTGGGTATGTGCCCTGACTGGGAATCGAACCGCGATTGTCTGGTTTGCAGGTCCACGCTCAATCCACTGAGCTACACCAGCCAGGGCAGCACTCTTTTTTTTTTAATTCAGGGAAACAAAAATGTCACTTGGGATGAGATTGGGTGAATAGGGAGGGTGGGCATGGGGATCATGTCATTTTTGGTCAAAAAATGCCGAACACTCAGTGTAGTGTGGGCAAGTGTGCTTGTAAATCACCCACAATGAAATGGACAAACCCATTGAAAAAGTCTTCGGAAAAATTCTCTGAAGCCAAACCCAGCCTCTCACAACAGCACCAGCTGGTACACTGATACAGATGGGCTCCTAGGACACTTACCTAGTGAGGGAAGCCTGTACTCCATGGGGCCTACCCTCCAGAACATAATTCTGGTGTTTTTGGGTTCCCCCACATACATATGTTTATGTACACACAAACACACACTTTTCAAGTGTAGGCAAATGCTAATAAGAGATCTACAGTGAGGTAGAATATCATGGCTTCTTTTTACATAGGGCATATGGAGATTAGACTGAAGGAAGCACAAAAAGAAGCAGGAAGACTATAGATACTCTCTCAGCAGGTTATTGTCCAATGGGATAGATTAGATAACAGCACTGGAGGTGGTAAAAAGGGATCATATTCTGCATGCATTTTGAAGATAAATACAATAGACTTTGATTATTGGAAATAGGATATGAGAATAAGAGAAAAGTCAGGTTTGACCCTAAAATTTTGGCCTGAGCAACTAGAGGAATGGAATTATATTTATTAAGATAGTGAAGCTTAGGAAAGGAGCTGATTTAGGGAAGAAAAAATAAGAATTCTGGCAATATAGACAAAATAAAATTAAGAATCCTGGCATTATAGATAACATTTCTACATTGAAACCCTAATCCCTTGTACCTTAGAATGTAGCTGTATTTGGAGATAGGTACCTTTAAGTGACAACTGAAGTTTAATGGAGTCATCGTGTTACAGAGCAGACCTGGGGGCAGGGGGTGAATGATATACTATTGCCCAATGGATCCACCCTTGTGCTTTGGGGGTCCCCCACCCCATACTAGGTGCTCCTTGCCCATCATTAATATCTCTCAATGCCAGAGACTGGTGAAAAGGAAAGGGACTATTTATTTAAAGAGTTATACAAACTTAAGAGTAATAACTTAATGTTTCCATTGAGATCTCAAAATCCTTTAGAATACCCAGAAATGCACAGTCCTTCCTTCCCCCTCTGCCTAAGCTGGGGTACCGTATCTCAGAAAAAGAAATAGAAGTCTGTGGTTCTTCTCTGCCCAAGCCACATGGTCCCAAAATGACCTAAAGCAAAGTGGTCCCAAAAAGACCTTGCATGACTGCCACACCTGGGTTTAAATTCCAGCACCAGTCTTCCTCTCCCCACACCATTTCTGACTCCTCCCACAATTGGTCACAGCTGGCAGCATTTCTGTCTGTATTTTTCCAGCTTTACTGGGCTGCCATAGTAAGTCTGGGCTGGTGTGGCCAATCATCTGCAAGCTCTTACATAAGCTCTGTAACCAGGAGGAGTTGCCTTCCAGTTACATCATGGGTTAAAGTCATTCCCATCCCCCTGGCTCAAAGCATGGCCATAGCAGTTTAACATATTTATGAAGCCAGTTAAAGGTTATAGATATGTTAACTGACCATTCTAGAGGTTATCTGTAAAACTGTTGCTATGCAAAACAGCTCTCAACAGCCCTGCTCCATGTGCCCATCCCCCAGCTCAGACTTGTGGGGGTGAGGACATCCTATATATATTTTTTCTAATATTTTCTGAATACCCTGAGTTCTAGACCTCATTACAAGTCCCTATTTTGGGTTCCCCCAGGTTGTACTCTGTTATAATAGAGTGGGGCCCCAATCCAATCTGACTGGTGATCTTATAAAAAGAGAAAGAAACATCAGAGGTGAATACACAGGAAGGCCATGTGACGACATAGCAAGAAGGTAGCCATCTACAAGCCAAGGAGGAAAGCCTGAGGGGAAAGGAAACTTGCCCACACCTTGATCTTGAACTTTCAGCCTTCAGAACTCTAAGAAAATAAAATTGTATTGTGTGAGCCACACAGTCCATGGACTTATGTTTTGGCAAGTCTAGAAGGATAATTCACATGAAAATATTGTCTCTAACATCTTTTTACAGTCATTTAGAGGCTAAATGAACTCTGATGGCTCCATATTTGTTCAATTGTTCACTGCTTATTTACATGTACTTGCCTAACAGCTGGGAATGCCACCTGCCTCCATGACATACTAGGGAGAGGGCACACAGGTACAAAACTTCACCTTGTCAAGGTGCCTTCCCCATTTGATAGCTCATTTTCTCCTTTCAGTTTGAATTACCTGGCTTTCATTTCTTCTTTTCAAAAATGTTTATTAAATTTATTGAGGTGACATTGGTAGGAATTCTGAGCATCAATATAAACACCTGGTCAACTCTTAAATCTCTGATTAAGTGCCAAGACTATTGCTTGCCTAGTGCATTAATCAGTTCTCTTCTTGTAAATGCATGCGCGTGCGCGCGCACACACACACACACACACAGAGCTTTGCTTCATTCTTCTCTGTCTTCCTCATGTCACAATCTGAACTTATGTAGGTTTCAATATTTCCAACCCTGCAGAGGAATGTAAATTTTCTCAGAAGTTAAATAAAGAAGATAGACATAGGAGTCAGGGAAGGGAGGACATTATTAATTCTCTACTGAAATAATTCAATTCTCCACCTCACTTAGCTTGTGCAGACCTGGCTTAAAGAGTGGATCTGGATTTTAGAAGCCTTGTCAAGGCCATTTGTAGAAATTGGAGCATTTGCTAACCAAGAAGTAATGACTTCATCCCAAGTGCCTCTTTTCAGTATTGTGTTTCAGAGGGTGCATAATTGCTTTGGTGGAATATCACAAAAATGATTTCACACTGTGACTAAAATATTTTTACAACTATCATCAAGGAAACAGTGGAAATAGGAAATAGACTTTTTTAGTGTGATCAACTATATAGATAGCCCTGAAGCTTAATGATGTGTTCCTGGCTTAGAGCAAGTTAGCATGAAATTTAATTTGCCGTAATCTGCCTCAGACCATTGGAGGACAAACTCACCTCTAGCTGGAATTTACCCAGCTTTTAGCACCCATAACTCATGGGTGGCATGTCTCTAAAATGATGTCTCTGTCAGTTCTTCCTTTGTTATAACTTCCCATTCACAACTTTCCTCTGCCACTGCAGTCACCCTACCTGAGGCCTTTGTCACTTCAACTTGGATGAGGAGATAGCCTGCTAATTGGTTTACCTACCTCCCTCCCTCCACAGTTGCCCCTATACTGCTTATTACCACCCAATGAATCCCCCTAAAGTATATACTTTCATAATATTTCCTACTAAAAAAATTCAGAGGCATCTTTAACCATGCATGGGAAAACAACTACCTTTCTAGATTTAGTGAGTTATATTTTTAACTCTTTTACTGTATCCCGAATGTCTTACTCACAGTGTATCCCAAACACAAGGATTTTAACTGTTTTTATGGCCTTTCTCCTGGTCTCACACTTACCTTCAATGTTCTTTTTTTGCTTTTCTTACTACCTATCTCTTGGGACCGTTAAAATTGTACCTTAAAGATTTTTAATCCCATCCTTGCCTTAAAGTAAGTTTATTCTGGCCCTGACTGTATAAACCCATTTTATAAGTATTCAGATCACAAAGAGGCATTTCTTCTATCTTCAACTTGAAAAAACACATGTATTTTAGGAGATTGGTCTTTGTAATTTTAGCAGAAACCAGGCATTTTTATGTGCAGTAGATAAAATAGACAATAAATATCAAAGATGCTATGTTGGAGCCAGAGATTTAGTTAATGTTATTAAAATGAAACTTGAAACACTCTGGTGGGAAACACCAGGACCAGCCTTTGCCTTCCACAGAGATGATTAAATAATTGCCTTTGGGAACTATGATCTGTCCACAAGAAAAAAAATCTCTAAATATTTTGATTTGAAGGTTCTCTGATGAAAGATGTGGGTTAAATCAATGTACAGCAAAGGCCACAGTGAAAACACCCTATACATAGACACAGAACTTTGGTTTTTATGATTATCTCCTAAGTATGATTGAACAGTGGCCTAGAATTTCAGGAGACGCAATTTTTTTAATGCTCACCTGAGGACATTCCATGCTTATTGATTTTAGAGAAAAGGTAAGGGAGGGAGAGAGAGTAGGAGAGAAACATTGATGTGAGAAAGGAACATCAATCAGTTGCTTTTTTGTACATTCCTCAACCAGGAACACAGCCTGCAGCCCAGACATGTGTCCTGATTGGGATTCAAACCGTCAACCTTTCAGTTTACTGGATGGTGATCCAACCAACTGAGCCAGCCACACTAGTCAGGGCAGGAGAACTCAAATTTAAAAACAGAGCATAAGCCAAAAAGAGAGGAAAAAATGAAGAAAATAGAAATTTTGAAAAGAGGAGAAAAATCCGCATACTTATTATTGTCCTCAGGGATAAAAAGATACTGTAATTGTAAGAGAAAAGAATACCACGGAAACAGATATTCACACAATACAATAAAATTTTTATAAATTAAAACATAAGATGAATAAATTAAAGACTCAAGAGAATACTTGGGAGAAAAATTTGAGGAATTGTTCTAGATTACAGAAATAAATGAATGAATGAGTAGCAAAGGGGGGGAATGAGGAAAACACATCACCCACACTCAAGACCAAAATTCTAAATTATAGGAATTTCAGAAAGAGCAAGGAATAAAAACAAAATGAATAAATTTTACCCCAAAAGCAGTTAAGTCTATTGTCAGGAACCAAACAACTTGTGCTTACGAAAAGGAAGAGATCAACATAAGATGTATGCGTAAGATGCACGCAGCATGAGAAGTGAAAATAGAGGCATAAAACGGGACATCATTACAAAATTTCAGAACCTGGAGTGAAAGGAAAGACCCTCAAAGCTTCCAGGGAGAGACACAGATATATTATACAAACAATTGAGCAATATTAGAAAGTGAAATACAGTGGAGGGTAAATGCCTTTGAAAACTGAGAGATGATAATATCTAACTTAGAATTCTACATTTAGCCAAACAATTAAACAAGAGGATGATTAAAAATTATGTTTTAGGATGTGAAAAGTCTCAAAAGTTTACCTGCAAGGCATTCTTTCTCAGGGCACTACTGCATGAGAGATCCAAGAAAAAGGACCCCCTGAGACTGAAGCAGCAGGGAATCCAGGAAGAACAGAGGCAATTTCCATGATGCTGAAGGGAACTCCTGGGACTCTGCATTGTGTAAGGGAGGAGAGGAAACGGACCAGATTGGAGAGGTAAGAATGCCCAAGAAACAAACCTTCGGAAAATAAAAATGACAGTACATTCATTGTGATTGGATACACTGAGTTACTCTTATCACCTGGGAGAGAATACAGGAGTAAATTAGTCTCAACAACAAAAAAAAACTAAATAAAAGTAACATAAGAAAACTACTATTCTGGGTGGGGGAAAAAAAGCAGAAAACTATACCTGAATGGCAATAAAGATTTTTTACAAAGAAAACTATTATTCTGAAGAAATAAAAATTAATCATCAAAACAGGAAAGGTCATCGCAGACGACTACAGAGCTCAGCTAGTAATAGAATTTACATAGTCATGATGTCAATCCTACATATTAGTGTAATTCCAATGGGAATTTATTAAAGGTAATGGAACACAGGTGCACAGGTGTGTGTGGCTATATTGGAGGTGCGAGAAAATTGCTTAATCTTCTTTAGTAGTGAGAAGTCAATGGGTAATGTCTACATCAGAAAACATTACGAAGTGAATTACTTAGAGACATAGTTATTCTTTAGAGATGTAGATTGAAAGTTTTGCAAGTACTTAAAGAGTAAAAAATGTGGAAGATGTTTTGGGAGATTGCTATGTTCTATAGAATAAACCATATTCACGTATAACTTGGATAAAAATTTAAACTAAGTTAAAAATCCAATTAACCATACTCACAGACACAAAGACTAGGCAGTTTCTGAAGGCACGCTGAATTAAATTCCCACCATTATGATCAGGCCTCATCAATTTGAAGTTGAAAAATTCCCACAGCCCAGCTGCCCCGAGGCCTGAGCTCCCCACAACAGGGGCAGAGTATCTCAACCTCATGGTCACAGAGTACTGGTCTGCAGAGAACAATTTATCTGCGTGTCCTAGAGAATTTGTTAATAAAATATATTAATTTGTAATGATTTTATTTTTTTTGACATTAGAGTACAGGCAAGTTTGTTCCCATAATACAAGTTTTTCCACATTCTGTCATGCTATTATATTTTGGGGGGCAGCAGAAAATGTGTATAATTACAGAAAAGTGGCTTAAACTGAAACTTACCTGCTTAATGTTACTTTCTATAAGCTGAGTATTGTGAAAAATCATCAATCATGTGCATTTCAGCAAGTTTTTTTCTAATTTGAACCCCTTTGGTGTAATTAGATGTATTGATGTATAAGCATAACCTTTTTGGTTGCAAATTACAGAAACTCTACCAAAACTAAATTAAAGGGAGGAAAAGATGAATAAACTCATAAAGTTTAGAAGTCAAGATTGATACCTTCAGATATGGCTGGATGCAGGTATACAAATTGTCTTACTACACTATATCAGTGCTAATTCCAAGTGTTGGTCACTTTCATTCTTAAAAAGAGACACATTTCTTCCATGAAGCTAAGATTGATGGCAGTCTGGTAATTCAGTCTTTCCTGACCTTAATTTAGAAACTCTGGTGGAGAATAAGAGGGCCTTTCTTCTTCCTGGGGTCATGCGTAAATTTAAGAAAGAACTCTGATTGCTAAGCATGTTTACCCCTACCACTTGGACCCATCACTCTTTCCTGTGAAACTAATTTCAGTGATTGGCCAAGCCTAGATTATATGTCAATTCCTATTCTCTACTAAAATTGACAGTTCTACCAAAATCACATGGAACTGAACTAGAGTTCTTTTTTTTAAAGCTGTGATTTTCAACTGTTCTCATCTCATGTCACACATAAACTAATTAGAAAAATTCTGTGGCATACCAAAAATATATATTTAGCCGATCTAACAGAAAATAGTTATAGTTTTGATTCATTCACACTATACAGCAGTTTGTTGTATTCACTGCTGTCATTTTTTTGTTTGACAATCTAAAATAAGAGGGATCAGTACCCCCAACTAAATAATCAGGTATTGCATGTTTTAAAATTATTGTGGCACATCATTTGAAAATCAGTTTTAGGGTAATGGACCTTAATGCACCCCACCCTATCACCCACTCCTCCACTGATATATGCCTGTCATCACATCATTAGAACTGAGTCTTCCTCAAGGTTTTAATATCTTCTAAAATATAAATGTCACCAAGACAAGCACCAGCTTAAACTGTAAGTTATACAAACCCTCTGTTCCAATCAAAGTGCTTACATCAAGTTTGATGGGTTGAAGGAGAGGCAGTATGTATTTTTATAGTCAAATTCCAGAGCAGAAGGATACACTATGTGAAATTCTACGAGTGAAGATGTAATGGGGACCCCTCACCTCCCGGGAAATAGGGGAGAGGTTAGAAGGCCAGGGATGCTGCGTGGCTGCTGAGCCTGTGTACATCATCCTGGCAACCAAGGTGATGCACGCTGGCTGGGCAGCGGATGTTGGGGAGCCTTTAAAAGCGGAGCATGCAGAAACCACTCTCTTGGGCTCTCCCCTCTTTCCCGGCAGCAGGTGGAGTTCCTGAGTCCCGGGCCTTTGGGACCGGTGGCCTGGGGATTTTCCTGGGTCCCTCCCTGAGCTTTGCAGGGCCTGCATGGAGCACAGCTGGCTCCAGCAAAATGGGAGGCGAGGAGGCTCCAGCTGCAGGGCTTTGGGAGCGTGGCAGGACAAGCTCCGTGTCCCTTCTCCCCACAGGAAGACAAGGAGGTTGCTGCCTGCCTGCTGCAGGAGAGTGCAGGCCTGTCGGACCCGGTTCTTGCACAGCCGGGGGACAAGCCTCGTGCCCCTCTCCTGCACAGTAAACTGTGGGAACTTGCATGGTAGCTGCCCACTCACTGGTCTCCCACTGGCTCCTTCACCGTGGTGGGGGTGGGGCTGCCAATGGCAGCTCCTGCCTGGCAGCCCACCTTGCCCATTAGCTGCTGTGGGAGCAGTCTGCCTGCCACCCTCTAGCTCCTCCAGTGGTTAACAACAAAGGCAGTTTCCGCTGTCACTGCCACTCGGCCTGCTCCAGCCCAGCCAGGGCTTCAGACCCAGCACATTAATGTGTGGTGTGGGACTAAGCAGGCCACTGGAGGGCATGTTGTGAGAAGGACGCCTGGATGCGTGGACTCTGAAGGATGAAAAGGACCGTGCTTTGGATGGAAGGAGAGGTTCCTGGTGCAACCTTTACCTGAGCTGGCAAAGGGTGGCAGGGTGATTTTCTTTGAGGCATTCTAAAGGAAACAAACTCTGAGGTAGAAACCTGCCATTATTTCAAGCTGTATACACTTTAAATAAAGGATTCCTTTTTCTTCCCACTGAACACTATTTCCAGAGTTTTGCCTCTGGGCAGCGAGCACTAGGACCCCACTGTTCCAGAACAGCACTGGTTATTTGGCTACAAAAACACTTTAAACTGTATTATTTTGCCTCAATTTCTGTTCTGCTAAGCTATGAATGCCAAACAAATAGTTCCGAAACCTAGGGGCTTAAAGTGACAATAACTTGGTTCTAATCTCACATGGTTTTGAGGGTTGTCAGTATCTGTGGGATGACTGTTACTCTGCGTCTGTCATCCAGGGGCATTCAGATGTTAGCTGGATCGTTTGGATGACTTCTCATTATCAAGTGCCTGGCCTGCAAGATCTGGAGGCAGGTCAGCATCTCTCTGTCAGTACAGCACACCCTTCCTATAAGGTATGGGCTTCTCCACGACTTGGCAGGGTAGTCAAGGGTGCTCAGGCTTGTTATACAGCAGCTTTCCCCGGAGCACATTCCCAGAGAGCCATGCATGGCCGCCACTTCCCCTAGAGACTAAGCTGGAAATGGTTTGGCAGTACTCTTGCTGTACCCTACTTGTTAAAGCAGTCACAGGCCAGCCATGTAAAGATGACTGAGGAATAGATTCCATCCTTGATGGGAGACTGATAAGCAGATACAGGGATGTATGAAAGAAATTGATGGCAGCCACTTTGTTGATAGGTTACTACAACTGCCACGTGCTGGGAGATTTTCTGGAAGCAGCAAGAAGGAGCTTACTTTGTACCCATGTAAATGGTACAAAGGACCACTGAGAGTTACCTTTTTACCTGTTCTTAAGTATTTCCTTGCACGTTCTCTTTACTTCATAAGGAGTTTTCAAAACCAAAAAGCTGAGTAATTAGGTATTGTAAAAAGCTGCATGTATTACAGATTTTTAAATGCTCCAATTTTTGGTGGGATTTTTGCATTTTTGCTTGATTATTGATATTTTACCTACAAACTTAGCAAAAATTTCAAAGCATGTTCAAAACTGAAAGTGAGTTATGAAGGCTATCTTTTTACATTTTATAGTTCGGAATATAATATCAACAATACAACAATGTAACAATGATATAAAGAATACATTGAACATAAAATTTGTGGTATATATATATATATATATATATATATATATATATATATAAGGGAATAACAGTCATAAGAAAAGATGAAATACTGTTGTTTGGGACGACATGGATAGGTCTTGCGAATATAGCTAAGTGAAGTAAGTCAGTCAGAAAAAACTACAAACACTATAATTTCACTCATATGTGGAATATAAAACTGAAACTCGTAGGCACAGACAACAATATGGTGGTTACCAGAGGGAAGGCGTTGGGGGATAGTAAAGGGTGAAGGGAGCCAAATATATGATGATGGAAGGCGATTTGACTTTGGGTGGTAGGCACACAATGCAATAATACAGATCATGTATCATAGAAATGTACACTTGATAACTATATAATCTATTAACCAATGTCATCCCAATAAATTTAACTTTAAAATTTTTAAAAGAATATAAGTTAAAGTGTGAATATTCTTCTCGCAATTGCTTCCATTTTGCAAAGAAGTCTTTAACTAAATTATTTGATACATGCATAGAACCCAAAACTAAAAGTATATTATTGAATAATTAGAATGATAATTTTTGGAATAACTTATGTGTCCTACAATAGAAATATGGATGATAACTCTGGTACAACCAAATTAATGTATTTTATGTAATCATAAAAATATATTTATAAATAATTTCTAATATGGAAATTTGCCTCAATGACAAATGACAAAAACAGGATACATATCATATAGAGAGATGAAAATTACAAGCATGTGATACAAAGGAAGAGCTGTGCCAAGGAAAATAAGACTAGAGACAAAACCACCAAGTTATCCACAATATTTAGATAGCTAGATGATTGAACTATCAGTAAATAATTTTTTCTGACTTTCCTTTATTTCCACACTTCTATAATAATAAATGCCACCCTAGCTGGTATAGCTCAGTGGACTGAATGGCAGCCTATGAACCCAAGGGTCTCGCATTTAATTCCTCACATGTCTGGGCTGTGGGCCCGGTGCTCCATAAGGGGCATGTAAGAAGCAACCACACATTGATGTTTGTCTCACTCTCTTTCTCCCTCTTTTCCCCTCTCTCTAAAAATAAATTTAAAAAAAATTTTTTAAATAATAAATGCCATTTGCATTCTTTAAAGAATGAGTATGGCCTTTCTCATCTTAACTTGCTTATCATATAATCAAGAAACCCCCAAGAAGACATCACTTTGGCAAAATAAAAAAAAAAAAGAGAGAGAGAGATCATTTTCTCTAATCACTTCACTAGGTGGTGGGGCAAACCCCAAATCCAAATGAAGATGTCCAGGCACTTATCCCAATGGGAAGTAGCCTGTCTCCCCCTAAATTGGGCCTAAGCTGTGGCCATTTAATACTGAAGTATGAAGTCACTGAACAAAACCTCCAGGCATTTGTTAAAAGTTCAAGGCCCTGAGAAGCAGGAGACAGATGGGCTCCAAGTCATCAAAACATTATTGCATAGGTTGATAGTAAGTCATAAATAATTCTGGAGCCTGAAAATTTTGCTGTTTTATAGACCTTGGCTGTAATATCAGCAGAACTTAGATGAGTTTCTTCTGAAAGTTCAGACTCTTAAATGTTTATGAACATGTTCCAATTCAATTCAAGAAGCATTTATTAGATAGTGCTAAAACATTTGTAAACATGATGCAGTAGAGAGAGGTGAGGAATATGTTATAAACTCCGCACTGTGAGCACAGCTCTGCAAGCAACCAAGGCAGGCAGGCTCCAGAAAGACATGGGAGTATCCCTGATACCACTGTGTCCCCACAACCCAGTACAATAAAAGATGGCAATGGCGTGTTTTCACCCATCTGAGAAAAGGGAGAAGAAATAATGTAAGGTTAATGCATTGTGCCTTTAGTTGTGAAAAGCAATGCATTTGGCCATATCCCGGAAGAAGGTGGTATTTTCTGCTTGAAGAAGAGAAGCAGAGATTTAGTCCCATGTTTTGACAGTAAGGATTAAAGCTTTGCTTGTTTTCTTTGGCATCTTAAAATGAAGTAAAGCTGGACAATCTGCAATTTCCCATCTCATTTTTGTGATGAAAACTTATGAGCTAAATGATTACACACGGCCTCTTGGCAGGACATGTTCCAGGTCTTAGAGTAGACATTTAAATGCTATGCCGATCAACGTTTGAGTGTGTGTAGGGGAGTGACTGTGGCACTGGTGACCATTGTCCAAGGGTACAGAGTCTTACTCACTTGCATAGAGCAGAGGTGATGCTATATATATTGTACAAAAGACTATAAATAATTTGTGGGAGCCAATACAAAATGAAAATACGGGGCCATTTTCTTGTTTAAAAAAGCTATGAATTTCTAAAGAATTATTCCAAGCATGGGGCCATTTTAAATAGAGGCCCTACGATCTTATACAGTCTGCCCAAGGAGTTGGCTTAGGTACATCCATTCTTCCAGGCTTGCATCCCTTTTCCTCCTTCTCTGAATCCTCTGCTAGGACTGTCAGTCTACAACCACACCCTAGGCTGGTCCTCAGTGCATTGACAACTAGTGACTTCTGATTCCAGCAATCTTCTCCCCTTTGAACTCCTTGCCACAACTCCCAGAAGCTGGTTATTCTTGGCTATCCCTGGATTGCTTGGGATCTTCCTTCCTTCCTGACATCCCTCACAGGACATACTTTCCAGGATACTTAGGATAATTTTTTTTCTTTAAAATTTGGCCATATCGCAGTCCATTTTTGCACATTAGAAAAAAAAGTTGATAATGCCAATAAAGATGTCTCTCAGAATAACTGAATTTACCCCCAATCGCAGAATGTAGAAAACTTAATGTGAGTAGAGTAAGATGGCAAAATTGCTGGTTCTCCCTAAGGTCAAATGGGAGGACTCTTAGAAATAAAGGGTTTGATCATACCCAGTTGTGCCCCCTCTCAGTAAACATACATAACCACATCTAACCATGCCACTGTGGTCTTTTATCTTAAAGTTGTCTGCTAAAAGCCCAAGCATGGAGATCAGCAGAGAAAATATTTCACTGACACCCAGCAACAAAATTATGGGCCATTTTGTTGTAAAGATCTAGTCCTAGAGAACTGAATAGTAAATATCTACTATATAGTAAATATTTGTTACACACCTATTTTTCATACTACTTGTTACTTTAAGAAATGTGCAGGATTATATTCAGCCCAATATTATGTAGGCATGGCTTGCCAAACCAGTTGTCTCAGGTCAGGCTCCTTGAGAAGGCTGACTCTGGGATGGAGTTTAACGAGCAGGTCACTCACTAAGGAAGGCCCTTGAGGTCATGCTTATGGAATAATGAGGAAGGAGGCAGAATTGTGCAGAGGGAGAAATAAAGGGTTGCAATCCTGGCCAAATGACAACTTTAGCCAATACTGTGGGATCTCAGAAACTAAACAACCACCTACCATTATCCTAAGTAAAAGTGAAAAGGCCAGACATTTAAACCCCAACATTTATCCATCATTGAGAACAGCCAATCCCAGAAGAGTTTGGTTCTTTTCAACTGAGACAAGCCCTGAAGAGGCTAGCAGTACATTTACCACACCAGCTGTTAAAATATTGACATGTTCTTATTATGTCTCATATAATCAGGTACTGCCGTACGCCTGGGCCACCCCAGCATTTTGGGCCTCCAAAAATTATCTAATCTTATGACTAGGTTTGGATTGATAAGTGCCCATGCTATACCAATTATTGAGCATTTTTAATATCACTCTGGACCACTAAGAGTATCAGTGAAGATGGAAGAGTGGGGTCATATTAAAGCTACAATCCATATTTAGGGCCAGCTGACAAGTCTTAAGAGAGTTTAAACTTGGTTGGATTGCCTATAAAGAGCTGAAGGAAATGCTATGCAAATATACCACTAACTAAAGGTAAATTTTATTAGAAATTGGTGTTCTGGATAAATTAGAGAAGAGAATCTGAGAGACAAATGAGAAATATAAAATAAGGAGGGGGGTGAGTAGATCTGAAAATAAAGAAGGTCTGAGTCCAAATGCTAATTTCAAATTGTGGCGATCCAAGTTTACTAGTTCAATTTTAAATGATGAAGTTTAAATTTAAAATTATCCTCTTTCACTTCCAGTTCATTAGTTTCACCAAGCGCTCATTACTTATTTCTGTCTTAATTAGAAACAATGCTTAATTTAATTTGGGCCTGCCCACCAAAAGATTCCTGATGGGCATTTACACTCACAATGCACAGTTACAACCAGGACATGGAGGTTTTCTCTAGAGTACTGCAGGATGAATTTGTTAAAGAACATTCAACACATTTTATTAAATAAGAATTTCTGAACCACAACTAATTTTTAAATTTACATAAAACATCACAGAATATTTATAAGCTCAAATTTACATTTCATAATTAACTCTGGAGCTGAAGTTAGAAACCAGATATTACTATGAGGTCGCTATGTTCCTGTGAAAGAAACATATAGGAGGAAGAGCAGGTTGGAGATGAAGCTAGAAAAAATATCTTACAAACTCTACTCTTTCTTTGTCTCATGACATCACCTCCAACTGCACTAGTCATTCATTCTCATGTTCAGTACAGAGGCCCTCCATAAATAATGGAGAAATATGGAGCCTAGGATACTTTAAAGCATTCTTTTCAAATGGTGCTTTGGTAAGCTTCAGGAGTTATGGGAGATGCTCAGGGTTACAGGTGAGCAATCCATGATCGTGGGGAGGCCTCTAGTCTCCACTTCAAGTAAGCCTTTGTTTATTTTTATATAGAGTCCTTTCACAAACTATTTACATAAAACTAAATAAAACAATCCCGTATTTTTTAAAAAAGCCTGCAGACTATGGTGGCTAAAATCATAAACTATTTTCTTAGGATTTCATTATATTTATTTTTAGAGAAGGGAAAAGGAGGAAGAAAGAGGGGGAGAGAAACATCAATGTGTGGTTGCTTCTCACATGCCCCCTACTGGGGACCTGGCCTGCAACCCAGGCATGTGCTCTGACTGGGAATCCAACCAGCAACCCTTGGGTTTGCAGGCCGTCACTCAGTCCACTAGCTAAGCCACACCAGCCAGGGCATAGCTATGTCATTTTAGGACCAAATATAGGTAATTTGGATGAATCGAGAACTCATGAATTGATAATTTAGACCTAAATCACTATCACATTGACCTTTCAATATGTGTGGGGAACAATAGGTCAGCAAGAAAAAAAAACTAAATAGTCAAGTGGCAGATTTAAGATAATGACTCAATTTCAAGCTAACTTTGTATACAGTTTGGTACTTATAAGTTATTCTGAGTAAATCAGATGATTTATTACCTTATTTATTATTAGTAAGTGGTCTTATTTGTATAGTTGCCTTATATAAAATTTAACAATGTATCAATGTGTTTAATACAGAGTATCTTTTAATTACTGAAAGTAACTTTATTTCCATTGCCTGAATTAACTATACCTAAGTTTTGACTAAAATAGATAATAGAAAAATAGTTAACTATAATATAATCATATAGACAAAATAATAACTGCTCTATATTATTGGCTACAATGTGTCAAGATTCCTTAAATTGATGGATAGAAAAAAGAATGTTTGATTATAACATTTGTGTTATTGGTAAACTATCTGTTGACTATAACACAGAACAATATTAACTCCAACGGGAAAGTTAAACTCTATCAATCTAAAGTTTCAAACTTCTTGAGAATTGAGGTGGTTACCCTTTCCTTAAAAGTAATTTTCTTTAACATTAAGGTGTTATTGGTGACGAAATTTTTACGTTAAATAAATAATAGTTAAATTTATTCTATAAAGTGATTTTAATTCCTTAAAACCAAAAATGAATACGGTTGAAATTAGATCAAGCCTTCGGTTCTGACGGTCAGCGGGCAGAGAAATGTGTGCAGTGACAGTGTGGAGATTCAGGACACACAAGCAGCAAAACGCAGAAGATGGGAAATGCTGCTGAGCCTGGATTTTTCTGAAAATAAACTGCAAGGATAAAGAGTGAGGGGACCCTGTAGATTGAAAGAGATTTAAGAAGCACAACAATGAATTATAGTGTACATTTCTCTGTGTGTGTGAGTGTTGAAAGAAACAGGTTTTTATTAACAAGATTCCAATCTTGGGGGTGCTGAGCACATTCCTTCTCTCTCCCACAAGAAGAGAGAAGCTCTCCTCTCCCACAAGACCCAGAACTTCCTTTGCTCCCCAAAAGGTTACAAACAAAAACTATGCCCAGAAGTTCCCCATATCCTTCAGCCAGCCATGGAGAAAGATTTCTATCCTCTCTAGAAGCGCACTTGTGGGTTTCAGCGTCACCATCCTCTCCAAGCAGCTGTCTCCTTCGGGACCTGGGTTGCGCTGCTCCCGTCTCCATGTTGCTGTCCAGGAAACCACGCTGTGCTACACTGGGTCATGTGTCTCAGAAATGCCGAAGCCCAGAGAGGCACACGTTCAGTGCGTGACCTGTCTCTAGGAGTTGGCTCCCCTCCATGCAGGGTCTAAGTCAGTAGTGGGCCCCGCATCTCCTGGTCCCGTGAGCACTCCCATCCACGTGGGGAGCAGGGCCAGAGGTCCGGGATGTCCAGGTGTCAAAAGCCCAGAGGGAGAAAGTTCTCACCAAGCTCCAGAGTCGCACACCAAGAACCCCTGCACCAAGAGAACAACTTCTCCATATTAGGCACATGAGAGAGAAAGAGCTCAAGAGCAAGAAAGTGCCTTTCTTTTAAGAGAAGGCCTCCCAATATCCCATGTGCACAGGAAGCCAGTGGGACCAGACCCCATTCTGTTAGGGATCTCTGGACCCAGGGGTAGGTGGAACTATGACATGGCAGCAGAAAGTAGCTCCAGAAGACAAGGCCTCCTCCCATTGCCTTTGTAAGATTACAAAGGGTCCAGAGTTGTTAAGCAGGGGATTACAATGGAGTACAGAGCATGGGTCTCTTGAAAAAATAGGAAAAACCCCAATCTTGCAAAAGGCAGGAAGGGGGCAGGGAACAGCAGAAAGCACAGCGTTTAAAACACATTACACAAGAAAGGCAGATTAACAGTTTGTGCATTCCTGAAGGAAAGATCTGCAGAAGCTGCAGGATTGTGTGTGTGACTGTGAAAACATTCTTGGGCAGAGTGACTCGTGACACAGCTGGGGGAAGCTCATACGGTGCCCGCATGAGCTGTGGCGGGGTGGGGGGCAGATGACCCCCCGGGTGCCCATGTTTCACTGTGAACTCTTGTCCTGACTAAAGATGGCAGCTGAAGGAGGATCAAAGACAGTAGGGAGCTGACAAAGATGGTGAAAACTGATGCACTGTAGGAAAAAATAATGTACATTTCTTATTTGAATCCTTGTTTGAAAAACCTGGACAAAATTTAGACTCTGAGGAAATCTAAATACAGACTGGATAAACGGCCTTAAATTTTAAAAGTGCATACCAAAATACTTATAAAATTTCATTAAATTGCTTCAAAATTATCTTGGGAAAACTATGGGTTTTGCTATATATGGAATAAGATTGGCCATGAATTAATAATTTTTCATATTGAGTGATGGGCACCTAAAGGCATATCTTTTTACTTTTGTGGTTTTTGAAATTTTTAATAAAATTATTGAAATTTGTGTGTAGTAGAAAAGATTTTACTTGGCTTATAAGCAGCAGAACCAGTCTTATTCCGCCTTAATTCTTACGGGTCAGCTGCGCATCAACTTCAAGTCCTATGATCTCTTTAGCTAAAGCTGAAAAGTAATTTGGACATGGAAAATTGCCATCAGATCTGGAACTTTTCCATCAATGAAATAAGTAATTGAAACTATGTTACAAAGAGATAAAGGCTATGTTACCTCAATGTTTCTTGAGAGTTATCTGAATTGCCCTACCAAGAGGCCTCACTACCTACGTTGGAATCCCCCAAATCATTTCATGGTTTGCCTCACATTTTTTCTTGTCCCAGCTCTGTCACTCCTCTGTCCCCAACTTCCAACCCCAGTCATTTAAATTCCCTGGGACCTGTGTCTAGCCCAAGCCAATTAAATGTGTGGTTGGGAAGATAAGCCCAAATGACATAATAAAAATACCCTTAAAACTGCAATTATCAGGTATGTTTAAAAAAATGCCTTTCCAATATCTATTTTCCCTTTCTTCTTCCCAGAATACCTTCAATATGCTTAATTTATTCAATAAAATCCTTACCTTTCCAGACTCTCACAAGACCATTATCCATATGACATAGTCCTGGCCCATGATATTTAAGTGAAGATTCTGAAAAGGGATAGCAGGAGTACTCTTTCAAAATGAACCAACTCCTTGCGGTCTTTCCTTTCTCCCTTTCCTGTTTGGGTATGCAGCATACCTGGCGCTGTAACTGCCATGTGGCCATCGCGGGGACAAAAGCCACATGTTACAGATGACAGCAGGAAAAGAAACGAAACCTTATTCCTTAAACAGCTGACCAGCCACGAGCTGCCCACACCCCAGTCGTTATCACATGAGGAAGATGGATCCCTATTTTAATAAGCTATTGCAGTGAGATTTGTGCTATCGAGAGCTAAAAGCAATCCCTGATATATTGGTCTATTACTTGCCCCAAATAAGAAAAAATATGACCCTTATTATTAAATTTCCAGGAAAAAATAGTAAAGCCCCAAAATTGAATCTACATTGTTTGGTGAGTACTAATATAAAGCAAAGATAGTAAAGATGTTACCCTAAAAATTTCACACTTTGCTTAAGAGTAAGATCCCATAGAAGGTCTCCATCAGATGTCTAGGCATTACAGACATCTCTTCTACCATTAGCATTCTGTGTGCCTGTGACTTAATATCACAATATGTATTGAGAACATTTTATATGTATATATGTGTGTACCTATATATGTATATACATATATATCCTCATCTTTTATTTGTGCTGGAAGAAGGAATACGTATGTAACATAAGCTTCTAATAGGATAAACTCACACTTTCATTGCAAAAAGGGACTTGTAAGCACACAGTGTGGGGCAAAAGTATGTTTACAGTTTCTTGTTTGGAAAGCAGTACAATTATTAATAAACAATGATACAAGAATAAACTTTGTGTCTCTCATACTCACAACTGTAAACCTACTTTTGCCCCACCCTGTACTGATCTAAAATAAGAAATGTATTGCAACTTTCCGATGTTCACACTGTAAGTACTGTAACACATCCAGGATAACGCGGCACATATTCTGCCTTTGTGCAAGTTAGAAAATTGTGCTTTTCCACAAAACATCTTATGGTTATCTTCCACTGAACATTTACCACTATTTACATAAACATAAAATAATACTGTAAATAAAAATATATAAAACACAAATGTAGAAGTATTATATACAAATACACATGATGTAGCCGCGATCCCTAGAAGTCACGTCCCACACAGGGATCTTTCCACTCTGGGATAAGAAATCATCGTGGGCTGGAAAGTCAGGGATGTCTCGCAGGGGAACAGTTTTGAGTTGATGCCTTCATATATTACTTAAGCAAAACAGAGGCAAAATAAAATTTTGTGCCTATGGATTTTAGCTTAGGTGTTCATTATTCTAAGACATAGTGTCTATCCCCAGAAAACAGTAAACCATGAATCCCTGTATTCTGCCAAGTCTACAAAGTTAAAAAGCTTTTCAATCATGCTATTAGAAATCCACAGATGCCTACTCTCCAAAGCCATAACGGAACTCACTCACAAAGTGGCAGTAACCCAAATTTCAGAAGAGCTTTTCATGGACTCAAGAATCACACATTTGCAGGGGAATGAACATCTGCAGGGAAGCAGAGGAAGCATTGTGCCTCCCGTGTCACTCCACGTGCAGCTGTGACTGTCTGCACTGCCACCAGTGAGATGGCAGTGCTTCTGGCTGAGACACCCAAGCCAGGGGTTTTAATCACACATGAAGAAAGAAGAGAGAGAAAGAGAGAGAGAAACCTAGCCTTTAACCCATCCTGCACAAAATTATAACAAAGCAGACAAATTTAGTGCAATGACACTTTCCAATAAAGTGCTCTCTAGAGTGCTCTGAAAAATACCCTCTGAATAGTTATGGTTCCTTTCAGATTAAAAATAGAAATGATTTCATAATGAATACGCCTTTTGTGTTTTTACTTTAATAAACTTTTTCTTAAGTTGTAACTGCCCCCTACAATTATCAGAATGTCTGCAGTTTTACCAGGCAATAATTTCTACTCAAATGAAAGTTTTTTAATTGCTAATTAGTCACACTAAGTGATTTTATAGCTATAAAATGTTTGATATATAAATAGCAATTAGTATACTCAACTTCAAATACTAATTTAAGACCAAATATAGATAATATTCCTATATAAATGGATGAGTAAGAAAGAAACATTATATATTGATTAGTAGAAATTAGTGTCTTCATTTGATCACTTTTCTTGATTAATAAAACAACATTCCCATAAATATTTTTATTCCTATGTGCTCAGAGAAATACAATCATAAAATAAGTTACTATTTGGTTATCAACACTGGACCGAGCATAATAGAATTCTTCTATTTATTCCAATAGTGATCAATATAAATATACTCTGTTGATATTTATATGCAATGGTAGAACTTTATAATCTGGATTATTTGGAATTCAATAGAACTAGATATATAAAATCTACGTGATTTGAGTTGTTTAATCACTTTCCTTGCATAGAAGAGAACTCAGGTGATGAGGATACATCTACCCATGTGTCTTCTGAAAGTGAGATCTTTCTAACATCTTCCAATTCCAGCCTGACTCGCTGGGAACCTTCAATCCTAGTTATACTAGCTTTGTAATATTGGGCATTCCTTGGCTCCTCTGGGCCTCCATTTCCTCATGTGAAAGTGAAAAAGAAGAACATATACCTCTGCATAGTATTGTTATAAAGAATAAATTAGTTAATCTTTGTAAAGTACTCAGAACAGTGCCCGGTACATAGAAAGTATTATGTAAACATTAGTGACCATGTCTTTTCCCACTAGAAGAAAAAAGCTACTTGTCCTATGAAAATAATTAAAGTATATTCATAACCCATAAAGAAAAGGCTGAATAAATTAGGATGCACAAACCATTTAAAAGTCATAACAACAAAATACATCTCTTTGTTCTGCACAGTGAGTTCACTGTTCCTCTTGTTTTTATTGTCCACACTTCAACCTAGACAGGCAGTCCCACAGCAGGCTGCTGTCTGGTGATGGTCCAGATAATGGTCCAGAGAAAAAGAAGTCCCCAGGCTTCACTCACTGGCTGATCAACTTTGGAGAAAACCTTTAACCTCATAGGCTCTCACTGTTTTACTCTGAAAATAAGAAACTGGAAGAGGAGCAGGGGATCCAGAACTCCTGAAGTTCTATATGATCCCATCATTTCATCCCTTTATGAATTTACAATTCATGGATTTTCACGGTTATAAAATATGGAAAATTATTTGATGTAAAAAATGGGAATGATCTCATCCTTGGATGAGAAATTTATTTTTAGATAGTTGAAGTCAAGAGCACTTAGCTGGATAAGACATCCAATCACCTGAAAAGTTTTCAAAGTAAAGAATTCTCAACCCACCTCCAAATTTCCATCCCAGTATGGTACCAAAAGTTGGTCATTTTTAATAAGTTACCTATATGATGCAGATATGAGTTAGTGTGGCACTGAGTTGACACATTGATCTCTTTGAAAAGTAAATCATGTAATTATCCCAGTTCACATTTATATTTCTGTAAGATGGTGTTTCCTAGTTCTTCTTGGGCCATGCCACTCATTGAAAATAATTTTATTCACAAAGCTCACTGAATAATTGGATAAGTTTGTTCACAGCCACAGGCAAAAGATCTAGGGGTCTTGCCACTGCCATCTCTGACCAATGCCCCAAGGGTTGAGGACATTAGGGACCTCATATCACCTCTAATGCATTCAAAGAAGAGGAGGAAATCTCATGGCAGGACTTTATAAGTTAGAGGAAAAAGGAGCCAGGACACTGAGATCAAATTAGTTTTTATTTCCTCCTAAATGCCAGAAGTGCTATAGTCCTTTCTAAGCAGTAAGAAATATATGTGTATGTGTGTGTGTGTGTATGCATGTGTGTATATATATATATAATATTGCTCCTGCCTATGCTATGTTGTTTAAGAAATATTCAGCCCTGGCTGGTGTAGCTCAGTGGATTGAGCATGGGCCTGTGAAGCAAAGGGTCACCAGTTTGATTCCCAGTCAGGGCACCTGCCTGGGTTGCAGGCCAGGCCTCTGATGGGGGCTCACAAGAGCCAACCACACATTGATGTTTCTCTCCCTCTCTTTTTCCCTCCCTTCTCTCTCTCTAAAAAGAAATAAATAAGATATTTTTTAAAAGAGAAATATTCAAGTTCTCTGTCTTCGGCTTTAATATATAAACCCCAGCTCCCAACAAAACTTGGCTACCAAAAATCGAAAGAATTAATTTTAGACTATTAACAACCTATAGACTTTAAAACTTTAAAAACCCTACTTTGAAAATCAAAGACTGCTTTGTTCTGGGTAGAACCCAGCTTCTACTCCCCTGAACAATACATTTCAGCTCCAAGGAAAATGCTTTAACAGAGGAAGAATACAGTGGAGAAATTTATCATGTTTTATTATTTACTTATTTATTAGGTGAAGAGGTAATATTTCAATGGAATATAAAGAAACAGACTAATTGAACCTTAATACAAACCAGATGGTGACATATACTTGAGAAGAAGAATATGCAAAGTGTTCAGGGAGGTCTTTAATTGAAGTGATTATTTTAAGAGAAAAGGCAAGAATTATTTTGGGAGATATTAACTTATGTACTTGAAAATATTCCTTGTAAGCACATTATTTTTAATTTAAACAACTAGTTCTATTCACACAAGACACAGGAATGAATTATTAATTTAACCATTGTCACTGAACAAGAGTTCTGGTACATAAATTTTCCAGATAACTGTGGCCTACTTCCTAAAGACTTGCCTCTAACACTCTGCTTTTTAATTTTTTAAATTTTATTTAGTTATTTTTCAAGTACAGTTTTTTGTCTATTTCTCCCATCCCAGCCTCCCCTACCCCGTGCTCCCCACCTCCCTCCCATTTCCTCCCCGCCAGTCCTCATCCCTGTGTCTTTCATACTTGTTCCTCAAATCCTTCCCTTTTTTTCCCCTTAAATTCCCTTCCCTCTCCCCTCTGGTCACTGACCACTTGTTCTCTATTTCAGTGTCTTTGTTTTTATTCTGTTTGCTTGTTTGTTTTGTTGTTTAGCTTCCTGTTAAAGGTGAGATTATATGGTATTTGTCCTTCAATGCCTGGCCTATTTCACTCAGCATAATGCTTTCCAGTTCCATCCATGTCGTTGCAAAGGGTAGTAGCTCCTTCTTTCCCTCTGCTGCATAGAATTCCATTGTGTATATGTACCACAATTTTTTGATCCATTCATTTACTGACGGGCACCTAGGTTGCTTCCAACTCTTGGCTATTGTAAATTGTGCTGCTATGAACATTGTGGTGCATAGGTTCTTTGAAATTGATGTTTTAGGATTCTTGGGATATGATCCTAGCAGTGGAATTGCTGGGTCAAAAGGCAGATCGATTTTTTTTTTCTGAGAAAATTCCATACTGTTTTCCATAATGGTTGTACCAGTCTGCAATCCCACCAACAGTGAACTAAGGTCCCTTTTCCCCATAACCTCTCCAACATTTATTGTTTGTTGCTTTGTTTATTATAGCCATCCTGACTGGTATAAAGTGGTATCTCATTGTGGTTTTAATTTGCATCTCTCTGACAGCTAACGATATTGAGCATCTCTTCATGTGTCTCTGGATATTCTGTATGTCCTCTTTGGAGAAGTGTCTGTTCAAGTGCTTTTCCCATTTTTTAATTGGGTTAGATGTCTTCCTAGAGTGGAGTCATGTAAGTTCTTTGTATATTTTGGAAATTAAACCTTTGTCTGAGGTATCATTGGCAAATATGTTTTCCCATACAGTTGGTTGTCTTTTTAATTTAATACTGTTTTCTTTAGCCATGCAGAAGCTTTTTATTTTGATGAGATCCCATTTGTTTATTCTTTCCTTTATATTCCTTGCTCTAGGGGACATATCGGTAAAAATGTTGCTGCGTGGAATATCTGAGATTTCCTTGCCAATGTTCTCCTCTAGGACTTTAATGGCGTCACGGCTTATATTTAAGTCTTTTATCCACCTTGAATTTATTTTGGTGTATGGT
This sequence comes from Artibeus jamaicensis, assembly GCF_021234435.1. NCBI lineage: Eukaryota > Metazoa > Chordata > Mammalia > Chiroptera > Phyllostomidae > Artibeus > Artibeus jamaicensis. The sequence continues at coordinate 6,595,434 of NW_026521249.1, read as the reverse complement.
GTAAGTTGGTGCTCAAGTTTCATTTTTTTGCACGTAGCTGTCCAGTTCTCCCAACACCATTTGTTGAAGAGGCTATCTTTACTCAATTTTATGTTACTGCCCCCTTTGTTGAATATTAATTGACTATAGAGAGTTGGGTCAATTTCTGGGCTCTTCGTTGTGTTCCATTGGTCTATGTGCCTGTTTTTATGCCAGTACCAGGCTGTTTTGATTACAGTGGCTTTGTAATACAGTTTGATATCAGGTATTGTGATCCCTCCTACTTTGTTCTTCTTTTTCAAAAGTGCAGCTGCTATTTGGGGTTGTTTATGGTTCCATATAAATTTTTGAAGTGTTTGTTCTATGTCTGTGAAATATGCCATTGGTACTTTAATAGGTATTGCATTGAATCTGTATATTGCTTTGGGTAGTATGGACATTTCGATGATATTAATTTTTCCAATCCATGAACGCGGTATATGTTTCCATTTGTTTGTGTCTTCCCTGATTTCTTTCTTTAGGGCTGTGTAGTTTTCTGCATACAGGTCTTTTACCTCCTTGGTTAGGTTTATTCCCAGATATTTTATTTTTCTTTTTGCTGTATCGAATGGGATTTTTTCCTTGATTTCTGCTTCTGCTGATTCATTGTTAGTATACAAAAATGCCTTTGATTTCTGGATATTGACTTTGTAACCTACTGTTTTTCCAAATTCATTAATTAGTTTGAGCAGTTTTTGGGTAGAGTCTATAGGATTTTCCATGTACACTATCATGTCATCTGCAAACAGTGACAATTTTGTTTCCTCCTTTCCTATTTGGATGCCTTTTATTTCCTTTTCTTGCCTGATCGCTGTGGCCAAAACTTCCAAAACTATATTGAATAGAAGTGGTGAAAGTGGTCATCCTTGTCTTGTTCTTGATCTTAATGGAAAAGCTTTTAGTTTTTGCCCATTGAGTATGACATTGGCTGTAGGTCTCTCATATATGGCCTTTATTATATTGAGGAATGCTCCCTCTACTCCCATTTTGCTGAGTGTTTTTATCATAAATGGGTGTTCTACCTTATCAAAAGCTTTTTCCATGTTTATTGATATGATCATGTGGTTTTTGTCTTTTCTTTTGTTTATGTGATGAATTACATTTACTGATTTGCGAATGTTGAACCATCCTTGCATCCCTGGGATGAATCCCACTTGGTCATGGTGTATAATCTTTTGGATATATTGTTGGATGCGATTTGCCAATATTTTGTTGAGGATTTTAGCGTCTATGTTCATCAGTGATATTGGCCTGAAGTTTTCTTTCTTTGTTGTATCTCTATCCGGTTTTGGACTTAGGATGATGCTGGGTTCATAAAAGGAGTTTGGGAGTTTTCCATCCTTTTGGATTTTTTGGAATAGTCTGTGAAGAATAGGGGTTAACTCTTCCTTAAATGCTTTGAAGAATTCTTCTGTGAACCCCTCTGGTCCAGGGCTTTTATGTGATGGGAGTTTTTTGATTACTGCTTCAATTTCTTTTGCTGTTATTGGTCTATTCAGGTTTTCTACTTCTTTTTCATTGAGTTTTGGGAGATTATATTTTTCTAGAAATGTGTACATTTCCCCTAGGTTCTCAAATTTTTTGGCATACAGTTCTTCATAGTATTTTCTTACAATCCTTTCTATTTCTGTGGCATCAGTTGTAATCTCTCCTGTTTCATTTCTGATTGTGTTTATTTGTGTCCGTTCCCTTCTTTTCTTGATGAGCCTACTTAAAGGCTTGTCTATTTTGTTTATCTTTTCAAAGAACCAACTCCTGGATTCATTGATCCTTACAATTGTGCTTTTAGTCTCTATGTTGTTTAGTTCTGCTCTGATCTTGGTTATTTCCTTCCTTCTACTTGCTTTGGGCTGTTTTTGTTGTTGTTCCTCGAGTTCTTGCAGGTGTAGAGTAAGGTTGTTTGTTTGAAATGTTTCTATCTTCTTTAGGTAGGCCTGTATTGCTATGAACTTCCCTCTCAGGACTGCCTTCGCTGTGTCCCATAAGATTTGGGTTGTTGTGAGATCATTTTCATTTGTTTCCAGAAACATTTTGATTTCTTTCCTAATTTCATTCTTGACCCATTCGTTCTTTAATAGCATACCATTCAGTCTCCATGATTTTCGGTGTTTTGGATTTTTTTCCTTTGGGGTTGGTTTCCAGTTTCAGTCCCTTGTGATCAGAGAAAATGCTTGTTATGATTTCAATTTTCTTGAATTTGTTGAGGCTTGTTTTGTGCCCTGTCATATGGTCTATCTTTGAGAATGTTCCATGTTCATTTGAAAAGAATGTGTATTTAGCTTCTTTGGGGTGAAGAGCTCTGTATATATCAGTTAGGTCCATTTCATCAAGGGTGTTGTTTAATGCCACAATGTCTTTGTTGATATTTTGTTTGGATGATCTGTCCATTTTTGATAGTGGAGTGTTAAAATCCCCTACTATAATTGTGTTGCTGTCTATATCTTTCTTGAATTCCTCTAAGATTTTCTTGATATATTTGAGTGCTCCTATGTTGGGTGCATATATATTTATGATGTTAATGTCTTCTTGGTGGATTCTTCCTTTGAGTATTATGAAGTGACCTTCTGGGTCTCTCTTTATGGCCTTTTTTTGAAGTCTATTTTGTCTGATATGAGAATTACTACCCCAGCTTTTTTGTCTTGTCCATTTGCTTGGAAAATTTGTTTCCAGCCTTTCACTTTTAGTCTGTGATGGTCTTTTGTCCTGAAATGGGTCTCTTGTAGGCAGCATATGTGTGGGTCATGCTTTCTTATCCATGCAGCTATTCTGTGTTTTTTGATTGGAGCATTTAATCCATTTACATTTAAGGTTATTATTGATAGGTACTTATTCATTGCCATTTTTGTACCTGTGTTCCTCTCTGTCTGTCTCTTTTCCTTCCTTTCCTTAAAGCAGTCCTTTTAGTATTTCTTGTAGAGCTGGCTTGGTGGCAGCAAATTCTTTTAGACTTCTTTGGTCTTGGAAGCTCTTTATTTGGCCTTCTATCTTGATTGAGAGCTTTGCTGGGTAAAGTAGCCTTGGTTGTAGGCCTCTGTTTCTCATCACTTGGAATATTTCTTGCCATTCTCCTCTTGCTTGGAGTGTTTCCATTGAGAAGTCAATAGCTAACCTTATTGGGGCTCCCTTGTATGTTACTTCTTTTTTCTCCCTTGCTGACTTTAAGATTCTCTCTTTGTCTTGGAATGTTGCCATTTTAATGATGATGTGTCTTGAAGTGGGCCTCCTTGGGTTCCTCTTGAATGGGACTCTGTGTGATTCCTGGATTTGTGTGACTTTTTCTTTTATCAAATTAGGGAAATTTTCTCTCATTACTCTTTCAAATATGTTTTCTATCCCTTCTTCTTCTTCTTCTTCTCCTTCTGGTATTCCTATTATTCGGATATTATTATGTTTCATATTGTCTTGCATTTCTCTTAATCCCTCTTCATTCTTTCTGAGTCTCTTTTCCCTTTCCTGTTCTTTCTGTGAGATGCTTTCTACTTTGTCCTCCAATTCACTAATCCGATCTTCTGTTTCATCTACCCTATTTTTAATGTTTTCTACTGTGCTTTTTAATTCAGAAATTGTATTCTTCATTTTCTCTTGGCCCTTGCTAATAATTTCCTTTTTTTTCATGTTGATATAGTTCATGGTGAGATCGTTATAACTCCCCTGTAGTTTCTGGTAGCTCATTGTGAGCTCTTTGAACTTCCTGATAGCCAGTGCTTTGAATTCAGTATCTGATAGTTGACTTGCCTCTATTTCATCTAACGTTCTTTCTGAGGGTTCCTCCTTTCCTTTCATTTGGGGATTGTTTCTTTGTCTTCCGATTGTTTGTGAGACTCTGCTTGTTAGCCTCAGCTTCTTAGATTAATCTGTTTTACACCCTGGGTTTATGGTGTGAACTTTTGTGGTGGAATGCCTGTGAATTTCAGTGGTGCAGTCTCTTTTGGTTATCCTGTCATTCTATGTTTCCACCTACTCAAATATGCAGCAACTTTTGGCTTCTCTCCTACAGCAATGTGCAATTTGTCTCTCTGACTCTACTATTGGGAGGCCTCTTCTATGGGTCCAGCTCTGGTCTTTTCATATTTTCAAGTTGATTGTGACTCGTCTGGTTCCTCTGTGACCTTCGAGGTTTCTGGTCCCTTATTTTCATATATGCTTGGCAACTGCTGGCTTGCCGGTTTCTCCTCCTTCGATCGGACAGGTTTCTCTCCCTTTTGTACTAGGAACTGGTATCTGCTCCATCCTACTCCATCGCCATCTTGAAAGCCCCTGGTCTTTCATTTCAATGCCCTGCACAGTGCCATCACTTCTGTCACATTCAACTGTTCATGCAGATTTACTCTGGTGTGGTGGGGGAAGACACTATACATGGGTATGAACACGAGGAGTCAGGGATCACTGAAGTCCATCTTAAAGGTCAGTTGCCACAGAACTCAAAAAGAACATCATTCTCGTAAATCAGGAAAAGAGCACACGTCTGTGTTGCACGCCGCTGGCACCATCAGCTGTGTCACCATGCAGGCAGGATCTCTCTCTAGTTAATCCAAAGTACTGTGGTACCCTCTCATGGTCCACTGGCAAGAGTTCTTTGTACCCAGTTCCAGTCAAAGTCTCTCCTGCTTTCCAGGCCACTCGGCCAAAGGGGGCACCCCAAAGCCGCGTGGGCCTCTTCTACCAAAGCTGCAGGGGTTTGCACTCCACCAAAAGCATGTGGCTTTCTTCTTCACCTGGCTGCAGGGATCTCCATTCTGGCAAAGCTGCGTGGTTTTCCCTTTCACCTGGGCAGTTATCACCTCATGTCCTGGAGCCCATCTTTTCCAAGCTCTCACACCTGCTTTTTAAATTTAACATCTATAAATATTCTCCTTGTTCTGATATTCGTGCCATGCTTAGAAAGTTCTCCCAAAGAAGAGCAAGACAGAGAAACAATCTTTTTTCAAATGGTTTGTCAGTTGTGCCAATCCCATTTAATGACAAACTCAATCTTTCTCCACTGATTTGAAAGGCCTCTTTTGTCATATACTGACTTCCTCCACATATTTCTGCAACAGTCTTTTGTGTATTTTAATATATATATAGCTAACACACCTATATATGTGCATATATGTGTGTATTTATGTGCACATATATACATACTTAGTTTGTATGTGTATAAATATATTTAACTGACATTTATATATAATATATCCTTTTTTACCTGAATTAAAATTGGAATTTTGATTAAGATTACATAGAACATTGATTCATTTGTAGAAAGGTAATGTTTACATTATATTTATTCTTTCCATCCAAACACATAAAATCTATGATGTTAAGTGGTTCTCATATATAGTTCTCACAAATATCATATTAACTATATTAATACACATGTTATACCATATTTTCTAAATGGTTATTTTGGAAGTATCAAAAGCTCTTGATTTTAGTATAGATCACTTGTAACGAATCACTTTACTAGAACCTCATATTATTTATAATGGTTTTCAGCAATTCTCCTTTTTTCTAGGTCAAGGACCACATCACTTTAATAATAATTTTGCCTCCAACTTTATATAAATTTCCCTTTATTAATTTTTTCTATTGTTAAAATTACTCAACTATGAAACCATTTTATTAGGATTGAATATAAATTAATCTTTGGAGGAGAGATGACTATGTTTTAAATTTGTCCTATTTATTTGAGGGTCACATTAATGAGTAAGTGAGTGTACATGGGAGTTCATGGTACATTTGATAACTTCTAACCTAATTTTAAGTTTTCTAATTATCTATTTTGCTAAATCCAATCTGCTGTCCAACAGATTTTAATTTCGATTACCATATTTTTTTCATTTACAAAAGTTCTGCTTGGTTCTTTTTTTCAAATTTTCTAAGTTGCCTTGAAAATATGTTAATGCTTATCCATTTTTCATTAGCTATACTGAGTGTTGTTCAAAATCCATGTATGATAATTCCAATACTTGAGTATCTATCAGGATTTCCTAACACATATTGTTTCTGCTGGTTCCTTTTCCTTTTTCTAGCTTAATTGGGATATAATTGGTAAACACCATTGTGTGAGTTTAAGGTGCACCATGTAGTGATTTGACACACATGTATATCACAATACATTTACTGCAATAAGGTTAGTTAACACATCCTTCCACTCACATGATTGTCATGTTGGTCTTGTTGTTATGGTGAGAATATTAAACTCCACTGTCCTGGAAACTTTCAAGTATACAATACAATATTGTTAATTAGCCACAATGATGTGCATTAGATCTCTGGAACTTACTGATCTTGTAACTGAAAATTTGTACCCTTTTATGAAGAACTCATTCCCCACACCTCTCAGTCCCTGGCAACCATCATTCTACTCTCTTGTTCCTATGAGTTCAAGGTTTATAGATTCCACATGTAAGATCAAGAGCACTTGTCTTGTCCATACTACTCTACTAACCCTGATGCTACCCACTCCCACCCTTGGGCAGACCTCAGGCCTTGACCTTTCTCCCTTTTGTCTCACAGGCTGCATAGAGTCTAAGTACATGTCACAGACAAACTACTCTAAAACAAAAGGTTTTGGTGCTCGGATATTCTGCTTATAAATCTGATTCAGTTTATCTTCCCATAGTGCTCTGGCAGCAAGCCACTATCTTTTTAACTTATCAGTTTTTAAAAGAAATTGTTTTTGTTTTTGTTGGTGGTGGTAGTGGCTTTAACTAGTATGTTGTTGTTATTCAAGCAGGAGGAATGACCTGAATAACCAAGCCCGATTGCCCAGGAAGTTGTGGGACCATTTTTAGTCCCTGAGGAGTGAAGAGTGTGTATTCTAAACACTGTGCAATGCAAGTTCTTGTCAAGTGTATGAACAGAGAGCAGCTCTGCCTTCCTTATCTGGCCCGTGTTTGGTCGTGCTTGAAATACAAGTGAATTGAACATGTAAAACTGGAACTTTCAGCCCAGCTGGAATTAACTACTCCTTCCTCAAGAATCTTAAAGCAATTCGTAACTCTAATATGGCACTAAATCTCTTGGATTATACATTCATATATACACACAATTCATAAGCACTTCTCTTTTGATTCAAAGCTTCTTGATGGCGTGGTTTTGTGTTCTTTGTGTTTTTGTGTTCTTCAGCCCTTGGTAACAGGGTAGCTGATGTGATATCAGCATTGGAACATGCATGTTAAATTATAGTGAATGAAAGAAAACTGGTAGAGGTGTTATTCAAAGCCAAACAGAACATACTTTCTAACATTTAAGACAAATGGAGAGATGCAAACAGGCAAAGCCAGGCTGAAGGCAGTATACACAACTAACAAGTGATTTCACGAGAGAAAAGCAAAACTAAGGTTAAAGTAAGACTGGTAGAAGAAGGGACAGTTTCAGAGGCAGACTAAAAAGATCACCTGTTCTTGGGCCAGATTGGTGTGTGGTTATCATTTGAAGGTGCACCAGTCTCTGTGAAACCTCCATCAAGCGTTTTAGCAGTCCTGCTTTGGCAGAGGTTGTGGCAAAGTGACACATTTTAAAGTCACATTTTAGATGTTGAAATTGGGCTTACAGACACCAAAATCTGTGTTTGTTTCTTTAACCTTGTTTTTCCATTCAGAAATGAATGAGGCCAACTTCTGTTGCTGAAAGATTATTTCCCAGTGTGAATGATGGAGGCCTCCCATACATGCCTGGACCAGGGACCACCTGCCTCCAGAGTGGGGATTCCAAGCATCGGCCCTGACCTGGGATGGAACCCACAATGTAGGTATGTGTCCTAACTGGAAGTCCTTAAATAAAGCATTCTTCTTATAACCAGCATGGTGAGAAAACTAAGTTTTACACATTCAGATATATTGAGGCAAGTGACTTATTGAACTGTATCAGAAATTTATTTGACACCTTAGTTGGCTAATGTGACAGAATCATCTTTCTTTAATTTGTCAGTTTTGAATATAAAATAAATTTTAAATGTGCTGCTTCTCTGAAGAGTTTGAGACAAAACTGTCAATTCAGTTTTCAACTCCTTGCCTGTACCCGGGGATTTTTGAAAACTGTTAATCCTCACTTCCTCAAAATTTTGAATTAGTTCAATTTGAGAAGGAAAGGCTATAGTTGATTTTGTGGAACATGTCTGTCATTGACTATGTAGGAAAATAGCTGACAACTTTTGAAATTTGCTTTATTTCAGGCTTGGAGTTGCAGACAAAGCTGCTTTCGGTTTTGTTATGTTTTCTACTTGCACCACATTACTTTACATTGTCACCTCTTTCCTACTTGCGGGCACTTATGCTTCCTATGTGCGCCCTGACCAGGCATTGAACCTGCAACCTAGGTGAGTGCCCTGACCAGGATTTGAACACAAAGCCTTTTGGTGTGCAAGACAATGTTCCAACCAACTGAGCCACCTGGCCTGAGCAGATGAGCTGTACTGTGTTCCACAGTTGCATGTAACTTCCATTTTTTAAACAATGTGATCGAAGTCTGTGCACTTGCAGTCCAAGTTCACAGTTTGGTTTGAATCACCTTTGACCACATGCACTGAGAGATGGTGACTCAGTGGCACATTGTTTTAGACCAAGTTCATGGATTTCATCTCTGTCATTCTTAGAGTGACTGTATAGATTTAAGAAATGTACTCTTTTGTTAGATATAGCTTCATTTTTTCCCTGAAACTCAAAAAGCTTCTCTTGAAAATCATCTTGAACTTCTAATAGATACCTGTTCAGTGAACAGGGTCGGGATTTCATGACACACAGATTATTATTTTATCTTCATTTATTCTTGAGACTTGAAATTTCTACCTGTGTTATTGTTGTTTGGTTTGAATTAAGTACTTTCTGCAAAAACAATTGCTCTTTGTCCTTTAATATTAAAATGTAGTATTTTCAAGTCACCTTAAAAAACAATTAGGAATCCAAGTTCAAGTTTAAATATAAACACTTTGTCTTTATGAAAGCAAATAATATAACTTAGGTGACAATTAATAAATAGCTTTCCTCTCAGGCTAATATAATATATACATACATGGCCACAAAGTTGTTTTCTATTTTTTCATCATTTTAGATTTCCATAAGATTTGAATTCCATGGGATTCCTTTATGGTCTCACTCTCTGAAAATTCCTTACCTTACTTAAGTGTTCTTGAAATCCAAAAGATTTTAACAAAATTTAGAAATAAAGGTGAGTCTGTCATATGGTTTGTGACACCATATTATAAGATAGGATCACAACATTGTAAAAATGATATAGTTATGTGCCCACCAGTATATTAAATACTACCTACATGTGACTATTCAAATTTAATTATATTAAAAATTATTTTTAGTTATAACAACACGATTCAAATGTTCAGTAACCATATGTCTAGTGGCCATCAATTTGGACAGGACATACTATATAACATTTGCTTCATCACAGAAAATTTTCTTGCTCAGTTCTAATCTATACAAGCCTACCGAATTTATCATTAGGGAAACAAAGACTGACCTTAAATGATTAGCCTAAGTTGTTCAGCTGACTGACAGAGAGCCAGGCATAAATTTCACATCTTCTGACACCTGAATCAAAAATTTTTTCCTTCTTTTTAATCCTCACCTGAGGACATTTTTTTTCATTGCTGTTAGGTAGAGAAGATGGGAGAGAGAGAAACATCAATGCAAGGGAGAAGCATCAACTGGTTGCCTCTGGTACATGCCTGGACCAGGGTCTGCCTGCCTCCAGACCAGGGATTGCAAGTACCTGATCCCTGTTCTGGGATGAAACCCATGATGTAGGTTTGTGTCCTGACTGGGAATCAAACCCACAACCTTTTGGCTACAGGGTGAAACCCCATCCAGCTAAGCCACACTGACCAGGGACTGAACCAAGATTATTTTTGCTGTTCACTGATCAAAACCATTTTTTTTTTGCAGTTTTTAAAAAATTTTCTTTATTTAATTATTTTTCAAGTACAGTATTCTGTCTTTTACTCCCATCCAAGCCCACCCCCTCATGCCCTCCACCTCCCTCCCATTTCCACCCCCATTAGTTGTTGTCCATGTGTCCTTTATACTAGTTCCTGTAAATCCTTCCCCTTTTTCCCCTGAAATTCCCTCTCTTCTCCCCTCTGGTCGCTGTCCCCCTGTTCTCTATTTCAGTGTCTTTGTTTTTATTTTGCTTGCTCGTTTGTTTTGTTGTTTAGGTTCTTGTTAAAGGTGAGATCATATGGTATTTGTCTTTCACCACCTGGCCTATTTCACTCAGCATAATGCTTTCCAGTTCCATCCATGTTGTTGCAAAGGGTAGGAGCTCCTTCTTTCCTTCTGCTGCATGGAATTCCATTGTGTATATGTACCATAATTTTTTGATCCATTCATTTACTGACAGGAACCTAGGTTGCTTCCAGATCTTGGCTATTATTCAATATAGTACTGGAAGTTTTAGCCATAGTGATCAGACAAGAAAAGGAAATAAAAGGCATTCAAATTGAAAAGGAAGAAGCAAAACTGTCATTGTTTGCAGCTGACATGATAGTGTACAAGGAAAATCCTATAGACTCTACTCAAAAACTGCTCAAATTAATAAATGAATGTGGTAAAACAGTGGGATACAAAGTCAATATCCAGATATCAAAGGCATTTTTGTATACTAACAATAAATCAGCAGAAGCAGAAATCAAGAAAAAATCCCATTTGATATAGCAAAAACAAAAATAAAATATCTGGGAATAAACCTAACCAAGGAGGTAAAAGACCTGTATGCAGAAAAAAAACATTTTTAAAAGCAGCTCACACATACAAACACACACACACTTAAAAACATCAGATGTTCCTTCTCTTCTTTGCACCATGTCTGCAAATTGCAGATGGTAGATTAGAGAGGAGTTTTAGACTGTGCTCGTGATAGTGAATTAAGAATACCAAAAAAGCCAAGAAAATAAAACTTTTCTTCTAGAATACTCTGGTGAGATCAGCTACTGTTGATCTTCATTAGAGATAGAGAGCAGAAAAAAACAAAGAATGTGCATGACTAATATTGTTAATAAATGTTAGCTTTTCATATTCTGGTTTTTCACAGAAAAAAATTTCATTATAAATTCACAGAAGTAGATCCTACACTACTTAATATCTTTGTAACAACTCTTAAAATTTTCAATTAATTTCAAATATACTAAAATATTGTAAGAATATTAGAAAGAACTCATATACTTTTTACCCAGTTTTATCTTTCCTCTTTTTCTCTTCTGCAACTCTCCTCTTTCTCCCTCTCTCTTTTTTCTCCTTCTGTCTCTTGCTGCCCTTCATTCCTCTTTTTCTGTATACTTTCATTTAAAAATAAGTTCCATAAATCGTATCTCTTTAGCCCTAAATATATTAGTTTTTGACATTATCTTATACAATCACAGTAGAACTATCAAAATCAGCAAAAGTGAACTTTGAAAGTAATAATTTTTACAATAGTCTAGCATTTATTTTTACACAATAGACTCCATGAGCTCCCCAGATGAATGAAATAAATATACTATTTTAAAGTCTTAACTCAATGCTGCCATTCCCAAGTAGGCTTTGTTTACATAAAGTGTTTTCTGAGTTTTCTTGGACTTGTCATCAGACTTGTCTTATTTTAGTAGTAATCCTCAGGCTAAGCAAATGTTTAGCCTTGTTAGCCTATTCAATAATTAGCATATTGAATAATCTTCTCCAAAGTCAATCATGACATAGATCTATCTAGAAGAAGTTCAATCATTGTTAATGTAACAGGAACAGTTTTGGTGACACTGATGTAAACTGGCAGCCAAGGACAGTGGACAGAAATGTACATGTGTAAACAATGACACATTAACTTCACTGTACTAGTCAGTGGGGGTGGTGGATACTGTTGAGTGAGCATGTGTACTGTGTGACCGTTGCACTCAGAATGACTGAGTACAGCAACAAATGTGCATCCAATTTTGTGTTAAGCTCAAACATTCCTCAGGGGAAACTATTCAGGTGATTCAGAAGGCTGCAGCTGTGGGCACCTGGTGATTGGCAGCTTTATCATGACAATGTGCTGTTCATGCATCGCATCTCCTCAGAGTTTTGGGGAAAACATGAAATTACCCAGGTGACTCAGACCCCCCCCCACTGCCCACATTTGAAGCCCTGCAACACCTGGCTTTCCCCAAAACTAACATCACCCTTAAAAGACAACAGATTTCAGACTATCAATGAGATTCAGGAAAATACAACAGGCACCACTGATGATGATCAGAAGAACCGTATGAGGTCCCAAGGTACCTACTTTGAAGGGGACTGAGGTACTGAGGTATCATAATCTTCTGTACATAGTTTTCTTGTATCTTCAATAGATGTCTCTTATTTTTCATATTACATGACTGGATATTTTCTGGACAAACTATATATATATATGTTTGTGTATATATGTAAGAGGAGCAGAACTATTAACAACTCATTTTGAATCAATTTGTCAGTGACCCAGCTGAGTACAATATTTTTAAAAAATGACTCACAGAATAAATATATGTGAATGAAGACAGAGTAAGGGGTGATTTCTGAAGTCTGGGGACCACATAACTTGTTGAGGTGCCTCAGTGCAGGACCCTAGGGATGAGCTAGGAAGCAGAATGAAGCAACATACATGGGTGTAGAGAATCAGAAAGAGGCCATTGAAAGAAAAACCATTGGTACTTTGCACCACGATTGTCAACGGTCCTTCATTGGACTGATGTTATAACCCTGGCTGAATAAGGACAGGGTGGTAAGTACTAATAAGGGCAGAGGTCACAGGAAGCGAGATCTAAACATCCTTCAGTTTATCTTCTCATGATAAGGAACTTAGGTTCGAGGAGCTATTGGATAATTCACCTGTAAATCCCTCTGGACTCACAGAAGCCTTTCTCTCCATTCTGTACCCCTGCCTTAAAGAGGGGGATGTGAATGTAAGCTCCTTCTTTAGGGCCTCCAAAATATATAGAACAACAAAGTAAAGAGACTATTAGTGTCATTAATGGGCATTATGAGCAGTGACCAGAGCAGAGAAATCAATCATAATCTGACTTGTCGTCTATCACATGGCAGGGGAGGCAGGATGGACATCACATGAGACCAGACAGAAGAGGGCAAGTTTTGTTGCCTAAAGGGTTTCCTTTTAGAAAAAAATATATAAACACACACATAATGTATTTGTGGCTATTTTGTGTTTGGCTGGTGTTCCGGTTCCTGTCGGATGACAGGTGAACTTCTCTGCCTTAGAAGGTGTGATTAACTTTATGTGTCAACTTGGCTGGCCCACAGTGGACCCAGATGTTTGGTCAAATATTATTCTGGATGTTTCTGTCAGGATGTTTTGGTGAGATTAACATTTAAATCAATGGACTTTGAGGAAAACCCATTGCCTGTCATAATGTGGGTGGCTTCATCCTATCAGTCAAAAGCTTGAATAGAACAAAAAGGCACCTTCCCCAGAGCAAGAGAGAATTCTCCAGCAGGTGGCCCTCAGACTTGATCTGTGGAATCAGCTCCTACCTGGTTCTCTCTCAGATGCCCTCGAACTCAAACTGGAACCTCAGCTTTCCTGGGTCTCCAGCCTGCCAGCCTACCCTGCATATTTTAGATTTGTCAGCTTCTGCGATGGAATGCAAAGAATTAGCAACATTTTATTGGTTCTGTTACTCTGGAGAACCCTGACTTATAGAAAAGAGATGGTCACAGAGAATGGGAAGATACCTGATCAGCAAACAGAATAAAATTGTCTTGACCCTGCCCTCAGGAGAATAAACTACGTGTAAAGTTGTTAAATAAGGATTATGCCCAATTTCTCCATTTCATTCTAGCTAGGACTCCTAAGTTCCACTATAATTTCTATTTTAAAAAAGCCTACTGATAAATATACTATTGTGCATTTATTGAACATATAACTTCCATTTCAAGGAAATCAAGTCTCTTGTCAATACTGACTCTGAGATTTTCACATTTTTTTATGTAAACAGCACCATTCAGGAACATTGTCAAGTTTTTCCACTGCAGAAGGCAAATAGTTCTAAAAATATACTACTCTTTGACTACCCATTCTATGCAATTTATAGTCTCGAAATAGAAAAATTATTTTCATAAAATTTGCTCAGATAGGATAGTTGGTCGCCCAACCTCCTTACCGGCCACATCTCTGAGAAACAGGAAGCTGTGGAAGGATGTGAGAGTAGTGGTAAGATGTTAGCTCACCCTTTAATAAGACTTTGACATTCATATCCAGCTTCAGGAATCCCTAGTGCAAACACTTTATGTGTTAGGTAGAGGAAAACAGTCTTCCTTCACTTATCTTATCTACACCCAAGCTTATCGAGGGCTCTACCTCAACCCAAAATCAGTATAGAAGTTAAACACCACCTAAACATAGAAAAACAAAAGAAAGTCATGAGCAGACACCAGTCCGTGCAAAGGTATTTTCCAAAAGGCCACAGGAAGTGACAGAGCAGGAGCCTACCCTAGAACTATTATTTCATGCCCAGTTCTATGGGCATACATATGTTTAACATTATAATTCTACTAATTTACTCCACTGGTTTGAGAAAATGATCATCCTGATTCTGGGTGAACAGGGAACTACAGGACCTTTCTGCTCAGTATACACAGTGTGCTGTAGCATTTAGGAACACAGGCTCTGGGTGCTGAACCTCTGGCTTCAAGTCCTGGGTCCATCACTTGCTGGATGTCTATAGGTAAATTACTTATTCTCTCTAATCCTCTGTGTCTTGTTTTTTGAGAAGAAAGAATAATAAAGTACATACTTCATCAGGCTGTTGTAAAGATTAAACAAAACAAGTCATTCCGAGAGATTAAGATTTAGGAAATGCTCAGTAAATGCTACTCATTATTAGCACCATTATTATTCATAAGAAGCTTATGCAAATCAACAGTTCTTGAACAAAAACTTTGGATAAATAATAAGCTACAGAAATAGGAGCCCTGTATGAAGTGACTGTGAAACTAGAAGAAAGACTTGCTTAGCATTCCTTAAAAAAATTCCCCTTAGTGAACTATTTTGTGCTTGCTGCTATAAGGAGACTGGTCAATCTATGTACAGCTGGCTGCAGGCTTTGTTTCAAAATGTAGAGGCACATTCAGTACTACTGACTGGAACTTCAAATAAAGTAGATAAATAAACTTCTGACCCAAAGAGGATCTAGCTGTGGCTGGAAATATTCTATAAATTGATTTATCAAAGCTGCTTTAAACTATTGCTTCGTAGCTTCTTTATTGAGTTGTTTACAACTATAGAAAACTATTTTATTGAGATAATTTACAAATATATTAATATTTCAGTTGGTACTAGATACTTATTTTCCCTAAATTTAAGCTGATGGTGCACTTGAATCATTATCTACCTATGCACTAATACCAATAACAAATATGGTATAAAGTGGGTTTGATTTTTACCACATCTGAGAAAATTGAGATATTACAGTTCTTCAAAGGTTGTTGTAAGGACAAATTTCAGGGAGAGGTAACAGTCTTTATTTGCTTTGTCTCCTTTTTGGATTTCCAAGACATTCTTCTCTTCCTTACCCCTATTCTTCACTGAGGAAAAAAATTTAATCTGGTATCTTGATGTCCTTTTTTTTTTTTTTGAAGATTTTATTTATTTATTTTTAGAGAAGGGAAGGTAAGGAAAAAGAGAGAAAGAAAAAAATTAATGTACAGTTGCTTCTCACATGCTCCCTTACTGGGGCCCTGGCCAGGAACCCAGGTACGTGCTTTTGACTGGGAATCAAACCAGCCACCATTTGGTTAGCAGGCTGGCACTGAATCCACTAAGCCACACCAGCCAGGGATGATAACTTGCTGTTCTTATTCAGATCATGTCCTCTGCCAGCCAGCAAATGAACAGATACGTTTGAATTTCCCTGTGTACAAGGAAAAAATATTTGAAAAAAAAAGCATTTTATTCTGAAGTTCCTTATGGCACATTCAAAGTGAACTAACTCTTTCTTTGTGGCACATATGAATTATTACTTTAAAAATATTACTATTGGGAATGACAAAGGTTCTAAGAACACCTGGGTCATATCCAGCTAAGAGAATGTGTTATAGACATCTCAGCCAGGAGAAGATCATTCACTATTTCCTGAAGGATGAGGAAGAGACTCAACCTTCAGCCAGAACTTGGCTTTAAGAAGGAAAATTACAGAAAGAGAACCTCTCTTTCCCGACTGTGAAGGGGACAGATGTCTTAGAGGCAGATCTGTGCTGAAGAATGTTAAGATGGCAATCTTCATGAAGAAGTAGCCCTAAAGTTAAGAAAACGTGAACCAAAGAAAGGTGTCTTGCAAGATGCTCAGTCCTTCTTAGATAACCTTTGTTGATTTTATTATCGTTTTCCTTGGTACTTCATGAGACTCTCTAAAAGGTTCCAGCCAAGCTCAGCTTTCAAAGGCAAAATAAAGGGAAAAACATTAACCTTGTGGGTGTCGAAAAGGATCAGTATGTCTTGTAACCCAAAGGTATTGTGTACCATGGTTGTGCTGATAGCAGCGATGATTATGGTGGTGATTTTATTTAAAGTGAAAGAAGCAACCACAGGAGAAAAGAATCTCATGAGGTGGTCCAGGAGTCCTCCCCACCAACAAGATCTCTTTCAGAGTTCAACTTTATGGGCTTATTTGGGGGTTTTTGTTTTTGTTTTTGTTTCCACATTTTTGAATGTGCAGAACTATTAATCATTTAAACTGAGACCATATCTCATTTATATTTTTCCTGTTTTATTGAAACAGAGTTGACATACATTGTTATATAAGTTTAAAGTGTACAATAGAAGGATTTGCTTTACATACAATTTAGTTAATATTCAGCACCTCATAAAGTGCAAAAAGAGAAAATAAACATTTTTCTCCTTTAAGTTTCCCTTTCTTAAAACATTTAAAAGTGATACATCTATTGTATGAGTACTTTATCATGTATGCATACATTTTAATTGAAAAATATCACTGCAATTCACAGGCATAAAAATAAAAGAAATACTCTTTTAAACTACAAGCAGAAGGGAAATTTCTCAATGTGCATTTGAAAAACCTATACCTGACATCATATTTAGAGGTAAGAGACTGAATGCTGGCCTCCTAATATCAGAATAAGAAAAAATGCTTGTTTTCAACCCTTCTGTTCAACATTACTAGATGTTCCCACAAGTATAATGAAAGAATTTTTAAAAAGAAAAATTATACTAGTTGAAGACGTAGAAATAAAATTATCTGTAGCTTCAGACAACATGATGGTATGTAGGGAGCAACCTAAGAAGTCTATAAAACTGCTAGAACTAATAACTGAGTTTAACAAGGTTGCAGAAAAAACAGATAAACAAAGATAAATAACATCTGTACGAATTACAGTATATGAAACTCTTAAAATTAAAATTAAATAAATAATTCAATTTATAATGGCATCCAAGACTGTGAAACACCTAAGGATAATTTACCAAATACATGAAAACTACTGAAATCACACACCATGGTTCAAAAATTTAAAAATCAAAATAAATTAACAGGCATATCACTTTTATGGATCAGAAAGCCCATATTGCTAAGATATCAACACAGTTACAAAAATTTTTTATTAGATATTTTTGCACAATTCCAAAATTTAATTGGAATGCAAATAACCTAGAATAGCTAAACAATGTATTTAAAGGAAGTATAAAGTCAGAGCGCTCATGCCCCAAATTTCAAGTCCTACTTGAAAGCTGTAGTCATCAAGGCAGTGTTGCACTGATTGAACAACAGACCTACGGAACATAATCAAAAATGCAGAAATAGACATGCACATTAATTTTTTACAAATTGCTAGTGAAAAAGGAATGTCTTTTTCATAAATGATGTTGGAACAACTGGGGGAAAAAACCTCAATCTTTACTTTATTCTACACATTAAAATAGATTATAGTCCGCCCTGGCTGGTGTAGCTCAGTGGATTGAGCATGGGCCTGCAAACCAGATGATCGCGGTTTGATTCCCAATCAGGGCACCTGCCTGGGTTGCAGGCCAGTTCCCAGCAGGGGACACGTGAGAGGCAACCACACATTGATATTTCTCTCCTTCCTTTCCCCTCTAAAAGATAAATAAATAAAATCTTTTAAAAATAGATTATAGCCCATATGAAACAGTTAAGATGATAAAACTTCTAGATGAAAATATTGTGATCTTTAGGTAGGCAAGAAGTTTTTAGGCACACAAAAAAGCATATTACAAAAATTATATATTGAATTTGGTCAAAAGTAGAATGTTTTGTCTTTAAAAGATACCACTAAAAAAAGGCAAGCCACAGACTGTGAGAAAATATTCATAGCACATACATGACAAAAACTTGTATCTAAAATAGAATTTAAAGCCTTCTGTCTCTATTAGCAACTTATTTAAAAGACCAAAGAGTCAAACTGACCCTTCATGAAGTAAGAAATTTGAGTAGAAAAATAGGGGCATAAAAAGATGCTCACATTCACCGTTCATCAGAAAAGTGTACACCTTAACTCTAATAAGCTTCCACTTTATACTTACAATAATAGCAAAAATTAGAAAGCCTATCACACCAAATGCTGGCAAGGACGTGATGCAGGTAGCACTGTTAGGTTTTGCTGGGAGGAATGTAAAATGGTCCAACCACTGTAAACACACTTTGGCAGTGTCTTTAACAGTTGCACGTACACCTGTCACAGAATCCAGCCACTCCACTTCTAGGTATTTATTCAAGAGAAAAAAAGGAAAACTTTGGCCACACAGAGACTTGTACCCAAAGTCTCTGTGCTCTGTGTGTAACAGCTTTAGTCATATCTGCAAAGTAGATATAACCCAAATATCTATCAGCAGGTCAATGGATGAATAAATTGTGGCAGAACTATATGTCATAATGACATACTATTCGGCAATAAGAACCAAACTATAATTACATGCAACATGAATAATTTTTAAATTACTATGTAGTGTGAAAAATGTGATCAAAAGAATATGTACTGTTACATTTATTTGAAACTCTAGAAAAGATCAATCTAATCTATAATGGTTGCTTAGGAACTGAGATGTGAAGGGTCAAAGGAAACTTTTGTGGTGATCAAGATGTTCTCTATTTTGATTATAGTGATGGTTACATGGTATATATATACCTTTTTCAAAACATTAAACTACAGTTGACACTTGAATAACATGGGTTTAAATTGGGTCCACTTAAATGTGGAATTTTTTCAAGACAGTAAATGTGTTTTCTCTTCCTTATGATTTTTTAATAATATCTTATTTTCTCTGGCTTATGTTATTGCAAAAATATAGTATACAATACATATAACATATAAAACATGTGTTAATTGACTGTTATGTTATCAGTAAGGTTTCCAGTCAACAGTAGATTATTAATACAGTTGGTCCTCCACATCCTTGGATACCTACCCACAAATCAAAGTTTCGTTTTCAATTTGCACCTTGATGAATCCTATGATGTGAAACCTATGGATATGAAGGGCTGACTGCTGTTAAGTTTGGGGGGAGTGAAAACTTACACAGATTTGTGCAAGGGGTTCAGTACTCCTAACCCCTGTATAGTTCAGAGGTCAATTCTGTACACTTGAAATCAGTGTACTGGATAATATGCATGAGCAAATTATACCTCAGTAGTCAATAATAATAAACTTCACTGAAATATAAATGTCAAAAGTTAGCATTTAAAATATGTCTTTACCTTCTTTCCCATGGCCATTTTTTCTTTCTCGCAGGCAGCCTGTCTGTAACACCTGTAACACCTGTGCCCAAGACTGTGTCGGCATCTTTGAGTCAGTGTCAATGAGCCATGTACAGAGAAAATGATACATCATCACAAAACCTGAAAAACCATCAGTCTGTCATGGAATAATTTAAATTTTTGAGGGTTGATCACTGTGAGTATTATTTCAACATTCATTTAATTTAATTGTCATTCTCTTCTTTTTATTAAGTTGTAGAAATACCCCTTATATTTTAATCCTCATCGGAGAACATGTTGATTAATTTGAGAGAGAGAGAAAGGGGGGAGAGAGAGAGACATTGATGTGAGAGAAACATACTTGGTTGCCTCCTGTATTCACCCTGACTGGGCATCAAACCTGCAACATTTCACTGTATGGTACCATGCTCCAACCAACTGAGCCACCCAGCCAGGACAGAAATACCTCTTCAGAGCTTCTCCATATACAAAAATATCCCAATCAACCAAAAATACAAGGGCAGGAATAAACAGTGTGTAGACACTTCATTTTTAAAACAATCAACTTTCTGAGGGCTTTCAAAGTAGCACTTTGAAAAGCACTCAGTAGCATGTTTATTTCATAAACGCTGGGAAAAAATACATAGAATGACTGGCTAAGCCTGTTGGAGTAATATCGGCTTTGTTATATGATTCTTTCTTTTGCTTCCCAAGAGTACAGACAGTGCAAAGAGGAAAACTGGAATCTCCCTGTAGCCTGCACCCCTTCACCCACAACTTACACACTAAGTGTGACCCCCAGCACTTTCTTACGCTTTCAGCCCAGCATGGGCAAGAGCTCAGAGTGACCACCTACTGGGTAATGAAACCTTGGTCAAAATTTAAACAAACGGACAATACCCCTGAGCAATGCCCACTGGTATTTCTTCTGATTTCTAGCTCTGGGGCTCATATTCTACCTAAATACACAGATGCTGGAAAGAAGGTCTATAGAAACATTTCCTAGAACAGGATCTAAGGAACACTGTTCAGGTACCCACCTTCTGGGAGGTAAAACTTTATGCCCAATTAAATAGAAAAAAATTGCAAACATGAAAAAAATAACTAAAAATTCTAGTTCTTCTTCCTGTGTTCAAAAGTATGTTTATTCTAGAAAATTACTGTTCGAATGCCCTTCTCCCAGCCAGCTTTTACTCCCTGGTCCTAACTTGCTAGTATGTGAAAAATGCTGTTACTAGAGGGACTACAGTTCACAAAAATAGAAGAATTGGAAACCCAGAAATGTTGTGGACCACTCTGCCTGGCTTCAGGAATTGTAACTCTACCCCCCATGACTAAGGATTAGTGAGTGACCTCCAGGATGTGAGCCACAGGAGACAAAGCTTGTCTCTTGTAGCAAACACAGCCTCAGTTTCCTCCCTGCCCCGAAAGCTTGGTCAGAAGTCCATGACAGGTAAGTCTCCTCACAGCGAAGAGCAACCTAAGCCAGACTGGATCATTTGGGAAGCAATCATGGAAGGACTCAGGGGGCTTCAACAAAGAGCAAGCAATGGACTCATGCCTCTGGCTATGTAAGAAAGCCCAAGTCTCCATGTCCTCTGGAAGAAGCACTTTCTGGCTTTAATCCACTTAAACCTGAATACCTGATGGGGAGAGGTGTAGCTCCTCTCCTTGCCAGAGCAGATCCTGGGGAAAAAAAATCTGATATCACAAAGAATTCCTCAAAATCCTGTGAAACCTGCTCTGCTAAGAGTGTTTTCATTCATGTGTTAAGGATCCGAGCAGGAAACCCTAACGTTTCTGCAAACTCCCTTCCTGACAGACACTAACTCAGACTAAGCCCTCAGATTTCTTTGTAATGTTATCTACTGTTTGATCCTTGTTGCCCTGTATTCCTGTGTGTTACAACCCCATAAAAGCCACTGGAGGAGGGGGCTTGAGGCCCTTCCCTTTGGAGGGATCGGCCACCTCTCTTCCCCAAGCAGATCATGTCTTGGTGGTATTTACTTTCATCTGTGGCAAACGGGGGGACTTGAGGGAAAAGTCGGCCCCACACAGAAAGATATAAAATTGGCAGCAAATAAAACGAAAATATATGTGGTGGTACTATGACCAGGCTTTCAAAATTGAGCCCACCACCTTTTCTCTGGCTCGCAGTCCAGGACCGTCCGTCCTCTCCCTGGGACCAGTGCTGTGGGCCTGTCCACATGCTGATCCCCCGATTGTGCACACACAGGCGCCAGGTAGATTCTTACCCTTCTTCTCTCGCTAACCTAAAGAACAAAAGCAATCTGCAGAAGCACATTTGTAATTCCATATCTGCCATCTATAAGTTTTTATAGAAAATTAACCTCCAAAATAAATCACTCATAAAGTCATTTATTTGCCATTTTTTAAGGCTCTGTTAAGTTCTTTGTTGGCCTTGTTTCCAAATATTTTTCAACATGTAACAAATGCATTTAGTCCTTGGTTATATAAGGCCCAAAGATGTTTGAAATTAATGGATTTATGAATTTCAGTGTGAATATAAAATCTACTATAAAGATAAAAAATGAGCCCTAGCTGGTGTAGCTCAGTGACCTGAGCACTGAACTGCCAACCACAGGGTCACTGGTTCAATTCTCAGTCAAGGCACATGCCTGGGTTGTGGGCCAGGTCACCAGTAGGAGGCACATGAGAGGCAACCACACATTGATGTTTCTCTCCTCTTTCTCCCTCTCTTCCCTTCTCTAAATATAAATAAATAAAATATTTTATAAATAAGGATGAAAAATGGAAGAGGAAATAAGAAAAAGGAGAAGGAAGTAGAAGAAGGAAAAAAGAAAGCATGTCAAAAGGCAGGCACTGTCCTCTGACTGAGTCCAGTGTTTGGGTAACATTTAGGTGACCGGTTTATTCTAAACAGTTTCCCTGGGAGCACTACCAACCCCAGACTGTATGGTATGACTTCGGTGTGAGGGACTGTGAGTGACTCCTCTCTCTCCTCTTCCTTCCAGCCTGCCTCCCTGCCTCAGTCTTTCCTCTTACTTCCTCTCTTCCTTCTTCCTCAGTCTCTCTCTCTCTTCTTCCTTTATCTTTTGAAAATTCAAATTACACCCAAGTATGAATTTATTTATATGTCTAGAATACTTCTGTTTATTTTATACTTGTTTATATGTTTCTTTTTAATGTCTCTCTACCCTTTTGTTTGCCATGTGGTTTTCCGCTCATTTTTAAGTACTTGGAGGACAGAGTTAGCAAATTTTTTTTTGTTAGTCTCTTCCTCTTCCCACCTGCTTCACAGCCAAATTAGCAAATATATGTGCAATCTTTGTAAAAGATTATGCTCAGGATTGGTTCTTAGTAAATTCTTACTTTCTAAGTAAGGAGTATTAAATAAACCAAGTAAAATTATACTTATATAAAATTATGGAAATGTTTTAAAATAATTTCATTTAAAAAAGAGCAACCATGTTTCAAATGGCAGTGAAATGTCTAAACATAGATATGCATTTATCGTATTTTCTAAAGTTAACTCTACAAAGAGAGTTTTTTTCTAACCCTATAGAGTAACTAAATATTCACAGGATTAATTTAGTAGACTTGGTGTGTTACATTAATAGTAAAATGACATTCACTTGATATTATACATCACTCATTGATCATATTAAAATCCTCAAACTAAATTTAAATTACCTGTAATTTTGAGAACTTCACACATTTATGTATTCTATCTACACTTGCAGCTTTGAAGTCTTGAGAAGATCAAAGAGATTTGTTTAACTGTGAAACCTTCTTAAGAGCTTTCTAAGGCTCCACACATTATACATATGAGACAAAATTTAGGAGAATTTAGGCCACAGTAGTATCAATGTCAGATTCATTTGCTTATAATATAAATAATGCAAATACTCTTTTATGCCAACAATGATTAAATGCTTTTTGATGTAATAAAGAAACTGATAAACCAATCATTCAGGATGATTAAAGCTAAGTAAGTATTTTAATATGACTAATTTAGTAAAAGTGGGAAGAAAAGAAAGTGGAAAGTTGAGAAGGAGGAGAAAGACAGAGAGTTTCCATTTCAATCACTTATAATTATAGTAGGTGACAATGATCTGGACCAACCAAATTTATTTGTCAGTGGGGAAACTGAGGCTCAGAGTTTAGAGTTAGTTTATCATTTTGCTTATATTTCTGTTTGCTATTAGAATACTATCTACCTCATTAAACAGATGCTACAGCATCCTAAAAACCAATAAACCTGTCATCCTCTAGATTTAAAGAAAGAGAAAACTCTTTTCATCTTACTGAAATTCCAAGTCAAAGTACTTTCATTCACACACACACAAAAAATACTGGGTAAACTTAATAAGGTAAAATTATGATCCTAGAACCAACCTTTAGATCTCTAATTAACACAAAAGTAGAAAATGAGTATATTTACCTAAATATATTAAATGGTAACCATGAATACATATTGAATGCTTCCTTAGGCAGGAGTTCAGGGATACAGGGTAAATAAATGAAAAATAAATAGGCTTTGTAATTTTTTTAAATAATACCAATAACAATTTGAATTCCTCATCATTTAATCCTTAATGGCTATGTGTTATGGGGCAAGGAACATAACTAGCTTGACCTTGGTTTCTTTCATCCTTAATATGAGTACAACAATATCTGGGTTATGCAACTACAGTGCAGGTTGTTGGAGATACATTAAAAAGACAGTACACAGTCTGGCACATAAAAGTCCTCAATCTATTTTAGTTACTATTATTACTTTTATTATTATTATTATTATTATATTTTTGGTATCATTGTTAATCACATTATTATTGGTTCACCTTCAGAAAATTACCTAGCTCACAGCCTTATCCTCATCTTTGCAGAAAATTCTAAAGCTTAATTTTTTCACACTATCCAAACTATCAAGTGACTGATTTAAATATTACAATGTTAACTTTTTAATTTAAAATGCAAATTGGCTATATAGAGGGGGCAACACTGTGCTTAGACAAAAATTATATATGAAGACATGTTTGAATATCATTACAGAAGGAGTTGAAAAATATCAACAGCAAATGTCAATTGGATAATTACTATGTATGAAGCTGTTTTCTCATATCGTCTCAGTTGATCCTGTGCAAAGCCTGTAAATTAGGCACTACCCTCATGTGCATTTCACAGATAAACTGAGGCCCAGAGAGATTTCATACCTTGCTCAAGTTTATAGATCAAGCAAGTGATAGAGCCAAATTGAATATAAGTCCTTCCCACACTGTTAATCTTTATACGATTCTACCTTCCTGGGCCCTAGTGCATGTATTTTCAGGAAGGTAAGATACCCTGATAAAATATTCTCTTCATGTGTTAGTTTGGATATGTACTATAACAGAAAGCAGGAGATTCAATATCATGGTGGTTCTTCAAAGTTATTTTATTTTGGGGACTCACTAGAGGCAACCATACATTGATATTTTTCTCTTTCTCCTTCCTATCCCCTCTAAAGATAAATAAATAAAAATTTTTTAAGTTATTTTATTTCTCATTTACATAAAAGTCAAGGTAGGTGGCCAAGGGCTCAAATGGCAGCCCCACAATAATTGGGAATGCGGGCTTCCTCTCTCTTGTTGTTATAACCACCTTTTCGCATAAAAATCCACATATATATTTCTCTACATACACCTTCTATGTAAACATGCAGGATGGCTGTTCCAATCCCACCACCATGTCTGCCTTTCTGCCAGTGGGAAGAGAGGAAAAGGACAATAGTGAGCTGGGCACCTTGCTTTTAAATGTTTGGTCCATTGGCCAAACACTTGGCCACATAGCACAACTAGCTGCAAAAGATGCTTTAAAAATGTATATTTGAGCCCTGGCTGGTGTAGCTCAGTGGATTGAATGTGGGCCTGCAAACCAGACAATTGTGGTTTGATTCCCAGTCAGGGCACATGCCTGGGTTGCAGGCCAGTTCCCTGCAGGCCAGTTCCCAGCATGGGATGCACAAAAGGCAACCATACATTGATGTTTCTCTCCCTCTCTCCTTCCCTTCCCCTCTAAAGATAAATAAACAAAATCTTTAAAATAAATAAATAAATAAATGTATATTTGGTTGCAGATGGCCTGTGATACACTAACATTATATTAATATGAAAGAAAGGGAAAAATCACCAGTCTATTCCACATCCCCCTACTTTTGTCTAACCTAGGAGTCAAGATCCGGAGTAGCCTCCCCCTTGGACACTGTTTAAAAAGCACTGACAGATCCCATAGCCTGTTCTTGTACAGTAGATAGCCCACTATGATTCAGTTTGCATTTTCATTAGGGTTTTTCCTGGCCAGTAATTTGTTACAATTTCCATGGCTATAGCTCATCTTGAACTATCATCATTTAAAGTGGGTCTTTCCTTTACCTAATGTGGGATAGATATGCTTTTATCCCTTATCAAGGGAATTGTTCTTTTTTGGCCCAAGATCACAGGTGATCTAATTTTCCTTAATCACAGATGATCTACTTATGTACTTTACAAGATATTTGTTAGTCTTGGACCGAGCAGACTGGAGTAAAAATAGAAATTACCAGTATGAGAGTTTCCAAGAACAATAACTTTTAAAATGCTGACAAAAGTCCCATTTCCTATATAAGGATAGGTGAGTTGGTTTTCTTTTGATAGCTATCTTTGGTTCTCCACTGACCAGCAACTATCTGACTAGAAACTTTACCGTTAGATTTTCAGAGGTCTGTGGGTGGTGCCTCAGATGATATCTCTTCCTCAAATGGTAAAGATTCTCCATGACAGATGATGGACCCAGGGGAGAAAGGCACCACAGGCAAGTGAAGATACAAGCAGTTCTTGCTGGAAGTTGACAGCAACCTAACACTAATTTGCCTACTGAGGCTCAGATATTGTTTGAGCCTGAGGGAGAGTATCTACTTAAAAATCATGAAAACAAAT
Source organism: Artibeus jamaicensis (assembly GCF_021234435.1). NCBI lineage: Eukaryota > Metazoa > Chordata > Mammalia > Chiroptera > Phyllostomidae > Artibeus > Artibeus jamaicensis. The sequence continues at coordinate 6,568,812 of NW_026521249.1, read as the reverse complement.
AACCCAGAGAATGGGATGCTTTGGCTCATGGGACTTCCGATTATCTGACAGGTCCTGATTTTTCAACGCTTTTTAAATTTTTTTATTTATTTACTTTTAGAGGGAGTGGATAGGAGGAAGAAAGAAAGGGAGAGAAACATTGATGTGAGACAGAAACATCGGTTGTCTTTTGTACATTAAAATGTGTCTTTTGCACCCCTACCAGGGATGGAACCCACAACCCACAACCCAGTCATGTGCCTTGACTGGGAATTGAACCTGCAAACTTTTGCTTTGCAGGATGATGCCCAACCCTCTGAGACCCACCAGTCAAGGCTGATTTTTCAACACTTGTTGGAGTTCTTTAAAGTTGGATGAGTCAGTTCCCTATCTTAGTGTATATTTAGGAGTACAATGAGTGTAACTGAATTAGTGGGAGGGAACTTGGCACAGACACTTAATTGTAAAAAACTTATGATTAATACTGACCCTTCAACATATACCAAAAGGCCATTTATTTATTAAACAAATAATTATTTAATATCTACTGTCTGCCAGAAATGAAAGACAAACATGCCTAAGAGGAGAGGAAAAAAATGACAAAACATTATATAAATAAATATTTAATTACAGACAGCTGTGTTCAATTCTATAAAAGCGGTGAGCTGCCGACAATTACCAGAGGCCAATCCTTTGCCAGAAGTAAAGGAAAGCTTGCTTGCGAAGCTAATATTAACTTAAAACCAAACAGAAAAAAATAGCATTTATAATTATTGTTAAAGCCAAATCTGTATTTAATTCTTAATACAACTGCAAAAAATACAATAACAAAATAGTTTTTCTGTAGCCAAATGTTGCATGTAAATAGCATACTTCAGAATAAAAAATATTTGCAAATATTATACATTGACTTGAGATTCTTTTCAAATATTTACTGGCCAGGATATACCTATTCATATCCTCCACTCATTTTCTTTAACTTTGTATTTTTCTTATTGATTTAAAGGAATTCTCCTGTTGCAGAAATGAGCACTTTGTTTATATGCTGCAAATCTCTGTTTCTTGTGTTACCCTTTTGATTATGGTCTTTTATCTTGTGCACAGATTTTAATATTAATGTGGAAAAAACTAACAATCTGCTTTAAATTGTGTAGGTTTTCTGGGTGTCCAACCTACAGCCCACAGGCCGCATGTGGCCCAGGATGCTATGAATGAGGCCCAATACAAAATCGTAAATTTACTTAAAATTTTTTTCACTCATCAGTTTTCGTTAGTGTTTGTGTATTTAATGTGTGGCCCAAGACAGCTCTTCTTCTTCCGGTGTGGCCCAGAGATGTCAAAAGGTTGGACACCCTTGTTAGATCTTAAGATATCATTGTTTACTATAAGGTTTTAAAATTATTCTGTGTATTTTAAAATAAAATTTAGGGGGTTACTGTTTACATTTATTCCATATTTAACTTGTTTTGGAGTATGTATAAGACATATTTTTCAAAACCGTTTTCTGCCAGACAGTTAACCAATTGCCACAGCATCATTTTCTAAAACTATCACTCTTCCTCATTTATTTGAAATATTTTCTTTGTCGTCTATCAAGTTTCCCTAGGTATTTCTGGACTTGACTCTGTCCTCACTTCTGTCCTCTGCTTATCTTATGAACAGTATATATTATTTTAATACTATAATTTTGTAGCAAATTGTTATCTAGAAGGGTTGCTGCCCAATTTTGTTTTTAGGATCATTTTACATATTCTGTTCTTACGTACATTTTAGGGTCACCTTATTAGAACTTCAATTAGTATTGTACTGAATTAGGGGGACAGAAAAACCATCTTTACATTATTGACTATTTCAGTTCATGGATCTGGTATACATTTTCAAGTTTTTGTGATTTGATTCCACTGTAAAAGAAAACATTTAAAAATTAAAATTCAGTTATCTTGGTATTCAGTTGGTATCTTCAGTTATTCAGGTGTCTGAGGCCTGAGGCAGGAAACATAAGGGCTCCTAAAAGTGTTTGCCATTCCTGATGGTAAACCAGTTAAGTTCCTTGTTCTGAAGTCCTCAGATTTAGGAGAAGAAACCTCTAGTGAAATCATGATTCGTGAGAAGTACAATGTTTTTTTGAGCCATTCTTGGGGACTACAAACACTATTTTATCTGAAGAATGCCCTTTTACTGTGATCTTCATCTGCTGAATCATGGGACAGTTTTCCCCTACCACCTTTCTTATTTCTAAATTGGTTTTAGCACAAAGAAGACTGCACATCTGCAGAAGGTAATGCTCAACTTCAGTCGGATTCAGTTCTACAGAGTTTTCATTTCCGTTCAAAACTTCTGACAGCCAGTGCAGCAAGATTGAAAACGAAAACGACAATATAGCGTAAATTCACTAGTTTTATAGACAGTCATTTTGGCTTTGAAATAATCTTCTCAAGTTTACTTCTTCAGCTTCAAACATCTGTTTTTTTCTGTTTTTCTAACTCTCTGTGAAACACAATAATACATAATTACAGTATTTTCTAGTAAATGCACAAAAAGAAAGCATATTTTCTAAAATTCCAGTAGATGGCAGCATAGAGCCACTGTTCACAAAGCTGGGCCTCAGGTTCTGCTGAGCAGAATCAAAACTGATCCACAGTGAGTCCCTGATACAGAATGTGAGCTCAGCATGTAAGCTGACACCAACTTAAGGGACAAATACAACATCTCCAAATTTTCTGTGCATCAGCCAATGGGCATTTAGAATGAAAACTAATTGCAAGTAACAAATGAATGGACACAAATATTATTACACACTGGTTGATTCACTGGCATCATTTAGAAAGCAGTAAAAAGAACATTTGTGAATTTGAATTTCCTTTATTGGCTATTTCTGGGAAAAGAAATGAAAAGGCTAAGTGCTTCATGCTGATTACTTTGTTATCAGGATTGATGTTAAAGGCAGTTAAATGTTGGTTGGACACAGGGCCCCAGCCATTGGCACATCTGTAAGTCTCAGAGGACAGAGACTCCCTGGCTTATCGTGCTAGAGGGCGGGATTGCAGCCCACTTCCTCGAAATAACATGAGCCCTGGAATCTGCTTTCCAGGAGACCTAAAGTGACTTCCAGCTTGTTCCCTGATGGCCATCTTTCCTGACCTCCAATTACATCACTTGTAAAATTGCAAGAATAGATCCTTCTCTGCTTCCCTCCCTGGGGTGGGGACTGGAGGGAGCTAAAGGCACAGTACTAGGTATCAGGAATACAACGGTGGACTCTACAGCTACCAACAAAGGTTCAAACCCAGCTCCATGCTGTTTGCCGTTCAAATTTGAGCAAATTATTCAATCTTTCTAAGCCTCAGTGATCTCCACTGCTATGTAGGTCTAGCTTATGAGGCTAGAATATATTTAGCCTGTTTTCTCTGATCAGTAAATTTCAGCAATTATTATTAGAAATGTCCATTTTGTTCTGGTCTTGCCACCAACCATTTGTATGGACTTAGATAAATCATACAGCCTCCCAAAGTCTTGGCTTCCTCATCCCTAAATAAAAGTTGGGTTTCAACCACATTTGATTGAAATATTTAATACATATACATAAACCCAGCTATCCCATTTCTGGAAATATATCCAAAGGAACCTAAAACACTAATGTGAAAAAACACAAGCACCCCTATGTTCATTGCAACATTATTTGCAATCACCAAGACATAGAAGCAGCCTAAGTGTCTATCAGTAAATGAATGAATAAAACAGTTATGGGACATTTACACAGTGGAATTCTACTCAGCAGTAAAAAAAAAAAAAAAAAAAAAAGACGAAGAAGAAAATTTTACCCTTTGCAATAGTATGGATAGACCTGGAGAACATTATGCTAAGTGAAATAACCCAATCAGAGAAAGACAAATACCATATGATTTCATGCATATGTGGAACGTGGAGTCTAATGAAGAAACTGAACTAACAAGGAAAATGAGGACAGATTCATAGATAAAGAGCAGGATGACAGCTAAGGATGAGGAGGATAAGATGCGGTGGGTTTGAGCAAAAAAGGACGAAGGACTCATGGACATGGACAACAGTGTGGTGACTGCTAGAGAGAGGGTGGGTAAGGGGACTAACTGGTAATGGGAAAAACTACAATAAAGATTAAATGAAGTGTATTGTAAAAAATATGCATAATGTATTTATAAATTGCAAAGCACCATAAAAATGAGAAATATCTCCCCTAAGTGGAAATCTGGAGGAATTAGATGAACTTGGCTGACAGATAGTTTGATGGAAGTGGCCAGGTGTGGGGACTGAGTTAATCAGAAGGTTGTGCCCATGGTCTGTAAGCACAGCTGAGGTAATCCAAACATAATCATGTTAAACATGATGGATGTTAAGCAAGAGATAGAGGCAACATAGCCAGACCTGGAACACTGGCTGAGGCTGGCTGCAGATGCTTCAGGAGAGGAAAAAACCTCAGGTCCAGCTACTGTTTAACAGTCCACACTCAGTGGAGACTTTACCACAATTCTATGAATGTCAAGCCCTGGGTCATTCTCTGCCTGCCTGCATGGTCTGCTGATACAGACCAGTAGCATTCATCCTTCCCAGAAAAAAAAAAAACAACCTACAGGTCTGCCAGAAGTTTCTGAAACTCATGTATTACTCAAAGAGAAAAGGGCTTTTTACCAGGCAGCCATGACAAATGTGGATGAGGTTTGTATTTAGCTGGATGATTCTTTCCCATTACCTATCAAGAGATCAAAACCTGAGGGAACATTACGCATACCTTGAATGGAGTGGGGACTTCAGACTGAGAGCAGGCTACTGAAATGCCCTGTGAGGAGCCAGGAGACCAGGGAGAAGCAGACGCCTGGTGGAAGTGGACAGAGATCACCCAGGTTGGAAGAGAAAATGAGAAATTCACCAACACTAGTCAGAGCTCTAAAGTTTAGTCTCTCGGCACCAATTGTCCAAGAATTCAGTGATGATGGAAACAGAAGGGGTGACGTCCTGATAAAATTAATCGCTGTGGTTAAGCCTCAGCCAAGAGCAAATTGTATTTTTAAGATATGGCAAACCAAAATAAAACCAGAAGTCTTCTTGGTGAGTGTAGCAAATTAGTGAGCTAGAAAGGCATTTGGAGATGGTCCAGGCCAAGGGCTCTGTGGAGAGCAGCATCTCGGTCAGGGTCTGCAGACACACCCAGGCCCCTAGGACTCTTCACTGAGGGTCAGTTGACCTCAGCATGGTCCTCCATGGTCAGCAAGCACACAGGAAGGATACGGCACGGAAGGATTTCCCCTGATTTCGCGGCTGTGTCAGCAACAGCCTGGAGGTGCTTCACTGATGAACACCTCTTTGCTCCTGCCCACCCTTCTCCGATGATGTTAATGTGGTTTCCTGCATGCAGTCTCTCTGATAAGTGACAGTAACACTCTGGGAGCACTTATGAAACTCTTTATATGTATTAACTTAATCCCCTCAATAACCCTATAAAGGTTAAAACCCCGTATTTTATTTTATTTTTTTTTTAGATTTTATTTATTTATCTTTAGAGAGGAGGGAAGGAGAGAAGGAGAGAAATATCATTGTATGGTTGCCTTTTGTGAGTCCCCTGCTGGGAACTGACCTGCAACCCAGGCATATACCCTGACTGGGAATCGAACCGCAATTGTGTGGTTCGCAGGCCCATGATCAATCCATTGAGCTATACCAGCCAGGGCTTAAAACCCCATTTTATTCACAAGGAAAATGAGACATATAATTTAAATAACCCAATAGATGATATTTAGTAAACAGCATATAAGGGCATAAACAGTATATAAATACAGAGTGGAACTTGGAGTAAAATGTGCTTTAAAATGCCTTCCCCCATTTGTGTCAATAATTCTGTGTATGTTATCCTCTGAAATTTCAGTGTTATCCATCCAATATAGATTGAATACATTAACAAGCAAGATTACTCATGTATTAAAAACTGTGAATATTGGTGCACAGTCAAAATGAAAACAGGAGTTTAATGTGTGGAGTCGGCATTTTACTCTTAACCTTCTGTTTAATTATATTGTAAGATGACCAAAAGATAGGAGTGTAACAGTAATTCCCTACATTAATCATTTTATATGCACACTTTTAAAGAACAATGTAAATAGTTTTAAATTGTTATGCTGTTTTCCTAATTATATTTATTACACTATAATGTTGCCCTTTAAATTGAATAATAAGGACTTGAGAGTTGCATTTTGGATGTTTTATTTCATTATTTTGGTCATTAATTTTTAGCTTATTCTACAAAACTGCTCACCCCTAATGGATCGGGGGTGGGGAAGGCTGGTACCTCACAGAGACAATTAGAGAACACTGCTGTTAGATCTGCAAAGGGAGTCCAACTAAGAACTTCCCTGCAACAGGGTCTCATGGATCTGTCACCTAAGGTAAATGCACTGGCATACAAACAAAACCAAAATCATTGTCTCTTAACCTAAACAGATCTCAAGGTCATTTCCTAGCCCAAAAGGCTAGTGTATCCCAGCCATCAACTGCATCCTAAGCCGCACAGGTAAAGAAGAGACCCCGGAAGGCTTGCCTCCCAGCCTTTAGGGAGACTCCCAGATGGAGTCTCACACAAAGTTTCTACACGTGACTCTTTGGACAGAATTTAGGCAAATGTCCAGTTACAGCAAAAGGAGGCTTTTGCTTATCTTTTAGGTTTGGAACCACTGATTCCTGAATAATGTGGGGTTCTGTTACTAAGAAGGGAGGGGGAAATAGATGTTGGGATAGGAAACTAGTAATCTGTGCCGCATTATGTGAGATGCAAATTACACATTATTAAATAAAATTCACATGCAGTCTAAAAGCCATGAGAAAAGTACAAATAAAATGTTAAGGAAGCTCGAGCAAAAAAAGAGTTTCTTTGGGAAGAAATCTCACAGGACGATATGGTCATAAATTCCTCACTGGGCAGGTCAGGTGGGTAGTGATGCCCTGGGCCTGTAACTTCTTTAGTGAAAAGTTTTAAGCCAGCCCTGCCCATTGTTCTTGTGACTCTAGGTTAACACACCTTTGAAATACCTGTAACCACCTACAAGAAAGAGCATTATCTTAGCTTTCCTTAGTCCCCACCTTGTTTTTATTCCCATCTGCGTGTAATCTTCCTTAATTTCAATTGCATAAAAAAAAAAAACCTGCAAAACTGTTATTTTTCTGGAGCATTTGTTATCAGTTTGCAATCGTTATCAGTTTGTCTGATATACACTTTTATAATCTCAATTCTTCACAGGTGTGGACATCTCTTATGTTGACAGGGAGAATATTCCTTCGAGTGGGAAACCCCCATCAAAAGGAACAGGAGAGACACCTGGTGAACAGCACCTCGCACCGGGCACTGTGCCGGGCCAACTGCACACATCACCTCATTCTTTCCGGTAGCAATCCTCCGCAGATAGAAAAGTTAGCGATTTCAAAATTACACAGTTGATAAGTGGTAGAATCCTGATCCTGAAAGAAGTGGTAAGAACCTTCTTGCCCAGGGGAGCACATAACATGAGCAGAGAGGAAATGGCAGGACTTGCATATCAGGGGCAGTTCGTTCAGTCTCACTGGAACACGGCTTCCTGAAGAGGGAATAAGAGTTAGCCTGAGGCCGAATCACACATCGCATGGAAACCAGCCTCAGGAATTAGAAGTTTAGCCTGTCCCATGATAGGATCGTGAAAAACACCTCAGACCTAGGAGAAAGCCTGGGAGAATAAGAAGGTTGGGAGTGGAGAGTGATGGTTTCTAAAAATAGAGAGTTGAGGGGAATGAGAGTAACTCAAGACTTTGTTAGAGGAGAGTGTATTCAACATCGTTAGGATCACTACTAAGTCAAATTTTAAAAGTGGTCATAGCAGAAAATTATATAATGTGATACATATATGTATTAAACATTTGTCTCCATATGTATAAAAGTAAATAGATGCATTATCTTTTGATATAAAGACAAAGAATAGTTAGATTTTTTTTTGCAAAAGCTACCTCCTAATGCATCCTCTATAATTGAAATGTTTTTCACAGATGCTAAGAACAGTGTGAAGCAAACTGAATACAGAATCCTGTGGGTCTTTACCATTCCTCCAAAACTTTTACATGTGACTTGATAACTTGTTTTGACAACCTGGATTTATCCCAAAACATTAAGTGCATTTTTGAACTCTATTTTATACTTATATTTCATCAACTACTTGGTAGCTTGTTTTGTTATACAATTACAAGTACAAGCACCTATGCAAAGTTACAGTATTCCTATTTACCAAAATTTAATTCATAGATTGCTTCTTCACCACCCTTAAAAAAATATGTTCCATCCTCTTTCTATCTTATATCGTGGTACATTGTACACCTGTCTCTGTTCATAGAACAGTGAGCTAGAGGACCTTACAGATCATGAACTTAAGCACCTACATCCTGTAGATTGATGCTGTTCATAGAAATATAATGTAAACTTAAACCTTCTATTAGTCATATTAAAAAGTTAAAAAGAGACACATGAAATGAATTTTTAAATATACCTATGGCCAAAGTGTTATTATTGAACACATAAGCAATATAAACACATTTATTAATAAAATACTTTATATTTTTGGTACTAAGTCTTTGAAACCCAGAGCATATTTTACATTTATAACACTTCTCAGTTTAGACTAGCCACATTTCAATTGTTCACTGGCCCCACGTGTGACCAGTGTCTACTGTATTGGACGGGGCAGCTTTGGGTGACTTGAGATGATGTATCTCTGGTTCAGGAAGTTTAAATGATTTGGTCCAGGTCATTTAACCATGATTAGTCTTAGCTTAGCACCCACTTCCTGCCCCCAATACCATCGGTACAGAATAGTGCTAATGCAGATTGCCAAACCTAACAGAAGTCTTACAGATCTAATGACTGACTTAATAGTGCATTTTTCTAACTATAAAATATAATCTTATTGTAGAGAATGTTTATTAACTTTTTAAATCCTCACCCCCAGAATATGTGTTTTTTAAATGGATTTTAGAGTGAGCGACAGACAGGGGGTGGGGAGAGAGAGAGAGAGAGAGAGAGAGAGAGAGAGAGAGAGAAATGTGAGAGAAAAACATCAATCAGTTGCCTCCCATATGCACCGGACCAGACGGGACCAAACCAGTAACCTAGGCATGTGCCTTGACCAGGAATGGAACCACAACCTTTTGAAGCACAGGGTGATGCTCCAAACAGCTGAGCCACCTGGCTTGGGCTTATTATAGAGAATATTTTTTAAAATATAGATATATATGTAGAAAATAAAAGTTACTCCTGAGAATGATTACAAATATTTATAAAACTATCAACAGTATCATATCCATTAAAAATAATTAAATATCCTAAATATTGTTTTCAGGGTTACTCCTATTCTAGTCTTCAGATTTGTTTTTGTGTTCTTAAAGCTTTCTTTCTTTTTTATTACAAATTACTCTCTTTCTCTGTGCATTTAAAATGTTGTATAATTTTTAATCCTACTACCAAAAGAGCAGCAGCTGCCCAAAACACCAGTTGAGTGGCCCAGGGGTAGAAAGGCATAGCTGGGATCTGGCATCGCTGGGTATTTAAATACTTCTAATGATCCACAGAAAGCCTGCCAGAGTCTTCCGGCTGTTAAGAAAGGTACACGCCAGATTTATAATCTCATCTATCCCAGATCAACTTGTTCTTAGAGTAAAAAAATTTTTCCGGTTAAATAAAATACCCTTCTTCAGGACATAGTCTGAAATGTGTCACTGGGTCTGTGGCATTTTGCATTTTAAACATATCATTTTATTATATTTAGTCTTACATGACAACCCAACCAAGGTCCAGATATAATAGAAAGTCAGAATGTTCTCCATAAGAATCAAGCTCTGCAACTCTCACATAAAGAGCCACTCTGTGCACACAAATAAAGTTATGATTTAAAAATATAAACAAAACAAGGGTGCAAGGTAAGGAGGGGACAGGGTTTGCTTTAAAAATGATCCAACAGTCAATGGGCACACCCCCTGCTGAACTGCATATGGTTTAGCGCGCAGAACCAAATTCCCTCACAGCCAAGCGCTCACCACAGTTTTTCATGTTCGGCTTCACATGTCTCAGTCTGTTCTTGCACACATTTGACCTGGTTTTGCTAGTGCATTTAAAGGCGGTCTGTTCTGACTAGGACTCCCAGCTGAGCAGGAAGATTTCCTGGCATCCGCCCAAGCAAAACAGGCAGCATCTCTCCAGCACAGCTCACACACCCTCACAATGGTTTTACAAGGTAAGTGCAGGCAGGAGAAGCCTTAGCAAGAGAACTCTCCTGTGTGTGTGGTGGCTTCTGGAGTTGGAGGGAGATGGTGTTGATTAGTGCACTTCCAAGGGGAAATTTTTTTACTCAGTGCCCTTATCTAGAAGCATGAGCCTGGCACTCAAAAGCCCTCTGAACTTTATCCAAAAAATCCACCAGTCTTACCTCTTCATAAATATTAATATACTGTATTCTTCCATGTATAATGCATACCCACATTTTTGGCCCAAACTTTCAGGGGAAAAAATCTTTTATTTTAATTTTTTAATTCAATTATTTATTTATTTATATCTAGATACCTGTTTTTGGTATTATAAAGAAATTTTAACAATTATTCTTGAACATATTAGGGTACAAGAAATTTTATGTAATAAATAATTATGAAACACAAAAATGGATACAAGTTATTTTAGACACTACCCGTGTATGTATAATGCACATCCTTATTTTTTCCCTTGAAAATTTGGGTTAAAAGGTGCACATTATATACAACAAAATACAGTAAACCTCTTTTGGTCAAATTGATTTATTTAATATTACATCAATAAATGACATTTCTGAACTGTTGCACCATTGTTTATGCATGAAATGTCCCTCTGCAATCTACTATGGCTCTTTACATTCCACTTGTCTTTAAGTTTCCACTTACACAAAGCCACCCTGTGTCTCCTTAGCTTGTTTGCTCTACCTGCATTTCCAAGGCACTAACAGGAGGTCACCCATCACTGGTGTTTTATGAATTCTCACCTGTATTATTGTCCAAATGTATTGACTGAACATCTACCAAGAGCCAGGCACTGTGCCTCGTGCCGGAGATAATGGTGAGCAAACCACAGCAGGACTCCAACCCACCGTCATGGGGCTTACTGACTACAGAGGGAGATCCACATCAGCCTGATGGAAATGAAGATTTCTTCCCCCTGAAGTTTCAGATGTGCCTCTTATTTTACACTTACCATAGATTATATTTTATTTTTGGTACATATGTCTACTCTGACTAAATAGGTTTAAAGTTTTTGTTTAAAAAAGAAGATAAGAAACCCACACCGAGCACTGCTGCATTCCACTACTGTGACTCACCACTTATGCATGGTACCTCTAATCCTCACAACGGCGCTGTGATTCCGGCATCGTTCACCTGCTCTGGACCTGAGGGATCTGAGACCCAAGAGAACCAACGAGAACATGCACCCCCTTCAGTATTTTCTGGAGAAATGATTGACTGAGTGATTGGAAATCAGATGTAGTTATATTCAGGCAATTCATAAGTATACCAGCACAACCAGGAAAATTAAAAAATACATACTGGTTTAAAAATTTTTTAAACTAACGATAAGAGCAAACAACAAATAATCAGAACAAATAGTTGTTTTCTTTTCTCCCCAAAATATTTTAAAAGCTTAATTTTCTCTACTTTATTACATTCTCCACTCTTTAATACACAAACACGCTTTTATTCTTTCTTAATGTATTTTCCCAGGGTGACTTGAAGTCCACTGATTGCCTGCAGTAACTCAGGAACATACGGTATATTTTGAGAAAGCCCTTGAATCCATGAGAATATGTTTAATGGAGAGGCTGGGATGTGTCCTTCAAAACATGCATAGTCTGCCACCTGACAGCGCAACGTTGTATAAAGGGATCTACTCTTTTATCTTCAAATTAGACTTTAAGGACCACTCAAAAATGAACAGAAATCCTATCTTAAAACCTGGCTTCTGTCCTTCCCTTTATGCTGGCATTTGATTTAGTATAAATCACCCATAACTCTAAAAAGAAGAATCCTGAAAGCTCTGTTGGGCTTTAAGCATAACAAATTCAGAAGAAAAACGTCAACTTACAATATAAAGTAGAGATACCTGTTTTTGCTTGTTTGGGTGTTATCACTTTGTTGCTCGTTATGGGGTTTCAGGCCTGAAAATTTATCAATAACAAGCTGATTTTAGTAATACCCTAGAGTAGTGATTTCAACTGGTGCACCACAGAATTTTAGTAATTAGTCTATGTGTATCATGAGATGGAAAAGGTTGAAAATAGCTATCCTAGAGCACAGTGACAAGGTGGACACTCACCAGATTTAAGTCACAGTAGGAGGTTTGAGTTGTTGAGAGGCAGAAAATGGACTGTGAGGATGGAGAATATTCTACTTTCTTCCTCTCTAAGTAAAAAAAAAAACCCAACAATTTAAATCAGAGACAAATGATGGCAAAGGTGGAAGAGGACAGAAGGTACGCCAAAGTGAGGAAAATGGTAGAAAAAGACTTGCCATCTCTAAAGTGGGGTAATAACCTCAGAACCACTGTATTGCGTAACTGGATACCCACCACCATTCATACCAGGACCGGCCGCACACTGTGGCTCCAAGCCATAGAGTTAAGTGTATGTCACAGTGTCTGGCATACAGTTAACGTGCAAACAACTTCTGGTTATTTTATCTTCCCAATTTTTTTCTCTGCTGCCTGGTTGCATAGTGACCACTTGCTTCTTTTATCCACCAATTTCCTCAGCAATGTATTTGTTACTGAAGCCAGAATTCAGCGTACTTCCTTCCCTAAGCCTAGGTCACTGGAAATTTTCCACAGAAAATCCTAATTTTGAGCTCGGATTATCTCCTTTGCTGGAGCTCTGACAATTGTGCATCAATGGAGTTAGAACAATCATCCTGCTAGACCTGTCCTGTCCAGTGTGGAAGCCGCTGGTGACACTCAACTACTGAGCACTCGAAATGGGTAAATCCAAATTAGGATGAGCTGGCCACACACCCTGGATGGGCAAGACTCAGTGTGAAAGACGGAAGGAAAATAATTTCATTAATAATTTTTCATAGTGATAGCTCTTAAAATGATAATATTGATAATTTATTGGGTTGAATAAAATACATTATTAAAATTAATTTTGCCTGTGTCTTCTTGCTTTTTTTAGTGTACATACTGAAAAACTTTATTATATTTATTTATTTTTAGAGACAGGGGAAGGGAGGAGAAAGAGAGGAAAAGAAACATCGATCAGTTGCCTCTCTTATATGCCCTGACCAGGGACTGAACCTGCAACATGGGCATGTGCCCTGACTCGGAATCAAACCAGTGACCTTTTGTTCTGCGGGGTGACACCCAACCTACTGAGCCACACAGTTCAGGGCCCTAATTGAAAACTTTAATTGTATATGTTATCACATTGTGTTTCTATTGGACAGCATTGACTTAGACCCTTTTTTCCCAAGCATACTAAATCAACACTTTGAGTTATTTACTACAAGTATTTGCATTCTTTCTCTCCATTCCCACCATAAATTGAGCTCTCCATTTTTGTTCTACTAACCTGAATGTTCCTAATGCAGCCTTCACTCAGCTCTCAGGGCTGCCATAAGCCTTGATGGAGCTCCTCCTGTCTGGTGCCCAGAGCCTCCCAACCCTGATGGCCCCTCAGAATCACTCATGCGAGAGCTTTTCAAAATATCCAGGGCCAGAGCCAGGCTCCTGAAGTTTTCCTACCCTCCACCAATGATTCGAGGTACAGCCAATTACAAATTACTGCTTCAAGTCCAAATTTCCACAGGTCGATGTTTGAGCAAAATCTAACTATGACATAGTTGCTCGGTAAAATATATATATATATATAATCAGCCATTTCTGTGTTGCTCCTTTACAAGCAATGGAAAGAAGAGCATGTTTAACACAAGGAACCCTTGCCCCATGGGTGGCAAAACGATGAAAGCAACAATGCAAATCAAGCCTATTTCCTTATATCTTCAGGCCAAAATTTATGAAACTCAGAATTATCTTGTTATTTTAGTTTTTTTAAGGGAAGGCAATAATTTGAATATCAAGATGGTGCATAAATTGAAGACTGTAAGTAGCTTATAACATGGCAAGTGGTGGGTTTTCTCTCATCCTAAATACTGATTTTTTTTTGTTTGTTTTCCTCTTAGCAGATGTCTTTTCCCCCATTACTCAGCCCAGTGAGTTGCTCATTGATTTTTCACTGGTGACTACACAGGATGATTTGGAACAAGTCCTTTAAAGTTGGGAATCAGCCAAAAAGTTACTGATTTAAGATACTGGTTTGATTCCCTAAGCCAGATCTGGCTGGTACTTTATAACAGCAGCTTCTTGTAGGATGTCCATCATGAACTTGCAAGACTGGGGACACTTATAAACTATTGGCTTCCCAATGTCATAGCTAAAGAAACTGTCAGCATTTAAGAATCTCACTCCTGAGCAGAAAAAGTAAAGATGAGCCCACACACAAAACCCAAAATAAGAAAATCAGCAGAGTCGGGGACATAGTAGGTGCTCATGAAATATCTGATGAATGTTGAATTAATTAATAAATAAATTAATTACTTCTGACAAAATGCTGACAGATATTATTATAAGCTTGGAACTTAAATATCAATAAAACCAAAAGAAAATAATTTGAATGAATTTTTATAATCATTTATATTTAATTACCATTTGTATGTGTCTTTTGATCCAAAAGACAGCTTAGGTTAATGAAGTGGGGTATAGCAGAATAGTTAATAATTTGAATGTGAGTGAGAATACTAGATTTAACACTAGTTAAATGGATGACTTTAGGCCAATTACTTAACTTCACTGGACTTTATGTCTCACAATAATTAGAAAAATATTAATTCTCAAAAGTAAAAACTCTGCTTTGTGTAAAGGGCTGGATACCTATTTCTAAAGAGCATATAAATACAGTAAGGTGCTAGATTCACAAAAGTTATAATTAATTGAAAAGAAAGAAAAAGGCATTAGAGATTCACCCCAGAAAAAAAATTGTATACATATAGAAAAGAAAAAATGCGGCCAGCTGGGCAACACATTTCTAGACTTTGTAAGTGGTAACAGTAGTAATTATAAAGGTACCGTGTATGAAAATTACCTAACTAATAACATTTTTGCCTGGGAGGAGATGAGATTCCCTGGGGCAGGTTTGTTCTTCTATGCACCCTGGTGGACTTCATTTATTATTCTGGGAGGCTCCAGGATGGAATTGCAGGAACACTTTACAGATTATAGGATGCTTAGTCAGGGATCTGGAACAGGCCAGATACATTTGTGGATCAGTGTGAACCCAGGAACATTGAGGGCGAGAAAAAGAACCCAGTGTTTTACTGGAGTTCATACATGGACAGGGTTTGAAGAAACTGTGCCAGAGGAAGAAAAATTAGGGTCTCTGAAAAAGTCAGATGAGCAAAGGAGTCTAGCAGATTGAGCCAGATTATGGAGCTGGTCTGGGATTTGAAGCAAACAGGATGGGCAGGTTCAGGTGCGAAGAGGGTATGAGAAAGGAAGAGTAAAAGTGAATTTTAATTAAAAATGGCAAACAGAAAATATCCATTTAGTTCTGCTCCTTCCCAAATCCCTGTTAAAATGATCATAAATTAAATTTTTAGTAATTTTTTGAAAATTTCAAAGGCTAAATATGTAAGGTAAAAAATAATGGGAAGACAAAAGCTTAAAAACACAAATTGGGAAAAGCAGGATTTATAAAACCTATTGTAGCATCATTGAGAAAGCTGGATCCTGAGTCAATAGTATTAAAGGTGAGGGGGAAAACAAGATTTCCTGCTTCCAGACAAGGCTTAGAAACAGATGACTTCCAACAACTCTGGGAAATGTAAACAAAATAGAAGGTCAGTTGAAAGTGTGCGTAAGAAACAGATATCTCCCCCAAATTCTCTCCACAACTTCTTACTGATGGGTGAATTGCACTTACTCATCCCTGAATGTTATAAAACAGTCTCTGAACTGAAATATATTGGACACCCTGAAGGTTTGGAAATACATAACCAACACAGAGAGATTAAGTAAAAATTTGGATACTGAATTTTGCCATCATTCCCTGCAGGCTAATATTACCAGGCAGCTACTAGGACAATAAAACCAAGACATATACCCTCTGAAAAGAAGATGGAAGATTCTTCTCTGAGTATTCTGATCAGGCCAAGAGCAAAATGTGAAGGTTTTTTTTTTTTAAATAGGCACATTAATTCTCAGTGAAGCTCAAAGCCGCCATACTAGTACATAAAGTGGTTCCAAAAAGCTTTCCAGTGATTCCTTCCTCAGTCCGAGGAGACAGCCAAGGACCATTCTGCCTGGGGAGAGCCCTTAGCACGAAAGACGGAGACTAAGACAATTCGAAAAGAATGCAGAGGTGTTAGAGGTAAAAAAATTTTTCAAAAATAAAGCCATATAGTTACAAAGATGAGAAAAGGCATTTTGTCCATAAACCAGAACAGGATGAGAGTTTTTGTAATATAGCATCTTAATGTAAACTGAAAACGCAATAGAAACCTTGGAAGATGAAATTAAGAAAACTTTTCAAGGTGTAAAAGGAAGAGGACAAGTAGATAGAATACAGAAGATGAAAAATGAGAGTCTAAAAAGACCAACATCTGAGTAATAGTTCTTTCAGAAAGGGAAAGAAATGAAACAGAAAAACAAAATAAAATAAATAATTCATAGGGTAAAAAATAATGGGAGAAAATAATAAAATAAATAATTCAATAACAGCTTCCAGCCCTGAGAGGTGTGTTTTTAATGCCTACTGAACCCTCAGCATAGTGGGCAAATGTAAATCCACATGAAAGGCCCATCATCATGAAATACTGGGGACAAGCAAAAAAATTTAAAGCGTCCAGGATATACAAACCAAAATAAGAAGTCTGATCAGACTGTGGCTGGTGTAGCTCAGTGGATTGAGCACAGGCTGCAAACCAAAAGGTCACCGGTTCGATTCCCAGTCAGGGCACATGCTTGGGTTGTGGGGGGCACTATGTGAGAGGCAACCACACACTGATATTTCTCTCCCTTTCTCTCTCCCTCCCTTTCCCTCTTTCTGAAAATAAATAAATAAATAAAATCTTTTAAAAAAAGAAGAAGTCTTGATAGGAAGGGAGATCCCAGTACAAAAAACAAAATGCATAGGAAATAAAAAGTAATTACTGTTTTCTACACACCTTACCCATTAATATCATTTGTAAAAGCCATAATAATGCAAAAATGAAATATGTAACCAAGGCTTTGATGTAACTATATTAAATGGGTGAGAAGGTGAGAAATAACATAAGAAAACTATAACAACAATGACACACACATCATTAGGTGATTTTGTCATTGTGTGAACATCACAAAGTGCTGCACTTACACAAACCTAGAGGGTACAGCCTACCACACACCTAAGCTACACGGTATAGCCTACTGCTTCTAAGTCTGTACAGCATGTTACTGTACTGAATGCTATAGGCAATTGTAACACATGGTAATATTTGCATATATAAACCTAGAAAGGATACAGTAGAAATATAATGTGAAAGATAAAACTGGCACACCTGTAGAGGGAACTTACTGTGAATGGAGCTTGCATGGTTGGAAGGTGCTCTGGGTGAGTCAGTGAGTGAGTGTTGGGTGACTCTGAAGGCCTCGGACACTATACTGTAGACTTTATAAACACTCTACCTTAAATGCATTTAAATTTTTCTCTACTAATAAATTAACCTTAGCTAACTGTAACATTCTTACTTTATAAAACTTTTTAACTTTGTAAACCTTTTTAACTTTTTAAAACTTTTGTAATAACACTTAGCTGAAAACACTATTGTACAGCTATACAAAAATATTTCTTGCTTTATGTTATTATTTTATATTAATACTTAGTTGTGAGTATATAATCCTAGCAGTGGAATTGCTGGATCAAAAGGCAGGTCAATTTTTATTTTTCTGAGAAAATTCCATACTGTTTTCCATAATGGTTGCACCAGTCTGCAGTCCCACCAACAGCGAACTAAGGTTCCCTTTTCCCCACAACCTCTCCAACATTTGTTGTTGGTTGCTTTGTTTATAATAGCCATTCTGACTGGTGTAAAGTGGTATCTCATTGTGGTTTTAATTTGCATCTCTCTGATAGCTAACAATATTGAGCATTTCTTCATGTGTCTCTGGATCTTCTGTATGTCCTCCTTGGAGAAGTGTCTGTTCAAGTCCTTTGCCCATTTTGGGTTGGTTGGGTTGGTTGTCTTCTTAGAGTGGAGTCTTATAAGTTCTTTGTATATTTTGGAGATTAAACCTTTGTCTGAGGTATCATTTGGAAAATATGTTTTCCCATACAGCTGATCGTTTTTTTAATTTAATAGTGTTTTCTTTAGCCACGCAGAAACTTTTTATTTTGATGAGATCCCATTCGTGTATTCTCTCCTTTATATTCCTTGCTCCAGGGGACATATCAATAAAAATGTTGCTGCATGAAATATCTGAGATTTTCCTGCCAATGTTCTCCTCTAGGACTTTAATGGTTTCAAGGCTTATATTTAAGTTTTTTATCCACCTTGAATTTATTTTGGTGTATGGTGTAAGTTGGTGCTCAAGTTTCATTTTTTTGCACGTAGCTGTCCAGTTCTCCCAACACCATTTGTTGAAGAGTCTATCTTTACTCCATTTTATGTTACTGCCCCCTTTGTCGAATATTAATTGACTGTAGAGGGTTGGGTTGATTTCTGGGCTCCCTGTTCTGTTCCATTGGTCTATGTGCCTGTTTTTATGCCAGTACCAGGCTGTTTTGATTACAGTGGCATTGTAATACAGTTTGATATCAGGTATTGTGATCCCTCCTACTTTGTTCTTCTTTCTCAAAATAGCAGCTGCTATTTGGGGTTGTTTATGGTTCCATATAAATTTTTGAAGTGTTTGTTCTATGTCTGTGAAATATGCCCAAAACATCAATTTCAAAGAACCTATGCACCCCAATGTTCATAGCAGCACAATTTACAATAGCCAAGAGCTGGAAACAACCTAGGTGCCCATCAGTAAATGAATGGATCAAAAAATTGTGGTACATATACGCAATGGAATTCTATGCAGCAGAGAGAAAGAAGGAGCTACTACCCTTTGCAACAACATGGATGGAACTGGAAAGCATTATGCTGAGTGAAATAAGCCAGGGGTTGAAAGACAAATACCATGTGATCTCACCTTTAACAGGGAGCTAAACAACAAAACAAACAAGCAAGCAAAATAAAAACAAAGACACTGAAATAGAGAACAAGTGGTCAGTGACCAGAGGGGAGAGGAGAGGGAATTTCAAGGGAAAAAGGGGAAGGATTTACAGGAACTAGTATAAAGGACACATGCACAACAACTAATGGGGGTGGAAATGGGAGGGAGGTGGGGTGCATGGGGGAGGGGTGGGCTGGGATGGGAGAAATAAACAGAAAACTGTACTTGAAAAATAACTAAATAAAAATAAAAAATAAAATTAAGAAAAAAGTTAGTTGTGAATAATGCTCTGCACTATGATGTCGCCATAGCTAGGAAGTTTTGACATCTACAATCACCTACAATCTTGTGATGGCTCTGACGTCACTGCAGCTGTAATGTCACCACACCCATGCCAAACATATCACCACAGCTGCTGTATCACCATTTTCACCATGTCACTAGGCCTCATGGGACTACTGTGCGTATGGGGTGCCTTGTTGACCAGAATAAAGGTCATGATCCCATGCATAACTGCATAGCTATATCTTCCATATTAGCAAATCAATAGAAAATGCCTACCATAAGAAAAAAATGAGGTATGGCAATATAATCATTGTTTTTAGGGAAAATGGTATGGGGAAAACTAGAAAAGATAAAAATAGAAAATTAATTAAAATGAAGGCCCAATGAATGAGATATAATAAACTGAAGTGCTTGATTGTGGGGATCTGGTTATGTAATGGGGTCGCAGGTAGCATGAGACTGCAGTTCTTCATAGTAGATCTTATATAACAAGTAAGCTTTTTAAAGTATGTGTATCTTTGAGGAAAATAAAACTAAATTTAAAAGGAAGTAGGAGGTGGAGAAGGAAGAGGAGAAGGAGAGAACCACGTCACTAAAGTCCCTTGCTGCACTTCTCTGAAATCTTGGGTGCAAGTTGATCACAAAAAACAAAAATTTGCTCTCTAAGAAGGAGCCAAGCCCTAGAGGCTGACCCTTCAGAGCAGCTGCCAGCTTAGCGGCTGCAAAGAGCTATGGGAGCCATAGCCACAATGAGCACCAATAGGGACAGAACCCAGAAAAGGACAGTTGCAGAAGTGCAAGCAGTAGCTCTAATTATCAGTAGTCAAGTTCTTTTTTACTGTCTCCAACTCCATCATAACTAGGAGATGGGCCTTGTTCATCAAGCTGGGCCATATTGAAAGTGTCAATGTAAATAACGCCAGCCATAGTTTTCTGAAAGACTTCACAGTGCTTCCTGATTAACTGGCTATAAAGAACCACAGTAGGAAAAGTTCAACAGAGTGCTGTAAATACATACCTACAGTTCACTCAACTAAAATTTACTTAACAAAATTAGAAGTGGAGTGCTCCGGCCCGCGGAGCAGTCAACTGGGGCTCGACCACCTACCTAGAACAAATGAGTTGGGGGGACAAGAGGCGCGAAGAATGGCAGCAAGACAAAACATTCTGATCAAGCTGCAAACTTTATTTTTCCGAACTGGGTATATATATAGAGGGGGAGGGAGAGGAAGGAGATTAGGTTGCTTGCTATTGGCTAGCTTGAGACAAAGAAGGGCCCGCTTATTGATTACTTGGGTGCAACTGGTACTCGTGGACACCTCATGTGCCTGTAGCTGATTGGCTTGGGGAGCGCGTGCACACCTCATGTGCCTGTAGCCGATTGGCTTGGGGAGCGCGTGCACACCTCATGTGCCTGTAGCCGATTGGCTCTGTGGAGCGCACAGGTTCCTGTAATCAATGCAATGTTTTTAGCTAGAAGCCAGGTGTAAGGTTCCCAACATCTGCTCCCCTTTTTATTACTTTGAGGGCGAGGAGAATGTAGGTAGGGTAGACTTTAACCGGCTGGGGGAGGCAGAGGCCTGACTCCTCCTGGGCTCATTCTGAGCTTTAGGGTACCTTTTGGGAGGAGAGGAGTTGGGTACCAACCTCTTTGCAAGTCAGCTTACCTCTCAGGAGACTCGAAGTGGCCGTATGTACAGGCCTCTCCTTGCAGTGCTTTGCCTTGCACCCAGCGGTGTCTATCACAGCTACTTGGCTGTGAAGCATACCTTCGAGGGTTATGCTGCTCCCGCAGGAGGGGAACCTGGCAGGAATCGTGGGCTAGCACCCCAGCGGCTGCACGGCTCAGAGTCCGCTCCATGTTTCAGCATTTCTAATTGTTGATAGTGCACCTGAATAGGCCTTCCTAGTACACTGTTAAGTTGGTCTTTGGCTAAGTTGGTTACACGTCTAAGAATCCAGGGGGCAAAGGAGAGGATGAGGGTGATAGAAACTAAAGGTCCTAAGAGGAGAAGGAGATAGGGGAGAATTCCGTTGAGTCCACCCCAAAGGGGGTGTTCAGACAGTTTTCTTCTTTTTTCCAAGTCTTCTTGTAACTGTTTTATCTTGTCTCGGACGATGCCTGGTTTGTTGGCATAGAAGCAGCAGTGTTCCTGTAAAGCCAAACAGATACCTCCCTGTTCTGCAGTAAGTAAATCTAGACCTCGTTTGTTTTGAAGGACAACTTCTGCTAGGGAGTCTACTTGGTCTTGGATGTCACTAATGGTACTGGACAGAGCCTGGACATCATCAATTAGTTGTTTAGAGAGCTTTATGTATGAATGGACTGCAACTCCCAATCCTGCAGTCCCTGTGGCAACTGCTCCAGACGCCTAATCCAACTAATAGGGGTATGAATGTTAATGCTCTTTTTTGTCGCCCCGCAATATGGTCTAAGCTGGGAATGGGGACAGGCTCGTCTCCGGGGAGAACATCTATATCTGGTAGTAAGGTAGCCAAGACACATAGCCCGGTCCAGTTAGCGGGCAAGGCTGAAAAGGCCAGGTTGTTTCCACAAACAAATATTTGTCCATGACCTGGGCAAAGGGGGGTTACTATAATTGGTTATGCTGCTACAACTAGTAAATTCTATAAAGCCGACGGGAATGTCGAAGCTATTATTTTGAGCTATGCCTTGTAAGCACGGGGAGGGTGGAAATATTGTAGGTTGGACTCTAAAAGGTAAACTAGGGTTACATTGTAGCTGTTATTTATTAAGGGTGGATATATTGACAGGAATAGCTAAAGGCATGGGGGTGCCTAGGCTCATACATAACCAGCAATCCTCGGCTAGGTGAGGGTTAGATATGTTAAGAGCTTGATGTGTGGCTATTAAAATGTCAGCAGTCTGGGTATGTAGGTCTACTCCCCGCAGTTTGGGGAAAGCTAGTAATTCAGTGGGGGGTGGATATGGTTAAATCAGTGAATTCTTTAGCCACGGCCTTGATTTCTTGAATGAGAATTAAGGCTTCTTGAATGGAGGTTTTTTGGAGAAGGGGTTTTTGGTGGATTGTTGGTGGCTCGGGGTTGTTTAGAATGGGGGCTAGAATACCGGTGGCTGCGGGCGGTAGGTTTGAGGGTGCATAGGGGGCAGCCGAAAAGCTGGGAGATCTTTAAGTAAGGGGGCAGAAGAGAGAGGAGGCCAGTCAAGGTTATTG
This sequence comes from Artibeus jamaicensis, assembly GCF_021234435.1. Taxonomy (NCBI): domain Eukaryota; kingdom Metazoa; phylum Chordata; class Mammalia; order Chiroptera; family Phyllostomidae; genus Artibeus; species Artibeus jamaicensis. Next base: position 6,546,054 of record NW_026521249.1, on the reverse strand, counting down.
TAAGAAGCTGCCTCTTTTTCGAGTTCGGCCTCTTCTGCTGGGTTTAATTGGTCGACATGGTTATTTGAGGAATTACGGGAAGGGTTAGGGGTTTTTTTAATCTCTTCCTCTATGTTAATAGAAATTGAAGGGCAAATTGAGGGGGGCCCTCGAAGGGGGCCGAGATTGATTTTTTGAAATTTCTTGTCCCTCTTTACAGAGATTTTGGGCTGAAGGGGCCCTCGAGGGGGACCGGAATTGATTTTTTAGAACTTCTTTTCCCTCTTTACAGAGGCTCTGGACATCCAGAGAATGCCCATGAGTGACTAAGATTTCTTTAATAAGATTAAAATAACTGAAGGCAGTGGTAGGGACGGTCTGGGGGCCAGAGACTCCATAATAGTCATTAAGGCAATCTCCAACCCGGTTCCAACACTGCGGGTCAATCGTCCCCTCTTGGGGGAACCAGGGGCACATTTTGAATATAAAGTCAAAAAATAAAACTAAATCCTTTTTCTTAACTCGAGTTCCTCGCACCTTGAGAGTTTGCTTTAATCTACTTATAAAAATATCACTTTGTGAACATGCTTGTCCCATGATTGGGGGCCTTACCTGGCCGAGTTCGCCGTCGAGGGGAGGGGCTCCTGGATCTGTCTCGCGGTGAGTAGTCGCGGCGATCCAATCTGTGCGGGGAAGTCACTGGCGGGGACGGCGCTTTGTTCCGGCGGCTATCGGGCCTCCACGTTGGGCGCCACTTGCTCCGGCCCGCGGAGCAGTCAACTGGGGCTCGACCACCTACCTAGAACAAATGAGTTGGGGGGACAAGAGGCGCGAAGAATGGCAGCAAGACAAAAGATTCTGATCAAGCTGCAAACTTTATTTTTCCGAACTGGGTATATATATAGAGGGGGAGGGAGAGGAAGGAGATTAGGTTGCTTGCTATTGGCTAGCTTGAGACAAAGAAGGGCCCGCTTATTGATTACTTGGGTGCAACTGGTACTCGTGGACACCTCATGTGCCTGTAGCTGATTGGCTTGGGGAGCGCGTGCACACCTCATGTGCCTGTAGCCGATTGGCTTGGGGAGCGCGTGCACACCTCATGTGCCTGTAGCCGATTGGCTCTGTGGAGCGCACAGGTTCCTGTAATCAATGCAATGTTTTTAGCTAGAAGCCAGGTGTAAGGTTCCCAACAGTGGAGGTTACAGGTAACAGCTTCTTGTGGCACGGACTAGAGAATAGGTGAAAAACCCATACAACTTATAATATATCTCCCACAAGTTTGCTAGATGTTGAATGTTCTCCATTGTTGACCTCACACATAAAATTTCTAAGGAGACACACACAGGGCCTATACGTAGTGAGACTTTGTACAGAAATGTTGAAAAAACTGGAGTCACTCTTATTTAAGCCATGTCGCCAAACCAAAACTTATTAAGTAACCTGACTGCAGTTTCCCCCTCTTATAGGAGTGGAATGTTAAACCAATCAGTCTGGAATTTCTGGCTCAATAGTTGGAAGTCAATCTGCATGATAAAATCCCTGCCATTCCCTCCCCCTCAAAAGAAGATGACCTGGCCTTCCAAAACAATTCTTTCTTTCATTTTGCCAGTGCCTCCCCTGTCACAACCCTCTGCCTATCAAAACCTTCCATTTTCTATAGCCTCTTCCAGGGCCTTTCAAATTGCTAAAGGGAATGCCGCCTGATTCGTGATTTAATAATCACTTATTAAAGCCAATTAGGTCTTCAAAGTCACTCTATAACTGTCTCTACAGCTCAGGTCTTGGATAGTGAAGTACCAGCTTCACCATTTCCTTATTTTATAACCTTACAAAATGTTTTTTTAAACAAAGTCTTTGCTTGTTTTTATGAAAATGGTATCATAATACCAAAATGTGAGATTGCTTTAAGGATTATGAGAAAATGTGTGTAAATCACTAAGTAATATGTCTGGCATACAGAAAATGTTAGACAAATAATAGCTATTACTGTATTCTCAAGGAAAGATTATAGAAAACGGGGTAAAAAAAACTAATGTGTATTGTGCTCTTCATGTTCTAGAAATATTGCATGTACTTTTATTGAAACTTTATATTCCACCAGGGTCACAAAGATGGTTCCTGGTGGAGTTCAGATTTGAATATAGGACTATCTGACTTCAAAAACTATGCGCTTTCCACTAAAATTTCTAACCTGAATTCTGTTAGTGTATCATCAAATGTTAATCCCTCAGATCAAAACCTCTTCTCTCTTTCTGATCTCCACATGTCACTTAGAAAGAAAAAGACCTTTGAGGACATGGTGCAGCTGAGAGAAAATGTTTGATCAGAAGAATGAAAAAAGCAAAGCCCCAGAAAATTTGGCCCTACATAGAGGATCTAATGCAGGGGACCCCAAGTACCAGGTGAGCTCACCCAGATGCCAAGAATGGAGGGGGAATGAAAAGCAATGAGGAGAAAAATAAGGGATGATTTAGAACTATGGAGATGAACTACATAAGCAGCCCTACTAAAATACAAACACTTCCCAAGACAAATATTTAAATTTGGAGTCATATTAGAAGTCTTACTATTTTGTTTAGTGTACCAAACATTGAATGTTAGTATATTCCAATTAATGAATACTTAGGGATATCAGTCATGTACACTGCATACTCTCAAGTTCTATAGAGAGAAAGAAGAACAAAAATACAGTCTTTACTTTCAGGGAGTTTACCATGTGGTACTTCTGATAAAACATTCCAGTTAAAAATGACAGTAATGAAATACCACAATGCTTGAGAGTTGGGAAGCATTTAATGAGTGGTACTCACAGTATCTATGGAAGAAACTCGGAAACCAAGATATGACTGTCAGTTGGATAAGCCAGGGAAAATTTCATTTGAGTTAAACCTTGCAAATAAATTTGAAATCAAAGGGGAAGCAGGATTTTGAAAGAGGTGAAGGAGTGAATTAATGGGCATGATGATACCACCGTATGTTGGAGGAGCAGTGATTTCCTCGGGCTGGAAATGAGAACTAAGGCTAAATAGTCATAAAACATAAGGCTGGAAAAAATAAGATTTCCTGAATCTTATTTTTTTTTTAGAACTGTAGGTATCAGGCTACAGTGTTTTACTTTCTACTAAGAAGGAGCCATGAAGATTGGCGTTTGTTTGTTGTGTTAATCAAAAAACATGGTGAAAACTTCATTCCTTATCTCTTTACCTCAGTTTGACCTATAGATTCAAAATGTAATGTCAACATAAATTCCAGAAAAAATTTTTTTAGATGTTGACATGCTAATTTTAAAATTTAAATGGAAGGCAAAGAACCCAGAATGGCCAATTAGGAAATTCTGAAAAAGAATAAAGTCAGGGCCTTATATCACTTGCAAGATTTACTATAAAGCCACAGTAATCAGTGCCATGCTGTACTGTGAAAAATTTAGATACACAGATCAATAAAATAGAATAGAGAGCCAAGAAATAGATGACATAAACACAATCAACTGAGATTTGATGCTGGTTCAGAAGCAACTCAAGGGAGAAAGCTTTTTCAACAATCGGTGGCAGAATAATTAGACATTCTGCAGGGAAAAAGATAAAGAACTTTGATCCATACCTCACACTATATTTTAAAAAATTACTTAAAATGGTCATAGACCTAGAGGTAACAGGTTAAAGTATAAAAAAGTCCTACTAGAAGAAATCTGCATTGCCTTGGGTTTGTCAAAGAGCTTTTAGATACAACATTAAAAGTGTAATCCATAAAAGAAAATACTGATTAATTGGACTCTCACAATTTTATTTTATTTTTTTATTTTTATTTTTATTATTTTTAATTTTATTGATTTTAAACTGTTGCTTTGTGAAAGACACTATTAAGAGAATAAAAAACAACTCACTGATCCAGAACACTATATTTGTAAATAGCATATCTGAGAAAAGACTTGTGTGGAGAACATATAAACACTCCTGGATCTCAATAATTCAAGAAATAAAATACCAAAATAGAAAAAGGGCAAAACATCTGAATAGACACTTTACCAAAAAAAGATATATGGATGGCAAATAAACACATGAAAGTGTACTTAATATCATTAGTTTTTAGGGTAATGCAAATATAAAACACATCGAGATGTCACTATACATCTATTAGAGTGTTTTAAAATTTATTTATTTACTTATTGATTGATTTTAGAGAGGTAGGAATGGGGTGAGGGAGAAAAAGAGAGACAGACATCGATCTGTTGTTTCACTTATTATTTTATTATTGTTCAAGTCGTTTTCTGCTTTTTCCTCTCACCCCAGCCCAACACCCCAGCCTTTCCCACCTCCCTCCCATTCCCCCCTCCCCTCCCCTCGTTATTGTCCGTGTGTCCTCTATAATTGTTCCCACAAACCCTTCACCCTTTTCCCCTGAAATTCCCTCCCCTCTGGTCACTGTAACCTTGTTCTCAATTTCAATGTCTTTGGTTATATTTTGCTTGCTTGTTTGTTTTGTTGATTAGGTTCCTGTTAAAGGTGAGATTATATGCTATTTGTCTTTTACCACGTGGCTTATTTTGCTTAGCATACTGCTTTCCAGTTCCATCCATGCTGTTGCAAAGAATAGGAGCTCCTTCTTTCTCTCTGCTGCATAGAGTTCCATTGTGTATATGTACCATAATTTTTTGATCCATTCATTTACTGATGGGCACCTAGGTTGCTTCCAGCACTTGGCTATTGTAAATTGTGCTGCTATGAATATTGTGGTGCATAGGTTCTTTTAGATTGTTGTTTCAGGGTTCTTAGGATATAATCCTAGCAGTGTTGTTCCACTTATCTATGCATTCATTGATTGACACCTGTATATTGTCTGACTGGGGATTGAACCAGCAAAATTGATGTATCAGGGGGACACTCTAACCAACTGAGCTACCCAGCCAGGGCAGTTCAAGATTTTAAAAATCCGACACTATCATATGCAGATGAGCACAGAGAGTAACTGTAACTATTACATACATCTTGCGAGAATTAAAAATGTTACAGGTACTTTGGAAAAAATGTATTGGTTTTATTTAAAGTTAAATATCAGTATGACCCCTGGACATGAACTAAAGGGGCACAATGCTGGTGGGAGGTGGGGTGCAGGGCAGAGAGGGATAAAGGGACAACCGTAATAGCACAAGCAATAAAATATACTTTTTCAAAAGATTTTATTTATGTATTTCTAGAACTAAGGGAAGGGAGGGAGGAAGAGAGGGAGAGAAACATCAATGTGTGGTTGTCTCTCATGTGTCCCTCACCAGGGACCTGGCCAGCAACCCAGGCATGTGTCCCGTTTGGAAATCAAACTGGCAACCCTCCAGTTTATAAGTCAGCACTCAATTCACTGAGCCACACCAGCCAGGACTAAAATATACTTAAAAATAAAATTAAAAAGTTAAATAGAAACTTAACAAATGACTCAGCAATCCCACTACTGGGTTTCTAGCCAACTGAACTGAAAAATGAATGTTCACACAGCTGTGTTCATCAAACTAGAAGGAACCTAGATGTCCTTCAGTGGGAAAATTGATAAACAAGCTCCAAAGCACCTGTACAAGGCAATGCAGAATCTCTTGTTGATTTGTGCAACAACATGGGTGAAACGTAAAGGCATTTTGCTAAGTGAAACAAATCAGATCCCAAAGGCCACATTTTTTTATATCTAAGAAACAGGGAAAACTATTGGAATGGAAACTAAATCAGTAGTTATCAGAGTGTGGGATTAGGGGGTGGGAAGACTACAAAGAGAGAGCACAAGAAAGTTGTGAGGGAACTAAAACCCATGAAACGAGGTACAACAAAGAGAGGGCTTTTGTATGCAAAAAAAAAGCCAAAAAAAACCCCAAGACAATAAAATAAATAAATAAATAAACACCAACTTCTATTTCAAACTGATTTTTATTTCCTCAGAGCAGAAACATGTTAACTATAATTAAAGGATAAAACCAATTATAATGAAAGCTGGTGAAATACGCAAATCCGACTCATAACTCTTGCTCGCCCCTTCTCCTTTCCCATGATCAATGCAGAGAAAAAACTCAGACTTTGCCCATTATCCCACTGAATCTCCCCTGGTTCTCTTTGTGTCCCTCAAAGTGTATTTTTATCACACTAGTCCCAAAAAAGGCACTCAAAAAGTTCCAAGAAAAAAAATTACGGACTTTTAATAGTCCTTCAACAAATCAAGCTGTTTAAGTTCATTTCATGTAATGTTTTCCAAAACTCACAATTTTCTCTTCATGTAAATATCCATAAATTCTGTAAAACTTTATATTTTACATCTATTAATTTGGTAATTTATGTCTATTAATTTAGTAAAATATACTTTAAGAAACACTTATAAATGTTAGAATGCACTTTTGGATAATATGTAAAAGACTAATTTTGGATTCGTAAAAGTGTTGAGGTCTTCAGGAATTTGAGAGATATGGGTGAATTGTTTTTACTGCTGATCTACAGACCACATGATATTCATTAAATTTATTATATTCATAAAACCACAGTCCACATGTCCCAGCCCCAGAGCGGCATCACAATTTAAAAACTCAATCCATGCAACTGAAACTCATTTCAAAATAACGCAAGTTCCTAAGCTTTTGCATACCGTGGAAGAGCTGTCGAGTTCCTGCAGCAGTTTTCAGAATGCTCCTTTGTTCCTTTCCCCTGTATTTACACAGACTACTTCCACCTCTCTTGTCTCAACCACTCCTGAAGAGCTCCTCCAACCCTCCCTACTTCACGTCTCCTTTGGTTCAGCTGCGTTTCACATTTACTCTTGAATCTCCAGGACTGAGTTGAAGAAGTCTGGCAAAGTAGACTTTCCTTAGTGGGGGAGCGAGGGGAAATAATCAGCAGGTTCAGGCACAACCGCAGAATCCTCTTTATTAAGGGAGGAAGGAAAAGCCAGGAAATAGTGGTGATGCTTATTCCATTATACACCAGAAGGGGTCATAGTCCTACCTGAGGAACGCATTTTAGCTGTAAGTGAGCGGGAGATGAACATTAGGGGAACTCAAGGCCTCCGTGCTTATTGACCAATTGTGACCATGCTGGCCAATTTTCATCTGGGTAAATACAAAAAGAGAATAATACTTAGAGATGATGTCAGCGGGGATATTTTGAGAAGCCAATTGGGGTACTGCAGGGGGATCCATGGGTGATGTAAAGGAGGATATCTGTGTGCCCAACTCTCCTGTGGACCCATCCCAGGCACCTCGTGGTGGGCTGGGCTGCTGTCCACCGAAGGGACAGAGCTTGGGAAGAACAGACAGATGCAGATGGAGGAGAGAGAGCCGAGGTGGGAACTGCTGATCCAATTGGTCCATCTGGTCAAAGTTGAAGACAGTTGGAGAGGAACGGCTGCCAGGGCGCTTCGACCTCCTAGATCATGCACAGATGCAGCTCTCTGTCCAACGCTATCACAGAACTTTTCAGGGAAGAGGAATCTGGGAAACGTGGGTTCCAGCTTGGTTACACAGAGCATTCTACCTACCATGGGGGTGATTCGTGAAATGAAAACACACGCACACACACACTTCTTCAGTAGCATCACACTATATGCCACTTTTCCATTCCTGTTGGTCACAGTGAGAGAACAATGAAGAGGAGTTTGGGCAGATCTGGACCTTTGCTGATAAGTGGTACACAGCAACACTGTTGGAGACCATGTTCTGTGATGGCTAGGGGCAAAAGCTCAGGGTTGCTGGGTCCAAAACCCTGGGGCCTATCACATGGGTGCTAAGTGTCTCAGGCTAAATACTTAATGCCTCTAATTCCTCTCTCTATTCTTCAGCGAGTCATTGCAAATACCCACCTTACAGGACTGTTGTAATAACATATGTAGAACACCTGGGCTTAAACATGAATAGAAAGCTCAATTTAGAAATGACTGAAAACAAACACCAGTGAGAATCCTGCTTATGCTTATCGATATAATTTTAAAGTCTTTTATCGCTGAGACAAAATGGTTTTAAATTATAGTTATGTATTTTTAACTTATGTTTTCTCTTTTTCATTATCAATCAAAATGTTTATACTTATAATTATTTAATAACATACAGGTAACTGAGTATATTACATACATAATATAATCTCAGAATTCAGAATATTCAATTTTAAATTATAATTTGACATAGAATACATAGGCATAAATTGGCATAAGTGTAACTCCCAATTACTGAATGAACAACTAAAATAATTTAGTGAAAGGCAGCATACTTGGCATTCTAATATCTTAGAAATTGAGATAGGAAATTCTATTTCCCTGTTTTTGATAAATCTATATGTCTGCATGAAGTTCCTGGAAATTAAAGCTTCATAATCTGAACCCTTGCTTAGGTTAATGTCAATACATTAGCCCTTTCTCTTCATTATTTCCTGATAATCAATAGTGATCTCCTATCCTTGGTTTCTCCTTTATAACTACTTGCCCTGAATGAGACAATCATTCGTTTTGCTATGATAAAGAAGACCCCACGGCTCTCTGACTTTGTGTCCCAGATCCCTTGGCATTGACTCAGATGTTCCCCGTCCTGCCCTCCCTCCTGGTTTGCTCTTTTCTGCAATCCTGATTAAAGCACCGTGTACTTCTCTGGGTAATTTACAAGATGCTTTAAAAGGAAAGACCCTGGGCAGAAAAATATGAGTCAATTTGCATAAATTAGATGATCTTTAACTCATACTGAATATTTGCTTGCTGTTACCTTTTAGGGGTTGTGTTCAATACTAGTAGGTATTGGCATGTGATTTTTTCTGGCCTATCATTAAGTACAAATTAACTGGAAAGAATTTTTGTTCTTTTTTATACACATGAAGATATAGGATTATTGATTGATTCTGTATAGCTCATTTTATTTTTTAAATATTTTATTTATTTATATTTAGAGAGAGGGGAAGGGAAGGAGAAAGAGAAGGAAAAATATCTGTGTGTGGTTATCTCTCACGTGCCCCTACTGTGGACACGGCCAGCAACCCAGGCCTGTGCCGTGACTGAGAATCAAACCAGTGACTCTTTGGTTCACAGGCCAGCAGTCAGTCCACTGAAGCCACACCAGTCGGGCTGTATAGCTCATTTTAAATTAATAACTTATTTTTATTTATTCACATTACCCAGCAAAGTGAAAATCAGATTTAGGCTATTCATTGTCATTCATTTCAAGGAGGGACAAGTGGGCACCTGCCCACCCATTACATTTCACTTATATTACAATTTGTACGGCTCCAAATTGAGGGGACTTTTTATCCAGGAGGCAATGAGTGATCCCCAGCAATGACGGAATTGGGGAGTGCAGGTCCTCAGTCAGTATGTGTTGAAACACGGGACATATATTCAGGCCCTAAACAAAGTTTTCCTTAGAAGAGCCATGACAATTTTCCTGAAGCTCAAGCTTTATGAGGCAATGCAATGCTCCATTTGGCCAGTAGATAGCACTCAAGATATTTCAATAAGAAATCTTGGTGCGATTTTACTCTGCCTGGGAAATATTAGACAGGTTCATTTTAGATGGGGAAAATAAATGCCCCCAAATGCTTGGAAATTGGGATTTTGTACCAAACTTCAGCAGTCTTGTCATGTAAATTTGTACCTTATCAGGAAAAGAAAATTAGCCCACTTGTTTCCTAACAATTTCCTTTTGAAGGCAAGAAAAGTACCACTCATTTGACACAGTTGAAATAAAACATGAAAGCAGTGCTTAACTGATAATGTTGAGATCCAGAAAGACCACAAAGTGGAATGTGCCCGTTGCATTTCACGAAAAGACTCAAAATGCTACACCTTTTGCACTCATCCACCCTGCTAAAGAGCACAGTTCAAAAGTTGCATGTATTTCAGAATGCAATGTTCAACTAAGAACCTGGCTGTAAAAAAAAAAAAAAGAAAGAAAGAAAAAAGAGAGCCATAATTACTTGAAGGTGGTGGGCAATGCCTTGGAGTGGCTAAATCTATGAATATGTGTAGTTGCAGCTGTGTTTTGATAAATGATGGCTTCTTTGGTGCATAAGGAGCAACTCATATTCCTTTTGAGGTAAGAAAAGGTGAAGTGAGCAGCTCCCACGATTTTGAACAATCTCCCACTTGTCGCAACCTCAGTTCATCTGATACAGCAAGTACTGGTCTGTGTTAAACAAGGTGATGTGTGCTAAGGTGCTGTCCAAGCAGATACAGAAAACTGGAGGGTGAGAAGTTAGAAGATGAGAGTCATTCGAATATCTATCAAAGAGAAATTCAAGGTAACTGAGTGAGGAAAGACCATGTCCAGGGAAAATGCCATCTGAAAAAGAATCAGAGAAAAAAAACCTAAAGAAACAACTTCAAATTTCTTCTGCAGAAAATTGGTGGTCAGCCTCTTTAAAAAGTTTAAAAAGGGAATGAGGATAGGTTTTCATTCCCTGCTCTGGAGGGTCCAACCTCAAGCTTTAGCAGCTGCTGCCCAAAGCCCATTTGAATGGATTTACATGCTCAGGAAAGCTCACCCAGGATCCTGCTAAAAATTTTCCTCATTTAGCCTCAGATTGCCTGAAACTACTTTCAGCCCTCGAATTTCCTATTCATGTGAGCCATTAAATGCCTTTCTGTTGTAGTTGTTTGACTCACTTGGGCTGTATGGGCATTTGCAACCAGAAGTGACATATTAATATGCAGGAGAGGTGAGGGGGCCATTCCAATCTCTTTTCCTCCCACAGTTCTGTGTTCCCTCTTCTAGGAACCCTAAGCATTTTCAGATTGGAAAACTTCCATTTGATTACCTAAAAGAGTGTTCTGTAAATGTGTTTTTCCTTTCCTGCCCCTTTCTTAATCACTGTGGGTCAAACAGTTGGCAGCTCTACCCTACCCAGAGTAAGAAGCCTAGCAACGTGAAAAAAGCCACTGACTCTGGGATCTAGTCTTCTTGTGCCAGTTCCGGGCTGTATGACCATGACCTTGGGAACATCACTTTTCCTCTCTGGGCCTCAGTTCTATCACCCATAAACTGAGGGGGTAAGCAAGATATTCCAGTTTCAACCATCTATGGCTCTGTTCTCCTGCCTTGTCTCCATATATGAGGCAACAACATCTAAAGCAGGTGAAATGATTTCCTGGTAATGACACTAATCAAATATTATGTACAAGGAGAAAAGGTGATTAGTCAGTCAAGTATGGACAATGCATGGGAACACATGGAAAGATAAAGGTGGGCTTATAAAGGCAGTCTGATGTAGTGGGTAGGGCTGTAACATGAGCACACAGAGAGAAGCTCTCCCTGCCTTGTCAATCTTGAGGGATGTTCTTTTTACCCAGTCACCCTCTCATCTGGAACTCGCTGGGAACCCCAGGCTGCCTTTCTTTCCCTCCCTCCAGCTTCTCTTCTTGGCTGTTAACAGTTGCATCAACCACCAGCACACTCCTGGTAGCACCTCTGACACCCAAGTGAGGAGATGGTGAAGAGACAGTGCTGTGACCACCAAAGGCGGAGAAGAAACGATTTCACCACAAAGGTATTCTTCTATTTGTCTTTGAACTCAGAGCAACTGAGTTCTTTAACAATAAGTTAATGTGATAAAATGTATAAATTCCTCAATTACATCCACAAAGAAAACGTCCAGTTCTCTCTTGGACATTTAGAGTTAACTCCTATACAGTTAAGAAGGTAAATAGGTTCTAATGATAGTCTGTTAAAGCCTCAATGCATTAAAAATGTGGGGGCTACAGTTCCGTGGGGGGGAATGAAAGAAGGGAGGGAGGAAGGAGGAAGAGAAAAAAGGAGAGAAGAGACAAAGAAAACATTAAATTTCTGGGAGAACAGCTGTTCTCAACAATAGCTGTAGAATGAAATCTTCGGGGTGAAATATGCCAATGCTCAAGTCCACGGTTAGTGAAGTTAAAGTCCCCAGTGGTTCCATATGCAATCATGGTCATGAACAATGTTATACAGCATCATGTTTTATTGAATAGTTACTCAAGAATATTCAATTCCTCAACAGTGTGGCAACTTAAGAAGATTTTTAGTAGTTAAGAATTGATATTAAAAAGCCCACCAGCTTTTCATTATACAGGAATGAGAGGTCCCAAGGCCTCCTGAGAATTCCCCCATCCTTGGGGTAAGAACTTCCATGTCCTTGAATCCCAGATCACACTTCTCTGAGGCTGCACAGCAGCCCTGTGCCAGGTACTTTTCCTTATCTCTCACCCTTCTAACGTTATGACCAGATAAATGCTTTAGGCTCAGTACCATCAAACCTCTTTTGGCATCCATAGATTATTCCCACAACTCTTATTAGCAAAAGGTTCATTCATTCACTACATCAAGACTTTTATAACTGCTGGCCAGTGGAAAAATACCAGAGGCAGAGTGATGAATTGGAAAGAGCACTGCACTGAGAAATGGAAGGCCTTGAATCAAGTTTCAGGTTAGCCCGTGCTTTTCCAGTTGGCCTGAAGCAAGTCACTAACCTTTTGAGCTTCCATGTCCTTAAGTGCAAAGTGAGAAATTAGTTAATGTCTAATATCCAGTGCAACTCTGAAATGTTATATTCTTATCCACATTCTGGTAATAACATAATGAACAGTTAGGGTGAGGAAATAAATACAGAAAAGACACCAAAAAAGCTGGCAGTCCAGATAAACCATTGACAAAAGCTGACAAATTTGCCCTCAGAAAAATTAACAATATCCCTATAAGTTGTCTTCTTACAAGACCACAATGGAATTATATGGTAGTAAACTTGGTAGATTACCTTTTCTGCTCCTTGTTACGTGAAATGACCATTCTCACTCACCTCACCTTTGCAAAATTGAAAGGCAAAGATCTGATTTTCTAGTTGTTAATTGCCTCAAGGAGAGAAAGCGATGATGTTTTTAAAAAATCTAATATTTTGAGAATAATTTAAAATAGTCCAACCCCAAGTTCAATTCACTGTTCCTTTATAATAGCTCTTGCCCCCTTGTCTCTCCCCCCGTTCTTTTCTTTCCAACTACGAGGACTGTTTCCTTATGCAACCTCCTCCTGAAGACCATCCGAAACGTTACCACTGCACGTGTCTTCATGCCTCGAATTGCGTGACTTGGCTACTCGGAAAAATTTTAAGCCTCCTTATTTCCTGCAGATCAAGCTAAACTGTTTACCGTGGCATTTCCAGAACTCTACTGTCTAGCCTATAACTTAGCTTCCCTCTCACTTTTTCCTCATCACATTTCCTCCAGTCTGTCTGGTCCACTTATTGTCCACCCCTCAATTATATCATATGAAGTCCCTCTACTATATCTTTGCTTACATTGTTCTTCCCACACAGGGTGGCTTTCTCCTTTTTTCCCCACATGTTTGTTGAATGTTTCCTGGTTAGACTGCATGTTCTGAAGGACAGAGTTAATGTATTCAAAGTATTAAATGCCTCTCTATGCTTCTGCCTATCTTCCCCCTTTCCTTCCTCCCTTTTTTTCCACTTTCCCATAGTATGTACACCAAAACTTAGGAAATACAATAAATTATCAGTAGTCCCCTTATAAATACAATACCAGACTTTAGTCAATGATGTTCTTGGCGCTTCTCTCTTACACAGGCTGATCAATGGGACATGCAAGTTCTCCCATGTCCCTTAGCTTGGAATTCAAAACCCTTGAGTACATTTCTTTGTGAGCATACTTGGATATGTATCCCAGTAATACTAAATTTAGGTTCCACTTTAAAATTTTATGTGTAAGTTTCCCCAAAGCACAGACATATTCTAAGAAATACAATTTTAAAACAAAGAGTGAAGTATTCCAGTCATTATATCACTTATTTATTTCAATAGCATATAAAGTCAGGCATGTCTCATTTGGAGACTTCGTGATAATACAATTGGAAACTACTAAATCAGGAAAGAAGCACACCTTCTGGTTTCATAGACGGGTCACCTGAGGCTCAGGCAGAGAGGACCAGGGGTCCAAGTAAAGCAGGCACCTTGCAAAGTTGTTGCCCTCCTTCCTCTCTGAAACAGGGATTCTTTCGGTCTGCCGAGCCCTTTCCCATTATGTCCTTCTGTTTCCCAGGACTGTTTGTAAATAAAATGCAGCCCTATCCAAGGATCTAAAGTTGGAAAGATCAACCCATAAAGATCTCTTCCAATTTTTGAAATTATCTTCCTTAATCTTCTAGGCTAGAGTAACTTCCCAGAAGTGGGATCTAAGCATCGGTAAAGACAGAATTTTTGTGGAGGTGGGCAGTAGCTATAGGAGGTGTTATAGATTTAGATATGCAAATAGTGATTTTGTTTGTTTTTTTGGGGGCCTATTGCAAAAAATAAGAAGAGTCTGGTGATAAGAGGAGGAATAAAACTAGTGCATCCCTGGCAATAGGGCTCCAGAAACCCCCACTCAGGTGCGGCAAGGGATTATTAGGATACATATCCCTGGATTGCTGCTCTCCCCCCATACAGAGAATGGCGTTATACTAGGAAATTATTCCACCTGCTGCCTCAAAAACAAAACCTCTAAAAGTCTGACTGAGGTCCCAGAACACTGGGGAATAACTTCCCTCCCCAAATCCACAATCTTGGCACAGCCAGTCAGTGAAAAGAAGTGTGGGCTGTTGTACTACCCAAGTCAATGCTCCTATCTTTGGGACCAAGGAAATGAGGCTGCTCTGCTTCAAATGTGATCCTTGACCATTTACAAAGTCCCTTCTCATTTCTGTGTTGGGGTGGGAGATAGTAAGTGGAGGTTCCTGAAAATTCCAACCCAAACTTTACTTTTTGTTGTTTTTTAAAAAGACTTTATTTATTTTAGTTTTAAGAGAGGGGAAGGGAGGGAGAAAGAGAGGAAGAGAAACATCAATGTGCAAGAGATAAATCAATTGGTTGCCTCTTGCCTGCCCCCAACTGGGGACCTGGCCTGCAACTCAGTAATGTGCCCTCACTGGGAATAGAACAAGTGGCCTTTCAGTTGGCAGGCCAGCACTCAATTCCCTGAGCCACACCAGCAATATTTATTTATTTATCTTTAGAGAGAGGGGAAGAGAGGGGAAAAGAAAGGGAAAGAAACACCCATGTGTCAGAGTGACATCCATAGGTTGCCTCTCCCGCCCCAACTGAGGACCAGGCTCACAATTCAGGCGTGTGCATCCCCACCAGAATGGAACTAGCAACCTTTTGCCTCGCCGGACAGCACTCCCTCCGTGGACGGTGGGTGACAGAGTGTTTTATTTATTTTTTAAGGGCTGGAAACCAATCTCAATTCCATTTCCTTGACTCAAAATATTTTCCTTCTGTACAAGCTTTGTAATTCAGGATGAAGTAAAATAGCTTTGCCTTTCTTATTCTGTTGAAGCAGAGACTCACCCCAGGAGAAGTAACTTTACCTCTCTGGACCTTAGATTTCCCATCTTTTCAATGAAGGAGTTGATGGCTGATGTTTAAATTCTCATCCACCGCAGACGTATGGGAGTCTGCGAGCCCCATTGTCCTCTGACTTTTCTATTCGAGTGTCCAGCACAGAGATAGTTAGAGGTTAAGGACCTCTTCAAAGGAGAGTTGTTAACACAGGGCTGAGAATCACCTGCAGTAGGTTTGTAGCCTCGCAATACCCCTCTCCAAGATTTTCGAAGAGGGAGGTTGCAGCAGGGTCTCCTCTCTTTACTCTTCTCCCTCGCTGGGCACAAGGTCTCTGCAGCGCATCTCCGTGGGTCTCCGGGACGAACAGCTCTCTGCACAATCTTCAAAGCAGAGTAAGCCAGGACGCTGCACCTAGCTGGATTTCTCATAGCGCTGCTGCTACCCCTCCTCAAGGTTCCTCTTAATTTCCACTATTTCCACTTCCAGAGATCCCTCCAGCCGAGCCAACAACACTTTGCACCCCTTACTCGGAGCTCTTCGAACCACGACTGCCCAGGAGCAGGGCGCTCTTCAGGGACGTCCCAGACCTCTGCCCTGCCTTGCCGCCCTAGCCTTTTCAGTTCGCAGCCTTCACACCCCGCCCTGCCCAGGATCCAGACGTTGCCTCCCCCCAACCCCAAAACTCCCTGGATGTTTCCAGGGTGCACTCTTTCACGCAACCACGCAAGGGGACCTCCCCTCTCTCACCTCCCCAGCAAAACGAGAGCCGGTTAGCAAGCAGGGCGCCTGACCCAGCGGGGCTATCCAGACCAGCCCTCTGCTGGGCGTGGGCGGAGGAGGCACCTGGACTCTCGGGGCTCAGGACACACTCAGCTCCGAACTGCAGCCGCATGGAGAGGCCGAATCACTAAATAATCTCACGCAGGAAACCAGCACCATAGCGCTCGACAGTGCACTTCCAGCCCGAAGACGCCCCAAGCGCTCACCCAGACCCCTGGACGCCGGAGTCCTGGGCGCTGCTAGAGCCCAGCACCTTGTACTGGAGCTCCAGCGGCCCCTCCTGCTTCTTTCCTACCTGGTCTAAGGAGGGGCACGCGGGGGCCGGATAGTCAGTGCCCGCCCTCCCCCTTCCCGCCCGCCCACCCGGCCAGCGCTGCGCAGCGCTGCGCTTGGATTCCGGGAGGCAAGCACCGCGCCGTGTGTCCCCGGCGTCCTCAGTCCTGCCCCCGCGAAGTGGAGATGTACGAGAGGCAGGCGAGGGCGCGCAGCTCCTGAGACGCCGTGCCAGCCGGCACCATGCACCTACGGCCGCTGCCCCTCGTCGTGGTCCCAGGCTTATTGCAGCTGGTGAGTGCTGGTCCAGCCATGCGCCCCACGCACTGGGGACGCGTTTCGGCGGGAAAACCGCGCGGGTTCGGACGCGGAGCCTTGCGCTGCTTGGGACGTGGAATTAGAGAAGAGAGCCTTGGAGAGAGTTGGGGGTTGCCTCGGGGGTTGGAGGGGAAGAGTCAAGGGTTACAGTGGAGGAGACCTTGGGGCAATGGGGAGCTTAGCAGGGGTTGGGACTTGAAGTCTGGAGTAAAGTAGTCACAAAGTGGCCGAGGACCTGTGAGAGGAAGAAGAGGTTTATTGACTAGAGGCCCAAGGGGGATGAGAGTAGAGGATTATGGTGAGGATGGACTGAAAGACCTGACTCCAGCCCACAGTTTGAGGGCTTGGCGGTTTCTATTTTTCACGTGTTTTGCCCGTACGACCGAAGACACTTCTTCCAAAACCTTACGTAGTGCATCCTCGTTCACAGGGCCAGTGAGTGAGGCTTGCTGGGGGGGGACTTGGGTAAAATGCCGATCTAGGGGGGCGACTTGATTTCTCTTTCCTTCCTCTGGCGCTGGGGACTGGGATGGGGTTTTCTGCAGGCGACGCAGGGTGTAACTTTCACACCGGTCTGTACGCAGGCTCTCGGGCATCTGTAAGCAGCATGCGTGATCCCCAAGACTTCTTCCGCTCGGTCCTGCGGCTCAGGGGCCGCTGAGGAATAGGCAGGGTGCCAAAGGTGTTTCAGGGCTCGCCGACGTGGCTCCGGGCGACTGTTGGCACTGTGTGCAACTCATTGCTCCTCGCGCCCTGCTCTCCCCCCTCCGAAATACACCTGTATGCTGCATGTATGGCTAGTTAATTGTACGTAAGGGACATTCCCAAATAAGATTTTCAAGAAGACAACTTTTAAAGTAAAAATATAGAAGGGGACTACTTTGGCTCAGTCTGCATCTGTGATGGATTTCTCCTGCTTTGTTGGCACAAATCTTGATAGGGTGCTGTGAAGAGCTTTCTTCAGATGCCATGGTTTCTTTGGCTGTGATAGGGAAGACTACCCAGTTAGCTCTGGGCTGTTAAAGCAAGATTAAGGATCTGGAGCACTTAGAGAATGATGATCTTTCCCTTTTTTCTTCCTTCCTTATCCTTTCCCCTTCCTTCTTTCCTCCCTCCCTTTTCTATCTATTTTTTTCCTATCATTTTCCTTTACAGAGAAAGATCAAGTAAGTTATGGAAGTTTCTTTATAATATAAATGATATTATAGAGGCAGAGATACTTTGCAAGTTTTGAAAATAGAAAGAACTCTAAACGGTCTTAGGGAAGGGGAGAGGTTACTACAAGGAAGGGCTGGTCCACTCTTGTTACAACGATTAGCCGCATGAACCTGCTTAGCATTAACTAAGAAATTCTTATTTGGCATCAGGGAAAAAAACGCAGTAATGCTCTCAAGTGTCCTTGAATGAACCAGTACATACTGGTTAAAATATTGAAATAAATCTTACATTTAATTGAGGCATTGTGCAAGCAAAATATATGCCACACTAGTCTTTAGTATCACTTGCTTTTTAAAAAGTTTAATCTTGATTCCAATAAAAGATGATATAACACAGCAGTATTTGTATAGTGTGTGTGAATAAAACTCTGAAAGCCTAAGGAAATCAGGTACTTAGGTAGGATCTTCAGAATATCTCCATAAATCTCTTAGTTCATTAATTTATTTTGGCATTTGATGATCATGAACTATGTATCTGTTCCACTGTATTAGACTCAAAGATGAGAAGATGTATTTCAGCATATATTGGGGGAAAGTTCTGCCATATGTTATATATAAATGTTCATTTTTTTTCACACCACCATAGTCAATAGGGAATAGGAAATACATCTTGAAGGTATTACCTACCCTCCTTAAGAGCTGGATTCTAATATTATAGCATGGGTTGATTGATTACTTTTTAAGGAAGCTTATGTCAAATTCTAGTCCTTTTTTGGATTGTGCTTGGGTTGTAATGTTTTTTTCCTGGAGCAGTTTATTGTGGTAAGTGAGGCGGGGAGCTGCAGCTGTGTGATAAGCACACATTCCTTATGCTGCCATCCTTTTGGACAATAAAAGGCTGTTTACATTCTCCACGTTATTAGAGCTGTTTCCAGCCTTCTAACACAAGGGGGTTAAGATCTGAAAGGAAAATGAGTGGCTAGGCAGGGTAGATCTAAATTAAAACACCCCCCCATCCCTCTGCGTGCCTTACCACAGCTAGTTTCAAAAAGGACAGATTATGCTGTGGCCTGTATGGCTTGTCATTTTATTCTACCTTTTTCAGCTCATATTGAATTTTTTTTTTTGCTAAATCCTAACTGCAAATTGATCAAATGTGTTCTAGATTTTAAAACTAGGTTTTTTGTGTTTTTTTTAATTTCCTAGGAACCACATGTACCTAGTAGATCTGCCCCTTGCAGGGAGGGAGTTGGGGCGGCAGTGGGCTGTGGTTGGAATTGGATTTTACTTTTCAGTCTGCACTGCCTGACTGAAGAATACACTTTTTTTTAAAAGTTAAATATTTAAATATTTAAATAATTTAAATAATTTTAAATGTTTTTAATGAAATGTGATTCGTTTGGGATATTGAATTTAGTTTTAAGAAAATTGCATTTTATCTGAAAGCAGCCTTATTTAGGATTTGGCCCAAATAAGTCACTAACCCCATAGAATATTGGTGCAATAACTAGTGTTTTTACTTATTTTGTGATATTGAAAAATTTTAAGAAAACAATAAACTGATTTGATAAATATTTTAGATAGTTCATGACATATATGTGTATGTTACCTGTGTGCCCAGTTTTCCTGGTCTGTGTCCAATGTTTTGTTTAATAGACAAGTTGCTATACCTAGTTAATAGTATTGCTAGGCATTTGCGAAATCTAAATATCAATCCTGAATGTATTATTTTCTTTGAAATTTTTATTCAGCAACATATTCTTTATAAAAGTATTAACAGCACATTATTTCTTTTCTGCCATCTAATGAAGAAAAATTAGCATTTGAAATTAATATTATAATAAATTGAGTATTATTTCATGATGTGATCCGAGGTGATGACTTGCCAATGACAACTTCTTACAGATTTGCATAATAATTTATAACTCATAGTAAGTACGATTTTTGCCTTTAAGTAAAATGCAGATTGTAAAAAGATTAAATTTGAATTTAAATGGATATTAGCATGACTTTATGATAAAATTTAACTATGATTATTAAAATAAGTTTTTATATATTTTCACTTGTTTTTCTGTGATATAATGATGAATTTATAAAGTAATATATAAATTAAAAGTGCTGTAAGTTTAGTAAATTTTTAGAATCCTATCAAATCAGAATACGATGCAAGGTGTTAAAAGAATAATTTCATTCTCATTATATAGTCTCATCCCACATAAACTTAGCACGTTTTTGTTACCTAACAAATGAATAATTTTCATATTTGTTTAGTGTGATATTTTTAACCTATCTGTTTCCAGTTCTGTATAAGAAGTGATAACCGCTGACTGTCTTTCATTCAAAAATCACAATTTTCCGCATACAGTTGTTTTTCTCTCATACACTTTTGATCAATAAACATCAAATCAGTATTTCCCAGTGTAGGATCAGTAGTCATCTGTTGGCAAGATGACAATTCAGAGGAGAAAAAACATCATATCATGGTTACAATTTAGAGTTGGCTACACTTCAAAATTAACTCCTTCTTAAAAGCATTATTATCCTAGACACTTTAAAAAATGAGAATTTGGATTAGACAATTAAGTCTTCTATTCCAGCCACTCACCACCCAGTGTAAATTGTGTTCCTTTGGCTTACTCTTGTGCTACCTGGTTCAGTTTTAAGTATCTCTACATAGGAAACTGACTCTTCATGGGAACTTACTTTATAGCTTAACTAAATTTCCAAATGGAAAGAAAAAACTTTCTTAATCTGTGTTGTGCATTTTTTATAGTTTCTGATTAGTTGTCAAAATGCTAAAGGCAGAAGGCATTTTCGAAAAACCTTTTAGAGTTTTATGTTGTCAGCTTAAAATGTGTAGCTCTTACAAATTGAATGAATTAAGAAATATTGACTTTTATAATATGTTGCCCACCTTTTATCTGTTGAAGAGCTCACCAATGTCCTTTTAATAATTTAGTCATTTAGTAGTAGAAGTCCAAGATGAGAATAAATGTGTCACAGGTTGTGATTTTGTAAAAGCTCTAGGACTGCCGTACTGTTTATATATTTTACAGACTTCTTTACCTGAAGCTTTGCTGGGTAATATTTGAAAAATAATTACAGCTGCACAGTCAAGTGCCTCCAGTTAGGACTGTGTCAGCGTTTCTGTAAAGAATCTCATTTCTATCTTAGCCATAAGCATTATTGCCAGTTAAAAGTTGGCATTTAATATCTTGATTTGAGAATCAATTATTTTAAAGCTGCTTTATAAAATTGGTGCAAATGATTTTGAGCACTCGTCCACGTGAGACTACTCTCTAGATAATACTATAGTACACAGGATGACGATCAATGAGTTAATTTCTCTGTTATTCTTGCACAGTGGTTATAATGTAAATTGTTATATGTTTAAATTATTTCAAATAATATTTTCCAATTAGCCATTTTTATTGCACCACTCTAAGATTTTGTAACTCTATTTCATCATGAATATTTTTAATTGTGACAAACTCAGATGCCCTAGTCAGTATTTTTATGAGTCTCTATTATTAAGAATCTATTATCTCTAGTCATATGGCCAATGGTGTTGATGACAACTCCATTCTCAGTTCATTATCCTGCTCAATAAAAAAGGATCTAAAGCAATTTACAGTATAGATTTTCATATTATAGAAAGTATTGTGAGATATGATTGATCGAAAACTTCCATTTTATGTTATTTTTAATTTACAAAAATCTAGATTAAAACTCTCAAATAACAGCCTATTATGCTCTAAGATTAGTATATAAGGAGGAATTCTATTTCTTTACCATTAAAAAGGAAGGTTTTATTATTCAAATCCAAAAGCTATAGGATATATTCTTCTTTATCCTAGCCAGATTATTTAAGAAATTAAAATACTTAGCTTTAAAATTGCTATTCTTATACATTTTGCCTTTCTTAGATTTATGGACCTATAGTAAAAGAAGTGGAAATTTTATAAACTTAAACAACCATGATAATAATGCTGTCTTAGGTTTGCACATGCTTACATATTTTCAAGTTCTTTCATACAATTTATCACATTCTATTCTCTGATAAAACTATAAGATAGAGAAGGCCATTTTAAACACTTCCAGGTGTGTATTGGAAAATACAATGCCTATAGTGTCAAAGGCTTGGTTTTACTTCTAAATAAATTACAGATTCAGCCAATGGTTACTGACTGCTTTGACCCAGACTGTACACGGAGACTACATATAGCAAACACTGATGAGATTGCAGTAAATAAAATAGAACTGGTTCAAGAGTGTGCATGCATGTGTGGGCACGCGGGTGTGTACGCATCGTGGGCAGATCATGTAAACGGCCATGGGCCCCTCATCTCAAAAACGAAGTCATTAATGATAAAGTAGATGAAAATGATTCTTAACATGTAATTATTTTTAAAATATATAGTAAAAGTATTTCTGGATTTTTCTTTTTATGAATAACATCTTAAATTACAATACAATTTAATGTCTTATATACAAGCATAATTGTTTAAAGTAAAAATTTTATGTGCTGTTAACCATGTCATAAATAATACATATGTTTAAAATAGATTTAAAACACTATAAAACTGCTTATGTTATTCCTGATCATGCAAAAGGAAAATTTAGTGAAACTAGGCAAAGGGAATTGACAAATACTTATTTAATAAACAATCAACAAAATAAATAAAATTTTATTAAAATGGTGCATTCACGACTCTTCTCTATATGACTTTTAAGTTGTAAACTACTAACATTTAGTCACTGTTTTAATTTAAATAAAAAGTAAATCAGCTCTCAGTTAAATTCTAATTATTAAAATAAGGAACATTACAGTTTAATACTGTATGTACTTCAACCAGAAACCAGCACATGACTTTTTTATGCCGTAGGAGAATGCAGCCTATTTAAATCAAGAACACTTAGAAACTAACTCCAAAGCTTTCAGGAATTCAGACGTAAACAGTACAAAAATATTTAAGGTACACCAACAAAGAACTAGCACGCAAGACTTATCAAAAATGGAGAAAATCGTTACTGGTCTTAATCTGTGGAAACAGCTAATGAAACAGCCTGACCACTCCTGAAGTTCAGTCTTGCTAATCTTTAAACAATGTCCACATCTTTAAAAATGGAGCTTGACTTTGTGATGTTGCTGTTTTTGGCCAAATAAAGTGATTCTAATGTCATGAAAACACTTGTGTAAATCTCTTCATGCAAGAATATGTAAGATTGTGGTTTTCAAGCACTATCATAAATACTGGCAATTTAAAATCTCACCAGTTTTACCTTAAGTTACACAGCATATATATATATTATTTATATAAATATTATGTTATATATTGTATATACATATATTTTATATAAATAATGTATGCTATACATATTATATATACATATATTTTTACATAAATAATATATGTTATATATTAATATATTCCTCATAACAGTAGGTAACTAAAGAAACAGTCTAGATTATTTGAAGGGAGAGACTGTGTGTGTAATTTACATGGTTGTGAAAAACCCATGTGATTCCCATTCCAGAATTCTATCCCACATTTGTGTGTGTGACTTAATCAGGTAAAAGTAGTTGAAAGTAGTTGAATATGATAATCTGCATTATATTTTGAAGGGTTAAGAGGTACACAAGGATATGGACTTCAAAGAAACATTTTATGTTCTGTAGTAATGATAATTTTTATCAATAAAGTTTCACTTGGATAATCCAAACAGAAGAGATTTGAGGTCAGTATAAGGAACATGGTTACAGAAATGGAAAGGGAGGTGAAGTTTTTTTGAAGGCTTGCTTCCCATAGTAGTGAATTTATCTCTTGCTCCCATGTACATGACTCTCAAATGTGTACTTTAGTTTCTACCCTAGTGCTCAGGCATGAAGGCCATATCCCCATACTTACTGTTCATTTTTACTCGGATGTTTTACTTTCTACTCACACTCAACATGTCCAAAGTCCCCCACATCTTTCCTGAACAAGTGCTTTCAACATTCATGGATTCAGATCTTGAAGTTACCACCTCCTCCTGTTTAACCTGGTATCTTTGTGTTTGGACAAGTGACTTGGTTTAAAGTGCTACATAGTTTACATGATTCTCTCATGTATATGATCATTTCGCACCAGCTCTGAAAGATAAACAGAGTAAATATTGCACTTGTTTTACAGATGAAGAAACAGAAGCATTGAAGTTTTTGGAGATGAACTGTAGACCACATACATAGTGAAAGTTGAATTGCCCGTCCAGTCCAGCCCTGAGGTCATAACAGCAACCATTTGTAGCAAAAGGTTGTGAGCTCCAGTACTGATGTCCAGAATGATGGGCTTGAGGGACTTTTCTAGGAAATGTATCATTCTGCTCGGTGACCATGCTGAGGTTGGAACCTCAACTCATTCATTTTAAACAAGTCTGTCATAAAGTCAAACAAGTTAAACAGAACAAGCAGATTCTTGGAGCATGTTTTTTAATTAGGAGTTCTATTTAGAATTTAGTGCCACAGTTTGAAGCCAAGTGTCCCAGCTTCTATGAAGCGTGAGTGTTAAGTTGATGGCCGACTGATGTGGTTCCACTTAGGATCAGCAGAGGATTTGAGAGTTCCTCTAATTTCTCAACATCTCAACCTGCACCACTTCAGATTAAAAACATGAATAAGAAGAGAGAGTAAGGCCCTAATTTCCAATAAGGGCCACTTAATCCTTGTTTTCTAATGAGCAGTTGTGAGTATGAGAAGCAGCCAGTGTGCTGGGCGAGGCCGTCTATTACTGCAGGTGCTGGAACGTGTGCAGACCTTGTGAGCATTCATGTGCAGTTTCGCTTTACCTGTGGTGTCCTTGGTCTTGCTCTCTCTCTCTCTTTCTTATGTTTTCTGAAAATATATATTTTATTAGAAAGATAGTGTATGGTAGTAGATATTATTGCCTCTCTACTCAAATCCATTTGAATCTCTTTTTAGCATTTCTATGCCTCCTTTTTGGTTTTTATTTTACCACTAGGTGCTTGTAACTTTCCTTCAGAGAATGTCCTCAGCTGTTGGACATACCTGGCCAGAAAGCATTCAGAGCCAGACTGCTGTTTCCTTCCGTCCAGGACAGCTCTTGACAAATGACTGACAGGGGCCAGGATGTGAAAAGCCCCTCCTTTGCTCTTAGGTTTAACTAATATTCTGGAGTGTACCTGTTGGAGGGGGCACTTTGCCTGAGTCACACACTGCCAAAGCTTCCTCCCATTCTCAGACCTACTGCCTTACTCCCTTGGCAGACTTCTCCAGGAACTGTTCCTTATAAATCACTTGCACTCAAACACATGTCTGGGCATCTGCTTCTGAGGAACCCAACTGAAGTTTTCTGTTTAAATTTTTTTGATATTCAGAAATTTTTAAAGTAGCCATTCTCACCCCTGCCTGCTTTCTGCCATTTCACATTAAGATAGTTACTATTAACAGTTAAATGTGTATCTTTCCTGAAATTATGGCTCGATCTGCTTTTATCATAATTATATGAGCATAACATAATGTTCTATAATATATATATTTAATGCAATAATATATTGTTGTCATTTAATACACTATAGAATAATTTATATCTTTGAGAATCCTTAGTATTTCATGCCATTGGAGTGCCATAATGCATTTAATCAATCCCTATTGATTTTTTCTTGTTTTGTATTTTTAATACAATTATGAGTATATTTATAAAATGAATTTCTAGTTTGAAAATACTGATTTAATACTTGGAATATACAATAAAAATTTGGATAAATATTAATTTTCTTCTAAATGAAATACAGTACCACTCACAGTATATATGCTTACCAGTATTCCTACCTGGATAGTGTATTTTTTTAACTTTGCCAGTCTAGTAGACAAAAACACCTTGCTGTTTTGGTTTTTTTTAATATTTTATTTATTTATTTTTCGAGAGAGGGGAAGGGAAGGAGAAAGAGTGGGAGAGAAATATCAATGTATGGTTGCCTCTCATGTGTCCCCTGCTGGGAACTGGCCTGCAACCCAGGTATGTGCCCTGACTGGGAATTGAACCGCAATACTCTGGTTCACAGGCCCATGCTCAATCCACTGAGCTACATCAGCCAGGGCAAAACACCTTACTGTTTTAAAAATGTGTTATATATACTTATTAGGAAATGTGTTTTCATATTTAATAACAATTTGTATTTCTTGTTTTGAGATTTCCATTTTTAATGATTTTCTGTTTTTCAATTCCTTTTTTTCTACAGCCTTTCAACTTTTAATTTCATTTTTATATTACTCTTGCAGGATTGCTTATTTTATTATTCCTGGATATTTTTTATTATGATGGTGTTGTGGATACCATTTTTATGCCTTCTGACATTTAACGATTGCTTTTGCTGGAATATGAAGAAAATGATTTATTTTAGTATACTTTTGTTCAAATCAGTTTTATTTTTGAATTGGATTATTAGTTTTAATAATTTTAATTGGATTCTTCTGAGTTTTATGTATAGATAATCACATTATCTGTAAATAATTTTATATTAGCTATTTGTATTTAACTTTTATAACTCTTAAAATTTATTCTTCTCATGTACTGGGTAGAACCTTCAGACTGCTGTTGAATAACATTGTGCAAGTGGCTATTTTTTTTTTCATAGCCTCAACTCTAAATTTTACTACACATGGTGTTTGTGTTTGGTTTTCAATAACTAATCTATCAAGTGAAGAATGTGCTTTCCCATATCAGAATAAATTTATGTCAATCATAGAGGCTAATTTCAGATACATTTTAATCATTCCTCAGAATGACCCTATATTTTAAAAATGTCAATGTTTCTTTTTTCTGAATAAGTTTCTTAAAATTAAGCTGCTTAAACAAAGTTAAACTGTCTATATTTTAATACATTGATGTATGTGTTTTTATGTTGTTAGTTTTTTTTAATTTAGAAACACTGACTCTATATTCATAAATAAAATAGAGCAAAGTGAAATATGTCAGGTTTTGTGTTGGGATTATTTGAGGATCATAATTAGAAAAAAATCTACTTTTGCCCTCAGTTCCGGGAGAACTTAAACAATTAAGTTTTTTTTCCCCCTTGGAAGGTTGTTGGGAATCATTTTAATTCATTCGAATCTTTTCTCTTTTAGGCAAAGGGATTTTTAATAAACATTTCATTTTCTTTATGGATGCTTACCTATTCATATTTTTCTTTTCACTGAATCCCTTTTATTAATTTAAAGGAAAATTATGCATTTTTGTGTATCTTCAAATTTATCTAGCATAAATTTTTACATACTACTACCTTAATTTTTAAAAAATCTACTTCGTTTTTGTGAATTGATGCCATATTTCCTCCCTAAGTTAGTATGAATTGTTTTGGAACAGTAGTAGCCAGGAGACTGCCTTCATCCTCTCTCTAGGTTTGCCAGTGTAAATGGAAGCTTTCTGTGACACTATCGGCTGTTAATTTACTAAGCTGGCCTGCCCTGAATGAAGAAGCCTCAAGATAGGGGGTGAGCCTCAGCCCTCATTCTGCTCAGTGGAGGAAGGACCTTTCTGCCTCCTGTCAGCTGCCCTAGCTAGTGTCTGTGGGCAGGCACGTCCAGCTCCCCTGTGTTAAGGTTGTTGGTGGGAGGAGGGAACTCCTCTGGGGGAGGAAGGGTATACCGTAGTTTCCTGCTTAGGTGCTGTTCTCTTTTGCCTTTGTTTGATTTCAGGATGCTCAGCACACTTGGCTTGTCCATCATCTGATTCACTCTTTTTTATATCATTTAGAGGTTCTCAAATTTTGTCGACTTTTGGCATCCTTTCCTCCTTCTAGCACCACTATGCATGCATTCCAGTTTTCACATTAGTAGTTTATTTCATTGGAAATTTGGGAAGGAGGCAATGTAAATATATTCACTCGGCTTTCCTCGTTGCAACTGGAAATCATTTAGTCATTCTTGGATCATCTTTTTTTACCCCCTACAATATTCATTCAGTCACAAAATCCTCTGAAATTTCCTTCCAAATTCCCTCTGTAAACTGTCTCTTCCCTCTACCTGCTTCCATTCCATCACAACAGTAGCCTCCGAGCTGGTCTACGTTATTCCAGCATGAGCTGACTAAATTCATGTCATGCATCAGAGAATTATCTTTCTTAAATTCTTATTCCATTTACTATGCCACTCCACTATCAAGAATGAGATTGCCGTTCCTTTTTCTTAACACATTGAGTCTACATTTCTCTTCCTGGCTGTCCAACCTTGAATCTCTCATCCAATATTCATCACATATTCTTAACTGCAGCCAGTTCTTTATTCTTAATACTCCACGAATACTGCAGAGTACCAGGAAAGCATAGGTCTTGGTGTCACCCTGACTCAGTGTGTTTATCTCTAGCATCTTGAGGCAATAAATCGCCTCAGTTTCAGTTTCTTTCCTCATACAATAACAGTAATTATAACTGTTTCATAGAGTTATGATGATTATATATGAAATGCAAAATGCCTAGTACCTAGCATTAGCTAATTTCAAAAGTCAGTTTTTGTTTCCAACTGCACCAGCTGCAGCAAACTGGGTTCTTTGTGTGCAAACAACAGAAACTGACTCTGATGAACTGAGGCGGGACAGAAATTTATGAAAACAGGAAAGCTTACAGGAAAAGTTGAAGAACCAGGCAAATTTACAGCAGAATCAAGAGTCTAGCTACCAGGAAGGTATCAATCAACCAAGATGAATAAATACCAACCTGTTATTTATTTATTTATTTAAAATTTAGGCCTTGTATTATTTCATTTAAGATATTATGCTCTGGTTGAGACAGCCTGGTTGGGTCCAGTCATATGTCTTGGCTTGAGAAGGGTGGGGCATTTGATGAGCAGTTCCACATATCCTGGGGAATCAGCACTACATGTTCCAAATAAAGAAAAAATTGTCAAAGCTCTCAGTGAAGAAAGACCTCTGTTAGAGAAAGAGACCCAAACACCTACAGAGAACACCTGTTCTAGGTCTTTATTTAATTAGCACGGTCTTTTACTCGTAAGTAGACATAGACAACCAAAGATCATCAGACATTTAGGAGAACTCAGCTAAAAAGAAGGACAAAGAGAAACTAACAGAACGTACCCTGGAGAGAATAAGTAATATGGGGGGCATATTTCAATTTTAAAGGTTCCTAATTAGTATCCTCAGAAAGTCAAGAAGATATTGCATCCTGAAAGTCAGAGCAGGCTGCATGCTGAGGAGTGAGCAATTGGGTTGTGAGCAACAATTCTTGGAAATGAAATATGTAATTGACAGAATTAAAAAGTTAGGGAAAAGATGGGAAAAAAACAGGACTAATGCCCATGCTGATGAACTGTGAGGTGAAGTCAAAAAAAATCTGCCATAACAGAGCCCAAAGACCAAAAGTAGAAATATCAAAGAACAGTGAAGAGACCCAGATGATTAATCAAAAAAATCCAGTGAGAAGTCCCAGAAATAGATAATATGGTCTGAGGGGAAGGAACATAATCAAGGAAACAGTATTGAATTGGCTGAATAAAAAACAAACAAAATTCTGGTGAAATTTTTGACCTCAAAAAAAGGAAATACTGAGAGTTTTCAGAGAAACAAAATAGGTTACTGATAAAACAAATTCACATTTAATTAACCATACTGGATGTTAGAGGCAATGGAATAATGCCCTCAAGTTCTGAGAGGAAAGGGATATTGACAGCCAAATTATCAATCAAGTATGAAGGGAAAAGGAGGAAGAGAAGAGAAAATCAGAAAATATAAATGTGGCATTGGAGCACACAAGGATTTCGGGGGAGTTATCACTTATTTCATGTGGAAAAATCTTCAGAGAGGTACTTCAGCAAAGCAAGACAGAACATAGAACAAGGGGCTGATGTGGGATAAACTGGTACCTGAGTGAGACTCAGACATCGTGGGAGCTAGAGAAGGATGCCTCAGCTGCTGACCCTGGGAAGGTACTGGATTTCATTTCCTTCTCTGGTCCAATCATCTCAACGTTGCTCTAGGGGGAATTCCTTAAATCATTTTAGTTTTATAAATGCTGTTTATTAGTTTGCTGTGTTTGAATGCATTGCTACACAAAGCTTGAATGATTTATATATAGATGAAGAATGGAATGTAACTATAATAAATGTTAACAGACTAAAATAAAACAATATAAAACTTGGAGGTAAAGGGAATACAAAAGATGAGAATAGTTGAGCATGCTAATTATTTTTCATAGTTAGAACTTAAGAGGAGCTGTCTGATGTTAATAAATTAACAAATAGATTTAAATGCTTTATGAAATAACAGAACTAAAAATAACAACCAACAAACACAGTATGTAAATGTAGTTATTTACTATGTTTTTACATTTTTCTATTAAATAGATTAGAAAAATAAATTTCAAATTAACATCTTGAAAAGGCATTTTAACCTTAAAATGGGATCTCATATTCATGCACTTCTTTTTCTGTAGTGTTTTTGACAAACATGAATTTGAAAATAAAGAAGTTCTTACTAGCAGGAAGAGCTGCCCAGCGGTGGGTAAAGGAATGCTCATGAGGCCGTGAGGTCCCCTTCACTGGGAAGTGATGAACGAGCTCGTGGCACAGATTGTGGTGACAGTGTTAGGGGTGTATACTTGAAACTCATCCAGTTGTGTACAGTAAACACGTACAGTTTTTTGCATGCCAATTATGCTTCAATAAAGTGGTTTAAAAATGGCAAGCAGAGGAGGTCCATTGGGTCATGCTGCATGGCAGGCAGGGTTTCTCAGCATCAGCACTATTGAATTTGGGGCCAAATAATTACTTGCTGTGTGTGGGAGGTGGGCAGTGACCTGTGCAATGTAGGATGTTCAGCAGCATTCTTGGCCTCTACCCACTAGATGCCAGTAGCACACTCTCCTATCTGTGTCAACCAAAAATGTCTCAAGACATTGACAAATGTCCCCTGGGGAGCACAGCTGTAGAGGGTTCCCAGCTGTAAGAAGCAGAACCGAATGACCTCTTTGGTCTCTCCCAAATAAATCTGCTTTGTCTTTGAGTTGTTGGGGAGGGGTCAGCAGTTTGCATAAACCTAGTTTCTTTCTTAATACCTTTTTTTCATCTGAGACAACTTTTTAGGTTCAGTTCAAAGCAACCAATATATTGAGTGCCAGCTCCATAAGGAGCTATGCCTAGTGCACACATCTCTATTTGACAAATGTTCCTTTATAAGGTAAATGAGTGATGAGTGATGTTTCTGCTATTCCTCACTGGTGGAGACTTCCCTCTCTAATAGATATTCAGACACTTCTTTTTGCCTCAGGTACACATCTTACCAGGTATTGGGGCTGGCTTGGAGAGTTTTAGTAAAGCTTTTCAAGTTCCATATTTTAAAATTCACTAATGAGAAAATACCTTGTAGAAGATAGCAAATAAAACAGAAAAATGACAATTACAAGTAATAGTTGCTTAACAAAAATGAGAGCTAAATCACACTTGACATGCATATTGGCTACAATTAAAATATCATGAGATTACATTCTTCAAAGAGTTTATTACAAACCCAGATTATATTGTGCATATCAAAATTGGGAAGCAGCACTTTCAACTGAAAAAATTGATTCAGTGTCTTTCCTCTAAGTTTTAAAAAGTAGCTTTAAACTCTTTAAAGTTTATTCTTAGGAACTAGAATGCATTTCCTTTTTATTGTAAAATTGGGGTTGTTTAAGTTTACTGAAATGTAAATTCTGAGTTACTCATTTTTTATAAATGGTATGTATGCCTCACTTCTACATTGGAATGCATTTTTAATTAAGTTTCTCCTTTAAGGCAATTCTCATTTTTAAAAAAACATGTCTATGAAAGTATACTGTGAGAGTTTCATCTTCCCTCCCCCTGAGATAAACAGGGTAATAAAAAAGTAGATGGAATGTTTCCTCATGTCAAAATTTAAAATATATTTTAATGAAATGATAGCTATGCACGAATAATGACCTTACTTATTGGGACACAGTGAGAGCCACAGAGAACTGCACCTGTCCCTTTACATCAATCACAGAAGGTGCACCTCGGCAGAGGCTCTTGGAGCTTTCTGAGGGAGTGTGACGGACACCGGGGGCAGGCAGCACATTCTTGCTTCTTCCTTTAGACATACACACAGGCATTCATGCAGATAACACTCTCCTACTGACCTTTCTGACCTTTTCCCACCATATCAGAAGAGGTGTCTTTTCATTGGCAGGAGGACGTCTTGTCTCTACCTTTGAAAGTTATAGACCTACATTATGCTACTGTCTCTCTCAGCACAAATACTAAACAAGCCAGTATTTGTCAACAGACTCTTAGTTTTCATCAAAGACTAGTGTAGAAAATGGCCATTGAAAGACACTTTTTGGTACCACATTTTCATTCATTTATTCATTCAGCAGTTAAATGTCTGCTGTAGGCTATGCTAAGCTTTTCCTTAGATTGTACTTCTAGAGAACAAAAATATTTGTTTGTTTTTCCTGATAGAGCAAATAACTTATTTAAAAAATGAGAGTTTCAACTCAAAGTTTCTTTTTTTTTACTTTCCTATCAGGAAGAACAACTAGTTTATAGCTCAGCTCCAACAAAACCCTGTACTAACCCCAAGTTTTTGGACATTTTTTTCTCCCATCATATAGTTCTTGAACATGTATATTCTTTTACAAATGATTCTATTATATATGGATTATATGATACCATGTACCTTGGAAATACTTTTAAAAAGTATATGGGCTGAAATTTCATTGCCAGATGTTTCACCATTGCTGCCGTGAAATTTGACATGCCTGAAATTTGATGGAGTCATTTCGATTCTCTGTATATGAATTTTCTCTAAAATTTTCCCTCTGAAAATTGAGGTGGTTGGGTTGGATTCAGTGATTTTCAAATGCTGGCCCATGGGCTACAGCCACAGTGAGAGTGATTTCAGAGCCTTCAGGAATGTTACATCAGTGAGTCTGGACTGGGGCCAGTGCACCAGGTGATGCTGGGGCCTGGCCAGATTTGGGAAACCCTAGACCAGATGGGCTCTTAGATGTCCTTTGGCTTTATGAATTTATGATACTGTCAGAGCCTTGGCCTCTTGCGGGTGGAATATGAGCCTGTCCCTAGGGAAAGAGCTGCAGCTATACTGACCACACTGCCAATGACACAGGAAGGAGAACGCCTCAGGTCACCAGGGGTTTTCCCGGCTTCTGCCGACTTCCCTCCAAAGGTGTGTTAAGTGCTTCTCTCCGGGCTCCTGCACACTCAGGCACATCTTCACAATAGCATTCATCTCATGGCATTGTAATTGTGGGTGTACATCTTTTGTATATTCCACTTAACTCAGGTGAAATCTATGAACACTGAAAATGTTGATGTCAATGTCTGCAACACTCCAGTCAACCACACAGTAGGCAGTTAATGAACACTCGAACGAACAAATGAATGGATAAACTATTGGCTTTCAAACTATTGTAAGAAACCACTCAGTAATCCCACAATAGGCTATGCTTCAAAGCCAGTGGAAAACTGCCTGTGACATTACAGGGGAGATGTTTATATTTAAGGTAAGGTAAGCCCTTAGTCTGCTAATTTAGTGTCAAAGATTTTATTTGTTTATTTTTAGAGAGAGGGGAAGGGAAGGAGAAAGAGGAGCTAAACATCGGTGTGTGATTGCCTCTTTCGTGCCCCCTACTGGGGACCTGGCCAGTGATCCAAGCATGTACCTTGATTGGGAATCCAACCAGTGACCCTTTGGTTTACAGGCTGGCACTCAGCCCACTGAACCACACTAGCCAGGTGAAGCCCCTTTGTTTTGGATCTCTGAATTTATATAGGTAAAGGCCCTTAATGTTTCTTATTCTTGACAGTATCATCACAATGATCCTTTGGGACAAGATTTCTATACCTATGTGAAAGTGCCACACTAACATACACAGTTTGCTCTGTCTAATTCTCTCAAGACTAAGTCTGTTTTCTTCTATTAGGATAAAGGAAAGATACTTGCCATAGCCAAGGAACTGGTTGTTTGCCCTTTAGAAGTCCTTTAGAAGTAAATAACAGATAGCCAAAAATAAAATTCCTCATTCATTCACAAACATTCAGTTTTAATGTTTTATAATCTCTTCCTATCATTATTATTGACTTCTGTATTCCTAGAGCAACATGCCATGCTGCTGTTCTTTTTAATATGTTGATATTTGTATAATCACAAAAATAATTAATATAGAAAAATGTATTTCTAAAGTATATCTCAATTGTTTGAATGAAAAATACCATGAAAACAAGGATTTAGACATTTGATAATTTCAAGTTTATGATAAAGATTTATTATCTGGTTTTTAATTCTGATATTTTAATGTGTTTCTACATTAATCTCCTTGTTTCATTAATTTATTTTTATAAGATAATTCGATTTTTAATTTGTTGTTTTTCATATACTAAAGGCATTATTTTTTAGTATAGCCTAATTTACTCTCTTCTCAAATTATAAGCACCATGTATCAGATTTTTATTTAGTGCTAATTAAGGTGATTATTTCTTTTTTAAAATTTAATTTTTATTGTGATTTTTTTCCATTTCCATTTAGTCCCCATATATCCACCTCCCTCTAGCAGTCACCACACTGTCTTCCATGTCCATGAGTCCTTTTTTTTGCTCAAATCCCCCACCCCCTAACCTCCCCCCACACCAGGTGTCAGCCTGCTGCTCTCCATCTATCAGTTTTTTCCCCATTTTTCTTCTTGGTTCAGTTTGTCCATCAGATGCCACATGTGAGTGATATTGTATGGTATTTGTATTTCTCTGATTGGTTCATTTCACTTAGAATAATGCTCTCTAGGTCCATCCATACTGCTGCAAGGTGTAAAATTTCCTTTTTTATGGCTGAGTAGAATTCCAATGTGTAAATGTCCCACAGTTGCTTTATCCACTTACCTATTGATGGACACTTGGGCTGCATCAGTATCTTGGTGACTGTAAATAACACTACAATGAGCATAGGAGTGTTTATGTTCTTTCCAATAAGTGTTAAGTGTTTTGAGTTACTTCAGATATATTCTCAGAAGTGGGAACACTGGGTCAAAAGGCAGATCTATTTTTAATTTTTTGAGATATCTCCATACTGCTTTCCACAGTGGCTGCACCAATCTGCATTCCCACCAACAGTGCAAAAGGGTTCCCCTTTCTCCACATCATTGCCAGCACTTGTTTTGTGTTCATTTATTGATGATAGCCATTCTGACAGGTATGAAGTGATTATCTCATTGTGTTTTCAATTTGCATTTCTCTGGTGATTAGTGAAATTGAGCATCTTTTTTATACGTCTGCTGGACATTTCTATGTCCTGCTTGGAGAAGTGTCTATTCAGGTCCTTTGCCCATTTTTTAATTGGGTTGTTTGGGGGGGGTTTTGGTGTTAAGTTTTGTAAGTACTTTATACATTTTGGATATTAACCCCTTATCAGATGTGTTGGTGAATATATTCACCCATTCTTTGGGTTGTCTTTTTATTTTGTTGATGACTTCCTTTGCTGTGCAAAAACATTTTAGTTTGATGTAGTCCCATTTGTTTAGTTTTTCTTTTGTTTCCCTTGCCTGGGGAGATATATCTAATAAAAAATTGCTACGAGCAATGTCTGAGATTTTGCTGCCTATGTTTTCTTCTAGAATTTTTATGGTTTCAGGTCTATCATTCAAGTTTTTGATCCATTTTGAGTTTATTCTTGTGTGTGATGTAAGAAGATGGTCTAGTTTCAGTTTTCTACGTGGATCTGTCCAATTTTCCCAACACCATTTATTGAATGAACGATCTTTAGCCCATCATATGTGCTTGTTTCCTCTGTAAGGTGATTCTTTTATGACTGAGATTTCTTAAAACTTCAAAGGCCTTATATGGTTTTAACAGTCATCACTCTACCTGTCAATAAGCACAGCAACTTTTTTGCACCAGTGGGTAACCCCAAACTCTCCCACCTTATCTATCAGACAATGTAATTAACATAACGGTGCACATGGGGCAGTGTGTCCTGACCTGAGGAGCCACTGTAGGGAATGGTTCCTCTTCTCGTTACACTACACAAGTGTATTTCCAGCAGATGGGGGAGCAGTTCTACTTTCAGCTGGAGAGGATTGCCAGCAAACATTATGGTACAAGTGGAACACAGTGCACATGCTCCCCGTGTAATAAGATGCCCTGCCTGTATCCCCTGCATCTTCATATGGGCTGTCAGCGGAAGGTACTTGGATTTTCATCTAGGAATGACTTTTCTTCTGGATTTGGAGCAATGAAAATTTGAGGGTATAACAAACCCTTCTTATATTTTATACAGCATTTAAATTAAAAGACCAAAATTGACATGGTTAATTTTGACCAAGTAGTTAAGCAAATTTCTTCTATAATATTTGCTTTTGGTTTGTTTGTCTTTGGATTTATGTTGGAGAGATGGGGAACCAAAGCGATACAATTGTATTCAAGTTGTTACTAAGTGAGATGCCTGCAGAAAAAGAAGAGCATTCTATTAAGGCCTGAAGTGGGAAAAAGCTGTTGTCTTTGTCATCTTTGAATGTTATTAATGAGAGATTTGAAGATTTTTTATTAAGGATTCTGAGATGCTAGAGGCTTCTGCGTAAAGTGTAGATCACGGAGAGATGCCAGTGTTGGAGTGAAATCGGGTTCATTTGGTAGTAAAACAAAACGGCTCCTGGACTCCTATTATCTCAGTTTGACCTTGATGATATAATAGTGTGGTTCCAGGCGCTCATTTCCCTATATGTCAGGAATAGGCTACAGTACTAGAAAAGCAGCACTCACATCTGCTGCCTTCACCCTCACACACACTTAGCACCAAATCTGCTCAATATACTTCCTAACAGAAACTCCAGCTCGGTTCTTTCTCTGGGGACCCATGTCGTCCTGGCTACTTCCCAGTTCTCTATATACCATAGTTCTTGATCCAGGAAGGAAATTCTTTAAGTTTCAGTTGTGTCTGACCCTTACACTTCTATGGGTTTTAACAAGCCTAATCTAGGCTTTCCACCCTTGTCACCCCGTACTCTGAAATGTGGTGTTATATATGTTTGCCTCCACTCCTATGCCACTCTCTTTGAGCACCTACAAGTACTTTAAATGGCGAGCTTCAGACACCTGCATTTAATTTTCTCAGTCTCAACGCTACTAGGTTTCTTTTTAGCTGAACCTGCCAACCTGCTTTTTTTTATCTTCAGATAAAGTACATTTTGCATTAGATATGTACTTCAGTCAGAATCTTTGAAAGATTAATATTTTTGTATCTCCAAGTGGCCAGAAAAGCACTCCTCAACTTTATTTTAGTGAACTTTGGGGGCGGAGGAAGGTGTACTTGGGTACTAAGCCCAAGCCTCCTTTCTCAGCTTCAAATGACACAGGAAACCTCCTTAGATTTTCGACATGCTTTCTCAGAATAGCACTCATTTCTGTGCCACAGAACATGCTTCAGCTTCTTGCTGAAAATGAACATAAGGCACAGCAGATGTATTAGTAAATCACAGAAATTTCCACCACGAAGCTAATGCCATTGGGAGGCTGTAATGCATAAATGTGGCTAGAGTGTGCTGAGACCCCTGATTGCTGGGGACCAGGCCAAGAAACTAGGATGCAAAGTTGCCCCATTGCTAGAGAAGTTGACAGCCATGGGTGATCAGTGATGTCAGGTAATACAGATCAGAGGAATAAATGTTTGGTGTAGGGGTTAGCCATGGGCAGCCAGAGAACATTTTAGAGACTGCTCTGTTAATAATCCAAGAAATGGATTAGTTGAGGTTAGGAAGGGCACAGACTGGGAAGAATGGAGTGCCCTGGATAGATTCAAATGGAGGGGAAGGTTGGGGTTAATTGTGATAGTAGGTCAGGCATGAGGAGAACAGCTTTGGACCTTTATGGATATCTGAGCTTCAGGTAGAACTAGCTCCAGCACCTTCAGATTCCCTCAGGATGGATGTTAACTGGCAGCAGTATTAATCAGTCAGAGACTTACATGTGCAGAGTCTGGTTTAGTCAGGTGACTGCTGTCGTCATAGGTATTTGCTTGTCAAGAGGAACTCTAGCCTTTCTCTGAACTTGGTTCCCATAAAGAACTGAAATTATTCTTCTCCTGCCAGCATTTGATTTTCAAAAGATGGTCCACATCTGCTCTGACGGGAAACTCTGCCCCTCTGTCCACTCAGTCCATGAGTCTGGTACATTAAGAGAGTAGTTTGCAACTTTTAGTATGCAAAAACTTGGGGAAAGATTGTTAAAAATGCATATTCTTGGGCTGCTGGCCATGAGACAGATACCATGTGTTTGAGATGGGCCCAGGAGTTTGTATTTTAAGCAGAATCTAAAGGACTTCCAATGCAGATGTTAGAGACACTTTTAAGAAACACTAGCTTATAGGGAGCTGGTTCTACTTTGTTTTGTAAAATATTCCTCTAAGAACATTACAGGTTTTAATAACAGACAGACATTACTTAAGGATTTTGATGGCATAGCTCCTCCAAAGGTGTGATCCGTTGTGCAGTGGATGAGATGTGGTTTCTGTGTGCTGCACATATAACACGTCAGGGTTGCACCATTAGTCACCATGCTTCTGACAGGCAGTTCTTTCTGTTTCAAAGGGTCAGGCTGAGTGATCTTAAAACCTAAGCAGCTACTGACTATGTAGACAGACTAAGAATATACATCAGGGAAAAAAAGGAGAATGTTTTCGCAGTGTGTTTATTATTGCCCACTAGTAGCTAGGCAATGGGTAGCTCATTTATCTTACTGCTGTGTCACCTAAATAAATGGGTATTTGTCCAATGTAGGTCAGGCTTCTTAACTTCATTGATTATCTTTGAGAATGAACAAATTATAGATGAGTTTTAACTTTTTTATTTGGAACAAACATGTCTTAGAATAGGTTATAAGTTTTGAAGCATTTTTCAGAATGATGGTTAATTTAAAAACCTTATGGAAGCATAGTGACCCATCTAACCAAAGCACATGGGAAAGGGAGACTTGGGAAACCCAGACTCATCAAGGTGACATAGCACGAAGCCACCCTACCATGAATCAGCCCCAAGGGTCTCACTACTCACCTGGAGATAAGCTGGTAAAGCCGCATTGCTCGAAATGCAAAGCTAAAGACCATGGATTTCATGGTGGCCCCAGCAAGTACAGAAATTCCGTCAAGCCCACCCAGTAAAACACTGGTCTTGGCTCTTTTTGTAATTCACTCAAGTACTGAGAACCCAGCCCACTGTCGGCACTGAACTTAATACTGGGATACAGGAATGAAAACGACATAGTCCTAACAATTTTATTAAGTATATCAATATGTATTACAAAAAAAAGAAGAAGGAACAGTAGCATTGGAGTCAGTGGCAGATGCTGTTGTCCAGCTGTCACTATCACCGTCTACAATATCTTGTCCTTTTTAAAACTCTAGCAAGCATAGGGTGGCTTGTCAATGGCATGTGAGTAGTAATTCACTGAGTTCTACTTTCAGGAAGACTTTTTTTCCTTAAAATGGAATATATGTGGCTGGAATGACTTTTCCCCTTAGGCGCTTTGCCCCTTTCCACCTGGATTATAGACACCCAGCTAGGGGTGCAGCAGCTATCCCGTGAACATGAGGCAGCAAGCCGTGCCTCAGCATAGGCAGGGGGCCTCGCCTTGAGGATGGCAGAGAGGAGTGATGGCGAGGCCTCTGTGCCAGTCCTTGCCTGCCTGTCTCAGGGCTTCTTGAGTCTCTGCCTGGGTAAGCCACCGTGGTGATTAAACTTCTGTTATTTGAAGCCACATGCTGTCCTAACTGATGCAGGATACTGAAACATTTTGTGAAGTGCACTACCTTAATAAAAACACTCACTATCAAAAAATAGTTGTGAATCATTATAAATGGGGTGCATTTGTTTTTTAAAAAATGAAGGAAAGGAAAAGAAAGAAAAGTGTCCTTTAAAACCATGCATGAGAGTCTTATGGGGTTCGGAAGGAGTTATAAGAAGTTTCATCTTGGCGGAAGTCCCAAAGAAGTTGGACCCAAGAAGGAACACACCAAGGCACATCATCATTACATTAGCCAAGATTAAAATGAAGGACAGAATTCTAGAAGCAGCAAGAGATAAGGGGACAGTCACCTACAAAGGAGTTCCCATCAGACTGTCAGCAGATTTCTCAAAAGAGACCTTAAAGGCAAGAAGGGGCTGGAAAGAAGTATTCCAAGTCATGAAATCCAAAGACCTACAACCAAGATTGCTCTATCTAGCAAAGCTTTCATTTAGAATGGAAGGGCAGATAAAGTGCTTCTCACATAAGATCAAATTCAAGGAGTTCATCATCACCAAGCCCTTATTATATGAAATGTTAAAGGGACTTATCTAAGAAAAAGAAGATAAAAAAGATGAACAGTGAAAGGACAGCAAACTCACAGTTATTAAGAACCACACCTAAAACAAAAGCAAACTAAGAGGACAGCTAGATCAGGAGCAGAACCATAGAAATGAAGATCATATGGAGGGTTAGCAACAGGGGAGTGGGAGAAGGAGAAGGAGGGGAGAAGGTACAGAAAATAAGTAGCATAAACAGTAGGAAGAAAATAGGGGGAGGGCAAAAATAGTGGGGGAAATATAGAATCTAAAGAACTTGAGACGCATGGTCATAAATTAAAGGGGGGAATGGTGGGGGAGGGGGTACAGGGTGGAGGGGAATGAAGGGGGGAATAGAACAACTATAATGGCATAATCAATAAAATATTTTTTTAAAAAAAAGAAGCTTCAAATGACAGTCTGTTTCTATCCCAGCACACATGACCATAAATTTCTTTGCAAATTCAAATGTTAGTGACAAAATGTCTCAGGACCTAAAGTGGTGAGCTTTGCATCTGTCAAGGTCACCAGAATTAATGCTTCAATGGAAATAAGTGTATTGTGATGTAATAAATAGCTTTCATTCCCTCAGAATGGGAGAGGAGAATGAAATGTTTGGAACCACTTCTAAGTGAACTTTTAAAAGGGTTCTTGGTGATACACAATTGGTGTAAGTTTAGTCTGACGATTTCAGAATTCTCTAGACATGGTAAGACAGTCAGGGAAATAGGTTCTAGAAGGCAGCAGTCTTGAAATTTTGAGAATGGAAATTTGCGAATGCACACATTTGACTTAACAAACAGGATGTTTGACAATGAGGCTGGTCATGTTTCAGCCAGAAGGCTTCTGAGGAGTTCATGTGTCCATTTAGGCAAAGACATGAATCAGGCACAGAAAAATTATGGATTTATACAGGAAATTATGAATTTGGGGCAGGAAATTGAACTCAGAAATTGAATTCTTCTTGTTTACTAGCTGTGTGACTCTGAGCAAGTCACAGTATCAGTAAACCTGATTGTTCCTGCATGTAAATGAACCTGTGTTCTTTCCTATAAATGTTATGTCAACTTTAAGTCATGCTCAGATTTAAAATTCTATGCTTCTTTAGTAATTTCACAAGGATAGAGGAATATGGCCCTTTGGATCAGAGCAGATTTTGAGTAGAGGCCTTTTAGTCTCCTGGATAGCTCCTCAATAATATTATATAATATTATTATGGGTAGAATCCAGATGATAATGTTTAAAATTAGTGACAAGCTTCATCAAGAGAGCTGCAGTCTTATTCAATTATATTTTTTTCATTTTTTTTGGACTTCTCTGTTTAAGATTTTTGATCTCTCTCATAAGTTTTAGTCTGTGGATTTAGGAGATGACAGAAGAAATCCCTAAAACTTGAATGTGTTTGAGAGTCTAACAGAATTACTCTCCTTTCTCTCATCACATGGCTTGTTAAAAACA
This sequence comes from Artibeus jamaicensis, assembly GCF_021234435.1. Lineage (NCBI taxonomy): Eukaryota > Metazoa > Chordata > Mammalia > Chiroptera > Phyllostomidae > Artibeus > Artibeus jamaicensis. Next base: position 6,504,467 of record NW_026521249.1, on the reverse strand, counting down.
CATTGTAACAATGGTATTCCTTGGGCTACCATTTCTGTCATAACTCTGTTTGAACTTCTGAACATTTCTGTTATGAACTCAGACATAACTCTTTGAGAGAATTCATTGGTGTGTGTGTTGGTCAGGGTTTAATTAGACAAGCAGAATCACTGGGAGATTAGGTGATAGACAGGTGATGATAGATAGATGATAGATGATAGATAGATAGATAGAAGATAGACAAACATAAACATATACATGATATATACATAAACAGTAAGACTTCACTACTGTGTCCACAGGTTCTTGAAACAATGTATAATGAAACCAATTTTACCATAGGCTGACTGCTTTAATTAAGAGTTAGGTTCCTATGGCATCTCATCAACATCATATCAAGTATTCAGCATAATTCTGGTAAGCTGCTAGTTCCCTTTCCCAGGTAGCCTTGTATTGTGGTGGATTTAAATTCATGTCCAGTTTTTTCTATTAAAGTCATACTACTTACAGATGGTCACGCTTCCACAGAATAAAAAAGAAGACTGTGGTACATCACATTGCTTAGCGTGAGACTTTAGTTATTAAATGAGTGGGTCACATATCTGCTGAGTGTTGCCTCATTTGTTCATTGATCCAAATTTAAGGCTATCAGTTAATAATACAATGAATTGCCTTTAACTCATTTAACTGGTTTGCCAGCCTAACTAGTACCTTTGGCTCGGTCAAACACACTGACTAATCCTATGAAACACTTAGAGTTTAGGCATTAGATACCTTTCTGAGTACAAGAGAGTTGTTATCAAGTCAGATTACTTTTACTTGTTATTGTGATTCTATAATTCAATTAATTACTGTGAATTAATTAAAAATTGATTCAGGATATAAAGACCTTTTCATTTATAAAAATTCAGTTAAATGTCTGAGAGATTAAATAAAGGCTAATTATTTTTCTTAAAATTGGTGGAAAATTAGGTATAGGCACAGCAACTAGCAAATTCTGCACCCAGATTACTTCATAAGTGCATTCATTTTGGGGAGTGCTTAAAGGAACTGGCACTGGAAATCTCAGAAAAAAAGTGGTTTTTGTAAGAAATATCAACACATAACTTGCATCAGTGAACCCATTCTCAGAGAAAAGGTCTTGGCCTTACAATGAAAGATCGACTTATTTTTATGTTTTGATCAAAATAAAAAATGCCTAGCCCTGGCCAGGTGGCTCAGTTGTTCAACATCATCCTGCACATGAAAAAACTGCAGATTTGAGCCATAGTCAGGGCACATATCTAGGTTATGGGTTTGGTCCTCGGTTGGGGCACATGCAAGAGCCAAGCAATCCACGTTTCTCTTTCACATAGTTGTTTTGCTCTCTCGAACGTGCTCTCTGTCTTCTGTTCTCCTCCTCCTCCTCCTGTTTCTTCTTCTCCTCCCCTCTTTCTAAAATCAATAAGCATGTCCTCAGTTGAGGAATTAAAAAAAGAAAGAAAGAAAAGAAAACGTGTTTATAATATGAGAAGTCCTAGTTAGTGCATTAAAACAAGAAAAAGAAATCAATGGTTTTCATATTAGAAAAGAATGAATGAAACTATTCTTATTCACAGATGGCATGGCTGTATAACTAGAAAATCCCAAAGAATCAACAACAATACCAAAAACTCTTGGAACTAATCAGTGAATATAGCAATACCAGAGCTGAACAATATGAACAAAAAAGGTAAATTAGTATTGTAATGCGATGTTTAAAATAAATATCTGTTAGTCCTTACTGATATAAGTTACTGAATAAGGAATGGAGAGAATAAAGAAATCCACATGCCAGAGAATTCCACCTGATTTATATAGATGGTGTATCTGCAAGGAGGCAGTGAGCATCTATTTCTTAAACTCGGGCTGCACATGGTAGTTTCTGTCCAAACAGAACTGTATGGAAATGGTAAAAAATCAATTTGTAGTGGAAAAATCTGACAAGTACTATCTAAGGCAGGTGATCAGTTAAAATCAATGGCGATATCATATTGATACTATATTTCCTTAATATAAAGGAATGAAAATGTCATTTTACCTCTGTAATCTTCCTCCTAAAAATGCAATCTGCTCATGAGAAAAACACCAGACAAATCCCAGTGGAGGGATAGTCCACAAAATCTCTGCTTAGTACTCCTCAGAACTGCCGAGGTCATCAAAAACAAAGTCTGAGAAATTGTCACCACCAGGAGGAGCCTGAGGAGACACAACTAGATGTACTGGGCATCCTGGAACAACAACAAAAAAAATGACATTGAGAAAAAACTAAGGGAATCTGAAAAAAAAAGAGCTTTAGTTAACAAGGACATCTTAATGTTGTTTTATTAATGACAACAAATATACCATATTGATGTAAGATGTTAATAACAGGGAAATCACTTATGGAATAAACGGAAACTCTGTACTATCTTCACAGTTTTCTGTAAATTTAAAGCTGTTGTAAAGTAAAAAGTGTGTTTAAAAACCATGTAAGGTATGTGTGATATATAATGTACATGTCTTGGATAGAGATATCTCTTTTGAAGTAGCCAGGTCTGATCTCATCAGATGAGAAGCCTTCTCCCGCAACTTCTGCCATTAATTCAGACAAGGAATTCCACCGGATGGCTTATTCTCACATCCAGTCCCCATCATGACTTCACAGGGATACTGTTTATCTTCAGATCTGTGAATAAGGAGCTGATGCTCAGAAACAAGGGGTTGTCATTATTCTGCATCTTAGTAAGATCTGAATAAAAGTGTTTTGAATAGACTTTTTCTCCTTATATATTTTTTCACATTATTTGATACAAGAGGCCTTTAAAACCATGTTGTTCTCTAGAATTAAATCATTCTTTATTGCTGTGTTCTAAAAATTTATTTTTTAATCCCTTCAGGCCTCCATTTCATAACTTAATATATCTTTGAAACCAAACTCACAGTAATTTAGGTGTCTCAGATATTCCTAAAGTTATCTCCTCACAATCTCAATGATGCCTGTTACTCAATTTGGTATTTCAAACTTAGTTTTGTGTATGGAATTTAATATTTAGCATTAGAGTTTAAAATTAGTATCTCTCACAGCCTTTAAAATAAGAAATGAAGATACCCTAGAAAGAAAAATGTAGTAAAATTAATTTGAAATATCTAAACAGAATTATTAGAAGATAAACAAATACTTTACCATAAAAGTTAATATAGTCGTTAAAATTTATCATGAAAATTGCCATTATCTGGTATCCAAGAAAAGCAAGGAGGCTAGAGACCCAAGGTGGCAGGGGAATAAGTAGAAGCTACACTAACCTCCTCCTAGGACCAATCTGGAAATTACAACTAAACTGTAGAGAAATTATCCTAAATAACCAACTGAACATGGCTAAGGAGAAGCCTTTACAACCATGGACAGACAAAAGAAACCTCTTCACCACAACGTGACCGGTAGGGAGTGCAGGGGAGGCACAAGAAGGCTGATGGGGCTCCCATGGGTGGCAGCTGAAGTTCCGAAGGGATATTTCAGCATCCAGGGTGTTTTCCCTGAGAAACGTGGGGTCTAAACCCCAAGCTGGGCTCCCAAGCCTACAGCACCCCAGAAAAGAACTGAGATGACATCCAGCTGTGAAAAACAATGCAGTTTCTGTCTGCCAGGGAGAGATAGCTGAAGACTCAAAGGGCCTCTTAAAGGGCCAACACACACGATTTCATTTGCAGGCACTTACCCTGGACTTGGGCAGAGTGAAGTAGAGATGCCTGAGGGGAGTCTGGGTTTGGTGGCTCTAGGGAGAGAACTGAAGGAACAGCCACCAGAATCCCTATGCTGAGTCATTTCCCATAGTACAGAGTCCATTTTTCTCTGAGCACTACCTTCCATGTAGCATCAGACTAGGGGGAAGCAATAGCCCCACCTGCAGGAATTACTTTGCCCCACCCTGGGGAGCTTAATCTGGGCTGCTGATTAGAGCTTGAGGCTATATCATTGATTAGTTTAACAACTAAGGAGAATCTCTAGGAACTCAGTGAGACTTCGGCTGACTCTTCCCTGGGGTCTGGTGCTGATGAGAACCAGCCTTGGTTTGCAGCCTGGTTCTTTCTCCACAGAAATAGGCTCAGCAGGAGCCACACATGGTGGGTCACAAATACCTCCAAACAGGTTGACCAAAGCCAATCACAAGCAGCATTTGAAAAAGGCCAAAACCAGAGTCTTTACAAATCTACCTAATACATAGAAACAAATACAAAGAAGCAGCCAAAATGAGAAGACAAAGAAACAGACTCCAAATAAAAGAACAAGAGAATTCTCCAGATGTAGAGGCAGATGAAATGGAGGCAAGCAATTTATCACATAAAAAGTTTAGAGTAATGATCATAAGGATACTCATAAGCATGAAAAAAAGACACATGACCCTTAAAAAAGGACCAGTCAGAAGTTAACAATGTAATATCTGGAATAAATAATACACTGGAAGGAATAAACAGTAGGTTATATGAAGCAGAGTATCAAATCACTGATTCAGAAGACAAGGTAGAAAACTAAACAGCCAGACAGGCAGCAAAAAGAAGAAAAAATTTAAAAATGAGAGCTTATGAAACATTTTGGGCACATGAAGCTTAACCCATCCATGGGATCTTATTCCCATCCATGTCATGGGCATAAGAGGAGAAGAGAGTGAGCAAGGGATCGAGACCCTAACTGAAGAAATAATGACTGAAAACTTGCCTAATCTGGTAAAGAAAAATGACACACAAATAGATGAAGCTCAGAGGGTCACGAACAAATGGGACCCAAAGACACCTACACTGAGACATAGCATAATTAAAATGACAACACTAAAGACAAGGAAAGAATCCTGAAGGCTGCAAGAGAAAAGCAGATAATACTTATAAGGGAGCACAAATCAGACTGTCATATGATTTCTTAACAAAAACATTTCAAGCCAGAAGGAAATGGTAAGGAATATTTAAAGTAATGAAAAGCAAGGACTTGCATCCAAGGCAGCAAAGATATCATTTAAAATCAGAAGAGACATAAGTACGTTCCTAGACAAGAAAAAGCTAAAGAAGTTCGTTAACACCAAAACAGTACTGCAACAATTGTCAAAGGGCTTGCTTTAAGAAGAAGAAAAAGAGAGATATAGTCTAACAATAAAATGGCACTACATATGTGTCTACCTTAAATGTAAATGCTTAAATGTTCCAACCAAAAGACTTAGGGCAGCTGAATGGATAAGAAAACAAGACCAATACTGTGGGGGCAACTTTGCCCACAAAGTGCCCCCATCCACCACGGATGAAAGTAAACACTACCAAGACATGATCTGCTTGAGGAGGAAAGGTGGCCAATCCCTCAAAGGAGAAGGGCCAAAAGCCCCTTCCTCAAGGGGCTTTTATTGGGTTCTTTTGCACAAGAATACAGGTAAGGATCAAACAATAGATAGCATTCAAAGAACCATGAAGGCTTATTCTCAGTCAGGGTCAGATAGCCAAAGAGCCATAAAACTTAGAGGAACTAACATCTTGCTTGGACCCTTATCATTTAAATGAGAGCATTCTAAACAAAGCAGGTTTCACAGGATTTTATGTATTCTTTCTTAGGCCTGATCACCAGGGGAACCCACCCTTCCAGCACAGGGCTGCACCACCTTCCCATTCATAGGCTTTTAGGCTTAAGTGGATTAGAGCCAGGAAGCACTTCTCCCAGACAGAAATGGGGACTCTGGCTATGTCAGAATAGCTGGGTGGGGCGAGGGTCCATTGCTCCATCTTTGTCACAGCCCCCTCCCCCCAGTCCTTCCATGATGGCCTCCCAAGTGATCATATCTGGCTCAGGTTGCCCCTCTCTGTGAGGAGTCTTACCCATCTCTGACTAGCTGACCATGCTTTGAGTGCAGGGGAGTAAGCTGAGGCAGCGTTTGCTACCAGAGATAAGCTTTGTCTCCTAAGTGGCTCGCATTCTGGAGGTTGCTCACTCAGTCTTAGCCATGGGAGGCAGTTACAATTCCTGAAACCAGGCAGAGTGGTTCCCAACACAATATATATGCTACCACCAAGATACGCATCTCAGAAAGATACACAAAGACTAAAGGTAAAGGGATGGGAAAAAAAGTATTTCATGCGAATGGAAAGGAAAAAAAGTTGGGATAGCTATACTTATCTGACAAAGTAGACTTTAAAATCAAAGATACAGTAAGAGACAATGAAGGAAAGTACATGATGATAAAGGGAACAATCCAACAAGAAAATATAAATCTAGTAAACATTTACACACCTAATCTAGGAGCACCTAATAATGTAAAGCAAATCTTGATGGATGTAAAGGTAGGGGTCAACAGAAATACACTCATAGTTGGGGATTATAATATCCCATTTACTCAATGAGTAGATCTTCCAGACAGAAAATCAACCCGGAGATAACAGTCTGAAATAACACACTAGATCAGATGGATTAAATTAATATCTTCAGAGCACTGCACCCCAAAGCAGCAATATATACATACTTTTAAAGTACTCATGGAACATTTTCTCAGATAGATTACATTTTAGGACACACAATACATCTTGAATAATTTAAGAAGACTGAAATCATATCAAGCATCTTCTCTGACCATAATGCTATGAAACTAGAAATCAATCACTAGAACATTGAAAAACATGCAAAGGTATGGAAGTTAAATAACATGTTATTAAACAATGAATGGGTCAACAATGGCATCAAGGGAGAAATCAAAAGATACCTTAAAACAAATGATAATGAGGATACAACAATCCAAAATCTGTGGGACACTGGGAAAGCAATCCATAAATGAAATAGAGTCTTAAAAAATGATACAAATATCATAAATGAAAGAGCTGTTTTTTAAAAAAGATAAACAAGATCGATACACCTTTAATCAGACTGATCAAGAGAAAAAGAGAAAGGACTCAAATAAATAAAATCAAAAGTGAAACAGGAGAAATAACAACTGACACCAAAGAAATACAAAATATTGTAAGAAAATATTATGAACAACTATATGCCAACATACTGGGCAACCTGGAAGAAATGGACAAATTCGTAGAAACATACAATCTTCCAGACTAAATCAGGAAGCATCAGGGAATCTGAATAGATAGATTACACATGGTGAAGTTGAAGCAGTAATAAATTAAAAAAAAGAAAAACTTCTAATAAACAAAAGCCCTAGACCAGATGGCTTCACAGGGGAATTTTTACCAAACATCCAAGAAGAAGTAACACCTCTGCTTCTCAAGCTATTTCATAAAATTCAAGAGAAAAGAAGGCCCACAAACTCATTTTATGAGGCCAGCATTATAATTCCAAAACCAAATAAAGACACTACAAAGAAATAGAATTATAGGCCAATATCCCTGATGAACAAAGATGCTAAAATCCTCAACAAAATATTAGCAAACCAAATAGTGAAAAGCATCAAAAGCATCATACACTAGGAATAAGTGGCTTTTATTTCAGGAATTCAAGGTTGGTACATTTGCAAATCAATAAATGTGATACACTGTATAAACAAAATGAAGGATAAGAACAACATAATCATATCAATAGATGCAGAAAAAATACTTGGTAAAATCTAACACTCATTTATGATCAAAACTCTCAGCAAAGTATAATTAGTGGGAATATGCCTAAACATAATAAAGGCCATATATGACAAACCCACTGCCAGCATCGAACTCAAGGGGTAAAAACTACAAGCATTCCCTTTAAGATTGAAAACAAGACAGGGATGTCTGCTTTTTCTTCTCTTGTTCAAATTAGAACTGGAAGTTCTAGCCAAAGCAATCAAGCAAAATGAAGGAATAAAAGGCATCCAAACTGGGGGAAAAAAAGAAGTAAAGCTATCATTATTTGCAGATGACATTATATTATACTTAGAGAACCCCAAAGATTCCACCAAGAAACTACTAGAACTAATAAATTCAGCAAAATAGCGGGATACAAAATTGATATCCAAAAATCAGTTGCATTTTTATATGCCAATAATGAACTAACAAGAAGGGAAATTAAGAATTCAATCCCACTCACAATTGCTCCAAAAAGAATAAAATACCTAGGAATAAACCAAAACTAAGGATGTAAAACACCTGCAGTTCAAAATTTATGAGACACTGAAGAAGATCCAAATAAGTGGAAGTGTATACTGTGCTCATGGATAGGAAGAATTAACATCATCATTGTGTCTATATTACTTTGAGCAATCTATAGATTCAACGCAATTCCTACCAAGATTCCAATGACCTATTTCTCAGAATTATAATAAAGATTTCAAAAACTTATAGGGAACCACAAAAGTCCCCACATAGCAACAGAGATCGTGAGAAAGAAGAACAAAGCTAGAGGAATCACACTACCTAATATCAAACTATACTACAAAGCCACAGTAATTAAAGCATCATGATACTGTTACAAAAACAGACACAAAGGTCAATGGCATATAATACAAAGCCCAGAAATGAAGCCACACCTTTGTAGTCAATTAATTCTTGACAGAGGAAGCAAGCACATACAATGGGCTAAAAATAGTTTATTCAATAAATGGTGTTGGGAGAATTGGACAGATCTGTGCAGAAAAATGAAAATGGACCACCTTCTTATACCACACACAAGAATAAATTCAAAACAGATCAAAGACTTAAATGATAGACCTGAAACTACAAAAATCCTAGGAGAAAACATAAGCAGCAAAATCTCAGATATTGCTTGTAGCCGTTTTCATCAGATATATCTCCCAGGCAAGGGAAACAAAAGAAAAAGATAAACAAATGAGTTTTTGCACAGCAAAGGAAATCACCAACAAAATAAAAAGTCCACAGAATTGGAGAACATATTCTCTGATACATCTGATAAGGGGTTAATATCCAAAATTTATAAAGAACTTACAAAACTCTTCACCAAAAACTCAAACAAGTCAATTTAAAAAATGGGCAAAGGACCTGAATAGACACTTCTCCAAATAGGACATACAGATGGCCAATAGATATATGAAAAATAATCAAGGTTACTAATCATCAAAGAAATACAAATTAAAACCACAATAAAATATCATTTCACACCCGTCAGAATGGCTATCATCAATAAATCAGCTAACAACAAGTGCTGGCGAGGATGTGCAGAAAGGGGAACCCTTGTGCACTGTTGGTGTACTGCAGACCATTGTAGCCCTGGTGGAAAGCAGTATGGAGATACTTCACTTCAAAAATTTAAAATGCCTATCAACCCAGAGATTCCACTTCCTGGAATATATCAGAAGAAAACCAAAACACTAATTTGAAAGAACACAAGCACTCCTATGTTCATTGCAGTGTTATTTACTATCACCAACATATGGAAGCTAAGAAAATTTTACCTTTTCAACTGTATGGATGGACTGGGGAACATTATGCTAAGTTGAATTAGCCAATCAGAGAAAAACAAATATCATATGATTTCACTCACATGTGGAATCTAATGAACAAACTGAACTAACAAGCAAAACAGAGACAGGCGGAGAGGGAGAGCAGGCTGACAGCTAGTGGTTGCAGGGAGAGAATTGACAGGGTAGAGGGACTGAGCTGGATGTGAAAAGGACTGATAGGCATGGACAACACTGTGGGGATTGCTGGAGGCGGGAGTATAAGGGGACTAATGGTAATGAAAAAAATACAATGAAGATTATATCAAAGAAAGAAAAAGAAAGGAAACGTGATTAAATTATGTCTTGGTTCAAGAGGGAACACACCAACTTCTCAGAGAGGCAACCTTTCCCATGTTCCAGGTTCTGAAATAGTTTATTTAGGGTATGTCAAGGTGATAAAATAATTGTTTGCAATATGGAAATAAAATTATATGATTGTTATACAAGTAGATAAATTTTATATAATGTCACAGCCAATATGGAAATAAAATTCATATGATTATTGTTCATAAAATCCAGTTAAAATGTTAAATTCATAATAATAAAAGGCAGTTCAATGCATTTACAATTCAATGCAATTACAGTGATATTTTAATATAAGTCCATTTATACTGTAGTATACTCTAAATTCTGATTCACTTTGAGATGTGTTGAAAAGAACCAAGAGCAGCATGTAGATAGGGTGCTCCTAAAATTATCTTTTCTAAATATTATTCTTCTCCTCAGGGTTTCTGTGAATAGGTGGGTCTCAGGGGAAGCATATATCTAATAGATGATGTATGCTACTTATGTCGCGTATTTCTTTTCCTGTACCTTTTGTGTCCCAAGATATCCTGATTCATTTGACAAACAGGTACCTGCTCTCATGAGCATATGTTCTATGAGAGAGACAGAAGTTAACAAGAAAATAAACCATCAGGAGGCCTAGACGGTAAGAGGTGCTATGTAGGAAAAAAATCAGGGTAATGAGGAAAAGAGAGGTTAGGGTGTGGGGGGTGTGGGTTGAACAGAGGGACAAAGTTTTACAGACAGTGGTAAGAAAAGACCTACCTGGTGTGACATTTGAGCTGAGAAGAGAGTGAAATGAAGAAGCCAGACATGGGAATAATTGAAAAACGATATTCTGTGCCCAGGTAGAGAGAATAATGCAAGGATGCCCATTTATTGTTTTAGATGTCAATAGGTTTAATAACAAGAACGTTGAAATAATAAGATACGAATTTTAAAGGAAGGATGCCAAGACCCATCCTGGTGTTACCCCATTTAACATTATCCGGTACAGGACGAAGCCCTTTCACCTTCCACGACTGTGGTGGTGGCATTACAATGTAGCTTTTGAAAAACATAGTTTAATAAAACAGGAGACTGTGTGTCCTTGAAAGATGTAAAGAGTTACATTTTTCTTGGATTAAATTTTATAAGATGAGAAAGGCAACAGGTTTGCCTCTGCCAATAAAATAGATTTAGAAACATAACTTTACTGTATACTAAAAATTTTTAAGCTAAGAATAATATTAAGTGCAGCATTGAAAGAACCTAGTAAATCAGTGAGTCTACTATTATAAAAACTAAAATGTATGCTAATTTATCATGTTTTTAATTTACCTACAGGAAACCATCTTTGAACTAATGAATAAAATTACCTGTAAGTGGCCAGTGGCAGAGGTCCGATGTCAGCAGAAAGAAGTGTGTAAGGAGGTCTTCTTGCCTTATCTAGCGAGAGGCTTAGTTGGACCCTGGGTTTTGGAGCATGTTTCCTAGAATCAGAATGCTTTTTGATATCACTCTAAGGTTACGTCACACTCCATTCACCGCTTACTATGTTCCCAAACTCACCACAGTTCTGAGAGCTAAAAGTAATATTTCTGATGTGGCTTGTTTTATTTTACACTTTTTAAAGTACACAAGCAGTTGTTAGAAAATATTTAATAAAATAAATTCATCATTTAACTGAATTCTATGCAATCAGCTAACTCTTGATTAGGTTCTTCTGTATGCATCCTAAACAACCTAAAAAATGTTTTTCCTTTCTAATTATTTTTATCAAGTTCAGAGAATACATTTATCTGGCCACAAAATAGTCTCAGTCAGATTTGCCAGGTCCTTCAGCCAAAGGATCTGTCCTGCTGACTCACTGTGTGAGAAGCCATGAAACAGTCTATGGCAATAGAAACCACCACTATTTTTTATAACTTTCAACTTTAAAAAATTGTCTGAAGTTGCTATGGCTGTGCCTACATCTGCTTTTTCTTTTAATTTAATTATTGAAATTAACCATCCAGTGGATTTGTCCTCATCTACTTGTCTGTAAGGTCTTCAAAGGTAAGAACTGTGTCTTACTGACCTCTCTGTCCCTAAAACTATATAGTTTGTGACCTGCTGGGAGCTCTCAGTAAATGTGGGCTGGATGAATTCATGGCCAGACAGATGAATGGGGCCCCACACTTCTGCTACTAGCAGAAGTTCATGAAGTATATGATGTGTAGAATATCTAGCCAAGTTTTTTTCTTATTTATAAGCTTATTTTCTATCTAAAAATGATAAATTAGTTCATCATTTGCTTATGTCACTGGCTGTATTTGGACTATACATTAAGGTTTAGAATTAAATTATTTGCATATGTTTCAAGATGTTTTATTTACTCCACAAGAGACACTAAAAGCAGAACACTCAAGGGCTTTCACACTCACAAAATGCTTCTTTTGAACATAGTAAATGGGGAACTATAAAAAGAAACATCTTTTCAGCCTTCTCCATGGAAAAGAAAAAAATGAGAAAACATGTATTTTGGACGCAACAGAAGATTGCATTTTTATTTTCCTCCTGTAGGAGCCTCATGTCACCCTGAATATCACTGTGTGTGTATTACCTGTGTGTTTTCTGTTTAAGACCAAGAGAAAAAATGTTAAACTGGAGCACTTCCTAAGCAGTGAAATTCCTACTATTCCCCTGTCTTCCCTGAGATTCACAGGTAATGTACACTCATACCTTAGGCTCCTGGTGTAAGCCTAACTTCTATGGAAGCATCTTTTGAAATGAAAAACAATGGAAGTCTTTTATGTGAGCAGCACACTTCCTGCTATTCATTTGATTTAGACACCAGAAACCACTGCACTGCTCTTAAGTTGGTAGAAGATCGCTTGCTCATTTAAATTCATCCCTTATGAGGAACATAACTTAGACTGTGGTGTTTTCATAAGGAAAATATTTCATGTCAGAAAATTTATTGTTTTATTCTGACATTATAAACCGTACTCTTAACTGTTTGTGATTTAAAATCATCATCTTTTTTTTGTCTGCAGTTCAAGCAATTGCCCTCGAACCCTTGAATTTTTATTCTAGGGTTTAAAACCATTCTATTTTTCAAACTAACATCTCTGCTTGGGATAAAGAGGCAGATAAAAGGTAAAATGTAGGGAAACCTCTAATTCTTTAACTTTTCTTAAATTTTGTACTTTTATTTGAATAAGATATTCTTTGAATATTTTATACATTTATATTCATCATTAGATAATTTAAATATACATTGATAATGGGAAAAGTAGATAAAAGCAATTTTATAAACATAAAGGAATATATAAGGTACTATCATTAATAATTACTAATCAAATCTGAAAATTTAGCACTGGATAAACTAAGTCCAATAAGAAATTGCAAGTCCAATAAAAATTGTAAATTGTAGCCTTTTGGTAAAAAAAAAAAGTAGAAATGGAGGTGAGAATGCAAAACTACTTTTATTCCAATTTAATATGTAATCACAGAGTAGTCCTTAAGCTTGCTGATCACAGCACATAATTTTCTTTTAAAAAAAATGCCATTCTTAGTCTGTCTTTAAGTGCTCTGCTTTGTATATTGATTCCTCTAAATTCTTAGACTTTTAGTAACATTCCATCTTTGATTTCTAAAAGCAAATCTAATAGCCAGGAAGTAAAATTTCCTATTTTCAGTGTTTAGATATGGCAATTTGTTCTTCCTCTCATAATAAATCATTTCCCACAGTATACTATACTGTGTGTGTGTGTGTGTGTGTGTGTGTGTGTGTGTGTGTGTGTGTGTTTAAACCTCAAATACTAGCATTTTCCATTTCTGGATCATTTCTATCCATTTCAGTATGAAATCTTTCTAGCTAGTACCATATTTTTACAGATGTTTTTGTTATTTGTGCTGTCATGGTCCAAGGATGGACTGTGGTGGCCCAGAAAGTGGCTTATCAAGCAATGGTCTACCTCATTGCAATGCTGACCTGTAGAGGGCATAATCGGTGACACTGAGCTAAGGTTCAGTAGCCACTATTGCATGTTCAGTGTACAGCATCTCCTTACGCCTCTGTAGAATGGGCCCACATTGCCTACTCAGTCCGCCCAGATAACCATAAAAAGAAAAAGGGCAGTTGTGGGCTGCCATCTTCCCCACCTTTTATCCTTATGACTCACAGCACTACCACCAGAATTTCAGAGTGTGTGGATGGTGACTTTGACCATCTCTTTGTGGACTAGACCACCAGTCATGTTGTCCCATGTGAGTGAAATGCCTGAACTATCACTACGTGGAATTATGATCCTTCAGTCATTGTGTAATAATGAAGTATATCAAATGGTTTATTTTTTAATAAATAAAACATTATAAATACAATTAAAGTACTTTCCAGCCCTCTCCCGTAATTGAGTTTCCCTCTTTCCCACCCAAAGGTAATAGCTATCCTGAAATGGCAGAGTAGCTTTTGCTGGCATACTACATGTTTAAGTACAAGTAAATAAATTTATTACTTAAGCACAAGTGTAATAAATTTATTATATTACTATAATATTATTTATATTTGGACCACTCTCTTTTTAGAAACTACATAAATCATATCACACAATGAGCATCCATTAGCAGCTGTTTGTTTAACCAAACATTATGTCTCCAAGATTTTTCCCTTTTGAACATGTATTTTATTTTCCCTGCTATACTGTGGACCACTATATAAATATACCACAGTTTACTTATCCCTTATCTCTCTTGATGCACTTTCAGATTTGTCTGAGGTTTTTCTCTTATTAAAAATGATTATGTAATTAACTTCCTTATATAAGACTTCAAATCCATAAGAAAAAATTACAAAGAATCCATTAAAAAAAAAGACAGAGGCTACACATATGCAGTTAACAAAAGTGGAAACTGCAGTGGCCAATGCATATCTGAAAGCATACCGAATCTCACTAATAATCACTAGCAAAAAGATCCTATTCCACATCCATCTAAATGTTGGGAGAAATTGGGAAGGTTGACACTACATGCACTACTGGTGAGAGTGTACAGTGGTGCAACGCTTTAGAAAGCAATTTGTTAGTTTCCAGGGCAAACCCTCTGATCTCCTTGGTCCTGTTTTAGGATGACTCTTCACTCTTCTTCTATTTTCTAGCATAAGACTAGTTGGGTGTCTAGCAAGCCCAGCCTATAGCTACAACAAAATGATGAACAGGGTAGTCTGAGAGTGTTCCCTGTTAGTGTTTGGAACAGTGAGAGCAGAGGTGTGGGTGAGAATCCGACTCCTGTTGTTATCATTGCAGCAGCTGCAACTTTTTCCATAGTTTTGATAATCATGAAAGGAAAACTGACAGCCGGATGCACATCTCTACACTTGTACATTAAAGGCTTCAGGGCAGAGAGTCCTGGACTCTTTAGGAATACATGGCCATTTGATTTCCCACTGCATATGGGCATGGGAATGGTAAGAACCCTCTGGGAGCAGCGGTCTGCACTGGGAGACCCCCCACCCCAACCAGGGAAGAAGCGAGCTTTCCTCACAGATCCTCACATGGTGAGGCTAGAGCCAGGAAAATCTCTTTTCTTCACACAGATCTTAAGGAACAGAGCTGTGCCCAAGAGAATGTGACTGAGAAGCACGTGACTGCAAAGCAAGTTGGTCTATAACACAAGAGAGGCTCAAGAAGAGGAAGGAGGTCTGGGTATCTCAGGGAGGGAGACCTAGGGAAGATGACAGCAGGGGACAGCAGATTAAGGGTATTGGTAACCATAGGGAGGACCAGGTAGATGGACACCTAGCCAATGCCAAAAATTGGGCTCATCAAAGAAAAGATGAGCCTAGGAGGTGGTTTTGGACTCTGGTGCAACAGCCAGTTTATACAAGCCTCTAAATATTGATGTGAAATAGTAGGACCAGTACCAAAGATGACAATAAATTACTTTTGCTCTTCTAACCTCTGAGGAAGCTTTTTTGTTTGGTTTTATAATTTTTTTTTTTACTTTTCTTCCTTTTGGCAGAAAAGAGATCCATTATTAAGCCAATCATTAATTCATAGATTATCAGCACTAGTTAGAGAAATAGACTTGTGCCTACTGTATTTATGGAGACAAAATTCTTTTTTAAAAAAGAAAATACAGTGTAGCTCAGTGGATTGAGTGCAGGTCTGCAAACCAGAGGATCGAGGTTCAATTCCCAGTCAGGGCACATGCCTGGGTTGCAAGCCAGTTCCCTACAGGCCAGTTCCCAGCAGGGGACACACAAAAGGCAACCATACATTGATGTTTCTCTCCCTCTCTCCTTCCCTTCCCCTCTAAATATAGATAAATAAATAAATAAATAAATAAATAAATATTTAAAAATATATATATTAAAAAAAAAGAAAATACATGCTAATGGTCACAACAAATCCACAACTTTATACTTACTAAAACATTCAGAGAGTCATGTAACTCCTTTACTAATAATGTAAATAAAAACAATACAATATTTAAAGACATGGTAATAAATAAAATAACAAGAGACACTTGGTCATTTTTATGACAGTTTCATTGAGATATAATTCATAGACCATAGTGTACAACTCAGTGAGTTTCACAAGAGTTGTGCAACCATAACTGCTAAATAATTTTGGACTATTTATTTCATCACCCCAAAGGAAATGCCATAATCATTAATGTCATTCTCCATCTCCTCCCTTTCTTCCAACTCTTGACAACCCTAGTTTACCTCTTATGCAGGTTTGCCTATTCTGGACATTTTATACAAATGGAATCATATAATATGTGGTCTTCTGTGACTGGCTTCTTTCACTTAGCATAATGTGTTCAAGAATACATGTCACAGCAGACATTAGTACTGCATCAATATTTATGACTAGATAATATTCCATTATGTTGATATATCACATTTTGTTTATCCAGTCATCAACTGATAGACATTAGTATTAGTCTCTTTCAGCTAGGAGGAGATTCTACACAGATGACCATGACTTCAAAGAGATACCTCACAGAGTGTGTAAATTTATTCCTCCTTGCTTTGGCAAATCTTATTTAATCAATGCAGATTAACTGCCTTTGAAATGAGCAATCAAGGCAACTACTTTTTTCATTTATTTTTATGTATGTATGCATGTATATATGTATGTATTGTTGTTCAGTTGTTCCATCACCAATTCCCCTGCCCAAGCCACCCCCAACTCTCGCCCTCAATTCTACACCCCTTCGGCTTTGTCTATGGGTCCTTTATATATGTTCCTTAATGACCCTTCCCCTTCTTTCCCCTGTTATTGGCCTCCCCTCTCCCCTCTGGTTACTGTCAGTTTGTTCTTTATTTCAATATCTGGTTATATTTTGCTTGCTTCCTTATTTTGTTGCTTAGGTTCCACTTATGGGTGAGATCTTATGGTATTTGTTTTTCACTGCCTGGCTTATTTCACTTAGCATAATGCTCTCCAGTTCCATCCACACTGTTTCAAATGGTAGGAATTCTTTCTTTCTGCTGAGTAATAGTCCATTGTGTTAATGTACCATAGTTTTCTAGTCCACTCATTTATTCATGGGCACTTAGGCTGCTTCCAACACTTGGCTATTGTAAATTGTGCTGCTATGAATACTGGGGTGCACAGGTTCTTTTGAATTGGTGTTTCAGCATTCTTAGGGCATAATCTCAGCAGTGGAATTTTCAGGTCAAAAGGCAGTTCCATTTCTAGTTTTCTGAGGAAATTCCATTAACTGTTTCCCACAGTGGCTACACCAGTCTGCATTCCCAACAGTATACTGGGGTTCTCTTTTCTTCACAGCCTCGCCAGCACTTGTTGTTTGTTGATTCGTTTATGATGGCCATTTTGACCAGTGTGACCTAGTATCTCACTGTAATTTTAATTTGCATCTCTCTAATGGTTAGTGATGCTGAGCATCCTGTTAAATGTTACTGGGCTCTCTGTATGTCCTCCTTGGAGAAGTGTATATTCAGGTCCTTTGCCCATTTTTTTTAATTGGGTTGGTTGTCTATCTGGACTGGAGTTGTGTGAGTTCTTTATATGTTTTGGAGATCAAACCCTTGTCCAAGGAATTATCTGCAAATATATTTTCCCATACGTCTGGTTCCCTTTCCATTTTGCTGATGTTTTCTTTTGCCATGCAGCTTTTTATTTTGATTAAGTCCCATCCGTTTATTCTTTCCTTTATGTCCCTTGCTCTAGGGGACATATTGGTGAAAATACTGCTGCATGGAATATCTGAAATTTTCCTGCCTATGTTTCCCTTTAGAACTTTTATGGTGCCATGACTTATATTTAAGTCTTTTATCTATCTTGAGTTTACTTTTGTTTATGGTGTAAGTTGGTGATCAAGTTTCATTTTTTTCACATGTAGCATCCAGATCTCCCAACACCATTTATTGAAGAGGCTAGTTTTACTCCATTTTCTGCTTCTGCCCACTTTGTCAAATATTAATTGTCCACAGACACCTGGGTTTATTTCTGGGCTCTCTATTCTGTTCCATTGATCTATGTGCATCTTCTTATGCCAGTGTCAGACTTTTGATTACAGTGGCCATGTAACATAGTTTGATATCAGATATTGTGATCCCTCCTTCTTTGTTCTTCTTTCTCAAAATTTCTGCAGCTCTTTGGAATCATTTATTGTTCCATATAAATTTTTGAAATGTTTGTTCTATATTTGTGAAATATGTCTTTGGTATTTTAATAGGATTGCATTGAATCTATAAATGCCTTTGGGTAGTATGGACATTTTGATGATGTTAATTCTTCCAATCCATGAACACAGTATATGCTTCCATTTTTTAATGTCTTCCTTAATTTTTTTTCTTCAGAGTTGTGCAGTTTTCTGAGTACAAGTCTTTTACCTCCTTGTTTAGGTTTATTCCAAGGTACTTTATCTTTCTTTTTACTATATCAAATGTGATTTTTTTCCTGATTTATGTTTTTGATATTGCTTTGTTGGTGTACAAAAATGCCTTTGATTTCTGAATATTGACTTTGTATCTCACAGCCCTGCCAACTTACTTATTAGGTTGAGTAGTGTTTTGGTGGAGTCTATAAGGTTTTCCATGTACACTATCATGTCATCTGCAAACAATGGCAGTTTTACTTCCTCCTTTCCAATTTGGAGGCCTTTTATTTCTTTTCCTTGTCTGATCTCTGTGGATAGAACTTCCAATACTATGTTGAATAGAAGTGGTGAAAGTGGACATTCTTGTCCTGTTCCTGATCACAGTAGGAAAGTTTTAATTTTTGCACATTGAGTATGATGTGGGCTGTAGGTTTCTCATATATGGCCTTTCTTATGTTGAGAAATACTCCTTCTACTCCCACCTTGCTGAGTGTTTTTATCATAAATGGGTGCTGTACTTTATCAAATACTTTTTCTGCATCTATGGATATGATCATGTGATTTTCATCTTTTCTTTTATTTATGTGATGTATTACATTTATTGATTTATGAATACTGTATTTTTCTTGATATCCTTGCATCGGATGAATCCCTCTTGATCATGGTGTATGATCTTTACAATGTATTGCTGGATGAGGTTTGCCAATATTTGGTTGGGGGCTTTAGTGTCTACGTTCATCAGTGACATTGGACTGTAGTTTTCTGTTTGTTGTGTCTTTATCTGATTTTGGGATTGGGATGATAATGGCCCCATAAAAAGAGTTTGGTAGTCTTCCCTCTTCCTGGACTTTTTGGTATAGCCTGTGAATGATAGGGGTTAGCTCTTCCTTAAATGTGTTGTAAAATGCTCCTATGAAACTATCTTGTCCAGGACTTCTGTGCGCCAGGAGTTTTTTTTTTATTACAACTTTAATTTCACCAGCTGTTATCAGTCTGTTTAGCCTTCTTACTTCTTTTTGATTTAGTTTTGAAATATTACATTTTTCTAGAAATTTGTCCATTTCACCCAGGTTTTTAAGTTTCTTGGCATATATTTGTTTGTAGTAATTTTTTACAACCCTTTGTATTTCTGTGGTATCAGTTGTAATCTCTCCTCTTTCATTTCTGATTTGATTTATTTGTGTCCTCTTTCTTTTTTAATTGATGAATTGGATTAAAGGTTTGTCAACTTTCTTTATCTTTTCAAAGAGCCAGCTCCTGGGTTTATTGATCCTTTGAATTGTTCTTTTAGCCTCTATGTCATTTAATTCTGTTCTGATCTTATTTATTTCCTTCCTTCTACTCTCTCTGGTCTTTGTTATTGTTCCTCCAGTTCTTGTTGTTGTAGGGTTAGGTTGTTTATTTTAAATGTTTCTCTTTTGCGGTGACCTGTATCTCTATGAACTTCCTTCTCAGGACTCCCTTCTCTGTGTCCCATAGGTTTTGAGCTGTTGTATGTTCATTTTCACTTGTTTCCAGAATTTTTTAAAATTTCTTACTTAATCTCATTATTAACTCATTCATTGTTTAATAGCATGCTCTTCAGTTTCCATGTGTTTGAATGTTTTTGAGTTTTTTCCCTTGAGGTTGGTTTCTAGTCTCAAGACCATGTGGTCTGACAACATGCTTGATAGGACTTCAATTTTATTGAATTTGTTGAGGCTTGTTTTATGTCTTTTCATGTGGTCCATCTTTGAAAATGTTCCTTTTGCATTTGAAAAGAATGTGTATTGTGTTTCTTTGGGATGAAAGCTTCTATATATATATATATATATTTATATCAGTTAAGTCATTTGATCTAGGGCATTGTTCAATACCACAATATCCTTGTTGATATTTTGTTTGAAAGATCAATCCATTGTTGACAGTGGGGTGTTAAAATTCCCTACTGTAATTGTGCTGCTGTCTGTATCTTTGTTGAAGTCCTCCAAGATTTTTTTATACATTTGAGTGATCCTATTTTGGGTGCATATATATTTACAATATTTATGTTGTAAATATTTATGGATTCTTGATGGATTCTTCCCTTGAGGATATGAAGTGTCCTTCTATGTTTCTTTCTATGGCCTTTGTTTTGAAGTCTATTTTGTTGGATATAAATATTGCAACCCTGTTTTTTTTCCCTGTCCATTTGCTTGGAATATTTTTTCCCAACCCTTCACTTTCAGTCTGTGTAGGTCTATTGTTCTGAGGTGGGTCTCTTGTAGGCAGCATATGTGTAGGTCATGTTTTCTTATCCATTCAGCTACCCTATAACTTTTGATTGGATTATTTAATCCATTTACATTTAAGGTTATTATTGATAGGTACTTACTTATTCATTGCCATTTTACCCCCCTGAAACAACTACTTTGACACTGACATATAGATTTATTGTAATATATTTGTGAATGCTTTCTTTTAGCCAGTTTTTTCTGAAATGTGAGTTACAAATACTTGCCAAAGGGAAAAGATCTGACTAAATTATAACAATGAATTTAGAAATTAAAATGCATGAAAAAATATTATTGTTGTTTGTGTTTGCCATATTCCAGACCAAGCAATATTTATTATTTTTCATTACTACCATATCTGTATTTTGATGCAATCCATTATGTTCAAACTCAGTCTCTAGGCCTTCTGGTTGTCTTTGGAATGCAAACTTCAAAAACACCCTGCTGACATTGCAAAACTTGAGTCTGGATTTAAATTAGGTCATTATTTATTTTTATTTGAGTTGCTGAGTAACTTTGACTTGCTCTGGCCCCATAGGAAAGGCAGATGCCTGCTTGCTAGCGCTGGACAGAGTTTCACCCAAGGGGGAGGTTCGCATTGTTTTCCCATGCGTCCTGCTGGTGTCGTACAATCCTTCTGTGGATGTCACATTCATGTGTCGTGGGATCCACTGTTGTTAGTTGTACTCATGGTATCTGAGGACCATAGGAAGAAACCTTTAATCTCATCTTCTCTGCTTCTATAATTATCCCAGAGTTTTTTATATGAATATTCAGCAAAAATATTAGTAAGAAAATTTCTGTCAAAAACACATGTGGATACTTTTCTATAAGACCCAAATTTGTCTTTGAATTATTAAAAGCAACCACTGTTTTATTCAGTGCACTGTATTTAAAAGCCCTTACTTCATCCTAGAGTTCCTCAGTGTTCTAATTTATGTAGGTTCCAGGAAAAATCTGTATCCTTCAGGGCTCCATCCCCTCATAACAACTAAGTGACTAAAGACTGTCAAGTGTTACTTTTGAGGTATCTCACATCTGACATTGTTGGGAATAAATTTAAAAATCTGAATCCTGAGCCCAAGACTCTGTTCCTGGGATTAATACCTTGATAAGCAACTGCTCAATTTGAGCCAAATGCTGTACTGATCCCTTTCATTTGGAATGCTGATAGTTGGCTAGAATATGGGTGAATGAGGGCATAGGGTTGACTTTGCAAGCCCACTAAATACTGAGCAATATGCTAGTTTCTGTGGAAGGTGACATGAATAAGCAGCAGTACATTTTACCACAGTAACATTCTCTCCATTAATGCCCAAACTGAGTGCAATAAAGGGCTTTCTATGCTTTAGGTAACTTCTGCCTCTGTTCTTCATCTAGTTAATTATGTAAGAGCAGGAAGGAAATAGAAATAAATGTATTTGATATCTGATTATTTCCAGGAGCAGTTCAGAGGGAATTAAATGTAACCACTATGGAAAATTCACAATACACTCAATACCTTGCTTTTAAGTCAAGTTTTGCTACTTTTGTTGCCTTAATCTAGATTTTTTTCCTGGTTAAATTAGGACATCTGTGTCTAGGTTACCTCATTTTAGCAGTCAAAGTAAGGTATGAGTGGTCGTACTTCTGGAGACAGCAAAATTAGTTAAATGAGAAGAGGTGCTGTCCTCAGCTGAGAAATCAGATTGTTTATCTCTTCCAGATATTACTGGGATTTGGATCATACAATTTTAGAACTTCGTTATATTAGAAATATGAAAACAAAAGTGTGGGGGTGATTTCCTATTTTTCTAGCATTCTGAAAAAGTTATTTCAAAGAGAAGGTAAACAAAGTAGCTGCCAGGGCTCTGGCCAAACATTCCTCCATGACCATCTCTGAACTCTCCAGTGTTCCTCACTGTGTGAGTGGCTGAATGAGTGCGTGCAGGGTTGTGCAGATCATTCAGCTGTTAAGCCAAGGGCATCCACAACCCTGCCAATGCTGTGTTGGCCAGAGATGATAACTGTTTCTGAACAACACACTCTGTGGACTGACTCCCCCTGCCAGCTTCTCCTGTTTCCATCCACAGCAAAGTCGAAACGTCAGCAGCATTCACAGGAAATCAGGTCGAATTGTCAAACAAAGGTGTTTTCACTGTCTCTCTCAGCTCTGTGGATCTCTGTTCTATTTTAAAATAAGTCATTTTCTCGAGAAGTTGACACAGCACATATTATTTGCCAGGAAAATGTGGAGGGGGAGGTGGGAAGTAAGGGGATTGTCCCAACATGGCTCTCCTCTTTAAGGATCAATTTCAAGGTATATTACTTCCCTCCAACCCCCCACTCACATCTTTACTAGAATTGGCTGCCTAAAAGAACAGGGGAATCAGTGCCTGTTTCCAAAACTACTTTAGCAGGATTTTCAGCATGACTTCATGTACATCGTGGCGGATCTATTATGCAGTCTCTCTTTCCCCCTCAAGCCCCATTGTGAACAAATTCTTACTGTGATCTATAAAGCAGGTAAAATACTTTAAACTTTATAATGTAATAAGAATTAAAATTTGGATGATAAAGGTTATTACACATGAGTGAGTTTGTCTCCAAATCAAGGAAATAAATTAGCTTCCCTGCTTTGTAGCATATGGTATCCTCAGAATTGCCTTCATATAATTATAACTCTGTTTATTAAAAGGAATTATGTAACAATATGGTTGATTTATTCTGATGTTACTGGCTTAGGAACTTAATTGGACTATGTAATATACCCAAGATAAAATTAATTTAATTAGCAGGTTCATTTCAGGATGACTAGAAAACACTATCATACTTTGATAATCTTCTGAAAAGGTGAGCAAGCAAATAAGCAAAGGTCCTGAAAAATTGGACATCTCTGTGACATATTAAGAGAGGAAACAAAAAACAGAGCACCTCCAGGCAGAAAGTTGAAAAATAGTACTTTACATCATGCTCTTCACTTGTTTTTTAAAGACAGACTTTGTCTAAGACTTTTATAGTTCTAGGACTCTCTCTCCCTAAGGTAACCAGGATCCTGGATTCTCGACTTGCCTCACCCTTTTCAGTGTTGCAGTCATGATCTCCAGGTAGCCAGGTCATTTGTGCTACAAGGGCCCTCACGTGAAGACTTTAGAGTCAGCCTGAGCTCGGTATGGGCCAGTTTGCACGATTCTTTTCCGTGGTTATAGAACACCACTGCAAAATGGCACCACTTCACACAAGAAAATTATAGTGAATAAATATAGGTGGACAAGGGCGAAATTACCACAGCTATTACAAACATCTCAAAGTCTGAATGTCCAAATAATTCTAGGATGAAGAACTTCATCTTCCCATTGGCTTCCTATCTGTTCTCATTGTTTCTTTTTTTCTCTTCTCATTTTTATTCATTTTGTACAGTGCCAATATAATATATATTTTGGTTTATTTTGTTATTCCATATGTACATACAGATCCTGCCTCACTGTGTAAAAGGACCTGAGGCAGCTTCACTTCTGCTACGTTCATCTTGCACTGCGCCTTTGATCATATGTCATTTTCCTACCAGAGAGCAGATGGCTTTCCATCAACTAAACTGCAGAATAAAATCCCACTTCCTCAACCTGGCATCCAAGTCCTCTCTAACATGCCTCCTCCATATTCCCCTGGCCTTGCCAAGCACGATCCCACTGTGGAGACCCTGTGTGGCAGGCACTTGGGATTTCTTGTCATTTCCTCCCTTGCTATTCCCTTTCTCCTTCTTTGTGCCCCTCATATATTTGCTCATCCCATATTCTATTTCCAAATAGGTCCTCACCACCCTTCATTGCTGAAGCCTTTCCTGATCATCACAACCAATAATCATTTCTTCTTTTTCTGAATGTATGTCTGTGTGTAAAATTTGTTGTCATTTATAAAAGGTCCGTAGCCCTTCTTCCCTCTACGGTGCCTCCTAGTACAGCAAGATAACATGAGAGCACATTATTATTATTATTAATATTATTGTGATAGTTGTGAGTATTATTGCTATTTTAATCAATGATACAGTGCTACAAGTTTCTGCCCCTGAGGCAATAAAACATTGCTCATGGAAACAGTTATTGTAATTTTATTCACCATCCTACATCCAATTTGGACTATAATCCTTTGTTTTAAGAAGTTCCTACTTTTAGAAAAAGTAGACACTGTTTCCCAGGAGTTTGTTGATTATTAGTGCCAAGATGTCTTTCGGAGTTTAGTGATTTCATTGTGCTGACTAGTGAATCTGTGAGTTATGAGGACACAAGGTCTCTGAGCATGTTAGTATAGGTCTCCCCAGCCCCAAAGAAACTGATGAGAGACAAAATTCCCAGTTCACCTGATTCTTCCCCCTTTGATGCTGCAGTAGATGTGGCATGAGCAATAATGTATTTCCTGAAAGCCATACTAAAGAGCAAAGCTAAGGGAGCAAATTCAGACGGTCCCCTGTTGTGACTCTTTGTTTCAGTGTAGTTAGAGTTGCATTGCATTGCATTGAACTTGGGACCTTTGATTTTCTTTGTTGTAAGAACAAAATTGAAAATGGAAACTAGAACAGAGGTGCTTCACTGAAGTTACGGAGGAAATCTGTATTGGGCAAAAGACCCATTTATCAGTACCGTGACAGTCCTGTGAGTAACGCAATGCTTTTTTTTCTTAGTCTTTTAGCCTGGCAGGCTCAGGTGAAAGGTATATCTTTAAAAACTAGATTTAAGATTTTTGCACACATTGAGGGGGTGTGAAAACATGTTTTCCAAAATAAAATTTGAAGTAGTAATTACCATTTGGGGTAAGTCCATGAAGTGTAATATATTATTCCAAGTGTTTTTCTTCATTATTTTATTTAATTACAAAAGCCACATTGCTTACATATTGGTGCCATTTTACAGATAAAGGAAATACATTTTTAGAAAGTAATGAAGTCACATTTGGAACCCAGAACCTAATCCAAACTCTGCTTCTTTCCACTACACTAGACTGTGTCTGCATATGAGAATGAAGATGTTCTGCTCAACAAGACAATAAAGCTACTCTTGTGTGTGGATTACTGAGTTGTTAACCACAGCTCAGTCTGGCAATGTCTTTAAAAGATGACACACTTTGTAATGACTCAAAGAAGTGAGCTACTTATCAGTTGTCTGAAAATTATGTAAGTATTCTATCGATGATGATTAGGACACCAACAATTTCAAGGGCTGGATTGAGCACTAACCCAAATATGCTGCTTTTGACATGAAAGAGTATCTTAGAGAGCTTGAGACATACCAGAGACAGACTGACTCTGATGATAGACAAAAATGTGAGGGAATTGGAGACATGGAGGAGCAAGAAACAAGGACGCCATTGTAGGACCTAAATCTTCCTATAAAAATCACCCTCGAGCTTCAGCTCTTTTCATATTCACAAAATCACTGGGGACTAATGAGCTTTTAAGTCATAAACCAACATCTACAAGTTCTGGTATCCATTATCATGGATTTTCCAGAATGGCACCATGTCTATGTTCAAACAAAGTTTTTACCTGACAACTCCCTTTCCTTCCTGACTTTAAATTACTGACTTCACCAAGATTTTATTCTTGGCCGCCTTCTTACTTGGTGAATTCCTCGTCACCACACCAAAAGCACAGGGGAGGACCTGGATTTATGACTGGCACCTGCGGTCATGAGAAGTGCAGTCTTTTAGGACTGACCCCTTAACCTGTGGATGTATATCTGGGTAGATAGTATCAGAGTTATATTAAATCATAGGACACCCTGCTGGTGCCAGAGTATTGCATTGCCTATTAGTGGGGGTGAAACAACTCATACATGTTGAAACTGAATGCTCAGAACTTTTACTCCCCTTCTAAAATATAACTTGGGAAGCAGAGATTGAACCCCAATTATCTTTTTATTGCCAGTGCTTAGAATATGATAGGTCATTAAGCTTTTGTTGAATTGAATATCTTCAAGCTGAGTCCTGCCACTTAGTAATTTTCATGCATTCTAGAGTTAACCTTTACAACCCAAAATGTCTCATTCTCCTACTTGACATTTCTTTGGATATTTAGAAATAGCATTTCCATTCTTTGAAGTCTTTCTCTTCTTGATGTATAACTGCAAGTCCTTCCATTATTTCAGACTTTATGTTTAGGACATTTCTAGATCCTGGTCACCACCTTCTGGAGACAACTCATTACGCAACACCCCTTTTAGAACCAAGTCTGAATGTCAAGGTGTGATCTGAGCTATGTGGAAACAGTAATCTCCTTTGATGGTCCTGTATGTTCTGTTCTTATAATGTATCCAAAAGCTTGATTAGTTGTCATATTCCCTTGTTGGCTAATTGCAGCTAGAGGACAATTAAACAGATTTTTTAAAATATGGAAATAACAGTTTCTGCAGAATTCTTTTTTCAAATTTGAGAACTTCACATTTCTCTCTATTAATTTCAACACTGTTTCCCAGGAGTTGACATGAAACTTTCCTTCTTGCCTTTCAAGATCTTTTTCATTCTTAGTTCTTTGATCTGACATTAAAAATGCCTTCCAGTTTTCCCTGGCTGGGTATCTCAGTGGATTAGAATATTGTCCTGATATGCCAAGACTCTGGTTTGATCCCTCATCAGGGTACGGAAACAACCAATGAATGCATGGATTGGTGGAGCAACAAATCAAAGTTTTTTTTCTCTCTCTCCCCCTTTCCCCCTGTCCCTGTTCATCTCTCTCTCAAATCAATTAATAAATATTAAAAACAATAATAATGTCTCAGTTTTGAGTCATCTGCAGATTTAATAGGTGATTTCCTTCTTGATTTAAACAAATGAAATACCTAGATATTTATTCAATCCCTGTTTAAAGTTAGAAGTTCTTGGCTATTCTAAATAATGCTGCTGTGTGTGGTGCCAGATGGGTTTTAGACATATTATGGAAGTCACTTTTTAAGGTACATAAATGTTTAATCACTGTGATTTATACCTGAAAGTAATATAATATTTTATGTCAACTATAATTGAAAAATAAAATATGAAAATTTAATATTCATCTAAGTCAGATGTTCTTTCTAAATTGTGGTAAGTTTTTATTCTTTCTTTCTAAGTTACCCCCAGTTATCAAAAAATGGTCTTTGGTTTATCTTGATTTCCTTAAATATACTTATCATAAGACCATTCATGCTAAAGAATTTCATAGAAATTTTTTAGTCAATAGAAAAATTATCTTTAAGGGAACTTCCCCAAATCACTTCATTATAAGTCATGTAGATATATGGAATGAGAAAGAATTCTTAGAAAATGAAATACAATTTACTTCAATAAATTCACTTTTCTCAAGTTCTCAGAAATAGAAAAAAAGCCGTGTAAATCATTTGCATGTCAACCAAGACAAGAGTTGACTTATGAGCAAGCAGTCACAGAAACTGCATGAAAAGGGGCAAATGTTGTCAATTGCTTGGAAGTTTATTTTGAACAATACCAAATTTTGTGTTCTACCTCAGAAATTGTTTATGTAACCTGGAGGCTTTGTCTATAAGTCAAATGTACTACAATGTGTATAATCAATAGCAGTGTGCAAACTTCCAAAAGTGGAATAAAAAGAATAAGCAATGAAACCAGGAAGAGCCATATTATTCATAATTGAGAAGAGCCAGTTGTTAGGACTTCAAATAAATGCTCAAGGCCACAGCTAGAATCACAATACCTGCAGAAGGAACATTGAAAAAACCCTAGACTGAGAAAAGATGTCAAAGAGACCATAGCACAGGCTCATAAAGCCAAAGTGACAAGGCAGGAGAAGGGCAGGACCCAGACAGTGAAACTTTGAGGTACAGAAGGCTGAGTCCACATACCTGAGAGAGCCTAAGGATCTCCTCTCATGTAGAAAGAAACCCACAGCCTCAAGTCTGACATGAACTGAATTTCACAGGAGACCTTCTCCTGAAAAGAGTCTTGACCTTCATGGTTTAACTCAGTCAGTGTTTCTACTTTTTCTCCTTACCTAACAATGCAAGTGCTTTTTAAAGGTCTCTTCCAGGGCTGTCTATATGACAGGTCACCTGAGGATCTTCCCAAACTTCTCCTCCTCTCTATGATTTTCATGGGTTAAACTTTCCTATAGTATATTCTAAGAACGGTTTTGATTGACCAAGATGATTATATTCCTACTCACAGTGTGGTTATGAGATTGGCAGACTTGGAAAGCAGTGTTCATGGTTTCTTATTTTCAAAATAATATACTCTGGATTTCAACAAAAATGACTGAGAACAATCAGGCAGTTCCTTGACCTACTTTGCCACATTTGTCACATTTTTCATATTTCTCTTTCCTCTTAATCCACATATCCATCCACACCTGCCCAATTGTAACAGCCTAAACAAACATAATTTTCAGATTTTGGAAGAGGTGCAAATATACAGATTATGGGTTGAGGCGATATGTAAGTCATGAAAACTGAGAAAGACAACTGTAAAATTTGGTGTGGGGGAGTACTATTTCCAAAAGAAGTGGCTTACGTATTGGGAAGCTAAACTTGTCAAAGCCATGCTACCATGTCCTCTTTTTGATGGTTTGGTGGCTCTGTTCACTATTTGTCAGAATGCTGATTTGGAGACCTGAGTCTCCAGTCTGGTCCTTGGGCCCAAAGCCTCCAGACCTCTCTCCATGGGTTGATCTCCCTGGTTTCTAATAGATATACCACAAGTGTGCTTAAATCTTTAATCTGTAGTGTCCATAGACTTCTGAAGGCTTGCCCTGGTATTTATGGGAGAACTTGGAAACAGCCTCACCAACCAAGTTCAGACAGTGCTGAACATTTTTAGCCCAGTCGTTTCATCACTTTGATTCCAACCTTAAGTTTCCAGAGACTGTGCCTAAAAGTAGACAATTTTCGAGTTGCCACTTTTCTGCCTTCTAGAGGACTATTTAACATTTGGGTTTCCTTGGTCATCAATGCTCTTGTTACAGAACAGACCTGGGGTGAGGCAAATGATATACTGTTACCAAATGGACCCACCTTTGTGCTCTGGGCATGCCCCATGACTAGGTTTGCCTTGCCTGCCACCAAAGAAAGATGTCTCTCAATGCCAGAGATTGGTGAAAAGGAAAGGAATTATTTATTCGAAGAGTTATATAAACTTAGGGTAATGATTTAATGTCTTTATTAAAATACTAAAGTCCTTTAGAATACCCACAAATGCACGGTCCTCCCTTCTCCCCTTTGGCCAGTCCAGGGTACCGTATCTCAGGAAAAAAGTAGAAGTTTGTGGTTTAGGCAGCCCTTTGGTTCTGGCACCATCAGCTGTGTTGCCACAATCTCCAGTTAATCCCAAGCCATGTGGCACCTTTTCATGGCCCACCAGCGAGAGTCCTTTCACTTCTTTTCTTCCAGGCAAAGTCTCACCTCCTTCCTAAGCCACATGGCAAAAAGGCTGCAACCCAAAGCCACATGGTCCCCAAAAGCCCCCAGCATGGCTGCTGCATCTGGGTTTAAACCCCAGCATCAATCTTCTTTTGCAGCCCCATTTCCAACTCCTCCTACAATTGGTTACACCTGCCAGTATTCCTGTATCCTTTCAGCTTTTCTGGGTTGCCATAGTAAGTTTTGGCAGGCATGGCCCCATGGGGTGGAACCAATCATCTCCAAGCTCTCATACAGGCACTGTAACCAAGAGAAGTTGCCTCCCAGTTGCATCATGGGTTGAAGTCACTCTTATCCCCCTTGCTTAATGCATGACCACAGCTATTTAACATATCTATGAAATCAGTTAAAGGTTATACATATGTTAAATGACCATACTAGAGGTTATATGCAAAACTGTTGTTATTCAAAACAACTCTCAATGGCTCCGCTCCACGCATCCTATCTCCCAGCTCAGACTTGTGGGGGTGAGGGCATCCTATATATACATTTTTTCTAATATTTTCTGGACACCCTGAGTTCTGGACCCCATTACAAATCCCCATTTGCTCCCTTGCTGCATCCTGTTATACTCCATCAGCTCCTAGATTAGAGCTAGCAAGAGCAGGTACTCAGTAAAAGCATACTGCTTAAATTTAACCAAGGTTCTTTTTAAATTCATTCAGTTTACTTTAAGTGATTATTTTTTCCACAAGAACAGAGCAATACTGAACCAAGTACTTCACAGGCTCCTACTATGAGCAAAATGGACATATCCTATGCAGGGTGAACAAATGAAAAGTGGTTTCTGCTCTTAAAAAGGAAGTAATAACATGGAGGAGGTGGGCAATAATAATAAAAATAAGTAAATAAATACTGTTAAATATTTATGGATGCTCTGAGAAGGACGGGGAACCCTAACACAAATGAAAGGGAACACTTTACATTGGCAGTCAGAGGAGACCTCTCCCAGGAGGTGATGTTTATGGTAAGACTTAAAGGATGATGATAACAAGCAGAGGGAAAAGCATTCCAGAGGGAGAAAAGAGCAAATGTGAAGACCCCAAGATGGTGAGTTAGTTATCTGTTGCTGCGTAACAAAGCATGGCACTTATAATAACATAATACAACCAATTTATTGTGCTCATGGGTCCCGTGGGGCAGGAATTTGGATTGGCTGCAGGTGGGATGGCTTATCTCTGCTCCATGAAGTATGGGGCATCATATTGGAAAGACTCAAAATGTCTGGGCAACTCAAGTGGGTCAGGACTGAAATCAGCTGGAGCTATTAGGACTTTACTCCCATGTCTGTTTTTTGTGCCAGCCTGACTCAGAGGCTGGGTGTTGCATCTGCCATCACGAGAAACAGAGGTTCGGAGACTTTCAGAATTTTCAAGATGTTACTTTATTGGCCAAGTTTTACCTGCGCAGGGGCAAGCTCTCTGAGTGTCCGAGGACACTATGCTCAGGAGAGCTGCAGATGAGAGCTGCACCCCGGCGCTTACAGCTATGTGCTTATATAGGGGTATGCAAGCAAGCTTTGAACAGAAGCAGATGTGGCTGTTAGCTACTGGCTAGCTCTAAACAGCTGATTGCCATTGGCTTATTAGGGAAATTCAAAAGGCTCTTTGTGTAGTTGGCGGTTAGCCCTTTTAGGAAGTAAAAATTTCCCTGCTCCTGGTCAGCCTAACTTTATTCAGGGCTCGTTCGGGATTGTCCCTTTTCAACATCTGTTTTGGACCTCAACACTGGGCTCAGCTGGGGCCATGAACCTGAGTGTCTACACATGGCCTGTCCAATAGTCTTCATAGCATGGTGCCTCAGAGTAGAATATATATCTTACATAGAAGCTCAGGGCCTCAAAAGTGAACAACAGGTGATGCCTAGCCTTTTATTACCTGGCATCAGAACTGTTATGGACTGAATTATGTCCCCCACCCTGAAATTCATATGTTGAAGTCCTATCCTTCAGTACCTCAAAATATGACTGTATTTGGAGATAGAGCTTTTAAAGAGGTAATTAATGTAAAATTAGGTCAAATGTGTAGGCCCTTTCAATGTGACTGGTGTTCTTATAAGAAGAAATTAGGGCAGACATAATAAAGACAAAGGGACAACCATGTAAGGACATAATGAGAAGGCAGCTGTCTGCTAGGAAGGAAAGATGCCCCAGAAGAAGCTAATCCTACTATTGTTTCCAGCCTTCAGAACTGTGAGAAAATAAATTTCTGTTGGTTAAGATGCCCAAAGGAAACCACAGGATGCAGTGATTGTGATGTTAATCAGGCAAATTGTTGGTTTGAAGGGCAGTGGTCTTAAAGATAGAGACTGATGGATGGGTACAAAATAGGGTTTGAAGGCAAAATGGATAAGACTTGAACTGAATGTGAGTACAGGCAGAACTGAAGGCATGAAAGATTACTACCAGGTTTCTGCCTTCAGAAAGCAATGGCGTTTTTTTGTTTGTTTGTTTTTTTTTCTGGCCTGGGAGAAATGAGGAAATACAGATTGGGATAAGAAGAGGAATGCAAATTAAAAGCTTTACATTGAATACTTCAAGCATCTTTTGAACTTCCCCCAATGGAGTTGAGCAAATCACCCCTCAAATAGTAATCCAGAAGTGATTATTCACATTTCTCTCATGAAGTACAAGGAGAATAAAAAGAAAACATCTGAAACTGTCAAAGATAAATGTCAAGTAGATTACCTCGAACTTTCAGGGTAGGTTCCAAGTATGCAAGTATGTACTGAAAAACTGCTTTTAATTTAAAATAATAATAATAATATAATACTGGACTTGATTAAATATCAGTTTCATTTTATAGAAAAAAAGAAATATCACTTCTTTTAAGGAATGAGTAAATCCAATTTGTCGCCAAAAATAATTAGAACTCTATATAATCTAGAAAAGGATAGAACTCTAAGTAGAATTTGTATTCTTAGAATACAAGTAGAATTTGTATCAACCCATTTTTTTAAAGTAAGTGACATATTTTCTTTTTGAGAACAAGTATAACCTGTTCTCTGATGAAATATTTGGCATCACCTGAAGAGAGTCTGAACCTTAGGAAAAGAATTGTCCCGTCCATACCCAGTAAATGTGTGGCTTTCTTGAAAAGCAGCCAATCTTGTTGAAAAATTGGGCTAATATATATAAAAAGAAATAGAAGGAAATTCTGATCTACTTAACTCTAGGAAATTAATTAGATTCATAAGATACCTTTAAAACTACCAGAAAGTAGCTTAAATCCTGTGGCAAAGCTTTGTGTCTCCATGATTCCAAACATTGATACCGCAAAACGAAAGAAGCCATTAAAGTGATTTATAAAGCCTTATCTCATTTTTACTCTTATTTTCAATTTTAATTTATAGTTTTGACTTTATTACGCACAGCTTGATATCTAAATAATGGCAAATGTTTTTATCAGAGAATAAATTCATCTACATTTTTGACCTGGCAGTATTTTCATATTGGAAGTTTTCATTCACTTTTTGCTTAAAAGCATTATTTATTATGCCTTAAGAAAGAACATATTGCAGGTTAAAACCCTCTGTTTGGTTTCTGGTAGCTTAAACACCCTCTTATTAAAATTAATAATAAATAATTTTTATTAAAATCTTTCTATATGTCAAGTGTATACTAAGTAATAGAAATGACTTTTTAATCTAATTTTCCTTATCAGATATGTGTCATTTTTATACTAGAAATTAAAATCTATTTTGGAGATTGTATTGATCTGCTAGAACTGTTACACAAAATACCACAAGCTGGGTGACAACAACAGAAAACTATTTTTTCACAGTTCTGGGGCTGGAAGTCCAAGATCAAAGTGCCAGAGGGTTGGTTTCTGGTAAGACCTTCCTTTCTGGCTTTACGGTCGTCTACCTTTTCACTATGTCCTCACATGGCCTTGCTTCAGTGCCCACTGAGAGTAGCTTGATTTCTCTGCCTCTCGTAAGGACATTATAGTCCTATTGGATTAGGGCCCCACTCTTATGACCTCGGTTAACCTTAACTACCTCTCTTTTTATTAATTTAATCTTTATTGTGTTTTTCCCATTACAATTAATCCCCTTATACCTACTCCCCAGCAATCACCACCCTGTTGTCCACGTCCATGAGTCCCTTCTTTTTTGCTCCAACCCTCCACCCAATAACCTCCTCCACCCCAGCTGTCATCCTGCTCTCCATCTATGAGTCTGTCTCTCTTTTGCTTGTTAGTTCAGTTTGTTCATTAGATTCCACATATGAGTAAAATCATATGGTATTTGTCTTTCTCTGACTGGCTTATTTCACTTAGCATAATGTTCTCCAGGTCCATTCATACTGTCTCGAAGGGTAAAATTATCTTCCTTTTTTTTTTTTTAACCACTGAGTAGTATTCCAGTGTGTAAAGGCCCTATCTCCAAGTGCAGCCACATTGGAGGTGAAGCTTCAACATATGAATTTGGGGAAACACATACAGTCCATAATGGAGATATTAAGAAACTTGCCCCAGGTCACGTACCCAGAAAGTACAGGAGCCAGGTTTGGAACCCAGGCAGCCTGGTTCCAGAACTTTGAGCCTCCAATTACTATTGTATATTTTCACTCACTTAACTTTCTGTGTTAACATTTGTCTCTGTCTTCCAGAAACCTTAGCAAGTTATACAAAAATTAGAAGTAAATATAGTAGGTGAGCAGAAGTTTATAATTTAGGTCAAATAATATGAAAACATTTACCCAACCAATAAAATTTGGATTTTGGTGCTGTGTTGGAGGTGTGTGGTGTGTCTGTGTACGTGTGTGTATGTGTATGTGGTCCTTTTAAAAAATGATACAAATTAAGCTATTTAGTTCAATATGGATTTAATGTATTTAGTCTCTAGAAATTCTAAGGAGAGTATAGCAGTATAATAATAGTCCAATCTAATAACACAATTTTGGTATCTTGGTTAATACTCTACAGGGAAATATATCAACGTTAGGCTAATTAAACTCTATGTTGGCCATACCTTGGAAGATGTTCTGAATGGTGCTAAGAAGAAAAAGTCAATATGGAAATACTTAGAGTATCAGAATACAGTGAGGGGATTGTAGCACAGCTGAGACAAGCTCATACGGTCGTGAGAGAAGAGTATAAATGGAGATATTGCGAATGACAGTAAATGCTAGAAGTAAGCCTACTGGAATAATGATAATATATCTTACCCATGCATTTGAAAATTCTTTACACACAGTAAATGGGTTTTTAGTGCAGGAAAATAAAAAACACAGAGATGCTGTCAAAGAAAGCCCCTGATCATTGAAGCTGGAAAATACAATTCATTGTCAGAGACCATTTTGAAATACAAACAACTATATACATAGGTTGGTGGGACAAGTGTGGAATAAACTGAAGAATAGAAAGCAGTGCATCTATAGTGCCAGATATCATATAGCATAAGCTTTTGGGGACTGCTTTGCCTGGTTTCAGGAACTGTAACTGCCTCCCATGGCTAAGAGTGAATGAGTGACCTCCAGAATGCAAGCCATAAAGAGACAAAGCTCATCTCTGGTAGCAAACGTTGCCTCAGCTTACTCCCCTGCCCCCAAAACATGGTTGGCTAGTCAGAGATGGGTAAGACTCTTCAGAGAGAAGGGCAACCTAAGCCACATACAATCACTTGGGAGGCCATCATGGAAGGACTTGGGGGGCTGCAACAAAGAGGGAGCGATGGACCCTCGTCCCCCAGTTATTCTGACATAGCTCAAGTCCCCATGTCCTCTGGGAGAAGCACTTCCTTGCTCTAATCCACTTAAGCCTAAAAGCCTATGATGGGGAAGGTAGTGGAGCTCTTTGATGGCTAGAGTGGGTTCCAGGTTTATCAGGCCTAAGAAAGAATTCCTGCTTTGCTAAAAGTGCTTTCATTCATATGTTAAGGGTCCAAGCCAGGAAATGAATATGTCTCCCAAAGTTTCTGCAACCCCCTTTCCTGACAGACACTGACTCAGACTAAGCCCTCAGATTTCTTTGAAATGTTATCTACTGTTTGATCCTTGCTGTCCTGTATTCCTGTGTTTTACAACCCAATAAAACCCCCTGGAGGAAGGGGCTCCTGGCCTTTTTCCTCTGAGAAATTGGCCATCTCTCCTCCCCAAGAAGATCATGTCTTGGTAGTGGTGGACGGGGGGACTTGTGGGCAAAGTAGACCCCACAATAAGCATAACTAATATCCTTTTGCCCCAATTTTAAATTAAATTAAAACTGTGAAAAAAAGTTTGCATTCATGAACTTTACCTAAAACAGTCACAATTTAGCATATACAAATGAATTATTTGGACTTTATAAGTCAGGCACTTACAGCATGTAAGATATCATGACTTTGAGGATTCATTGCCTTTCTTTTTCCTCCCCAAAGAACCCCATATCTATCCCAGATTAAGACACTAGTAAAATATTTTGAAATCTGAGTTCAGAAGATAGGTAGGGATGTGAATTTGTCATCTATTTGGGGATGCAGAGTCCATTAAACATAAAGCATCAGATGAAAAGTTTAAAAATCGGCCACAGTAAACATTTGTAGTTCATGATTTCAAATATCTGCTCATTTAAAAATTTGCAGAGGTTTTAAACAGTCAGATAAGATAGTCTAGTAATTAGCTAGCCTCTCAACTCCTTTGTTATGGAATAGGCATAATCCATGTTTATGTTTCAGACTATCTTTTCAAAGCAAATACAAATTGTATTTTACTCATGCTATACTTAAGCTCCCCTTTTTCACTGCTTCCATTTGTGAACACAAAATCAATATGTTTTCCATAATTTAGAACAGCAGAAAAAGGAAAGGTTCAGTAATAACATCAGTGGCAATCACAGCAACTGCTGTCCTCTCGTTGGTGCAGCCTCTTCCATCATAGTTTGATTTTGAACCAGGCATAATTCTATCGTTATGAGAGCCTAATTCCAAAGAGAGCATGTAACATGATGCTAGTTGCATATTAAACACTCTGTTGCCATTTTGTTTAATTAATTATAATATCCCTCTTTTCGAGCCACAAACTAATTTAGACCATAAACACACATACACACACACAAACAATTATCGGTGGTGGAGTTCTGCCAATTCACTAAATTACATCAGCACTGAAGGAGTCATATATTATGTGCTACTCAATGTTTGCCCCTAGCGAGGCTATGCTCCTCTTAAAGGTAGAAATAATAATAAATAATATAAGGGGGAAATGACTAGGACTAAAGGAAGGGGTTTCCAACAGTGAGCAATGATCTGCTGAGTTCTGCCCCATATACAATGTTTGGAAATACACACACTCATATATGCACACACATCAGCCCACTCAACTGCAGTAGTTTGGTGTAGTTAGGTTTGGCAGGAGTTCGTTTCTTTCTCTAACCTGTCACATACTGCAAACTCTGAAGTATGGCTGTGATTGGTGGAAAACAGTCAGGCTATGTGTAATGCAATACTCTCTAAAGTTAATCAAATTTTCTGTCTACCTAAAGTTATTCCTGATAAATATTTGGAAGCCTTGAAGTAAATGGTTTATGAGTAATGATGAATCATATAGGGGCTCAGAGAGTGTAAATATAATCCAATGATAGAGAATGTACTGGAAGGAAGGACAGCAAAACTCAAGATGAGGAGTTGAGAATCTGCCTCAGCTCAGTAATACTCCAGCTTTCGGGCATAGCAGTTGTGAGACTTCTTAGTCTCAAGTATCACCTCTGAAAATTGAAAATAATGATAGTCAATGTAGAGCAGTACTGTGGGAATTAAACTGAGTGCCAAGAACCTGGCAGGTGGCAGATTAAATCTTAATTTACTTTTAAGACCTAAGGGACCTTTGGATGCCTTATTCTAAAAATGGGCCAGGCTCAATGTTTTCCATGGAGATATATCTAGGAAGACAGAGTGCTAAGAAAAATCAAAGCTGCACCCAAACAGTTGGTTTAACACTCACATGGAGAAGAGTGGTCTTACAGCTAATCATTGAAAACTAGATTTTAGAGACAGATTTGAACCAAATGACTTAGTTTCTTCTCAGAAGCTAAATATTCTGATAAATACATTTAACCATGGTTTTTCCACCCATTTTTCAGTATTTACCATGCTCAGTGAATTTCTTTTCTCATCGCTTCCTTCTGGAACTAAATCTTCTGCCACTGATGATTGTTACTTTTCAAGGTTTCATTAAATTTACTTGGTTTAAAGCTTTGAGCCTTGAGAAACACTGTTTATGTTGCTTGGCTGTGCTTCAATGTGAAAAACTACGATGAATTTCATCAGTGCTGTTCTAAGAAAGATAATACGTCATCTCAAGCAATTCTTGCCTCTGCTTGTCCTACTGATAGATACAAAATAATGTAGTGCTTAACCTTTTCATTTTTGTTCACCCTGAAAAATATGTAATCAAGGATACAGAAGGCAATAGATAATAACCTTATGTTATTTTATTCTCTCTTCCCCCTGTCATTTATGATTTGGGCATCTAACTGATAAAGAGAGGACTTCTAGTGAAAAATCTAAACTCAGATCTGATTGATGTGGGGCTCCATACTATGTTTTTATCCCCCCCCCCATACCACTCTTGACTATGCTCTGCCTATGCTGAGACACTGGGGAAGCCTGGTGCTGCAGAGGCTAATGAGCCTCAAAGGACAGTGGAAGGAACTCATGTTTTTGAGCAGCTACCAAATTTTAAGCATTTTACTTACTTTGTTTTATCTTCACAAGTCCAGCCAAAATTTCTTAAGCCAAAGATCACATCTTGGCCATCCATTGTCAAACCCTGCCAGCACCACAGTCTATCCAGAATACAACCACTCCACAACACTACCAGTTCTAGTCTAGTCTAGCCTTCTTCATTGCTTGATATCCCATTACAGAATTTCTTCACTAGTGAAATGATCTCTCCTCCCAATTCCCCTTGCCATTTACTCTACACTGCAGCCATCATGATCCTCACACAAGTCAAGACAGACGGTGTCTTTGCTCTGCTCAGAATTGCTTCCCATCGCTCTGATTACTCAGACATGCTGGCCTGCATGCCTCCTGTGCTTACTGAGTGAGTCCACATGCTGCCTGTGAATCCACATGGGCCTAGCTTGTATCATCTCCTGCTCTCATCTCCACCAATTTTTCTACCCTGACCACATATGCCTCCCTGATATGCAGCATCAAGGCCTTCATACTTGACATTTTCTAGGCCTATAATTCTCCTTTTCTCAAATATCTTTAAAACTTACTTCCTCACTTCCTGAAAGTGTGTGCTCAAATGAGATTTTATCGTGGATGCCTTCAATGACCATCTCATATAAAAAAGCAGTTTTTTTGTTACTCTCCTTGTGCAGCTGTCTTCTTTACCACACATATTGTCTTTGGAATGTATTTGTTTATCGATGTGTCATCTGCTTCCACTAGTATATAAATGAGTGACACATTAACAGATGAGAATGAGTCTTGGGCAGAAATTTACTTATCCATAGTGTAAGTCAGCAGCTAGATGCACCCTTGCCTGGTTGTCTCTGCAGCCTGTGCTCTCTCTGCTAAATCAAGCAGCTGATTTTGAAGCAAAAATAGCCATGCTTCATCCATTGAATGTTGAGTCTGCACACTCAATAAAGACAGAATGTTCAAAGCACAGTGCAGTTTCATATCTACCTGCTGCATCTAAATCCTGCAAACTTACAGGTATTATCTACTTACTGACAAGTTGACTCAGCCTGGGGAAGTTGAAGCTTTTGTTAGTCTTACATTTGCAGGATTGAGAAGAAAGATAAGACAGTAAGATTGAACCTAACAAGGGATTCCTTAATATCTAGAATTTGTGTCATCTCTCTAGCTATTCAACAAACTCTTTTTCATCAGCTTTATTCGGAATACACCATGTATCTCCCATTATAGCTTAAAAATGGTGTAATGCTTCCTTTGAAATAAAATGACCTTCCTGCCTGCAGTATTACTGCAAAACACTACCTCCAAATTCTCTAGTCCATCATCTCTACTATTGCCAGGAGGATCTTTGTAAAACATAAACCTTATTTTTAATAAATTTTTAAAAGAAAAACTGCTTTAACATAATCATGATTCCTTGACCCAGCATTCTAGCATTGGAGGCCCTTTCTAATTGGATTTCCTGTGTACCTCCAAACCTTCTGCTCAGCCATCCTCTGGCAACCTTTAATATCACAATTCAAAAGTATTTAATAATGTCTGCCATATGTCACTCACTTTTACATTTAAATACTCTTTTCTACTACAGACACTAGAACACTACCTTTTCTGCTCTGTTTCTGTCTGTTGCACACTTCTAATTGTCATTAATATCCAGCATCTACTGAGGGCCCGCCATGTGTCGAGTGTTAGAGGTGCTTTCCAACTCATTTAATGCTCACAGCAGCCCTACTCATCAGCACTTTTATCCACATTTTACAGATAAAGTAATTGAAGCTAAGAGAACCCAAGATCTCACGCCCGGACAGTAAGAGTTCAGGAAGCTGAGCCACATTTCTTGCCACAGCGCTAGTGCTTCTAGCCTTTCCACTGTGCGGGGCAACACACGTCTGGCCCTGATTATGTCGTACAATTATGCCTTCTCCCAAGAGCTGCAGGCCCCTCACTGGCAGAGCATTTTGTTTTCCTGTGTAGCTACAGTGATTCAATGACCTGGGTTGCAGTTATATAAATAGGATTAATTATCTGTGAAAAAAGCCATGACTGGGGAATTACATCTTCACACCCATGATCTTGAGCAGGCAGCTCCATTCTTGACCCTGTGGCTTGTCCTTCTCCACCCACACAAAACTGTCTAAGAAATGCTCTCAACTGTAGTTTGTTTGTTCAGTTTATAACCATAGGTCTGTGAACACAGCAGTTGATAAACGCTCATGTTTTGTTATGTGCTGCTTCTGAGGCAGTTTGCAGGCATACTTACATTCTGCTAGTGAGGGTTCTGCTTTGTGTGTAGAGGTGTGGTTTCCTGACATGCACTGCCCTGCTCTTCATACAGTCAGTCCATAGGACACTTGCTTTGCATTGTCCTTCCTAGGTGGAATGACCTCAGGTGATCTAACCATTCTGCCTTTTTTAAT
The DNA here is from genome assembly GCF_021234435.1 of Artibeus jamaicensis. NCBI lineage: Eukaryota > Metazoa > Chordata > Mammalia > Chiroptera > Phyllostomidae > Artibeus > Artibeus jamaicensis. Next base: position 6,463,287 of record NW_026521249.1, on the reverse strand, counting down.
TAAAATTTTTGATCATAGTAAAAATACATATTTCATGTAATGTCCCCCAAATTCAATAGACTTGTTTTTTTTTAGCACTGGATGATTTGAAGTTCATATGAAAAAATAAATGTAAGAATTCTCAAGCATATAAAAAGGAGAAAGAATGATGAGGTGGTACAGGTAGTACCAGATACTCAATTTATATTAAAGCTAATGTAATAAAAATGCTATTTGCACAAGAAAAAGCAAATAGAACAGTGAAATAGAATCAATCGAGAAAGAGTTTACTTAATAAATAATATTGTCATTATTTGACTATCAAAACAAAGAACTACTTTGAATTTGAATAATATACTTAAGCATTCAAAATTTTAAATGAAGCAAGTAAGGAAGTGATAACACTATATTTACAAATGTACGTTTTTGACGTTACAACACATTATCTTTGTAGTTTAAAGTATTTACTTTAAAAGTAATATTTACATATTATGTATTACTATTCCTAACATTAAAATAATTCAGATGTTTTAAAAGTGGATACTGAAAGACTCCTTTCTTTCCCCTGTACCTTTAGTTTATAGTTTCTCTTCTTTGGTATTTTTATGTGCACTTACTTATACATACATATGCACATAGATTTTATATATATATATATATATATATATATATATATATATATAATGTGAAGAAAATGCAGAGGATTTGCATATATATGTTTTTTTACCTTAATGGGAATAATGGGATAATATTTTGCAAATTCCTCTTCACTTTCTTTACATTAAACATATGATTGTGAGCAACCTTCCACAAAAATATATAGTGACAAATCTCATTCTAACAAAGGCTAAACAGCACTCCATTATATGCCTCTATTTCAATTCATTTAAGTAATTCTTCATCCATAGGTGATGTCTTAATATATATTTTAAAAGTCAAATCATTGAGAAGGGTCCAAAATGAAAAGTCAGGCTATCTCTTATGATATTTCCAGTATTTCTCCCCAGGAATAAATACATAAAAGTTTTTGTGATACAGTTCTTCTGGGGTCACCATTACAATTTAAATTGCATTTTTCTCTTTTGCGCTCTTGTGTGTGTCTGCATTTGTGCATGTGTTTTGACTTTAGAGAGTAATTACTGGCTTTCTGATATGGGAACTATACAATCTAATGAGCTTATACCATGTCTCCCATCTCCTCTATTTCCCTACATCTGCTATTCTGTGACTATACTTATGTGTTCCATGTTTATTCTATAGGTTATGCAAATTTTTAACCCAGATTTAAGAGGTATCAATGAGGTTATGCTCTTATAAATATTTACTAAAGAATCGAGTTATGCTATGGGATTCAGAGGCAAAGAAATATGTTAACACTGATTTACAGCTGCTCTAAGAATGATACTCTAAGCATGAGGGTCCAGTGGTTTTCTTTTCATCAATTTTGTGTTTTCTTAAATCAGGTTAGCTGCTATTCTTACAGCTCATCCCTTTTTAAATTATTTCTTTTTTGTTTGATATGCTGGAGAATACTGTTTTTGGAGAATTTGTGAGAGTGATGAACGTTGTGTGAATTTGTATGACTGACACTGTTACTTAAAACAGTAGTTTAGATATGGACTTCTAAATTCATAGTCATTATCCCAGAGGGTATTTTGACAATCTTTGTTCTTTTGAGTTTTAGTGTTCAGTGCAGATGCTGGAAAATCTGCAGTTAATCCGAATATCCTTCCTTTATAAATGACCTCACTTTTTTTCTCTCTGCAAATTTTTTATAATGTCTTGCCAGAACCTACCACAGAGCATGTCTAAGAATGGATCTTTCTCCATCTTCCTCACCTAGCCTTGGTGAGTTCTTCAACATAAAGGGATCTTTTACATCTTCAGTCTAGAATATTGTTATTCCATTATTTCTTTTGTTATCCCCCCTTTGTTATATCTTCTTCTCTTGCAACCTTTTTAGTCAACTACTGAAACTCTTAAGCCCATTCTCCATATTTTTAAACTTTCTATTTTTTTCCTGTGTCTATTTTATTTGTTGTTTTGGGTTCTTTGAAATTTCTTTCCTTCAGTTTCCCAACCAATAACTTGGTTTTTAACTCTATCATAACAAGCTGTGTTCCACTGAATATGTTATTTTTGCAATCATATTTTAATTTACAAAAAATTCTTTTTAGTTTTGTAAGTGAAGTGGCCTTTTTTCTCTAAGGATAATATTCACAATTTTTAGCATAACTTGGATCCATTGTACTTTCTTTATGTTTCTGGTAATCTTCTATTGCCTTTCTATGTTTGTAAATTGTATAGGTTGACCTAAGGTGCCATGCCATCAGTATTCCTAATAGTCCTTCAGGTGAATTGCATTTCGGGTAGAGACCTAGGGTTGTCTCTGCTGAAAAAAAGGCAGGTGTGTGATTATGTACATGCTTTTCCACTGTGTTCTTTAATGATAAGCTCTGTAGATTTTTTCTTATCAATGTATGAAAAGCTTCCTTCTTTATTAGAGCTTTATAGCACAAGATAATCCCTGCTTTTTCAAAGTTCATTTTATGTCACTTCGCTTTTACAAAAGACCTACATTAGTACCTGTTTTCACTAACTGAAAGAAATCCAAAGAAGATTTTCAATTAAAAAAACCCCAAAATCGAAAATAGTGTTCACCGTTTGTTTTGCATGAGCTGATAAAGAGTCAGTGCACACCCCAAGCAGCATGAATGGAGATAAAAATCAGTATCTGGGGGATTGTTTGGTAATTCATACTGAAAACAGAAAGGTTCGATAAGAAACACATTGGATTCCCCTGGCGGCTACATTGGAGTCTGTGTGAAACAAAAGGCCGGAAGGATCCCCTGGCTTACTGTTCTTTCTCAGTCCTATTGTCTGGGCCCACACTCCATCAACGAACACACGCCGGGACAGCATTTATCTTGGGATCCTGGACAAATGCAGATTTTGCTTGCACCAGTTTTGCAATATTTTTTAAAAGGTTTCTATAATTGACTTTAAGTGCAGTTAAAGCCGGTCTTTAGAAAGAGAGAAAGCATTTTCTATTCATAGGTCTCCTTTCCTTTTCACTTTGTTTCCCTCATTGAAATCAGGAAATACGGAGCACACTGGATAACCCAGCACTGCGCTCAAAGCTGTGAGGGAAGTTCGCTCGGTTTTTATTTTGTCTCCCTTCCTTTGGAGGCTTCTAAAGATGGCCAAGGAAGAAAATAAACCATTAACTCTCAGTGTATAAGGGTTCATCTTTAGACTTGTTTGGGTCAGCAACACCGTCAGGAAAATTCAGCACGCTCCCCTCCCTGTAACTCAGAGGCCTCCGGTTAAAGGAGGACCCCAATCATAAGGGCAGCATTCAAGGGCCCAGCCCCAGCTCTGAGTCAGAGCCATCGGGCAGGTGAAAGGAGATCCCTAATGGCCTCCCAACCCAGTTTTCTCCGAGCAGGAAGCTTTCAGGGACTATTTCTCACCGAACACCTATTTAAGGCCTGGAAGCATTTGGATAATTTTTTTTTCATTCAGAGTATTTTCATGAACAACCAACATTTAAAATTCTCTTAAGGTAATCATTAATGGTAGACTTATCCAAGAAAAGGAAGAATTAGAGGGAATTTATCACAGAATACTTATGAGGATGGTCTCCGGTTCTTCCTTTTTCAATAGTACTGGCGGAATACCTGCTGTGTTTGTAGGCCATGTAGGCTGTAGACAGACATATAAGACATTGGCGTAATCCTCAAGGAAATTTTTGTTCACACATGGAAATAAGGGCTGAGCCCAAGTATTTACAGAGCAGTGGAGTTTGCACTCAGCGGTACAGAGTAATCAGTGCATAACAGAACATTCAATTAACTAAGAACATAGAGAAAGAGGGAAAAGATTTGTCTTTGGGAATTAAGGTTGGAAGATACACTTAGACACATCTGCAATAATTAAACTGGGCCCGAGGATAAACCAAAGACAGATGCTTCTGTATATTTGAGGCAAAGTAAAACTATATTCAAAGGTGCCTGAATGTCTCAAGAAGTGTGTTGGTGGGTGTGGGGTGAGAGGTGTAAAATTGTGGTGAATTAATCTTAGGCTTCATAAAGTAAAGCTGAATTGATAAAAGGTTGTCTTCCCAAAGAGGAGAGAATTCCAAAATCCAGTGCCCATTTTCTGAAGATGAGCAGTTCAGATCCTGTGACAGAAATCCCCAGCTTGGTTCATCTAGTCACCAACTTGATTCTACACTCACTTAATATTCTGATTATAAATTGGCTTCTAGTCTAAGTCTACCCATCAGGGAAATACTCTTCTACTCATGTGACATACATGTTTATATCCATGTAGGTTATAGCTGTCATTGTAAATGAATTAATGTTATGACATTTTGCAATGTGTGCATGCGCACAAATGCATGCACACATGCATTAGTTCTTTGAGCTCATGTGAAATGTATCCATTCCTAAGAAACAATTCTGCCCAGCGTACACTGTTCAAAGCCAGGCTCCCTATCTACCAACCTATGGATTGGAGACTGACATTAGCGATGCCTCACAGCAACCTAATTGAGATCATTAGCAGCTAGCCATCTGCCCTCTTCTAGTGACACTGCAAGCTCACTAAATGCTTTTCCAATCAAGCTAAAACTTAAACCAAGTGCTACAAACCACATGAGACCAGCGGAGGATATACATTTCACTTCTAGCTGGAGTCGTCAAGGAAACTCTATCCTTGAACAAAATATTGAGGCTCATTAGGCAAAGGGCCTTGGTGAATGGGAACCCAAAGGCCAAATCATAAGCCAGATGCAGAAGGCCATGCACAGCCTGGGCAGGCAGGAGCTGCTAGGAACAGTAGAAGATGGTGTGGAAAAGGTGGTTTGGGCCATCACTGGAGGCCTGAACTGCTCAAATCAGGTCTTTGGATCATATTGAGTAGGGACTATGGTCAATTGAAGGGTTTCACTAAAACAATTTGTGCTGGAATAACTATCCTATTATTGTAGTTGACAGGATGGATTCTACCGATGTGCAGTTTAGAGACAAATAGACACGCTTGGGCAGGTTTGGAAGCTGTTTTCATGAGATAACTATGGCCTCAAGTAGGATGGAGGTGGATGCATGGATGACTGAAAAGGTAAGTGTAAGTGCTAGAAAAAGGGTGAAGGAAATTACTATTGAAGAGTCCATTAATTAGTCAGTCTCCTTTCTCTGGCTAAGATTTTTAAATACAGTTATGTCCAGTCATAGGGCAGCATTGTACAATATCAGTGAAAAAGAACATCTTACCTCATTTTAATAAGTGAGGAACTAGCTCTAGGAAGATGGCAGTAAGATGAACCTTAGCTAAAGAGCAGGGATAAGAAAATGTTGAGTAGCCCAAGGAAGGTCAGGCATGGACTGAGGAATGGGGATTGGGCTATACCAACTTGGATAAGGGTTGGGTCTGGTGATTGTTTTGCATAGGTAATAAATAATAGAGCTTATTTACTTATTTAAATTTTTAATATTTTTTCTATTATAGTTGTCCCAATTTCTTTTTTTTTAAGATTTTATTTATTTATCTTTAGAGGGGAAGGGGGGAAGGAGAGAGGGAGAGAAACATCAATGTATGGTTGCCTTTCGCGTGTTCCCTGCTGGGAACTGGCCTGCAGGGAACCTGCCTGCAACCCAGGCATGTGCCCTGACTGGGAATCGAACCTCGATTGTCTGGTTCTCAGGCCCGCGCTCAATCCACTGAGCTTCACCAGCCAGGATAGTTGTCCCAATTTCTTATTTCCCTTTCCCTTCCTCCTCCCAGCCCAACCCCGCTCCCACAGTCAATTTCCTCTCCATTGTCCATGTCCATGAGTCATTCATACATGTTTTTTGACTAGGTCCTTCCCCTTCCACCATTCTCCTCATCCCTCCCATCTCTTTCAGCTATCAGTCTCTCCCATGTTTCCATATCTCTGGTCCTATTTTTCTTGTTAGTTTATTTTGTTCATTAGATTCCACTTATGAGGTCATACAGTATTTGTTTTTCACCAAATGACTTGTATCACTTAGCATAATACTCTCCTGTTCTATTCATGCTGTTGCAAAAGGTAGGACTTCTTTCTTTCTGCTGTGTAGTATTCTGTTGTGTAAATGTACCACTGTTTTTTAATCCACTCATCTACTGATGGGCATTTGTGCTGATTCCAACACTTGGCCATTGTCAATAATGCTGCTGAGGGTTGGGGTGCATGAGTTCTTTTGAGTTAGTGTTTCAGGATTCTTAGAGTATATTCCCAGCAGTGGAATTTCTGGGTCATAAAGCAGTTCCATTTTCAATTTTCTGAGGAAATTCCATACTGTTTTCTACAGCGGCTGCACCAGTCTACATTCCCAACAACAATGTACTAGCGCTCCCTTTTCTCCACAACCTTGCCAGCACCTGTCATTTACTAATTTGTTTATGATGGCCATTCTGACCAGTGTGAAGTGATATCTCACTGTGATTTTAACTCGCATCCCTCTGATGGCCAGTGATGTTGAGCATTTTTTCATATGTCTACGGGCCATCTGTTTACCCTTCTTGGAAAAGTGTCTATTCAGGCCCTTTGCTTGTTTCTTTTAAAGATTTTATTTATTTGCTTTTAGAAAAAGGGGAAGGGAGGAGAGAGGGAGAGAAATACCCTCTATGGGGACTTTGCCTGCAACCCAGGAATGTGCCCTCACTGGGAATTGAACCGGGGACCCTTTGATTTCCAGGCCAGCATTCAATCCACTGAGCCACACCAGCCAGGGCTGCATGTTTTTTAACTGGATTGTTTTTCTTCCTGGTGTTGTATCCTATGAGTTCTTTATATATTTTGGAGATTACACCCTTGTCCAATGTATTATGGGCCAAATATGTTAACCCATACAGCCAGTTCCCTTTTCATTCTGATGATGGTTTCTTTAGCTGTGTGGAAGCTTTTTAATTTGATGTAGTCCCATTTATTCTTTTTTTCCCTTTATTTCCCTTGCCCTAGGAGATATATCAGCAGAAATATTGCTACGCGGCATGTCTGAAATTTTACTCCCTGTGTCTTCTGCTAAGACTCTTTTGGTCTCATGACTTATATTAAGTCCTTTATCCATTTTGAGTTTATTCTGGTGTATGATGTAAATTGGTGGTCTAGTTTCATTTTTATTCAGGTACCAGTCCAGTTCTGACAGCATCATCTATTGAAGAGACTATTTTTACTCCATTTTATGATCTTGCCCCCTTTGTTGAATATCAATTTACCATAGACATGTGGGTTTATTTCTGGATTCTCTACTCTAGTCCATTGATCTCTGTGTCTTTTCTTATGGCAGTACCAAGCTGGCTTGATTACAGTGGTCTTGTAGTATAGTTTAATATCAGATATTGTGACCACTCCAACTTTGTTCTTCTTTCTCAGGATTGCTGAGGGTATTTGGGGTCTTTGTGGAATATTTGTTCTAGATCTGGGAAATATGCCATTGATATTTTGATAGAAATTGAGTTGAATATATAGATTGCTTTAGGTAGTATGGACATTTTAATGGTGTTAACTCTTCCAGTTCATGAACACAGTATATGCTTCCACTTATTTGTATCTATCTCAGTTTCTTTCTTCAGTGTTCTATAGTTTTCTGAGTACAGGTCTTTTATACCCTTGGTTAAATTTATTCCTAGTATTTTATTTTATTTATGGTATAGTAAATAGGATTTTTTCTTAGTTTTTCTTTCTGATACTTCGTTGTTGTATAGGAATGCCACTGATTTCTGAATATTGACTTTGTATACGCCTATTTTGCTGAATTCACTTATTAGGTCAAGTAGTTTTTTGGTGGAGACTACAGGGTTTTGTATGTATACTATGTTGTCATCTGTGAATAATGAGAGTTTTACTTCCTCCTTACCAATTTGATTGTTTTTAATTTTTTTGGTCTAATCACTCTGACTAGAACTCCTAGTTCATGTTGAATAGTACCCTGGTGAAAGTGGGCATCCTTGTCTTGTTCCTGAAAATAAGAGAAACATGTTTGTTTTTGTCCATTGAGTATGATGTTCATGGTAGGTTTTTAGTATATAGCCTTTATTATGTTCAGGAATGCTCCCTCTATTCCCACTTTGCTGAGTGATTTTATCATAAATGGGTGCTGAATTTTGTCAAATGCCTTATTAACATTTATTAATATGATCATGTTATTTTTGTCTTTCATTTTGTTTATGTGATGTATTATGTTTATTGATTTGTGAATGTTATACCAATCTTGCATCCTGGGATAAGTCGCACTTGATCATGATATATGATCTGTTTAATGTACTTCTGGGTCCAGACTGCCAATATTTTTTGAAGAGTTTATCATCTATGTTTATCAAAGATATTGGCCCGTAATTTTCTTTCTTTTTTGTGTCTTTACCTGGTTTTAGAATTAGCATAATAGTGGCCTCGTAAAAAGAGTTTGGGAGTCTGTCTTCTTCTTGAATTTTTTTGGAATAGTTTGAGGAGGTAAGTTTTGGTTCTTCTTTGATTGTTTGGTAAATTTCTCCTATGAAGCCATGTAATTCAGGGCTTTTGTGTGCTGGGAGTTTTTTGATAACTGCTTCAATTTCACTAGTTGTTATTTATCTGTTAAGGCTTTCTACTTCTTGATCCAGTTTTGGAAGATTGTATGTTTCCAGATATTTGTCCAGTTTGCCCAGGTGTCCAGTTTCTCAGCATATAGTTGTTCATAGTAATTTCTTACAATCCTTTGTATTTCTGTGTTATCAGTTGTTACTTTTCCTCTTTCATTTCTGATTTTATTTTTTTTAGTCCTCTCTCTTTTTTTCTGATTAGAATCATTAAAGTATTGTCTGTTTTGTTCATCTTTTCAAAGAAGCAACTGCTGGATTCACTGATTCTCTGAATTGTTTTTTTAGCATCTATGTCATTTAATTCTGCTTTGATCTTGATTATTTCCTTCCTTCCACTTGATCTAGGCTTTGTCTGTTGTTATTCCTGTAATTCTTTTAGATGTAGCATTAGGTTGTTCACTTGAGAGATTTCTGTCATCTAGGTAGACTTGTATTGCTATGAACTTCCCTCTCAAGACTGCCTTTGCTGTGTTCCATAGGTTTTGGGTTGTGTGTTCATTTTCATTTGTTTTCAGATACTTTTTTTTATTTCTTCCTTGATCTCATTGTTAACCCATTCATTTTTTAATAGCATGTTATTCAGTCTCCATGTTCTTGAATGTTTTTTTCCTTTAGATTGGTTTTAGTTTCAAGCCATTGTAATCCAAGCAAATGCTTGACATGATTTCAATTTTCTTAAATTTGTTGAGGCTTGTTTTGCGTCCTACCACATGGTCTATCTTTGAAAATGATCTGTGTGTGTTGAAAAGAATGTATACTTTGCTTCTTTGGGCTGAAATTTTTTATAAATATCAATTAAGTCAATTTGATCTAAGGTTTTGTTCAGTGCCACAATATTCTTTGTTTGAGGACAATGAACAAAGAATATTGTTTGTTTGGAATTCTTTGTTTGGAAGATCAATCTATTGTCAACAGTGGGATGTTAAAATCCTTTATGATGACTGTATTGCTGTCGACCTTATTAAAGTCCTCCAAGATTTTCCTAATGTATTTCAGTGCTCCTCTGTTGGGTGCATATATGTTCACAAGGGTTATATCCTTTTGTTGGATCTCTCCCTTAAGTATTATTTAGTAACCTTCTTTGTCTCTTGTTATGCCCTTTGTTTTGAAGTCTGTTTTGTCTGATGTAAGTATTGCTATTCATGCTTTTCTTTCATGTCCATTTGCTTGGAACAGTTTTTTTCATCCCTTCACTCTCAGTCTGTTGATCTTTTGTTCTAAGGAGGATCTCTCGTAGACAACATTTAATGCAAGGGTGTCAAACTCATTTTGACCAGGGGCCACATCAGCCTCTCAGTTGCCTTCAAAGGGCCAAATGTAATTTTAGGACTATGTAAGTGTAACTACTCCTTAGCTAGGGGCAAGGAGCTTGGCCCTGCTGCCAGGTAGAAACAAATTGCTGGGCCAGATAAAACAAGGTAGAGGGCTGCATTTGACCCTTGGGCTTTGTTTTTGCCACCTGTGATATAGTGGATTGTGTTTTTTAATCCACTCAGCTACCCTATTCCATTTGATTGGAGCATTTAATTCATTTACATTTAAGGTTATTATTGATAGATATTCATTTATTGCCCTTTTTTTCTTTGAACCTGCATTCCACTATGTCTCTATTTCTTCTTCTTAGAGCAGTTCCTTTTGCATTCTACAGCTCTGACTTGGAGAAGATGTCCTCCTTTAGCCTGTCTTTTGTCTGCAAAGCTCTTCATTTAACCTTCCATTTTAAATGGGAGCTTTGCTGGATAGAGTAGTTCAGGTTGCAGGTCCTTGCTTTTCATTACTTGAAACATTTTATGCCAGTCCATTCTGGCTTGTAGTGTTTCTCTTGCAAAATCAGCTGATAGCCTTGTCAGAGCTCCATTGTATATTACTAGCTGTTTCTCTCTTATTTTCTTTAAGATTCTCTCTTTGTCTTTAAATTTTGTCCTTTTAATTATGATACATCTTGTAGTGAACCTCTTTGGGTTCACCGTGATTGGGACCCTCTGTACTTCCTGAACTTGCATGGCTTTTTCCCCTCACCAAGTTAGGGAAGTTTTCTGTCATTACTTTTTCAAACAGATTTTCTATACTTTCCTTATTTTCTTTTCCTCTGGTAATCCTACGATGCAGATGTTGTTACATATCATGTCACCCTGAAAATCCCTTAAACTATCCTTGTTCTTTTTGAATCTTTTCTCATTTTGTTGCTCTGATTGGGTGTTTTTTTCTACCTTGTCTTCAGCCTGATAATTGGTTTTCTGCTTCATCTAGCCTTCTTTTAATTCCTTCTAGTGTATTCTTCATGTCCTCCTAGTTCTTATTTATAGTTTCTATGTCCTTTTTCTTTCATGTTGCTGTGGTTTCCACTATGTCCTTTATAGCTCCCATAAAGTTCCTTGTAGTTCTCATTAAGTTCCTTGAGCATCCTTATAATCATTATTTTTAACTCTATGTCTGATAGATCGCTTGCCTCAATTTCATCTAGCTCTTTGCCTGGGGATTCTCTTTTTCCTTCTGATTGATGTTTGTTTCTTTCTCTTTCTATTTTAGGTGACTCTTTTTGTCCTTGTCCTCATTGGGTGGTCTTCTGGAAGGAATTCTATGGGACTAAGTGTGCAGTCTCTTTGATCTCATGAGCTCTGTGCTATAAGGATGCCTTTTACTTGGTTTATGTGGGCTCTCTTGTACTTAGGCTTTGATTTTGATGGCTCATTCATTGGTGGGTTCTCCCCTTTGGCTGGCTGACTGAGAGTTACAGTCCCTTCCATGTTCTGTATGCTGTTGTACAGGTAGTGGCAGAAAAAAAGCAAAACTACCCAGAAAACCCCACCACCATTACGTCAGCAATATCAATAGCAAATGAGGTAAGATTAATAAAGGTGGAAAGAGATTAAGAATATTATAAGATAGGAAAAAAGAATATGAGAAGACTAAAGGAGAGAAAAATTATTTTGAGAGGAAAGAAGGAGAAGAAATAAGAGTGGGGAATAGAAACAAGGTGAATAAAGGGAAAAATAAAATTTTAAATATAAATTAAAAAAGAAAGGATAATGGCAAAATGGGGTAAGAAAGGGAAGAATGTAATATGAGGTTTGAAATAAAATTTTAAAATAGTGGACTAGTAACAAAATTGAAGAAAAGTTTCAACAGGGTCAATAACAATAGATGAGCAAAGGTTAATAAGATGGAAAGAGAATAAGAATATTATAAGAAAGAGAATATAAGATATTTACAGTATAAAATGATTTTGAGATAATAGAGGAATAGAAATAATAAGAGTAAGGAACAGAATCTAGGCTAAGAAAAAAAGAAAAGAAAATTCCAAACTCAAATAAGCAAGGGAAGGATGAAGACAAAATGTAGTAAGACAGGGTGAGAGTAACCTATAAGATTTGAATTTTTTTAAAAAGTGAACAAATAAAAATAAAATTGAAGAAAACAGCAATAACCACAATATCCACACCGAACAAGCACTGATTAACAAAGATGGAAAGAAAAGAATAGTATAAGGAAAGAAAAAATGAGGGTTGTCTAAAGCAAATAAAGTGATTTTGAGAGGATAGAGGGAATAGAAATGGTAAAAGTAAGGTTTGGGAACAAGGCATAGAAAGGGGAGAAATAACATTTAAAATAAAAATATGGAGTAGGATAAGGGAAGGGTACAATGTGAGATTTGAAATAAAAATAAGACTAAAAAATAAAAATGTAAAAAATATGTTAAAAATAAAAAATAAAAGACAAAAAAGAGTGAATTAGAATACAATTGAAGAAAAAGAGAAAATGTTAAAAATTATGCAAGAGGAAAAATTAATGCAAATTCTGAAGAAGAACATGGTGGAATTCATTTCAGCAGAATTTGGTGTTTTCCCTCTGTATTCTCTTTCTGGATCTGCCTCTGGCTTTATATCAGCTCAAGGTCCAGGGATGGGTCATCCAACTTCTGGCAGCACTGCATGTATCACCTTCACCTGCCTTTAGAAGGGGCTTCTATTGAGACTGAAAGAGTGGGATGCTGGGGTCTGCCCTGGGAGGTCTTCTGGGAAAATTGAGGGGAGTTCCCTATGTCCCTGCACTACCCATCTTTATCTGTCCCAACTTATTTCCAGTAATGTATAGATTCTGATGAACTAGCTGTCCATTTCAAGGGAGTGGCCAATCTATGGAAGAGGGTCACCTCTTTTCTGCTTGGTGCTGATGGCAGCTCTATCTATGAGCCAAGGATGGGCAGGGCCCTGATTTCCCCTTGCTGCACCAATTACAGATTGTAATTGCCTTGCCGGCCTCAGTGGAATAAGGCAGAGGAAGCAGTGTATTTTTCTCCCTGAGAGAAGTACAAAATGGACTCTTAGATTTTGTCTTCCTGTCTTTCTCCTACACAGATGCACCTTGCAGGGAGTTCTTGAGCCTGTCCTGCCTGTTTTGCAGAGCTCCCTCCCCATTGGATACAGACACAGTGCTTGCAATTCTGCAGGAGGTTGGGGCTGGGCACATCCTTTTATTCCCACAGGTTTGAACTCTGCCAAGGAGCAGGGCTCTGCCTGTCTGTAATTAATCTCAGGTGCTCAACTCTGGCCTGTTCAGTTCCCAACACAGTGCCTTCACAGCAGACACATTCCAAACTCTCTGCTCTGCACAGCCCCCAGCCTGCTAGCTGCCCCAGGCTGGGGCCCAGAATTCCCCTTACTGTGTAACTTTCTGATCTTGTCTGCCCAGCTGTATTGAGTGGCAGCAAACCACGCTTTCAAACTTGCCCCTTTGCTGGCAGGGCAGCTGTTCATGGAGTCCCTGCCCAGAATACTTCAGCTGGCCTGTTAATGTCTCACTGTGGTATACCCACTGCAGTACCAAGTCACTGTCTGGTTTTCTGTGCACACTACCTCTCCAGAAAGCCAAAGTCTCTCATGGTCACAGCTGTGGCCAGCCTCCGCCCAACCCAGGTGCAGCCCCTGATCCTTTTGGGAGACATAGTCCCCCTATCCCCCTCTGGAACTCTCCCAGTTGGTGTTTGGCCCTGAAGCTATGGACATGCTGCTTGCTGTGTGTTGGGCCTGGTGGTCTAGATGAGTTAGAGTCAGAGGTGGAGTAGACAGCTTCAATCTGTCTGAGGCAGACAGAGAGTGAGTGAGTGAAGCTACATGTTAGTGAGAATAATCAGCCTGAGACATAGAAAAAGAGGTCTTGCTAAGGGGAACTCCAGTGAGGAACCGTAGGTCTGGGGCTGGTAAACTATAATCAACTACAGTAAAATTTATCTCAGAATATGGTGGAGTTAGGGTGCAGGTCACTTCACAGTAACCCTTGGTAGGACTAACCACACTGCTTGGGTGTTAAGATAAGCTGCATGTTTGGAACGCTTGTATATTGCTGGTGGGAATGTAGAAATGATGCATTTGCTGTGGAAAAGTTTGGTAGTTTCTGAGAAAAGCAAACATATGATCCAGTAATTCTACTTCTAGGTATGGAAAAACAAGAAAATGAAAAAGAATTGAAAACAGGGATTCAAACATGCTTGTACTTGTGAAGAATATATTCACAACACACAAAGGTGTAAATAACCCCACTGTCCATGAATAGATGAACAGATAAACCAAACATGGTTCATACATACAATTGAATGTTATTCAGCCATAAAAAGGAATGAATCTTGATAACATTATGCTAAGTAAAATAAGCCAGGAACAAATGGACAAATATTGTATGACCGCACTTAAATAAAACATCTTGCCTACTTCTATAAAATATTTATTTTATTTATAAAATATAGGGTAGGGCAAAAGCAGGTTGACAGCTGTTCATATGGGATATAATACAACAATTAATAAATAATGGTACAAGAATAAAGGCTGTGTTTCTCATACAACTATAGACTACTTTTGCCCCACTCTGTATATAAAATTCATAGAGCGAGAAAATAGGTTACGGGGCCTTGGAGTGAATGGGGAGTTACTGCTTATTGGTTACAGAGTTTTCATCTGCAGTAATGAAAAAGTTTTGGAAAAAGATGGTGGTGATATTTTCACAACATGAACATACTGTTGAATAGTACACTTAAAAATTATTAAAATAGTAAATTTTATGTTATTTATATTTCATCACAATTTAAAAATATTTTTGAGAAAGAGAAGCTGCAAATACTGCTTATAAGGTTAGGAGTAAGATAAAATGCAGTTTGAGCCTGTGAGTTCCTGGGAGTCTTCCCTCTCTCCTTAGCCATGCTGGGCCCCACAGCGGCTCCTATAGCCCTGAGCAAGTGGGCAGGGCCACTGTGGGACCACATCCACCACAACTGGAACTGCCAGCCTACATCCCAGCAGCCCCCAGTGACTCCTAGTCAGTCCTGTGGGATCTAAAAAGCTTCATCAGCATTTGGGATTAGCTCCACTGGCAGTCCTGCTGTTAGAATACACGTGGGACCAGGGGAATATCAGGGGTTCTGCTTTCTGCAGCTTTTGGTTTGGTAAAATGCCAGAGAGCACAGCTTTTGCTATCATAATTGTCTAAACTTAAATGCTCACTTATTTTTGTTTCAAATTGGTTTGTGTGTGTGGACACAGCCTAGGTTTGTGGGCAGAGAGTATATTTTGCCAACATGGAGAGAATGAATCAGTTTTCTGTTCTCTAAACCTAAACCAGACCTTGTTTTCAGTCTTGATTTGATAAATGTTCTCCAGCCTTTGAGCCAAGGAAAGATTGGAGTCCCACTACTTAATTGCATGTTTTCCAGTTCACAGTAGTTAACTTTTCTACAGCTTGTCTCCTTTATGTAGAGCAACATTCAAAGAATAATAAGCCCTATACTTTACCTTAGTTTGGGCTTATTTCTAGACTGCTGTGTAGAATATTCATAACTAAAAGATATTCATTGTCTTTCAAGAATTTTCAATAAGTTTGTGAAGAGGGAAAACTTGTCTCAAATTTTGTTAGTAATTTCCAGTCAAATTATTAAAGGGGTAATTTAATATTTTTTCAGTGAATGCAGAATTAATTTGCATATTAAATTGTATTACATCTGCTTCCATTAGCGAAATCGTTTTTAGATTTAGGCAATCAATACAGTCTTTTGCAATATTAAAATTCTTGTGTAAGGACTAGTGCTGGTTCAATTGTACATTGAGATACTTTCTAAAACATCTCAATTCTTCAATAATCATTCTTCTCCCAAGTTTGTATTCGTGGTTCTGGTGATAGTTGCGAAGTTGTTTGTGTGTATGTGGATGACCAGGGGAAAGAGTGGCTGTTTTTGTTTAGTTTGTTTTTCTTGTTGTCCTATGCTGAAAAAAGAATGAAATTCTCCAATCTAAACACATTTATTAAATGCCCTATGTGTTAGGCTGAATGCAGTTGTGGATGAGACAGGCACAGTGCCCAGCATGAGGCTCTGCCAGAAGACAGCCGGGCATCTTGGGACAGCCAGAGTTGTGACTGCCATCACAAATCATTCCACCGAAGAAGAAATGGAGAAAGTGTGTACAGTAATCAGTTTGGCTGCCCAGGGAGCCTTCTGACAAGGTCAGATTTTAAAAAGGCAGACACAAGTCTTATTAAATTAGCTGATGACATGAGGCTCAGAGAGATAGTGGGGACATGCTGCCTGACAGCATTCAAAAGGGTCTCAGCAGGCCAGGATGATAGGCCAAATCTATAAGGAAGAAAGTTAAAAGGGATATTTTTAAGGTCTGGGACTTGGATACAAAAAGAACACCGCCACCCAAGGATAAAGGATGTATGGTTATCAGGTATGGAAAATTTTTAATTGAAATAAACCGAAGTTGTGAGTCACCAATATGGTGAAAGCTTTCCAAATGTGCATAAGCTTTCCAGAATGTGTATGGAACCCTTGGTGGTATTAATAGACTATGGTGTTTACTAAAAGAAAAATGATAGCGTAAAGCATTTGCAGGCAGTATACCCAGATAGACGTCAAGCAAATGCCTTCTGGGTGTAGATGACTGTTTTTCAGATCCCATCTCCAGCTCATTAGGGGGTGGAATCTCTTTAGGAGTGATTTAGTATAAAAATATCAAAAGTACACTACACTTCTTCAATTTGAATTAGGCATGTTCATTTGTTCACTAATTTTTAGGTGAGAATCCTTTTTCTCTGAGAGTGGAGCTGACTGACCTTCAGTCCGAACACACCGGTATGGCCTTCTCTGTGGTTGTGACTGCCTCCATTCTCATTGGCTGGGTGTGTGTTCTGATTGGTTATAACAATACTTAAAATACTATTTCCTCAGATTATGGGTCCCCTGACTGGAGTTTTTATTTATTATTTAAATAAACCCTATCTTTAATGAATCATCTAAGATTTCTAACTCCTTTTTTTTTAATGGAGCAAGTACATCAAGATATCTTCCAATCAATCCAAATATTTCTAGAATTTTTCTTTTTTTTTTACAATGTCCTTGCTCTTATTTACTTCAACAACAATATTTTAAGACTTATCTTCAATAAGTTTCCCTAACCATTCTATTTAATTTTCATATAAATAATGCCCCTTTTCACTCATTTCATCAACTTATGTAATATTTTATTAAATTATATACAAAAAATGGCCAATATAACCGGCAGAAACAGTATGGAGACAAACAGCTGTCTCACACACAACTCAGGAGAAGTCCGTGAGTTCCGGAGAGGAGCCCACTGGCAGTCAGCAGTCAGTACACTGTGAAACAGGACTGTAATCAGAGTGCAGTTACCAGAATGGTTATGGGAACTGAAAGGTGGCTTATGATTGAAGCAAGTACAGCCATTTAGTAGAAAAAGGGGTTGATTCAATTATATGAATGCCCTCGGCTAGCTGAAGGTTTATTATGTAGAAGATTCTCTAGGACTCTAGAGAGAGAGAGAGAGACATAGAGAACATACACCACTGAATAACATTATAAGAAGACAAATTTCAGCTCATACCAGCATGAATTTTAATAAAGAACTTAAAGATGACGTAGCCTCTCTTGGTATTGACGATCCAGAACAAATTCAGAATATTCTGAAGACTTCAATTAGATAATAATAACTTCTATAATTATAAGGGAAATCAGTAATTGAGGAAAATCTACTAAGAAGGAATAGGCAGAAAATATTCTTCGGGCTTTTTGATGGCCAAAGTAAGGGCAGTGCTAAATGTCATAGCTTCATCTGAACTTGAAAATATACATTTTTTTCTTTAAAAGAAATATTATTGTCTCAAGATGTCTGAAACCTAACTAAAATATATATACATACAATATATGCATTATATATGTATTTTTATTCTCTTTCAGTATGAGAATGTTATATCTCAAGTCAAGGAGTAAAACAAAGAAACAAGTTTTACTAATATTGACAATAATATTTTATGAAAAAGATTATTTCACATCTCTACTACATGAAGATTTGTTGAATGAATTTGCTACAAATTTAAAAAGACAAATCTTAAAAGAAATATATAAGGTTGATAATGCTTAACAGTGCTTACTTTGAAAAATATGGTTCTGGGCCCTACATACCCAGTTGAATAAAATCCAGTTGGTACAGTCATGACTCTCAGAGCCCAGAAATCTAATAGCATAGATATTCCTTTGTTTTCCTACACAATAGCTGCATTATATTGAGACAAGACACAGTAGCTGCATTATAAGTAGTCTTTAATTTAGATAGTTGTCACATTTTGAGGAATATTATTTGAGCCCCTGTATATCTTTGCTCCATTTTTTATAGTATTTTTACTTTACTTCATGGCCAGTATGTACCTATAAATTTCCAATTTAGAATCCCTTTAAAGTGCATTAATATGGACAGAAAAAAAATACCTTCCATTCACATGCGGCTGCACCTATCCAAATTAACTCAGACTTCTTCATGAAGTGATTCATCACATCTGGACCCTCTAACATGAAAGGCTGATCTTCAGTGGGTACCGATACTTGTGGTACTATTTATGTCTGCATCGGTTCTGATTGGTGGGTGCTAACCAGCTTCCATTCTGACTGGTTAGTACCTGTGCTGAATTAGTTGTTAGATTTGTTTGCTATCACCACATTAGAATCCCCTGAAGAGCATAATACCCAGGAAATGCTCAGGCTCCACTTCTCCCTCATTCTGTTATATTTGGTCTGAGATGGTACCAGCTTTGTATGTCAACGTTTCTCAAACCATCTGTGTAAATGACCAGTTATTGCCATTGTTGTCTGGATGTTGCTGCAATCTCAGATTGCTATAAAATTTTCTAAACACAGAAGCATTTGTCTTGACTCGTGACAGTTTGTGGATAAACTGTGACACAAACGCAGAGTAATGAACCACAGGCTTAGAGAGCCTGGGTTGTCTGTCAGTCATTGCCTACCATGTAATTTCTTACATAGCTACTTGTATTTTACATTTTAATTGATGGAAAACATTTTTTTAGTCAGGACCATTTATTATAAAGAACTGGTCCACATGATAATGGATGCTGGCAAGGCCCAAGTTCTGCTGGGTGAGTCAGAAGGCTCAAGACCCAATATTTCAGTTCAAGTTTGAAGACAGGAAAAAAGTTGATGTTTCAGTTCAAAGAGTGTAGGCAGGAATAACTGTTTCTTACTAAGGGGGAGGTCAGCCTTTTATTCCATTCAGGCTTTCAACTGATTAGATGAGGCCCCCTCATATTAGGGACTGCAATATGTTTTACTCAGTCTACAGATTTAAATGCTAGCCTTATTCAACAACATACTCAGTCTACTGACAAATGCTAACCTCATCCAAAAACACTGTCACAGAAACACCCAGGATAATGTTTGACCAAATATCTAAGTTCCCCCTGCCCAGTTAGGTTGACCATAAAATGAACCACACTATGACACATAGGAAAATGCCAGGCCTTTATCAAACCTGCTGTATCATAGGCATTATCTAAGGCTCTGAAGGACACATGGTGACACAGATCCAGGTTTTGGCCTCAATTACTTTATATCAAGTATGGGCAAGGGGAATGTAGGTAGGATGTGTTCAAGCCATTACAATGCAATTTAACATGTAAGTTAATAAAGTCATATCCAGGGCAGTGTTGGAGAAGTCTGTAGCCCCCAAGAGTTCCATAAGCTTGGAATAAAGTCAAATATATGTGTGTGTGTGTGTGTGTGTGTGTGTGTATATGAATATACATATGAATATATATTTTTAAAATCCCCCTGACCCACCTTGATAAATGATAAATAGTAGTAGACACATAATAGATTCCCAATTAGTACATGTTTCTCAATTAAGAGCTTGTTTGCCCTCCTTTTTTTTTTAAGTAACTCTCACCCTGCTAAGTATCCTTTCCAATGACTATAAGCAATCACTGTCATTTGTGTTTCACTGTATTGGCCCAATTCACATTTAATCACACCGTGTTCCAAATATTGTAACTGAAGTCTAATCCTTGAGACCCCAGTAAAACAGAGGTGTGGTTAGAACCTGGGCTAGGTTTTACATAGCTACTGAGCTGCTGGGTAAAGACCCCCGGGACCCATCTTTCAGTTGACTCAAGTGGCTGGAAATAATTTACTGTGGCACCTCTGCCTTTGAAAGGCACTGGGGACTTATTATTTTAATCCTTGTACAGCCTGATTTATCCCTTCAAACATCTGTCAGCTGTGCTTTGTCTTGAAATTGGTGTTGATGCTACTGCTGATTTTTCAACAGCAGCTGGGCGACGTTCATTAGTTAGACTCTCAGAGGGTATGTATGGCTGTAATATTTTCTTTTACTAATGATCTCTGGAGCATTAAATATTATGTATCCCATATCTACAAGAAATCTTGAATTTTTATTTCCCTACTTCAAGATTTGAAGCATTAGGTTTTATTCAATTAGCCAAACTATTAACAACCCAGTCTCTGAGTCCTGGAGATATAAATGTGAAACAGACTTTAAGTTTCTGGTTTAAATAGTTGTCATTTAACACAGGGGAGAGAACACAGCCCATCCTCCAGCATATATAAAGAAGAGCTAACTTTTTTTCTTAAATAATTTCCAGATTAGTTTGTCAATAGAACATCCCTTGGTTTAGCTTTCATTAAATTTATTTGAGCTCACCATCGCTTTGTCTCTTTCTATATTCAGAATAGAAGCAAGTTTCTTTTGCCCTCCTAAACTTCCCTATCTTCCCTTTGGTTGGCTGTTGTTAAAGCTCTTATTTGTCTGCTTAAAGACTTAAAGATCTTTCACTTGTTTTGTTCCTAATACCTGAAATTTTACTTTTCACATGCAGACAAAGGCAAGAGCATTTTACTCTGTATTTGAAGTATTTAATATTCTCAGTCTAAGAAGTGGTCTGCCCCTCCGAACTCATTGTTACTAAGCTTTCTTTAGGTTATTTGATAGTGAAGAGGGACGGAGTAGGAAGGTAACTCAAGAAAAATGTTAAATCTTCTGTAATTCACCAAGTGCTATGGGCGAGAGCCATGAGGTAATATAACATCATAGGCTAACTTTGTAATTTTACTCAAGTCAGGACCTGAGTCTGGACTATATTAAGAGGTAAACAGTCTCTAACAAATGTTAAAGTAGCCTCAATGTTGGAGATGATTCTCCCAACATTCCTCCTCACTAGCCCTAAACCACGGTTTATCCTACACCAGAGTAACACCCGTGCCCCTCCACCTCTCCTGTCCTTTCCTGGGCAGCCTGCGGGACCTGCTCCCTACGAAAGCTAGCTGTGCATGCCTGTGTACGGCACTCACATAGACACGGAATGTTATCTGGTGAATCTCCCCAAATGCCTTAAGACAGATTCTGTAAGTGGGCCTGAGCCCCCAGTTGAAGGAGAGCTTCCATAGCATATGGATGACACTGCTGTACAACGCATACTATAGACCATGAGTTCTTTGAAGTGTGGATTCACATCAGTCATCTGTGTATCTCTCTGAAATATTGAAAAGCAGCATCACAGAATGGGAAAGACATAGAATTTAAAGTTAGACAACCAGGGTCTCAAACCCATATTCTGATCTGTCCAAGCCTTAATTTCCTCATCAGTACTATGCAGATAATACCCCTCCATCTAATCCTAGTCATCAAACACATAACGAATCCTACTCATCAAACATAATAAACCATCAGTGAATGCTCTTCCTTAAACTTCCCTCCTAGTGACTTGCGCAGTTAGTTGGAGCTCAAAAAATACTGTAGCTCTTCTCCAGGACCAGTTTTTATTTCCTCTTGCTATCTTCCTCTATCCTATTCATATTTTAACTCCTATCCTTCTTTTTAAAACTCTTTCTACTTTCCTTAGTTTGCCAGTAGTTTTTTTTCCTTCATCATACATTTGCAACTTAAATCTGAGAGTCGTATTCAGTTCTGCCACTGCCAGGCACTCCCTAAGCTGGTCGATACTCTTTCAAGACTAGGGATATCACTGACATTTATTCTAAAACAAGGTATAGCTCACCCACCCATTTACCACCCACTTGGGTCAGCAGATTGAAAATTCTCTAGAATTAGATAAGCCGTTGTCCCATTCAATTCCTCCCAACCGTCATACTTTCTATTTGATTGCTCTTGCTTTCTTGCAGAAGGTGTTATCGTGAATAGTTTTACAATTAAGCTTATTTACCATATTTACAATTCTTCCTGCCTTTCTTTGTTGACCTTCATAAAACACAGTTCTCTACATCTCCCTCAAATTACCTCCTTTCCAGTGCAAGGTAGCTCTTGTTTGAGGCTCCAGGGAATGAGAACAGATGTGAAATTCTCCTGCAGTTAGAAGATATCAGCGCCACTGTGATTCAGCCATCGACATGAACCAACAGATAATTACAGTTTAAAATTAGTATTTTAATGAACCAGTTTTAGCAAATGTAAATGAAATCTCCCAGGTATTCCAGAAGCAAGCAGGAGGGAGGACATTAACTGAGGTGTCCAACAGACGGATGGTCAGCAGGTGCTGGTCTGATGGAGTTGAATGTTCCAGTTTTTATGTGCTGCACAAGGCAGGGAAAAGTCCGTATTTAAAGGTGAACAGAAATGCCAAAAGAGTGATAAAAAATTCCACTGGGTAAATTTGAAGATCTAATTGGCTTTATTTAATGATTCATGAATTGAGCAGCATACCCTCTTAGTAAATAGAAAAGAATGCCGAGGAGCTGTGCAAAATGGAGAGCTTTTATAGACAGAAGGGGGAAGAATAAAGAAGTTTACAGCAAAGAGTGGATTGTGTCAGACAAGGTCACCTTCTTTTAAGGAAGGCTGAGGGTCTGTCAGGCAGGTTACTCTCTAGTGCTGACCAGGTAATTCCACACTGGGTAAAGGCCACATTCCTGGGAGAGGCTAAAACTGAAATTAAGCCTTGGTTTGCTGATGTAGGGCTTAGAATAAGTGACTATTTGGGGCCCATTGTTTCTTTTTTAACATGAGCAATGTCAAATTTTAATCAATCATAAAGAACCTCAATCTAAGAACTTCAAATGAAATATCAGTGCAAGCCCTGGCCAGGTAGCTTAGTTTCTTAGAGCATCTCCCAGATACACTAATGTCCAGTTTCGATACCCAGTCAGGGCACATACAAGAATCAACCAACAAATGTATAAATAAGTGGAACAACAAATTTCTCTCTCCCCCCCACTCTCTCTCTCTCTCTCCCTGTCTCTGCCCTCCCCTCTTCCTTGCTCTCTCTCTAAAATCAATTTTAAAAAACTTTAAGTATTAAATATCAGTGCAAAATATAGGAAAACAAATTTCTCATCCATTTAAACCTAATATCAAGTTCTCTTTTTCCCTTTCAGAAATGAATGGCATTATTAAATATTTATGTGACCCGATACCTAGCAGTAATTGTTAGCAATATCATAAACTGTTTCAGCAAAATAGAAATCTTAGAAACCAGATGTTAGTAGGTAAAATTGTTAAGCTTTATTTTTAAAATGTTTATAGGCTAAATATGTATTTTGTTAAGGGCTTGCTTGTTATACAACCTACTCAATTAAAAGAAAGCCATAGATAATGTTAAAAATGGTTTGATGCTGGATTAAAATGGACTATTAGAAGCATCCCTGTAGGGGCAATAAAAGGAGCTGGGCCCTGTCTCTTTTCCAAGGCTCACTTGCTTGGGAAACTTGGATTAGTTGCTTAAACTGTCTGTGCCCTGATCGCTCACCCTCCAGATGAGGTTATTACCATTTGCCTTACATGGCTTACTAGGAAATAGAGAAAACAGAATTCGGTGATGTTCTGAAACTACACAGGCTAGCACAAGGACATATCCAGCATGTAAATGAAACAGTGTTGCCTTACTGCATAGAATGTGCATTAGGACACCTACCATATATTAGCACACTAGCCTCAATTTATATCTTAATATATTTTGGATTAAAAGTTGCTGTTAACAAAAAATAAATGAACAGATTTACAAGGCTGGTGTCTCGCACTCCAGCAAGAGGCTGGCTGGGATCTGGTAGGATACTTGCTTACTCAAAGTTCTGACTCAGTCTGTTCCCTGAAGAAAATGTCCCCTCCAGCTAGCATCTCTGCTTCTCAAAAACTGGGCACAGTAAGATCCATTGTCATTTTCACCCCACCTGAGATCCTAAGGCCACCTCTCATCCCAGGAGCTCGGTGCTGTTCTAAAGGAGAGGGGGCTGTTGTGCCCTCTCTATTGATGATGATTCCTTTTTTTTCACATAAATAATTAGTAATCAATATTGGTTTTAATTTCTTTTTTGTTTATTTTTATTATCGTTTAATGAAAATACAGCATGTGGGTTAACTGTAATTAAATTTTAAGAAAGCAGCCTTGACTACATCAATAATATTTTTATAAGATCATACATTAAAATCACATGATAAGTAATATCAAGTTTTGTGTTATAATTTTTTTAAATTTCCCTACATAGGCAGGTCCTTTTTTCTTTCTTTTACTTACTTCTATAAACTGTATTTATTTATTTTAATTGTTGTTCAAGTACAGTTTTCTGCCCTTTACCTCCATTCCAGCCCACCCCCCAGTGCTCCCCTTCTCCCTCCCATCCCCACCCCTGCCTTGTTATTGTCCATGTGAACTCTATACTAGTTTCTGCAAACCCTTCCCCTGAAATTCCCTCCCCTCTCCCCTCTGGTCACTGTCAGCCTGTCCTATATTCCAGTGTTTTTAGTTATGTTTTGCTTGTTTGTTTGTTTTGTTAATTAGGTTCCTGTTAAAGGTGAGATCATATGGTATTTGTCTTTCACCACCTGGCTTATTTCACTTAGCATAATGCTTTCCAGTTCCATCCATGCTGTTGCAAAGAGTCAGAGCTCCTTATTTTTTTTTTCCTGCTGCATAGAATTCCATTGCGTAAATGTACCATAATTTTTTGATCCATTCATTTACTGATGGGCACCTAGGTTGCTTCCAGCACTTGGCTATTGTAAATTGTGCTGCTATGAACATTGGGGTGCTTAGGTTCTTTTGGATTGGTGTTTCAGGGTTTTTAGGATATAATCCTATCAGTGGAATTGCTGGGTCAGAAGGCAGATCCATTTTTAGTTTTTTGAGAAAATTCCATACTGTTTTTCATAGTGGTTGTGCCAGTCTGAAGTCCCACCAACAGTGCACTAGGGTTCCCTTTTCTCCACAACCTCTCCAACACTAGTTGTTTGTTGCTTTATTTATGATGGCCATTCTGACTGGTGTGAAGTGGTATCTCATTATGGTTTTAATTTGCACCTCTCTGAAAACTAGCAATACTGAGCATCTTTTCATGTGTCTCTGGATCCTCTGTATGTCCTCCTTGGAGAAGTGTCTGTTCAAGTCCTTTTACCATTTTTTTTAATTTGGTTGCTTGTCTTCTTAGAGTGGAGTAGTGTGAGTTCTTTATATATTTTGGAGATTAAACCCTTGTCTGAGATATCATTGGCAAATATGTTTTCCCATATGGTTGGTTGGTTTTTTTTTTACTTTAATACTGTTATCTTTAGCCATGCAGAAGCTTTTTATTTTGATGAGATCCCATTCTTTTTCATGGACTATTCACAAGGTATCAGCTGGTACCCCAGGCTGTATTGCCTCATTACTTTCTCTGTTGCACAGCTCCACCCTGGGCCATGATTGGGCAAAGGAAAGCACCCTCCACTGCTCTTTTATCTCAGGGCTATAGGGCAGCCCTTACATTTAAGAAGACACTTTTGTCCACAAAAGATTAAATCTGTACTTTACTAACAACTGCAAAATGGGTTCTCATCCATTTTAATTTACTTATAGATGAAATTTTGTTACTTATTGTTGATTAATTTGGGAGATTTCTTGGTTATATATATATATATATATATATACCCATTGTATATACATTTTTAATATTTTTTCATTTCTGTTTGTGGCACTGACAACAAATTTATTTTTAATACAGCACATTTGAAATATCATATATATAATTTCATGGCTATTTTAACCCAACATTACAAAACTAAGCATTCTCCATATTATTAAAACCCATATCATTACTAGTCAATAAACTTTTAACTAAATGTATCAAAATCATTTAACAATTTTCTTAAATGTTTAGGGATTTTAGTTGTTTGTAGTTTATTCAGGTAAAAATAATACTATAATGAACATCATTGTACATACATCACTGTTGGTATTTTGAAAATTTTTTAAGGTCTAGTACTTCAGAATTAAAATTATTACATCAAAGGGAATCAAGAATTTAAGGCTTTTTGTGCATATTATAAATTGCTTTCCAGAAATGCTCTAATAATGTATATTGCCATAAAAAAAGTGGGGGAATGCCCTTTTCAGAAGTAGATACTCTCTTTCTGAAAAAAAATATATTTGTATGCATGTTATGTTTCCTAATATGTCAGCCACAAAACTTATGTTCTTTAATTTGTACTTGTTTGGTTAGTAATAATGTCAGACTTTCTATTGTATCAAGTATTCTATTTATATTTTCTCTAAAGAAAATTATTTTATCAGTTTATTATTTTTACTTTTATTCAATATATGCATTTTTAAATTATCAAAGTAATGTAGGTGTAATGTAAAAAATAAAATAGAGGTAAGTACAAAGAAGAAACTATTCAACACTAGGAACCCATTATCTGGAGACAATGTTGTGGTATATGTCCTGCCAATAATTTTTAACATATATAAACTATTTTTTACAAAAGTGTATCACTTTTCCTCCTTTAACATATTACTAAATGTCTTTTATTTACATTATTTTAATAAATCCCCATATAAGATACATTTTAATGCTTTCATTAAATGGATATACTGTATTTTTTGGTCATTATGAATGCTACAATTAACATGCTGATACCTAAATTGTGTGCATATCTTTTTACATTTTAATCAACTTTTAGGAGATATAATTTTCATGTAATGGAATTAAATTATTTGAAGAATCCAGTCCCAAGAGTTTTGACAAGTGTATGCATGTGTAACCAGCACCACAATCAAGCTATAGAATTTTTCCATCACCTTGAAAACTTCTCTGAAGTCTCTTTGTTGACCAAAAAACAAACAAACAAACAAACCTTGGTCAAAGGAAACCATTGATCTGCCTATAGATTAGTTTTGCCTGTTCTAAAATTTCA
Source organism: Artibeus jamaicensis (assembly GCF_021234435.1). Classification (NCBI taxonomy): domain Eukaryota; kingdom Metazoa; phylum Chordata; class Mammalia; order Chiroptera; family Phyllostomidae; genus Artibeus; species Artibeus jamaicensis. The sequence continues at coordinate 6,436,213 of NW_026521249.1, read as the reverse complement.
TATTGATACACTCATATAGTGTATATTTACTCTTATTTTCTCAGTCAGTAGTTTCTTCCTCTTTGTGCTTCTCATTGTATGAAATTATTCATTTAAAAGGCTCTTTAGAAAACTGCATTGTTGGGGACTTCCTCCAAGATGGAGGCGTAGGTGGAAGCACTTCACCTTCTCGCACAACTAAGTTTAGAAACAATAAAGTTTTAACAGTAATAAACATAACCAAACGACAGAAAATTGACCTACACGGAAGTCTGACAACAACGAACCCTTCAGCCAAACCGGTAGGAGGGGCAGAGCCAGTAGCAGAGCGGGGTCAGGCAGGAAAGATTCAGCGGACCGACCCGGGCACGAGACCCAGGTGGGAGACCCAGGTGCATGACCCAGGTGCGCCAGCAGCCGTGGGAGGATCCCAGGTGTGGAGAAGTGGGCGGACCCACTGGGGGCGCAAGGCGGTGGACCCACTGAGGGCTGATCGAGGTCACACATTCATGTGCATATAAACTGGTGAAGGAGCGAGCGGTGAGACAGACCGTGTAGGCCCCAGTGGTGGAAAGTGGCAGAGGGGACCGCCATTGTCCCTCTCTGACCCTGCCCCCACATACAGCGTCACAAACCAGTGACCTGCGTGGCCCCACCCTGGTGAACATCTAAGGTGTGCTCCTCATACGTAACAGGCATGAACAGATCAAAATATGGCTCAAGAACAACTCAGAGCCCCAGAGCTGATAAATCTAAGCAATGAAGAAATAGCCAAACTTTCAGAGGCACGGTTCAAAACACTGGTGATCAGGATGCTCACAGAACTGGTTGATTTTAGTCACAAATTAGAGGAACATATGAAGGCTAAACTAATTGAAATGAATGCGAAATGCACAGGAAACCAATAATGGAAAGGAAACTGGGACTCAAATCAAAGGAGTGGACCAGAAGGAGGAAAAAAAATGACCGAACAGAAAAATATGAAGAAACAAGAATTCAAAAAAATGAGGAGAGGCTTAGGAACCTTCAGAATATCTTTAAACGTTCCAACATCTGAATTATAGGGGTGCCAGAAGGGGAAGAGGAACAGCCACCAGTGGAAAACTTATTTGAACAAATAATAAAGGAGAACTTCCCCAATCTGGCAAAGGAAATAGACTTCCAGGAAATCCAGGAAGTTCAGAGAGTCCCCAAGAAGTTGGACCCAAGGAGGAACACACCAAGGCACATCATCATTACATTAGCCAAGATTAAAATGAAGGAGAGAATACTAGAAGCAGCAAGAGCTAAGGGGACAGTCACCTACAAAGGAGTTCCCATCAGACTGTCAGCTGATTTCTCAAAAGAGACCTTACAGGCAAGAAGGGGCTGGAAAGAAGTATTCCAACTCATGAAATCCAAAGACCTACATCCAAGATTGATCTATCCAGCAAAGCTTTCATTTAGAATGGAAGGGCAGATAAAGTGCTTCTCAGATAAGATCAAATTCAAAGAGTTCATCATCACCAAGCCCTTATTACATGAAATGTTAAAGGGACTTACCTAAGAAAAAGAAGATAAAAAAAGATGAACAGTGAAAGGACAGCAAACTCACAGTTATTAAGAACCACACCTGAAACAAAAGCAAACTAAGAGGACAGCTAGATCAGGAGTAGAACCATAGAAATGAAGATCATGTGGAGGGTTAGCAACAGGGGAGTGGGAGAAGGAGAAGGGGGGAGAAGGTACAGAAAATAAGTAGCATAGATGGTAGGTAGAAAATAGATGGGGGGCAAGAATAGTGTGGGAAATATAGAATCTAAAGAACTTGAGACATGTGGTCATAAACTAAAGGGGGGAATGGTGGGGGAGGGGGTGTGCAGGGTGGAGGGGAATGAAGGGGGGAAATAGAACAACTGTAATGGCATAACTAATAAAATATATTTTTAAAAAATTAAATAAAAAGAGATGAGGAGAGTCAAAGATTTGGAAATGTCATAATCCAATTTGGCTAACTTGGTGGAAGAATATGAAAAAAAGCCAAGCCCTGTGGACCTTAACACTGAAAACTCTGACAGTGGCTGGAAAAATAAAGGCCATGTACTAGAAAGAAGAAACAAGGAAAATTGGCCACATGGAAGAGTCCAGGTGCAGAAAAGGCAGCTGGAACGGAAGAGAATGGCAGTCAGAGAAGCCTCTTGGGGAAGGGCCAGAGGGTACCGAAAGGTGGGGAAATCTATAGGGAGAGCGAAGCACAAACTAGACCAGTAAGGCAGTTGGGGGCATCCACAGAAAGGGCCCAAGCCCACCCAACATTGCCAGGGGCACTCATTATTATCATTGTACCAGATTACTGCTTACTACGGTATCAGCTTACTGGGGGCTTTGTTTATTTTACTGTTTTTCCCCCCTAGGATGTAAAACACTGTAGAGAGCTTTCCTGCAATAGTTAGTTTATAATAATTAAGTATTCGATTATCTAGAAAATTTACTTTTCCATGACCCATGATTCTCTAATCCATTGCGATAACTAAAGTAGTTTTATAATTTCACTGCTCTAGGCTGACTGTGTCCCACTACCCCACCCAAAATTCAGATGTTTAAACCTAATCCCTAGTGTGATGGGATTTGGAGATGGGGCCTTTGGAAAGTGATTAGGTCCTGAAAGTGGAGCTCTCCAGAACTGGAGTAGTGCCCTTAGAAAAGAGGCCCCAGAGAGCTCTCTTGCCTCTTCCACCATGTGAGGACATTGCAAGAAAATGGCCATGCGTAAACCAGGAAGCTCCCACTAGACACTGACTCTGCCAGCACCTGGATCTTGGACTTCCCAGCCTCCAGGACTGTGAGAAATAAATTTCTGTTGTTCGAACTATAAAGGACACATGGACAAAAATAAGGAGGGTGGAAACAGGGGAGGGGAGTGGGGAGGACTGGGGTGGTGGGGAAGGGGGGGAGGCAGAAAACTGTACTTGAACAACAATAAAAATCAAAAGTATTTAAGATAAATAAGTAAATTTCTATTGTTCATAAACCAAAAAAAAAAAAAAAAGAAAACTGCATTGTTACCTGATAATTTTATTGTTTTCATTTTCCATTTGGTTTTCCATTATTTAATTATCCATATTTGGTTTTCTATTATTTGAACATTCATATTGTTTTTAGTTTGAGGCTATTATGAATAAGCTACTATAAATATTTGTGTAAGAGTCTTTGGAAATATGTACTTATTTATCATGGATAAATACTGAGGAGTAAAATTGTTGGGTCTTAGTGTAGGTCTATCTATAATTTTATAGGAAACTGACAGACTGGTTTCCAAAATGGCCCTTTACTTTTTACTTTCCCACCAGAAATGTACAAAAGTTTTAGTTAATCCACATCTCTGCTGCAATTTGGTACGTCATTCTTTTACATTTTAACCTCTGTGGTGGGTATGTAGTGCTATCTCAGGCGGATTTCATTTTAATGTTCAGGATATGATTAATGTGATGGAACATTTTATAATGAGTAAATTGACCACTTGCATATCTTTTGTGAAATATGTCTTCTTTCACTTAACTGTTTTTCTTATTTTCAAAAATTGGATTGTATGTCTTATTATTGAGTTGAATGACTGCTTTACTATGTTCTGGATGCAAACCCCTTGTAAGATAAATGTATTGTTAATATGTTTTCACAATCTGTGACTTGTCTTACATGTTCTTAACAGAATGTTTCAAAGACCAGACATTGTTAATTCTGATGACATACAATTTTATTAATTCTCTTATGGTTTCCATTTTTGACATCCAATCAAAGAAACCCTTGTATACCAAGGTCTTGAAGATTATTTACTTTTTTTCTCTAGAAGTGTTATAGTTTTAAGTTAGGTCTACTTAGTATACTTAGGTCTATAGTATACTTAGGTCTAAGATTCATTAGATCCAATTATCATGTATGGTATAAGAGTTCCATTTTTTTCTACCTGAATATCCAGATATTTCAGCACTATTTCTTGAAAAAGCTACTTAGTATGTAAAATCTCTTTGTATGATAAGGATATGGAGCTTTCTATTTTTACCATATTTATTCCAAATATTTTATCAGTGTGTGATATCATTTTAATGTAGTCAGGTTTTGAATGTCAAGAGGTTTAGTATTTATTATTTTACTTTCAACTGGACTTTACAATGACTTTTTTATATTCTCCAAAAAAATCTCACTGGGATTTTTAGATCAAATTATATGAAATGTATATATTTATTTGGACAGAAGTGATATCTTCACACTATCTATTCATTTTTCTCAGTCAAGCACACAGTTACATCTTCATTTAGTGTAGATTTCCTTTGTTTCTATTGGTAGACATCCATAAATTCATTCATAGAAATCTTAAACATTTGTTGTTAAGGCCAATTCTGTATATGTTAAATTTTATGTTGCTAACATGAACAGCATTATTTTCCAAATCACATTATAAGAGTTCTAATTTTTATATGGGAGGGAGACTTCTGACCAAAATTGAGGCATAGGGAGATACACTTTGCCTCCTTACACAACCAAAAGAAGGACAACAGATTTAAAAATAAAAACAACCAGAACTGCTAGAAAATGACTGTATGGAAGTCTGACAACCAAGGAGTTAAAGAAGAAGCATTCATCCAGACTGCTAGGAGGGGTAGAGACATGCAGCCAGGGTGGAGAGGACTCATGGCAAGGCAGTGGCTGGTGGAGCAGTTAGTGCCATATTTGCATGCAAATAAACCATGAGGAACAACTAGGGAGCAAGATCAGGCAACCCAGTATTACAGCATGGGGAAATAAAGCCTCAAAACCTCTGGCTGTAAAAACTTGTGGGGGTTATAGTGGAGGGAGGAACTCCCAGCCTCACAGCAAAGTTTATTGGAGAGACCCACAGGGTCCTAAAATGTACACAAACTCACCCACCCAGGAATCAGCACCAGAAGGTCCCAATTTGCTTGTGGGTAGCAGAGGAAGGGACTGAAAGCAAGCAGAGAGCTGATCAAGTGGCTAGGCATTGTTGCCTCCTGGAACACTCCCCCACATACAGTATCACAGTGCAGACACTGGGTTGCCCCAACCTGGCAAATACCTAAGGCTCCACCCCTTACTACATAACAGGCAAGCCAAGACAAAAAAAAAAGGGGGGGGGCCCAAATGAAAGAACAGATCAATTTCTAAAATAAATAAATAAATAAGCGATGAAGAGATAGTTAACCTATCAGATACACAGTTCAAAACACTGGTAATCAGGATGCTCACAGAAATGATTGAGTATGGCTCAAAATAAACAAAAAAGTGAAGGCTATGAACAATGAAATAAAGGAAAATGTACAGAAAACCAAAAGTGATGGGAAGGAAACCAAGACTCAAATCAATGGTTTGGACCAGAGGGAAGAAATAAGTATTCAACCAGAAAAGAATAAGGAAATAAGAATTCAAAAAAAAAAATGAGGAGAGGCTTAGGAACCTCTGGGACAACTTTAAACATTCCAACATCTGAATCATAGGGGTACCAGAAAAAGAAGAGGAAGAGCAAAAAATTGAAAACTTATTTGAAAACATAATGAAGGAGAACTTTCCCAATCTGGATAAGGGAATAGACTTCCAGGAATTCCAGAAAGCTCAGAGGGTCCCAAAAATGCTGTATCCAAGGAAGCACACCAAAACACATCATAATTACATTACCCAAGGTTAAAAAGTAGAAGAGAATCCTAAAAGTAGCAAGAGAATAGGAGACAGTTTCTTACAAAGGAGTGCCCATACTATCAGCTGATTTCTCAAAAGAAACCTTGCAAGCAAGAAGGGGCTGGAAAGAAGTATTCAAAGTCATGAGAGGCAAGGACCTACATCCAAGATTGCTCTATCCAGCAAAACTTTCATTTAGAATGGAAGGGCAGGTAAAGTGCTGCCTACATAAGGTCAAGTTAAAGGAGTTCATCATTATCAAGTTTTTATTATATGAAATGTTAAAGGGACTTATCTAAGAAAAAGAAAATTAAAATGATTAACAGTAAAATGGCAACAAACTCACAGCTATCAACAACTGACCCTAAAAAAAAACAAAAACAGGAACAAAAATGAACTAAGCAAATAAGTTGAACAGGAAAAGATTCACAGAAATGAAGATCACATGGAGGGTTATCAGAGGGGAGGGGAAGGGGGAAGAATTGGAGAAAAGGTACAGGGAATAAGAAGCATAAATGGTAGGTACAAAATAGACAAGGGGAGGGTTAAGAACAGTATGGGAAATGGAGAAGCCAAAGAACTTATATGTATGACCCATGGACATGAACTAAGGTCAGGGAATGCTGGTCAGAGTGAGGAACAGGGCAGAGGGGAATAGAGGAGAGAAAATAAGACAACTGTAGTAACATAATCAATAAACTATATTAAAAAAACTTTTTTGTATGGGTTACAAGCATGAAATCAAGGTGTCGGCAAGAGCAAGCTCCCCGAGAAACCTCTAAGGGAGGATGTTTCCTTACGTCTCTCAGCTTTTGGTAATCCCAAGAATTCTTTGGCTGTTGGCAGCATAATTCCAGTTCAGAGATTGGGTCGCTGTGTCTCTGCCTTCATGTGGTGTTTTATCTGTGTGCTTTTCTTCTTTTCTTATGAAGACCCTAGTCATATTCAATTAGGGCCCACCCTGATGACCTCATATTAACTTGGTTACATCTGCAAAGATCCTATTCTAAATAAGGACACATTCACAGGTTTAGGACTTCAACATATTTTTTGTGGGGGTGACACAATTCAACCCATAGCACTATCACAGGAGCAAGCTGTTCTATTGATGGCCGGTTGTTATGGTTAGAAACCCCTTCCTTTTACCAACTAATGGTCTACCTACCTCTTGTCTCCACATTTAGACGTAGGGAAAAATCACTACAAATCAGCTGGCTTTTGTTGGATAGCCCTTTAGATATACCAGGACAGTTTTCATACTCACTGTTTAGAGAAAATCAAAATTTTTATTTAAAAAAATCAAGAATTGGCCACAATTAAGAGCCAATAAATTTATATGGCAACCACATGCTATCACCAGGCAAAGGGGTTCTTGCTAGCCCCCCAAAGTAGAAATCAAGAGAGGAGGCAAAAGATTCAAAAGAAGAGGTTTACTGAAAACAAGGCAGAGGGAAAGAAGAGAGGGAGGGAGCTTGATGCACCACACTGAAGACAGTATGCCTCCCCAAACTGCTGCCAGGATCTGGCTTATACAGGGCTGGGTCCTTCACCAAGGTGCAGAGCAGATCTTTTTTGCTTTCCAGGTTCCTGCTATGGGCTGCTATCGACTGACGCAGGCACAGAGCAGAGCTCTTTGGTGTTCCTGAAGAGAAACTTTCAACTTGTCTAGGAGAGGCTTAAACATAACTGAAGAGCATTCATTCCATTCATTTAAGAGCTTACCCTGTCTCAATGTTATCGATTCACAGAAGATCCTTCAGAGGTACACATACTAAAGCTAGGTGGTAGGGTTTATGAGTTTTAAATATCCCGTTTCTGATTCTTATCAATTGTCTCAGAAAGTAATTCCTAATTCCTAATAATGATTTAGATGGTACCAGAGCATCTGAGTTGGCCTTTACATAACATATTCACAGGCATAGTCCTTACATTTTTAGCCTGAGCAAAGGCTACTAACAGAGAAACCCCCATACTTATATAACACTGAATTCTCTTCTACAGGTACATAGTTGGTGAGAAAGTGGTGATCAGCATCTCTATTTTTTAGCCATCTTTTAATTGACTATGATGGCCAGAACAGATGGCTGCTCCTAAGTGTTTTAGCTGTATTGAGAAGCAAAGCATGAGAAGCATAAGGAGATTCATGAGGCAAACCACAAAATCAAATCAAACAAAGATACTAAAAGAAGAGCTAATTTGGAAAAGAGTCAGGCAAGACATTAAATAATACGAATCATTAATTACTGGTTTGAAACTTATTTCAAAAAGAGAATATTCAGTTACATGTACTGTATGCCAAGAAAAAAATGTTTATTTGGAAAAGGCTTTTTTGAGGTTTTGACAACTAACTTAAGAAACCAGGCCTCTTCTAAGTGTTTTATCCTCTACTATCTTCTGCTACCAATGATTTTTTAAATAAATATTACACATCTCCAAGTATTCTGAGGTACCCACTTTTTAATAGGTCACTTCAAGAATAGCAAGATATATCTAAATATCAAATAAACTAGATATAAAAATGACATATGTTGTATTTTAAATAAATAAAAACCAACAATTAAGAATTTCACCTGCTTTCTGTTGGCCTAGCAGAACAGTGCATGCTCTATTATTTTCTTCTCTTGGGTGTTCATTCAGAATTAACTTTTAAAAATTCCATTCAGGAAAAAACAGTGCCCTATTAAGACTGAAGAAATTTGGAGATTCTTAGGTGAAACAAAACAGACCGATGGTAATGTAGCACTGGAGAGTATTTATTACAACTTCTCTTATAAATATCTAGAATATCATTTAAATATATTAGGTTGACCAAAGCTCTCCAGTGGCTGATGAGGAGCTAGCATTGGCTCCTTGGTGGCATGAACACAACCTTAGAATCCTGTGGAAGTTAGAGCAGTAGTTTGGGCTCAGATGATTGTGTTCAGGGGATCCCAAGGATTAGATCAGGACTTCTCAAAGACCTGCCTTGCTTTTCTCAAATGTGGTGCCAAAAATGAAGGAGGAAGCACCTGCCACTGCCAAAGCTGAAGCCAAAGAAAAGGCTTTGAAGGCAAATAAAATGGTACTGAAAGGTGTCCACAGCCACAGAAAAGATCTGTATGTCACCTATGTTCTGTCAGCCAAAGACACTGCAGCTCCAAATGAAGCCTAAGTATCCTTGGAAGAGCATCCCCAGGAGAGATAAGCTTGATCACTATGCCATCATCAAATTTCAAGTTCCTCCTGACTACTGAGTTAGCCATTAAAAAGAAGACAACAAAACAAACAAGGAAGAAAAAAAAAAAACAAAGACACTGAAAGAGAGAACAAGGGGATAGTGACCAGAGGGGAGAAGGAAGGGAAGTTAAGGGGAAAAAGGGGGAGGGATTTGGAGGAACAAATAGGAAGGACACAGGGACGAGAACTAAGGGGGGTGGAAATGGGAGGGAGGTGGGGGGCAAGGGGCGGGGGAGGCTGGGATGGGAAAAATAGACAAAAAACTGTACTTGAAAAATAACTAAATAAAATTTAAAAAAAGAATTCACTTGTGATTGTGGATATCAAGGCCAACAAGCACCATGTCAAGAAAGCTGTACCAAGGAGCTCTATGACATTGATGTGTCCAAAGTCAACACCCTGATCAGGTGTGATGGAGGGAAGGCTTATATTCGACTGGCTCCTGATTATGATACTCTGGATGTTGCCAACAAAACTGGATCATCTAAAATGAGTCCAGCTGGCTAATTCTGAATATAAAAATAAAAAAATTTTACAGTGTACAAAAAAGAACATGCCTCAACAAGAACTGTGAAATCCTAGAGACAGTTTAGGCAGACACTGGGGTTTTGCATAGGATCCATAAATCAGAAAGACTCATGGCTGAGCAATCCAGGCTAAGACTGCAGATTAGTCTAGACACACAAAATCTCATTTACCGGACAGTGTTATGATTATCTCTTTATCACCTGCACATTGTGGCTACTACTCTATTGACTCACAGAGTTACACATGCTCTCCCTGTTTCAAGTATTGACTGCATGAAAAAACTGAAGACTGAACAAGAAGTATTGGTGAACCTGTGAACTTAAGGCCATGAGAACTAAATGTCAGAGTCATGTAAAAAACTTGTGTTGGCCTAATTTTCAATTTGGAGGCTCCACCCTGAAGCATACTAAGTATATTAGCTTGTACTTACTTCCCATAATAATGTTCTATCATAAAAGTTTTAAATAATTTTGTAATTAAGTTAATGGCCATATTACCCAAATCAGTATATACATTTATTGCAATCTCCATCAAAATCCCAATAACATTCTTAGAGAAATAGAATGAAAAGTCATCACATTTGTGCAGAACCAAACAACCCTGAGGAAAAAGAACAAAGGTGGAAGTATCACACTCCCTGACTTCAAAGTATACTATACAATGACAATTCTCAAAACAGCATGGTATTGGCAGAAAAACAGAACAATGAAACAGAATTGAGAACCCAGAAATAAACCCACATATATATGGACAGATAATTTTTGGCAAAGGCCAAAAATGTACAGTGGAGAAAAGAAATCCTCTTCAATAAATGGTACTTAGAAAATTAGAAAGCCCCATGCACAGAATGAAACTATACTGCTATTATCACTATATACAAAATTTAACTCAAAATCTATTAATAAGTTCTATCACTTTAAGAATTATCATGAGGAGTTGGCAGAATGTAATATTGTTGAAGCTGTGTGACAGATATATGGAAATTCACTACATTATTCTTTCTTTTTTGTGCTTATGTTAAAATTTCTAAAGTAAAAAGTTAAAAATTTAAAAACTTAAGTCCATCAGTATAATAAGGTTAAACATCCAACAGTAAGGAAATGTTTGAATAAAAGACTCATCCATAAAATGGAATTTTATGCAAACATTTGTAGAATTGTAAGTCTCTGAGTTGTGGAACTAACCATGATTTTAATGATTTTCTTATATGAATAAATAATAACATGTTTTACCCTTGTAATAAGTATAAACCTAAGAAAAGTTATTTTTGCCGTATTTACAAAGAATATGACAAATCATGGAAGAATACTTATTTAATATACAGCAATAAGAATAAGTAAGGAAATTGTTCATAAATATATTCTCTACTTTATATTTTAAAATAATAATAATAATAAAGGAAAATATTTTGCAAAACCTTCTATATGAAAGCTATTTTATTGCATCTCATGATGTGGATCTAAAATTTGGCCAGGGCTTAGCTGAGTGATTCTCCTGCTCCAAGTGGTATGTGCTGGAATCCATTTCAGGTACTCACCTGGCAACTCAAATGGTCTGAAAGGTCCAAGATGGCTTCTCTCACACACCAGGGGCCTCGAAAAGTCCAGAAATTTGCACTCACCTGGGTTCCTTCTCCATTCTTTGTAATTTCAGAGCCTCTATACGTGGTCTCTCCAGTAAAGTAATTCAACTTCCTACCAAATTGCTTGAGTTCCAGGAGTGAATATATTAGAGAGATATAACTGTCGCAATAGGGAAGAAAAGCTTTCCTGGTGTCAAAAGCATAGGGGGTAAATAGACCAAAAGGAATCTGGGAAAGAGAGAACATCTAGGTGAGGGCAGTATTTGCTTTTAGAATAAAGATAAAGTCAGGAAAATTATCCATAGCTGTCACGTATTCTGATAAAAGACTGTCAATCAATACATGACAATTATATTCAATCTGTACGTGACAGAAACCGGCACTGTCATCTTCTGATGCTGAGTGATCACATTTCAACTCTGCTTCCGTGTTTTCATTTCTGATTAACAGACTATAGAGATACCAGAAAAAGCATTCACCTGGGAATGTGGAGATCTCAGTTCTAGATATTTTTCTTAATTTTCAGGGTCTCAATTGCTTTACTTGTATACTTCTGCAGTTGATAACATAACAAATATGAAAACATATTTATGAAATATATAACAAATATTTATTGAACACTTGCTACAAGTAAGATGCTCATTTTAATACCAAATGATCCTATCCCTTTCTATATCTCCAGTGACACCTTGTGCCCTTCCCCTCCCCACTAGCTGCCTTCACATAATTCTTGGAATTCATTGAGCTCTATCTGTCCATGGGACTTTCACACCTACCCCTCTGCCTGCAGCACTCCTGCATCATCCCCACAGTGAGCTCTGGCTAATTCTCTTCACATGAGCTTAAATGCCAGTTGCTTATGCCAAACAGTCTAAAGTGACCCACCCTATTGTTTGGTGCATCTTCTATTGGTTTTCCTCTCTGCATTCCCCACAGTTTGCATTTATTTTGTAAATGAGTTTGTTTACAAATTGTGTCAGTCCACTCTGCTCCACATTATACTCCATAAAGTGGGAGCTGTGACTGTCTTATTCACCACTGCACCCTATTGCCCAACCCGTGCTGGAACACAGAGGTGTGCCCAAAATATGTATGGAATAGGCATTATGGAAGATTTGAAGTAACTTGTAGTCTAGCGAGAGGAGGTAAAATGAGGCAGAGTATTAATGTGTCTTATAAGAACCATGAGTGAGCTGACAGAGCGGTTCAGCTGGTTGGAGCATTGCCTTGTGCACCAAAAGCTTGCAGGTTTGATCCCCATTCAGGGCAAATACATAGGGTTCTATCCCTAGTCAGGGCAGGTACAGCAGGCAACCAATCAATGTTTCTTTCTCATATCTATGTCCTATAAATCAAAAGGTCACAGATCTGATTCCTGATCAAGGCACATGCCTAGGTTGTGGACTCAGTCCCTGGTTGGGGCACGTACGAGGCAACCAATCAATGTTTCTCTTCCTCTTACTCTTCCTCCCTTCCCTTCTCTCTAAAATCAATAGGCATATACTGGGGATAAATAAATAAATAAAGTCACAGAAAGTACTGCATAGAAGTAAGTAGAATGCACATTGGAAAAGCAGAGGAGCCACAGCCAGAAGGACCTTGTTCACCGCTTGAGGAGTCTGAATTTGATTCTCAGTGCAAGGGAAAGCACTGACAAGCTAGAGCAGTGGAGGGATGTGTGTGGTTCTATAATGGCCACTGTGGATACTGTGTGGAGAGCAACTGAAAAACCAAGGTTAGACACAAAAGATTCTGAAGGTGTCTAGAAGAGAGATTGCATTGTTGATGGGGGACACAATGGAGGTGAAGAAGTGTGTTTAAAATAGATTTGAGGATAGAATATAGGAATTAGTGATGAATTAGATTTAGGAGGATGGAAACAAGGTGGGGGGGGGCTCAAGAATTACTCAAGATTCCAGGCTGACTTACTGGTAGATGGAGACACTAGACAGGAAAGATTAGGTGACAAAAGGAGGAAAGTATGTTTTGGGGAGGCAAATCAGAAATAAAATAAGCACTAGTATTATTACATGAGGGATGGACATTGTTGAGGTTAAGTCTATATTTCAAGTTCCTCAGTCTCTAGATGACTGCTTTCTGACCACTTCCTCCCTCTGCCACCACTCAAAGCACCATCCATTCCCTGCAAGTCCTGAATGAGGAGGGACTGTTGCTCAATAAGCACCAAAGTAAACCAGTTAATTAACAGGTTGATTCATTAACACTTATTTGTACATAAAGAACTAGTGAATCACTGATTGCTCCTTTTCCCCAATAACACACTGGGGAGGTTTTCATTGGTTACTGGGTATTGTGGCTTATTTAATAGATTGTTAACCATGTCTACAAAAGCCAAGTGCGGTTCAGTATGAAATGGAGCATTTACCTGTGATTTAGAGGTCCACAACACTTTCAGTCTGAAAACTCAGCTCTCTCCACAACACTGTAACTTGCTGATTAACTCCTTTCTTAGTCCTTCACTTTGACATGGACACCCTGGGAAAAGCGCACTCTCTTTTGGGTAACTCAATGCATACTGTGATAATTCTTCCCTGGACACCTGAGAATACTCTTCACAGTAATCTTTGTCTCCCATTCCCTGTTTAAATAAGATAAGCCACAGCATCCCTTCTCCAGGTTCTTCCTGGATCTGATCTCAACCAAGCCCCGAAGCACTTCTCTTCTGAACCTCGGGCTGGGAGTGTGCACAAGTCCCCAGGGCCCAGGCTGGCCCAGCCCACATCAGGAATTGATTATGCCTTTCTAAGCATGACTTTTTCTCCAGGTTCCATACAAAAACTAGTCAATTAAACCTCATGAATTTGATCCCCAATGATTTTTTAAATATTTTATAATGATTTGGGTATAGGCCAGGGATGATTTTACAATACTTAAAATCTCAGGAGAAAATTTAATCAGGTTGCTCAGTTAATATTGAAATGGTATTAGCATTTTATGGGGAGGGCCACACTTTTTCAGCAACATGTGTTTACTAAACATGTCTACTTAATTTTAAACATTGTGCTGGGCTTGGAAATATAGCAGAGAATAAGATAATATCCCTATCTTTATGGGATTCAGGCTCATGAAGGGAGACCAACCAAGTCAGTGTTATTATAGAAGTAAAACGATTGGAGCCCAAAAGGTGGGGAGTGGCCAAGTCCATCAGATTGTCAAAGAGGAGATGCTTCTTCTTTGGCAGCATCTTTATGCTTTATGGAGTAGATGCATCCATGAGCTATTTGGAGGCTGATATGACTGCAATAATCATCTATTACCTCTAATTTGAAGTTTCATGTTTAAGATCCTTATTGCTCTCATTCATATAGGTTATAAGCACTGTTACACATTTGAACTCAAATGTAATTGCACATTAACAAATGACATGGTATCTCTTTTAGAGTTAGATATTGAGATTCTACAAAAGCTTATTTTAAGGAGACAAAAGGTTCTGTTGCTCAGTGTGAAAACACTGCTGTAGGTAACAGGAAGCGATTTAAAGGCTCACAACCAGGTCTTAGAAAATTCACTGGGCCAGATGCCTAATGTGTGTGGCTTGATAGGAAATGTTTGTAAGACAGAGCCTGGCCACTCACTGCCTGTGGTTCTGAATCATCTTCTAATCTCAGGACAGTCCTGTTTGACCTTTCCCAGGACTTCTGTACCAGGTGTGAGGAGAAGTATGGGGGGGGGGGAGAGCACAGAGGGAATGCTACTAGGAGATTGCTGGAGAGACGGAAGAGGCTGATTTTGAACTTGTTTGCTAATGATTTCGGACACCAAGAAGGAAGCCAGAATCCACGTTAGCCAAGAATCAGATGACGGAAAGAGAGATCCCAGTGTGTATAGCCAGTGGTGACAGTTGTCAGCAAGTTCATGGGGCCGTACATACAGAAGTGCAGTGGAGATCGTATGAGGAAGCGTTTCTGTCAGTTAACTTAGAACAAACAGCCTTCCTTCTCAGCCACCCAATTTTTTTAAATTTCTGTTCTTGTTTTTAACTGCTACTTATACTACTACGGAGGAATCATACTATGTTTTACAAAGTGAAAAACTAGTGTTGTTTACTTTTGTGGTTCAATTCAAGTGCAACTGCCTGTTAGAAAGCTGGATGTATAGACCTTGAACTCCAGATAAAGTCTAGGGTAAAGGTGCCAAGTTGTGAGTTAATATCAGCTTGTGCATAGTGGATGAAGTCATGGGAATGATTACCCCTTGAGAGAAATAGAATTCAATCATGTTTGTAACACTCTGTAAATTAATTCTCCTAATAATTATACCATCTTTTTCATATTATTTTTATATGTTTTCATTGAGGTTTATTATTCTATTAAATTGTTAGTACTTATTATTATTCAGGTCCATTCTCCTAAAGTGTAACTTCTCATTCTCCATCTCCACTAGTTTTCCTGCTAGACCTCTTTATCAGTAACGTTTTATTTAAGGTGTAAAACATTTCTCAAAGTGGTCTAAGAGTAAAGCCTAAGTAAATAAAAAGTTGTGAAAGGTCTAGGGTGTGACACAGTGCCAGTCAGATTAATGCGTGCAGTTTCTGTCAGGCACTGACTGTGAATCAAGCCCTGTGACAAGCGCTGGAGACATACAGGGAGCAAGACACAGGAGCTGACACCAAGGGGTTTGTATACAAAAGAGTCAAGTAAAAAATAATAATAATAAATAACGTGACAGTTCATCTAAATCTGAACCTGTGATTAAGTCAATATGAAGTACCCCTATTCTAGGTTCTATGGACAATCTAAGAAAGCAACAGGCACAACTGAGTCATGAACATAAAATATTCCCACATGAACATAATTATGAAATCAAAAGGAGGGTTATCAGAGTTCTCAAGAGATACAGACCCAAGAGTCAGCTAGGTGGGTAGGTAAGTAGGTAGATGATAGGTAGATAGGTAGATAGATAGATAAGTAAAGAGCCGTGTTTCAAGAAATTATCTCTTACAAATGTTGGGGCTGGCAAGGGTGACATCCACAGACCAACTTGGGAAACCCTCCAGCAAAAGTTGACACTATAGTCTTGAGGCAGAATTTCTTCTATAGGGAAACTTCAGTTTTGCTTTTAAAACCTTTTAACTGAATGGATGAGGCCCACCCATAAGTTTAAAAGTAATCTCCTTTACTTAGAGTCAAACTGCTTATCTGGAGGAAAACCACCAAAGGAGTGACTGGACAATGTGGGGGCAACTTTCCTCGCAAGTCCCTCCAGTTGACACAGATGAAAGTGAATATGACCGAGACATGCTGTGATCTGCTTGGGGAGGAGGGGTGGCCAGTTTCTCAGGGGAGACAAAGGCCAGCAGTGGCCAGTTTCTCGGAGGAGAAAAAGGCCCCAAGCCCCCTCCTCCATAGACTCTTATTGGTTCTAATACACAGGAATACAGGGTGGCAA
This sequence comes from Artibeus jamaicensis, assembly GCF_021234435.1. NCBI lineage: Eukaryota > Metazoa > Chordata > Mammalia > Chiroptera > Phyllostomidae > Artibeus > Artibeus jamaicensis. The sequence continues at coordinate 6,419,832 of NW_026521249.1, read as the reverse complement.
GGATCAAACAGTAGATAACATTTCAAAGAAATCTAAGGGCTTAGTATGAGTCCAAGTCTGTCAGAAACAGAGTTTTAGGGTTTCCTGCTCGAACCCTTAACATATGAATGAAAGCACTTTTAGCAGAGCAGATTTCACAGGTTTATCAGGAAGGCAAGTCTGATAATTTTGGTCAGAGACCAAAATCTGGTCTCTGTGATGCCAGATTTTTCCCCAGGACAAGCTCTAGCAAGGCAAGGAGCTGCACCTCTCCCCATCAGGTTTTCAGGTTTAAGGGGATTAGAGCCAGGAAGTGCTTCTCCCAGAGAACATGGGGACTCAGGCTTTGTCAAAGCCCGGGGCAAAAGTCCATTGCTCTATGTTGCAGCCCCCCAAGTCCTTCTGTGAAAGCCTCCCAAGTGATCAGGTCTGGTTTAGGTTACCCCCCCTGCTGTGAGAGGTCTTACTGGTCATTGACTTCCGACCAAGCTTTGGGGGCAAGGAGAGGAAACTAAGGCAGTGTTTGCTACCGAGACAAGCTTTGTCTCCTGCAGCTGGCACTCCAAAGATCATCCCTTTCCTTTAGCCACAAGGGGTCGAGATACAATTCCTAAAACCAGGCAGAGCAGTCTGCAACAGACAACTTTTGCTAAAGACATCCAGGTGTATGACACATGGATCCAATCAACTATCCCAGCATGAGCCAAGAACAGAGATGCCATTGTCTAGAAAAGAAGTGTGGAGGGCACTCTTGTTGATGGCCTGGACGCTGGTGAATTACACAGAATATTGACAAGGTTTAGAATTTTATACCAGAAATGTTGCCAGCCTGGAGGGGAAGGGAAAGCACAGAGAGACAAAATAAATAATGACTCTGAAGACAGAGCTGTAGAGGCAAAGACCAAGGCTGGCCAGACCTCCTTGAGCTACGAAGGTAGAGCTGCTTCCCCATCCCATCCAGAGCACAGGGGTCTTGCTACTGCTGAGAAGGATCTGAGATTCTTTTGGTTTGGACTTCGGTGACAAAGTCCAAATGATGAAATAGTTGTGTGTCCTTCTAAGATTTAGGGAGGAGCTTTATAGGAAACTGACCCTGATTTGAATCTAGATTTTACTCTTAGTAATAGCAAGATTTTTATATTGAGGTTATCAATATAATAGAGGTTATATTGATATATTGTATATCTTGTATATATTGTATATATTGATATATTGTATGATGATTGTATATATTATACAAAATAACAGAGGTTCTTTAAGCTATTATGCAACTGAATATTATATATTTTCTTTATAAATAAAGACAATATGTAAAATATGTTATTTATACTACATAGGAAGAAAATAGAATAAATATTAAAATATTAACAGTTGTTATTCCTTGAATTTTCCTCAGTTTTCTTCGATTCATTTTCTAGAATAAACATTTCATTTTGGAATAAGAAAAATTTATTTATAAGGCAAATGTGTTATATTATTTATATTGTATTGATTGAGGATTTTTTTTATATCATGTCCATTAGACTGTTAGTGTGGAAAGAGCAGGGACTTGATACAAAAGACCTGACTTCTAGATTTATTGCCGCTTCTCAAAGCTTGGACCTTGGACAAGTCTCTTAAGCTATCTACGGCTATTTCCTGCCCTACCCACCTCTCAAAGTAGGTGTAAGGATCAACTGAAATTATTTATGAAGATGCTATAATTCTCAGTAAACATGTCAGGAATGATTACTACAAAAATAATTTTAGCACAATTATCAGTTTCAAATACACAAACAGTATGCATTTGTGCTTTTTACTATATAGGCATTTTATAGTATGGAAACCATCACTGTTGTTACAAAACATTTATGTCGGATCATAATAAAGCAGCACATTTATGTAAGATCCTGTAAAAAACCCTAGTAGACTATAACTGTTTACATTTAAGTGACGTATAGTACATATCCAAAACAGTTTGAAAAATTATTTTAAATTAACAAATGTCATGCTTGGTTTAAGAATGTAACCAATAAATGCTAACGTTTTGAACAAAAAAAAAGGCAGCTGACTGTAGATGTTAACCACATCTACAATATCTTTTTTTAGCAACACATATTTGTAAAACACAGCCAAGTTGATGCCTAAAAATAACCATCACAGGCAGTATATGCTAATTGCCAGATTAGTGGTACCTGAAGATTGATCTATCAAATGGATTTAATGGTAAAATACAAAGCTGTACACATGTGCACTTCTTCTAAACCATGTCCCCTAGTCCCCTGCCCTGGTGCCTCCCCCACACTATGCTTCCTCATTCTGCACTGAGACTCTGCCTGAACTCAAATAGAAATACAATATCTGGCATCTGCACCCCTCCTTTGACTCCTTTTCCCTCTGTTGCAACTTTTTTTTTTAAATGCCAACTTTTAGATGCCAAAACACAGGCTCATGTTGTCTGTCCCAGGCCATTATATTTTGGAAGTACTGATGTGTTCTGTCATGTGAAGCTCTTCTTACTCACTGAAAAGTTGAGTGCTGTTCATAAAGACACGTGGGTGAAAACAGTGCCACTTATCAAAAAGGGACTATTACTATCTATTTCATTATCAAAAGAATATTTTGTTTGGCTTTCAAAACTTGCATTAAATGAGACTGCAGGCTGACCCTATTTTACTTGGAAAGAATGGCCATATCATAACATTTATGATATTGTGATAGTATAGCAGCCCCCTACTACAAGGCACTTTTAATGTTTGTGTCTAGCCTATTCATAATTTTTCAAAGAGCCACTTTTATTCAGTTCACTAACACAAAATAAAACTTGAGGTTTCTTTCACACCATCCCTTTTAAATTTTTACATAAATTATGATATGTGCATGCACATGTGTTTATGCACATGACATTTCTGTGTGTCAGGATGTGTGTGTGCATGTGCATGTACTATTTTTGCAGAGGTTGTGTCATTGATTTTCCAGATTACTGTCATCAAGATAAAATAGAATTGCCACATTTAACCTTAGCAATAAAACTGCTGCCAAGCACTGCAATCTAGCTTTTTGGCTCTCACTGCTAAGACTTCTGTCTTCACATTTATGTTTCCTGTATCAATTTAGAATATTGTAAAGAGTAGCTATTAAAAGATAGCTGGAAGGTAAATAAATTTGCTACTCTCAGCAGGAAGGATGTCCGCTCTTTAGCTTTATTTTCCTAAGCAATCATTTGTTTTTCAACTTACAAAATGAGTTTTGAAACAATGCCACATTATGCCATGAAATATTAATAGGTACAATTAATACATTGATATATGTTTGGGTCTGTCATCCTTTAATGCCATTCCTCTTTTAATCTGCTGTGACACTTCTGTAATGGAGCCCCAGAAATATGAGTCTAGGGCCAGCCATACCACTAATCATCAATACAATGTTGTATGTTGTCCAGTAGATACATGTTCCTGTTTTGTCAGCATGGATGGTATTCTGTAAAATTCCTACCCAGAGAAAATGCGTTCCAAGATTTGTTTACAAGCAAACAGTTTAATGGGATGCTGAGTTTGATCATAGCAGTGTTTTGTGTTTTGTTTTGTTTTGTTTTCCTGCTGAGCAGGTTGTCATTTGAGTTTTAACTACAGGGTACAAGACAAAATTGTTAAATCAGTTCAATTATGTAAGCTATATATGTGCAAAAAATTAGGCTTTAGACCACCTTTCATTATTGGTTCTCTAATTCTTCAACTATAATGAGATCTGCAAGCCATCTCCAGATTGTATAGCAGAGGTCACTTTAGGGGTTCTTGACTTAAACTAATACTCCCAGTGGAATAATTAATGGCTAGTTATATAGATTCCATGACAAACAACATTGTAAACAGATCTGTTAAACAAACTGGTTACTCTTCCAAACTGGCACCTAGCAATAATTGCCACTCTGAAAGAACATTAATAAATGCTTCCAAGATATCCTAGACAGGCAAGCCAGCTGCCTCTAAAAAATATTTGTACAGATCTGTGTCAATTGATCTCTTCCAGCATACACCAGTTCTGCTGTCAAGGAAAAGCCCACTCTCCCAGCCTGGTATGAACCTCTGCAAGTTTGGAGCATTCAGTCCCTTTAGCCTGATACTGGGAAGTCATATTTTTCTTTGATGAATAGAGGACAATATATTTTGTTATACTGTAAAATAATTAAGAGCATTGCTTTCTCTGGTAATAATAGGTGATCTGTGCAATCTATGCACTCTTTGTAGTATATATTATGGCAAGTGTTTCATGATGAACCTGTATAGGCTGCAAATATGTTATAATCACTGTAAAGACTGAAAACATCCTCTTGAAGTATAGCTGCCTCTTCAATGCTATGATTACAGAAAATGTTTATGTTGTTTTGTTTTACCTTTCATTTACAACATTCATCAGTTCTTACAAAAATCACCATCATTACCAGTTGTTGTCTATCAGTATATTTAACATACCTATAAACATAAAGACAAATCTACATTACTTCATACTTTTTAAAGATTTTATTTATTTTTAGAGAGAGGAGAAGGGAGGAAGAAAGAGAAAGAAGCACTGATGTGAGAGAAAAACATCAATGAATTGCTTCTGTCCTGTGACTGGGGACTGAACTTGCAGTGCAGGCATGTGCTCAGACAGGGAATTGAACTGGTGACATTTAGCTTTGTGGAAGGATGCCCAACCAACACAGTCACACTGGTCAGGTCTAGAATATTGTTATTTATTCAGAGCATTTTAGTTTACCAAGAGCATTAATATATATTAATCTAGAGCATTAATATATATTGCATTAATTATATAGAGTTAAAGAAAAAGGTTATACCATTATTATGACAAAGGTCTAACTGTCCCAGAACCCCAAATTAGATATTTTAAATTTTCAACAGCAAATAATGCCTGCTAAGGTGGCCACCTCTGAGCACTAAACACCTAAGTCAGGATTAAGTTCTAACTGAACTTTGGGGCCAATTTATAGTTAAGAGAAGTGGACAAATGCTTTCAGTTATAAGATAAATAAGTGCTGAGGACTTACTGTACAGCATGGTGAGTATAGTTGATAGTGGTTTATGTAATTGAAATGTGCTTAAGAACCCTTCCTAAATGGTTCTCAGAAAAAGAAAAAGAACTATGTGAGGCGATAGATGTGTTAATTAACTTGATGGTGGCAATCCTTTCACAATGTGAATGTATATCAGATCATCACATGGTACACTGCAAACACAGGGTGTGGCACAAGTAGGTTTACGGTAGCTCATATGGGAAATAATGCAGTAATTAATAAATCATAATACAAGTATGCACTCTGTGTTTTGTGTACTTGCAGCTGTACACTTGCTGTTGCCCCACCCTGTATATTACAATTTTATTTGTCCATTAATCTCAAAAAAAGAAAAGAAAAAATAGCTCTTCTCTAGGAAAAATATAACTATTATCTTATAGTGTTCCACACTCTCATTAGTAATTATAAACAAATTGGTAAATAATTTGGAAGAAGAAAAAATGAATATAAACACCAAGATCAATTCATTTTCTTGTAATGAATTTATTATCAACTAGTAAGTCTTGGATTTTATTTCTCTTATCAGAATATAGATATTAATTATTCAATTGTGTTCACTCCCTGCACAGTTGCTTCTACTGTTTAGGACTAAAGCTTCCTGCTTACTGTTTTACTGAAAAAAAAAAAGTTTTATATAGATGAAGGTCTGTCTGGAAAAAGTGCAGCCATTGTTAATATAACAAGAATGGTTTGCATGACATCAATGTAACCAGGCAGCCAAGGAGAATGTTCACACATGTGTGAACAATGATGACTACACTGTACTACTAGTCAGTGGAGGTGGTAGACGCAACTGAGTGAGCATGTGCACTGTGTGGCCATAGCATTCAAAATGACTGAGTGAGGAGATCCAAGATAGCAGAGGGATAAATGGAAGCAATACTAACCTCCTAGGACCCATCTGGAATTACAGCTAAATTGTAAACAAATTATCCTGAATAACCAACTGAACACTAATGGTAGAGAAGCCTTAAAGCCACGGACAGACAGAAGAAACCACTGCACTACAACATCACTGGTAGGGAGTGCAGAGATGCAAGAGGACTGACTGGGTTCTCACAAGTGGCATCTGAAGATCCAGAAGGACATTTCAGTGGCCAAGGGGCTCCCCCTGAGAAATGTAAATCTAAACTCCAAGCTGGGCTCCCAAGTCTACAGCAGCAGAGTCAGAAAGGAACCCAGATAACATGCAGCTGTGAAAAGCAGCGGAGTTTCTGTCTTTCAGGGAGAAACAGCTGGAGACTTAGGCTTTTAAAGGGCCAATTTACAAAATTTTGTTTGCAAGCACTTACCATGGACTGTGTCACAGGAAGGACAGAATGGACTAGAGACTCGTAAGGAGGGTCTGGAGTTTGTAGCTCTAGACAGAAAACTGAAGGAACAGCTGCCAGGATCCCTAAGTTGATTCTTCCTCACACTACAGAGGCCATCTTTCTCAGGCAAAGCACTTCTCTCCAAGTGACATCACCCTGAGAGGGGAAGCAAGAGCCCTAACCACAGGTATTACTCTCACACACCCTATGGAGCTCAAGCTGGGCTGCTGATTAGAGCTTGATTAGTTTAATACACGATGCTTTGGATGCAAGAAAAACAGAATTCTCCAGAAGAATAACTGGATGGAATGAAGGCAAACAATTTATCAGATAGAAAGTTTAAAGTAATGATTATAAGGATACTCAACAGCATAAAAAAAGTTGCATACAATCATAAAAAAGACGAGTCCGAAATAAAGAATGCAATATCTGAAATCAGTAATACACCAGAAGTAATAAACATTAGGCTAGATGAAGCAGAGGATGACATCAGTGATTTAAAGGCAGGGTAGAAAATAACACCCAGGCAGAGCAGCAAAAAAAAAAAAAATTACAAAAAAATGGGAACTTAAGAAACATTTTGGACAGCATATAGAATAGCAACATCTGCATCACAGGGATACCAAAAGCAGAAAGAGACAGCAAAGATTGAGAACCTATTTGAAGATATAATGACCAAAAAGTTCCCCAAACTGGTGAAGGAAAAAGACATACAAATCCAGGACACTCAGAATTTCCCAAACAAATTGGAACCAAAGAGGCCTATGCCAAGGCACATCATAATTAAAATGACAAGGCTTAAAAACAAGGAGAAAATCCTAAAAGTCACAAGACAAAATCAGGTAGTTACCTACAAGGGAGCACAAAAATAGACTGTCATTTGATTACTCATCAGAAATATTTCAAGCCAGAAGGTTGTGGCATGAAGTGTTCAAGATGATGAAAAGCAAGAACCTACAACCAAGGCTACTTAACCTGGAAAGGCTATCATTTAACATCAAAGGAAAAATAAAGAGCTTTCCAGACAAGAAAAAGCTGAAAGAGATTGCTAACACCAAACCAGTACTGCAACAAGTGTTAAAGGTCTAGCTTTAAAGAGGAGGAAGATGAGAAGGATGAGAAGAAAAAAGAAGAAGAGAGAGGAAAAAAACAGAGGAAAACAGTCTAACACTAAAATGGCACTACATACATATCTATCAATAATCATCATAAATGTAAATGGCTTAAATGCACCAACAAAAAGACATAAGGTAGCTGAATGGGTAAGAAAATAAGACCCATATATATGCTGTCTCCGAGAGACCCATCTCAGATAGAAAGATACGCATAGTAAAAGCAAAGGGATGGAAAAAGATATTTCATATAAATGTAAAAGAAAAACAACCTGGGGTAGCTGTACTTATATCCAACAAAATAGACTTTAAAACAATGGCTATGGTGAGACAAAAAGGACACTACATCATGATAAGGGGGACAATCCAATGAGAGGATAAAAACCCAGTAAACATATACACACTCAACACAGGAGCACCTGAATATGTAAAACAAATCTTGATAGACATAAAGGGAGAGGTCTATAGAAATACAGTCACAGTCAGGGATTTTAACACACCATTGACCTGTGGACAAATCTTCTAAGCAGAAAATCAACAAGGAGATGGGAACCTTAAATAACAACCTAGACCAGATTAACTGCTATCTTCACAGCATCTTACCCCAAAACAGCAGAATATACATACTTTTCAAGTGCACATGAAACATTTTCTAGGACAGAGTACATATGAGTACATAAAACAAGTCTCAATAAATTTAAGAAGTTTGAAATCATATAAGCATCTTCTCTGACCATAATGCTATAAAACTGGAAGTCAAGCACAAGAAGGACACTGAAAAACATGCAAAGACATGGAAGCTAAATAACATTATTAAACAATGACTAGGTCAATGGTAAGATCAAGGAAGAAATCAAAACATACCTTGAAATAAATGAAAGTGAGGACATAGCAATCCAAAATCTGTGGGACACTGGGAAAGCAATACTAAGAGGGAAATTCATAATTTTACAGTCCTATCAAGAAAGAAAAGAAAAGAAAAAGCTCAAACAAACAATCTAACTTGACATTTAAATGAACTTGCCAAAGAACAACAAACAAAGCCCAAATAACTAGAAGAAAAGAAATAATAAAGATTGGACGAGAAATAGTCAAAAAATACAAAAGATTAATAAATCTAAGAGTTCATTCTTTGAAAAGATAAACAACATTGACAAACCTTTAACCAGATTCATCAAGAAAAAAGAGAAAGGGCCAAATAAATAAAATCAGACATGAAGCAGGAGAAATAACAATTGACACCTAAGAAATACAAAGGATTGTAAGAAAATATTGTGAACAACTATATGCCAACAAACTGGATAACCTGGAAGAAATGAATAAATTTCTAGAAACATAATCTTCCAAAACTAAATCAAGAAGAATCAGAGAATCTGAATAGGAAGATTACACATAGTGAAATTGAAGCAGTAACTAAACAAACAAACAAACAAACAAACAAACAAACAAATAAAAAAACTCCAAACAAACAAAAGCCCTGAACCAGATGGCTTCACAGGGGAATTTTACAAAATATTTCATGAAGAACTAACACCTCTGCTTCTCAAGCTATTTCATAAAATTCAAGAGGAAGGAAAGCTCCCAAACTCATTTTATGAGACCAGCATTATCCTAATTTCAAAACCAGATAAAGACACTTTGTACAAAGACATAAAATTATAGGCCAATATCCCTGAAGAAGAGAAACGTTAAAACCCTCAACAAAATATCCACATACAAAATGCAGCAATGCATTAAAAGATCATATGGCATGATCAAGTGGGATTTACTCCAGGAATGCAAGGTTGGTACAACATTTGCAAATCCACAAATGTGATACATCATATAAAAAATATCAGGGATAAAAAACCACATGATCATACAAATAGATGCAGAAAAAGCATTTGATAAAATCCAGCACCCATTTGTGATCAAAACTCTTAGCAAAGTGGGAATAGAGGGAACATACCAAAACATAATAAAGGCCATGTATGACAAACCCAAGGCCAGCATCATATTCAATGGTCAAAAACTATAAGTTTTCTCCTTAAGACTGGAAACAAGAAACGGATGTCTGCTTTCACTTCTCTTACTCAACATAGTACTGAATGTCCTAGCCATAGCAATCAGACAAGAAGAAGAAATAAAAGGCATCCAAATTGGAAAAGAAGTAAAACTGTCTTCATTCACAGATGACATACTTTTGTATATAGGGAACCCCAAGATTCCACTAAGAAACTACTAGAACTCATAAATGAATTCAGCAAAGTAGCAGGATACAAAATTAATATCCAGATATCAGTTGCATTTTAATATGCCAATAGTGAGCTAACAGAAAGGGAAATCAAGAATACAATTCCATTCATGATTGCTTCAAAAAGAATACAATACCTAGAGATAAATCTAACCAAAGATGTATAAGACCTGTGCTTGAAAATTTATAAGACACTAAAGAAATAAATTGAAGAAGATCCAAATAAGTGGAAGCACATACTGTGTTCATGGATAGGAAGGATAGGAAGAATTAATATCTTTAAAATGTCCATATTACCCAAAGCAATCTATAGATTCAACTCAATTCTCTATATATTTAACTCAATTTGTATTAAGATTCCAATGATGTATTTAACAGAATTAGAACAAATATTTCAAAAATTTATAGGGAACCACAAAAGTCCCCATATACTAACAGCAATCCAGAGAAAGTAGAACAAATTTGGAGGAATCATGGTACCTAATGTCAAACTATACTATAAAGCCATAGTAATCAAAACAGAACGGTGCTGGCATAAAACGAAATGTATAGATCAATTGAACAGAATAGAGAGCCCATAGATAAACTTACACCTTTATAGCCAATATTCAAGAGAGGAAACAAACACATATAATGGACTAAAGATAGTTTAGTCAATAAATGGTGTTAGGAAAATTGGACATATATGTTAAAAAATGAAACAGTATCACCTTCTTACACCACATACAGAGATAAATTCAAAATGGATCAAAGACTCAAATGTTAGACACAAAATTATAAAAATCCTAGAAGTAAACATAAACAGCAAAATCCTGGACATTGTTCATAGCAAGTTTTATTGGATATATCTACCCTGGTAAGGGCAACAAAAGAAAAAATAAACCAAAATTTTTTTTCACAGCAAAGGAAATCATCAACAAAGTAAAAAAAAGAACCCACAGAATGGGAGTCATATTGGCCAATACATCTGATAAGTGATTAATATCCAAAATTTATAAACTACTTAAAAAACTCAACAACAAACAACCCAATTTAAAAAATGGGCAAAGGACCTAAATAGATACTTCTCCAAAGAGGACATACAGATGGCCAATAAACATGAAAAGAAGTCCAACATCCTAATCACAAGAAAAAAAACAAATTAAAACCATCATGGGATGCCATTTCACATCTATCAGAATGGCTATCATCAATAAATCAACAAACAAGTGCTTGCAAGGATGTGGAGAAAAGGGAACCCTTTTGCAATGTTGGTGGAACTGAAGACTGGTATAGCCACTGTGAAAAGCAGTATGGAGATATCTCAAAAAATTAAAAATGGATCTGCCTTTTGACCCAGTGTTCCCACTTCTGAGAATGTATCTGAAGTAACCCAAGACACTTAACACTTATTGGAAAAAACATAAACACTCCTATGCGCATTGTAGTGTTATTTACAATCACCAAGATACGGATACAGCCCAAGTGTCCATCAATAGGTAAGTGGATAAAACAACTGTGGGACATTTACACATTGGAATTCTACTTGGCCATAAAAAAAGAAAATTGTACCCTTTTCAGCAGTATGGATGGACATGGAGAACATTATGCTAAGTGCAATGAACCAATCAGAGAAAGAAAAATACCATATGATTTCAATCACATGTGGAATCTAATGAACAATCTGAGCAAGGAAAATGGGGACAGACTCAGATGGAGAGCAGGATGAAAGCTGGGGAAGGGAGGGAGGGAAGAAGGTGGGGATGTTGAGCAAAAAGGAAAAAGGACTCATGGACATGGACACAATGTGTCAATTGCTAGGGGAGGTGAGTATAAGGAAACTAAAAGGTAATGTAAAAAAATAATAAAATGTGATTCCTTAGGAAAAAAGTATAAATAAGTAAATAAAATGAATGAGTAGAGGAATGAATCTTCATCAGTTTTTGTTTGTGTTAAACTTGAACATTCTTGCACCTCTTTTTTTTTCACTATTTTACTGTTGAGAAAACTAGGCACAGAGAAGGTACATCACTTGTGCAGAATGATGGGACCGTGACACTGTCAGATTTCCATTCCAGTGTTCCTTCCAGTAAATCAATCCCCTACTCTTTTCACCCTTTGTTCTCTCCTGCTTCTGTTTTCACCTGTTCTGAGTTCATAACAGTTTTTACCTATTATGAGAGTACAGTAACATTCATATGATTGCAGATATAGGCTAAAGTCAATGAAGCAATAAACTTACTTTTGTAAATTAAAATCACATTTTTGTGGAACTGTTTTAGGGCTCCTACTTTCCTCTTTTTTTTAATCCTCACCTGAGGACATGCTTACTGATTTAGAAAGAGGGGAAGGAAGGAAGGGAGAGAGAGGGAGAGATATATCAATGTGAGAGAGAACCATCAATCAGTTGCCTTTCATGCATTTCCCAACTGGGACCAAACTGCAACCTAGGCATGTACTCTGACTGACAATTGAACCTGAAACCTTTTGGTTCACAGGATGATGCTGTGAACATCAGCATCATCCACAACTGATCCAATTGATCCAATTAATCCACACCAGCCAGGGCTAAGTCTCCCACTTTCTTAACTGAGGTGTGTTAAAATCAGGAAAGCTGTATTTAGTGGCAGTGAGCTTAAAGTGCAGGGCTGACTGAGGAAGCTGAATCCTCTCCTACTCCCCAGGTTCCATGAGAGTGAAGAGTCATTAAGTGTAAAACATGTCACTTAGAATTGTTAAACATCAGTCTTATTCCTGATTTTAGTGGGAAATCTTTTAGCTTTTAGTTAAGTATAATATTGGCTGTAAGTTTCTAATATATGGCCTTTATCATGTTGAGGAATGCTTCCTCTACTCCCACCTTGCTGAGTGTTTTTATCATAAATGAGTGATATACCTTATCAAAGTCTTTTTCCACATCTCTTGATACAGTCATGTAATTTGTGTCTGTCCTTTTGTTTATGTGATGTATTACCTTTTTTCATTTATAAATATTGTGCCATCCTTGCATCCCTGGGATGAAACCCACTTGATCATGGTGTATGATCTTTTTAATGTATGGCTGGATTCAATTTCCCAATATTTTGTTGAGGATTTTAGCGTCTATGTTCATCATTGATAACTGGCCTATAGTTTTCTTTTTTTGTTGTGTCTTTATCTGGTTTTGAGATTAGGATGATGCTAGCTTCATAAAAGAGTTTGGAAATATTCCCTTTTAGCATGTCCACTTTCACCACTTCTATTCAACATAATATTGTCAGGTATAGTGATAGTGATCAGATAAGAAAAAGAAATGAAAGGCATCAAAATTTAAAAGGAGGGAGTAAAACTGTTCCATCAGTTTGCAGATGACATGGTAGTATACATAGAAAAGCCTATAGATTCCACCAAAAAACGCCTTAACCTAATGAGGGAATTTGGAAAAACAGTGGGATGCAAAGTCAATATTCAGAAGTCAAAGGCATTTTTGTCCACCTGCAATGAAATATCAGAAACAGAAATCCAGAAAAAATTCCATTTGTTATAGCAGCAAGAAAAATAAAGTACCTAGGAATAAACCTAACCAAGGAGGTAAAAGACCTGTACTCAGAAAGTTACACAACACTGATCAAAGAATTTAAAGAAGACACAAGTAAATGGAAGCATACACCATGTTCATGAATCAGGAGAATTAACATAATCGAGATGTTCATACTACCCAAAGCAATTTATAGATTTAATTCAATCCCTATTAAAATACTAATTACATATTTCACAGACATAGAACAAATGCTTCAAAAATGCATATGGAACCATAAACCATTCCAAATTACCCATAGAAATTTTGAGAAAGAAGAAAAAAGTAGGAAGGATTGCAATACCTGATATCAAACTACATTATAAGTAATATAATCAAAACAGTTTGGTACTGGCATAAGAACAGACACATAAGAACAGACACATTGCTTAGAGGGCCCAGAAATAACCCATGATTCTGTGAACAATTAATATTTGACAAAGGGAGCAGAAGCATAAAAGTAGCTTCTTCAACAAATGGTGTTGGGATATCTGGACAGCTACATGCAAAAAAAAAAAGAAAAAGAAAAAGAAAGAAACCACCAAACACCAACTTACAACATACACAAAAATAAACTCAAAATGGATAAAAGACTTAAATATAAGTCATGGCACCACAAAAGTCCTAGAGGAGAACATGGGCAGGGATATTTCAGATATATTACGCAGTAATATTTTCACTGATATGTCCCCTAGAGCAAGGGACATAAAGGAATTAAACAAATGGGACTTTATCAAAATACAAAGCTTCTACACCACTAAAGAAAACATCAACAAAATGAAAAGGGAACCAACTGTATGGGAAAATATGTTTGCAAATGGCTCCTTGGACAAGGATTTGATCTCCAAAATATATCAAGAACTCATCTGATTCTATACCAGGAGGACAAACAACCCAATTAAAAAATGAGCAAAGGACCTAAATAGACACTACTTTAAGGACAGAGGGCTCATAGACCTATGAAAGGATGTTCAGAATCACTAGCCATCAGAGAGATGCAAATTAAAACCACAGTAAGATATCACTTCACACTGGTCAGAATGGCCATCATAAACAAACCAACAAACAAGTGCTGACGAGGTTGTGAAGAAAAGGGAACCCTAGTACGCTGTTGGTGAAAATGCAGACTGGTGCAGCCACTGTGGAAAACAGTATGCAATTTCCTCAAAAAACTAAAAATAGAGCTGCCTTTTCACCAGTCATTTCCACTGCTTGGATTTTATCCTAAGAATCCTGAAGCACTAATTCAAAAGAACCTATGCACCCCAATGTTCATAGCAGTGCAATTTACAATAGTCAAGTGCTGGAAACAGCCCAAGTGCCCATCAGTAAATGAGTGGATAAAAAAAAACATGGTCAATTTACACAATGGACTACTACACAGCAGAAACAAAGGAACTCCCACCCTTCTCTACAGTGTGGATCAAACTGAAGAGCATTTATGCTAAGTGAAATAAGCCAGGAGGTAAAAGACAAATACCATATGATCTCACCTATAAATGGAATCTAATCAACAAAACAAACAAGTGAGCAAATAAGACCAGAGACGTGAAAAAACAAAAACAAAACACCCAGCCCTGGCTGGTGTAGCTCAGTGGATTAAGTGTGGGCTGTGAACCAAAGGGTTCTGGTTTGACTCCCAGTCAGAGCTTAGGCCTGGGTTGTGGGCCAAGTCCGCAGTAGGGGACACACGGGAGGTGACCACACGCTGACTTTTCTCTCCCTCTCTTTCTCTTTCACTTCCCCTCTCTCTAAAAATAAATAAATAAAACCTTTAAAGAAAAAAGAACAAACTGAAAGTAACTAGAGGGGAAGGAGAAGGTGATAGTGGAGGAAAGAAGGTGAAGGGTTGTCAAAGAAGATGTATAAAGGACCCATGAACAAAGCCAAAGGGGTTGGAGGGGGGAATGAAGGTGGGAGGTTGAGATGGAGGTGGGCAGAGCAGGAGAGAGTGGGAGAAAAATGTTCAACTATAATTGAACAATAAAAAAAATAATTGTTAAACACTAGAGTGGACAGGAAGGCTAGTGGTGCTATCTGTTCCACTGGTATTTGTTCAAGTAAGAAAAATGTCACCTGTTAGGACTGGTATAAGATGGAGCTACCTGGACTGGCAACAGTATTGTTTGCACTGAATGAAATTTGTACCTCAGGAGCTCAGAGCTTTAAGTGCTGTTAACTTCTTTTCTATTAACCACTGGCTGTAAAGAAAGCTCTCCTCTTTCCCATCTCCCCCAACCTCTCCCCCACAGTTTAGAACCCAGCCCCCATACAACCACAGGGAAGAAACACAGCTACCACAAAAATGAAGGTATAGTAAAGGGCTTTACCATAATTATGTCAAAGTTCTCACCATGCCAGATCCCAAGAGAAACCAAGTAGCATTCGTGGTCCTGCAGTACCCAGAGTGCGGTGACTGTAGAACACTCCCTTGTGAGAATTTCTTTCATTAGCTCCATCCCCCTCGGAAAATAGTTGACCTTCAAAGAAAGGCCTAAGGTTAATATTGACTCACTGGATATACAGAATTAAGTACAATGGACTGGCTCCAAAACGGAGAAAAGGGACATCTGGATCTAATACAGTCAGAAAACAGTAGGGAATTGATTTACTGGAAGGAACACTGGAATGAAAATCTGACAGTGTCATGGCCCCATCATCCTGCACAAGACACATACCCTCTCTGTGCCTAGTTCTCTCAACAGTAAAATAGTTGAAAGAAAAGGATGGAGGAATGTTTATGCTTAACACAAAATTAGATGCAGATTCATTGCTCTACTTACTTATTTTATTTATCTATTTATTACTTTTTATATTAATATTAAATAAAAATAAAATAACAGTAGTAGTAATATTGATGGTGACACATTTATCACATATAATGTTGCCAGAAAAATTTATAAGTAGTGTATGATTTCCTAAATAACCACTAAAAAGAAGTTATTTGAGATCATTCAGTGATATGGTAAAGAGTTATAAATTGAAATAATTGAGGGTTCCTGATGTTTAATAACTAATACTAATATGAATGCCACTAAATGAAATGTATATTAAACAAAGCTTATGATAATAAAAAAAGCACAGCCTAGTAGTATATCTGAAAATAAAACTTTTAAAAAAGAATCTTCTCTACCTCAACCAGAAGTCATGTCGCTAGCATTCCATTGAGAAGAAGTGACAAAAGTGATGCCTTTATGTTCTTCCTCCCAAAACCTGTAACTCCATTCAAATCAAGGGAAAAACAGACCAGCTCAAATAGAAGGGCATGCAACAAGATCTGTAACTAGCACTGCTTAATACTTTCAAGGTCATCAAACAGGAGAGACTAACACACTATTGCAGCCAAGACAAGCCTTGGGATTTATGGAGACCACATGTAATGTGAGATCCTAGATGAGATTCAGGAGCAGGTAAAGGGCAGTAAAGAAAAATTAAAGAAATTTAAGTAAAGTATGGACTTCTGTTAACAGTAGGAAACTGGGTTCAGGGTATACAGTAACCCTTTATACGACATAGCTTTTCTGTAAGCTAAAACTATTCTAAAACAAAAGGTTTGCTGAAAAAGATGACTTCTGGTCAAGATAGTGACATAGGTAAACACAGCTCAACTCCTCCTGTAGTTGTAGCACAACTACATCAAAATTACAACTAAACTATAGAACAGCCATCATTGAGAAACATCAGAAATTGAGCTGAATGAAAGTCATACAACTGCAAAATTAAAGAAGAAACTACATCAAGACTGGTAGGAGGAATGGAGATGCAGAATGGGCTGGCCAAGACCCATGTGTTGCAGTTAAAAATTGGGAAGGGTGCCTCAGGAGTGAAGGGATCCAGCCCTTTACAAGGCCCCCCTAAGCCCAAGGTTCCAGTTCAAGGAAAGGATGTCTCCATAACTTCAGCTGTAAAAACCAGCAGGGATTGAGGCTGTAGAGGACAAAAACTTCTGAAACCCCAGCCAGTTCCTCTTAAAGGGCCTATGAATGGACTTACTTGGACTCATTCCCTCAGAGCTCTAGCTCTGGGGCAGCAGATAAAAAGCATCAAAAAGGGACTTCCAGCCAAGATGAAAGCACAGGTAGACACCTTGTGCTTCCTCGCAAAACCAAAAGAAGGACAACAACAAATTTAAAAACAAAGACAACCGTAACTGACAGAAAATCAAACTCTATGGAAGTCTGACAGCTAAGGACTTAAACCAGAAATATTCATTCATCCAGACCTGTAGAAGAGGCAAGAACTGGCAGCCAGGTGGAGAGGGCTTATGGCAAGGTGGCGGCTGGTGGGCTGGGGTGAGATGGCTAGCTGGCACCCAGGGTGGTCCCACATTTGCATGCAGATACACCAAGAAGAACAACTGGGAGTGAGACAGACCACACAACCCAGGGTTCCAGCACAGGAAAATAAAGCCTCAAAGCCTCTGACTGAAAATACCTGTGGGGGTTGAGGCGGCAGTGGGAGAAACTGCCAGCCTCACAGGAGAGTTTACTGGAGAGATCTACAGGGTCCCAGAATGTACACAAAACCATCCACCCAGGAATAGGCACCAGAAGGGCCCAATTTTACTTGTGGGTAGCAGGGGAAGTTACTGAAATCCAGCAGAAAGCCGAGAAAGCAACACTGTTTCCTGTCGAACCCCTCCCCCACATACAGTATCATGTGGGTTGCCCTGACCTGGTGAAAGCCTAAGGCTCCACCCCTTACTACATAACAGGTGCTCTGAGACTAAAAAAAAAAAAATGTCCTGAATGAAAGAACAAATCAAAACTAGGCAACAAAGAGATAGCCAATTTATCAGAGGCACAGATCAAAACACTGGTAATCAGGATGCTCACAGAATTAGTTGGCTATGGTCACAAAATAGAGGGAAAAATGAAGGCTATGCTAAGTAAATAAAGGAAAATGTTCAGGGAACTAATAGTGATGGGAAGGAAATTGGGACTCAAATCAATGGTGTGGACCAGAAGGAAAAAAAAAAACAGTCAACCAGAACAGAATGAAGAAACAAGATTTCAAAAAAAATGAGGAGAGGACTAGGAACCTCTAGGACATCTTTAAACATTCCAATATTTGAATCATAGGGGTGACAGAAGAAGAAGAGAAAGAGCAAGAAATTGAAAACTTATTTGAAAACATAATGAAGGAGAACTTCCCCAATCTTGCCAAGGAAATAGATTTCCAGGAAGTCCAGGAAGCTCAGGGAATCCCAAAGAAGTTGGACCTAAGGAAGCACACATCAAGGTACATCATAATTACATGAGCCAAGATTGAATGTAAGGACAGAATCTTAAAAGCAGCAAGAGAAAAGGAGACAGTTACCTTCAAAGGAGTTCCTGTAAGGCTATCAGCTGATTTCTCAAAAGAAACCCTGCAGGCAAGAAGGGCCTGGAAAGAAGTATTCGAAGTCATGAAAGGCAAGGACTTACATCAAAAATTACTCTATCCAGCAAAGCTCTCATTTAGAATGGAAGGGCAGATAAAGTGTTTCCCAGATAAGGTCAAGTTAAAAGAGTTCATCATTATCAAGTTCTTATTATATGAAATGTTAAAGGGACTTATCTAAAAAAAGAAGATAAAAAATATGAACAGTAAAATGATAACAAACTCATAGTTATTAACAACTGAACCTAAAACAAAAACAAACTAAGCAAACAACTAGAACAGTAACAGAATCACAGAAATGGAGATCATATACAGGGTTATCAGTGGGGTAGTGGGAGGGGGAGAGAAAGGAAAAAGGTACAGAGAATAAGTAACATAGATGGTAGGTACAAAATAGACAGGGGGAGGTTAAAAATAGTATAGGAAATGTAGAAGCCAAAGAACTTAGATATATGACCCGTGTACATGAACAAAAGGGGGGGAATGTGGGAATGGGGTGTGCAGGGTGAAGGGGAAAAAGGGGGAATGGAACAACTGTAATAGCATAAGTCAATATAATATATTTAAAAAAGAAAGGCATCAAAGACATACAGGGAGGAACTAAATTGTTCAGCATCAGGATGAGAGCAAGGGGGTCAATTTTCTTTCTGAGAGAAGTGCTAGCAAAGGCCACCTTTCCTTTTCTGAGCACTTCCTCCACAGAGCCACAGAGCTGGCAGGCAGGCACCTTATTTGAGACTCCATTCATGTGGCTCACACTGTCTCACCCTGGAGTTCCCTGGGCCCTGCCACCTGCGGCCCTTCCCCATACAACTTTTCAGGCCTAAGCTGTTTTCAATGGCTTTTCCGTATGAATGACTTGTCTTGGCCCATGCATCTGATTTTCTTACATTCTCTCAAATAAGCAGCATCTGGCTTCAGTGAGCCTTGCACCTCTTGCTAAGTTGCCCCAGGCCTGGCCCTAGCAGCAGCTGGCCTTGGTTCATAGCTGGGCCTCACCTGGGCACCTCCAAGTCCAGTACAAGTAGTAGCCATCTGCAGATTGCTTTGTAACTTATGTTGTGTTACTCCAGACAGAACACAGGTGGTGGCTGACCTTGGATATGCCAACAACAATAATGGCTCAACACTTCAAGGGGGTGTATGCATCCCACAAAGTGGACACACTTTGAATACCCAGCTTGGGTAATAGAGGAAGCTGTGACACTGGACCCTACAAGACACCCAGTACATTAGGCCACTTGACAAAGCCAATGAAATATACCAACTCTACCTAATACATACAAACACAAGAAGATTGCCAAAATGTGGAAGCAAAGAAACATGGTCCAAATGAAAGAACAGAACAAAACTCCAGAAAAATAACTAAACAAAATGGAGACTAGCAATCTACTAGATGCAAAGTTCGAAACACTGGTTATAACTTTGCACAAGGAACTTAAGGAGAACCTTCAGAAGCACACAAAAAAATCCTGTCAGTAAAAAAATTTCATTAATTGACATAAAAAACAATTTACAGGGAATTATCAGTACAGCAGATAAAACCAATAATCAAATCAGCGATTTGGAATATAAGGAAGTAAAAAACAACCAATCAGAACAGCAAGAAGAAAAAATTCAAAAAAGTGGGGATAGTGTAAGGAGGCTCTGGGACAACATCAAGCATACCAATGTTCACATCATGGGGGTGCCAGAGGAGACTAGAGAGAGAAAGAAATTAGAAACTTCATTTGAAAAAATAATGACAGAAAACTTCCCCAACTTGGTGAAGGAAATAGACATACAAGTCTAGGAAGTGCAGAAAGTCCCAAAGAAAATGAATCCATAGATATCCACACCAAGACACATCATAATTAAAATGCCAAAGGTTAAAGACAAAGAGAGAATCTTAAAAGCCACAAGAGAAAAGCAGTTAGTTACCTACAAGGGAGCTCCCATAAGACTGTCAGCTGATTGCACATAAGAAACTTTGCAGGCTAGAAGAGATTGGCACAAAATATTTAGAGTAATGAAAGGAAGGACCTATAAGAAAGATTACTTCACCCAGAAAATCTATCATTTAGAATCAAAAGACAGATAAAGAGCTTTCCAGACAAGAAAAAGATAAAGGAGATCATTACCACCAAACCAATATTATATGAAATGTTAAGGGGTCTTCTTTAACCCTGCAGAGGTTGCAGTTGCTCTGAGAGATACAAACTCTTTTCTTAAAATATAGTTACATATAATGGGGTGCATATG
This sequence comes from Artibeus jamaicensis, assembly GCF_021234435.1. Classification (NCBI taxonomy): domain Eukaryota; kingdom Metazoa; phylum Chordata; class Mammalia; order Chiroptera; family Phyllostomidae; genus Artibeus; species Artibeus jamaicensis. Next base: position 6,398,984 of record NW_026521249.1, on the reverse strand, counting down.
TTCAAGCTCATGACTAGCTCTTCATTTATAAATGACTAATATTAAACCATACATTTAAGCCATCAGTTTGGTTATAACATGTTCGAAAGAGTGCGTGATACTTGACAATAAATTGTATCTGAGAGATACCACCAACTCCAAAATCAGTATTTGTGTAGTTATTTTCCTCATGAACTTTGAAGTCAGTGTTGTAAGGTTTTGTTTTGTTTTGTTTTTTGCCATTGAAAATTCTTAGAAAAATATATCAGTTCAATAATCCAAGAGGTGTTGAAGAACTTCAGTGAATGCTACTTTAGTTATTTGGAAAAATATTTTTGCAAGTTTTGTGAAAAGTATTGCCTTGAGCATTAGCAATATTGTTTGTGATGATGGTTACAAATGTTTTCAAAGCCAACTATGAAGATTCTGATTAATTAAAGTTAAAACATTTTTGGTTGTATTTCTAGAAATATACATGTCCATTATATGAAAAGAAAAAAATATATTTTTATATTTATTTGTTTAATAATGTTTAGCTTGTGACTAAAAATAAAAACCATGTACTTTATTATATATATAATAAATGCAAATTGGAAGTGTTTTAATTTTTTTCTCATGTCAGCACATACTAGCAATGAGTGTATCACTTAGATACATGTGACCTAAGCTGTAAATTCTTTTGACCACAACCTCCACAGGGTAAAAAAGAAGAAGAAGAAGAAGAAAATTATAAATAATAAAATGACAATAAATGTGTATCTATCAACAGTTAAATCTAAAAAAACAAAATAAATAAATAGAACAGAAACAAAAACCTAAATGCAGAGAACATTTTGATGGTTGCCAAATGGGAGAGGGTTAGGGGATCAGTGAAAAAGGTGAAGGGATTAAGAAGTCAAATTCATAGTTATAGAACAGTCATGGAGATATAAAGTACAGTATAGGAAATTGAGTAGCCAAAGAACATATATTCATGATCCATGGACACAAACAATGGTGTATGGATTGATCGAGTGGGAGGCTGGGTAGAGGGACATAAAGGGGCAAAATTTGGAGCAACTGTGATAGCATAGTCAATAAAATATTTTTTTAAAAGAAAAGAAAAATATATAACAAATATGGTTGAAAAGGACATTCTAATATAGTATTTGCAGAGGAACATGCATTTTAGTTTATAAATTATCATAATTCATGACCATTATCACATATGCCACTATAAAATTTATTGCAGCTTCTCTGCCTCTTGGGGAAAAATGCATTTAATTATCACTGAAATTCAACTCTAGCTTGTTATGATGAATGATTTGAACCTGTCATCTTTTCTCCCTGTAAAACAAAAGAACTGAAGTGAAATACAGCCTTTTTCCTCTACTGATTTTCTCCCACCTTCTTCATTTCATTGATGAAGGGTTGAGCTTTTATTAATCTTTTTGAGCTCCTCTGTAGATGCAGAAAAAGCTAATATGATATCATTTTATCTAGCTAATGTGTGTGCTTTGTAAAATTGATACACCATGCCAAGACATAAATTACTTAAGCTTTGATAAATGTGTTGAAATCAGGGAATGTTCAAACAGATAAAGCACAGCAATTCCTCTTTTCCTTCCTTTTTAAAACTCCATTTTGTGCTTGTGGTTAAATTTTTTTGCACTATTTTTATAATATGATGGGACGAAGATATCGGTGATACTGATATTAGCATAGACAGCTTTAGCTGGTCCACAAGTACCCAGTGGGATACAGGTATGTGTTTCATAGAAAGCATGTAACAGAATGTTACCACCTACAGCCCTCTCCCAGGACATCAGTTTATAGCATAGAAATTATCTGATAAAGAATAAGGGCACCTGCCAGACATGGAATACTTTCAGCTTCTTTTGCTGACTAATTAGGTAGGTTGCAATAAAAAATCCACACTTTTTGTTGGCCAAGAGAGCTCTCTTGTGCCTGCCATCTGGATACAAGTCAGATGCCAATGAGACTGGAAACATGAGGAAATATTTAATGGATGTTCTGTGGTTGAGAAGGTTGATTTCTACTCAGTCATTAATGCATTACATGGCATTGAATAATTTTTTATTAACTATGATCAGTTTCCTGAAGGCCTGAGGATTCATAAAACTTTTTTTCCTTTTTTAATGTAATCTTCATGTATTTCTTCCATTACCATTTAGTCCCATTATACCCCCCTCCCCACAGCAACCACCACAGTTTTCCATGTCCATGAGTCTTTTTTCCTTTTTGATCAATCCCTCTACCCACTAACCTCCCCACCACCCAGCTGTAATCCTGCTGCCCATCTGTGAGTCCCCATTTTCCTTGTTAGTTCAGTTTGTATATTAGATTCCACACATGATTGAAATCACGCGGTATTTGTCTTTCTCTGACTGGCTTATTTCACTTACCATAATGTTCTCCAGGTCCATTTATACTATTGCAAAGGGTAAATTTTTCTTCTTTTTATGGCTGAGTAGTATTCTATTGTGTAAATTTCCCTTAGTTGTTTTACCCACTCATCTACTGATGGACACATGGACTCCTTCCATATCTTGGTGATGTAAATAAGACTGCAATGAACATGGGGCTGCTTATGTTCTTTCAAATTAATATTTTGGGTTACTTCAGATATACTCTCAGAAGTGGAATCCCTGGGTAAAAAGGCAGATTCATTTTTAATTTTTTGAGATATTCCCATAGTGCTTTTCACAGTGGCTACACCAGTCTGCATTCCTAACAACAATATAAAAGGGATTGCCTTTCTCCACATCCTCGCCAGTATTTATTGTTTGTTGATTTATTGATGATAGCCATTCTGACAGGTGTGAGGTGATATATTCTTGTGGTTTTAATTTGCATTTCTTTGGTGATTAATGACATTGATCATTTTTTTATGTGTCTATTGACCATCTGTATGTTCTGTTTGGAGAAGTGTCTATTCAGGTCCTATGTCTATTTTTTAATTGGGTGTTTTGCTTTTTTGGTGTTCAGTTTTATAAGTTCTTTATAAATTTTGGATATTAATCTCTTATCAGATGTATTAGCAAATATGATCTCCCACTGTGGGTTGAATTTTTTTTTTTTTAATTTCCTCTCTTGGAGAAAAACTCTTCTGTTTATTTTTTCTTTTGTTTCCCTGCCAGGGGAGATATATCCAATACAAAATTGCTATGACAGGGTCCCAGATTTCACTGCCTATGTTTTATTATAGAATTTTTATGCTTTTGGGTCTAACATTTAAGTCTTTAATCTATTTTGAATTTATTCTTGTATGCAATGTAAGAAGGTGGTCTAGTTTCATTTTTCTTCCCTTATCTGTCCAATTTTCCCAACACTATTTATTGACTCAAGTATCTTTAGCCCATTGTATGTGCTTCCTCTGTCAAATATTAATTCACTATAAAAATGTGAGTTTATTTCTGGGCTCTCTATTCTGTTCAAATGATCTATGCATTTGTTTTTATACCACTACCATGCTATTTTGATTACTATGGTTTTGTAGTATAGTTTAATATCAGGTAGTGTGAGTCCTTTGGCTGTGTTCCTCTTTCTCAGGATGGCTGTTGCTATATGAGGTCTTTTGTGATTCCACATACACTTTTGAAATATTTGTTAGAGCTCTGTGAAATACATTATTGGAATCTTGATAGAAATTGCATTGAATCTATAGATTGCTTTGGGTAGAGGGAAGGCTCCTAAACTCATTTTACGAGGCCAGCATTATCCTAATTCCAAAAACAAATAAAGACACTACAAAGAAAAAAATTATAGACCAAAATCCTTGATGAACATAGATGCTAAAATCCTCAATAAAATATTAGCACACCAAATACAGCAACGCATCAAAAAGATAATAAAACATGATCAAGAAGGATTTATTTGGGGAATTCAAGGTTGGTACAACATTTGCAAATCAATAACTGTGAATTACCATGTAAACAAATTAAAAAATAAAAAACACATAGTCATATCAATAGATGAAGAGAATGTGTTTAATAAAATCCAACACCTATTTGTAATTTAAAAAACCTCTCAGCAAAATGGAACTACAGGGAACATACGTGATCACAATAAAGGCTATATATGACAAACCCATTGCCAGCATCATACTCAATGGGCAAAAACTACAGACATTTCCCTTATGATCAGGAACAATGATGTCCACTTTCACCTCTCTTATTCAACATAGTAATGGAAATCCTAGCCATTGCAATCAGACAAGAAGAAGAAATAAAAAGATTCCAAAATGGGAAAGAGGAATAAAACCATTGCTATTTGCAGATAGAATCTCAAAGTTTCCACCAAAAAAACTACTAGACCTGATAAATGAATTCGGCAAAGTAGCAGGATACAATATTAATATCCTATAATCAGTGGCATTTTTGTATGCCAATAATGAACTAACCAAAGGGAAATTCAGAAAACAATCCCATCCACAATTGCTACAAAAAGAATAAAATACTTAGGAATAAGCCTAATCAGGGATGTAAAAGACCTGTACTTGAAAAATTATAGGACATTAGAGAAATAAATTGAAAAAGATACAAATAAGTGGAAGCTCATGAATAATTTTAAGACCCTGAAGAAAGAAATTGAAAAAGATGCAATTTTTAAATAGGAGACATAGGACTATCCATTGGACCATACAAGGATAATCAGTCATTGAATGCCTTTTTTCCAGAGATTGGGTTTAGTATTTCCACTTATTCTTTTGGCTAGTAGTTACAATCAATCAGCAAATTACATATTGGTGAAAAATACTGGTGTTCATGTCAAACACTTAAGTGAGGGGTGATGAGTTCTCAAGCACTTAAGTTCTATGCTTTTTCTACTATGTTACTTACATATTGGGAGTGCGTTGGTGTGTAGGGGGCTGGACTGTGACTCATCCAACCCCAGTAAGCATGAGACTTTGGGTCTTAGCACATACAACCATAGGAGAAGGTACCCTCTCAGTAGGGATGCACACATTTTGAGAAAATATTCCAGGGGAAGGCTGAACAAGTTATACCAATAGCATAGGAAGTTGGTAGAGTAGGTGCAATAGTCAGCTTTTTAAGACAACTAGGAATATATTTACACTTTTTATTATACATCATTATCTGATAGTTTTCTCAGATTTATCTCTAGATATGGAAATCAACACTTGTGAGGACTGTCCACATATTTTAAAATTATGAATAGGAAGTTGTATACAGCTTTTTCCTCAATTTATTTAATGTTTGTTGTTGAAGCAAGTGAGAAATGCCTAGGGTCAATAAAAAGATATATGCATATACTTCTCATCTAAGAAACTGTCAGTGAGCATTTTCACTGAACAGAACACTATTATAAATGTGTGCTATCAGTTAAATTTCATTATTTTTATTTGGCAAATCTTAAAATCAAGGGATTTTTCAGCTGATTTGAACCTGAAAAGTATTGTGTTAGAATTTATTTTTTAGAGATCAAATTTCACTTTAAATTCTCATATGGGGCATCTGAAGAATTAAGAAGATCTTCTAAAAGGAAATAATCATATGTAGTTTAGCTGTTTGATAAATGTATATTTTTTACACTTGTATTTCTTTGGATGAGTAACATATGTTTTGGTCAAGTCATTACAACACAAATTAGTACAAAAAATCATCAAAAATTTTTTAAAGTTTCAGCAAGTGGCTGTTTTTTGTTATTACCATCAAATAATCTCAGAACCACCACAGAAGTCCTAGAGATATGAGTAGAATCTCATAATGCCTGCCTCTTAATGGGATCTGTCATGTATTCCAAAATGCACCAATACCAGTTAACTTCATAATTGGAAATTGACTTGTTTTTCAATGATGGGTTCAGTGTTCATAGATTTTTTCAATAACAGAAAAGGAAGGAGAAAATCAGGCAATGTGCTAAATAAATAAAAATTTTATTCTTAAAAACAATAATGATCCAGGCAGAAAAAATGCAGGAAAATGTGTAATGTAAAACAAACATTTTTAAGAAGAAAAAAACAAAAAGCATGTTGCTGCTTGTAGCAAAGATTGTTGTTATACTTGTGAGTGAAAAAATATTTAATTAGCAGAATATGTGTAAGGGTAAAACATCAGTGTTTTGTTGTTGTTGCTGTTATGTTTTTTTTAAAACAAGCTAAAAGGAGAAAATGGCAAAAAGCTCCCTGGCCAGTGTGGCTGAATTAGTTGGAGTGCCATCCCATGCGCCTACAGGTCACAGGTTTGATTCCTAGTCAGGTCACATATGGGAGGCAACTGATTGATGTTTCTCTCTCACATTGATATTTTTCTCTCTCCCCATCTCTTTTTCTCTTTTTTTCTCTTTCTCCCTGCCATTTCTTCTCTCTCTAAAAGCAATAAAACTATCTGTGAGTGAGGATTATTTTCTAATGTCAGAAAGGATTTAAGCTATGAAAGAGAAATTAAGGCAGGAGTGAGGGAAGAGGTTAGGAAGTTGTCCCAAATAGGGTCATACATACCAGGAGGTCAAGGAAAAGTTCTTGTATACAAATAATTCTCAGTAAGTAGGAGGTAGGTCTGTCACCATTGAGCAAGCAAGGCAGAGCTCATGGAATACTGGAAACAGGTGAAAATAGATAATAGACTGTGTAACAAGAATCATAATCACAGAGAAGAGAAAGTGGACCTTGATCATCAAGGGGTTTCTTATCTGTCTGTGTTTCCTTGGATCTCTCACTGGAGAGAGGCCAGAACACATCATTTTGGACCAGGCTGCATCAGTTCTCAGGAGACACAAGTCATAACTGTAGCCAGCACTACCTGCACAGGCTGTTACCAATTGATTTGAATGAGGTTTGTGCATGTCATAACAAACACCATTCAAAATCAGAAAGCTGGTTACAGTTATCAAAAATACCCAAATGTTTTGAAACAGATCCCCCATCTCCTAATGAATATGCTAGCTTTTCCACACCTGCACAGAGAAAAAAGTATCAACTCAGGATGTGTAAGTGCCTAAGAAGAGGTAGTGTGAATTTAAGTTCTCAAAATAGTAAGAATGTACATCATATCAATTTTCCCTTCTGCCTAACCTCAGTAATTTAAGTAAAAAGAACAGAATCACAAAAAAATACTATACATAAGGAAGAAAAGTCTTCAGGAAATTAAGCAAAAGGGCCAAACTCCTCCTCCCAAAGCAAATTACAACAAAACTTACACGTACATTTAAGTCCTCGGATTCCTACTCTTAAGGATCTTGAGGACAAGGTATAAGTGAACACACTTCTTTTTTCAAAGCTCTATTAGAATTTGAACTACTAAGCTTTTATGAACATAAAAAATATAGCCTTGTGTTTTTAAACTCTACCATGTCAGTGAGTACAATATACATAATTCAGGCTATGTCTTATTTTTTTCAAAATTGGTTTGAAAGCCATAATTTTCATAATAATCTGACACTAGTTTCACCAGGTGCTTTGCCAAGTTTGAAGGACCTGCAGAAACAGTACATAAACACAGCTTCACTTCTTCCCCATCCTTTCCATCATGCTGACAGTTTTCCCAAGAATCATTACCGGCGTGGTTTGTTCCATTAAAGATAAGAGGCTATCTGTGTTTCCACTAGGAACTTCTATTTTCCAGACTTTATAACTCATTTATAAATATTCACTCCAGGCAACAGTTTCATATAGTACAATTCTGTGTCTCAGAATCCACATTGACTTAACTAAATGATTTTTAGAACTCATGAGGACTTTTACACTGCTACAAAAAATAAAAAGAAAAATCAAATGCACATACAGTGCTATGTGTTAGTGGGTATGATTTAAACCAAAATACTGTGGAATCTATAAACCACATGCACATAACTCTTTCTTAGTAATTCTATCTTTCAAAATAGAACTTATTTCTAATAAAATTCATTGCATCATATATAGGCTATTAATTCAAATTATGCATTTCTAATCTATTTGTTTCTATAAGGTAACTAAATTTGAAATTATATTATTTCAACTAAAACTTCTGTAGGACTTTCTATTATTAGTCATGCTCTTTTTTGTTACAGAGTTTGAAATGGAATTATATCAAAAGCTAGAAATTATATAACATAAGCACTTGCATATAATAATATCCTTAATATTTCAAAATATATTTAAGACATTAATATTTTATATTCAAATGGTTTGTATATCCTTGAAACACACTTTCAGCATTTGGGATCTGTCTTCTACCTAAAAGAGAGAATATCACAAATGTAATGATTTTATTAAATAAGAGACCAAAATATACTTCTTATCCCATCTGGAAAGATAGAATTATAAAGATTAAGAAACAAAGACTAAAATGACATCAACCCACTAAAATGAAACACTTTCTTCTTAATCTCATCATTTTAAATTTTGTACCCACAGATTCACATTGCTTGAATTAAACGTTCTTCTCATTATATTGCTGAGCCAGCTGTGTAAAATGCTATTTAGCAAGAATCAAAATTTTATTGCAAGAATTTCCTTTGTGTTTTGGCTTTACAGTACGTGTATGCTCAAAGCCTAACCTAAAATTTATTTCTTTTTTCTTTTCACACAGTTATTTTGTGACAGTAAAAAGGTGGTGCATGCCACAGAGGGGCTGGACTGGGAAGACAAAGATGCTCCAGGGACATTGGTAGGGAATGTGGTTCACTCAAGAATCATCAATCCTCTGCGCCTGTTTGTTAAACAGTCTCCAGTCCCAAAGCCTGGACACGTGGCCTATGCGGAGAGCATGGAAGACTTCTGGGACTGGCTGGCCAACATCACGGAAGTTCAGGAGCCATTGGCAAGAACTAAGCGGAGGCCCATAGTAAAAACGGGAAAATTTAAGAAAATGTTTGGATGGGGCGACTTTCATTCCAACATTAAAACTGTTAAACTCAACCTCTTGATCACAGGGAAAATTGTTGACCATGGAAATGGAACCTTTAGTGTTTATTTCCGACATAATTCCACAGGCCTGGGCAATGTTTCAGTAAGTCTGGTGCCCCCCTCCAAAGTGGTGGAATTTGAAGTTTCCCCACAGTCTTCCTTGGAGACCAAGGAATCCAAATCTTTCAATTGTCGCATTGAGTATGAAAAAACGGATCGGGCGAAGAAGACTGCCTTGTGCAACTTTGACCCATCAAAGATCTGCTACCAGGAGCAGACTCAAAGCCATGTGTCTTGGTTGTGCTCCAAGCCCTTCAAAGTCATTTGCATATACATTGCCTTTTACAGTGTCGATTATAAACTTGTGCAAAAGGTCTGTCCTGACTATAACTACCATAGTGAGACTCCTTACTTATCTTCTGGCTGAATCCTTCCACAGTGATAGAAATGAGGGACCGATGTATATTTAAATAGAATGACCAAGAATGAAGCCCAGCTGTTCATGGGAAAGGATCCTTTTTGTTTCTGGTGGTGAACCCTAGTTCCCTAATAGGTTTATGAATTAAAAAAAAAGAAAAGTAAAAGAAATGTCTTTAAATGTGAAGTGTGTTTGTTTTGATCATGAGTACCTTAATGTAAAGAGTCAAACTGTTGATGAAGCCACCACTTTCATGTAGGATGGCTAAGTTCTCAGAATGTTGTTTCTCTAAAAGAAGCATCAGTGGAAGCAACATCTAACAAGGAAGAATTGAATTATGCATGTGATAAACATTGCTCTTGAAATGAGCCTGCCTTGAAATATGTTTTGGAAGGTTACCTTAAAAATAGCAGATTCAGTAAAGTAACTGAAAAAAATATCTTTGATAGATGAATTGTATTTCTGACATCGTCTCTTTTTTACTGTTGTCATTCTCCCCACATTTGTGCTGTTACTGATATGAGAGATGAAGGGGTAAAATTTGTTTCAAAACTCATGTGTGAAGTTTCAGTGCCACAGTAGAACTAAAATGCATCATTATCTGAGCTAGAGTTGAGTGAATGTGATTTAAACACCAAGCCCTATGTTGGTCACTGCCCTTATAAGTCTTATCTGAGGAGTAATATTGGTGTATTGGGAAAGCAAATCTGGATATAAGTAAATTCAACAATAATGAAGAGCACAATGTTTTTAGATTCTTTTGCCAAATTCAGTGCTGTGAGGGATTGTCAAAATGTCATAAATCTGCATTCTTCCTATAACCTATACCCTCATTCTATTCATTTGGGAGTATGATTTTTATATACATGTGTGGAACAACTCTGAAATGGAGAGAAATGATTGTTTCCTAGGCTAGAATGGGAGAAAAATTTGAAGTGGTGGGAAGAAATTCCAGAATTATGGATTCATTATTTCTAGCCTTCCAAGTTAAGTTCTCCTTGCATTGTTAATTATTTGAGTGAAGAGTCAAATTCTATGTGGAAATAAAGAATATATTTAAACATAAGCAATTGTCATTAAGTCCTAATAACCAAGATGCCTGACTCGCCAGGCTTTTGAAATTATTTACAAGTCAATGTTTCTTCCCAGTCGTGTCTTCCCACGGTCATCCTGATTTGCAGAACTGGGTGACCTCACAGCAAGCACAGAATGAGTCTCAGTGACCGGCAGAAGGGTTTCTAGAACTTGTTAAAACTCATGGAATGGTAACATTTTTTACATGTTAACTTTTATATGTTAACATTTCCTCACTTCTCATCTGTAAATATCAGATAAAGTACAACATTAAATTGAGGACTAAAGGAAAACCAGTCTCAACCAACAAAAACACCACGTCACTGAAAAAGCCAACAGCTCTGTTCTCTATTTTGCATCTCTCCCCTTTTCCTTTTACTGCTATCAGTGCAGTGTTTGATTTTTGTCTTTTGTAAAAATTGTACTAGGCTTAGTGTGTGGTAGTACACGCTTGAAATTTTTGCTCTGAGTTCCTCAGAGGCTTTTGCAATTTTGTGGTTGGTGTGAAATATTTCGAGACTTTATTTTCATCTAGAAACAAAATTAAAATACTATTTGTTGTAAATTATGTGGGAACCATATATGTATATATGCTTAGAATTTTCTGTGTACAGAGAAAGTATGTGTACACATTTCTATGTAAATAAAAAGAATTTGCTAAATCTGTCACATGACTTCAGGGTACTTTTTAAAAAACTGTTCTTGTTGTTTTTTTTCTCACAAGTGTTTATTATTTGTGTAGGTGTGTGTGTGTGCAGTACCAACTGGGCATTAAGATTCTCCATTTGTATGTATTAAACAAAACAGCTCAGCTATGGAGATTATAAAGTAGAGTAAAAAGATAATTCATGTAAAGTACTTAGCACACAGCCTGGCATGTAGTAAGAACTCCATAGGGTGAGTTGCCTTTATGATTATTATTATTTACAACATGAAATGAGATTTAAAGCCATCTGATGTTCAAAAGTTGAGTGATAAAATCATTATATACATGTGAAGAAAAAATGCTAAATCAGTTTACATGAGTCTTAGATTTTAGCAAGTCTTTAAAAAAAAGGAAAGTTTCCCTAGGCATACTTTTAAATGGGAGTAGAACATATGCCACATGTATTTTTTGTCACAACTCCATTTCAAAGCCTACATTATTGTCAGTAATGGTGCTTGGCACAATATAAATCAGACCCATTTAAACATGCAAATGCACACATTTCTACAAAACCATTTTTGCCTTTGAGTACTGCCATGGAGGCAAAGGATATTCATGTAAGGCAATCTTATACCAAATCACCAATTGTTCAAATTTTTTAAAAAAAACAGACCCTTTAAAATGAAAATTAAATTAATGTATTATATACCTGATATGAATATGATGTCATATGTCAATATACCTGAATAAAATATTTTCAAAACTTAACAACAGAAAGTAGCAGAAATGTAATCCTCAGGGAAATGTCAGGCATCTTTTCAGGGTCCCTCAAGGCCTGCTGTTTACTAGACGGCAAACTTGTTTGAAGACCTTCTCACCCCTCAGCAGAAACAATCTTCTTTACCAATCACCACACAAAATGAGAAAAGAGACCATACTTCTATGACTAAGTACAATGTGATCACACCAGCCACAGACACTGTCAAATCTAGAGAAGAGAAATAAAAAAGATCCTGTGGACAGCATGCGACAAAGCAGCAACCAGTAAAAAAGGAAGTTTTCTTCTTGCTTCGTCGTACTTAGAATTTCAATACATTCTCATGATCCAGAATAACAGCAGCAATGAGTGTGTTTCTCCTAAGAGCACCTGACACATATTACATTATAGTCTTCATTTTATAACACTTTTTTCCTTTACTTCATATTACCCAGATGCCTACATGCTACATTTTAGGCATGATTGCTCCATTTTAAATATGCCACATTGGGCTAATTCTGTCCCCATTCAGGAGATGGTTCTGCTGGGTTGGGGCTGCCATTATGGCTATTCAAAATGTGGTCTGCAGATCACCAGTATGACCTGTAATGTAAGATTGTTAGAAACGTAGAATCTCAGGTCCTACCCCAGAACACATTGAACTGTAATTTGCATTTTAATAAAATCCCTGTGTGACTTGTATAAACATTAAAAACTGAGAAGCACTTCCCTAGAAAGTCTGATTTAGTGAAAGTGCTATAGAAATTAAGAATCTATATCATACAAAGCACACTAGGTTATGTGGACTCCCAACAATACTTTAAAATAAAAGTTAAAGGAATGGACCCTTTTAAGAACAAAATTAAACGAAAAGATTGTGAACCACATAAAGAAAAGTGATCAACCCGGATGGAAGAGTAATATTGCAAACAAAGTACAGCCTGTTCTGTCTTTTAGTTTGACCCCCTCCCTTGACAGACAAATAAAGCTGAGACCCCATCAGAGTAAAGGACATGCCCAGCAATAAGTGACACACCCAAATGAAATGCAGGTCTCCTGACTTCTGGTCCAGGTATTATGTCACATAAGATAGCTAAACTAAAGCAGATATTCAAGACAAAACAAAAGTAAATGCAGTGAGTTGATATTAAGACATACTCCAGAAGACAAAACTAAATATGAAAATGGCTGGAAATGCTCTTTCCAAACTCTTAAGGATTGTAATTTCTCTAAAAACACAAAATTCTTAAAATCTAAAACTAAGAAATAAAGTCAGGATAGAGCCATTATATTCAACATAAGAGTCCTCGGTATTAGAGATATGACTGGCTAAAAATTAACAGTTGAATCCTACATTTGGCAGAATTTTCAAGTGATTAAAACACCTGATGATGTATTTTCATAGAAATAGGTAAATTGCGTGAAATGTCTTAATTCCCTAAAGGTCTGATTCTACTTCATAAAAAATCTTTAATTTATTAATTGGTCTATAAATTGGTCCAACTAGACCAATTGAAGACAGAGTTGCCCATTTTTACTTGCAGTAAAACTATAGTTAACACCAAGTTAATTAATCAGAACTTTCAATGGATAGAAATTTAATATCTTCAATTTTAAGAGACAAATCCCAGAGAAGCAAACTCATGTTAAGAGGTTTTTTCTTTATAAAAATTGTATAGATGATATTCAAGAGTAATTTCAAGGAGACAGTGAGGGGAAGTGTTTTCAGGAACTACTATAAAGGACACATGCACAAAACCAAGGGAGAGGGTGGGAGCAAGGGAGGGAGGTGGGATTGGCTGGGGTGGGGGGAATAGTGGGGGAGAAATGCAGACAACTGTAATTGAACAACAATAAAGTAATTTAAAAGACAAAGAAATTTTTTTAAAAAGTAATTTCATTTTCACCTGCATCTCCTACCCGATACTGTGAAGTCTCTAGCCATGGAAACACATCCCATCCTTCTTCATTTCCAGTCTTCTTTCTCTTCTTCATCCAACTCAGCTTCCCCAAATGCAGTAGATTACTATTCTTCAAAAAAAAATGGGTTAACCTCTTTGTGCCCTCCACAGCACCTGGCAAAGTGTCTGCTATGTAGGAGGTACTTGTTCAGTATCTGTCATTTGATGTCTAAAAAATCTCCAGTACAATACAGTGACTATTCAAGACCCCACTCTACCCATGTCATGGGTTATCTTGCACCATTTTCAACACAAACACATTTCCCCAACTGAATCCAACACCAATTGAATGTGAGCTCACAGGACCACAGAACCTTAAATACTGGGAAAAAATTAGGAATTATCTAGAATAAGTTTTGTTTATCAGATAAAAGAAACCTGATGAGGTTTAACAGCTTGGTGATTCTTACTGTTCTTCCTGCTGGGTCAAGCCATTCTTTCTCTTCTTTGTTCTTCCAAATCACTGATGTTTCATATTTGTGATAGAGACTGTCAGCTGTCCACCAGAATGGATCTGTCTTCTTCCATTGCAATGGAAAAGTCAATTATGTGGCCAGCTAATAAGGTTGCATGCCCCTGTCTCATGTGGTGAGATGTGGCCTTGTTGCTGAGCTGCACTATGAAATGGGAGGAAAGAGGATATGTGAACTATCAGAACTCATATATAGAGACCCATATTTATAGACTCCTATAAAAGGGCCCCCATGTTCTCTGTGCTCTTCCCCCTTCATGGTCTCATACTAATGCCCTGAAGGACCTGAGATGCTGCACAGTGAAGGAGGTAAAGCCCATTTGAGTGTCTTTCTGACCATGGATGAGGGCCATTCGGCTAAGCAAAGCCCGCTCTGGACTGCTATATGAGAAATAAACGTATTTTTTCAGTCACTGAATTACAAGAATGGATTTGTTTCTGTACTTCAGTATGACCTAACACAAACATTGCATCAAGTCTTCCCTCTCTATGCTCACCCATCTATTTGAATTATTTCTTTCAGTCAATTCTGGCCATTGCAGTAATAATTTTGTATGCACAATTTTTAGCTTGCCTCACTTTTTATACTTTTTCATGCATTCTATCATCAAAAAGGTAAGTTTACCAAAGCTAGAGATCATGTTTTATACTTTTTTAAATATCCCACAATGCCCAGATAAAGCTATTTTTATTAAATAATATGTAAGTATTATTGATGATGGTAAGTTGCATTAGAAGGTATCATAGTCATTTACTTAAAAGCATTTGTTTTAGAAATAAACCATGTAAAATAGAGGTGAAGAATTCTTAAAAACAATAAAACAGCAAATTAAGAATCATATTAATTCTACTTCACCTGTAAACACAGGTAAGAAACACACATATTTCCTTTTATATATTTTTGTAAGTAATGTACTTAAATGGAATCATAATTCCAAAGGTACCAATGTGGTAGCCCTCCCTCCCACCACTATTCCACAGCCACTCTGCTTCCCTTTCCAAAGAAAAACTAAAATAAAACCTTCCTTTGTATCCTGGTACAGATAACCTAATATATTTTGAAGTGTTTTTAATGATTAAAAACTTTTTCCTTACTTTTCCAACTTAGAACATTTTCTAAGCAAATCATGTGAGAAACAGTATGTGACTCAACAGGAACTCAAAAACTAGAATACCCACAGGTGAGCAATGGCCTTCTGTCCTTTTGTCATTTACTCTATGACAAATAGAGGTTTGGTAAAAATTATTCTAATTCCTGAAATGTAAATAATTTTGCAGAATTTGGTGGGCCAAAGCAGAAATTATATATCTTAATTGAAAGGATCTGGCTCAGAATCTGCTCTCCATCGAGTTTGGGAAGCTCACTCATTTTCACTCTCAGAACCCCTGTGGCACCTAGTGTACCAAGTGGAAGCTATCATCGTCATTATCCCACTCCACTTACATACTGAAAGAATGATTAAAGTCATAATATTATAGAGGTAAGAGAGACTTCACAGAGAAAGGAAGTTAATGTTCATTGATGTCTGCTATGGATCTGATACCATCCTAGATACCTTACAAATAAGCAAAATCTATACTTTGGAGTTAGTCCTACCTGGATTTACATTTTGAATCTACCATTTAATATCTGTCTGACCTTGATCTTAGGTTTTCTCATCTGCAGAATAGAATTATAATAGCTGGTTCATAGTAGTGTTGAGGTGAAAATAAATATTACATTGATTCTAAGTAATAAGGAATGATGAAAACTTTAAAATACAATACTGTATTATTTTTGCTAACAATAATTTTTACAGTGTAGACATATGAACGCCATTGTACATGATTGCACTTTGTTTTTCTTTAAAATTTCTCCCTCCAAAATTACCTGATATCAGTGAAAATGCCCTTATTACCAGGCTTAAAGTCATATATGCTACTAGAAAGGATGTTGGGCTTCTCAGGTGTCTTCAGAGAGATGTCTACTTAAGATGTAATCTTTCTTTTTGTATTTGGGAGAAAGTAAAAATTCAGAGTTACTGTTTTGCATTAAAAGAATATAAGACTTACAAAAAAAGCAAGATACAACTTCATATTATAAAGCCTATATTTTTAAAGTAGAGAATAGATATTTCACTAAACAAAGTAATTTTATTTAGTTAATAAATGCCATTTAACAAAATATGATCACATAGAAAAACCAATGACAAAAAATGATGTCTAGATGTAATGAACACCTAGCGGGTGGTCTTGCCAACCCTTTGTTCTCCTGTTAACTTTACTTTCACATAACCAATGCCATGACTATGCCGGATCCCAGCAGCTGTTTTGTACAACATGACCTTGCTCATTGTATTCTTTCAGCAGCACTGGGAATGAGCATCTCTTGCACACTGGGCCAGTTTGTAGCTTTCTCGGAGAATTTAGAGTTGGCTCAAAAGACAATTCATCATGGAATATTACACTGAAGGATTACTGGCCACAATTCTTACTGACACGTAGGTAAAAAAAGAAGAAATGTAGCTGTCTTCGGAAAGAGAAACAGGTACAAAAACAGAAAGAAGTACAGGCAACAGTGGTAAAAGTGGGGACAATTGTAATAGTGTAAACAATAAAAAATTTTAAATAGAAAAAGTTCTGAAAATACTCGAGTCTCTCTTTAAGCTTCATTCTGGAGGCTGGCTGCAATCCCTGCCCTTGGGTTCAGCAAGACTGCTCTATCTATCATCACAATAAGTGTTTTGTTTTGTTTTCTTCTATAGGTAACAGTATCAGTCTGAGGTCTAGCAGAATTAAAGGTCACCCAGAGAGTCTGAGAATCCTTTGGGAGAAGTACATGTTTTCACTTATTTGACTTAAGGCTTGGCATGTAACATGCTTCAGCCACTTGAAGGTGAACAGACTTGACCTTTGCCTTATCTAAGCAGATGTTTTACATGTAATTGTGGGATTTGGGTTGGACTCTCTTGAGTTTCTGCATTCTGTCATGCAAACATTATATTCTTTTAGCCTGGAATCAGGAATGAGAAGACACTTGAAACTTGAGCTACAGCTGACCCCTAGCCCTTGTATAACAAGTGCAAAAAAAAATGTCTGTTGTTTTAGGATACTGAAACTTTGGGGTTGTGTGTTGCCACAATAAAAGCTGACAAACACTGTGAGGCACCCAGAGATGAGCAACAGTGGAAGCCACTATTACCTGTGGCTTAGGAAATAAAGGAAGGAATAGTACATGGAGAGCCAGTAGGAGCTGGAGCAGTGGAGAAAGGGCTGCAGAGCCTATGGGAGCTGCGAACAAGAGAACATAGCTGCTGTTCAGAAAAGAGCAGAGGAAAGAAATGAATACCCAGACTTCTCTTCCCTTGCCCTCATTCACATCTGATGGCACCTCCCATTGCCAAACTCCAGCACAAGTCAATCAATAAGATGATCAAAGAGGATGAGTCCACAGAGCTCAGCCTCCCAGAGCACAGAGCAACATAGTGGCAGCCACTAGCCAAAACGTAGCAAATGGATGGAGAGTGGGAAGGGCAGATTTAGAATCACCCCAAAAATAGCTCAAGTCAACTTATGTTACATGCAACTAAGAGGTCTCCAAAGGTGAAGATAAATTTGACTTACACAAAGAATTAATGAGATAAACATAATGATTTGAGATAAATTTCTCAATAGAAAAGAACATAGAGACTATATGTTGCTTGTAGGCAATAAGCTATTTTATTGAAGGGAAAATACTTGATAGGAAGAATAATTACATTTTATTATACAGATTCCATGGTACCTACCATTGTTCCACATAATTCATAGGTTACCTAAATACTCAATCAAGACAATGACAATAATGGTAGATGTGCTTTTTTTCTAGCATCAATTTAGATAGTTGTATTTCTATTTTCCAGATTATACAATGTAGAAAAATTGTACTGTAGCACTCAAAGATTTTAGGTAAAGAAAAACAGAGTCTGTTATTTTGCAAAAGACAACCTTGAGTTGTGGTATACTACAATGATTTATTCTGCTACGTCATGGGAAAATAAATGCCCTTTCAAACTGACTGAGACTCTTTTCATTCGTCAACTATTGATCCCCTCCCACAACCTTTCTTCTTAGCTCCATGATTCTTCTAGAGATTAAACCAATGAAGCCCAGTCCCATTTATTTCTTCCTACTTTATGCTGTGGTATCACCATCAATAACATCAGAGCAGCCAGCCACTCATCTTCAGTGTCAGACACCAGCTAGAGGGAAGCTTTTAGAGGTTGCCTAGGCACTGCCTTTCAGGACCCAATCACATAAATTAAACCTTAAAAGTTACTATAGAGTGCATATTTTTAAAATTATTTCCTTTAAATTTTATGTGCATTTATAACTGCAGCACCTCTTTGTTTGCTTTCTAAGGAGAAAGCAAGAAAGGAAATCACAACAAGTATCAGGCTGCTGTATGTTTAGTGAGAAGCGGGCAGGTTACAAGAGGGAGACTAAGGGGAATGGGCGAGCCAAATTTAAAGTCAAAGAAAAATCTCTCTGATTCCCAAATGCCATGCTCTCCATAATTTAGGGACCACTGATGATGTTCCACTTACTTTTATTTCCTCAAATCTGCTGTAGAACCTTTTGCTCCCAAAAGATTTGTATTTATTGTTTCTAATTCGTTGATTACTACTTCCAATTTCTGAGCTATTGTGCAGAGATGCTCATCTCTCCATAAGTCCCCCCATTCAAATGGCTTGATTCTGAACACCCCAGGGACCCAGACTCTTCCGCAAACACTTAGAATACCCAAACACAAACCTATGTTGTGTAAGGAAGAGGTCAAAATAAAATGTGTCTGTCTAAGTATTTGTTGTTGATTCTTTCAGATAGATTATTTATTTTTTCACTTGAAGGATATCATAATTTGAATTGTACTGACTTCTTTTTAGATTTGAACCTATACAATTTTTTTCAGTCTCTTTTCAGCTTCTTTTCTAGTATGTGACATAGTAATAACAGGTTCTCTTACTTCAGTGGTGCTTGACCAATATTATTAAAAGTACTAGTAAATTAGTCTATTTATTTACTTATGCTCTACCTTGCCAAAGAAATTATTTAAGAGGGTTTATAGAAATAAAATTTTTAAAAATACAAAATACTATAAATCAAGGATGGCGAATGACCTTTATTCTACATAAAACTTTATTGGTTGGTAGAAACTTTATTGGTGCTTGAAAAGCACTTGCATTCTAGTTGGCCGCTCACTAAAAATGAGTGTCATAATTAATTAGTAATGTCTGCTGTGAGCTGGAAGAGGAAAATAGTAGATATGCTATCCTAGTTTATTAATATTAAAAAAGAAACCAAGTTTGAAGTGAAAATGTAAATGAATAATTATTGTACTAGAGATGGTTTTCCAAATATGACACTAAGGCAGAAACCATAAAACAAAAGACTGATAAATTTAATATGTGAATTTTTAAGTATGGAAACTGACCACATGAAAAAGTAAAAAGTAAAGAAATGAGAAACTGGAGACTTCCGCCAAGATGGAGGTATAGGTGGATGTGCTGTGCCTTCTCACACAACCAAGTTTAGGGACAACTAAATATTAGCATCAGAAAACACAACCAGAACACGGAAAATTGAACTTTTCGGAAGTCCGGTAACAACAAATTTTTCAGCCCGACCGGTAAGGGGCGAAACCGGCGTCTCGTGAGGGGTTGCACAGGACTCCGGTCGGAGGGACCGGGCGCGGAATCCAGACGCACGGGTTCCAAACCCAGGATTGGACCTAGTGAGCGACCGAGCAACCCACCGGGTGAGCGACTGCAGAGGAGACAGTGGGGAGGCGGTGCTGCGTGTTGACTGCGGTTGCCTATCTGCGGGCGAGCGGACAGGCGAGGGAGTGGGCGGTTGGACCGGGGCCCCCGTGGCTTGCGGCAGTAGAGGGCGCCGCCACATCCCTGCTCTGACCACGCCCCCACATACAGCGTCACAACCCAGCGACCTGGGAGTCCAAGGCGCCGCTTCTCACATTTAAAGGGCCAGAACAGACCAAAAATGTCGCAGGAAGACCTCAAAGCCCCAGAGATAAATCTAAGCGACGAAGAAATAGCAAAACTCTCAGACACACAGTTTAAAACACTGGTCATCAGGTTCCTAACAGATCTGGTTGATTATAGCCACAAATTAGAGAAACATATGAAGGCTAAACTAAGGGAAATGAATGGAATTCCACAGAAAACCCATAGAGATGAAAAGGAAACTGGGACTCAAATCAATGGAGTGGCCCAGAAGAAAGCAAATAATGGCCAAACAGAAAAGAGTCAAGGAGCAAGAATTCAAAGAAATGAGGAGAGTCTTAGGAACCTCCAGGACATCTTTAAACGCTCCAATATCCAAATTATAGGGGTACCAGAAGGGGGAAAGACACAACCACCAGTGGAAAAATTATTTGAACAAATAATAAAAGAAAATTTCCCCAATCTGGCAAAGGAAATAGACTTCCAAGAAATCCAAGAAGCTCAGAGAGTACCAAAAAAGTTGGACTCAAGAAGAAACACACCAAGGCATATCATAATTACATTAGCCAAAATTAAAATGAAGGAGAGAATCCTAGAAGCAGCAAGAGCTAAGGGGACAATCACCTACAAAGGAGTCCCCATCAGACTGTTAGCAGATTTCTCAAAAGAGACCTTCCAGGCAAGAAGGGGCTGGAAAGAAATATTCCAAGTCATGAAATCTAAAGACCTACAACCAAGATTGCTCTATCCAGCAAAACTTTCATTTAGAATGGAAGGAGAGATAAGGTGCTTCTCAGATAAGATCAAATTCAAGGAGTTCATCATCACCAAGCCCTTATTATATGAAATGTTAAAGGGACTTATCTAAGAAAAAGAAGTTAAAGAAACATGAACAGTGAAAGAACAACAAGCTCACAGTTATTAACAACCACACCTAAAACGAAAGCAAACTAAAAGAACAGCTAGATCAGGAGTGGAAACATAGAAATGAAGATCTCAAGGAGGGTTAGCAACAGGGGAGTGGGAGGAGGAGATGGGGGGAGAAGGTACAGAAAATAAGTAGCATAGACAGTAGATAGAAAATAGATGGGGGGCAAGAATAACATGGGAAATATAGAACCTAAACGACTTGAGTCACATGGACATAAACTAAAGGGGGGTAATGGTGGGGATGGGGGGGCAGGGTGGAGGGGAATGAAGGGGGGAATAGAACAACTGTAACAGCATAATCAATTTTAAAAAATAAATTAAAAAAAAAAGAAATGAGAAACTGAAACATATTTGGCAGTACTTGTTCAGTAAGGTGTTTGTACCATTTAAGACTAAAGACCTCTTTTAGATCAATAATCAAAATACATTCTTCACAATTAGATGTGGACGGAGAACATTATATCCGCTGCACCTACTAAGCACCCAACTTATAACAGCTGAAGCCATAGAGGTTTCATTGTTTTCCAGTAAAATGAATCTGTAGGTAAACTGTTTGGGGCTGCTATGATGTAATTTTGCCACAGGGACCAGACTCCTCCTGCATGTGGCTGTCATCTCTTCACCTCACAGTAAAAGTACCTGTGACAATGCAGTCTTAAATGAGGCAGGAGCAAGAGGAAAGAACAGGGCAAAAGCCAAAACAGACAGGCTGGCTTATCTACCCCATTTTAAAGTGCTTTCCCCAAAGTCTGTCCCAGAGGCTTCTATATATGTCTCATTAGCCAGAACTGCCGTTACATATAGCCAACCCCAGCTGCAAGATAAGCTGAGAAATGCCGTCATGATGCTAATATTGTTGTAATTCAATTTAGCAGATGATGGCCCTGAATAAAATTGAAATTCTTTCACTAAAAAAGAAAAAGAGAATGGACATTATGAAAGCCAGTTACGGTGTCTGCCATGAGCATAAACTTGCAATAGGAAGGAAGGAAGGAAGGAAGGAAGGAAGGAAGGAAGGAAGGAAGGAAGGAAGGAAGGGAGGGAGGGAGGGAGGGAGGGAGGGAGGGAGGGAGGGAGGGAGGGAGGGAGGGAGGGAGGGAGGGAGGGAGGGAATAGAAAGGGAGGGAGGAAAGAAGAAAGTTGGTTCGAGAGAGAGAGGGATAAAGGTTAGGAAAATAAATGGCTAATATGTGAAAACACTTTTCATTCTCATTATGGTTATGTCATTAACCAAATTAACATAAACTGATATACTGTTTTTCACCTAAAAATTAGAAAATATTTGTAAAAGTGTTATGGGGTACAGAGCATGGTCCCCTGAAAATAGGGGAACCCCCAAGTCCTTAAAAAGACATAAGGTGAAGGGGGGACCCAAAAATCAGAAAGTACAGCATTTAAGGCTCATTGTGTAACAAAGGCAGATAAATAGGTTATGCCTTCCTGAGAAACTACAGAATCTACAAATTGTATGTGTGGCTGTGAGAACATGCACTGGCAGAGTGACTTGTGACATAGCCGGGGGGAAGTTCACTAGGAAACTGCGTGAGCTACAAGGATGGATGCCCACCCTGGATGCATGTGCATGGCTGAGAACTCTCGCCCTGACTAAAGATGGCAGTCAAAAGAGGGCCAAAGACACCAGGTAACCAACAAAAATGGCAGACACCAACACATCATAAGAAGAGGCAGAGTTTGGCCACTCCATGATTTCTGAGCCAAGCATTTAAGATCGGAACAGGCCAAGAAACAAGGAAGGAGGTCTGCCTGGAGGTCTGAAAGTCTGCCATGAGGTTTGCAAGGAGCTCTGCAGAGAAGTCTGCCATAAGATCAGGAGGTCTGCCATAAGATCGGGAGGTCTGCCTGAGGTCTACCTATAGAAGACAGTGGCAGAGCTGGCCAAGCTGCAGAGGACCTGCCTGCAGATACGAAGGTGAGCTGGTGGCTGAAGTAAGGCAGCTCCAGAGGAGAGAAACAGATGCTGGAAGAAGTATTCAGGCCAGAGCACACAGAGATGTGAGGGATGCTTAGAACTGGTGACCGGGAATGCTGAGCTGCAAACTTCTGCTTTTTCTGAAGGATGGTACCTTTGACTGGCATACTCTGAAACTGGCTTGGCTTGGTAGAGAGAGGCAGGGTTATTTGTTTTGGGTGTTTTTAAAGGAAGCGGGACTTAATGGCAGAAAGCCTCACTCTGTCACTTGCTCACTCATGGGCTCAGGAAATGCCAGGCCCACCAGGGCCTTAAACCGTGGGTGGATGTAAGCCAACTCTGGGAGTCAGAGTCCCACAATGAGACATGTGCCTTCCAGGGCCCCAACATCTGGGACACCATGATGGAGTGTAATATGGTACACTGTTCTGGAACTGCTACATGGAGACTGAGAGCAGTGAACCCCAGATGCTGAAGGAGAGAGATGCTGCAAAATAGTGACTCTGAAACCCACAGGTGCACATTCTGAAGAAGATGGAGATCTGTTTGCATGGCCAGCTTAAGTACAGAGAAGAATATGAGGAACTTTTGGTCATGGTTTTGGTCTGTAGCCTTTTGGGAAGCAAGGTAAGTTCTAGGTCTCATGGGAGAGAAGGGCTCAGAGCAGAAATGCTCTCGAGACCCCCAAGTCTGGAGCCCTGTTAATAAAAATCTGTTTTGTTTAACACAAATCATTGAATCAAGTGAGTTCAAGGTGCCAGGAGGCCAAAGCCAAGTTTGCATGGTTGCTCAGGGTCTTTTTTTATATCAAGAAAAAAATGTATGCTGGAAAGCAAACTTTTTTCATAGTCTGCCTTCCTCAAAGGCAGTATCTTTAAAAGCCTTTCAGTTTTGCTTATTCATTGACCTGACTATTGCAGTACTAAGGAGCTAGTCCTAGATGAGCACAGCATTTGAATGCCAAGAATATTCACTGGAGCATCATTATTAATATGGAAATATTAGAATCAACTAAAGTTTTCAAATAGAAGGCTGGTTAAAACAACTGAGGTACATCTATGCAATAGAATTTTGTGCAATTACATAAAATGATGACAAGAAAGAAAATCCTTTAGAAACAAGTCTCTCAAGGGCAAGTTACCAATAGTTAACAGGTTATTTTTAATTCATTACAACATATAAAGTAGTGAGCTGTGGGAGTCTCAACATTTTATTCCACAAAGCATAGATATACTAGTTTAAACCTGAAAATCATTCTAAGAAAGAGGACACATGACAGCTATTCTTCCCCAAACAAACTTCCATAAAGCTCCTATCAATGGCCCAGCTTTCAGCGAAGCTATATTCTGATGTGTGCCATAGAACAAACCACTTCCAAAAGGTATGACAACAAAAAAATACATAAAGTAATTTTTCAATAAATCATTCTTATTTATTGAGGATGCTTACCAAAATAAATACTTTACTGGGTTGGCCAAAAAGTTTGTTTGTTTGTTTTTTCCTTGAGATGACTCTAGTAGAGCTTAGTTGTCTTTGACTTCATTTGAAATAATTTTGTTAAATTGTATTGTGACAGCTGTCATATCAGCATGCATTTAAAAATAACTTACTAAAATTGGTGAATTTTTGTGAAGCCATTTTAATATTGAAGATGGGAGCAGTATATAACATTCTCAGCATGTTATGCTTTATTATTTCAAGAAAAGTAAAAATGCAATTGAACTACAAAAAAAAAAAAACCATTGTGCCATGTATGGAAGAGGTGCTGTGACTGATCAAACATGTCAAAAGTGGTTTGTGAAGTTTTGTGCTGGAGAGTTTTCACTGGATGATGCACCATGGTTGGGTAGACCAGTTGAAGTTGATAGCAATCAAACTGAGACATTAGTTGGGAACAATCATATTATACCACATGGGAGATAGTTGACACATTCAAAATATCTAAATAAATAAAGTTATTGGTGAAAATTTTAAAAATGTGTTTTTTATTTTATGGAAAAACTACTTTTTTCCCCCCAGGAGTGAGTCTGCTACAGAAGCAACAGCCAGGTCAAGAGCCTCACCTGCCTGCTGAGGAGTGTGGACCTTGCAGAGTGAACATGCAGAGGCTCTGAAAGGTTTTTGGTAGAGGAACAGAGGAGCAAGACTATGGGCCGACCTGATGGGAACTGCACTGTTCACTGCAATGAATCCTGTAAGAGGTGGCTTGCAGTGGCTCTGACCTACGGTGGTGGTAGTTGGGTGAGATTTAGCAAGTGACACTGGCAGGACTTGCCCAGTGCTGGAGGCCCTGAGGGGCCAGCTGCTCTGCTGTGAGAGGGATGCACCAACCCAGGATTCGTGGCACGTAATCAGCCTCAGCTGTGATGACAGCCCTCTGCCACCACAGCACCCCCCAGCAAGAATATGGCTCTGTCTGTAGTCCAGTGTGCCCCCAACTCTTCCAGGTAGATGATACATAGTGGGACAAGGTTTCATGAGGTAACACCCCTGAGTTCTGGCTGGTGGCAGAAGGAAGGAGATTCCAGCAGCACAGTAACAATCCTAGTTCTCGTAGGAGGAGGATACGGGTCATCATATCATTATCTGTTTGAATATCTACCTCTGTCACCAAGCAGCCAGTGCCTGTGGCTGAGATGATGTCTTTATTCTCTGCCAAAGGCAATACCTACCTCAGTTCTTAAACTGAGCTGTGATGGGCCCATGGCTCCTTCATTTTTTTCAGGGTTTAATTTCTGTTTTGAGGACACTTAGTCTTGGTTAACTCAGGAGTCTTGTCCTCTTTCCCCTGAAACACACAAAAGTGTGGCAGGTGAGGCTTTGTAGGGTGTGAGGCAAGGTCAGGCCCGGGCCTCGGGGACTTCTCTGATCCACTCCAATCAACATCCAACATCCTTGAGGAACCCCAGAGAGCCAGAGCCTGGGCCATCAGCTCCTTGGGCTGTGCTAACCCATCCACAGTCCTCTCTGCTTGGATATTGACCTGCTTGCTTCCCCCTCACAAGCCCAGGGATCATTCCATGTGTCCTGATGTAGAGCCCAACCCTCCCTCTCCCTGACCCCAAGACTGACGGGATGAGATTTCTCATGGTTTCCCACCACCACCAGGTGTGGAGGGGTCAGCCCAGAGCTCCCACACCAGGCTGAACCATTGGATTCTCTGGTGAGCTCAGGACAACGTCCCACCCTCCACTTGGGCAGGAGCAGCACTTGGTCCATCTGCTTTCTGGTGGCCATGTAGTACCTGGGGCTCTGTAATCCCCTTCCCATGGCTTCCTCACTGCAGGGCTGTGAGAGGCCGGCACAGGTCCCCTTCTCAATGACTTGTGTTTTGGGGTGTCTGCAAGGGACCTGTTATAATAAGGGCATGTGGAGAGGAAAAGGCAGGACAGTGAAGAACTGGTGGAGTAATGGATGGGGCTCTAGGGCCCTGAAAGGGTCTGGAATGGAGCACTGGGGCCAATGTAGGTGGCGACATCAGAATAAACAGACATGAGGAAGGAGCTGTGACAGGACAGCAGCCATTGGTGGCTTGATGGGGTGCAGGCTTTCTGAGGCATTTGATTAGGGACAGAGCAGTACCTAGAGAAAACAAGGGGTCACTGGATTTGTGAGGTGAGTTCCCTGACTCCAGTTCCCCAGGTCCCTCAGCCCCAGTTGTTGGGTTCATGGAGTCCTAGGAAAAATCATTTAGTCACATGAGGGAGGGTGTGGGTTTGGTCCTTTCCATGTCAGGTTTCCTGAGTCTGTGGTCAAGTGCTAGGGAATTTCCACCATTGTCCTGGGAAGTCTCAAAGTCCTTCCAGAGATCCAGAGAGCAGAAGACATTTCTGCCTGAGTGACAAGTGACCACACAGAGGAATCCTCCCTAACTGTGGTCACTGATCTTTCTCCTGGACCAGGACAGGGAACTAGGGTGAACAGGGAGGCTTGGGGCCTGTGCCTGGCTCACTGTGTCCTAGCACACAGCCCTGGGAGGACTCAGCTCTCTGGGCCTTTGCTTCTGGAGCAACACTCCAGAAGGCTATGCCTGTTCATTCCAGGAAATTGCTGAACCCAGACATCTTCCAGGCACCCAAGTTCAGGGACCAGCTGAGCCCCTTGACCCTCCTATGGAGGAGCTACTAGGAGAGGGTGGATGTGCCCAGGAAGGAGGGGCCACTCTGGAGCACCAGTCAGCCCAGCTCTTAGGCAGCCTCCCTGGGCAGCAAGCGGGCCTGGATGCAGCCCCAGCCCAGGTGACTCAAGCTGTAGGAAGGCCATGCTCTGGTTCTGGGCCAGGCACTGCCTCCCACAGTCTCCTTACATTTGCTGATCCCTACACTGCACACAGTTGTGCTGTAGGCAGGCCCTCCAGATCACTCACTCTAGAATTCTCTACTCTGAGGTCACAAAGACATCCCTGAGTTAACAGAGGCTGACATATGAGATTCTAGAACCCCACGCTTGGGTCAGACTCTCATTCTCTCTCTGCATTGGCAGCGATGAAGAAGAAACGCGTCTCTTTTGCTCCTATTCCCATACCACGCTCTCCCACTCCTCTTTCCTCTGCCTCTTCCCTCTCACTTGTTACCCTCTCCCCCTGCCCTCCCCAGGCCACCGGTTCTGGGCCTAGGCCTGTCCTTCTCCCTGCCACCCCTCCTTGCCAAACCAAGTTCCCATCTGTGGTCAGCAAGCCCTCTTCTTTCCTGGCAAGCTGCAAAGCCACCAGCCTCCACGGGTCCTCTGGGGTCCCCTGCACCCCATGCCCTGTCGATCCCCATTCCTCTGCTTCCCTCCCCCTTGCTCAAGTGGTCTCCCACACTGCTAGTCAGTGTCCTGTCCTCCTGAATCCCCCTCCTAGTCCTTTTCTGGCCTCTGGCCCCCTGGGCAGAAGGTTCGCTGGCCTTTCTCCACCTCCTGTGGAGTCGCCACTTCCTTCTATCTACCCTCCCTTGGGCCATCCTGCAAACTGTCCCAGGGGCCAGGAGTCCCTGCTACAGCAGAGAACTCAAAGATTCAGATGTCAAATACCTGCTGTGCACAGGGACCAGGATATGCTGGGAAATGGCCACAGGTAATCCTGGTGGGACCCCCAGAAACCCATGAACTCTCCACTCCCCACCATCTCCACAGTGGGTTCTTAGGCATGTGGGTGTCTAGCCCATGTCACTGGGTGGATGCCCCTTCTGGGCATTGGTGGAGGAGCGATGGTGCCCTGTGCCTGGTGTATACCCCGCTTCCCAAACCAGCCTCCCTGGGATAGAGTGACTAGGGTCCCTCTGACAAAACAAGGACTATCTGGTCTGGGGGTGGGGGGAGGGGACTGTGGCAGTGGGAAGAGAGGTGAAGCCCTGCTGTAAGGTATTGGGGCCTAAAGGCTGGGGGAGGTCGGGGACCTGACTGGGGCAAAGCACCCTGTCCACTCTGGTCCTGGGCACTCAGTGGGCAGTTGCTGAGCTCTGCAGTTGCACCGGCCCTCAGCTTCACTGGGTCAGGGCCATGTTCCTGCAGCCTCCCTGAGGTCTGCCATAGGCCTCTGGGGGGTGTGGGAGAATGTTGCACTTGGAGGTGAAGGCTGTCTCCCGAGGCCCCTCTGAGACCCTTCAGGACCTCACGTCCCATACCATCCTTCTCTCCCTCCCTGCAGGGCCCAGGACAGCCAGGGCTACTCCCGTTTCCCTTCTCTGACACCAGCAAGGGGAGCCGTGACTGGTGGCAACTTGGGAAACCCACATCTTAACTCTTCTGTCTACCCAGCTGACCCAAGTCACTTGAGAGTAGATGGCCAAAAATTGGCAAGTTTCCCCCGTGGCCCCAGGAAGGTGAGTCTTGGGAGTGCTGAGTGAATGTAGGGTGGGGGAATGTTGGACATTCAGAAACCACACAGGTTGTCTGCCCCTTAAGGGGGCCCACCTGGGCTGGCTGTCCTGACCACAGCCTGCTGTGCTCAGGGTCCAGAATGATGCTCTCTTTTGTCCCCTGTAGCCTCCTCAGTTTTAATCACCACGTTCGGGCCTGGTGAAGTCGTGCACTGAAGACACACCCTGTGACTGCTGCCCCCTCACCAGGAAGCACAGCGTTTATAGGCCAGGGGAGATGGACCCCTCCTGCCTGTGGCCCCCAGTTTGCGAAAATCATCAGGTGAATGCAGCCTGCCAGGACCCCAACCTCGGGTTCTGCTTTCTAATGCTGAGAGCAGATGGGCAGCCAGACAGACTTTGCAACCTTCTACACAGGACCCTTCCTGAGCAGTTATCCCCCTTCCCCTCTCTGTTCATCTGATGGGGGTGGCCGGTAGGTCCCACCCCAAGTGAAGCCTTTGTGGGGCCCTGGTCCAGGCACAGGCCAGAAGCCAAGTAAGAACTCCCTGCCAGAGGCTCCAGCGTCCCCAGGTCCAGCATGGCAGGACTGGAGGGTGGGAGGACTGGCTGGCTCTGGGGCTGCCTCCCAGCTGCAGCCTGGGTGCTGTCCTGTCAGAGAAGAGTCATGGCCTGATCCTGCTTCCAGAAGAATGACCATTTCTTCTACTCTTACACCTGACTTCTGGCCCCAAATTCTTCCTGTCCATTTTCCCTTAACACACACAGCAGTCCTCCAAATCAGATATGGGTCACCTTGGTCCACGCGAGACCACACGCTGCTCTGCACACCTGATTCCTCTCCATTTTTGATGGCGTAAATGGGCACATTTGGGCCTGTGTTACTGCCAGAGACCCACAGACACTTGTGCTGTGGGGTCCAACTAGCCCTTGGGTGTCCTGGTCAGTGACTAGGAGACACCACTATGAGTGCCTATGGAGCCAGCAGTACAAGGTCCAGACTCCTGCAGCCTGGGGGAGGGACCCAGGAAGCCTGAGGATACATACTGTCCTTTCAGGACCACAGAGGTAGACAAATTCTATGAACACCTCCCTGGACCACACCCACACTTTGCGTTTGGAAACTCCTCTGAGAAACATCTGGGGCTCCAAATAGCCCCAATCTTGAGGCTCCTGCCTTTTGTTCATGAACTGAGGCTCCTCCAGACACCAACATCTCAGACAGGATGGACCAAGCACAGAGCTGAGCCTTGTCTACACAAGAAACCCATGACCCAGCTCCTTGGGGCCATGGGACAGGAGCCTTGTCCCCTAGAGCTCCTCAGTCCCCAGCCCAGGGCAAAGGAAAGACTGGTTCTCAGAGGCTCAACCCAGGTCCCAGGGCTGCAGGGCAATGGAGAAACCTGGAGAAGAAGCTTTAGGGAGGGGTCATGGTTGACTCATCCCCTCGCTCTTCATTTGCAAATTTGCCCTCTCAAAAGGTGCATCTGAACTTCAAGTAGAGAGGTGGGAGCTGTGCCGTAGCCAACTTTCCTTCTCAAGTGCTCCATGTGGGCAACGTTTTATGGGCTCTCAGAAAGACCAGGCCTTTGTGTCAACAACAGAAGCTGTTACTTAACCAAGACCTAGAAGAGGTTCCCACAAACACGTGATCAGACTTGGAGGCTTTATTTCTTCCCACCCAAGAAGGATGTCCTGCAATTTCCTGAAGGAAATGAAAAGGAGGCAAGGTCATAAGACCTCAGGGAGAGCTCCAGGCTGCCCCAGGGCCAAGGAGGGAGGGCGGTGGAGGGGGGACCCAGAGCCCCCTTGGAGCCCTGCCTCTAGGGGTCCCAGAGACTTCCATATTGCCCAGAGCTAATAGAATGGACCTCATGTTGAGCGTAAAGAGGGCTGGGGATCTCCCCTGACTCTCCTTCTCACTCCAGGCTCCCAGCACCAGTCAGCCTTCCCTTGTCTTTCCTCCAAGTGTAGAAAATAGTTGTTAAAACTATTTCACAGAAGCACAGGCAGAAGGCCAGGGTATGCGGGGCTGACTGGATCATTTTCTGGTAACCTGGTTACAGAAAGTTAATTTTGATTATTGTTCTTAATGTGTTTTATAATGAATAAACAGTGTCAAATGCTCTTTTGTAAATAAAGTTGATTCCATCTGAAGCCCATCCTGATGGCTTCACTTCCTCAAGCAGCAGCTCAGAAGGCCCTGGCCTGAGCTTTTACATTACCCACTGACCGTCAGTATGAAGATGACAAACCAAATTTTAGAGCACTCACACATCTGGTGCTTCTTGGTGCGTTTTCTCTTTTCTATTTGGTGAACCAACAGCATCTGTGCTGCATAGTTTACAGACTTTGACAAATTATCAGTAATGTTCTAGATGAGACCTGTGTCACACAATTTTTCTTTCTCAATCAGCCAGGGCAAGACTTTTTTCAATGGCTTCCATTTTGACCCAGAATCCACGAAACAGTCAGTTGATAATTATTCTATACTATATTTTTTATGGAATGCTAAGTCATAAGGCCCAAACTAAAACCAGGCCCATCTTATTAAATTAAATTTATTCAAAACTTTTTAAAATTTGTGTTTAATTTGTTAACACGTGTTTTAAAATGTACCAATAAACTTAGGAGACTGGGGAGACCAAGGGAAGGAAGACTGGGGCACCATTTTTTGGCAAAGGAGATCCAGGTCAGTGTGGACTCAAGAGTCACCACTTCTAATCCTTTACATGGAAGCTAAGAGGAATCATCATAAATATGGTCTCCTTGCCACATGGCCTCCAGCCAGACCACCAATAAGCCCCTGAATTCGCCAACACTTATTTTCTGTGTGTTTGATTATAACCATCCTAGTGTGTTGGAAGTGGTCAAAGTATCCCCTTTTGGTCACAAGCCTGAGATGTCCTGTCATCTGTTCTGATGTTGCCCTTTGGTCTCATGAGGCCACCTAAGGCTTCCATTCCCCTGTAAGCCAGGTGAGCCTGTGTTTCTTCACAGCTAAGTTGGCAATCCAGGGACTCACAGGTGTAGGAGAGGAATCCTGGTGTACACTAAGCATGAGGTGAGCTGAATGTTTGCAAAATGAACTAAATGAAGAAACAAACAAAAAACCTCAAAAAAAACCAGACTTTTCCAGCATATGGCCCACTCACAATGTCTTGAGAGTACAGAAAAACAGGTGATATTAATTTAGGGGAGAAATGTGAAATACTTGAGACAGGTGACCTTTAGGACTTTTGAATCCTACACTATGTGTGTGGAGAGGGTGACCTGCCCCAGGCCTGGGGCGTCCAGGCCTCCTGAGAAAACCACATCAGTAGGGGGATCAGTATTCCTGGACCAGCCCCATGAGGGAAAATTTGCAGCCAGCACCTGTTGTTTAGAGTCTTAGTGGCATAGAGACCAAACCTTGGAGCTGGGGACCCCAGTGACAGAGACTGAGAGTGTCAAGGGTGAGAATGACCACTCCCTGTACATGAAAGACACTTAGAGAAATGCTAGTTTACACAATGGCCAAGAATCAAATCAGATTCTTTCTTCATCCCTCTGTTTCAAGCTTCTCTCAAACTCCTGGAAAAACCAAGGCACCAACAATGGAGCTTATGTGGGGAGTTCCAAGATAATTTTCTTTATGCTGGTGGATGGTTTTAGTTATGGTTACTTTTCAGGCTTGGCAGCCAAGCAGAAGTCAATAGCATTAATTAAATAATGTAGGTTTTCTCTCATGTTAGCTTCACACCATGTAAAGCACCACCAAAGTTTGGAAGTGGAGAAGTTCCACCTGGTGCATCAGGGGAGGCTGAACAGATGAGGGGGAATTTTGGGGGGACCTCCCTTAAAGGATGGATGGCACTGAGATGGAGGAGGACGGGCAGGGAGGTGAAGGTGTGTCCCACAGGCACCTGTGGGCGGCTGAGCCAGGAAACCAAAGGTGAGTGTCCCTGAGTAGAATGGACTTCTGGGATGAAGCTGTAAATATGAAGTGTATCCAAAACTTTATGTCACAAGTCTACTGGCCAAATTTTAAAACTTTGAGGTTTGGGAGCAGAGATCACTATTTCTTGGGCCTGTTAATTGTGAGATTTCTCCCATAGTTACTCTGCTGAACATTTGCCAGAGCAAGTTTTCCACTGAGGCCAGTGGATGTTGTTCTCTGAGGTAGGAGCAGAAGGTTCTGGGGGCCCCCAGTCCCCCCAGGCGATAAATATCACATTTATCCCCACCCCCCCAAAGTTTCCCAGTTTCAACAATTCATTATAATTGTCACTCTATCATTGGTTATCATTTATTTTTTTTAGTAAAATTTACCATTTTAACAGGGTGTACAATTTGATGACATTCAACATATCCTCACTGTTGTGCCACCGTCACCACCATCCGTCTCCAGAACTCTCTCCATCTTGCAAGACTGAAACTCTGTGCTCACTGGGTATCAGCGCCCTACCCCACTGCCAGCTCCTGGCAACCCCCACTCTACTCCCTGTCTCCCTCTGCTCTGGGTCTCTCACGTGTCTGTGATCAGTCACACGGCCTTTGTCTTTTTCTTACTGACCTTTTTCATTTAGCATAATGTTTTGAAGATTCATTCATATTATAGCGCATGTCAGTTCCTTCCTTTTTAAAGCTGGGTAATATTTTATTGTGCATATGTGTATAAATTCCATGTTGTTTATCCATCCAACTGTAGACACACGCTCAGTTGTTCTCAGCTGTCGGCTACTGTGAACATGTGTCGTGTCTCTGCTCTCAATTCCTTTCAGTTCAGGAAGTGGACTTGCTGGGCCATGTGATCGTTCTCTCTTTAATTCTTTGAGGAACTTCCATACTGTCTCTGTCAGTGGCGATACCATTTCACATTCCCATCACAGGAGCATAAAGTTCCAATTTCTCCACATGCTCTCCCGTACTTGCTTTAAATAATATCATCATCATCATCATAATCATCTTCAGGGGTGGGTTTGAAGTGGAATCTCACTGTGGTTTTGACTCCATTTCCCTAATGAGTATAACGTTGAACATCTTTTCAGGTGCTTAATGTCCATCTGTATCTCTTTGGAGAAATGTCTATTCAAGTACTTTGCCTGTTTTTTAATCAGAATGTTTATTTTGTTTTTATTTTTTGTTTTAGGAGTTCTCTGTGTATTTTGGATATTAATACCTTATCAGATATGTGATGGATTTTGTTTTACATAATTCTGAAACTTTTGTTTCTTAAAAAAATTCAGAGATATATAGAGTCCCCCAACCGGGCTTTTACTTAAATGACTCAGTCTGAAAGATAATTTAATTGTATCACTGAAAGTTAGATACTATCTTTCTTTCAGTCTTTCAAGGCCAGGGAGGTTCACTTGGGATCTGGGCAGATGGAAGAAAATGCAAGGAACCGTGGGAAGACCTCACATGCCTTTATTCATAGGTGGGGTGATCCACACATGCTGAAAGCGGCATGACCCACAGAGGGAAGCCCCAAGTCCCTTATACAATAAATGTACACAAAGCCAGCATGGTGCCAAAACATTGTACAACACAGTGTGATTCTGTACATGTGGGCCCACTCAAGGCTATGGGAATACGGTTTATCGGACCCTGTCTCAAGGCTATGGGAACACTGCTAATCTTAGTTAGCAGTGGACATCTGGGTGAGGAAGCTAGACCATTGCTATTCACCCTGTACCATCTTCAGATTTATCTAGTCTAATGTTACAAATTCAAGTGCACCAAGCAATTTTACAAAGGTTATAATTCTAGTAAAATATAATCTCTGTTTTTCTGCTTAATATTCTTATTTAAATCTTTACATTATTTGTTGCACTACAAAAATATAGTTTTTTTCTTAAAGTTTTCTAGCTAAAACATTCTCTCTCAACCATTGGTTCACTTCCTGATTTAACTATTCAAAAGCTGTATATTTTTATTTTATTTTTTAAAATTTTGTATTGTTGTTCAATTACAGTTGCCCACATTTTTCCTTATTACTTTCTGCTGCCCTAACCACCCTCACCTCCCACATTCAATCTTCCCTCCTTTTGTCTTTGTCCATTGGGCCTGAATACAGGTCCCTTGATTTGACTGTTCCCTTTTTTTCCCCATTATCTCTCTCCCCTCTCCCCTCTGGTCACTGTCAGTTTGTTCTTTATTTCCACATCTCTGGTTCTATTTTGCTTGCATGTTTGTATTGTTGATTAGGTTCCACTTATAGGTGAGATCATATGGTATTTGTCTTTCACTGCCTGGCTTATTTCACTTAGCATAATGCTCTCCAATTCCATCCACACTGTCATGAAAGGTAGGAGTTTCTTTTTTCTTTCTGCTTCATAGTATTCCATTGTGTAAATGTACCACAGTTTTTTGATCCACTCATTTACTGAGTTGTACTTAGGCTGTTTCCAGCACTTGGAGACTGTAAAAATTGCTTCCATGAACAATGGGGGCACAGGTTGTTTGAATTGGTATATCAGGACTCATAGGGTATAATCGCAGCAGAAACTGTATGGTCAAAAGGCAGGTCCAATTTTAGTTTTTGAAGTAATTCCACACTGTTTCCCATAGCGGCTGCAGCAATCTGCATTTCCACCAACAGTGCACTAGGGTTCCCATTTCTCCACTTCCTTGCCAGCACGTCTTGATTATTGATTTGTTTATGTTGACCATTCTGACTAGTGTCATGTGGTAACTCATTGTGGTTTTAATTCACATCTCTCTGATGGCTAGTCATGCTGAGCATCCTTTCATATGTCCATGGACACTGTGTATGTCCTCCCTGGAAAAGTGTCTGTTCAGTTCTTTTCCCCATCTTTAATTGGATTGTTTGTCTTCCTGGTGTGAAGTTGTGTGAGTTCCTTTTATATTTTGGAGATCAAACCCTTGTCTGAAGTATCATTGGCAAATATATTTTTCCATACAGTTGGTTCCCTTTTAATTTTGTTGATGTTTTCTCTAGCCATGAAGAAACTTTTTATTTTGGTGAAGTCCCAACTGTTTATTCTTTCCGTTATGCCCCTTGCTCTAGGGAACATATTGGTGAAAATATCGCTGCATGGGATATCTAAAATTTCCTGCTATGCTCTCCCCTAGGACTTTAGTGGTGTTGTGACTTATATTTAAGTCTTTTATCCATCTTGAGTTTATTTTTGTTTATGGCGTAAGTTGGTGGTAGAGTTTCATTTTTTTATATTTAGTCATCCAGGTGTCTCAACATCATTTGTTGAAGAGCCTATTTTTACTCCATTTTATGCTCCTGCCCCCTTTGTCAACTGCTAATTGGCCATGGAAACTCGGGTTTATTTCTGAACTCTCTGTACTGTTCCACTGATCTGTTCTTAAGAACAGATGTGTCTGTTCTTATGCCAGTACCAGTCTGTTTTGATTACAGTGGCCTTGTAATATAGTTTGATATCAGATATTGTGACCCTTCCTACTTTGTTCTTCTTTCTCAAAATTACTGAGGCTTCAGGGTTGTTTATGGTTCCATATAAATTTTTGAAATGTTTGTTCTATTTTTGTGAAATATGTCATTGGTATTTTATTTTATTTTATTTATTTATTTTTTTTAGAAGGGAAGAGAGGGAGAAAAACACCAATGTGTAGTTGCTTCTTACACAACCCCTACCAGGGACCTGGCCAGCAACCAAGGCATGTGCCCTGACTGCAAATCAAATCAGTGACCTTTTGGTTCACGGGCCGGAGCTCAATCCACTGACCCACACCAGCCAGGGCAATGTCCCCCCCCACCTCCATTTCAACTATAATCCATAGAACTTAATTACATTTACTCTCAAAGTCATTGGTATTTTAATAGGGATTGCACTGAATCCGTTCATTGCTTTGGCTAGACACTTTGATGATGTTAATTCTTCCAATCCATGAACATGGTATATGCTTCCATTTATTTGTGTCTTCCTTAATTTCTTTCTTCAATGTTGTGTAGCATTCTGAGTACAGGTCTTTTACCTCCTTGGTTAGATTTAATCCCAGATACTTTATTTTTCTTGTTGCTACAGCTAATGGGATTTTCCCCTAATTTTCTTTCCTGATATTTCATTGTTGGTGTACAAAAATGCCTTTAATTTCTGTGTGTTGACTTTGTGTCCTGCTGTTTTGCCAAATTCACTTGGCAGGTTGAGAAGGTTTTTGATGGAGTCTCTAGAATTTTCTTTATACACTATTAAGTCATCTGCAAACAATGACAGTTTTACTTCATCCTTTCCAATTTGGATGTCTTTTATTTCTTTTTCTTATTTGATTGCTGTGCCTAGAACTTTGCATACTATGTTGAATATAAGTGCTAAAAAGTGTACACCCTTGTCTTATTCCTGATTTTAGTGGGGAAGCTTTTAGTTTTTGCCTGTTGAGTATAATGTTGGCTGCAGGTTTCTTGTATATGGCCACTATTATGTTCTCTCTACTCCTACTGTGCTGAGTGTTTTTATCATAAATGGGTGCTGTACTTTATCAAATGTGTTTGCCAAATCTATTGATATGACCGTGTAATTTTGGTCTTTACCTTTTTTATGTGATGTATTACATTTACTTATTTGCAAATATTGTACCATCCTTGTACCCCTTGGATGAATCCCACTTGATCATGGCGTATGATCTTTTCAGTGTATTGTTGGATACAGTTTGCCAACATTTTGTTGAGAATTTTAGTGTCAATGTTCATCAGCAATATTGGCCTGTAGTTTTCTTTCTTCATTGTGTCTTTATTTGGTTTGGGAATTGGGATGATGCTGGCCTCATGAAAAAAGTTTGAGAGTTTTCCCTCTTCTTGGATTTGTTTGAAATAGTCTCAGAAGGATGGGGGTTAGCTTTCCCTTAAATGTATTGTAAAATTTCCCTGTGAAGCCATCTAGTCCAATGCTTTTGTGTGCCAGGAGATTTTTGTTTGTTTGTTTGTTTTTTTATTGCTTCAGTTTCACTAGCTGTTATCACCACTCTGGTCAGGCTTTCTGCTTTTTCTTTTTTCAGTTTTGGAAGATACCATGTTTCTAGAAATTTGTCCATTTAACCCAGCTTTTCAAATTGCTTGGTATAGTGTTATTTGTAGTAATTTCTTTCAATCCTTTGGTAATTTCTGTGATATTGGTTGTATTTATTTTCTTTTACTTCTGATTTTATTTATTTGGGTCCTCTCTCTTTCTTTTCTTAATGAGCTTGGTTAAAGTTTTGTTATATTTTTTACCTTTTAAAAAAACCAGCTCCTGTATTTATTTATCCTTT
This sequence comes from Artibeus jamaicensis, assembly GCF_021234435.1. NCBI lineage: Eukaryota > Metazoa > Chordata > Mammalia > Chiroptera > Phyllostomidae > Artibeus > Artibeus jamaicensis. The sequence continues at coordinate 6,360,965 of NW_026521249.1, read as the reverse complement.
GAATCATTCTTTTAGTCTTTATGTCATTTAATTCTTCTCTGATCTTGGTTATTTCTTTCTACTTGCTCTGGGCTTTTTTTTGTTTGTTTGTTATTGTTCCTCCACTTCTTGTAAGACTAGGTTGTTTATTTGAAATATATCTATCTTTTTTAGATAGATGCTATGAACTTCCCTTTCAGGACTGTGTTCACAGTATCTCATAGGTTTTGGACTGTTGTGTGTCCATTTTCATTTGTTTCCATAAAGCTTTTGATTTCTTTCTTGATCTCATTATTAATGCATTAATTGTTTACTAGCATGCTACTCAGGCTCTATGAATTTGAAAGCTTTTGAGTTTTTCCCTTGATGTTGGTTTCTAGTGTCAGGCCCTTGTGGTTGGAGAAATGCTTGATATGATTTTAATTTTCTTGAATTTGTTGAGGCTTGTTTTGTGTCCTATTGTGTGGTCTATCTTTGAAAATTTTCCATGTACATTTGAAAAGAGTGTATATTTTGCTTCTTTGGAATGAAAAGTTCTGTATATATCAGTTAAGTCCATTTGATCTAGTGCATTGTTCATTGCCACAATATCCTTGTTGATATTTTGTTTAGAAGATCTATCCATCATTGACAGTGGGGTGTTAGAATCCCCTAGTATAATGGTGTCACTATCTATATCTTTCCTGAAGTCCTCCAAGGTTTCCCTTATATATTTGGGTGCTCCTATGATGAGTGCATATGTGTTTATACTGTTTATGTCTTTGTGATAGATTCTTCCCTTGATAATTATCAAGTGTCTTTCTGTGTCTCTTTTTATGGCTTTTGTTCTGAAGTCTATTTTGTTTGATATAAGTATTGCTACCCACATTTTTTCTTGTCTATTTGCTTAGAATATTTTTTTCATACCTTCACTTTCAGCCTATGTAGGTCTTTTGTTAAGAGATGAGTCTCTTGTAGGCAGCATATTTTTAGGGTCATGTCTTCTTATCCATTCAAGTACTCTGTGTCTTTTGATTGGAGCATTTAATCCATTTACATTGAAGTTTATTATTGATAAGTACTTATTCATTACCACTTTCCCCCTTTGTACCTGTGTTCCTGTCTCTTTCACTCTTTTTTCACCATCTTCTTAAAACAGACCTGTTAGCATATCTTGCAATGCTGGTTTAGTGAGGTGTATTCTTTTAGTTGTCTTAATCTGGGGTACTCTGTATTTCACCTTCTGTTGAGAACTTTGGTGGGTAGGGTAGTCTTGGTTGCAGGCCTTTGCTTTTTATTAATTGGAATATTTCTTCCCATTCTTTTCTGGCTTGTAGTATTTCTCTTGAGGAGTCAGCTGCTAGCTTTGTCGGGGCTCCCTTGTATGCTATTTCCTATTTCTCTCTTGCTGCCTTTAAGATTCTCTCTGTCTTGGAGTTTTGCCATTTTAAATATAATGTGTCTTGGAGTGATCCTCTTTGAGTTTATCTTGATTGGGACCCTCTGTGATTTCTGGACTTATGTGACATTTTCGCTCATCATTTAGGGAAGTTTTCCATCATTACATTTTCCAAACAGGTTTTCTATTCTTTGTTCCTCTTCTCTTTCTGGTATCCCTATTATATGAATAATATTACATTTCAGGTTGTCCTGTAATTCCCTGAACCCCTCTTTGTCCTTTTTGAGTCTTTTTTTTTCCTTTTCTTGCTCTTTCTGGGAGTTTTGTTCTACTTTGTCCCTCAGCTTGCTGATTCAGTCCTCTGCTTCATCTAGCCTGCTTTTGATTCCTTCTACTGTGCTCTTCAGTTCAGAAATTGTATTCTTCATTTCCTCCTGACTTGTTGATAGTTTTGATGTCCTTTTTCATGCTGAGGTAGTTCTCAGTAAGTTCCTTGTAGCTTCCCTGTAGTTTTTTGTGATTCTCACTGAGCTCATTCAGCTTCTTTATAACCATTGTTTTAAACTCAGTGTCTGATAGTTTACTAGCCTCTCTTCCATTTAGCACTCTTTATGGGGATTCCTCCTGTCCTTCCAGTTGGGGGTTGTTTCTCTGTCTTCCCATTTTTTTTTTGAAGACTCATCTTGATTACTTCTGCTTCTTAAATTGTTCTGTTTTGACTCCCTGTCTTTGTGGTATGAACCTCTATGGTAGAAAACCTGTGTGATTCAGTGGTGCAGTTTCCTTGATCTCCTGAGCGTGATGCTTTGGGGATGCCCTTTATGCTGTTTATGTTGGCTCTCGGGATGTAGTTGAGTTCTGATTGTTGCTGGGTCATTCTTTGGTGGGTCCTTTTCTCCAGCTGGTTGACTAAATTTCACTCCACCACATCTTGTATGCTGTTGTGCAGGTGCTTCCAGAACAAAACCACAAAGCCCAGGAAACAAATCCACACCTGCAGGAATAACCGCCCTCCCCACAACCCCACTAACAACACCAAATGGACCATATTATTAAGGGTGTAAAGAGATTAAGACTATTATAATACTATAAGATGACCTACTGAAAGAAAAATGATTTTGAGAGGGTAGAGTGATGAGCACTAATAAGAGCAGGGAATCATAGCAATGCAAAGAGAGACAGTAAAATTTACATCATAAATAAAAAAGGGAGTGAATAAGGTAGAATGAAGTGGGAAGGGAAGTGTATAGTATTAGGTTTAAACATAAATTTAAAGAAAAATAAAGTGAGAGAGAGAAAGAAAAAGGGGAAAAAGTAAATAAATAATAACAAAAATAGGAACCAAAGTAGAGATAAAGCTCCACCACAGCTCTATCAAGAACAAATGAGGTAAAATTAATATAGGTGGGATGAAAAGAAAAGGAAAGAAAGAAAAAAACTTAAGAGATGTTTAGGGAAAAGGGAAATGATTTCGAGATGGTAGAGGGAGAAGGAATACTAAGAGTGGGGAATGAAAAACAGGCAAAAACAGGGAAAATTAAAATTTGAGACTTAAAAAGTATAGGAGAGGGGAACAGCAGAATGAGATTTGAAGTAAAAAATAGTGAACATCTAGAGATAAAATTGAAAAAAATGCAACAACAAGTATGCTATCCACAATCAAAGAACAAAGATTGCTAAATGTGGAGAGAAGATGCAGGTATTTTCAGAGAGGGAAAAAGAATGTGAGATGACCATTGACAAGAAAATTGGTTTTGAGAGGGTGGATGAAGGAGAAATAGTAAGAGTGCAAAATGGAAACAAATTGTAGCAAGAGAGAAGACAGAATTTAAAACAAGAATAATAAGAAAGAAGAAGGTAAAATGGGGTAAGAGAAGGGAGGGGCAAAATATGTCAATTGAAATACACTACACTATAAAATCTAGCGAGTTAATATGCACAAACGTGAAGGACAAGAAATGAATGTTAACAGCCTATGCAGGAAAGAAAACATCACAAATCATGGAGAAGACTACGGTGGATTTCATCTCGATAGCATGTAGTATTTAGATGCTACCTGTTTTTTCTTTCTGGGTCCAACTCTGGTGATGTCAGATGGTGCCCCAGCCTGGCCTCAGGCAACAATTTGAGACTTTCAGGGATCTACTGTCTGTGGTTGACTCCTTCAGTTGTTAATCTAGTAATTTTGCACTTAGCAGTCGGAATTAAGCACCACTGGCTGGGGCAGGGTTCTCCCTGGGTTCAGAGCTATTAGTTGCCCTCAGGCTGCTGCTGCTCAGAGGGAAGTGGACTGCCTGAGCAGGCTGGCTGCTGCAGTATGGTATATGACTCAGCACCAGGATCCCGGCAGCTACTCTTTCAGTTCTCTCCCCAATGCCTCTGACTCGTCTCTCCTCAAGCACCTCCAGTCCTTTCTGCCCAAACCCCCTTTGCCAGAGCCCAGGGTAAGTGGCTACAAATGAAAATTTATGCATTGCTCCTATAAATAGCTCTTTTTGTCTATGGCCATCAGTCTCTGGCAAAGGGCAACCCTGCCGCTTTTCACAGTGGATGTCAACTGAGTACTTTTTGGGCTCCAATGCTCTAGTCTGGGAAATCCCAGCTTAGGGTTTAGACCCCCACTTCTCATGGGGATCCAACTGGCTGTTTACACGTCCCTCTGGTGCCTCAGCTGCGGCCTGTGGATGCCCAGCCAGCCCTCTCAGGTCTCTACTGCACTCCTCACCAGTGACATTGTAAAAGGTGAAAATGCAACCAAAATGCAAGAAAAAAGACTTTTTGACAAATCAAATAGTTAAGGAATAGCTGTTACCTTTGTTTTTGGCAAAAAATCCAGAAGGAGTTGTTTGTTCAGGTCTTTTCTAACAATATAACAAAATCCTATCAGCTGCAAATTAAAGAATGGTGATCTTTCTGCTCACTGCTGTGAGAGATGGAAGGAAAGCAGGCAAGATACAATTAACCCACAAATGATATAAGTGTGTAAGAAATGAGTAAAGGAGGAAACATTTTAAAACACACCCTGCTGTTACCCAATTAGAAATTTTAACTCTTTCATCCCCAAACCTTCCCAACTGACTGTACATGCTTCTTGCCTGAGTATTCACATGGAGGGTTCCATGATGCATGTTAGCATCTTAATTCAATCATGAGTTAATAAAACTACCAATTATTGAATATTATTTTTACTTAATTTTCTTATGAGGTGGTAATAACAGGGGCTATGGCAGAATAACTGTGTCTAGGGAGCATGTGCTTCTTAATAGATGTTACCTTGAAGTGCAGCCTTAGGTACATAAATAACGACAAGGCACAATGTGGATGCAATGATAAATAATGGGCACATACTGTGTATAAGTAAGTGGTATCCTTTTGACTAGACTGTCAATTTACTCAGACCATGACCTCTTCTTTATTCTTCTTATTCACTGTTCTTCCCTAGCACTTAGCAAAGTTTCCGATCCCTGGTGTATTCAATAACATTTGTTTAATTCAGCTGAAAATGAGAGACACTACACTCTGGGAACATCTATTCAGGAGCCATAATTACAAAATTATTGAAGTACACCTTTCAAAATGGTTCTATAAAAGTTTAGGTGATTTATCTATCAGTCTGTATCCCAGCAGGAAACAGAAAACAAACCTGAAGAAGTATTTTAAAGTAAATTTAATGATCAGACTATGTTCAGAGGTGTTGCAAGAGGGGAGGAACTACTGAAGGATGTTGAGGCACCCAGGGAAGGCATCAGTTGCAAATCCCTATTGCACTTATGCCTGAAGGGGTTGGGAAGAAAACAGTGTTACAAGCCCAGTGAGTTTTTGAAACTACTGCAGATCTTCTTATATCCTACTGGTGCCTTCCACTAGCCAACATAAACAATAAGCCAAAGAGCAATGGAGACCAAATGGTATGACTATAGAGATCAGATCCCCATGACATAAAGCAGGGCAAAGAAGGGTGGAGGATGGATTGGAAAAAGAGGGGCAGCAGCAGATGGAGACTAACCACCACAGGGGGGAAATAGTCCTTTGAGGCATGGCAGTCAGCGTGAGGGACCATTACAGGAATTCAATATGAATGAATGAACAGATAACCTAGACTTGTAAATAAGAGAGAAATGAGCCTATCAAGTGTTAAGTAAGCTTTTCTAAACCTTACAAGAACCATGTTGCACCATCTCACATTTCCTTCATTAAAAAAAGAAATGCTAAAATTGAAACCATATTTATAAAAAAATTTTTAATTAGGTAAAATCATTTTGTTATTTTTCAATATTCTGTTCCGTTAAAATAAAGAAAGCTTTTGCCTCTAGCAGCCTAAAGCCAAGTATCAGTCTATAGTTTTTAAGATTGAAAGCCTCTGAGACCATCATATTCTGCAGCATCTTACCCTTCTGAGGCCCATGGCCACTCCAAATATCTAGGACAACAACATCTGGGGCTAAAACACAAGAAGCTTCTCACCTGAACTCGAGACCCATATATTCTATTGTCTATTCACCATCTCCATGTAGATGCCAAAGGCAATTTTAGTTTGTTAAAAAATATTTTTGTATAACTTATTGATTATGCTATTCCAGTTGTCCCATTTCTTTTCTCTCTTTTATTACCTTCTGCCCTGCAACCCCCATCCCTCCAGCATTTCCCCGCCATCCTCAGTTCATATCCATGGGTTGTACATATTATGCTCTTTGGCTTCTCCATTTCCTATGCTATTCTTAATTTACCCTGTCTATTTTGTACCTGCCAATTATGCTTCTTATCCCCTGTAACTTCCCCCTCATTCTCCCCATTACCCCTCCCTGCTGATTAGTATTTTTCTGTGATCTCTGTTTCTATTATTTTGTTCCTGCCCTTGCTGGTTGCTTGGTTTCTTTTTGTTTTTATTTTAGGTTCAATTGTTGATAGTTGTGAGTTTGTTGTCATTTTACTGTTCATAGCTTTGATCTTTTTTTTAGATAAATCCTTTTAACATTTCATATAACAAGGGCTTGGTTATAATGAAATCCTTTAATTTGATTTTATCTGGGAAGTATTTTATCTGCCCTTCCATTCTAAATGATAGCTTTGCTGAATAAAGTAATCTTGGATGTAGATCCTTGCCTTTCATGACTTGGAATACTTCTTTCCAGCCCCTTCTTGCCTTTAAGGTTTCTTTTGAGAAATCAGCTGATAGCCTTATGAGAACTCCTTTGTAAGTAACTGTCTCCTTTTCTCTTACCACTTTTAAGATTCTCTCCTTCTATTTAATCTTGGCTAATATAATTATGATGTGCCTTGGGGTGTTCCTCCTCAGGTTCAACTTCTTTGTGATTCTCTGAGTTTCCTGAATTTATAAGTGTTGTTTTTTTTTTTTTAATAAAGAAATAATGAAGTTTTCCTTCATTATTTTTTCAAATAAGCTTTCAATTTTTTGCTCTTTCTCCCCTCTTTCTGACACCCCTATGAATCACATGTTGTAACATTTAAAGTTGTTCCAAAGGTTCTTAAGCCTCTTCTCATTTTTTTGAAGTCTTGTTCTTCATTCTGTTCTGGTTGAATGTATATTTCTTCTTTCTGTTCCAAGTTGTTGATCTGAATCCCAGTTTTCTTCTCTTCAGTATTGGTTCCCTGTATATCTTTATTTATTTCACTTTGCATAACCTTCACTTTTTCCTCTATTTTGCAGCCATACTTAAACCATTTCTATGAGCATCCTGATTACCAATGTTCTGAATTCTGCATCTGATGGGTTGGCTATTTCTTCATTGCTTAGTTCTATTTTTGAAGCTTTGATTTGTTCTTTCATTTGGGTCATATTTCTTTGTCTTGTCATGCCTGTTATGTTGTAAGGGGCAGAGCCTTAGGTATTCACCAGGGCGGTACAACACATGTCACTGCGTTGTGGTGCTGTATGTGAGCCAGGGGTCTAAGAGGAAACAATGCTGCTTGTTGGGCTCTTGCCCCTCTTGCTCCTACTGTGGACAGCTTCTTTTCAAGAAAGTCACATGGCAATCTTCTTTTCCTCCATGAGGTCCCAGCTCAAATGTCTGTGTATCAAGTGATACCTCCTCTAACCACCCTGTTTTAAGTATTTACCCCCACTCTCACTATATTCTCCTTTCAGGCTCTTCTTTTTTTCTGTCCACATATATCATCATCCACAATCTATAGGTTTTTATTTTCATTTTTATATTTTCTCTTCAACACTCTTCCCCGCTCCCAGGCATGAAACTCCAATGTGATAAACTTTTCCAGCTGGTCCCTTGCATCTAGCTGTTTGCCTGGCAGATGGTATGCACTCAATAATTATTAGATGAATGAAAGATTGAATGAATAGTAGATTAACAATGGTAGTAGAAAACTGAGTAAAATTTCATTTTTGTAACTATTATTTGACTTCTCAATTTTTGTTCAATAATTTTTAATTTTTAAAAATTTATTGGGATGACATTGGTTAATAAGATTATATAGGTTTCAAGTGTACATTTCTATGACACATGATTTGTATCACCTTATGTGCCAACCACCCACAGTCAAATCATCTTCCATCACCATATATTTGGTCCCTTTTACCATTTATTACCCCCTAACTACTTCCTTCTGGTAACCACCATACTATTGTCTGTCTATGAGTTTCAGTTTTGTATCCTACATATGTGTAAAATCATATGGTTCTTAGCTTTTTTTAACTGACTTATTTTATTTATTATGATGTTCTCAAGGTCCATCCATGTTGTCATAATGGCTATATTTCATCTTTTTTATGGCCGAGTAGTATTCCATAGTATGTGTGTGTATGTAATATAGATAGATAGATAGATAGATAGATAGATAGATAGATAGATGCCACATCTTCTTTATACAATCCTTTTTTCTAGAACACTTTGGTTGTTTCCATGTCTTAGCCACTGAGAATAATGTTGCAATAAATATAAAGGTGCATATATCTTTTCCAATAAATGTTTTCAAATTTTTCAATAGATACCCAGAAGAGGGATTGCTGAGTTATATGGTAACACTCTTTCTTCTTATTTTTTTTTAGGAATCTTAGTGTCTGTACCAGTTTACATTCTCACAAATAGCGAATGAGGATTCCTCTTTCTCCACAGCCTCTCCAATACTTGTTATTACCTATCTTGTTGATAACAGCCATTCTAACAGGTATGAAGTGATATCTCATTGTAGTTTTGATCTGTATTTCCCTAATGGCTAGCCAAGTTCAGCGTCTCTTCATATATTTATTGGCCATTTATATGTCTTCTTGGGAAGATATATAAATGTCTGTTAGGTCCTCTGCCCATTTTTTAATTGTTTTTTTGTTTGGTATTGAGTTGTATGAGTTCTTTGTATATTTAGGATACTAACTCCTTGTCAGAAATGTTGTTTGCAAATATCTTCTCCCATTTTGTTGGTTGCTGTTGGGAACTGCTCTACCTGTTTCAGGAATTGTAACTGCCTCCCATGGCTAAGACTCAGTGAGCAACCTCTGGAATTCGAGCTACTTAGGAGCTCGAAGGAGGCAAAGCTTGTCTCTGGTAGCAAACGCTGCCTCTACTTACTCCCCTGCCCCCAAAACATGGTCCATAGTAGATTACAGGTACAACTCCTCAGAGGAGGGGCAACCTGAGCCAGACACGATCACGTGGGAGGCCATCATAGAAGGACTCGGGGGCTGCGACAAAGAGGAAGTGATGGACCCTTGCCCCCCTGCTATTCTGATAGCCCGAGTTCCTGTTTCTGTCTGGGAGAAGCACTTCCTGGCTCTAATCCACTTAAGCCTAAAAACTGATGATGGGGAAGGCGGTGCCGCCCTGAGCTAGAAAGGGAGGGTTCCCCAGCTGATCAGGTCTAACAAAGAATATGTAAAAGTCCTGTGAAACCTGCTTTGTTTAGAATGCTCTCATTTTAAATGATAAGGGTCCAAGCAAAAACTTTGTTCCTCAAAGTTTTATGGCATTAGTTATCTGACCCTGACTGAGAATAAGCCCTCGTAGTTCTTTGAATGCTGTCTATTGTTTGATCCTTACCACTGGTATTCTTGTGCATTAAAACCCAATAAAGGCCCCTTGAGGAAGGGGCTCCTGGCCTTTTTCCTCTGAGAAACTGGCCACCTCTCTTCCCCAAGCAGATTATGTCTTGGTAGTGTTACTTTCATCTGTGTTGGACGAGGGGACTTGAGGGCAAAGTCGTCCCCACAGGTTGCCTTTTTGTTTTGTTGGCAGTTTCTTTTGGTGTACAGAAGCTCTTTAGTTTGATATAGTCCCATTCATTTATTCTTGCCTCTTCTTCCTTTGCCTTTGGGATCAGATTCATAAAATTTTCTTTAAGATCAAGGTCCATAAGTTTAGAACCTCTATTTTGTTCTATATGATTTATTGTTTCAGATCTTATATTTAGGTCTTTGGTCCATTTTGAATTAATTTTTGTACATGGGAACAAACTGTATTCTAGTTTCATTTTTTTTGTATGTGCCTTTCTATTTTCCCAGCATCAATTATTAAAGAGGCTTTCTTTTTTCCAATGTATGTTTTTGGTTCCTTTGTCAAAAATTATTTGCCCACATACATGTGGTTCTATTTCTGGGCTCTCAATTCTGTTCCTTTGTTCTGTGTGTCTGTTTTTCTGCCAATATCATGCTATTTTGATTATGATAGCTCTATAGTACAATTTGAAATCAGGTACTATGACACCTCCAGGTTCATTCTTTTTTTCTCAGGATTGATTTGACTATTTAGGGTCTTTTGTGGTTCCATGTAAATCAGATATTTTTCTTCTTTTAAAAAAAATGTCACTGGGATTTTGATGGGGATTGCATTAAATCTGTATATTGCTTTGGTTAATATGGACATTTTAACTATGTTAATTCTTCCAATCCATGAAAACAGAATATCTTTTTATTTTATTCTCTCTTTTTCAATCTCTCTTAATAATGCTTTGTAGTTTTCAGTATATAGGTCCTTCACATCATTTGTTAACTTTATTCCTAGATATGTTATTCTTTTTGTCACGATTGCAAAAGAAATTATTTTCAATACTTTTTCTGAAATGTCATTGTTAGTATTTATGAAAGCAGTGGATTTTTGTACACTGGTTTTGTATCCTACAAATTTTCTTTATTTGTTTATTGTTTCTAATAGTCTTTTGGTTGAGTCTTTAGGGTTTTCTATGTAAAGAATCATGGCATCTGCAAAAAATGACACTTTTACTTCTTTCTTCCCAATCTTGATTCCTTTTATTTCTTTCTCTTACCTAATTACTCTGGCTAGGACTTCCAATACTATTTTGAATAATGCCCTGGCTGATGTGGCTCAGTTGACCGAGTGCCTGCCTGCAAACCAAGAGGTCACTGGTTTGATTCCTGGTCAGGACACATGCCCGGGTTGTGGGCTGGGTCTGCAGTAGGGGGTGGGCAAAAGACAACTACACACTGATGTTTCTCTCCCTCTCCTTTGCTCTCCCTTTTCCTCTGTCAAAAATAGATAAAATCTTTAAAAATTGCACACCATATTGAATAAAAGTAGTATGAGTGAACATCTGTGTCTTTTCTTGTTCTTAGAGGAAAAACTTTCAGTTTTTCACCATTGAGTGTGATATTGGCTGAGAGTTTGTCATATATGCCTTTTATTGTGCTGAGGTACTTTCCTTTCATATCCATTGCATTGTGTGTTTTAATCATAAATGTATATTGTATCTTATCAAATGGCTTTTCTACATCTATTGATAAGACCATGTGATTTTCATTTTTTGTTTTGTTAATGTGGTGTATTACATTGATCAATTTGTGTATGTTGAACTATACTTATGCTCCTAGAAGGAACACCCCCGATCATGATGTAGTACTTTTGATGTATCGTATTCAATTTATTAGTATTTTCTTTAGGATTTTTGCATCTGTATTCATCAGAGATATTGATCTCTGGGTTTTATTGGGTGTGTATGTGTGTGTGTTATCCTGGCCAGGTTTTGGTATAAGGGTTATGTTGGCCTCATAAATAGCATTAGGAAGTATTGGCACTTCTTCAATTTTTTGGAAGAGTTTGAGAATAGGCAGCAAATCTTCTTTGAGTGTTTGGTAGAACTCACTAGTGAAGTCATCTGGTTCTGGACTTTTATTTTGGAGGAGGTTTTAGATGGCTGTTTCAATTTCCTCACTGTTGATTGGTCTGTTTAGTTATTCAAATTTTTCATGATTCAGTCTAGCAAGGTTATATGTTTTTAGGAACTTATCTTTTTCTTCTTGGTCATTGAATTTTGTGGCATATAGTCTTTCATAGTATTGTAGCATGATCCTTTGTATTTGTGTGGTATCTGTGGTAACTTTTCTTTTATTTCTGATTTTGTTTGAGTCTCTTCTCTTTTTTTGTTAATGGGTATAGCCAGGAGTTTGTAGATTTTATTAATCTTTTCAGAGAACCTTTGTTGCATTAATTTTTTATACAGTCTTTTTGTTCTGTTTCATTCAATTCTGCTCTAATTTTTATTATTTCCATTCTTCTGTTGACTTTGGGCTGGTTTTATTCTTCTTTTTCTAGTTCTTTAAGATGTAATGTTAGGTTGTTTACTTGAGATTTTTCTTAAGATAAGCCTGTAATAATACAACCTTCTCTCTTATTACTGTTTTAGCTGCATCCTAGAAGTTTTGATAGGTCATATTGTCATCCTCATTTGTCTTACATTTCTTTTTATCTCACCTTTTTTTTGTTTTTGTTTTTCAGTTTATTGCATGAAGGAATTACACTAATCCAAGTTAAAAAAAACAGACCCTAAAATGTTATATTATATAAGCTGTGAGGTTTTTAAACTTGTGACAAGGGACAGAAGGGAAATTCTACTCTTTGCAAGGAAATCCTCACCTAAACTTCAGTGAGCCCAAAGCACTTAAAACCCATGAACCTTTAGCTGGTTGTCCTTAGCCAGTCCGGTCTCTGAAAGGAACTGGCAGGTGTGCTAGCATGGTTCACCCTGTAGCTTAATGACCTCTCCATATTCTGGATGCTCAATTACTGTACCATTGCAGGCATATTTCTTCTTAAATGCTTTTATTAGTTTCTTTTCATTGTATTCATCATTGATCCCTTGGAAGGTAAGAAGGGTCTTCCAGCTGTTTCTCCTTTGAATTCTTACATGGATATAATCCCCAGTGCCAGCAGGAAGCAGATCACCACCTTTACTTGCATCATCAAAGGGGTTGAAAGAGGGGAGGTTATGGATAGCAGACATGCAATACGGTTCCTTTGCTTTTGCAGAAACAGCCTGCAGAAAGCTGTGGCAGAAGAAGGCAGTCTGGAGGTACTGGATGAAAGGAAGCAAGGGAGCTCAAGGGGGAGGTTGCTGAGTCCTTAGAGGCAGCTCAGTGATTGGGGCTGGTCTCAGCTTTTTTCTTCTTTGACCCAGTCATTTTTAGCAGTATGTTGTTTAATCTCCATGTACTCGTGGGGTTGTTTTGTTTTGTTTTAATTAAATCAGTTTATCTCTAAAATTATGTTTCACTAGAAAGTAAACTCATTCCTCAATTTATCTAGATCAAGAACAAGCAATTTTTCTCTTAAAGGGCAAGGTAATAAATACATTCAGCTTTGCTGGCCAAAAGTACTCTGTCACAGCTACTCAATTCTGCCATTGTATTTCTAAAGTGTTCATGATCCTGTAAAGCTACTTACAAAAGCAAGCTGGGGACCAGATTTGGCCCTGAAGCTGTGGTTTTTCAACCTCTACTATAGATAAAACCCCACAGGTTTATTGCTAATCCTGGGGTACGGGTTCCCACAAATCACTAGCACTGCCCAAAGGTGCCAATGAAATCAATATTTTAATACACTGGACTCAACGACATTTGCAGAAACCAACTTGATTCTTTCTCACTGCCCTCCAGCCTGTTCTAGGTACTTTCTTTTCTCTCCCTTAGGTGAAATCTTAGAGTGGTCCCACAGCTTTTTCAGCCTCTCTTAGATGCCTCGGCCCGCGAGGCAGTCAATGGGGTCCGCCGATATACCTGTAACGGATGAAGGGGGATGGGACAGGAGGCGCGAAGAATGGCAGCAAGACAAAGGATTCTGATCAAGCTGCAAATTTTATTTCAAAATGGAGGGAGTTATATAGAGGAGGGCAGTGGAGGAAGTGCAGTGATAGGGGGCTTCGGTGCTCTAGCCTGCAATTGGCCGGGGGTGCATGGCGGGCCGTGAGGCACTGATTGGTGTGCCACCCGATGTAGGAGGGGAGGTTCTATGGCTCCTAACCGCAGCATCCTGTTATTCAGGCGCAACCTTCAGGTCTGATTGTATCAGCCTGTTTCAGGCTTATCCCAGCCCCCAACACTTAGATTTTTTTTTTCTGTATACTTTGAGATAGCAAACAGTCCACTACAATATTTTAATCATATAGTTCCATTTCCTATACAAGTTCTCCCTTTTCGTCATCACTGTTCTCCTCACTGAATCCTCTGGTCATTACAGCCTGTACCACCCCTCCAGCCCCCACTCTACTCCAGTTTCATTGTAGTCGCTGTGGTAATTTTGTTAACATATACGTCATACAGCCTCATGTTTTATATCCTTTCTAGTGGTTGATAAGTTCTAAACACTGTAGTCCCCAGACTGAGGAACCTCCCTCACCTCCCTATATCTTGTCTATTGGAAAGTCTCGTTGATTGTACTCTGATATCATCCATACTTCTCCCTCTCCAGTGACTATGCTGCAGTACAATAATCACCCACTTCTGTGAGCTGACAAGGGCCCTAAGTGTTTACATCATTCATTTCCTCTTCACCTTCCCCTTGAGTGTATTATTCACTCTACAGCAGTGAATAATAGAAAGAATAATCTTTCTGATCCTCCCTTCATACCAACCCAGTCCTTGCTCTTCAAAGTCCCTTTAAACCCTTTACTGACTTGTCATTTGCTCTTAGAATTAAGACACAACTTTTTATGATAACATCTTAAAGACAGCATCTGCCTGATATGACCCTCTCAACATTCCCAGGCCCACCTGGTCCTGAGTTAGGGTATGTGGTAGAACAGCTGCAACTGATAAAAGCTACAGGAGCTGTCAAGAAGGATAACCATACCCCCATTGGATCTATGGCCTAAAATGGGCAGAAACCAGCCCAATCCAACATGGTAATTAATTTACCTAACAGTAGTCTCTAATCTCATTATATGTTTATTGCATCACATTAGCATGCTAAAGACACACCCCACAAAAACAGAAAGCCCATGCAAAGATGCAAAATGGCCAACAGAGTTCCTCTGAGAAATGTCTACTTTTTTTCCCCTGGGTAGATCCTGAATATCTTCTCCCACATGGAATACCCTAATTCCTAATTAAATGAACCCCAAGAAAAAAAAATTTCCACTAAAAGGAGGTGACTTTATCTGTAAAATAGCCCACTCTCCAACTTACTATATCTCTAATAAATTCACTTCCACTTTAAAATCTATGCTGGCTCACAGTTGAATTCTTTACTGCACAAAGCCAAGAACCCACCATGGATGACAGATTCTTGGGTCTCCAGACCCTGCAACAGTTGCATCAGCACCACCCTCCCATCATTCATACTCTTTCAGCCATCCTGGTTATATTTTAAGTCCTTATACTCATGTCCCCTTCCTAGCAGAAGTCCTTCACATGCTGCTACATCTGTCTGTACATTCTTTTCTCTACATTTCCCTTCATTAACTAATTTTAAACCTTCCCACTATTACAGTAGGTAGTTATTTAATTAGTTATTAACAAAGTAAGGGAGTAAATGGAATCAGACATTAAGCCTAATTAACTAGGAAGCTGCATCAGGCATTAAACCTAATTAAGTCTGGAAGCTACTGCTTCCACACACTCCAGGGGACAGCCACATTGCTCCACCAAGAGGATTAACATCCCTCTATCCCTGACCAAGTGGGGAGGAAGGACTGGCTTTCTAATCTCTCCTGGGGAACAATCAGCTCCTTTCCATAGGTACTGGGGGAAGGGATAAACCAGTAAAGTTGAAATTCCTCTGCTGAAGCATATGCAGTAAAAATCCGATGTCCATGCAAAACTATGAGGCATGGCAGTAGGAGCCAAAATAATGATCATAAAGGGGAATTTATCCTGGGGAAATCTAGGAAAAAACTGGATAAGATAACAGCACAGAAACCTGGAAGGTCCAAGAAAGGGATTGGATAGGGGGAGGGCCCAGCACAAGCCCTTGAAAAATTAGAAAGAAGATTGTTTAGTCTTAAAGAGAGCTTACCCCTTCCCAAATCCAAGGAAATATAATCAGAGCTTAACAAAGGGGTACATTCACGTTCTCTCTCTCTCTCTGTAGCAGTGGCATGGGTTTCGTGTGGCAGCCTCAAAGCTGAATCAGTGCCTAAAGTGAGCTATACTACTGAGACTTCATATGCCAATTTGGGCTAATGGCAGAGCAGCTCTGGGTCCTGGACTTCCCCCTGAGCTTGGTGTGGCCCCAGAGGCCCCGCAGTGAGATAAAGCTGAGCCACCTGGTTGGGGATGAGACATCAGGCCCCTGAGGCAGACTTTCTTTCCACTCTAATAAATCTTGCCTCAAGTCCTCCTGTGCATGAGTCCCCAAAACACATTTCCGATGACTCAGTAAAAGAATACTATATCCACTAGCAACTCTACCCAGTTCAGTTGTCATCTTCTCCTATTTGACTTGAAAAACATTTTGAGATGCACTGATTGGTGTCACTCAGTGAGTCAGTCATCATCATACAAACCATAAGGTCACCAGTTTGATTCTCAGTCAGGGCACATGCCTAGGTTGTGGGCCAGGTCCCCAGTTGGGAGCATGTAAGAGGCAACCAACTGATGTTTCTCTCACTTATCATGTCTATTCCTCTCTTCTTTCCTACCTTGACCTCACTAAAAACAAATAAATAAAATCTTTAAAAAAATAAAATAAAATAGTTTAAGAAAGACATGGACAAAATAACACATTAACTATGTGTGTTTGCAGTTTCATTTGCTATTTTTCACTTAATTGTATCAGGTAAGGTGTTTTCATAAGTAACCAAAATTTTATATCAGACTGGCTTGAACTATCAAAGATATTTCTTAATTTATAAAATAGAAAATTTCAAAAGTGAGCTTTTTCTCTACCATCTCCCTTCTCTGAAGTTGGTCACATCTGCCCTTCACATGGGTTGCATTGTTCTCAGGCTCACTTCATTGTAACAGCAAAATAGGGCATTTCAGTTTCAGACTTTGCACCCTTGTGCTACTCTATCCAGAAGGAAATTGAGAGAAGACTTCTAGCTAAATTATTACACAGAAATCCTTAGTTTCATTCTCACGGCCCCACTTAGGAAAGAGGTCTCTTATTAGTGACAAAGTGGGTGTGCTGATTAGCTGAAACCCACGAGAGCCCACCCTGGATGCAGCAATAGCAGGTGGGGTTTATTCTTTTCTGATTCCAGTGGTGCTTCACTAAGGGAAGGGTTGGTTTTCTCAATGAAAGATCAGCCTGCTTCAGCAAAATGAGCAGAGACCTGGATGCCTGGAAGCTACCTACTGCATACCACAATGATAAACTGAACATTTCCCCACCTCATTTAATGTGCTAAAACATTACATTTAAAATCTTCATAGTCACTATGGTTTAATGTTCTATCCCATGAATCCCATGAATATAACACCTTAATTTTATTAGTTAGACAAGGAAGTCATTTCCAGTGTTTTGAAATATTACTTCAATGATTATTCTCCCTCTCTTCCTTTGCTTAGGTTCATCTTTCTCTTCACTGTATGCTCCTTATCTATTGTGAATAGCTATTATAAATAATACTAGATAAACATGCTTGTGCACAAGTATTTTTCCACCACTCCAGTTATTTTCTTAGAATAAATTTATAATGATAGAATGAATGGGTCAAAGGCCAAGATTGTTGAAATATAAATTGTCCTTCAAGGAGATTGTACCAATTTGTACTGTACAACAGATACTTAGTGTGCGACTGAGCTAGTTTTTTGACATTTTTGCTAATTAACACAACCCCTGTCATTCACAGTATCAAGTTTTCTGTCACTTCCATGCCTTTCTTTCTATTGTATTCTCAGCCTGGTTAACTCTATCTCCCTTCCAATGCTCATTACCCATCTCTGTCAGCTCCTATTCGATCTAAGTTTCAATCATACTTCTGGTATCTCACCAAATATAATCCATTATAATCATTTGCCCATTTGTTCTTCTCTTAAACTAAGCAGTGAATTACTTGAGGAAAAGTATTGTTTATTAATATTCAACCCTATAACCTCACTACTTAGCACTGTTTATAATGTAGGACATACTCAGGACTGTGTTTTAAATTACAGACATGTGGGACTTCCAGCCAAGATGGAGGCATGGGTAGATAACTTTGCCTCCTTACACAACCAAAAGAAGGACAACAACAAATTTAAAAACAAAAAACAACCAGAACTGCCAGAAAATTGAACTGTATGGAAATCTGACAACTAGGGAGTTAAAGAAGAAACATTCATTCAGACTGGTAGGAGGGGCAGAAATGGGCAGCTGTGATGGAGAGGATGCAAGACAAGGTGTCAGCTGGAGGACTGGGTAGCTCCACATTTGTAGGCAGATAAACCAGGAAGGACAACTGGGGAGTAAGACAGACTGTACAACCCAGGGTTCTAGCATGGGTAAAGAGCCTCAAAACCTCTGACTGTAAAGAACAGTGAGGGTTGTGGCAGCAGGACAAACTGCCAGTCTCACAGGATATTTCACTGGAGAGACCCATGGGGTCATAGCATGTACACAAACCCACCCATCCAGAAATCAGCACCAGAAGGGCCCAATTTGCTTGTGGGGAGTGGGGGAAGTGACTGAAAGTGGAGTGAGAGCCCACAAACATCAATGTTCCCTCTCAGACCCCTGCCTCACATACAGCACCACAACACAGTGATGTGTGTTGCACTGCCCTGGTGAATACCTAAAGCTCTGCCCCTTACAACATAACAGGCATGATGAGACAAAGAAATATGGCCCAAATGAAAGAACAGATCAAAACTGCAAAAATAGAACTAAGTGATGAAGAGATAGCCAACCCATCAGATGCAGAGTTCAGAACACTGGCAATCAGGATGCTCATAGAAATGGTTTAAGTATGGTTGCAAAATAGAGGAAAAAGTGAAGGTTATGCAAAGTAAAATAAAAAAAAATAGATAGGGAACCAACAGTGATGGGAAGAAAACTGGGACTCAAATCAATGGATTGGACCAGAAGGAAGACATAAACATTCAACCAGAACAGAATGAAGAAACAAGATTTCAAAAATACGAGAAGATGCTTAAGACCTCCAGGACAATCTTAAGCTCTCCAATGTTTGAACCATAGGGGTGCCAGAAAGAGAAGAGGAAGAGCAAGAAATGGCAAACTTATTTGAAAACATAATGAAGGCATGCTTCTCCAATATGGTGAGGGAAATAGACTTCCAGGAAGTCCAGGAAGCTCAGAGAGTCCCAAACAAGTTGGACCTAAGGAAGCACACACCAAGGCATGTCATAATTACATTACCAAAGATTAAAAATAAGGAGAGAATCTTAAAAGCAGTAAGAGAAAAGGAGACAGTTTCCTACAAAAGAGTTCCCATAAGACTATCAGCTGATTTCTAAAAAGAAACCTTGCAGGAAAGAAGGGGCTGGAAAGAAGTATTCCAAGTCATGAAAGGCAAAGACCTACATTGAAGATTAGTCTATTCAGCAAAGTTATCATTAGAATGGAAGGGCAGATTACGTGCTTCCCAGATAAGGTCAACTTAAGGAGTTCATCATGAACAAGTCCTTATTGTAAAATGTTAAAGGGACTTATCTAAAAAGAAGAAGATCAAAACTATGAACAGTAAAATGACAACAAACTCACAGGTATCAACAATGGAACCTAACAATAAAAAAATAAATAGATAGATAGATAGATAGACAAACAAACAAATAAATAATACAAACTAAGCAAGCAACTAGAACAGGAACATAATCACAGAAATGGAGGTCACATGGAGGTTTATCAACAGGGAGAGGAAGGGAGGAGAATGGGGGGAAAGGTACAGGGAATAAGAAGCATAAATGGTAGGCACAAAATAGGCAGGGGAAGGTTAAGAGTAGTATAGGAAATGGAGAACCCAAACAACTTATATGTATGACCCATGGACATGAACCCAAGGCTAATACTGGAGGGAGTGAGGATCTAGGGTGAGGGGGAAAAGGTGAGACAACTGTAATACCATAATCAATAAAATATACTTTTAAAATAAATAAATAAGTTGCAGACACATGGAAGCTGACCATTCTCATACATACTCCAAGGATGATCCATCAATCCCCAAGGCTTTGTTGTTGAGTTCAGCCTTGTTCTAGTGTGAGCCTCTTGTGGCTGTCACAGATCTAGAGCAGAGAGTTTCTCTCCAGAGTACCACAGGGCTTGACTAGTTATGAGAGGCCATCCAGCCAATTCTTTAAGTAAATTCTGTTACCTTTGGGCTTTAAAAGTAGCAAGAGATCATCAGATTAAGGAGATGAGGACTTGGAGTTGGCTGAGCTCTAAACCAGATGTCATTTCAATCTCTTTCCTCCAGGACCTTTTCACATCCATCATTTTGCTTGGCACATGTTTTGTTATTTGAAAAAGTGAGAGAATTTGAAAGTTAGAATGGGTGTGGATGAAGAAAGCCTGAATCACAAGCTAAGAAACTAGGAGCAAAGGCTATCACTCCCTATTTAGCCAATAAGCTACATTTGAGTCCCTACAAAAAGATGTAAGGACCAGAAACAGACAGGGCTGTTTCAGTTAGTGTGTTTGCTTGTTACTGAATTAAAGTATTGCAGAGACATTAGGGCATGAATGAGAGCCAGAGGGTGATGTGGCCCTGTACCTCTGAGCTCGAGCTGGCTTTGGGGCTGAGTGGTAGAAAGAGGCAGAGAGGTGAGGGTGAGGTGCTATGCCCATGGCTGCATGAAGTTCAGTGGGCAGCACTGACTCCTGAAAACAAAGTTGTTATTCACCCCCTTGGCAGTTGTAACAGTGAGGTCTTTGCAAGTGGCTGTGTAAGCAATGGAAGTGGGCAATGGAGGAAGAACCAGAGAGGATGAGTAGGGCAAGTGTCTTCTGCCAAATATAGCTGACAACATACCTAAGAACCCCTTTTAATGACTCCCTTCCCAAAATACACAGGGAGCTTTCTCCTCCTTCCTGTTCATTGGGTCCAAGCTTTTGGCCAGTGTACCCAGTGAGTCTGCGGCTGTGATGGGAAAAACCAATGTGTCTGAAGTCAAATTTTCAGCTGCTGTGGTCAAGGAATTGAGCAACACACACACATACAGAATAATGAAAACCAGTTTTACATTGTCAGATAAGGAAGTTACAATTAAGAAATATAGAATCTAAGCACAGACCTGCAAACCAGACAAGCGCGGTTCGATTCCCAGTCAGGGCACATGCCAGGGTTGCAGGCAGGTTCCCTGCAGGCCAGTTCCCAGCAGGGGACGCACGAAAGGCAACCATACATTGATGTTTCTCTCCCTCTCTCCTTCCGTTCCCCTCTAAAGATAAATAAATAAAATCTTTAAAAAAAAAGAAATATAGAATCTAATAAACCTTATAAAAGGCATACTTTTTATTACATTTCATTTTTCTGCTTTCCATAGATATTGTATGTTACAAATAGAAGGTACGACCCTCCACTAGCAGATTATGACTTGCTGAAAGCTCAGATCATGGTTAGCCTTTTTTAGCAATAAGTATTTTTAATTAAGCCATATACACAGTTTTTTCCTAGACATAACTCTATTGCACACTAAGTAGACCACAGTGCTATATAAACATAACTTGTATATCTACTAGGAAATAAAAAGAATTATGTGACTCAGCTCACTGCAGTATTTACATTATTGCAGTGGTCTGGAACTGAACTTGCCTTTTCTGGAAGGTACACCTATAGTGTCAGACTGAATTGGTTTCTAATAGATAAATAAATGATGATAGATGATGGATGACTGATGATAGATAGACTGATGATAGGTAGATAGATAGATAGATAGATAGATAGATAGATAGATAGATAGATGATAGATAGATAGATAGATAGATAGATAGATAGATAGATAGATAGACAAATAAACACAGGCATATATCTGTGCATCCATACATAGATTTCCTAGTGTTGCCTTTTGAGAGGCTCCAGTAGTAACAACACTCTGAAAGCCAGAGCTTGATTCCTTAATATTTTCCTCATTAAAAGAAACCAGGGCCTCTTGAAGAAATGTCTCTCTCCAGGTCTAGGGCAAGAAAAAATACAGAATGTTTTATGTCAGAAAATAATGCAATGTCCAAGAATAATGAAAACATCAAAAAGGCATACCAATCAGTTTAAAGGGGCACCTATATAAGGCCTAGGACAATTTGAGTATAAAAATAATTATGGTAGCATATCGTAGCCCCCTGGGTAAAACAGGAAGCCATTAGTGTGTGATGATAAGAATGAATAAATAAATGGAGGAGAAGGGAAAGGTCCACTCTACAAACGATTGCCAGTTAATAAATCTAGAAGGGATGATGGAGTTAGCCAATCCCCATTTGACATTCAGCCACCGTGGTAAGCAGAGACAGCAGAGATAAGGGGTTGTTTTCCCTCTCTTCTTGGTGAGGTTCATTTATCTCTTCACCATATTCACTTTATCATCCTGGATATTTTCTTGTCAGTATCATCTCCTTTCCATACCTTATAGTTATTTTTCAGTCTCCAAATGTGATGTCTTCTCAGTTTGATTAAATGGGACCTGCTTTTGAAGCTCTGCCCCCCTTCTCAGCCACTACCATAGCTTCTGTCATGGGTCTGGCCTGCGTGCTCTTTCCTCATACCCAGCCACAGCCCAAATCTATTTCTCTCAGAGCTGGGCAAAGCCAGATTAATTTCTGTATTATGATTAGGACAATAGATATGGTTTCCCCTTCTTTTTCTTCTAATAGCTTCTCATACTTGCCCCCATTTAATCTGAAATGCATTTCTTGTAATATTAGTGCAATTTTGGCTCCCACTCAGCACTTCCCCGGTTCCTTAGGAGTTAAAATAATACAAGTTGTCTAATACTCCACCCTTTACATAGAATGTGTTCTGCACCTGTTAGGAAGATGAGCAAATATGGAGGGGAAAACAGATGATCTAGCACAGTTTGTTTCCCTCCCTTTTTTCTTTCATGTCATTGATTTTCATGCCTTATCTTCACCATGGGAATTATTATTTTGATTGTAAGGTGAAGCAGTGGCCCAAAGATCGGGAGTGTAGCTGAGTTCTACCAGCACCACTTTTTTTTTTTTATCTTATGTGACCAATTTAATCATTTGAGCCTTAGTTTCTTCACTGAAAAAAGGGGGATTCAACCTAATAACTTCTTAGAATATGTTTTGTTTCTGAGTCCATGTGTCTATGATTTGAGCTTTAAATATTGGAATGGTTTTGAGTGTGGTCCTCAAAATTCTTCTCTACTGACACTAAGTGATTTCTTCAAGTCTTGGTTTTCTATGACAACGCTCTGCTAATTCCAAAAGTTTTTACCTCAGGCTCCCCTCCCCAGTCTCCCCTTTCTTCCCACCATGAGCTTCCCATCTCCAATGGCCAACTCTATGTCTTTATTTGACCGTTCGATAGACACTACAAACGATGTAGAGAAGAGAATTCTTCATGTGTCCCCTTTTCCTTCTCCAGTCTTTCCTGTCTCTGTAAATGGCAAAATCATTTGTGTAGTTTTTCAGATGAATAAATTTAATAAACTTTGTTGATTCTCTTTCTTTTGCTCTCCACATCCAATTTAATAGTAATTCCTTTTGATTTTCCTTCAAAAATATATTCAAGCAGATGACTTTTCAGCACTCTACCTCAGTCGTGACTACTCCCGATTATTTTTTCTTCTCCCATGACTTAGTACCATAGTCTTTCTTGTCCTCTTATGGCCTCTGATGAGCTTTTAAGTTCTTTCTGAAAACTGAAGTTTAAGTATATCATTCCCTTGTTTAAAATTCTTGGCAGCCTGCCAATATACTCAGGAAAATAATACAAAGTCCTTACTATGATGTAAAGGCTTTATGAGCCACAGCAGTTGCCTGCCTCTCACATTTCATCTTTCATTCCCTCAGCAACAGTCATTCTGGCTTCTGTGTACTCTTTATATGCTGGGGGAGACTGGCTACTGTTTACCAAACCTGGATCTTCTCCCTCCGGGACACACAACGAGTTGCATTTCCTACCCTCTCTTGTTAGGGGTGCATGTCACTGAGTTCTGGCCAGTCGAATAAGAAAATGTGGCTCATGCCATTTCCACACTTAGCCCATAGAAACCTTCCACATGGTCCAGTTCCTTCATCTGCCAGTGGGAGACAGAGGACTCAGGACCCTAGGCAGTGTGACAGCCACTAAAGCAAGGTCCCAGATCCCTGAGGCAACACCCGGAAAAACACCCACTCAACCCACACTCATCTCTGCTGAGAACAAAAAAATAGGCTTCTTTGTATCAAACCACTGAGTTTCCATGGTGGGAGTAGGTAACATTTATTAAAACAGTTGGTCTCCCCTAACCAAAGCATGAACTAAACTCCTTCCTAAGTCACTTACTTCCTCTGCTCGAAAACTTTTCTCTGTGTTCATATGTCCTACTTCGTTAGATCTTTGCTTACATGTCACCTTTTCCAAGAGGCCTTCTCTAACTACTCCTGTAAATAAAACTAGGCTGCTTCCATTCCTGCCTATTACTCCCCTAAAGTTACAGTAATTTTATTCGAAGTGCTTTATTATCGCCTGCTATTGCATATTTCATTATTATTCATTTTTTGTATTTCTGACACAAAAATATAAAATCTATGAATACAGTATCAGCTGTTTATTTTTTTCATTGTTGTATATTTTGTACTCAATTAGTGCCTAGTAGTACACAGTAGGAACTTTATCAGTGGTTGAAAAAATGAATGAATTTTAGCTGCTCTTTAGCAGGATGGCCCTGCTTTAGCTGCCACTGTCACCACAAACCCAATTTCCTCACACCCCATTTTCAGATACACAGTAGTACCTGTCTTGTCACTTTCTATCACTTGAGCTTTTGCTTCCCTTGTCTTACCTCCAAATGAGGCAGCACACCTCCTGAAAGGCAATATTCTTGTCATGGCTTTAAAAGTTGAGAAAAACAAAGGCAAACTCCAAACATAAGAATCTATACCAGTCTTGGAGCCTGATAGTGAGGAGTGAGAGCACAGCAGCCTCCATGGACTCACACTGAGACTGCCCCACAGGAAGTGTCCCCAGCTCTCACGGTCAAGCAGAACTTTCCACTTCTCTCCAGCCCTTGGTTAAGTTTTTGGCTTGGGGCCCTTTGGAAAGAATGCTGGTATATGCTGTCCTTTCTTATTCTTCTGGGATATGTTCCAAGGCCCCCAGTAGATACCTGCAACTACAGATTGCATGAAACCCTAAATATACTTTGCATTTTCCTATACATACAGATCTATGATGAAGTTCAATTTATAAATTAGGCACAGTAGGAGATTAACAATATTTAATAATTAGGTTTGCAGGAACAAGTATAAAGGACACATGGACAATAACAAGGGGGGTGGAAATGGGAGGCAAGTGGGGAGGGTGGGCTGAGATGGGGGTAAAAGGCAGAAAACTGTACCTGAACAACAATTAAAATAAAATAAATAAATATAAATAATTTAAAAACTGTATTTAATAATAAAATGAAACAGCTATATATTTCTCAAAATACCTTATTGTACAATACTCACCCTTCTTATGATGATGTGAGATGATACAATGCCTTTGTAATGAGATCAGTTGTATTTGCATTGTACCAACTGCAAAACGAACATAAATTTTCTTTTTCCTTCACAATTTCACAGATGGAAGATTTATTCTTGCCATAGTTCCGGGCAACTTCAGCACATGATGTTTTTCTTTCCTTATTAAGTCAAGAGCTTTTATCTTTTCACTTAAAGGGAGTACTTGTAGGCACTCTCTGGCATCTCTGAATTGACAGCATCACTACTCTTGTACATTGGAGCCATTATTCAGTCAAACAGGCATTACTTGAACACAAGTACTGTGACACTGTGACAGAGAAGATGACTAAGAGACTAACTGGTAGGGCATATGTACAGTGTGAACATGCTGGACAAAGGGGTGGTTCACGTTTCAGGAAGGGGGGGTTGAGGTTTCATCACGCCACTCAGAGGAGCACACAATTTAAAGCTTATGAATTGCTTATTCTGAGGATTTTTCTATCTAATATTTTCTGAGCTTAACCTCAGAAATTGAATATAACTGAGGTTAACCACAGGTAACTGAAACCATGGGAAGTGAAACTTCAGAAAAGGGGTGCTACCGTGGGTAGGAGTCATACAGCCTTAGGTTCAAAGCCAAGATCTAACCTCATCAGGACCACCATTGAAAGTGGGTCACAATCATTAATTCAACAATATTTATCCAGTGTTTTCTATGTGCTACTTTATAGTAAATGGTGAAAAATTCACCAGATAGTTGTAGAGAATGCTACCTCAAGGAGATAGTAATCTAGTTGTAAAAATAGGCATCATTTCACATTTCTTTGGTTACTATTGTGATGAACTCCCTGATGGAGAAGGGCATTCTTTTTCTGTGATGGTTCACATCAGTCCCTAGTCTGTGGGGCCAGGAAACATTTTAAAAATATACCTGGACGGAAACCTAGAGGTTGAAAAATTAATCAAATCTGGGCAACAAGGCACGAGGTCACCCTCCTCAAGACGAGGGCGATGAGAGGGTGCAGGTTGAGCTGGGAAGGTGCCTGGCAGTATTTGGAAATGGCCCCAGGGCCAGAATGGCCAGTACACAGTCAGCAGCATGGAGACTGGTGGAAGGGAGGGGAGGGCAGGATGGGACTCATCTTGCGGGCCAAATTTAGGACCTTGGTGTTATACTAAGAGTAATAAAAAAAAAACAACACTGAAATGTTTGAGCATGGAAGGAGGGAGGACATAATCACTTCTGCATTTTGTAATGGTTGCTGAGGTTTCAGTGAAGAGAATGTATTATTAGAGGGACATGCACGAAAAGGGGAATGAACCAGGTATAAGCTCTTGCAAGATCCAAGTGAAAATCATGACTCAGTGGACTACCTGGAGAGAAACAGATGGATGTGAGAGATATTTAGGAGGCATATCAGTGAGGCTTCATGATGGATTGGGTATGGGTGATGAAGGAGAGGAGTACACACAAAAAGACACATAGGTCTCTCATTTGAGCAACTGGGAAAATGCTGCTGCCATTCACTGAAATAAGATTCACTGGAAAACAAGATAGACTGAGGGAGAAGATCATAACTGTGATTTTGGGCTGTGTGACTTTGCTCTGGCAGCTACTTGTTATCTGTGAGTCTTGACTCCATGTATGCAATGGTGAAAACGTTACTATCCCAAAGACTGGGTAAGAAACCTGACATAAGGCCCAGCAGAATAAATGCTCAGCAATGTCAACCCTGCCTCTTCCCTGCCTTTCTTTTATAATTTATTCAACACATATCAGTCTTCTAGATATGTGAGTATACCCACTAAGTCCCAACTTTCATGGAATTTAGGGTGGAGAGATGATAAAATATGTGGAGATCATTCTAGCTAAACACTAGGAAGATAAATAGAACAGGGTAAAGTGGAGAGGTGGTAAAAGAGACAGGGTACTGTTTTACATAGAACAGCCAAGGAAGCCTCTCTGGGAAGGCTGTTTAAGCATAGACACGTTGGAAATAAGGAAGCCAGCCATAAAAACAGTGATGGGAAAGATGGGTCCAGGCAGTGGGGCAAAGTTCAGACTCTGAAGTTCATTTCTCAGCTTCTTCTAGGGGCAGTGTAAGACATGTGTGGCTGGAACCCAGTGAGCGAAGGGTGAGAGGTAGGAGTTGATGAGAAAGAAGTGGCCAGGGCTAGACTATGTGAGGTGAGCGCGTTGGCTTTTACTCTGAGGGTAAAAGTGACATAGAAGCCACTGGAGGTGACAGGAGCCACATTCTGCAGTGCAGAACATTTTAGCCTATGGCAGAAGTCAGAAGCCTTCATCAACAGAACCAACTCTCTCTAATGCTCTCTTTCTTCTATTTCTACTTCAACTCTGTGAATGCACATAGTACAGCTGTAGAATACAATTCGTTTTTTTAAACGACATTTATAGAGCATTTACTGTTACTCTCTTCCAGGCCCTCCCACATATTTCAAGTGGTTCTGATAGCAGTCTCCTCTCATTACAACTTTGCTGGAGGTTAACCAGCCTGTTAACACGCTTGTATTTATTTCATTGGCTGAAATAATATTCAACCTAGGAAGTGGATTTTATTGCCTCTATTTTACAGATGAGGAAATTGAGGCTTAGAGAAGTTAAGTAACTTATGCAAAGTCACACGGACAAGAAATAGTGGAGCCAGGACTCACCAGATGTGCCTAGAACTTTCTGCCTCCAGGCTCATTCTGCTTCCATGGCTCCATGACAAGCTGTCTTAGTGGCACAGGAGCTTCCCTTTCAGCATGCTTTACATTAAAAGGAATGAATCTGAAAATAAACAGACAAATGACGAGCACAAGAGTATGTTTACATTTTTGTAGTGTGCATCATGAACAATAAATGAGAAGAAAATTTTCAAGCACAAAGAGGGGAAGAACCTTCCAAGCAGAAAGAATGGCAAAATGCACATAGTACTTAAGGACCCATGATACTAATTACACTTTAGAATCACATGTGATGTATGTCTGACATACATATATTTACTGTGGTCCTACTTAAGATCAATTTAAAAGACTCCAAGTTTATTCTACTAGGCAGCTGGGAGTAAAAATGATGGGTTACATTAAACTTTATCATCCACACCCTCAGCCACCTCCTCCTTTGTGGGGTCACCTATGGGGGCCTGAGGAATGTACACATTACTCAGTAACCCAGGTGATTCTAATGCAAGCAGTGCAGGGGCTGCGCTCTGAGAACCATCTCAGTCACAAATCAATAAGTGGTAATAATGATCATAGTCACCAGAGGCAGCTACTTCTCCCACAGGCAGGAAGAGGATAAAAGGCAGTACAGGTGTTTAAGAGGAGATGCTGCCAAAAGTTAACTTGAGTGGAAAAAGCCATGACTCAGCAGAGCTCATCAGGAACTGCATGGGGTCTTCTGACTTCTAATCAGCCCAGCAAGAAAAAAAAGCAGTATCCAATACTATAAAGTATGGAATTCAAAGAATTTCAAATATTTTCAGGGGAAATAAAAAAGTTCTGCCTGTTTTCAGAGTTTCTATTTTCTGCGTGGTTTCTAAGTACTTTTAATATGGAGGGCAATAACTCTTGGCTTTTTTTTAATAGTGCACAGCTAATTACCAGACATACCAGCACTGCAAGCATTTAATGCCTGCATAAAACATGGGGCCATAATGAGGATAATTGAAAGTATGACTTTCATCAATATTTAATTAGCATTTGGCGCTAACTCATCATTTCAGTACAATTAATTTGACATCTTACTATATGTCCTGAACAGATTTCAATCCAGAGGGTTGTTTTATTGATGAGACACATGTAATATCACACAGACCCCTACCCAAAGGAAACAATATGAAATATGGGAAGATGACTGACAATTTAATATAGTTCTGAATAGCAAAGCCTAATATAGTAAAACCAAGTAAGTATGTTTACTCAGCAAGGCAAATCCAGTCCAAATGAAAATCTGTGGCTTTCTAAGATCTGGCTGAGTTAATAATCAAATTTAACAAATACAAATTAACAGGAGAAAATGTCCAAAGTTTATTATAGAAACGTACATGCGGAAGTGCCATAAGAATAGAGACCCAAGGAGGCCTTGGCAGTTGAGGTTCACATCCTGAAGCTGAGAAGGGTGGGAGATGGTTTGGGACTTCAAAGGACAGGAAGGCAATTTACATGGAGATGAAAAAACAAACATTTAGTGAATAGATGTTTGCCATGCCATCTTTAACAATAGGACACAGAGAGGACTTTGAACAAACGGGCCTTGCCTGGTTCCTCCCTATCACACACAAGTTTGTATTAAACTATAATTATCTGGGATGATATCTCTCTTCCTGGATTGGATTTTTTTTTTTCGATTTAGGCAGATTTAAAACTACTTGTTAGCCTTTGGGTAGGTCATTGGAACAAATGGCTCAGTTTATATACATGTGAAAATGGTAATTAAGTCCCATTAAACAGGTCTCTCAAACTATCTGTGCTAAAAGGCCAGTTTTGTGACTTGCATTTTGTTTTATTAATTTTCAAGTGGTTGTGAATGGATAGGTCCTTAGAATACAATGCAAAAGAAGAGGAAGAAGAGGAGGAGGAAGAAAATACTATATGCCTAACATTGTTCTGGGCACTGATATGAGGAAATAGCAAATAAAAACACACACAGTTTCCTGAGTCCATAAACTTTATGTTTTAGTGGCCAGGAAAAAAAGTAGATAAGTAAATCCATACAGAAAAACATAATTTGGGGTAGTGATAACAGATGTAATAAAAATAAACCAGGTGATAGGTTGCAGGGTGATATTAAATGATGAACTGCTTTTAGCAAAGTGGTCCAGAAGGGGTCTTGATGCAAAGACTTCAAAAGTTGAGGTTGGAGGGTAAGAAGAGCCAGGCAATCCCAAATCTTGGGGAGGAGTGCCCCAGGCATCCCTGTGACTCTGATTACATCCCAGGCACTAGTGTAGATACTAGGGTGGCAAAGATTGATATGCAGCAGCGCCTGCCTCTGAAAAGGTCATTTTCTAATTAATACTCATAAATAATTGGAACATTTTAATGTAAGGCAGTTGGGACATTTTATTGCCCTCTTGATTTAACTAATTGTTCTGAAAAATTATTAACTTATAACACCTTCATTGAGCACCTCTATATGTCACTTCCCCTTCTAAGCAATTTTCATATGTTTATGGAAACCCTAAAAGGCAGATTTGATGATGGTTATTACAATATTATTATTATTATTGAACAGATAATTAAAAAGCATAGAGTAGGTAATTTTCAAAAATCACAGTAAGTGGGAGAGGCAGAAACAAAACCCCCATAGTCCGATGACAGACCTAACACACTTGACCTTCCGCATTACACTGAAACCTCTCCTTAGTGTCAGTAAATATATCCTTCCTCGATGGAGTTCAGCAGTCAATGTGTTAAAAAAGAAAAAAATCTGCTCTTTTTATTTTGAAGCCATATTTTCCATGCAATATTGTATTCAACTATTTTTCAAAATGAAAAGTCATATGTTCCTCACTAGAATAACACAGCCCCAATTTTATTATTATAAGATTTATTAGATGTAAAATTACCCTCTCAACTTGCTATAATAGTTTCTATATTCTCATTCTCAACTTTTGTGCTTACCTTGTCAATTGGGAAACATCTGTGGGCCACAGGCTTCTTTCAAGAAGAACTAACAGATTTTAAAAGAATTTGAATTACAGTTAAGATCATTCTATTAATAGGAAATTTTATTTCTAGAAAAGAAGGTTGCAATAGCATTTACATATAGGGAGGAAACTGTGGCTTTTTCTTCTTATAACTTAAGTAAGACACAACAATGATCCCCAGTTTTGAGCCAATCACCTAAGATACCCTGGGGCACATATTGAGGAATCACACAATCGCTTTAATGTTGAGTCTTGCTAGAAACAGAAGGGGAATAAACTAAATGAATAAGTGATATGCAAATCATATGTACATATATCAAAATCTTTGAGAAGCAAAGCAAAGTCTTTATAATATCCTAGTATAGATGTTGTATGGGGCTTTTTTTGTTTGGTTGAGGTTAAAATGACATAAAATGAACTACATATGCTTAAAGTGCACAATATAGCTTTTGACATATGCATATACCCATGAAGCCATCACCACAACTGAGATAATGAACATACCCACGATGCCCAAAAGCTTCCCCATGCCCACTTTAATCGCTCCCTCACTCTCTCCATCCCCTCTTGCCCATCCCATCCCCAAACCCCAAGCAACCACAATCCTGCTCAGAGGTAGAAATTAGCATTTGCTAGCAATTTATACAATTGGAATCAAAGGTATATACCCTTTAAAATTTGGCTTCTTTCACTTGGCATAATTATGTTGAGATTTATCCACGTTATGAGGATATATACATAATGTTTAAAAGCAAGTCATTGGCTCCTGGAAGCTCTACCACCCTGACACTTCTAGTCTGCCCCTTGATCGGGCCAAGAGAGCAAATAAAACAAAGCATCTTCAGTTCCTGCAATGGGATGCTGACCAATTGTGTTGTCAACATAAGAAACGTCCAAATCCGTAAAACTTCTTAGGAGTTTATTTGAGCCAAACTAAGGACAATTGCCAGGAAATGAAACCTCAATGGATTGAGAAAATTCTCCAGAAAATGGCAGTTCTGCACCCTGATATATACATCACAATCAAAAGGGAAGATTTAATTGGGATACATGAAATACACCTAATCTATTAGTGATAGATTAGGGAGGCAGGAGAAAGCAAAGGGGTGGTAAGTGGAGCCTCTGGGACTGGATAAAAGGTAAAATGATAGACTCATACTTCTTTGACATAGGTGGGTACAGGATAGTTAGCAGTCAACAATTAACACAGTAACAATAACAATAAGGGGACTGATGGTCTCTCTCTGGTGTGGTGCCTGTGCTTTGAGGAATCCAGAGAAAGGAACTTTGACATTTCAAATGTTATGTTATTGTAGATGTAAAAAGACAATAGACAGACTCAATTAAGGTAGAGATTGACTTTTGTCAGGGAAGATTCTAGCTTAGGACATGACTGCCTACTGTGACCTACTTTTGGTTAGTAAGTTTTAATTTCAGACCATCCCATGTGGTCACTTTAAGTCTCTGAGTTTGTAAGTCTTCACACAGGTCTCTTCTAAGCTTGTCAGGTTTAGTACGTGGCCCCTTTTCATTCACAATTTGCACTGTAAAGGTGAGTTCTGGGGGATATGCTGTCTAGTACAACCTTGAAGGATGAACCAGGACTTACCAAAGGCACAATGAAAAAAAGTCACTCCCTTTACATAGCAGAGTGAGAAGCTCACTTTGTATAGTGGAGAACCCATGAAATTTGGATTTAGACAGAGCAGACTTGAATGTTATCTCCAGACCTTACTAGTCATGTGTAACTTGGACAAATCTCGTAATGCCATTGGTTCTTCTGCATGTTTCCTCATCTGTGGAATGAACAGTAATAATAAAACTGACTTCAGAGCAATGCAATGAAAATCAAATAAGGTATATAATTAATGGGAAATACCTTTAAGCAATCAAATTCAGGTTTTTTTTTATATATGGTAGTCTTAGGAAAGAAATTTCCATGTTGTAGGGTGCTCAAAAATTACTTACTGGTACCCACATCTAGAGTTTTGGATTCAGAGTATCTGGAGTGTTACCCAAGACTCTGCATTGTTTAATATTTCTGTTATTCTAAAGCCAGTGGTCTCTGAGCCACACTTTGTGATATGCTGCAACTGCATGGCATCTATGGAGGGAGAGAGCGACGGGATGTGACTAAAAGCTAGACCTAAGTAAGGAAGGAAGGTCAAGCAGAAAACAAAGGGGAACTTGGATTTACCCCATGGGCCGAGGGGCAACTTGTCAAAGGCTTTAGAATAGGGAAGTGATGTGTTTAGTACCATATTGTAGAAAAATGCCTCTGACTGCAGAATTGAGGCTAGATTGGGGGGATGGGCGAAGACTGAGAAAACTACCAGCAGCAGTGGCAGGGCGGGGTGAGCTGCTGTGATGAACTGGAAGAGAGCAAATGAGATCTGGAATTGGAGCACTGAATGTGAGAAGAGACAAGAAGCCACATGGGAAATGGGGAAACAAGTGTTAACAGATTTTAAAAGAATAAAGCAGAACACAACACAAAAATTTACATGTAAACAGTATGCTGCTATTTTGTTTATAAATGTATATGTATATGTACAAACACGCACACTCTTTACATAGAGAAGAAAGGAAAGAAAATACAACCAAATGCCAAATGTGAGAGTGGTTATCTCTGAATGGTAGGTAGGGTATAATGGTGATATTAACAATTTCTTTAATATACATTTTTCTTTCAAAATTCTCTATAATAAGCATGTATTACTTTTATGATTATAGTAAAAATGAATATAAAGAAAGAAGGGAGAAACTTCATAAGAATTTCACAAGGATGACTGAGGAACAACTGAGGAAGAAAATGTATGCAAGGATAGGTTGTCTTTCTTGAGAAGTTAGAAGCAAATTCTGGTAAATTCTTTGGCAAAATTAGTTAACTATGATGTAGCCATTTAGGCATTTTTTTCAGTTCCATTGTCACCTCATATGCCTTTAAAATATAGTTAAATGAAAGTTACTCCAGGTTGATTGATGGCTAGAATCCTGCTTGCTTGCAAAATGGGCAGAACTTGAACTTATATATTTATTGCACATTCAAGGGTTGAAATGCTTTTGTTGTTTCTTTAATGACTTTTAACTTTAAGGTAGAGTTAGATATTCACAAGGGAGGAAAAAATCCATAGTTTTCAGAATTGAAGAGAAAATGTGTAAAGCTTAGTAAAAATCATGCCAAGTATCATGGTGTGGTAATATATCTAAGAAAAGTCCAATATACTAAATAGCTCTCTTTAGATTAGCCTTAGATATGTTAATTTAGGTTATATAAAGTGTGATAATTTATTGGAAGTGAAAAAGAGTAACACAAATTTTGGAGTGACATGGTGCAGAGCATTCAGGATTGACAATTTTCCTACTTTTAATGAACTAAGGAAGGTCTCATTTCATACTGCCATTTTATGTATGAAGCCCAAAGGTTCTCTGGGCTCCCTAAAGCAGCCAGTATTCCTGAAAAATTCCTCACACTGCCTCTTTATGTACATACAGTGCAAGGGACACAAGAGACTTCCTCATCTTTACTTTCAAAGACAAAAATCAGGCTGACTTCATATACTTAAAAGGCCAGTTACCTCGCAATGTTAACACACATTGAAAGAGGGCTTTTCACTGAAGGTTGAGCAATGCTGTCATTGTGATAGAAGAAGCATAAGTCAGAAAGGGAGAGCATGTGTGCTCTGCTATCTTTCTATAGAAAGCAAACTGACCCAGAAAAGTCACCAAGAAAGAAAAATCTGGTGCATATTTAGGCAAAGTTTATAAATAAGATTGCAAATGGCAGAGCTTGTGTGAGAATATTGGAACATGGGTAAAAATTTAAACAAAACAATAACAAAAACCAAGCATGTCTCAATTCAACACTATGGAAACACCAGCTATTTGTTGTCTGCTGCCCAAGAGGTCAAAATGTCTCCCTACAGTATTATCCAGGAAAAGCAATTTTCAAATTCAGTGCTTTCTACTTGGGGAACTGTGGACTTCTGGGGAGCCAGGGATTTTGCAAAGGAACTTTGCAACTCTAGATAAACAAATAAGAATATAAGAATATGGAATTAGCTCTGATGGTTGTGGCTTAGTTGGTTGGGTGTCATCCAGCAAAGCCAAAGGCCATTAATTCGATTCCTGAGAGGGGCACAAGCCTGGGTTGTGGATTCCGTCCCTGGTTGGGGCACATACGAGAGTCTACCAATCGAAGTTTTTCTTCTCTTTCTCTCCCCTTTTACATTACTCTAAAAATAAATAAATGAACAAAATATTTTTTTAAAAGAATGTAGAATTACCTATAAGAGCAATGGTATTGCTTCTCACCTATATTTATATATCTACTACTATTTAAATATTTCAATGTTATTGAGATTAATTCATAGTAACTTTGCACATTTGCTATTTTCTCTATCAACACGTACCAAAACGATGTCAATGGAGCTGTGAGAGACTGTCAAAGTTTTTGACATTCAAGGAACCCTTCCCTGCTCAAAAAGCTATAAATGCCTGACTTATATCAATATATGATAGTAAAAGAGTTTCTTATAATAGCTCAGAGAAATAGTTATTAGCCTTGACTACACATTCTAATTACCTGGGGAGTTTAAAAAACCCTAATGCCCTAGGTCACACCCATCAAATCAGTATCTGTGAGATGAGACTATAGAATCAGTATGTTTAAAGCACATTATTTCAATTTTAGTTTCTTTGAAAACTCAAAACATGAATGTAGTAAAAATTTCTACATATAAACAGGGCTATACAGTATTAAAAAAAAGTAAGTCTTGCCCTGGTTGATGTGACTCAGTGGATTGAGTGCTGGCCCGTGAACCAAAGAATTGTTGATTTGATTCCCAGTCAGGGCACATGCCTGGCTTGCTGGCCAGGTCAGGTCCCCAGTAAAGGGCGCACAATAGGCAATTTCACATTGATGTTTCTCTCCCTTTCTCCCTCCCTTCCCCTCTGTCTAAAATAAATAAATAAAATCTTCAAAAAAAAAAAAAAAGTAAGTCTTTTTTCCACTTCTTACTCCAATCCCTATTATCTTTCTCAAACACAACCAGTTCTTGCCCAGCTTCTTGGCAACAATGCAGTGACATCCTAAGCAAAAAAAAATGATATGCTTATTGTTATTATATAAATTATTAACAAGTACCCTCACCAAACATATGACAATCTATACTGTATGAATGGATGTAGCATAAAGCCATGAGCCCACTAGTACAAAAGAAGAAGAACCCAAGCAGAATCAGTTGCTTCTAAGTTTTGCATAAGTATTCCTTTGCTATGCTCTCATTAATTTTGCCATCTGTTAGCTCTCAGTGACAAACAAGCAGTAGTAGATACCAAAGGTTAAGAAATACTTTGGGAGATAAACTTTAGTTTGAAAAATTCTATTAATTAACTTCATTTTATGCAAATGCATTCCACTATCAGAATTTAACATTGGAACTAGTTTGAGAGCCACTGCCTGAAAAGGATTCAAAGCAATGCTTGGGTGAAGCAGAGAGAAAGGGTAGAATGGGGAAAAGATGGTTTGTCCTGGTTCTGTCCGTTAAAGTGTCCAGCCCCTGGACACAAGGCCTTGGACAGCTTGGCCATCCTGACAGTGGAATATCCAGCCCCTAGAAGAAGAGAGTGAGACAAGTCTAGAAATCACATCCCAGGAGTTGTCTAAGGTTAATTAAACTTTACTTAAAACCCATGTTTATCTTTTCAGTTCCCTGGCTTACTTGCAGTTTCCTCTCTTCAACCCATTGCATTCTGTTGCCTCTTTAGGTCAGGGGCTATGTCTTGGCACCAGTGCATCCTTAGTGTCTTGCACAGTGTAGATCTGCTAGCAAATGCAGCTGCTGTCGGAAGTGGATGAGAGTGCGTAGGAATGAGGCAAAGGGACATCTGCAAAAGTCACCAAAGAAAACACTATCCCAAGAATTTTTTAAGGAAAGATCATGGAATTAGAAGGCTTGCGTTCAAATTTCAGTGCTGGTACTGTCTCTATGGCCTGCAGTTGGACAATCTTTGTGGTCTCTGAAATTTGTTTTTTGAAGCCTCTATTTCCTTGGAGATGTAGGATCAGTGGGAATGTATCAGGCTTAGTCATCTTGCTTCATTTCATTCAGAACAGTTCTGTTTTTATCTGGTCAGGGGGTTCTCCATAACATTTATCTGAACAAAGTTTTCTTGCTCTAAATTTGGTAAAAAACCAGTATATAGATTTCTGAGATTTTTCTTCAGGTCCAACAGTCTAGTATTCAATTATTTCTAGACTTAAAGGTTGTGAAGTTAATATTTCAGATTCCTAAATTTCAAAATTCATTTCTTATTTGGCTTGGAA
The DNA here is from genome assembly GCF_021234435.1 of Artibeus jamaicensis. Classification (NCBI taxonomy): domain Eukaryota; kingdom Metazoa; phylum Chordata; class Mammalia; order Chiroptera; family Phyllostomidae; genus Artibeus; species Artibeus jamaicensis. Next base: position 6,323,885 of record NW_026521249.1, on the reverse strand, counting down.
GTCAATCATCTTCCAGAAGTGCCATCTGAAATATTACAGTAACATTCTCACACTGACACTCTGCATGCATGTAGGCATTAATATATTAATGGCTTTTCATTATTTCTCAGGAAAATCAGTAATTCTCTTTTTTGGTAAGATTTGTATAAAAACAAACAGGATTTACTAAGGGTAAGACTACAAAGACTTACTATCTCTTCCAAGAAAAATTTCCAGTAAAAATTAAAATGTGAAAAACATTTTTGCTTCTGCCAACTTCCCAGCAAACCAAGGATGAAGCACCACTTTTCTGACAGTGCCAACTTTACTTCATTTAAAGATAACAAGTGAGAGAGATGCTATCCTAATAGGAATCAAAGAACTGAAGGATTAATTATTTTCCTGGAGCTGACTCTCCCCTCGCTGTTAGAGGGCTGGCTTGTCCTACAGGGAGGACAATGATGCTGTCCTACAGCAATGCTTGTCCTGCATCGCTGATAATGCTGCCTTATGCAACGCAAACAAAACCAAAAACAGAAACAAAAAAATAAAACCAGCAGCAGCTTCAGTTGTCCTTAAATTCTTTAATTCTCAGGGACTAAGGTTTAATAAAACTTAGATTTCTAAGTATATTGAGAGGGACACTGGAATAGCATCTAGGAAAACTTACTTCTGGTCTTGGCTTCACTATGTGACTTTCTAAGTCTCAAATTTCTTATCTTGGCGATGGGATTAATGACCTGTGTTCCACAAATCTCAAGGGGTCTTCATGAGATAAGATCCATGTAGATTCTCTAGTGAAGGTAGGAAGGCTGTCTTCATCTGCTCAAGCTGCTACGACACAACTGTATGGCTTAAACAACAGATCTTTACTTCTCAAAGTTCCATAGCTCTGGAGGCTCGAAAGTCCAAAGTGAAGGTTTCAGCAGATTCAATTTTCAGTAGGGTCTCTTCTGTAGACTTGTAGAAGGCCACCTTTGTGTTATATTTCCTCACATACTAGAGAGAAGAAAGGAGGGATGCAGGGAGGGAGGGAGGAATAGAGAGGAGGAGAGAGAGGGAAGAAGGGAGAAATGAAAGGAGGGAGAGAGGGGGGCATTCTTATCTCTTTCTTTTTGTAAGGGCACTAATTCCATCACAGGAATTCCACCCTCATGACCTCATCTAAGTCTAATTACCTCCCAAAGGTTCCTCCTCCAAATATCATTTCAGTAGTGGTTAGGTCTTCTACATATCGATGGCCTTGCATAAATATTCAGTACATAACAAAGGTGAAGCACTAGAGATATTAATAAACTATATGTTAGAAAATATGAAATGATTCCATCAGCATTTATTCCAACCTCTTTCTAGGATGTCTTCCTATACTAGAGGACCTAAAAATTAAAAATGACATTTCCCAGATGACCTTGCAGCTTGTGATCTGAGTGATTTGGATTTTGCCAATTCTGTGTGCTTGTGAGAGACTTGAGTATGGAATTTAATGTAGCAAAGATTCTGGGTTTAGCTGGTGCCTACTGTAACATGTGGGGCAAGATGTAGGCATGGGCAGCTGTAGCAGCTGCCTCTAGACTGGAAAGGCAGTTGTGTGATAGTTGTTGAAGCAGCAACTCCCTTGTCAGCCTTGTTCTGTGGTGTAACTTTGGGAAGCTTCCCTGGCAACTCTGCCTAAATTAGGTCCCTTAATACTCCTGATAATCCTGTAAACCATTTTACAAATGGCTATATTGCCCTGGCCAGTGTGGCTCAGGTGGTTGGAGCATTGTCCTGTGACTGAAAAGTTGTGGGTTTGATGAGGGCACAAACTTAGGTTGCAGGTTCAGTACTCAGTCTGGGTGTGTACAGGAGGCACCCAATCAATGTTTCCCTCTCAGATTGATGTTTCTCTATCTACTTCCTATCTCTCTAAAAGCAATGAAAAAATCCTGCCTTAAAATTACTAGATTCAAAAGACATTTCTGTTTATTTTTAAGTTAGGTGTTAAGAAGAGATAGACTCTCAGTGAAAGATAAAACTGAACTTGAGATTGATGTTTAGATGTTAAAAAAATCTGTATGGATTAAACACAGAGTATCTCATGACTAACTGGCAGGAGAAGTAGATTGAGGAAGTTATCTGAGAACAAATTTTGAGGTTTTCTTTATGCCTTACTGAGGACATTGTGCCCATATTTTGTAGCTACTGCAGAGCAATTTATATGTCTGAATGATGAGCCAGGATAGGCTCGGATTACAAACAATCTCTGAATCTTAGTAGTTTACAGAAGGGAAGGCTTCTTTCTTGATCATACTTTCCACATGTCTGATACAATTAGACCTCAGCTAGTTCAATTTGACTTCACTCTAGGAACAACTAATAGTACACTCTCTACCTGGAACATGGAAGGTCTGAAGGAAAAGGGGACGAGAAATTAGAAAACCACTTGTGATTTGCAACAACATGGATGAAGGACATGATGCCAACACAGGATATTGCCATTTCACTAACCAAACCAACTCATGCAGCCAAGCCTGACACCAGAGCAGGAAAAAAATATCACCCTTTTTCCCCCGGGGATGGGCAGAAACAGTTTTTAACAATAAGACCATTTTCAACACTCTAGAAGATTTGCAGAGAATCAATTGGAAAGGAATCATAGCAACAATAAACTCTTAATCATTCCAAAATACTAAGCACTTTTACATACCATCTAATGCGGATGTTCCAGGGCTCTGGGGACCTGAGAGTCCATGATCCACTGTATTCATGCAGGAAAGAATTCAGATACAAGTCAGGATAGAGTTTAAGGTGGAAGTGAGTTTATTAGTGAAGCAGTAAGACAGAGAGTGGGCTATTCCACAGACATAGCAGCCCCTGTTAGCAGAATTTGTTTCCTTTATTGAGTGATGTTCATTTAACTTGGAGGTAGGGTATTCAGTGAGGGGAAGGAATATTAAGAATCTTCCCAGGAAAGGGGTAGAGATTTCTCAGAGGAGCTCCATCATTCACTTTGTGTCCTTATATGGGCTTTCCATTTCTGATCATGGCAGCATGGGTGTGTTGTTTAGTATGCTAATGTGTTATAATGAGTATAATGAGAAGCTAGAAGTTATGGTAAGGTGAAAGTAGTCACCATGTTGGATCAAGCAGGTCTCTGCTAGTTTTCAGCCATAAATCTGTGGGGGAGTAGACATTATCTTCTTGACAGTTCCTGTAGGTTTTATCAATTGTAGTTTTTTTGCCACATACCCTATTCATTCAATGTCACACATCCATTCTGCGGTACTGGAAACAGGATGGAGAGGTTGGTAAGACACACAAGGTCTTCAGCTTTGTGGGGGTTTTAGATTAAAACTTATTATGTGTCGTGCAGTTATAAACCCTTTTCCATGCATTGTATCATTTAATCATCATACTAATGTTATCCCTAGTTTGTGTTAGCAAACTAAGACTTAGAGAAGTAAGACACTTTGACCAAGTCCAGACAGAGCTGAACCCAGGCAGCATGACAAGCTCCATGATGCACAAGCTCCATGGGCTTACTCTCTGGAGTAAACCCTCACTCGGCTGAAACAGTGCTAAGGAAGCATAATGGAGACCTGCAGGATGGAGAAGGGAGAAGAGCTTCAAGAGAAAGAGAGCAAATAAAATACCTCACCTTGATTATAGAGTAAAAGCCAGTAGTGAGAGAAGAGTCTCAGATGAGTTATGAGACTTAGCCAATGAGTGGATGACTTAACTACACTTTAACTAACATGGTGAGTCAGAAGACGCCCATTTGTGAGGGAAAATAATGAGTGTGGTTTGGGACATTTAGGTTTGTTATACCTGTGAGACATCCAGGTAAACTTTGTTAGACAGAGTTTGGAATCCAGGGGGAAATACAAGGAATAGAAATATAGGAAAACATGATTGTATAGGTTTTTCATTGATGTCATAAAGTAGAAGTGATTACATGCTAGGTATAAATTAGCTTAAAATGGTTAAATAGCCAATTCTAAACTGCTACAGTCAGAGGAAAATGTGTAATTATATAAATCAGAGAGTAAGTCAATGGATAATTTCTGTAGCATAGGGAAGGATTTTCAGGTGATGCTCAGTTTGGAAGTTATGCACTTCTTGTAAAAAGTAATTCAGTAGCAAGCAACTAGATCAGACATTTTGCAGAGCATGTATTAGAGGAAATTGAACCTCTTGATGTTTTGCAACTGCATGGGTCTTTACTGTAGCTAAGAGAAACAAATGAGTTGGGATGTATAAAAGGTTGATGTGGACTCTGCACTTAGTGTCAGAATTAGACACTAATATTCTCTACATCTGGAATAACTGCCTGTATAAGCAAGTAAATCTTTGGATACATAAAAGTGTGAAATATGAATCCAAGCAGGTACCAAAAATGATTATAAAACAAAAAGCTAGACTGAGGGTGTGACAGGAAGGAAAGGGAACAATTCCTTTCAGCCACCCTGGATAAAGGCTTTCCCCATTGCCCCAGTTAGGATGGGTGTCAATTTTACCGGAGGGACTGATTTTAGTGTTCTGGTCCAGAAACCATAATTTGTCTTTCTAGCCTATCTCCTCTTTTTTCTTGAAAATAATGGGGGGGGGGTTGTCATGCAAAAGTAAGGTAGGTACCCAAATACTGTCCTTAGCAAAGTCTTGTATGTAGCAAATATAATTTACTTAAGATTGAAATAAGTAAAGTATATAGCAGTATAAAGGGAAAGTTTACATTAGATAGTTCAGCAAAGTGGCAAGAAGTATACGACTAGCTCCTGTTCTGTGCCAGGCATTGTTTTAAACTCTGGAGATACAGTGATGAACACAAACAACTCCCTAACTTTTGGGTTGCTATACGCCAATGAAATAAGCAGTTAATAAACAGGAAGTCAATTTAAAAAATTAATGATGGCAAAGGATACAAGAGAAATAAAACAGGGTGATAAAATAGTCTTGTCAGCTCTGACACTAATTCTGGCTTAATTTATTCATGGCTGACCACTGGTTTCAATGTCTTGGTACAACTACAAGAACATTACCCTGTGAACTCCTTCAGGCATAGAAGGGGTCTTTTACCTCTTTTATCACCGCATCTCAGTGTCTTCCTCAGTGTCCATGGAACATTGAATATTAATAAGAGAATTAGTCCTACAAATATTTCTTCTTGAGGAATGGTAGAAGGATCTTTGAGATACAAGAAGCCTTCCTGCAACACCTCCTCCCCATATCACATGATGCCTGGAGGTTCTGCCAGGAAGGATTCCTCGGAGATGCTCTGTAGTGAAATTTGAATGCCTTTGACAAAAGAATCTGGTCTGTCTACTTTAACCAGGAATTCCTTCTTATATTATTAGAACTAGATCAATATATTTGGAACAAAAAACATCACAACCAAGTTCCAAATTAACTCAGTTTTTAGGCTTTGTTATTTTTCATCTCAGTGTACTCCTTATATTCTTAAGGAAAAGAAAAGACAGGAGAGGAAGCAGAGCGGAGGACTTCCACCAAGATGGAGGCGTAGGTGGAAACACTTTGCTTCCTCGCACAACCAAACCTAAAAACAACAAAGTTTTAACAACAATAAATGCAATCAAATCACAGAAAATCGAACAATGTGGAGTCCAAAAATAACAAACTGCTCAGCTAAACTGGTGAGAGGGGCGAAGCCAGCAGCGGAGCAGGTCAGGCAAAAACTATCCCCCCGACCCGGGCAGCACGCAAGCAGCCGAGGGCGCGGATCCTAGGTGTGGGGTAGCTACAGGAAGGAGTGACGTGGCTGGCTGGCTGGCTGGCGCATTTGCATGCAGATAAACCAGTGAAGAGACGTGCATTGAGACAGACTGCACAGGCCCCAGAACAGGGCAGCGGGCTCTCACATTTGCACTCAGATAAACAGGTAGGGGCAAGCGGTGAGGCAAACTGGGCGAGCAGAGAGGACCGCCATTGCTCCCTCTTTGATCCTGCCCCCACATACAGCATCATGAACCAGCGACCTGCGTGGCCCCCCCTGGTGAACACTGAAGGCGCCTCTCCTCGTATGTAACAGGCACAAACAGATAAAAAACATGGCTCAAGAACAACTCAGAGCCCCAGAGCCGATAAATCTAAGCAAACATGAAATTGCCAGCCTATCAGAGGCACAGTTCAAAACACTGGTGATCAGGATGCTCACAGAACTGGTTGATTTTAGTCACAAATTAGAGGAACATATGAAGGCTAAACTAATTGAAATGAAGGGAAATCAATAGTAATGGAAAGAAAACTGGGACTCAAATCAAGGGAGCAGACCAGAAGGAAGGAAAAAATGACCAAACAGAAAAATATGAAGAAACAAGAATTCAAAAAAATGAGGAGAGACCTAGGAACCTCCAGGACATCTTTAAACACTCCAACATCCGAACTATAGGAGTACCAGAAGGGGAAGAGGAACAGTCACAAGTGGAAACCTTATTTGAACAAATAATAAAAGAGAACTTCCCCATTCTGGCAAAGGAAATAGACTTCCAGGAAATCCAGGAAGCTCAGAGAGTCCCAAAGAAGTTGGACCCAAGAAGGAACACACCAAGGTACATCATAATTACATTAGCCAAGATTAAAATGAAGGAGAGAATCCTAGAAGCAGCAAGAGATAAGAGAACTGTCACCTACAAAGGAGTTCCCTTCAGACTGTCAGCTGATTTCTCAAAAGAGACCTTACAGACAAGAAGGGGCTAGAAAGAAGTATTCCAAGTCATGAAAACCAAAGATCTACAACCAAGATTGCTCTATCCAGCAAAGCTTTCATTTAGAATGGAAGGACAGTTAAAGTGCTTCTCAGATAAGATCAAATTAAGGAGTTCATCATCACCAAGCCCTTATTATATGAAATGTTAAAGGGACTTACCTAAGAAAAGAAGATAAAAATGTTGAACAGTGAAAGGACAGCAAACTCACAGTTATTAAGAACCACACCTAAAACAAAAGCAAATTAAGAGGACAGCTAGATCAGTAGTGAACCATAGAAATGAAGATCACGTGGAGGGTTAGCAGCAACAGGGGAGTGGGAGAAGGAGAAGGCAGGAAGAAGGTACAGAAAATAAGTAGCATAGACAGTAGGTAGAAAATAGATAGGGGGGAGGGCAAGAATAATAGGGGAAATATGGAATCTGAAGAACTTGAGACACGTGTTCATGAACTAAAAAGGGGGATTGTGGGGGAGAGGTGTGCAGGGTGGAGGAAAATGAAGCGGGGGAGATAGAACAAATATAATGGCATAATCAATAAAATAAAAACAAAATTTAAAAAAAGAAGAGAAAGCAGAGCAATACAAAGTAGTGTTTTAGGGGCCTCCATGCATGAATTATATCCACATATTATTGGTAAGAATAGGCTAGCTTAGTCTACAGTAACAGTAATCTCAAAGAGCTCAGTAGGCTTACTATAGACATTTCTCCCTTGCCTATAAGTCTGCTGTGGGTCCATATTACACTTTAGAGCAACTGTCTATTATGTGTGACTACGACACCAAAGTGTGTATCTCAGGCACTATGGCATTTGTCTATGTCTTGACCTGGAAATGACACACAATCATTCCCCACCACAGACCATCAGTCAGAGCCTGTCACATGGTCATGTCCACCTGTGAGGATGCTGGGGAAGGTGGCAAAGCAACTGGAATGTTTTCAAAAACCCCCCTCTCTCTCACATGGCTCACTAAGGGTATCAATTAAAGTACAAAGAAGAGGGTTCATGGGGCTGGGGAGCCTGATCTTTGCCTGTTTTACTCTCCCACCAATGCCAGCATAAGCGTTCCTGAGAGGTTCTGATATAATTTTACACAACAGGTATAGTCAGTTCAAAAAGACATCTAAAAGTCTATCTCACTTTTCTCTATATTCTGCTACCAACACCCCTATCTATGGTGGTGGATATAATAATCTCACCTTGAAGTTGTAATTTCCAAAAGACATCTTATCCAAAATATTATTATCTCCCCCAAAGTTTAAAATATGTTCATGATAAGTTCTGGAAATAGAGCCAGAAACATATTTGCAAATAATCTATTTCAATCATTTTATGAGATGGTCATAACTGTAAGCAATTGATTTTTATTTTATTTTATATTTTATTCAAATTGAGAGGACTGGAAGTTATTATTTCATATTTACCTTGGGAAACAGGAGCCTGGCATCTGACCAGGTTTCACAGATTCTGCTGAGACAGGGACAGGCTCTGCAAACTACCAAAGACCTTCCTCAGGGTCCCATTGCTGTGGCTGGGGGAAGAAAAACAAACTCTGTGTGTGAGTGTGTGTGTGTGTGTGTCAGAGAATGTAGATGATTGGCATCACAGTCCTCTTTTCTTAAGTCAATTCTTCTAACTACACTCCTCCAAATTAAGACAGTAAGCCCTAATTGAAAATGTATGGAAAAGAAAGGGAAAATGAAGAGAAAGTATGCCCATTCTGAAGTGAGTGCCTACCAAAATGTCAACAGATCACTTTTCCTCCATTTTTAAGCGTCGTTAGATGTCATTCATTCATTCAACAAATATTAAGAATCAGTGTTAGTCCTGATGAAAAGCACTGAGAATCAGTGGTCAGTAAAATTAACATGGCCTTACTCAAGGAGTTCAGTCTTGCATGGGAAACAAACAGCATACAAATGACCTCATAAAAAAATATGTAACTTGCCAATCATGGGCCTATGCCTGCTTTCTCTCAGAGTTATTTCCTGCTCTTTTCTGATCTGCTGCATTTTCTTTGCCTCTCTTTTCCCAAGAGGTCCAGCCAACAGAAGACACTGTCAGGATCAGAGGGTTGGAACAGGGGGAAATCCATCATTATACCTCCTCTGGACAGGCCTGGCTGAGCTCTAACTCCCATTATGTGGCTTTGCCCACAAGGTTCCAGGATCTACCATGCATCAGAGCTCTTGGGTTCTGACAATACTCTCTCTACTCACTGTCCCTCCAGCCCCAGTGATGAGTGGCTTTTAACCATTGTTTCCCACATGCCCTGCACCTCTATAACCAAATCCCCTCATGAAGTTCCTTCTAGCATGGGTTTCCTTCCTGGGGAATCACTGTGATGAGGGCCAGAAAGAAAAGCATATTGTTCCAGGAGAGTATACAATGAGGACTTTGTCATAGCCTTCAAGTCAAAGGAAGCTTCCCTGACAAAGTGCCATTTAAGCTGAGATATGAGGCTGAATCGAGTTAAATATGCAAAAGATGTAAGAGGGTTTGTAGGAGAGAGAACATCATGGGAAAAGGCCCTTAGACACAGGAGTTGAGAGCTGTCAAGGAACTGAAATAAGGGTACTGGTACCTGAATATAGGGACAAGGAGAGAGATTGTCACAGAGCAGGGCAGCAGAATTAAGAACAGATTGAATCATGCCAGTTAAAGACTGCAGTAACTGTCATGAGGACAATGGGAAGAAACTAAAGGGCTTTAGGCAAAAGAATAAGATTACATGCATTCTTAAATGATTACTGTCCATAGTGCAAAGGATATAATACAAGTGCATGAGAATAGATCTGAAAAGACCAGTTAAGATCTATTGCAATAGTGCAAGCAAAATGAGATGGCAGCTCTGACAAAGGTTAGTACTATAAATGGAGAAAATAAAATTCAAAAAACTTTGTGTCCAAAAAAAAAGAGAGAAAGAAATGGAGATAAGTGGATGGATTCACAAAATATTGGGGGGATAAATCAATGGACCTTGGTGATTGATTAGTTAGGGAATGGTGATAGAGAGAGGGATGCCAAGGATGACTTCTGGGTTTTGGCTTGCACAGGTAGGCAGATGGATAGTTGTGCCATTGACCAAGACAGAAAACCAGGGAGTAGAAATGGGTTGTATATGCATGAATGGGGAAAAGAGGAGATGGATCATTGATTTCATTTTGTTCATGTTGAATTTAAAGTATCTTACAGGTATCCAAATATATTTGTCTCTAGTAGGCAACTGCATAGATGGGGATAGAGCTCTGTGGCAAATTATTGTTCCCAATTCTTCACTCTCCTTTGCCAAGTAAGTCTGCAGTGACTCTCACCAGTGGGAGGAGCATATCCCTCCTCTCATTGATCTTGGCCTTGACCATGTAACTTTCTTTCATTAGTATAATACTAATGGATAAGATATAAGCAGAGATTTTAAATATGCTTTCAGGTTTGGCTTGTGCTCTTTTGATCTTCCACGAGAAGAGTACACTTCACGTAGTTACTGGCCCTTGAGCCTAAATCCCAGAATGAAAACATGCAGAGCTTACCTGAATGCAGGTTTCTGTATTCAGGACCCTATAGCCTGGCTCCAGCCTGACCAGGCTGAGCCCTACTTTGTTTAGCTGGTCTGCACACCTGTGAACATCATTATAAAACCACTGAGCTTTCAAAGTTGTTATGCATCTAAAATCAAGGAATATTGCTCAAAGAACAAGACAAGGGACTTAAATTTGTGAGTTATTGCCACATAGATGGTAATTATGACTGTGACATAGATGAGACCTCCCAAGTATCACATTCATTATGAAATTTTGGGGTATATTAATTTAGGATAAAGCTGAACAAAGCTTTTTTTAGCATCTTACTGTCTTCTGGCCCAGGTAGTTCTCATCTGAATATCTTTAGCCCATCCTTCTATGGCACTCCAACAGGCCTGATTATCAGGACTCAGCTTCCAAATCTGTGTCACTGCATCCACGCTCAAACTCTATCCATCTTTTGACTTATATTTTATGGCACAGTCTAACTTGGTATGTCTTCAAGTAGCAATGGCTTATGCCTCCCAAATATTTGCTTTTTAAATAGGACCTTCAATGACTTGAGCCAGAGTCAATCAGAATATATAAGTGGAGTTGGCATCTTTGCAAAAGGAAACATCCATCTATAATACATCACAGCCTACAACCATCAATGTAGAACACCATTCAGCTTTCTCCAAATGCCACTGGGGATACTTGAAATGGGATTCTTTCTTAAAGTTCAATTAAATTTCTTTATAGGATAAAGAGAATATGAAGATTTGTGTGATGCATGTTGCTTCAGGTTTGTCCAATTAAAGAAATTACATGGTATCCTATTTTTTCTTCTTTTTCCTTTTTCATTCTCTCTTTCTCATTCCTTTTCTCTCTTTCCACAATTCTCCATCCATTAATCAAAACTCTCTTCATTTAGGTTTGAATAAAGAAGACATGTTAAAATATTCAAGTATATCTTTTGTCCCTTTCTTTGTGCTAATTCCCTAACTTATTGACTACCATAATAAAAGTCATTATTCACTTTCCTCCATTCCTCTGCTTTTTTTGTGTTTGAAGAATTCTCTTTTATATTCATTATATTCAGTAATCTAACTCTATTCCATAAATGACTCCCTTCATCTTTCAGAGGACTGATTCTAATGAATTTTCCACTTCTCTGCCATAAATCAACTTGCAGTGCTGTTTAAACTCCACAGTAACTTCAGTGCAAACATCAGGAGAGACCCCCAACATTTACAGCTTCTTCATGGAGTGTTTTGAAGATCACCCAGACAGGAGGTGGGCTCCAGTTCCAGCTCTTTCACACTGTCACCTTCAGGAGTGTCTTTCTGATCTTTGAAACAGAGATATTGTCATGCTATTTCCTGTACATGATACTGACCTAATTAAACTTAATAAGAAAAAATTTAAATACAATTAAATATCAAGAGGTATAGATGTTAGGAGTTTTGGGGTAAAAGAAACAACTCAAGTAACTGTAACAATTGATTGGGTTTAGAAGGAATCCAAGATGATGGTAGAGTAGGCGGAAGCTACACTCATCTCCTCCCAGGACCAACTGGAATTACAACTAAATTACAGAACAATTACACTAAAATAACCAACTAAAGACTAGCTGAAGAGAAGCCTAATAACCAAAGATTTACAGAAGAAGCCACAACAAGACTGGTAGGAAGGGCAGATATGCACAAAAGTTTGGGCCCACACCCCAGGTGGTGGCTGAGGTTCTGGAGGAATAGTTAAGCTGCAGAGGGTTCTCCCTGAGAAGCAAGGGGTCTCAAACCCAACCAGGCCCCCCAGATCAGAGCACCAGAAACAAAAATAGGTACCTGCATAACATCTGGCTGTAGAAAGCAGTGGGGTTTATGTCCATCAGGAGAAGACTGGAGTCCTCTAGAGATATAGGCACCCTCTTAAAAAGCTAATGAACAAAGTTTCATTCACAGCCACCCACCCTGGGCTCTGGTGGAAGCAGGGTGAAGCAGACATTAGTAGTGTGAGGAATGTCTAAGGATTGTGGCACTGGAAAGGGAGACTGAAGGGACAGATGCCAGGATTCCTGTGCTGAGTCATTCTCCCACATCACATATGTCATCATTCTTGGGTGGTGCACTCCCTCTCACGTGAAATCAACCTAAGAGAAAGCAGTACCCTACCCTCTTGGCTCCCTCTTGCCCCACCCTGTTGAGCTTATGCCCAACTGAGGAGTCAGCTGCCTTGGCCAGGGTCTAAAGGACTGGGAGGACTCAATGAGTGTTGGTGCCAGGATTGTGAGGCTTTGGGTAGGGTCCATTCTCCCCAGTTCCTGAACCTGAATGGTATTTACCACTTATGAAAGATCTGCTAGAACCACTCTCCAAGCTTCCAGCAAACACAGCATCTGGACTCCAGCGGCATCCACTTAGCTCCTGCTGGTTCTGTTCTGCTGAAGTTGTGGCAAAATCTGATACAGACTGAGCTGTGTAGCTCTGAGGCAAAAGTCACACAATAAAAGCCTGACCACCACCTCCCCCTCACAGGAGATCTACTAGCTCAGCTCCATCCTATCTGCACTCAGCAGCCCCACCATGCTGAGCTCTGTCTCCTACTGGGATAATCTGGAACAGACCAAGTTGTGTGGCTCTAGGACAGGGGCCCTTTATTTCTCACTCATCCAACTGGAGAAGAGCCCTCCCTTCACATGGCCAAATCATGATCTATTTGAACATGATAAACTCTGCATGATAAACTCACTTGATGACTTCCTGAGACTCTACCCAAACACAAAGATGTGCAAGTACCCAGCAGATGGTGGCTAGACTTGGCATATCTGGAGATATATGCTGAGTGGCCTCAGATTGGTACTGACACTAATATTGAACCTGTGTCAGTCTGATGAACATTACTTGCCCCTACCTGATGACTCACTGAGAACCTACCTTATGCAACTTAAGCAACTCCAGAGGCTCTTTAATTTACTGAGCCAAACAGGCAGCTGGTCAGTGGAGGCAGGAGGAGACAGATCTCAGGGTGCCTTGGAAATTTTGCCGACCTGCGCCATGGCCTGGTGCTGGTAAAAGCCAGCCTTGATGTGCAGGTGGTCCTTTCTGTGTACACTTAGGCCTAGCAAAGGCAGCCACAAACTGTGGATCACTTATAATTCCAAACAGGTTGCCCAAGACCAGTCACGGACAATGCCTGACATTGGTCTATACTAGAGTCAGCCACAAGAGGATCCAGAACAGACACACCCAGCAGCAAGCTTCAGACAACATCAGAGCAGGTTCTAATTAACTTTATAACTGGCATATCCAAAAAGAGATCTCAGCAAGCACTAGACCCTGCTAGGGCAAAATCAGTTTAATGTGGTCAGTACCTGCACAGCAGCTCACAAGCTATGGTCAAAATTGAGCCTCACAGTCCATCAGGCTGAGGGTTGATCCAGCACACAAACAGGCCAATAGCAATCAAGATACATTTACAAAAGTAGGGTGCACATAACTTACACAGGGGACATTCTTGGAGAACACAGCTTAGGAAATCAAGGATACTGTACCACTGGACCCCACAGGACATCCACAACATAAGGCCACCCCACCAAGACTGGGAGTCATAGTAGAACTATCTAATACATAGAAACAAACACAAAAAGGATGCCAAAGTGGGGAAATTAAAAAATAGGCCCCCAAGTAAAAAAAAAAACAAAAAACAGGAGAAATATCCAGAAAACGAGCTAAATGAAAGGGAGGCAAACAATTCACCAGATATAGAGTTCAAAATAACAGTTATAAGGATACTCAACAGCATGAAAAAAGGCCTAGAAATCATTGAAAAGGATCAATCAGAAATGAAGAATACACTGGAAGGAATAAACTACTGTTTATTCATTCAGCGATTTGGAAACAAGGTAGAAAATGAGCAATTTGGAAGCAAGGTAGAAAAAAACACCCAATAAGTGATGAGCGCATCAAAACAAAACAAAACAAAAGAAATTTATAAAAATTAGAATAGTTTAAGGATCCTTTAGGACAACATGAAGTGTAACAATATCCACATCACAGGTTACCAGGAGAAGAGAGAGAGAGAAAGATCAGGAAATTCTTTGAAAAAATAATGACCAAAAACTTTCCTACTCTGTTGAAGGAAAAAGACATACAAGTCCAGAAGCCCAGAGAGTACCAAACAAGTGGAGCCCACACCAATTGCAGACTGGTGCAACCACTATGGAATACAGTATGGAATTTCCTCAGAAAACTAAAAATGAAACTGACTTTTGACCAGGCTTTTCCACTGATAGTATTATATCCTAAGAATCTATGCACCTCAATTTTCATAGCAGCACAATTTACAATAGCCAAGTGCTAGAAGCAACCTAGGTGCCCATCAGTAAATGAATGGATCAAAAAACTATGGTACATTTACACAATGCAATTCTATGCAACAGAAAGAAAGAAAGAAGGAGCTTCTACCCTTTGCAACTGCATGGATAGAACTGGAAAGCATTATGCTGAAATAAGCCAGGTGGTAAAAGACAAATACCATATGATCTCACCTTTAACAGAACCTAAACAACAAAACAAACAAACCAGCAAAATATACCAAATACACTGAAGTAGAGAACAAGCTGACAGTGACCAGAGGGGAGAGGGAAAGGGATAAAGGGGAAAAAGTGTGAAGGGTTTATAGGAACAATTATAAAGGACAAATGGACGATAAAAAGGTGGGGTGGAAATGGGAGAGGGAGGGCTGGGGAGGTGAGGGGAGAAAAGGCAGAAAACTATACTTGAACAACATTAAAAAATAAAAGCCCACCAAGATCCATCATAATTAAAATGGCAAAGGTTAAAGACACAGCTGATTTTTCAAGAAAAACATTTCAGGCCAGAAGAGATTGACATGCAATATTCAAAGTGATGAGAAGCAAGGATCTACAACCGAGACTACTTTTACCAGCAATGCTAACATTTAAAATTGAAGAAGGAATAAAGAGATTCTCAGACAAGAAAAAGCTACAGGTCATTGTTATCACCATATCAGTATTACAAAAAATATTAAAGGGCCTTCTGGAAGAAGAAAAAGGAGGGAGAGAAGGAGAGAGAGAAGGAGAAGAAGAAAGAGAAGGAGGAGGAGAAGAAAAATAACTACAACAGAACATAATTTTAAAATAAAATGGAAATAAATATGCACTTATCAATAATCACTTTAAATTTAAGTGGATTAAATGCTCCAATCTAAAGACATAGGCTAGCTGAACAGATAAGAAAACATGACCATATATGCTGCCTACAAAACACCCACTTCACAATGAAAAATACACTATGTACCACGATGTTCATAGCAGCACAATTTAACAATAGCCAAAAGCTGGAAGCAACCTAGGTGCCCATCAGTAAATGAATGGATCAAAAAATTGTACATATACACAATGGAAATCTATGCAGAAGAGAGAAAGAAGAAGCTCCTACCCTTTGCAACAACATGGATGAAACTGGAAAGCATTATGCTGAGTGAAATAGGCCAGGCGTTGAAGGACAAATACCATATGATCTCACCTTTGACAGGAAGCTAAAGAATAAAACAAACAAGCAAACAGAATAAAAACAAAGACACTGAAATAGAGAACAGGGGGACAGTGACCAGAGGGGAGAGGGGAGGGAATTTAAGGGGAAAAAATGGGAGGGATTTAGAGGAACAAGTATAAAGGACACAGGGACAACAACTAAGGGGGGGTGGAAATGGGAGGGAGGTGGGGTGCATGGGGGAAGGGTGGGCTGGGCTGAAAGAAATAAACAGAAAACTGTACTTGAAAAATAACTAAATAAAAATTTAAAAAAAGAAAAATACACATAGACTAAGAGTAAAGGAATCAAATGAAAAAATATATTTCATGCAACTAAAAATGATTTTAAAAATCTGGGGTAACAGTACTTATATTCAACAAAATAGACTTTAAAACAATGGCTATAGTAAGAGACAAAGAAGGACACTACAAAATGATACAGGGAAAAATCCAATAAGAGGATGTAACCCTAGTGAACATTTATGCACCCAAATACAGAAGCACCTAAATATGTGAAGAAAATCTTGATGGATATAAATGGAGAGACTGACGGAAATATAGTCATAGTAGGAGATTTTAACACACCATTGACTTCCATAGATAGACCTTCGAGACAGAATATCAACAAGGAGACAGCAGCCTTAAATGACATACTAGATCAAATGTATTTTATTGGTATCTTCAGAGTATTTCACCCCAAAGTAGAAAAATATAGCTTTTTTCAAGTATACATGGAGTG
Organism: Artibeus jamaicensis; assembly: GCF_021234435.1. Lineage (NCBI taxonomy): Eukaryota > Metazoa > Chordata > Mammalia > Chiroptera > Phyllostomidae > Artibeus > Artibeus jamaicensis. The sequence continues at coordinate 6,307,408 of NW_026521249.1, read as the reverse complement.
TTTTCTAGGATAGACCACATGTTAGGACACAAAACAGGTCTCAATAAATTTAATAATATTAAAATCATATCGAGCATCTCTCTGACCATAATGGTATAAACTAGAAATCGCTCACAAGAAGAACACTGAAAAACACACAAAGGCACAGAGGCTGCATAACATGTTACTAAACAATGAACAGGTTAACAATGAGATCAAGTAAGATATAAAAAGATACCTTGAAACAAAAGAAAATAAGAACACAACCCAAAATTTATGAGCAAAAGCAGTACTCAGCTAGAAGTATTTGGCATTATAGACCTAACTCAAGAGACAAGAAAAATCTCAAAAAAAAAAAAAAATCTAACAGTACACTTAAAAGAACTAGAAAAAAGAACAATTAACAAAACCCCAAGAGAGTAGAAGAAGGAAACAATAAAGACCAAAGTAGAAATAAATGAAATAGAGTCAAAAAAAAAAAAAAAACAAAGATCAATGAAACCAAAAACTGGCTCCTTAAAAAGTTAAACAAGACTGATAAACCTTTAACCAGACTCATCAAGACAAAAAAAGAGAGAACCCAAATAAATAAAACCAGAAATGAAAAAGAAGTGCCAAGTGACATCAAAGAAATTAGAGGAACTGTAAGAAAATATTACAAATAACTATATGCCAACAAACTGGACAACCTGAATGCAATAAATAAATACCTAGAAATATGCATTCATCCAGAACTGAATCAGAAAGAATCACAAAACCTGAATAGACAGATTACTACTAATGAAACTGAAGTAATAATAAAAAAAAAAACTCTCAACAAATAGAAGGCCTGAACTGGATGGCTTCATAGATGAATTTTACCAAACATTCAAAGAACTAACACCTGTCCTTCTCAAACTATCCAAAAAATTCTAGAGGAGGGAAGACTACCAAGCTCATTTTACAAGGCCAAAACCAGACAAAGATAATTCAAAGAAAAAAAATTACATGCCAATATCCCTGATAAACATAAATGTTTAAAATTTCCACAAAATATAAGCAAATTGGGTCCTGAAATATATTAAAAAGATCATACACCATGATCGAGTGGAATTTATTCCAGGAATGCAAGGTTGGCACATTATCTGCAAATCAATAAATACAATAAACTGCATATACAAAAATGAATAATAAAAATTATATGATCATATCAATAGATGCAGAAAAAGAATTTGTTAAATCCAGCACACATTTATGACTTTAAAAATTTCTCAGCAAACTGAGACTAGGAGAGAATATATGTCAGTGTAATAAAGGCTGTATATGACAAACCCACAGCCAACATTATACTCAATGGACAAAAACTACAGGCATTTCCCTTAAGTCAAGAACGAGACAGGGATGTCTGCTTTCACCTCTCCTATTCAACATAGTACATGAAGTCTTAGCTACAGCAATCAGACAACAAGAAAAAATAAAAGGCATCCCTGGAAAGGAAAAAGCAAATTGGAAAGGAAGAAGAAAAACTGTAATTATTTGTAGATGCCATGTTACTGTACACTCAGAGGCCTTAAGATCCTATGGAAAAAACTACTAGAACTAATATATTAATTCAGTAAAGTATCAGGATACAAAATAAATATTCAGAAGTCAATTGCATTTTTATACACCAATAATAAACTATCAGAAGGGGAAACTAAGAAAACAATTTCATTTACAGTTGTATCAAAAAAAAAATATATATATATCTAGGAATAAATTTAACCAAAAATGTAAAAGACCTATACTCAGAAAATTATTAAACACTGAAGATAGAAATTGAAGAAGATACAAATAAGTATATACTGTGTTCGTACATAGGAAGAATTAACATCATTAAAATATTTATACTATCTCAAGCAATCTATAGATTCAATGCAATCCCTATGAATATATTAATGATGTATTTCACAGAATTAGAACAAATATTCCAAAAATTGATATGGAATACAAAAGACCCTGAAGAGCAACAGCAATCCTGAGAAAGAACAAAGTTGGAGGAATCACACTACCTGATGTCAAACTATACTATAAGGCCATAGTAATCAAAACAGCACGGTACTGGCATAAGAACAGACATAGAAAGAATGGAACAAAATAAAGAGCCCAGAGACAAACCCATGCTTCTATGGTCAATTAATATTTGAAAAAGGAGTAAAAAATACATTAAGATAAAGATAGTCTATTCAATAAATGATATTGGGAACATTGGACAGATACATGCAAAAAATGAAGCTAGACCACCTTCTTACACTTTCGATAAAAATAATCTCAAAAGGAATTAAAGACTTAAAATTAAGTGTTAGACTTGCAATCATAAAAATCCTAGAAGAAAACATAATTGGTAAAATCTCAGACACTGCTCATAGCAATATTTTTTTTGGTATATTGCATCAGCCAAGGGAAACAAAAAAATAAATAAATGAGAGTACATCAAACTAAAACGTTTTTGGACACCAAAGGAAACCATCAATTAAATGAAAAGACAACTCACTGAGTGAAATAACATATTCATTAATGATACATCTGTTAAGGGATTAATTTTCAAAATTTATAAAGAACTTCACAACTCAACACCATAAAAGCAAATAACCCAATTAAAAAAATAGCCAAAGAACCTGAGTAGACACTTCTCCAAAGAGGACATACAGATGGCCAATAAACATAGGAAAAGATGCTTAATGTCACCGATCATCAGGGAAATGCAAATTAAAACTGCAATAAGATATCATCTCACATGTGTCTGAGAGCTATCACATCAAAGTACCTCCCCTCCCACCTCTTCTCTCTCTCTCTCTCTCTCTCTTCAAAGCACTAAACATATCCTTGGGTGAGGAGTATCATATCACACACCTAACACCTCCCTTTGGTGAAAGTGTGAAAACATCTAATTGTTCAGAAAGAGCAAAAACCAAAGAGTCAAATGAACACTGTGTCCTTGCCTCAGGTCTGTGTCTCCCCCAGGTCTGGATTAAGGTCCAAGAGAATCAGCTTCATAAATGGAAATTATCAACACAGAATGCTCTTCTCTGGCTCTGAGACACTTAGTGACTGAAAGTGCAGGTTCCAGAGTCAGATAGACATAGGTTGAATTATTGTTCAGCCCTTTCTAGCTGTTGATCTTGGCCAAGTTAATGTGTAAAACCCTCCTGGTACTCATTTGAAAATGGAAATAACAGTATTACTTATCTCCTTGTATCACTATGAGGTTTCAATAAAAAGCACTAATTGCAATGGTTGCCATATAATAACCACTCAGTAAATGGTAACTGTTATTAGCATTAGTAGTAAGAGTAAAACTTTTCAAATTTAAAGATTCTATGACTATCTCAACTTTGTCCCCCAAAAATCAAAGTTAACAAAAGTTATGCTGACTAGTGATATTCTTTCATTTGTATTTGAAATTGAACCACAAAATTGCTGGAATCCATCCTAGATTCTCTGTAACTGTTAGTATTTGAATGACAAACTATCCTACATGTACTGAGACTTGTAAAGAAAACTATGCTATTCCTGGGTTTGGTGATCAGTTCTGATAATGCATCTAGTAAGTTCACTAACTGTCTGTGGTAGCATCTTGCCAAATTCAATCTGCAAAGACATAGCTTGATAGCCATTTCTTTTCATCTTGTTGTAATATTGACCATTGAGTAAAAGATGCACCATGCCAGATCTTGTTCATTTCAAAGCAAATTATAAGAGGTGACTAAATTGTGGATCAAGAGAGTCCCATGTTTCACCAGAAGGGCCACAGAATCAGACATCTGCTTTTTGACAAGCTGACAGGTCCAAAGAATTGAAACTTGATAAATCTTAATGCTGTCTGTCACATACACAGTGTTCTTCAATTATTTCTTTATGAAAAAAATGACTAATGATAATTCCTACTAGAGGATCATTTGCATATTTGAGCTCAAGTGTTTTACAGAGAGGAGAATGTCGATTTGCTCAGAGGGCAAATTCCTTCCCTCCAGATTAAAATTCTTCTTTTCTACACACTGCTCCATTAGGCTTGCTATTGAAACCCAGGGAGAGATGACATATAATTCATGAGCTGAGTCCAAACCTATTTTCTCATTTCTAAGAAAAAATAAAAACAGTGTCTTTTCCTCATATGCTGGACTAGATTTTTCAAGGACATGCTCTGCAGCTGCCATTGTTCATAAATGAAAAATGATCTGGATACAATTGGCCTAATCAACTCTTATTATGAGAACATAAGTGGATGATTACATTTTGTGTTACCCACACAAGCAGCTGCCGACACCAGGGTCCTTTAGAAAATGCTGCTACTAAAATAAATGCCAGGTAGATGGTTGAAGACCTCAAACTCCGGGGCTCTGGGAAGCTGAGCTATCGCATCTAGTGGACTAATCCACAAAGCCGAAAGACTACTCCACTGTCCAGATGAACGAGAGTTAATGTAGCTGTCCTTCTTAGACCAGAAGCAGCTGCCAGCCAAGGTCGCCACCTTCCCAAAGGGTGGAGTTGGAAGGAATCAGCCATGGCAGTCTGATTGGCTTGAGAGTTAAGATACCAGAAACATGTCAAGAGGACTTGCTGCTGCTATATGACTGCACTCAGTTTTTCCTAATTACAGGGTAAAACAATGTCACACACGGTTCCAAGAAGCAGCATCACGCTCTGCCCAGCCTCATGCTACTTTTAGCCCACTTCCTCTGACAACATTAAGTTAAACCTGCCCAGGGGTGTCTACAAAGTCCACTTGGAAGCAGTGAGTTATGTATGAAAGACAAAAGAGAAGAGAGTACTTCTGGTAGAAAGAACCTCATGAGTCAGCCCAAGTCTGAAACACCATGATGTTGGTATCAGTTTCCTAGAGTGGCCTTAACAAAGGACTGTAAACTGGACAACTCAAAATAACAGAAATCCATGCCTTACATTTCTGGAGCCTAGAAGTCTGAAATCAAGGTGTTCTCAGGGCCATGCTCCCTGTGAAGCTCGCAGGGAAGAATACTTTCTTACCTCTTCCTGCTTGGTGATCCCGGGTATTCTTTGGCTTCTGAGTATATAACTCCATTCTCTATCTCCAACACCACATGGCCTTCTCTGGTAAGTTTCTTATGACTTCTTATAAGGATAGCAGTCATTAGATTTAGCGCCCGCCTTAATTCACTGTGGTCTCATCTTACCTTGACCTTATTTTCCAATAAGGAAACATTTGTACCAGAAGCTAGAAGCTCAACATGTTTCTTGAGAGATACAATTCAACCCACAACATTGGTGCATAAAGAAGAAATAGGAAACATTAAGAGACTATAGAGAACAGGCTATTTCTGATAGAAAAAAAAATATCATGAGTTGGGACCAAGGAGCTTGAAACACCCTGATGCCTTTCCAGAAAAACAATGCAGTTGTCTGGATTTCGCTCCCTATCTTCACTCTCATCAGACCCATTCCTTCTCTTGTCGTAAGACCCATATCATGTAAGATTACTTGTTCATTACATGTAAAGAAAGGTCATTAATGTAATCACACTAGCCTGCTCTTAACATTTGCAGGGCTCAGGATAAGAATCTAAATGGAGACTCACACAGTAAATGCCTAATTATTTTGAACTTATACTTCATGCTACAAACTGTTAACTAAAATAGATTCTGTTCTCCTATTTTGATGAATATACCTTTATTACTATAAAATTTAAAGAGAAATTGAAAAGCTCTTGTTTTAATTTAACTGGAGGCCAGCAAAATATTGAAGATGATCTGCCTGGGTGTTCTGTTAAAGGGTTGGTGATGTTAGAATGAGTACTAGGATAAAGACATACATAATTTATTTTTATTGCCTTAATTTCAGAAAATGTACTAATTTTTCACATAATTTGTATTTTATTGACAGCATTGCCAAATTAGACCAAATTCCTTGAGTGATTATTATTCTTAGGTAGTTTTAATTAACTTTAATCTTAAAACACTTCACTTTGCTGAGGCAAAAGCAACTGGTATGTTCAACAAAATGCCTAAATCAATGCCTAGATTTAGATATGATAGAACTCATGAATTTTGGAGAACATGGTCAAATATCATTCATATACATATGAAAATTTATCATTACCACAGAAAAGGTTACTATATATTTGATTTCATCATAAAAATTGCTGTAACATATCATAGTTTGGGCCATCATTTAAAGCAATATCTATAGTCATTACACATTTCTTAAGTTTCTTAAGAAACTAATAGTTTGTAAAACTATTTCAAACTATTACAACTCTATTTCCAGATTCACCATACTTTTGATGGCCAGTACTTTTTTCCTCTTTCAACTGGCATTAAGACCATTTACATTTTTTTGTTATCACTAAAATGCTTGTGCATACATCTCACTGTGCACATTGATTTTGAAGAACCAAAGAACAGAATTTAAATTGCTAGGTTGCAAAGTATACTAATTTTTAGGCAGTTTGACAGAAATTGCCCAATTGCTTTTCAACATTACTAATCCATACCCACACCAAAATTGTACATGATTTTATTTTTCCATGAGACATGGAATTATTCAAGGGAGTATATTTGGAACTCTGTAACTAAATCACTTCTACCTATAATCAAGGATAACCAAAGTTTATAGCCATCTGCTTAAGGCATCCACTTCTCAGTGGATAAACAAGTAACAAATCATTTTTCCTAAGTTCTTTTCTCTCTGTGCAAATCTTTACTTCAACATGCTATCTATAATTTTTCCTTCCACGAGAACAAAATCCTGAATTAATTGAAAATTCAATTCAAATTTGTGTTTTTTCAGGCTTAGGAATGGTAATGCTAAGACCTGAAATAGTATTGTGGTTTTGAAAAACTTTTCCTTACAGCTTTATTGAAGTATGACTGGCACATAAAAATTATATGTGTTTAGATTGTACAATGTGAGTTTTCAAAGATGTACAATGTGATTATTTAATATATGTATACATTGTGGAATAATTAGCACAATCAAGTTAATTAGTACATCAGCTAACTCACATAGTTACTTTTGTTTGTGTGTGTGTTCCTTTAACATATTTGAGTATTTAATACAGGATTGTTAACTATAATTACCTTCTGTATTTTAGACTATTAGAACTTATTTACCTTTTAACTCAAAGTTTGTACACTTTGATCAACATCTGCCCCTTACCCCTCCCCCCAACCCCTGGAAACCACGATTCTAGTCCATGGTTCTACAGATTCAACATTTTTAGTCCTGAGGGTGTAAAGAAAAGGGAACCTTGGTACTCTGTTCATAGGAATGGTAATACAGCCATTGTGGAAAACAGTCTCAAGGTTCCTCACAAAATTAAAAATAGAACTAGCATATTATCCAGCAATCAATCCTACATCTAGGTGTATAGCCAAAGAAAATAAAATCAGTATCTCAAAGAGGTATCTGTTCTCCTGTGTTCACTGCCACGTGATTCACAATACCAAAGATGTGTCGACCTGCCTTTTGACCCAGCAATTCCACTGCTAGGATTATATCCCAAGAATCCTAAAACATCAATTTCAAAGAACCTATGCACCACAATGTTCATAGCAGCACAATTTACAATAGCCAAGAGTTGGAAGCAACCTAGGTGCCCATCAGTAAATGAATGGCTCAAAAAATTGTGGTACATATACACAATGGAATTCTATGCAGCAGAGAGAAGGAAGGAGCTCCTACCATTTGCAACAACATGGATGGAACTGGAAAGCATTATGCTGAGTGAAATAGGCCAGGTGCTGAAAGACAAATACCATATGATTTCACCTTTAACAGGAAGCTAAACAACAAAACAAACAAGCAAGCAAAATAAAAACAAAGACACTGAAATAGAGAACAAGTGCAGTGACCAGAGGGGAGAGGGAAGGGAATTTAAGGGGGGAAAAGGGGAGGGATTTTGAGGAACAAGTATGAAAGACATAGGGATGAGGACTAGTGGGGGAAGAAATGGGAGGGAGGTGGGGAGCATGGGGTGGGCGAGGGCTGGGATGGGAGAAATAGACAAAAAACTGTACTTGAAAAATAACTAAATAAAATTTTTTTAAAAATACCAAAGATGTGGGAACAATCCAAGTGTCACAGTGAATGAACGCATAGAGGATTCCATTGTGTGTGTGTGTTAAATATTATTTAACCATGAAAAGAAGGAAATTCTGGCATTTTTAACAACATGGATGAACCTGGAGAACATTATATTAGGTTAAATAAGTCAGATACAGAAAGACAAATACTGTATGATCTCACTTTATGTGTTTCTTACTTTCAAACTATTTATATATATATTTCATTTCCTTTATAAAACCATAGAATTTTAAACATAAAGTAACCTTATAATGTTTTATTGGACTTGGCTCTACATGTGGTTTGAGCTTTCATCTGGTCAAGAGTGGGGACTCCAGCGTTTTATTCACCGTGGACTCCCTCTAGCTTTACAGTGTGTTTGACATTTAGGAGGCAGATAATAAAACCCCCTAGTTCAAACTTTCCATTGGACAGAATTTTGGGAGTTTACTAACGGCAAAGTGAGAAGTCTTAGCAGCTAAAATCACAGCATGGATAGGCCTCAGTGTGCTGTCTCCTGCTGTTTAAGCACATCAGGTCACGTGTGGAAACTTCGCCAGGACTAAAACTTGTCTTGTGGGCCGATCACCTGGTTTGAAAACTAAGAGCTTCTGATTATATTTTTTCACTTACCACCTGTGTACCTAATATCAAGTTTCTATCTGGTTCAATTTTTCCTCTAATTTAAATATCAAAGGCATCTAGTAAAATAGGTAGAGAAAATAGACAATTTGTCTAGCTCTCCACCTGGTTTTCCCTACAGAACCATTTCGAATTGCATTCTTTTTTCCTTTCTCTCTCTCCCTTAACCTAGTATTTTAAGATTCCTTTTGGCACAGGTTGATGTGTGTGGTGAGGAAAGACCACACACAACAACCTGAATTTCATCACATTCATCACCAAGGAGACTGGCAAGAAGGGAAGTCAGGCAGCAGCATGGAGCCAAAGCAGATGCAGCCTGCCTTGGAGAGCTAGTCCCTGAGGCTTTGCTCACAATGGGCCCACGGCAGCTGGTGACACTCTCTGACCTGGCTGGCCCCCTCAGCAGAGAAAACCCTGAAAACATGCCTCTCCACCACCTCTTTAACATGAGGCTTCACTGCTAAAGCCCCAAGAACCCACTCTTGCCTGAAAGGTTTCCAGCTCAGCCAGTTCTGAAGTCCAAAGCAGGATCGAACGGGCCACCTGCTCTCTAGGGGAGAAAAGCAGCAGAAGTGCACGGGAGCTCAAGCACAGGTCCTGCTCACGTTCTGGAGGTCCAGGTGGCATAATCACCACATTTCCAAGCATTAAAGCCGTGGGCCAGCCACAGTGACACCTACAAAGATGATGAAGGTGTGCTTTCTGTCCCTGCCAAGGAGTGTTTTCATAGACCGAGTAGGTTGTGTCTCTGAAAAATGGTGCAAACTAGCATGTCACTGAATAATAGTTCAAATTTATATTTGTGATTGACAACCTACAAGAGAAGCTCTAAACAAGTATTCTAAGAAGGAATAATTAATTCTAGCCAAATGGCTCAGGAAAAGGTAAAAAAGCCAGAGTAAACACCTATCAGTGACTAACTACCACACGCCTCACATCCTTCCCCAACCAACACTACCTACTCACACCACCTACTCACACCACCTCACTGATGGGGAAAGGGCTTTCCACGCACTGCTAATCTCAAAGGGATGCATTAGATAAAGAGAACAAGCCCTTTTAAGGGAATGTGTTGCAACTTCATTAACGGTTATATCCCAGGAGGATTCTAGACCCCCAAGTAATATTTTTTCAAGAGTTAAGGGAAAAGTGTTATAATTTAACCCAATTCAAATTACTTGATATAGGTTGAACATTTATTTAGTATAGGTCATAGTTTCTCTATAAGTGCACAGTCCCTGACAGCTATTTCTCAGCAATTTGTTGCATAGCTAAGTTGCTGTGGAAAGATTTTAAGCATTACTTTGAATGTATGTAGTAATTTGATATTTAGAATATATCCATATATATAATAGACTATAGATATAAAATAGGCTAGAATACTGTAGAGAAGCAAAAAGGAACTTTTCTTAGTGTTCATGGATTATATCTACTCAGAAAATATTCTTCCAATAAGTAATTGGTGGGACTAGTTATCTATGTCAGGTCTCATATTAGGTAACTTTGTATCTGACCCTAAGAACTAATAGCGAAGTCAAGAATCGCCATGGGCACATAAAATACAGCATTTAAAAACCAACTGTGATGGATAATAAAAAATGGGCTATATATACATTTGAAAAATATTAGATACCTACTTCCTACAAACACGAAAATAAAATTTGCCTGCTTAAGTATCTAAAGAATAGACTGTTAAAATATCTAAAGTAGGCCCAAGATTGGGTTGCTCATGCTAAGCCCTGTGCCAGTAAACCAAAACGTAACTAAGTTTCTATTCTCAGTTTTCCCAGAAAAGAAAGGCCTAGCTCCACCAATTGCTGCTTGCTTGCTCAGCACAAGTTACCTAACCCTGCTCTGTTTCAACCAGTCAGCAAACACCCAGTATAACATCCTTGTTCCTGGTCACTGTGGTCTGTAAATATCTCTCATTGTGCAGCTCTTCAGAGCTCCTTTCTATCTGATAGATTGGATGCTGCACAATTCATGAATCGATGAATAAAAGCTTACTAGTAAATTATCTGTGGAAAATTTCCCTTTACCAAGACCCACTTGACATTTTGTTTCATTGAACATTAAACATTGAACATTACACCCAATAACCACAGAGTACGCATAGAAAGTTCCCCAAGATAATGAGCTCAGCCATTAAAAAAGTCTTGCTGAATTTCAAATAAATCAGAGTACGTTTATTGATTACAATGGAAGTTAGAAAATAGAAATCAGTAATAGTGATACCTAAAAATTCCTAGATATTTGAAAGTTAAACAACCAGATAATTAAATATACTTGACTCAAAAAATAAATCATAAAGGAAATTAGAAAATATTTCAAATTAAATGATAATAAAAACAAGAATCGATCAAATCTTGTGTGAGGCAACTAAAATAGTGCTAGAGAGAACTTGAGTGTTAAATGCTTATATCAGAAGTGAGATAGATACAAAATAAACAACCTAAGCTTCTGCCTTAAGGAGTTCAAAAAGAAGAGCATATCAAACCTCCAGTAAGTAGAAGAAAATAATAAGAATAAATCAAAATCAATGGAATAGGAAACAAACTGTTAAAAAATCAACAAAACTAGAAATTAATTCTTCAAAAGATTAATAAAATTGACAAGCCCTGAGAAAAACAGTTGAGATAAAAAGAGAGAAAACAGAAACTACCAATTTCAGGAATAAAGAGAGGATATTACTAAAAACTTGTAACATTAAAGACATTTTTTAAAGGATAGTATAAAGAATGAAATACAGTCATTCCTCAGTATCTAAGGAGAATTCATTTCAGGACCCCCACAGATAGCGAAATCTGAGGATGTTCAAATCCCTTATATGAAATGGCCTAGTATTTGCATATAACCTGTGTTGCCACATAAGCCACAGCAGGGCGTGCCTACACATCACTTCATTTGCCTGGACTCATGGCGCATGGCAAATTGAAGTTTTCCTTTTTGAAACTTTCTGTAATTTCTTTCTTTAAAATATTTAATCTGTTTGTTTGGAGAGCTGATTGTACCAATAAATTCAATAAATTAGGTGAAATGGACCAATACTTGTGGAAACAGTTTACCAAAATGTACTAAAGAAATAAAAATGTTTTATAGCTTTATATTCTTTCAAAAATTGTACATAGATAAAAATATTTGCACCACAAAAATCTAGGACTCAATGGCTTTACTGGTGAATTCTATCAAACATTTAAGAAAGAAAGAAAACCAACTGCATACAAATTCTTTTAGAAAATAGGGGGGCGGGGAGATTTCCCAATCTGTTTTCAGAGGCCACAGCGTAACTCTTATTCCAAAATTTAGCAAGGATATTACAAGACAAGCAAATTACAGACAAATATTACTCCAGAACATGTGTATTTATCCTTAATAAGATATTTGTGTATGAAATTAACAACAAAAAAACAAAAAAAAATCAGCAAGTGGGGTTTATTTCAGGAACGAAAGTTAGTTTTAACACTTGAAAAACAATCAATACTTCACTATACTAAGAGAATAAAGTAAAAATTGGGTTATTATCTAAAAAGCTGTCCAAGAAATATATTTGGCAAAATAAATTACCAAAGAATAATAGTAATTTAAAAATCTCAGAAAACCAGTAACATACATGAACTTTCTCAACCTGATAAAGGGTATTTATAAAAAGTCTTCTGATAATATAATACTTAATGATGAAATGTTGAATGATATTCTCCTCAGATTGGGATTAAGGAAAGATGTATATTCATTCCCACCACAACTTTTTTACATTGTTTTGGAGACCCAAGAGAGGGAATTAAAGCAAGAAAGTGTAATAATTGTATTAAGATTAAAAGGGAAGAAGCAAAATTGTTATTTGCTGATGATATGATTATATATACATAGAAAATGCTAAGTGATCTGTAGAAACCTATTTGAATTAGTAAGTGTATTTGGCAAAGTCACAGGATTTCAGGTCAATATACAAAACTTATCTGCATTTCTAAATACAACCAATAAATAATTTTATTATCTAAAAATTCAAACTACTAGCAATAACATATAATAATAAGAGACATCTATGCTGAAAACATGAAAACACTGCTGAGAAAAATTAAGATGCCTTAAACAATGAATACCATATTAATGGATTTAAAGGCTCAGTATTGTTGAGATGTCACTGCTTCTCAAATTTATGTATAGATTCAGTACAATCTCCATCAAAACATTACCAGGCCTACAATAGACCAGATATAGAAGCAACCTATGTGTCTGTCAATAGGTGAATGGATAAGAGATGGTAAATATATACATATATGCAATGGAATATTACTCAGCTATAAAAAAAATCTTGCCATTTGAGGTAACGTGGATGGACCTAGAGGGTATTATGCTAATGAAATAAAGACAGAAAAAAACCAAATACTTCATTTATATGTGAAATATAAAAATAAATAAATAAACAAAACAGAAACAAACTCATAGGTACAGAGAACAAATTAGTGGTTGCCACATGGAAGAGGAGTTGGGAAGTTGGGTTAAAAATGTAAAAGGAATTAAGTACAAATTGCCATTTATATTTTAAAAGTATATAAATTACAGCATAGGGAATGTAGTCAATAATATTTTAATAACTAAAGCATGTATGGTGTCAGATGGGTACTAGACTCTGAGGTGATCACAATATAAAGTATATAAATGTCTAATAACTAAGTTGTATACCTGAAACTGACACAATATTGTATGTCAACTATAATTGGAACATTAATTAATTTAAAAATATATTATCTTTATTTCAGTAGACAACAACAAGCAAATTCCAGGATTTACACAGGAATGCAAAGAACCTGGAACAGTCAAGACAATCTTGAAACAGAATAAAGTTGGGAAACTTTTACAATGTGGTCCAAGACTTGTTCCAAAGCCACCATATTTTTTAAATGGGGTTTTGGCATACAGATAGTTAAGTAGTTGAGTAGAACAGAATCAAGGTCTGATCATATTCATCAGGTCATTGACTGGCTGATTTCTAAGAAAAGTACTGAGGAAATGGGATAGAGAGTGATTGCTGAGAGGGTACGGGATTCTTTGGAAGTGATGAAAATGTTTTGAAACTTGATAGCTTTGGTTGCACAACACCATGAATGTTCTAAATGTCACTGAATTCTACACTTTAAAATGGTTAATTTTGTGTTATGCAAATTTCACCTTAACGGTAACAACAGAAGAACATCAAGGGAACTCAGTGGAGTAAAGCCTTTTCAACAAATGGCACTGAAATAACAGGATATCCATCTGAATTGTTTTTTTTTAAAGAACCTTGACCTTTTACTGCTTGCCATTTGCAGAAATCAATTCAAAGTAATCATAAATCTGTATGTACAAGCTAAAATTTGAATGTTTTAGAAAAATAATGCCTCTATGAACTTGAGCTGGCAAAATATTTTTAGACAGAATACAAAAAGAACTAATCATTTAAAAAATAAAAAATTGTATTTCATCAAGATGTAGAACTTTTTGCTCATCAAAGATCACCACTAAGAAAATGAAGAGACAAGATTTAAACTAGAATGAGAAAATACATATATTTGGCAGAGAATTTATATCTGAAATATACAATAAGCTACAAATCAATAACAAAAATAATTAACAAATAATTATTATGTTAAAATAAAATAAACAAATCATTTAAAATCTTAAAGTGGGCAAAACGTTTTAATACTTTACAAAAGAAGATACATGGATAACCCACAACACTTAGTGATCAACATCATTAGTCAACAATTACACGCCAGTTAAAAATCACAAAGGTACCACTTTCCACACAGTAGAATGATAGTAATTAGAAGGTCTAACAACATCAAATGTCAAGGACATAGAACAACTGTAATTCTCACACTTTGTTGTGGGAGTTTTAATAACTACAACTGCTTCGGAAAACTTTAGAAATGCATTATAACCCATTGAATAAAATAGAAAATCATGTTCATACAGACACAAGTAAATACATTAGCAAATAAGTAAAAACTTTCATGAAGAGTAGACACTTAGATGGTTTCAAAGTAACTCCTCACAAAATGTTTACTATAGTTGATCCTTGCACAACACAAGCAGAGTGCGGTCGGCCAGTGGGGGAAGGGAGATTAATCCGGCCCCTCTCAGTCAAAAACCTGAAGTATAACTTTTGACTCTACAGTTGAAGCTTCCCATCTGCATCCTCACATTCAACCAACCCCAGGTCAAAAACAGCACTTTTATTGTCTTGAAGATTTTAGAGATGGGAAAGGAGAGAGAAAGAGAGGGAGAGAAACATAAATGTGTGGTTGCCTTTCATGCACCCCCTACCAAGGACCTGGCCGGCAACTCAGGTGTGTGCCCTGAATGAGAAACAAACCAATGACCCTTTGGTTCACAGCCCAGCATTCAATCCACTGAGCCACAGCAGCCAGGGCAAAAATCAGCACTTTTAATCTGTAATAAGAAAACTGCACATTTTTTATCTTCTTTTTCTTAGGTAAGTCCTTTTAACATTTCATATAATAAGGGCTTGGTGATGATGAACTCCTTGAATTTGGTCTTATCTGAGAAGCACTTTATTTGTCCTTCCATTCTAAATGAAAACTTTGTTGGATAGAGCAATCTTGGTTGTAGGTCTTTGGATTTCATGACTTGGAATACTTCTTTCCAGTCCCTTCTTGCCTGGAAGGTCTCTTTTGAGAAATCAGCTGACAGTCTGATGGGAGCTCCTTTGTAGGTGACTGTCCCCTTACCTCTTGCTGCTTCTAGGATTCTCTCCTTCATTTTAATCTCGGCTAATATAATGATGATGTGCCTTGGTGTGTTCCTTCTTGGGTTCAACTTCTTTGGGACTCTCTGAGCTTCCTGGATTTCCTGGAAGTCTATTTCCTTTGCCAGAATGGGGAAGTTCTCTTTTATTATTTGTTCAAATAGGGTTTCCACTTGTGACTGTTCCTCTTCCCCTTCTGGTACCCCTATAATTCGAATGTTGGAACATTTAAAGATGTCCTGGAGGTTCCTAAGCCTCTCCTCATTTTTTTGAATTCTTGTTTCTTCATATTTTTCTGTTTGGTCATTTTTTTCTTCCTTCTGGTCTACTCCCTTGATTTGAGTCCCAGTTTCCTTTCCATTACTGTTGGTTTTCTGTGCATTACCATTCATTTCAATTAGTTTAGCTTTCATAAGAAGATAAAAAAAGATAAACAGTGATAGGACAGCAAACTCACAGTTAGTAACAACCACACCTAAAACAAAAGCAAACTAAGAGGACAGCTAGATCAGGAGTGAACCATAGAAATGAAGAACATGTGGAGGATTAGCAACAGGGGAGTGGGAGAAGGAGAAGGGGGGAGAAGGTACAGAAAATAAGTAGCACAGACAGATAGAAAATAGATAGGGGGAGGGTAAGAATAGTAGGGGAAATACAGAATCTAAAGAACTTGAGACGTGTTCATGAAGTAAAGGGGAATGGTGGGGGAGGGGTGTGTAGGGTAGAGGGGAATGAAGGGGGGAATAGAACAACTGTAATGGCATAATCATTAAAAAAATGTTTAAAAAAAGAAAACTGCAGTTACGAGTGCAAAAAATACCATTTCAATCCCAGGTTGATTGAATCTGCAGATTGGAAACACATTGATATAAAAGGCCAGCTCCACTTATTGAAAAAAATTTGCATGTAAGTGGACCCATGTAGTTCAAACTCATGTTGTTTAAGGCTCAACTGTGACTTAAAAAGGATAAAAGAGTAACATAACAGTGGAAAAGCCCTACAGACAGCACCTTAATTAAATGATCCAAATAAGTATAGTCAGCAATGGCACAAATGGGGAATCACGTGCCTCCAGATAAGAAACAATGAGAACAGATTTGCTCCTTAGGCATTGCTCCAATACATTGCCAATGTATTCCTGTGTGTAACCTGAATGTAATCATAAGGGAAGAAAGTAATCAAACCAACCCAAATCGAGGGAAATTCTACAAAATAAAAGAAGCATTACAACTAAATGCAACATGTGATGCTGAACTGGATCCTTTTGCCATAAAGAATATTATTGGGACATTGGAAAAATGAAGAATGCAGGATTATATAGTTTAGTGTGTTGATGTTGATTAGCTGATTTTGATGATTCTATTGAGTAACATCCTTGTATGTAGGGCATTCACTCTGAATTTCCATATACAGTTTATGGAGTATCAGGTCAATGACTTCCTATAAAATAATTTAGGAAAATAAGTTCATTACTCTGTAGTTGTAACTTCTAAACTTATAATTCATTAAAAAATTTAAGACAACTATATAAAATAATGGAATATAAATTACTTTCCAAATATGAAAATAAAAAAACAAAACTATGGGTGTTTTTATATACATATCTATGGAAATCTAAAGAAAGAGCTTTGGGTGAAGAATTGAAGAAGTTAGGAAGAATTCTTATTTGTGAGTAAAAGTATTTCTGTATTGTTTTCAGTTTATACAATGATAACGTTTTCATGTGTTGCTTATATAAAGTAGGAAAGAAGAGATAAAGTTATCACTGTTTGCAAATGATATGATTATATACTTGAAAAATGAAATTAACTTGAAAACAAGCAGTAAGAGAATTCAATAAGGTAGCAGAGTAGAAAATTAATATACACAAATCAATAAATTTCATCTATACCTGAAACAAGTTACAAAATGTAACAGGAAAAGAAACCCATTCTTAATTATAACAAAATAAATATAATTTGTAGAGTAAAAATAACAACATATCACTTCTGTGTAAATTAATTTAGAAATGTAATATAGTCTCAAAAGTATCAATAGGTAATTTTTAAAAACTAAAAAAAGTGATTTTAAAGTTTATATGGAAAAGTAAACAGAAATAACTTGAAAAACTTTGAAAATGTTATAGAACTATCATGTTAAAAACGGATAATAAACTGTTCATAGTACAATAAGTGAGATACAGCTAGCTGTCAGGATAGACAATGGAACAAAATAAATATGAAACAAAACCAGTATCCAGGGATAGACCTAAAAACACTGGCATCCGAAATGATTGGAGACTAGATAGGCTTTTCAATACTTGGCGATGGGAAATCTAGACAGCCACCTGAAAGTAAGAATGGTTAAATTTTACATTCTATAATATGTTAAGTTCCATAAGAATGAAATAATTAAATATTTTTAAAAACCTTAAAGTTCCTAGAAGAAAACTGGAGCAAAATCCTTCATATGCTTGGAGGAAGGCCCAAATATGATTCAAAATCTAGCTATTAAAGAAGAGATAGATAAGTGGTTATCTTCACCTCCATAAAAATAAAAACTTCTGCTCAGTAAAAATAAAAATATAAACAAGGTCAAATTAAAAATGATTACGTGGGAGAAGTATTTAGAAGTTCTATTAATAATATATTGCTAATCTTTCTAATACATAAAGAGCTTCTAGAAAATATTTCATAAGGCCAAGACCAATAGCTTAACAGCAAATGAAGAAAAGAGGTGAAGAGGCTTTCTGCAAGAGGAAAAATATATTCCTTAAATGAAAAAAATATACAAGCCTTATTTATAGTAATAGAAATACAAATTAAAAGCATACTAAAATACAAATTTTTCCTATCATATTAGCAAAAATTTCTGCCATTTCTTGGTACATTTTGGTGAGGTTGTAGGGAAAGGGCATTTCCATGTATTGCTTGGCAGAGCACACACTGACTCCATGGAGGCAACGTGGCCGTAACTATCAAAAGGGCACATACTCTCACCATTTGACTGAGCAATTACATTTTAAAGAATGCATCTTTTTTTAAAGAATGCATCTTAATATATATCTGCACTCATAGGATATAATGTCAATCTTTTTCTCTTAATAATTATTCTTTTTATTCTTCTAAAATTTATTTTTTAATTTATTTTTTTAATTACAGCTTATATATAATATTAGTATTATATATAGGCTTCAGATGTACAACATAATAATTAGACATTTACATACCTTAAGAAGTGATCACCCCAGTACAAATAGTACCCATCTGACACCTTACATAGTTATTAAAATATTATTGACTATGCATTCCCTATTCTGTACTTTACATCCCCTTAACTACTTTTATAAATGGCAATTTGTACTTCCTAATCCCTTTCACCTTTTGTAATGTCATCTTATTTGTTAAAATATTGCTTATAATAGCAAAGTATCTGCTGATATAGTCATCTTAAAAATCATCAACCTGAAAAATCCATCAACTGGGGCCAATAAGTCATATTATACTCTTACAATGGAATATGTAACACTTGTTTTTTCAAAGAGGGAGAAGCTACAGATAATGTAATATGTTATCAAGTTTTTTAAAAAGCAAGGCACAGAACAGTGAATATGTTTAACAATGTGTTTTGCAAAAAAAAATAAAAATAATAAATATACACTTTTATTTGCTTATTAGAGGGAAAGATATTCTAGAAGGACACAAAAGTAACCATTAACATGAGCATTAGGTTTGAATAGATGTAGGGATAAGAGCAGTTTTTCTCTATATTACTAATTGTAATTACCCCACAAGGTGTGGTGGGATAAAATTGGCTGGCCATATTTAACAACTTTGATCTACAAAAATGTCAGTTTCTGATAGTTAATATTACTATTGCCATTTTATAGATTTTTGAATATATGTGAGACTGTTGGAGAATATAGGGAGACTTCCACCAAGATGGAGGCGTAGGTGGAATCACTGCACCTTCTCACACAACCAAGTTTAAAAACAACAAAGTTTTAGCAATAAAAACACAGCCAAATCACAGAAAATTGAACTACACGAAGTCTGACAACAACGAACCCTTCAGCCAAACTGGTAAGAGGGGCAGAGCCAGCAGCAGAGCTGGGTCAGGCGGGAAAGATCCACTGGACCAACCGGGACTCGCAACCCAGGTGCGCAGGCAGCTGTGGGCGGATCCCAGGTGTGGAGTAGCGGGCAGACCCACTGAGGGCGGAAGGCGGTGGACTCACTGAGGGCTGACCAAAGTCACACAGTCGAGTGCAGATAAACCAGTGAAGGAGCGAAGCTGTGAGACAGACCACGCAGGCCCCAGTGGCAGGAAGCAGCAGAGGGGACTGCCATTGTCTCTCTCTGACCCCGCCCCCACATACAGCATCACAAACCAGCAACTTGGGTGGCCCCACCCTGGTGAACACCTCCTCATACGTAAGAGGCACAAACAGATAAAAACAGGGCTCAAGAACAACTCAAAGCTCCAGAGCCAATAAATTTAAGCGATGAAGAAATAGCCAAACTTTCAGATGCACAGTTCAAAACACTGGTGATCAGGATGCTCACAGAATTGGTTGATTATAGTCGCAAATTGAAGGAACATATGAAGGCTAAACTAATTGAAATGAATAGAAATTCATTTCACAGTAAATGAATAGAAATTCATTTACTATTGGTTCACAGGAAACCAATAGTAATGGAAAGGAAACTGGGACTCAAATCAAAGGAGTGAACCAGAAAGAGGAAAAAAATGACCAAACAGAAAACAATGAAGAAACAAAAATTAGGAGAGGCTTAGGAACCTCCAGGACATCTTTAAATGCTCCAACATCTGAATTATAGGGGTACCAGAAGGGGAAGAGGAACAGCCACAAGTGGAAAACTTATTTGAACAAATAATAAAGAAGAATTTTTCCAATCTGGTAAAGGAAATAGACTTCCAGGAAATCCAGGAAGCTCAGAGAGTCCCAAAGAAGTTGGACCCAAGAGGGAACACACCAAGGCACATCATCATTACATTAGCCAAGATTAAAATGAAAGAGAGAATCCTAGAAGCAGCAAGAAATAAGGGGACAGTCACCTACAAAGGAGTTCCCATCAGACTGTCAGCAGATTTCTCAAAAGAGACCTTACAGGCAAGAAGGGGCTGGAAAGAAATATTCCAAGTCATAAAATCAAAGACCTACATCCAAGATTGCTCTATCCAACAAAGCTTTCATTTAGAATGGAAGGGCAGATAAAGTGCTTCTCAGATAAGATCAAATTCAAGGAGTTCATCATCACTAAGCCCTTATTATATGAAATGTTAAAGGGACTTACCTAAGAAAAAGAAGATAAAAAAGATGAACAGTGAAAGAACAGCAAACTCACAGTTATTAACAACCACACCTAAAACAAAAACAAACTAAGAGGACAGCTAGATCAGGAACAGAACCATAGAAATGAAGATCACATGGAGGGTTAGCAACAGGGGAATGGGAGAAGGAGAAGGGGGGAGAAGGTACAGAAAATAAGCAGCGTAGATGGTAGGTAGAAAATAGGGGGGAGGGCAAGAATAGTATGGGAAATATAGAATCTAAAGAACTTGAGACACGTGGTTGTAAGCTAAAGGGGGGGAATGGTGGGGGAGTGTGGAGGGTGGAGGGGAATGAAGGGGGGAAATAGAACTGTAATGGCATAATCAATAAAATATATTTTAAAAGACAATATAGGAGATACTAATATTATTGGAATGGTACAATCTGATTAATTGCATTAAATCAAAATATAGATACATGTCATCTGAGAAACTGGTATGTTTCCTCCTTTCACAGGATAAAGTTAATTCATGATCTTTATCTTCTGCCTTGGCTAACTGAAATCTCACAAATGTATTGTCATTTAATGGTTGTCATGTTTTCACTTGTTTTTTTCTTAATTTTTGTGCATGCTTAAATTTTTTTTTATATTACAAAAGGTATAGTAGCTGGTAAAACTGATCATCTCTATATCTAGGGAAAATCGAAGGCCTGAATAGTAGAGACATATACCCTAGTAAATTAAGTCTTGAATTTAGAAAATCTCATAAGAGCTACAATAGCCCCCCCCCTTATCCTCAACAGACATGTTCCAAGACCCCCAGTAGATACCTAAAACCACAGCTAGTACTGAACCTCATACTATATTTTTTCCTATACACACATACCCATGATTAAGTTTAACTTAGAAATTAGACAATTCCAGGGATAGAAGATTTCTATTTACCATAGATCTTAGAAACCTCAGCATACAATTCTTTTTCTTATTGAGAACCTTCACCTTTTCACTTAAAGGAAGCACTTTACAAAGGCTTCTTTTCAGCATATCAGAGCTGCTGGCATCACTACTCTTGTGCTTTGGGGGCATTGTTAGGTAAAATAAGGGGGACTTGAACCCAAGCACTGCACTACCATGACAGTTACCTGATAACTCAGTTGGCTGCAGAGTGACTAACGGGTAGGGAGCGTCTGTAGTGTAGAAACTCCGCACAAAGCAATGCTTCCCATCCAGGGCGGGACAGAGTGGGACTGTGCATCATGCTGCTCAGAGTACTGAGAAACTTAAGACATACAAATTGTTTACTTCTGAAAATGTTCTTAATATTTTTGGACCAAAGTTGACCACAGGTACCTGAAACCATGGAAAGCAAAACCACAGATCAGAGGGAACTACAGTACTGGAGGTCAATGAGTATACTGTAATCAAAGAGTCCAGCACAATTTACAACAGGAAAGTGCTGGAGGCAACCTAAGTGCCATCAGTAAATTAGGGGATCCTAGTTTTTCTTGCATAACAATGAAATAAAGGGGAAGGAGCCATGGAAAAGAAGCAACAGTAGAGAAGTGGAAAGAAAGGGAGTAGAGGAAGATGGCTGAAACACATAGGTTTAAAGACTCTAAATAGGTGGTCACTTAATCTGAGCCAATTTGGGGAAGAAGTTCTCAGCTCTCTTTTTAACAAAAATGCAAAATGCTGAGAGGCTCAAACATTGATCAGACAGATAGGACATCACCAAACTTAAATGTAGATGAGAGAAGGAAATACATTTGATTACAACCAAGAGCTACAAAAATATAGCCATCGTTCAAGGCCTTCCTACAGACCTGAAAATAAAAAGCATTTTGGAGAGGAAGGGAAGGAATGAAATAAGCACATGTCTGATTCTAGCAGAAGGAATACAGACCACATGAGGAACATTTAATTTACAGATTAGCAAAATGCTGCAGCTTCATCTGTTTGCTCCTCTTGCTCTTTGTCCCCGGGGCTTGTAGCTCAGGATATTGGTTCAACATGCTTTTTTAGAGTTGAGAAATTAGAGCATAGGTTTTATTTAAAAGACCAATTGTTTCAGCCTCAATAAAGATGAAAGTGAAATTTAAAATAATTAGATCCTTCCTTAAATTGATTGGATCCTGTCCATCTACTTTTTTACTATTTATGGTATTGGAAGTGATTTTCCTCCCAGGGAAAAACTGAAGAATTTGTCCTTAAGAAGTCAAAGAGATTGATCTGGGACATTCTGAATGTAGGAAATCACAGGACACTATAGAACGTAGCATAACTGATCCCTTAAATGAAAACTGATCCTATTATAAATCAATCTATTGGGCTGGCTAGCCCTTTACAATTTTATAAGGAAAAAAAAAGGGATCATAGTGAAAATAAAGTTTGCTCCTAACTTCCAATTTTTAATGTGTACTTAATGACAGATCTATAGACGTTTATAGAGATTCTTGAAGTCTAGTAACACAGAATGAGTTGAACCAATATTTTTAAAAGATTTTATTTATTTATTTTTAGATGGAAGAGAGGGGAAGGAGAAAGAGAAGGAGAGAAACATTAATGTGCGGTTTCCTTTCACATGGCCCCCATGGGGACCTGGACTGCAACCCAGGCCTTTGCCTTGACTGGGAATCGAACCAGCAACACTGGTTCACAGCCCATACTCAATCCACTGAGCTACACCAGCCAGGGCTAGTTGAACCAATTTTTAATAGGAGTTTACATTTGAAATATTACATTGTGAATATCCACAATGTTAAAATATCACTACAACAAACAGCACTTTTTTTTAATCTCAGAAACAACTCAAACCCAATTTCTGATCTGTAAGACATAAAGAGGATTTCCTAGGTTTACCTTCTATAAAAGAAAAAAAAAGAAGATAGAAATTAAGACAAACTCTTTACTTAGAGCAATATCAGAACATGACAAACTCTTCTTTTGGTATCTCAGGGTCTTGTGCCCTGGTTGCCCCATTTTGCTGGGAGGAAACAAAGTCTCAAGAGGTCTCATGCTAATTTGAAAGAGAAAGTCATTAAGCATAAGGGTACCCAAAGGCTTTTTCCAACATCTGGTCTAGGATGAAGCTGATCCATTTTGGAGAATTAAGAGTCTGTAACTAGATACTAAAAGTAAAGAAGTCAATTTCTGAGAGTAGTCTCTTCTGTGGAATGATTCATTCAAGTTTAGTGATTAACCAAAAGCTCTTAGTAGCTTGAGAAGTGAACTAACGTCCTTTTTCTGGAAAGAACTGTTCTGTTCTGCATTATCATTTCACTGTCCAGGGTGCTATCAAGTTTTGTGAGGTCTGAAGTTTACGTAGTGGAGGGTGTTTTTAAAGAAAAAAAACAATTATTAATACAAAACTTGTTAGAAAGGTCAATATTCTGAGCAATTACAATAAATTATAAATTTATAAAAGCTGATAAACAGACATTACAAAATTAATATAAGCACAATATTTTTATTAATGATCTGCTACACACTAAACTTCTTTTCATATACTTTTCATAACCTTTGACTTGTTCTTAATATTGGCAGTTTTGCAATATATTATCTATAGACTTAACAAATACATAATTCAGTCTGAAACATGGCTGAAGAAATTGGTATTACAGTTGCAGGGCTGGGTGAAAAAGGTGAGGGGATTAAGGAAAAACAGAGAAGTGCCCCACATACATGGACAACAACACGATTCCCAGAGAGAAAGAACAGGGTAGGGGCAGTCGAAGAGGGTAGAGGGGGTGTATACGGTGGAGAAGGAGACTTGACTTTAGGTTGTAAACACACAATACAATAAAACTATGATATATTGTAGAATTGTACACATGAATCCTATATAATTTTATTAACCAATGTCACCCCAACAAATTCAATAAAAATTTAAAAATGTAAAAAAGTCAGTTTCGAAACGTTATTGGTAGTGAGTTATGTTGCAATGCATAAAACATGACTTCACACTTAGCTCTACTGCATCTGTAATACTGCTATAGGTCTTATGCCCTATATACATAGACGTGTTGATAACTATCACATAAATTTCACCAGGAAAGAGAAAATGATTGTGCACTGATCATTTTATGCGGTGCATTGTTAAGTATATTTTATAGAGCACAACTCCCATTTTTTGTAGGTAGTAGTGAGAACTGAATTCACCTTTTAAAAATTTACATATCTAAGGATTGGAAGGCTTTTCCATAGGCAATTTGGCCTCCTACACTGCAAACATTATTTCTCATTACTCATGCACTTCCATGCCAGGAGTGGTAGGGCATGTTTATATCATAATGCAACATCTGGCCTTGCACCCTTCTTACATTGCTTCAGGAAGTTGGCATGGTGGCCAGTAAGATTGATCCTGGGAGTCATTCTGACACCGGAACAGCTAACAATAACTTAACTGTACAGGAACATGTGACCCACATACATAAATCCCATAAAACTCAAAACTAAAAGTATTCCTAACTCATCTTTCCTTGGCTGGAGCCTGAAAATGCCTGTGGTCACTCCAATATTCCCTCAGTATGAGGAGAAAATTGACTAAAAGGTGAAATCAGAAGATGCTAGTCTTAACCAATTGCCGTCAAAACATTTTATTTTGCAAATCTTATGAAAACACATGAATGTGCAATCACATTACCAGCCTCTCTCCCAGGGCCTTGGAAGGAGCCCATCTGTGCAAGCTAGGGGCCTTAAAGCTAAAGCTTCATTAGCTTCACGGTAAGCCCACATTACACACTGGCCACATTAACACAGTTTAGAAATACTGGGTCTGCCCCTCCATCCATGCTCACGGCCACAAACGCCAGTTAGGACTTCAGCATCTTTGTTCAGCAATTGCTCTGGTACTCTCCTGTCTCAAACTCCAATCTCTTCCTTTTCTTAACTTTCCACCTTAGCCTCATCATTCTCCATTTTGTGTTCACACTTCTCACATCAGAACTATAAACTGATTGCTAATTGTCTCATTGGAAGGTGAAGAGTCTTGATCCTCTAAAGAGCAACTTTTCTTAAGTTTAGGAGAGCTGGAGATTAGTTTAACTGTTGACAAATGAGTTGTTGGTGGTGGTAGGCAATGAGAGCTACTTTTTCCTGGAGCCAAGTATGCTACCATATGTAAATCAGGTGCGATCATTGCATTCACGTTCATTCTCTCATTCAATCCTCACAACATTCTGATAAGGTAACAAAGTAATCAACATTTTTTAAAGTGAGGCAATAAATTCAAAGTTTTAGGCATTTGCCCAAGAGCACACTGTTAGTAAGCATTGGAAGATTCCTCTGCAGTGACACAGACTCCCACTTGCTTAATTAAATCTGTGCTGAGAGCAGGTTGGTGGAGCCACACTCTACTATAGGGTTTAGGTTGAGTGTGTCCCTTCAGTGTCCTTGTGCCTCTCCAGTCACTGTCCTCAGGTATGACAAATCCCTTTCCGGGGCCCAAAGCAGCCCAGCTGTCTCTGTAAGACAAAGTTAATCATAGGAGGATACTTTGTCCCAACCCACCATTTGATTTTAAGCTTCCTTAGCATCTTGGCAGTATACTATCCAAAGCACAGAAGTTCAGAAGTTATAGGGATAACATGGACATATATAATTTTTCCTCAGATGATAGCCATCAGATATTCATAAATAAATTTCATTCTGTTTATTCACAGAGAAGGAAAAGGACACATTTTTGAAGGATTGCATGTGCTTTTTCAGGGCAGTATGCCTGAGACTATGTAGATGAAACAGGGAAATTCCAAAAGAAAATACATATAAAATAAACTGAGAAGTAAACTATCAGGATATAGGGATGAACATGACAACAGAAATAATTAAAAGAAAATTAATGAAAAAATTTTTAATGATTGAATACATCCTCCAATCTCTATCACTGCAAGCCCTTGGGGATAAGCAGCTGACACTGTGCTTGTATTTTCCTCTCATACTGACGTCTTCATAGAGAAATAGAACCATCCACCCCTCCATGTCCTACCACCCACCATCCCCTGCTCTGATCCTATGATCCTTCCCTCTTGCTAAATGAACTGGAGAAACTGTCCTTTCTTCTACTTAACCCCACTTACATTATTGAATATCATGCCAATGTGTGTACTCCAAAATCCTACACAGTCCATTAGCCAGCCTGTTTCTTATATTCTTATGTTTTCCCTCTCCCTGGAATATCCTCATTAGCTTAGCAACTGTTTTTGTTATCCAAATAGTATACATGCATAGTATAAAAAGTCAAACAGTAAAACTAAACCTATTATGAGAAGGAGCAGCCCCCGACATTTTGCTTCCCAGAGGCAATCTCTACCAGCTCTAAACTCTTCCCTCTGAAAGTCACCTTCTTCTTTCCAAACTCCAAATTGCTCCTATGCCTATTTGTTTGTTTGTTTGTTTGTGACATTAACTATTGATATCCCACTCTGAAAAATGTGTGGTTATGGCAATATTTAGTGTTTCTACTATCAAGCTACTATAAAAACATAGTTCCTGGCTGAGCCATAGAGCATGGTCTGATTACATTTCCTCTCTGAAGAATTTTTTTTATTGTTCTCTGGAGTTAACAAATATTTTTGTTCATGTATTTGCTTATTTTTCTAGTTATCCATCATTAACTTATCTGCACACTTCTGCTAGAGTTCTCTAAATAAATATAAAATATTGAATGGAAACTCAGATCTATGGGAATAAGCAAAGAGCATTGAAATAGGAAATATGTGGGTAAATAGAAAATATTTTCACCCTGGCTGGCGTAGCTCAGTGAATTGAGCACGGGCCTGCAAACCAGAGTATCGCGGTTCGATTCCCAGTCAGGGTACATGCCTTGGTTGCAGGCCAGTTCCCAGCAGGGGACACATGAGAGGCAACCACACATTGATATTTCTCTCCCACTCTTTCTCCTTCCCTTCCCCTCTCTCGAAAAATAAATAAATAAAATATTAAAAAAAGAAAATATTTTCTTTCATTTTTCTCTTCTTAATTAGTTTATAACCTATTGACCATTGAGAACAACTATAACATAATATTATAGGGCTTATAATGTATGTAACAAGAGTGGCACAAAGGATTGGAGGTGATAAATGAAATTAGTCGTACTTTTTTATAGTTTCTAGAAAATGATGCAACATTGTAAGTGCACTAATAAGTTAAAGCACACATTTAAATGTCTATAGAACAACTAATATGTATGCAAAAAAAGTATATCTAAAGGTTAAAGAAAGACATAAAATAGAATGTAAGAAACATCTTTTAAAAGTCACAGAATAGAAAAAGGGGCAACAGAGGAACAAAAATGTAAGAGAAAGACAAATAAGAAATATGAAGTTAGTATGTATAAGTTCAAACATATCAGTAATTACATAATGTGATTGATTTAACATAGTATACACATACAAATTATAAAACAAAACTGCTTAGAATGAATGAAAAAGTAAGACACAACTATATGTTGTGTACGAAAGACTCAAATTAGATATGAAAACATAAAGGGGTTGAAAGTGAAAGTGTGGAAATATATATGTACCATGCAAAGTAAGCTTTACAAAGCTAATATAACTCTGTTAATGTTGCTAAAACAGATTTCAAGATAAGGAGTATTATCAAAGATAAGGGGGACTATTTTATTATAATAACAAGAATAAGTCATTAGAAAATCATAAAAGTCCTAAGTGTCTGTACATCTGATAAAAAGAACTTCAAACACAAAAAGTCGGCATTGACAGGGACTGAAAGGAGTAATAAACAAACCCACAATTAGAGTTGGTGAGGTTGAGATTAACAACCCTCTAATTAGCTGATAAAAAGGTAGACAAAAATTTGAATAGACATATATTTGAGTAGTATTATTAACCAATTTGATCTAATGATATTTATACATTGCTACATGAGAAACTAAACAGTACATGTTCTTTCCCATACACATGAAACATTTACCAAAATAGAATATATGCCGAGCAATAAAAGAGTATCAGTAAATATCAAAGGCCAGAGTATGTCCTCTGGACACAACAGAATTCAATGTTTTAAAAAAAGATATCTAGAAACAATCCTAACTATTCAAAATCAAGATAAAACACTTCTAAATAACTTACTGGTCAATGAAAAGAAATCACAGGGAAATTAGAAAATGGTTCAATGGAACAATAATAAATCAAAGCAAAAAGAAATTTGTAAGATGAAATTAGAAGATTGTTTTAGAGAGCAAGTTATAGCTTTACATGCTTATGATAGGAAAAAATTAAGGTGTAAAACCCATAATCTAAGTCTCTACCTTAAAAATCTACAAAAAGTTGAAAAAATTATTGTAACTAAAAAAGAAGAAAATAGTTAACAAGTTGGAAATCTAGTAAATAGCAATAAACAGTAACAATAAAAATTCAAAAGGAGATTTTAAAAAAACAAAATTGAACATTTAAAAAGATTCATGAAAACTGATAAAAATCCTATCATACTAATCAAGAAAATCAAATTTAAAAATGCCAACATCAGGAATGAAAAAGGGTTATCACTGTAGATCTTACAATCATTAAACAGATGAAAAGTAAATATTATGCTGCCAGTTAAGTTTGACAACATATATAAAATGGTCATAAGTAAAACACAGCCAAAATGGGCACAAGAAAAAGTATAAAATCTTCATAGCCTCATATTATTAAGGAAATTGCAAAAATATCTTTATTGAGAAAATTTCTGGTTTACATAATTTTTCTCATGAGTTCTTTTAAATATTTAAGAAGGCAACAATGCCATACCATACAATCTCTTTCAAAAAAATGGCAAATAAGAAAATACTACCCAACACATTTAGGATAATTTAACTAGAATGATTGTAATACCAAAGCCTAATTAATACATTATTACAAGAAAAAATAAAACATACACCTCAATATTCTTAATAAACCCACACAAAATGTCTTAAACATATATGCACAAATGCAATACAGTAATATAGAGAATGAATAATAACACATCATAGTCAAGTTGGGTCTATTCCAGAAATTCAGGGTTGCTTTAAAATTGTTAATGTTTTTTGGTGTATTTCACTACATTAAAAGGATAAAAGAGAACACGGACAAGAGGTGGGGGGGGCATGAGGATATGTATAAGGGGACTAAATGGCAATGGAAAAAATACAACAAAAACTTTCAAAAAAGAATAAAAGAGAAAGATATATGATCACTGTACTATGTTAAAAAAAAGCATTTGACTAAGTTTGACACCTATTTATGAAAAAACTGAGCAAAGCAGGGATAGAAGGCAATTTCCTCAGTCTGTTAGAAGCATCTGTGATAAACTATGGGTAGCATCATACTTAATGAAAAAATAGTAAACATTTTCCTCTATAGTAACACTCATTACTCTGTTCAACATTGCACCAGAGATCTTAGACAGTGAAGTCAGTCCAAAAAATAAATTAATAAAAACCATAAAGAATAAATAAATAAAGCTAGAAGTAAACTTTCCTTTTGTCACACAGGACAAAAATTTATGTAGAAAATCATTAAAAATATACAAAAACAAAAAACCTCCAAAAACCTCTAGTACGAATAAATGAACAGAGAAGGCCATAAATACAAATCAATAATAATAAAAAATAATTGTATCTCTACATCTTAGAAGCAAACAATATAAAATATAAATTTAAAAATACTGGGTTTCTCACTTCTATTCAGTATTTAGACAGCTGCAAGGGCCTGTCACTTTCACCCTAACCACCAAAATAAGGCAGAGAGGTATAGTACCATAATTTTTCTAAATTCATCAAGAGCTAAGAATGCAAAAATGAAACAAAACAACAAAAAAACCCTGAGTAATGAAAATTCCAGAAAGTGACTAACTAGCTCTTTATAAGAGAGCCATTCCCACTCTAGGTAAAGACCAGAAGAAAACAATATCTACCATAACTGTAAGGTGACACGGCTTTTTTTTTTTTAACCATTTAATGGCTGTGTGAGGACTAACATGACAGTTAGAATTCTGAAAAGCCATAGTCACAAATCAAGTTAGGAACCAATCTGCCAACCCTTTCCTATGGTACTTTACAGAGTACTAGAACAGTTTACCAAATCCGTGAGTAGGGCAGGGCAGGAAGAACACCTGTAGATACTCTGAGCCTGCCCAAAATGTAAGGCAGCCTCCCACTAAATTGAATGGGTAGAGCAAGCAAAATGCAAGACATTGATTCAAGTGTTCAGGACTTACCTACAAAGTGTTGGCATCAGAACTGAAGAACTGAGAGAGCACTTTCCCTGTAACCTCCATCTCTAGGCACTCTAAACTCTCAGCTTTCAAGATGTGAGAGTGAAATAAGATATATTTCTCCACTGCTTTCTAGGCAGAAAGGCATCGTCCAGGATATTGAAGGCTGAAACAAAACTGAAGGCAAATGATACTTCTTAGCTGGCAGCTTGGCTATAATATATCTGGAATAATTCCACTGTTCAGAGAGAAAAATCTTGATTTTTTTTTCAAAGTATTTGAAGCCATTGGTGAAATGCTTTCACCCAAATCTGCAACAGAACCTAGAACAGAATCACTACATATCATATTGACAAAGTCTTACTTAGTGGCATGACATGAGATCATGCACTTTGGGGGAAACAAATAAGTATTATTTACTTAGTTTCTATGGTTTTTCATTTGTGTGTGCCATAAAGTCAAACATTACATTAAAAAATAAGAAGAAAGAAAATGTGACTCACTGTCAAGAAAATGGTCAATAAAAGCAGATCCAGCTATAGTGCAGAAGTTGGAATTAACTAAAACTATACTAAACTATACTAAAAATACTAGACTTGAAACTATACTAAAAATGCTGAGTAAAATGAAAAACTAAGTAATATGTTTGAAGAAAACAAGCAACTTCTGAAGAAATATTGAAACACTGGGAAAATCAAATGGAAATTTTCTAAGTGAAAATTATATCATTAGGTGAGATTAATAATAGACTAAATTTCTTTAAGGAACACAGGTTCAAGTATCCAAACTAAAACACAAATAAGATAAAGAATGGAAAAGAAAACCAAAACAGAGCATATGAGAAATGTTAGGCAATATTAAATGATCTAACATACATAAATGGAGTCACTGGAAAGAAGAAATATTTAAAGAACTAACACCTAGGAATCTTTCAAAATTGATAAAAGATACCAACCTATACATCAGGAAGCTCAGGAAATCCCAAAGAGTATCAATTCAGAGTCAACATACCTGAACATTTTATAGTCAAACTGCTGAAAACCAAAGATAAAAAACAAATTTTAAAAGCAAACAGGGTTAGGGGTGGGAAGACTTATTACACACAACGGAAGAACTACACATGTCACCAAAACAACAGAGGTCAGATCACAATGCAATAACATCTTCAACGTGATGAAAGAAAATAAGCTTTAGCACTTTATATCCAGTAAAATGGTAAATTTTTAGAAAGGAGAAGTAGACACCATTTTCAGGCAGACAAAAGCTGAAAAAATTTTAAATGCTAATAAAAATTCATCGGACTAAATGGAAATGATATCAGTTATAAACAGATACCTGAGGAAGAAAAAAGATAAATACTAGGGTAAATAAAAAAACTTTAAAATGTCCATACATACACATTTGTAATATTTTAAATGTAGTCAAAGCACAATTGCCTGTTTAAGTTAAAAATTAACAATGTATTGTGCAATTTGTAGCATGTATACATGTAATATATAAGCATACAAAAGCCCAAAATGTGGGACTGAGTTATACTGCTGTATGTAAAATATTAGTTGAAGATAGACTGGGACAAAGTTGCAAAATAAAAACTTTAGAGCAATCACATATCGAAGAAACTACATATCAAAAATTTCATAATGAAAAGTATAATAAAATATTTTTAAACTCATGTAATTCACTCCATAGAAAGCAGAAAAGGAGGAGAAAACAAATAAATAGGATAAATAGTAGATATGAAGATAGGAGAGTTAAACTCAATTATTTCAATAATCACCTTAATTGAAAATAGACTAAATACTCTAAGTAAAATACAGAGATTTTCATGCTGCATAAAAACAAGATCCAACAGTATGCTATTTATAAGGACATACTTTAAATATAGAAAAAAGGCATACTGGAAGTATTGTAAAAGAATGGGAAAAGAGGTACCATGTAAAAGTGTAGGGAAGGTTATCTGGCCTCATCAAAGTGACCTCAAAATGGAGAGTGTCCCTAGAGATAAAGAAAAATCTTTTATAATGATAAAAGGACCAACTTATCAAGAAGACATAGCAACTTTAAATGTGTGCTCTTAAACGCAAAGTTCCAAAATGCACAGAAAATTAACAGTTAAGGGAGAAGTAGACCTATTCACAGATAAAGTTGGAAAATTTAACATTCCTTGTTCAGTAATTGCTACAAAATAGTAGACAAAAATTAGTGAACATATAAAAGATTTGATAAATCATCATATAAATTAAGTATCAATAAATATTAACTGATTGAAATCAAAGAGAATATGGACTCTGTACACCATAGAGTTAAATGAGAAATCAATGAAAATATGATATTTAGAAAAACCCTCCCAAATATAAAAAAGCAAACCCACAGTCCAATGAATAAATTCAAGAGATATTTTAAGCTGGTGATAATGAACATACAATAAGTTGTGGGATGTAATTAAGGAGATGTTTAGAGAAAAATCAGTAGCTTTACATGATTATAAGACAAGAAGAAACAAACTCCCAGTCAAGATGGCAGGGTAGGTAAATGCAGTATTTGGATTTTCCAACAACCACATCAAAATTACAACTAAACTACAGAACCACCATCTTTCCAAATCTAGCTGAATGGGAGTTCAACAATTAGGAAAGTAAAGAAGTTATATGGAGACTGGTAGGTGGGACA
Source organism: Artibeus jamaicensis (assembly GCF_021234435.1). Lineage (NCBI taxonomy): Eukaryota > Metazoa > Chordata > Mammalia > Chiroptera > Phyllostomidae > Artibeus > Artibeus jamaicensis. The sequence continues at coordinate 6,273,841 of NW_026521249.1, read as the reverse complement.
GAGATACAGAACAGGCTGGGCCCACACCCATGTGTGGAGAATAAAACTTGGGAAGGGTATCTCAGCAGCAGAATACCTCACTATGAAGCAAGTGATCCCAGCCCCACACAGAGCCCTCAAGTTCAAGGTTCCAGTGCCAGGAAGAGAAAGTACCCATAACCTCTAGCTATAAAAATCAGAGGGGATGTGGCTGAATGAGATGGGAGGCTCCTGAAGTCCTAGGCAGTTCCTCTTTTTTTAAAGATTTTATTTATTTATCTTTAGAGGGGAAGGGAAGGAGAGAGAGAGGGAAATATCAATGCATGGTTGCCTCTTGTGCATTCCCTGCCGGGAACTGGCCTGCAACCCAGGCATGTGCCCTGACTGGGAATCAAACCGTGATTCTTCATTTCACAGGTCCACACTTAATTTACTGAGCTATACCAGCCAGGGCTCAGGCGGTTCCTCTTAAAGGGCCCATGCACAGGCTTATTAGAACTCACTTCCTCTGAGCTCCAGTGCTGAGGCCACAGCTTTAAAGGAACTAGGGACATACAGAGAGGAACTGAATTTCAGGGCATTAGGGTGTGAGCTAAGGGAGCAGTTTTCTACCAGAAAAATAGTACTGATACTATTGTTTCTTTTTAGGGGCCCCCACCACTTGCCAGAAGGTGGGCATCATATCTGAGAATCCATCAACCTAGCTATCATTGTTCACCATGCACCAGTGATTCCCTGAGGGCCTGCTTTACCCAAACTGTGGGTCCATCCAAGCTGTTTCTAGTGGCTTTTCCACACAAATGTCCTGTCTTGCCTCAAACTTCAGACTTTCCTAAAATCTCTCAAACAAAGGGTACAAGGGCTCAGTGTTCCCTGTACCTCTCGCTAATTGTCCCTAGGCCTAGCACGAGCAATAGCCAGCCTTGGTTCATAGCTGGGCCTTGCCTGGGCACCTATAAGCATAGCACAAATATTGGCCATCCACAGATCACTTTGTAGCTCATACTGGGTGGCCCAGAGCAGAACACAGGCAGTGGCTGACCTTGGTCTGCACCTCCTAGGAGTCCCCATAGCCAGCACACCCAGTAGACAGCATCAGATCACATGGATCATCACCAACCAACCACTGCCACAGGCAACACACTCAAGAGGTGGACTCAGTGGGCAAGAGAGCCCCATTGAAGTAAATGGTGCTCTGTGGGGTGGGCCCCACACAGCTAATCCTCCACAGTGGTTGGCATTCACAGACAGTCCTTGCAGCCCATCAAGTTGGGAACAAATCCCCACACTAATGTGCCAACAGCAGTCAATGCTCAGCTACCACAGGAGGGTATACACGGCCCACACAGGTGTTGGGGGTGACACTTGAGTGCCCAGTTTGGGTGGTCAGGGAGGCTGTGCCACATATTACACATACTTTTTAAGGCCAATCTACCAAGCCTGGGAGATGTAACAGCTCCACCTAATACATAGAAATGAACAGTAAAAACAGACACAGGAAGACTGCCAAAATAAAGAGACAAAGGAACATGCACTAAATGAAAGACCAGAATATGTGGTCAGGATGGTGAGTGGGCAGACATGGCTCACCTCACATCAAAATTACAACTAAAATATAGAACACCCATCACACAGAAACATCAGAAATCAATTGAATAGAAGTCTAACAACTACAGAATTGAAGAAACCACATCCATCAAAATTGGTAGGAGGGGCGTGGGTATGGAACGTGCTGGCCTCACACCCGCATGAATAAAAATTCAGGGGGGATATCTTGGGAGTGACATCCCAGCTCAGGATTCCAGTACCAGGAAGATAAGAACCTACCAGAAGTAGGTTCTGGCTGCAAAAATCAGCAGGGATTGAGTCAGTGGAGGAGGCTGCTGGAGCCCTAAGCTGTTCCTTTTGGGGAGACCACACATGGACTCACATACTCAGACTCACTCCCTTTGAGCTCCAGCATTGGGGTGGCATCTTGAGGCACCAGTGTTATAAGGGAGAAAGTGAAATGTCTGGCATCAGGGTGAACACAGGCCATTGTTCCTTTGCTGATCTCTACCCCCACAAAGCCAGTAGGCTGGTGCCATATCTGAGACTCCATCAATCTGGCTAACAGTGTGTGACCCACTTTGGAGATCCACAGAGACTCTACAGCACCCAATTTACTGGCCCACCCAAGCTTCTTTTTCACAAAAATGCCTGGCCTTGGCTCCTAAATCCTATCAAATAAGCAACAGCTGGCTTCAGTGAGCCCTAGCAGCAGCCAGCTTAAAGTCACAGCTTGGTTTCAACTGGGAATCTCCAAGTACAGCACAAGTAGCAGCCATCACAGATTGTTTACAGCTCATGCAGGGTGGCCCCAAGTAAAACACAGGTGGGGGCTGACCTTGTCCTACACCACCCAGAAAACCCCAGGGCCAGCTCACCCTGTGAACAGCTACAGACCATGTTGGAGCACCACCACCCTGCTCTGCAGAGCAGATCCTTCATGGAAAGTGGAGGTTGGTTGTCACTGGTCCAGCCAATCCTTACAGCTGACTGGCCTGGGTAAATCCCTCCCATTGATCTCCCAACAGCAACCAAGGCTCAACTACAAGAGGAGGGTATACTTAGCTCACACAAAGGGCACACCTTGAGTACTAAGCTTGGGTGATAGGGGAGGCTGTGCCACTGAATCCTACAGGATTAGGCCTATGATATTAGATCCTACTATATTAGGGAACACTACCAAGACATGGAGTCCAAGCAGCTCTACCTAATACATAGAAACAAATACAGGGAAGCTGCCAAAACGAGGAGAAAAAGAAACATGGCACAAATGAAAGAACAGATCAAAACTCCAGAAAAAGAGATAAATGAAATGGAAATAAGCAATCTATCAGATGCAGAGTTCAAAACACTGTTTAGAAGGATGCTTAAGAGACTTACTGAGGACCTCAGGAGCATAAAAAAGACCCAATCAAAAATGAAGGCTACACTAATGAAGTGATTTACAGGGAAACAACAGGAGAGTGAATGAAGCCTAGAGTCAAATCAATGATTTAGAATATAAGGAAGCAAAAGTAACCAATCAGAAAAACAAGAAGAAAAAGAACCCCCCAAAATGAGGATAGTATAAACAGTCTCTCGAGCAACTTTAAGAGGTCCAACATTCACCTCATAGGGGTGCCAGAAAGAGAAAAGAAAGAGGAAGAAATTAGAAATCTATCTGAAAAAATAGTGAAAGAAAACTTTCCTAATGGTGAAGGAAATAGACCTGCAAGTACAGGAAACACAGAGTGCCAATTGTGATGGATGCAAAGAGGCCCACTGCAAGACACATCATTATTAAAAGGCCAAAGGTTAATGATAGAGACTCTTAAAAGCAAGAGAAAAAAAGTTAGTTTCAGGAAGTTTGTCAGATGAGAGGAGGAGAATGGCTGAAGAGGTGAGGGGATTCAGGAGGACGAATAGGTAGTTATAGAATAGTCAAGTTTTCTGGGGGTATAAAGTACAGTATAGGAAATGGAGTAGCCAAAGAACTTATATGCATGACCCCTGGACATGAACAATGGTGGGGAGATTGCCTGAGGGAGTAAGGAGCTCTGTGTGTCAGGGAGCAAAAGGGGGTAAAATCAGGACAACTGTAATAGCTTAATCAATAAAATATAATTTAAAAAGAACAGAACAACACTTCAGAAAAAGTTCTAAAGAAAATGGAGACAAGCAATCTACTAGACACAGAGTTCAAAATGATGGCTATAAGGATGCTCAATAAATTTAGTAAGAACTTCAACAGCATAAAAAAAGCCATGGGAACTACAAAAAAGAACAAGTCAGAAATGAATGATACACTAACTGAAATAAAAGATAAAGTACAAGTGAATTGACAAAAAGTAGATGAAGCTGAGAATTAATTCAGCAATTTGGAATATAAGGAAGCAAAAACCACTGATCAAAATGGCAAAAAGAAAAGTTTCCATAATAAGTGAAGATAATGTAAGAAACTCTGGGACAACTTCAAATGTACCAACATTCACATAATTGGGGTGCCAGAAGAAGAGAAAGAGCAAGGTAGAAAAAAATACTGACCAAAAACTTTCCTAACCTGGTAAAGGAAATAGACATATGAGTTTAGGAAGTGCAGAACATTTCAAACAAGATGAACCCAAAGAGGTCTACACCAAGAACATCATAATTAAAATGTCAAAGGTTAAGATAAAGAGAGAGTCTTGAAAGCAGCAAGAGGTTACCAACAATGGAGTTCCCCAAAGACTGTCAGATGATTTCTCAATAGAAACTTTGCAGGTCTAGAGGGATTGGCAAGCAAATTTCAAAGTAATGAAAAGCAGGGACCTACAACCAATATTACTGTCCCAATTCTAAAGCTATCCTTTAGGTTTGAAGGACAGGTGAAGAGCTTCCCAGACAAGAAAAACTTAAAGGAGTTCATCACCACCAAACCAGTATTGCATGAAAAGGTCTTCATTAAGAAGGAGTAGAAAAAAAGGTTTAAAATATAAACAATAAAATGGCAATAGATATATATCTATCAACAATTGAATATAAAATAAATAAATAAATAAACGAGCAGGACAAAAACAGGCTCATAGATACAGAGAACATTTTGATGGCTGCCAGATGAGAGGGAGGTCGGAGGGACTGAGTAAAAAAGGTGGAGGGATTAAGAAGTACACACGAGTTGTCACAGAAGTCATGGGGATGTAAAAGTACAGCATGAGGAATATATGAGGGGGGACCACCCCCCAAAACAGTTTATTTATTAAAAAGTGTGTATGTGTTCTTACTTGTCTAAACTTCAGTCACCTTCAAAGTCTTTCCATTTGATACAATGCGCTTATTGAGTGTTTTTTTTCCACTGCTCAAAACAGTTTTTGAGCTCTTTGACTCTGATACTTTTTACCGTTTCTGATGCGTTTTGTTTCACTTCTTCTATGTTGGCAAAATGTTTCCCTTTGAAGACTTTTTAAATCCAGGGTAACAAAAAAAGTTGCTGGGGGTAGGATTGGGTAAATTGGGAGTGTGGAACATGGGGGTCATGCTATTTTTGGTTAAAAACTGCTGAACACTCAAAGCAGTGTGGGCAAATGTGCTTGTAAATCAGCCACCTGAAATAGGTGAATGTGTTGAGTCTTCAAAAATAATTCACTGAAGCCAAATGCAGCCTCTCACAGCAATGCCAGCTGGCACACTGATACAGATGGGTTCCTAGAACACTCACCCGGGGCGGCAAGCCTGTACTGCATGGGGCCCACCCTCCAGAAGATATTTCCAGGTTTTGGGGGTTTCCCCCTTATATACAAAAATAAATTCTCTAAGCTTCTGCCTTAAGAAACTAGAAAACATTGAAAAATAAAGATAGGTAGGGACATCAGTAAAATAGAAAATAGACTAATAGGCAAAACAAAGTCAACAAAGTCAAAAGTTTGTTTTTGATATGCATCTTGCAAAACCGATCATTACTGATTAATTGGTCTGCTAGTCTGTGAGCATGGTGTATGAGAGCAGAAGCCTGTCTTTGTCTGCTTTGTTTTACCGTCACTGTATCCCCAGAAACTTGCACAAATTGAGTAAGGGCTCAACTGTATATTTGTAACTAGAGGAAACACTCCTTTACAGACTAAAGTCTTAAATCCCAAGAGGAATGGATCAGATCAAGACTCCAATGTGTAGGTTTGCCTGTGCTTTAGTGTTTTAAGTTCCCGTTTGGAACAGATCAACATTTAACTACACTTCATTTTTGAAAAATGCAAGAAAAATTTTATGGAAAATGTATCTTCCTAAAATAAGGATTCACACCATCCCAACAATTGTATGCCACTTTATTTCCAAATGATTGTAAATAACCTCATCGGTAATGATGGTCTGCGTAAGAATTAAGTACAAACTAGCAAATCAATCACATGACATGAAATATTACCTTCCCCAACCTGAGTGATCAATAGTCTCACTAATTTATTGTTCTTAATTTTACCACCTTTACCATTTTGGATAGCTTTAAAAAATCGATATATTGACTTTTCCAGAATATATATTTTTAAATGTTTATAATCTTTTATCTCATTAACAATGTAATACACATGTCTTATGGAAATTTTGAAAAATGTGGTCCATTAAAACAAATGATTCCCAGTGTTGCATAATTCAAAGGCAAATAGTTTCATTGTGTTTTTATATTTCCCTCAAGCATATTTTTATTAAATATTATTTTTCCTATATTTTCCTTATCCTTCAGTATAATTTTGTAGTGAGTGCTCTTACACCTCAACTAAGATCATTGCTAGGACCTTTCCATTTTATTTTCTGCCACTGTGATTGGGATGTTATGTTTCATAAATGATTTTGGCCTGTACATATATCTTTTAGATCATCTCTAATTTTCCTCCCCATTTTACTAAATTAGACTTACATTTTAAATTTAATTTGGGTCTTATAGGAAAAATCGTATATAATTTTCAAATACAGGCCTTTTCCATACTTATATTGCATATTTGTTTCATGGAACAAAATTTCTAGAATAATTTTAAATAATAAACATGTCTCCCATACTTGGTTTGTAAAGATATCTTGAGTGAAATAAATGTGCAATTTTGTAGAGTTCAACTAATGACAATGGCTTTAGTTTACATTTGGTGTGGTGTAAAATTGATATCCTTATTTCTTCATTCTTTTCTGTTTGGTCATTTTTGTGAATTTATTGCCATTTTAATGTTCATAGTTTTGATATTTATTTTCTTAAATAAGTCTCTTTAAAATTTTATATAGTAACGGCTTGTTGATGATGAACTTCTTTAGCTTTATCTTGTCTGGGAAACACGTTATCTGACTTCAATTCTAAATGATAGCTTTGCTGGATAGAGTAATATAGGTTAGAGGTCCTTGCTTTTTATCACTTTGAATACTTCTTGCCAGTTCCTTCTAGCCTGTAAAATTTCTTGTCAGAAATCAGCTGACAGTCTTATGGGACTCTCTCCTCTTCCTTTGCTGTTTTTTTAAGACTCTTTATCTTTAAACTTTGTCATTTTAATTATGATGTGTCTTGGTGTGACCCTCTTTGGGTCCATCTTGTTTGGGATTCTCTGTGCTTCCTGGACTTGTATAATTATTTCCTTCACCAAATTAGAGAAGTTTTCTTTCATTTATTTTTTCAAATAAGTTTTCAATTTCTTGCTCTTTCTCTTCTCCTCCCAGCACGACTATGATTCAAAGTTTGGTATGTTTTAAGTTGTCCCAGTGGCTCCTTAGCCTATCCTTATTTTTTTGAATTATTTTTTCTTCTTGCTGTTCTAACTGAATGCTTTTTTTCCCTTATGTTCCAAATCATTGATTTGAGTCTTGCCTTTATCCCCTCCACTGTTGATTCCATGTAGATTCTCCTTTATTTCACTGAATGCAACCTTCATTTTTGTCAGGATCCTTTTTATGCTGTTGAAGTACCCAGTGAGTTCCTTTAGCATCCTAATAACCAGTGTTTTGAACTCTGCATCTGATAGTTTGCTTATCTCCATTTTGTTTAGTTCTTTTTCTGGACTTTTGTTCTGTTCTTTCATTTGGGCCATATTTCTTTGTCTCCTCATTTTGGCAACTTCCATGTGTTTGTTTTTATGTATTAGGTAGAGCTGCTTTGACTCCCTGTCTTAGTAGCATGACCTATTATAGGAAAGTGCAACACTAAGTCAGATGGGGAAGAGCCTTAGGTAATCACCAAGGTGGGACAACCAGTGTGAACTAGGTTGATGGAGTCTCCAACTGGTGTTGCCACTCTGTGGGTCTATGTGGGGGAAGGCTCAGAAAAAGACAGTGCTGCTACCTGGTCTCTGGAATTTTGTCCAAGAGGCAGCTGTCTCCTGGTGCTCACCTTGATGCCAGGCACTTCAATTTCTCCCTGTATGCCACTGGTGCCTTTCCAGGTGCTGCCCTGTTGCTTAAGCCCAGAGGGAGTGAATCTGCATAAGTCCTAAATTGATTGCACGGCCTTTAAGAGGAGACTCCTGAGAATCCTGCAGTTTCTTCTGCCACCTCAACCCCCACTGTTTTTTACAGCCAGAAGTTATGGGAACTTCTCTTCCTGGCTCCGGAACCCTTGGTTGCATGGCCTGCTGCGGGGCTTGGATCCCTCGCTCCAGAGGTATCCCTCTTGATTTTTACCCACCACACTTGTGTGGGACCAGCCACTCCATCTCTCCAGGTCTCTACACCACTCCACACATCTGTGTCTCCACCCCACCTACACGTCTGGATGAATGTGACTTATTTAATTCTCTGGTTGTCAGACTTACATATTGCTCAATTTTCTGATGATTCTGGATGATATTTGTTTTGTAGTCTAGTTGTAATTTTTGCTGTGGTTGTTCAAGAAGGCGAACTGTGTTTACCTACACCTCTATGTTGTCTGCCCTCTCCTAACGCTATCTGGTTTATACCAGCTTGATTAAAAGTGCTCATTTAAGTTTATTTTTTTCAGCATTTACTTCAATTTCCCTATCATGGGAATTACCAGTTCCTAGAAAGTTTAAAGTAATTTCTATAGAAAACCAACCTAGTTCCAACCCTTCTTTAGAGGTAATTATTTTATAAATGTTTCATTTTTCCTTGATTTAGTCAGTTTGGGCCATTTAGAATTTAAACTGGCTTTCCTGAGTCCTCCCAGAGTTCTCTCACTTGAATGCCCATCAAAAACAGATGCACACACACCCACAGGCACTGCACATCAGCCAAAAGCACTACCTTTCAGCTCTGCCACGTTTCAGTAAAATCATCACCCATCACCTCTAGCCCCTAAGCCTTTGTACTTGGTCCCTTATAAAAACACTCCCTCCCTGTGCCTGGCTGTTGAGGTGTGCGACACAGTGTCCTTCCCCTCCCATAAGGTTCATATTTTGTTACTGATTTCCTTAATTCCATCAGAACAAGGTACCTGAGATCACTGCTGAGTAAGACTTTCTTCTGGTGGGTGTGCTTCACCTGTTCTACCTGTCATCCTCATTCTAGAGCTTTGTCAGGTTGCCCTTGCCTTCTTGTTTGGTGTCCTGATTGGTCTCTTTCCCTGACTTGCCACGCACAGGATGTTTTGTGCTTTGGAGTATATACATAATCTTTTTTAAATTCCACCAGTGGATAGTTAAAGCTTCTTAATTGCTTTTTTAAAATTCTTAAATCTTTATAAGCAAAGTTTAGAAATCAGTAAGAAAATATTTTTTTTCATTCCTGTTGATGGAAGAGGAAGAATTTCACACTTCCATTTCCCAATCCATTCCCCCTTGCCTGGTTTCCTTTTTCTTTATAATAGATGATCACTTTCACAGTTATATTTGTAATATTTACATGTTTACATTTTCTAGTTCCTATTTGTAAACCAGCCAGGTTCCTCAGGGTAGCAAGGCAGCCCCTCTGCAGGGAGATAAGCACTGTCTCCATGTGTCTCCTGAGGGAGTACAGGAGGAGCAGATGGGGAAGGGGGCCTTTGAAGGGGGGTGTGTGCTGTAGAGTGCTCTGCCTAGTTTTAGGAATTGTATCTCTACCCCTTGTGGCTAAGGGCAAGAGACCACCTTTGGAATGCCAGCCCCAGGAGACAAAGCCTGTCTCTGGTAGCAAACGCTGCCTCAGTTCCTCTCCCTGCCCCCAAAGCTTGGTCAGAAGTCAATGACGGGTAAGACCCCCACAGCGGGGAGCAACCTAAGCCAGAATTGATCACTTGGGAGGCCTTCATGGAAGGCCTTGGGGAGGGTCCACTGCAACAAAGAGCAATGGACTCTTGCCCCTGGCTTTGACATAGACCGAGTCCCCATGTTCTCTGGGAGAAGGGCTTCCTGGCTCTAATCCCCTTAAGCCTGAATACCTGTTGGGGAGAGGTGCAGCTCCTTACCTGGCCAGAGCGTGCCCTGGGAAAAATCTGGCACCACAAAGAATTGCTGATAAACCTGTGAAATCTGCTTTGCTGAGAGTGCTTTCATTCATATACTGACAGACACTGACTCAGACTTTGAAACCCTCAGATCTCTTTGTAATGTTATCTACTGTTTGATCCTTGTCACCCTGTATTCCTGTGTATTACAACCCAATAAAAGGCTATGGAAGAGGGTGCTCGGGGCCTTTTTCTCTTCAGAGAAACTGGCCACAGCCCACTCCTCCATCCCCAAACAGATCTCATCTTGTCTCAGCCATATTTACTCATTCACGAGTGTCCGCGGTTCCAGGGGGACCTCGCAAAAGTAGTCGCCCCCACATCTGGCACCCGAACAGGGACTTCCAGGTGGCGGGTGGGGCCGGGAGGGGGGCTATCTCCTCCGGTCAAATGCCTGGACAATTGGGATTGCTGGAGGGCCCCGGACAATCGGGATTGCCGGAGGGCCGGCCCCCTCACTGCGCGACCCGAGCGCGTGACTCTGAGAGCAGACCGGTCGCAGAAGTGAGGGCGAAGAAGTGGCGTCTGCGCCCTCAGCAGACTTTAGTGCGTCAACCACAGCAGTGAATGCCTGCAGGTAATGACAGCACCAAGCACCTCGCGCACAACTTGCACACCATTTACTACCAAAGAGATTTAGATGGCTGACCATCTGAGCAGTGGTGGGCGCTGGACCAGCCAAACTGGCAGCTGTGGTGGGCGCGTGCCAGCTCTGTTTCCTAGCAACAGGTAAGATTTCAGAGAGCGGGTGGGGCTGGTAGCATTGAAGCTGGTTTTCTAAGTGCCGCATCTTTCGGTGTGAGGAATTTTGAGTTTTAAGATATTTGCCAATAAAGACCTTACAGTCCAACTGGTCTGGCAATTGTAAAATGGGCTCATCATACTTTTAAAAATGTCTTTAACAAACAATAAAGGGGGAGTCATGAGCCTTTCCCCCCCTCCAAAATTAATTTTATTGGCCATGTTTACCTCCTATAATTTTCTAAACTACAATGAGTTGCTTTGTATTCCAATTGTAAAATATTTTCAGACAGAAGTCTAAGCCATTTTAACCCCAGATTTTAACTCTTAACTTGGAGAAGAGGGTATGCTGTTTGCTTTTCAGAATGACCTTTAGAACTGCAGGCAATGAGGGTGAAACCATATCACAGAAAAGGTTTCCCTGATAACGACACACCTCCACCCACTGGACTCTCCTGATCCAGACTTCTCCAAGCTGTGTGGAATTCCAACCAACACCCCTGGAGTGGTATTCAACATCACCTAAGAGAGACTTTTTCTACCAATCTAAAGGGACTAAATTGATGCTGCAGGACATTTAACGCTTAAGCAAGCAGGAGGTTTTTCAGATTCTTCTTGCTGAACTCCAAACATTGGTTTGATGGACTTATTCTGAGAATGCGGGTCATTGGACCTACTGGTTGTTTATTGATTTTAATGATGCTTTCTAACTTACTCTTACTAAACTGTCTCACCCTGAGCTCAGATACTAATCCTTGCTGTATATCTTTAAAGTAACTTTGTGAAGTCTATGCTAATTCTCCCAAAAACTGAAATGTAACCAGACCTGTTACTTTTGTCTTTCCCATGTGTTTATATCATATTTCAACTGACTGAATTTAGGAGTTTGAGTTATGACAGCCCTTGGATGCCTTGTTTTAATTCTTGTTTGTGCTCTATGATGTTTATGGAAGTTGTTTTCTTGTGATTGCATTCGAGAATAGCAAATAGTAGATTTCACAGACCTAACTATTTGAATTAATTTCATAAACATAAATGGAGGAGATGTTGTAGACCACTCTGCCTGATTTTAAAAATTGTATCTCTACCCCTGTGGCTAAGGGCAAGAGACCACCTCTGGAATGCCAGCCACAGGAGACAAAGCTTGTCTCTGGTAGCAAACGCTGCCTCAGTTCCTCTTCCTGCCCCCAAAGCTTGGTAGAAAGTCAGTGACGGGTAAGACCCCTCACAGGGGGGGCAACCTAAGCCAGACTCGATCACCTGGGAGGCCTTCATGGAAGGACTCAGGGGCTGCAACAGAGAGCAATGGACTCTTGCCCCCCGGTTTTGACAAAGCCCAGTCCCCATGTCCTCTGGGAGAAGCGCTTCCTGGCTCTAATCCCCTTTAGCCTGAATACCTGTTGGGGAGAGGTGCAGCTCCTTGCCTTGCTAGAGCGTGTCCTGGGGGAAAATCTTGCACCACAAAGACTTGCTGATAAACCTGTGAAATCTGTTCTGCTAAGAGTGCTTTCATTCATATGATAAGGGTCCAAGAGGAAATAAGTATGTCTCCCAAAGTTTCTGCAACTCTCTTCCTGAGAGACACTGACTCATAGTAAGCCCTCAGATTTCTTCAAAATGTTATCTACGGTTTGATCCTTGTCGCCCTGTATTCCTGTGTATTACAACCCAATAAAAGGCTATGGAAGAAGGCGCTCGAGGCCTCTTTCTCCCCAGAGAAACTGGCCACAGCCCACACCTCCATCCCCAAACAGATCTCATCTTGTCTCGGCCATATTTACTCATTCACGTGTGTCCATGGCACCGGGGGGACCTCGCAAAAGTAGTTGCCCCCACAGGTGTGATCAATTTTTACATTTATATTTGTAAACAATGTGATAGTAAGTTAGATCCCCCCTAAGTTTAACACTCACTACCAGTCCTTTAAAGCCTCAGCTTCTATGCTTTGATTAATTTTGATAAATTTTCAGCATTCCCTATGCTTCGGATACTACATTAACATACAAGTATATTATTTAAATACTAACTTTAGATAGGAAACATTAAATGGCTAAAGGTTCTTGAATCAAAATTTATTTCACATAAAATATTGTCAGAGATTATATGACTTTAACATTTTTATTTATTGCTTGAATGGCCACACTGCTTATCTTTGCAATTTATAACAAGTGCACCAGTATATCTGGGTTTGGATATCTATCTATTCACGAGTACCACCTGGAACACTGTACATTTTCTCATTTCTAAAATTCATTTTTTAAATTATTCTTTCTATTACCATTTAGTTCCCTTATACCCCTCTCCCCCCACAATCACCACCCTCTGTCCATGTCCATGAGTCCTCTTTCCCCCTTGCTTACTTCATCCCTCCGCCTCCTCACCTCCCACCCCCAATATGGCTGTCAGCCTGTTCTCTTTCTCTGTCTCTGTTTTGCTTGTTAGTTCACCTAGTTCATGAGATTCCACATGTGAGTGAAATCACATGGTATTTGTCTTTCTCTGACTGGCTTGTTTCACTTAGTGTAAGCCCATGTGTAGATGAGTGGATCAGTAGATGAGTGGATAAAACAACTATGGGACATTTACACAGTGGAATAATACTCAGCCATAAAAAAGAAGAAAATTCTATCCTTTGCAACAGTATGGAGGGGCCTGGAAAACATATATTTTTTAAAAAATGACTACTATCTATAATCACTGCTTCTATTCCAATTATGTATTTGGTAACATCAGTATAGAAATACTGGGTCGCCTCAGCTTATCCTCTGTAAAGTCATGGCTGGGCCCTCCATGTTTTCTTTCTATGTTAGTCCAAAACTCCCCTGTACTTCTCAAACCTATGAAACTCAGAAAACTACATATAGTGCAGGGGTCAATTCCAGCCCACCACATACTTTGATAAATGCTTCTAATGGCACACAGATGCACTAATTTATTTACATATTGTCTATGGCCATTTCCACACAGAAATGGATTCTTTGAGCAGGTAAAATATTTACTAAGTGCTTTACATAGTAGTTTTGCTGACCCTGCTCTAAACCCATCACCCACACCCTTTAATCTGAATATATGACTTCACAAGAAATGATAACATAAAATCAGTATATCAACTTTCTGGCAAAAAAAAAAAATTTCCCCTCACATGTTAGGGACAATCTTGTCTGGCATCTGATTTCATTCATCTTCTTTTCTTATAGGACCTCAGTAATGCTGTCTGTGTTGTGTTTCCTGACTCTTCATCATTGCCTTAACACACTGACATTTCTCCCGTCATGAAGGAAAACCAACCAACCAAAATGAGAAAGGAGCCCTCCCCCAACCCGTAGTACAGTTTCCTCTTTGCCAAATGTCCCATGTTTATATTTGCACCATGCATTTGCTCACTCCAGTCCTACTTCTTTCCCCACTCCAAAGACTCCTCTCATTTCCAATCTCAAAACTTAAATTTGTATTTTAGCTTCCAGACAGCTCAACAACAATGGACACTCCTCTGGGTTTGTGATCTACCACCTTTTGCAAGCTGCTCTTTCTGCCCCTTTCTGCCCTGCCTTCTCTTCACCTCAGCTCAGCCTATACACACCCATTGTTACCTGTATGTTGAGGATTCCTGACTTCAGAACTCGGATCACTCCCACATTTATCTTTCACAGATCCAACCAAAATGCCCAGTAGGATCTAAATCAAACTAACTTTCTTCTCTCAAAACTGCTGCTACCCTCGTGCTCCCTGTGTCAGTGAACAGCAGTATTCTCCACCCAGTTTCTCAAATAAAAATCCTGGGAGTTGCACTTGACTCCTCTGTCCCTTCTACCACATGCAGTTATCTTCCAAGTTCTCTTGGCATTTCCTTTCAGATCTCTCCTTTGTCCATAACAGTGCTTCTGCCTTAGCACAGAGCACTAGCATTCCTCAACCCTTAAAAGGGTCTGTCTTCCTACCCTCTTTGAGCCTCCTACAATCTATCTGGAGATTGAGGTTTTACTTCCCACCCTCCCCTCCCGCCCCTTTAGATTATCATGACATCACCCCACTTAAAATCCCCCAACACTCACAGGTTAAGTTTGACTCGTCCAATAGGGACTTTAAAAAAAAAAAAAAGCATGACCTTCACATACTGGTTTAGTCTTCTCTTCCCTTTACACATGAGATTGTAGTCATGCTCATTTCATTCCTGTACGTGTTCCATATAAACCTTGGTCAACTTTTAAGACTTTGCATAGTGAGTTGGACAACACTCCCAGTAAAATTCCTAACTTCCACCTCATCTCAGTGTAGACAGCATTTGCTCCGGAAGGCTACGTTGCCTCTCCACCCCCGCGTCAGCGTGGATGCACTTCTTGTACTTTTAGCACAGTTCCCACACTGACTTGTGTACTTGCACTTTCTTTCAGAACATGGACTTCATGGGGATATGCACATTTATACTGTGTTTATCACTGTAAACATGACCCGCACAGTGCCTGGCACTTCATTTGTTTATAGAAACCAAACGGCGTCACCAGTGTTTTCCTCGCCCTATTCTCGTCCTTGTCATCTGCGAGCACTTCTGAACCCTGTCTTCTACTGGCTCAGACTTCGATTACCATCTCTGGTGACTGTCAAGTTTAATGCATCTATTTTACTCCTCTTTTTCAATTACATGTTATTTTTATTTTCCTCATTTTTGTCCAGTTTTTCTCATGTCCTCAAGTTCTTTTTAGCACTCTGAAAGTACACATTCCAAACACCTTCAGCTATGGCAGTGAATCTGTATTAGAGCAAAGTGAACAGTAGAGTTCACAGCGACATTTTTGGGTTTTGGTGCTACAGTTAGTATTCCTAAATATTATACTTTTTCCTTCATTTCTTGTATTTATTAAGACCTGTCTTAAATTTGGGCAAAGGCAAGGTTAGATATTACAGTAATCGTTTGGCTGTGATGTAACAGAACTATATCTGAAACCTGTATGAAAGGATTAAGGGTGGAAGACAAGAGACAGGAGGTGAAAAGGAAGCTCTCAGAACAGGAATGACAAACTCTTTCTGCCACTATCCCTGCATATGCGTGCAAACCTCCCACTTACCAAGAGGAAAAAAATGTAGCAAAAGCATATTGTGTGAAAGAGTTCTACCAATGTGTTTTTCGTTTTGAAATAGTGATCAAAACTTAGCCTTCTCTTAGAAACAAATGATTCTGAGGTGGTAGAAGGGACAGGGTTCTCATGTACTTAATCATTAAAGGCACCAACTGCTACACAGTAGAAGATTGTTAAGTTTAGGGTATGTGAGCACTTGTTGCATTTTAATATGATATACACAACATTCTTAAGTTTTGTTGCCTTTTATTCTTCTCAGGGGAATTCACTATGTGTACACATGTTCGTGTTGGGCATATGAAAGGTTTTTCACCATGTACTGCTACTGTCCCTTTGGCCAAAACTTTTTAGCAGTAATTTTATCACTGTTATTAAGCTGATCCAGGAATGTCCTGCCCCAAACCAGCTTTTTTAGAAAGCAGCGAAGGATTAAGTTGCTTCTTGAAATTAAGAAGGGGTAGGAGGGTTCTGGAAAGGTCATCTGCAAGTGCTATATTAAAGTTACATCCCATTAGCATAACTCATTCAATATTGATGGTATGCATTTGTTAAGGCACATACATATGCAATACTTTACTGTTAAGCAGTAAGTTTTTAGTAGGTTCCAAAAAATAACTAGATTGTCTATGTACAAAAGACAACTACTCTGCAAAATTGCAAATTACCATTTAAAATACATCACTGTTCTTAAAAAGCATCATAGTAACCTAAATAAGAGTTAAATATTATTGTGCTTCATTTGTCAAATTCCTTCTCCCTTCTGAGTTTTTTCTTTTACTTATCAATTTGTTTGGTCCAGGATAGATTTAAGACGTGTTTCCCTTGAATTGAAAAAACAGGAGATTTAGGTCCTGGGGTATTCTCTTGATGCTTTGAACTAATTCACGATGTCCTTCCACTGGCATAATGCTCCCAAGACATGTGATGGCCCTGAGCCCATTTGCACTCAGATCCATCCTCTGCCCTCCTCAGCTCCATCTCTCAGCCAGCTGCTCAAGGCTGTTTTCCAGGCTCCTGCTCAGTTAGGCCAATAGAAGGGCCTGTCAGGAACCTGGAAGGCAGAGGAAGGGAGAAGCCAGTACATTCACTCTTTCTGCCTTAGGCACCTTCCCCAGCAGCAACTCTGCCTGCTCCTAGGCCCCATTTCCTGCTGGGCAGACCTAGCAGGGAACCAGCCCTGGGCCCAGGCAGTGTATCACATTTTCCCTCACACCTGGTTAAAAGTGTAATGGTTTCCTCTGGTTGCTCCAGCCTGGATTCTTCTCATCACCTGTGCAATGGATTCCCTCTGTGAGATTCTCTGTTGGAAATCATGAGTGTGGTTTCTGTTTTTCTGGTTGGCCTAAGTACATCTGTCCATTTGATATTTTTGTAAGGGTCTAACCCCATTTAGAGGGGAAGGAATGATTTCCACAGGGGACTAGTGAGTGACCTTAAACTGAGGAGCCTGTCTCTGCTCCTCCACTTGGCCTGACTAATGTCATTGTTTCTCTGCTCTTTACCTCCCATAACACCAACCCCCACACCCTGCCCTCTCTTCATCCTCAGAGCAAATCACATCTGTCTTCTGGAGTCATGAACCACAGAAGCACGGTGATTAGATTTTTACATTTCTAAATCTTTTTATATGATGTTCTTTACAAGAATATCATAACTGCTGGGTAGCAGAAAGGTCACTCACTGGATTTTCCAAGCAGAATGTGAATCTGTGTGACCTTGCTTGACCCACTTAGCCTCTTCCTGATGACAGTGCCTTTGATAGCAAAGGAGGAACAAAAGAAGACTTATCAGAGCAATGAGGAGAAGTGAGATTAAAGCAAACAAAAGGATTTTTATAAATGATAAAATGCTAAGCAAATGCAAGAGGTTATTAGTTAAAAATGGGAAATGAAACTAGTAGTTAGGCCCTGACCAATATAGCTCAGTTGTTTGGGCATCTTCCCACCAACCAAAAAGTTCCAGGTTCCAGAGGAAACCATTCATGCTTCACTCCCATGCTGATGTTTCTCTCCTGGTCTTCATCCCTCTTCTCTCTCTGATAAATAAATAAAATCTTTAAAAAATAAGGCCAGTTACTTTTTTCTTGAAACAAATGTCATTTTAAAAGTTAGCATCAAAGGTATTTCTCAATTGGAATTTATACTGAAGTCTAATAGCTTCACATAGCCTTCATCGAAAACAGGATTTCTCAGTCTCAGTTGTTGATATCTGCCACTGGATAGTTCATTGTTGTACATGAGAAAACGTTTCTGCTAATGCCACTAACACGCTCCTCCTCAGTTTTGACAACCAAAACACCTCTAAACATTGCCAAATGTCCCCTGGGAGAAAGGGAGGAGCAAAAGCACACCAGGTGAGAAACACTGAGCTAACCAAACCTACTTGGAAAAATGGCACCTCTTTTTAATTTGTTTTTAAAAAATGCCTTCCTAAAAAAATTTTGGGAAAGATCTTTTGGAAATGCAGGTCAGTAATGAAACATAGCCTCTTATAGAGATCCATAAATGCAGGGAAAGTCAGTGGTTACTGTGACAGCAGTGATGTGTCCTATGAAGTATTTGTGTTGGAGAGACTCGTCTTCCTGCTGACTACTGCAGATGGACTGCCCGGCCAGGACAGGCTTTCTTTACACAGTTAGTACCTTTTGTTATTTTTACTAGGTATTAAAAAAAGACCACACCACTTTACATTTGACTGCTACATGTTGATATCTTTTGATGTCCTTTAAGGCAAGGAAAGTCAGACTAAATATTAGTAGGAACATATATCTCATAACTCAGATAATCTGGGTCTGTAGCTACATAGACTACCCCGAGTAGCAGCAGGAGTTAGAATTTTATGACTAAGTCATCTTTGTGGCTAAGTCATAATCAGTGGAATCCTGCATGTGATTACTACTCCTAATATGATACTCTTAGCTACCACTGAATTCCTAGGACACTGGAAAGCAAACAATAGCTATTTAAAATCGAGAAATTATTATCTTTAAAATCTTGACCCAGCTCTCCAAATATGCTGTGTGGGTTAGCTTCCTTACTAGCTTAAGAAAATATTGACCAAAACAGACTGTAAAACAGGAGAAGCAGATTGTAGTAATGGGCTACTTCTGCTGAGAAAACAGTACAGATGTATTATCCTTGACGTGTGTATAGTGCTGAGCTTTGTGGACACACGTCTCCAACGAGTAAAGAGGGTACTTACTTCTTCAGGAGAATTAGATTCATTTCCTCATGTGTGATCTTGCATTCTCCTGGTTAATTTCTTTTGGGGGACGATGGGTCCTCTTTATAGGACTCATTAACAATAATGCCACTATATTATTATGTTTTGCTCTACTTTTGAAGATTTTTTGGTAGTATTTTATTGAAAAACAATCTTATGGTTGAGGTAGGTGACAGGAGTTGAGGATACAGACAGTGCCATTAAGTCGAGCCAAAAGTTAGAGCCTTGTTTGCCATCACACTGGAGAGTCTGAGTGACTCTGGACCAGGCCCACCTCCACACTGCTTGCCATTTCCCCAGTTCAGCACATATTTTACCTGGCCTGCAACTTTCCTTCTACCAGGCTCCTGTGTTAAAATTTGAATTGGTAATCTCGGCCAGGACAAAGCTTGGGCTAACATTCTGTACTGTTTATGAGTATTCCCCAGTAAAACGTTCTTATGTTTTGAGAGGAAATCCATTTGAGGTGTCAGTGCATCTGTTTTTTTAAGGTCTGAGAAACAAACAAACAAAAACCCATCTCGTTTTCTACAGTCTGAGCCACACTTCCCATTCTCATCATAACGAAGGAAAGGCAGTGACGATGTGCCACTGCAGAGTCCTTCCTTCCACCTCCGATTAATGAAAGCTGCACGGCCCAGATGGAGTTACAGGGTCTAGATTTATCATCCCACCTGTCAACAACCAAAACAAAACAAACACAAACAAAAACACAACAGACAAAATACATGAAACATGGTTTCCAAGACACTGGATAGCAGGTAAAGAGTTCATATTTTCAAATAAACACAAAATAAACTAATTAATTGTGAATACGTAGTAACAACTTTATTTTAACGCAAAGTGCTGAAATGCAAAAAATATTTTCAGCAACAAGATACCAAAAGTATGTATCTCATCATTAACATGAGCTGATTAAAAATGAGGCTGTAAAGTTCAATATAAGCATTTATACATTTGAAACTTGAAAATCAATTTCCCCCAGAACTACTTTTTAAATAATTTTAGATTTTCATTTTCAAAAGTGGGACTCAAGTTTTATCTTCATTCTAAAAATTGGATTGCAAAATTAACCGGTTACAGTGTACAATAATAAACTCTAACAAAAAATTTAAATATAAGAATTCCTTTTCAAACAAAGTCCACAGAGTGCACGCAGAAGACATGATGTGATGATATGATTCCTAGTGAAAGGGAACTCGGTCTTGGATATGGCAGGCACTCAATATTTATTCAAATGGACCTAAAATTTACATCATTCCACAAACACTTACATAGAGCTCATAATCTGTATAAAAGAGGTCTGCAAAATACTCTTAGTTGTGTGTGAAAGTGCTGTCTTTATAATCTGAAAACACACTAAAACTCACCCACCCACCTTCTTTTGCAAGAATATCATGAATATTTTTATTTTATGCACCAAAGAGGATGAAGGTCCGATTGGAATAATTGAACATTTGAAGTATACTTGGCTATGATAAAAGCTCTGTGAGTTTAACAAAACAACTTACTGAAGTTCCTAGTGTTCTATTTTAGTAACAATGGGTGGCATCTATAATCCACAATTTTATAAAGAATTCCTGCTTACATTTTAAAATTAAATGGGTAAATAAAATAGTAATTATACTTTTGGCAATTTAAGGTCTAGTTTTTAAAAAGCCAATTATACCTATGACAATTTTTAAGAGACCTTTGTTAATAATTTGAACTTTAAAATTGATGTCCTAAAAAGGCACTACTTTGTCATGCACTAAATTGGTCACATTTTTGACAATTATTATTTCCTCTGTCAATCAATATCCCCCGAAATAAAGCACATTTAATTAAGTGAAATATTTCAACTAGCCTGAACTTCCAACATTTAACTGAGTCCTATTTTCAGAAATTCACTGTGTTGAATATACCACACACAAGTCCAAGTGAAAATAAGTACAATACATATACACTCACACACACATGCACGCACACGCGCACACTGATGTCCAAATAACCAGGTAATACATGCAAGGTTCTCCAATGACTATTTTGAGACAATGACACACGAGTATTCAAGGAGGTAACAATGGCAGCCATAGTATTATGGCACCTTCATATTTGTGCTCCAAATACCAGTCTACACATTAAAATTCCAAAATGAAAAAGGCACAAATACAGTGTGTTTCCCTATCTGAATCTAAAGAACGGTTTTCTAATGGTTACTTTTGTTATATGTAATGTTGAAAACTCACTACTTTTGAAGAAAAAGTTCCATTTAGATGACGAAAGGGAAAGAAGAGCAGGCTGATAATCAAAAGGCAAGGCTGCTCTGGACAGAACCTGTACCTGTTGAAAACAACATCTTTTCAAAGTGAAGAAAAGGGCTGTTAGAGCACTTATGTCGGAACACAGTTTTGTTTTTTTTGTATCACTGCCTCAAGAACCTACAATACCAAAAATATAACATAATAAATAAAAAAAAATAAATCAACTACCATATGATCCTGTTAGTATAAAGGTAGGCATTATATTATCTGAAAAGTGGACATTTCTACAAACATGGATATTCTTACAGCACAGTGTTTGACATTTTTGGTACGGAATGTGCTATCGAACTAATAAAAAGTACTTACAATAAAATCCCTAAGATTTGCAATAAACATAAAAACAAGTGAGGGCGAGCTGAAATGTTCGTTATATGTTGTTATTACTGAAGTCACTAAGGCCAGACGTGTGGATTCTGACCAGGCACGTTTCAAGCCGTGAATTCACACTGTGCCTGTGCATGTTCGATATAAGTGGGCATACCAGTATTTTTTTGATATACGACAAAAAAATTCTATAGGAGTTTTTGTTTTCTTAACAAAATTTTAAAGTAAAATCGTAGTGTATATGGTATGTGTGTGTATTTTTTAAATTGTACATTGTAAATTTAATGAATTCAATCTTATGGTGAACTTAAGAAAGTGAATTTCTGCTCCCTATAGTAGGGCTACATAGGATGGAGTCCATTAACATGTAACAATCTTCCTTCTCTCAAGGGACTCTTCCAATTTCAAATGTAAGTTAACAAAACAAAGACTGAATGAAACCACACAGAAAGGAATAAAGATATCTGAAAAAACAAGATCTTTCCAAATTGCAGTTTGTTATAGATCACAAGTGCCTATTAGACAGTGTTGTTCAATGTAAATGTTAATCACTCTTGCTGTATTAGAACTGCTTCAGTGAATACCTAACAAAGAGATAACCCCAAAAATCTATTTTGAAACCTCAGGCTTATTTTTTCTTTTTATCCTAAATTCAAAAACTAAATAAACAAATTATACATATTTGAATCTAGGGACTAAAGTAATATATGCAAGTATATAGGTTTGTGTACCCTTTCCCAGTGACACACTTTTCCTCTGTGATCAAATACGAATCTTGCCTAAGTGCACGGTCACTGTTTCAGGAATCAGACGCAGTGACCCGACACCGACAGCTCCTTCTCTGGGACAATGCTCCGGAACAGATCCCCACTGTGAACAGAGCTATCGAACACTGAACAGGTTATGTGTTTAAAGCTGAAATTCATTTATAATAAAGAACTGGCCCATGAAAAGCAATTTATAAATAGTTTATCCTGTTCACATTATGCAGAATTTCAGTATCATCCATGTTAGTACAGTAACTGAAACAGAAAGGAGAAAACTAGGTGTGGGGGCGGGGGGGTGGAGTTTCAGAGTGTGACCTGACATATTTCTAAGGGTTCTCTCCTTTACTCTGCCAATATCATCAGTCTGTTGTTTTTAGAATGGTAGACTGTCCAGGATTCATTTATTGTTCAGCTGCCTTCTCCAAAGTGTGATAAAAAAGGAGTAAATTCAGCAATAATTATCTGAAATCAAAACCAATTTAACTATAATGAAGTATATCTTTCTTAACTATTATCACAAACTGCCCAGTTACCTCCATCTGTCTTAAAAAATTCTTTCAAAAGTTAAGACACAATTAATTATACCTTATTAATTTCCTCAAAAGCAAAAAAATATATGTACCATTCAGCATACAAAAGTTACACATTAAAAGTGCATATATATCTTTCTTAATTGGCCCACTCGTTAAATTTACATTTGGTCATCCTTACTTCTAACATGTACAGAATTCTTCATATAAATGTAGGTCACTATAAATTAAAAAAAAATTAATCCAGCACAAAAGACGCTTTCTTCTTATTGAAATCTTAACCTCAACCAGTTCTCAGTAATTGTAAACTTGGATAAACCCACCAAGAAAAGGTTTGTTATGCTTCTCTTAGTTCGCTGAACAGTTAACAAACAAACATCACAGATTTTCCTAAAAATTAGGGCCAACTCATTGCATATTTGCCCCATGAAATGCAAAATAAATTAGAACTGAACAGTGTATTGTCAGAACTTACTCTGAAGGTAAGCAGGTTCTCCTGTGTTTACAGAACTTAGACTGGAGACATTAACAGTTATCTCTAATGCAAGTGCTTTTAGGGATAACCTAATTTTAAACTTTGAGATAGCACAACACAAACGCTATGAAATTTTGCTTTTCTTAAACTAATGGAAGATCCTTTTGAAACATAGTATCTTCAGTTATCAATATTACTGCATTACGGAGCTAGTGCAATCCTGCATAGCCTTGGTCAAAATGACAAGGCACAATAAAAACTTAAAAGTATTACATGAACAAGAGAAGTCATTGGAGATAATTTAAGGCCTTGAAGTGAATTAGAGTATAGTCAGTCTAATTTAAAGCTGAAGAATAAACCATAAATTATCCACCTGAAACGCAAGCAATATGCTTTTTCAGCTTCTGTTCTGTGGACAAGACAACAGCAACAACTCTTGCTTATGGTTTGTCTATTAGAATCCTTCTGGACCTGGAGGAATAAAAGTCTATTCCATTTCTTTTTCTACAGTTCATGGACGATTTCAAGACTGTTTTAGCCGTTTGCGTGGAATGCCAAACTGTGGACACTGTGCAGATGCTAGTGCTCGGAAGGCTTCTGCTACTAAATGAGGGTGAGACTGAATCATGGACTTCCACCCTGATGTTTCCATTATGTCTGTTGCTTGGCTGAAAAACAAAATTAGGAGGTGTTTATTAAAAAGTATATTTCAAAATCCATTGTTGCACTGTCAATTTTTTTAATTTATGGGTTTTTAAATGTTTTGAACACTGCTTATGTATGTATCCGAACCACTAAAATTCATTAAATTATCACCTTCACCTTACTAGTATTTCTGGATGCAACTGAAATCATAAATTTTTCTGGAAATTCTTTTCTCCTGAAGTATGTGACACTTGTCCCTATAGTCCCAGTCCCATTGTTACCATTGCCAAACCACCTCTTTCAAGAGCTCTTTTCCCTGGCTCGGATTTTCCTTAGAGTTCCAACTTTTGCACTCTAGGCTCCATCCATCCTTTACCCTATCTCCCCCGTTCCTCAAAATTTTAGCTATCATACTTAATGATGACAACTACTGATTTGCTAAATCCTAAGACTCTCACAAGGTAAGTTCCCAATTACTTGTTCTTTTTGCTTGGATGTGTTTCAAGACTCATAAATTCAGAATTGTTAGATAGGAACTCAACAGGTCTCTCCCTAAGCCCTAAATTCTTCCTTCTTCATTTCTAGTCAGCTAATGTCCACATCATGTACAGTTTGATCTTTTAGCCCTTGTTTATTCTTTCTCTCTCCTTCTCCTCTCTTTCTGCTGATTTATGTTGTCTTGAATATGTATCTTTATTTTTTGTTTTAGTTTAATCTCTTGCCCGACCTACTCCAGTAACTTTCTCAATGGTCAACTTACATTTATTTAACCTTTCTTGCCAATCACCACGTCACCTCAACCTCTCCACAATTTATTTTCTCTGTGGAGAAAATGCTAAAAACACAAACTTAATCAGGCCCTGCCCTAGGCTGAAACCTTTTACTAGATTACTCTTTGAATAATGCCTTTAAAAGCCTTAATGTTAATTTACATGGCTTTCCAGGATCTTATCCCTGCCTGCTTTCCCCAGCTTCCCATAACCAAAATTTTGCATACCTGATTCCCTTTTTCTGGGATACACTTTTTCATCTCTCCCCTCCTCTTTATCAGGGTAACTCTCACTAATGCTTTAGGTCTTTATTCACACAATTCCTTGAAAAGGCTTCTCCTCTGACCCCTAGATTAGGTTAGGTACCTTTATTATATGCTCAGATGGCACGCTATACTTTACCTATCATCACACTTTATTTTAGTTACTTGTTTAATTCCTATTCATCATCTCCTGCTAAACCATAAACTCCATGAAGAGAGAGAAGACATACGCTATGTTCACTACTATATTCTTGATACTAAAAACAGTGCATTGAGCCATCTTTACTGGGTAGTAAATATAAATATCTGTACAATGAATGATCAGTCACTGCCTTCAGGCTTCTGTACTTTGACCCAAACTGTCCTTTCTATCTTCGATGCCTTTTATTTCCCTTTTAGTTCTAATTACTATTCGCGTTTTTAAGACACCTCTGGCATCTTCAGTAAGCCATCCCTACACCTCCAGCCTTTCTTAACTGTTCCGTATACAGCTTCCTTTATAACATTACTTACCACATTATAATAAAATGATATGTTTAGGTATTTGTTTCTTTCATTAGATTTCTCAAGAATAGAAATTTTTCCCCATAACTGTTCTTTACAGGCAGCACATTAGCATGGGGTCTGAGATACAACAGATACTAAGTAAACGTTTGTTGAACTAAACAGTAGCTAATAATAAAACAACTTTTTAATTTACCTAATATAAGATTATCAGTGTGTCATTATGTTTCAACTAGTTGTTTAGAATCACATAGATATCCCTCAAGATATCTGACATTTTCATTTATTTAACAAATATCTACTGATGTTGTATGTACATCTACTGTTGTACATACAACAGATTCTTCAGGGGATATAAAATGCACTGATTTTTTTTCACATTGAAAAAGCTATATAATGTAAAATATTTTCTTAACAGAATAAAACTAGAGCTTGAAAGTGACCTAGTACAAAGGATTATAAAATTGTCATTTGCTGCTTATTCATTGTATTTTAAATTTAAACTGATTTTTATCTAGATCATATACTGTAATGATAACATAATCAGATACTGACAAATATACATAACAACCAACAAATTATAAGCAGTCATTAACTTTTACTTTAAGAAAGGAGAATTCACAAACTGATAGGAATTCAGTTAACTTCACATATACCGAAACAGATTAAACAATGGGAAATAATTAAGCCGACAACACTCATTTTAATGTCTCCACCAGTGGCTTTTAAAATTTTTTTTAACATCCTTCTATCAACTTTTGTAATATGCAAAAAATGGAATTTAGGGGTTTACAAACAAAAAAAATCAAAAGATGCAAATTTCAACCTATCAACCCTACCTTTTTATTTTGAATAATTATAAAGAGTAGAAGAGTATCTGTAAAAATGACAGAAGAAAACAAAAAGGGAATAAGTTCTATCAGTTTATATTCAAAAGGTCTGGGTTTAGAAAAGATATAACTACGCTACCTCTTATAGTTTACCAGGGAAAGTGAAGAGCAAATTATTCCCATTTTTGGATATGAGGCAGTTGGCTTAAATAGCATTCAATACAAAGTACTTGGCTATCCTAAGAAGTAATGCGCTGCCTGCATCCAAATATAATGACTTTTTAGGCAAATCTAGAGGTACATTACTCATAGGATAAAAATGACTATTTTCTGTATTTTTAGAAATGCATCAGGGACAAGAAAAGGGTCTCTAGTAGCCACTGAAATAGCTGGACTCAGCTATATAGTATGTGAGCCTATGTGCTAAAGAAATTAGAGCATCTATCCCAGTTCACATTCACAGCTGATCTACAAGGAGGCATAGCCTCAAGAATCCACCATGTTAGTCCCATTATTATTTTTTTTAAATAATCAGCTGTTTGCTCCATATAACTAATATTTGGATTCCTACATATTGTAGATGAACAAAAGGCTATGCAGACAATTTAATGTAAGAAGATCAACTTTAGGTCAGAAACTGATGTCATCTTACTTGCTGTTCCAGTTTTTCCCATCTTTACACCCAAGCTGTCGAAGT
This sequence comes from Artibeus jamaicensis, assembly GCF_021234435.1. Taxonomy (NCBI): domain Eukaryota; kingdom Metazoa; phylum Chordata; class Mammalia; order Chiroptera; family Phyllostomidae; genus Artibeus; species Artibeus jamaicensis. The sequence goes on along the minus strand of NW_026521249.1, from coordinate 6,246,812 downwards.
ACACTGCACCTGCATTGAAGATTTAAAGACACTTACAAAAAAGTCCAGTGAAAAAAGTTGAAGGTGTCATGCTCACTGAAATACAAGCATACCTTACCTATTAATAAAGTCTATGGCTTGTGCTTTCAACTGTTCTGCACTGTGCAAATCTGCAAGGACAAGGGTATCAGCAACATTTTCTACTGAAAGGTTACTACACAAAGCTTCTTCACACATGACCTTCAGCCGTTCCAGTGCATACTATCCAAAAGAAAAACATAACCATTAAACATTTACTCAAACTACCAACTTTTAAATACATAATACTGGTTATTAGAAATAAAGTTACAGCACATTATACTTTGAACTGAGAGTAACTTAAAATTCTCTAAATTATTTTTAACCTAATATGAAAAAAATACAAATGAGTACATTCAAGAGAAAAAAAAATTTTTTCTTTAGGAAATTTCAATTTCCATAGTGCAAAATACTGTGTATTTTAAAAATAGGGTTTTGTTCTTTAAAAACAAACAAACTTATTGCCTTGGCTGGTGTGGCTCAATGGATTGAGTGCTGGCCTGCAAACCGAAAGGTTGCCAGTTCAATTCCCAGTCAGGGCACATGCCTAGGTTGCAGGCTAGCTCCCCAGTTGAGGCTGTGTGAGAAGCAGTGGACTGATGCCTTTCACACATTGATGTTTCTCTCCTTTTTTCTTCCTCTTTTCCCCTCTAAAAACAAACAAACTTACAACTAAATACTCCTAATGAGTATAGTTCTCTTCTCTACTAACCAATACATTGCATGTTGCCACAACTCAACCTTCTTCTGCTATACTTGATACTTTGTGGAATCTTCCACAATTCAAATCATACAATTTGTACTCATTTTCCACTGGCTTCTTCAACAAAGTGTAATTATTTTGAGATTCATACATGTTGTTGTCTGTGTATCAAAAATTCAATGCTCTTTATTGCTGAGTATACCACTGTATATATAAACACGCCACATTTGTTTTATCCATTCATCTGTTAATGAACATTTGGATGCTTCCAGTTTTTAGCTACTGCAAAGAAAGCTTCTAGAAGCACTCATACATAAGTCAATGTATGGGCAAATGCTTTCTTTACTCTTCGATAAAAACCTAAAAGTGGGTTAGGTCCTATGGCAAGTGTAAAACTTTCAAGGAATGACCAGTCTTCGTAAATGGTTGTGCCATTTTATATCCCATTTGCAGTGTATGACAGTCCTAATTCTTAACAACCTTGACCATACTTAGTATGGTCTTTTAAATTTTTAGGTATTATGATAGCTAAAGAAGTATCTTGTGATAATTTCAATTTTCATTTCTCTAATGACTAATGGTGTTGAGCATCTTCTGATATGTTTGATTGATATTATTTCAGCAAATGTGTGTTCAGATATTTTCTGTTTTTTAGAAATAACACTGCTATCTCACAACTGAGTTTTGAGAGTGTTTTATGTAGTTAATAAGAAGTCCTTTATCAGATATATTCTGAACAAAAGTTGTTGATCAAACATATGTATGCTTTGTAAATATTTCCTCCCAGTCTGTCACCAATTTTTAGTCTTTTTAAAATTTTTTTAAAAAATATTGATTGATTTGAGAGGGAGAGAGAGAAAGATCAATTTGTGGTTCCAATTATTCATGCATTCATTGGTTGCTTCTTGTATGTACCCTGACTGGGGATCAAACCTGCAACTGTGGCATATCAGGATGATGCTCTAACCAACTGAGCTAGCTGACCAGATCTCTCCTGTGTCTTAAGAAAAGAAGTTTTAATTTTACTTAAGTCTAATTATCAATTTTTTTCTTTTATGTAGTATGTTTTCAGTGTCATAGTTAAGAAGTCTTTGCCTAACCCAAGATTGTGAAGATTTTCTCCTGTTTCCTTTTAGTAGTTTTTAGATCTTTGGGTTTATAATCCTGGTTTACACAACTTTTTATATATGACATGAAGTTCAATCAAAGTTCAATTTGCGGGGAATTTCGGTATCTGATTGTTCAGCACCATTTGTTGAAAAAACTATCCTTTTTCTACTGAGTTGTTCTTGCACTTCCATGAAAAATCAGATATCCATGTGTGTGACAGTCTATCTTGTTGGCGACCACTCTGCCTGGTTTCAGGAATTGTAACTACCCCCCATGGCTAAGGATGAGTGAGTGATCTCTGAAATTCGAGACAAAGCTTGTTTCTGGTGGTGAATGCTGCCTCAGTTTCCTCCCTGCCCCCAAAGCATGATCGGAAGTCAGAGATGGGTAAGACCCCTCGGAGGAGAGGCAACCTAAGCCAGACTCAATCACTTGGGAGGCCTTCATGGAAGGACTCGGGGGGGCTGCAACAAAGAGTGAGCAATGAACCCTTGCCCCCCAGCTATGTGACATAGCCTGAGTCCCGGTGTCCTCCGGGGGAAGCACTTCCTGGCTCTAATCCACTTAAACCTGAATACCTGATGGGGAGGGGTTCAGCTCCTTGCCTTGCTAGAAGGGATCTGGGGAAAAATCTGGTATCACAAGGAATTCCTCAAAAACCTGTGAAACCTGCTCTCCTAAGAGTACTTTCATTCACATGTTAAGGGTCCAAGCAGGAAACCCTAAAGTTTCTGCAAAACCCCCTTCCTGACAGACACTGACTGAGACTAAGCCCTCAGATTTCTTTGAAATGTTATATTTGATCCTTGCTGCCCTGTATTCCTGTGTATTACAACCCAATAAAAGTCCCTGGAGGAAGGGGCTCAAGGCCTTTTTCCTCAGAGAAACTGGCCACCTCTCCTCCCCAAGCAGATCATGTCTTGGTAGTGTTTACTTTCATCAGTGGCGGACCAGGAACTTGTGGGAAAAGTTGCCCCCACACTATTTCTGTACTCTGTTCCGTTCCGGTGAATTATTTTTTCATCTCGTCACCAATAAAACACTGTCTTAAATACTAAAGCAGCAGAATAATTCTTATTATCAGATGGATCTTCTTTTCCGTTACTGATTATAGGTCCTTGAACTTACACATACATTTTTAAGTAAGTTTATCAATTAAAAAGAAAGGGTGTTAGTAAATGTTGGTTTTACTAATCAATTTTAAGAATAGTATTTTAATAATATTGAGACTTCTAGCCCATCCATAAATAATATTTATCTCTCCATTTATTTAGGTCAACCTCAATTTCACTTAGCAATATAATTTTTAGTGCAAAAATATTGAACATTTATGTCTATGTATTTATTTACGTCTGTCTTTAATATATTTGATGTGACTGTATATAAATGGCATTTTAATTTAATTTTTATTGAGACAGTCATAGAGTCATGTGCGGTTGTAAACAGATTCTATATACATTTGGACCAGTCTCCCCCAATGTTAACATTGCGCAAAACAATGATAATATCATGAGATCGATCTATCTATACACACATACATACATTCACATACACATATAAATGGATGAAAGTGGCATGACATCAACACTTTTGGGAAAAGCTCCCAAGGTCTTCCCAGTACTGAAAACTACTGACTTCAAGATTTTGTTATTTTTGTAGTTTCCCTACTTCAAAAAATCATCACCATAAAAGAGAATCATAAAATTAAAATTGTTTTTTCTTTCTATATTGTCAAATTAAAATAAATTTATCAATTGGAGAATTTAATTAGTCAAAATATCCAATATTTCTTCCTTTCGGTAAACAGAGGCAAGACACTATATATTAAAAATAAGACTATCTGAGAATTGCAATAAATTACATATGCTATTGTGCGTGTTCTTATAAAACAGTAAAGATAAAGTGGAAACTACTGAGTTTATAATTAATTCCCATAAAAATTCACTTTCTTCCATATAAAAATATTTTTATGTGCTATTGATTTTTAAAAATCTCATTTCCATATTATCCCACTGTATGCTATTTCATAATACTCAGAGCTACCTACAAATGGTATAAATTCAGTATTTCAAAATATTTGATATTTTCATTTGAGAACTCTCTAGACACATCAAAAGCTTGAAGACATTTTCCAGCTCTCTAAGACCTATTTACTTACTTTGTCTGCAGCTGCCAATAAGTTGTCAGCCATTTTGTCAAGGTTTGGCGCTCTCCCTGTGTAAATGAATCTCATCATTTCTTTAAAAACCTCAGGGTCTACATCATTTATTTCGACTCGATTCTGATATTGAAAACAACACAAAAAAATTAAAGAACAGATACATGCAAATAAACCAGGGGGAATTTCAACAGTAATTTAAAAGCCCCATATCTGTACAACTCATATACAGATTAAACTCTGTTTTTGAAACTGAGGTAAGTGTTGCATTGGCCAAAAAGTTAATTTTTTTCTGTAAGGTGGCTCTAGTAGTGTTTAGTTGTCTTTAAATTCATTCGAATCAATTTTGTTATATTTTATTGTGACAGCTGTCATGTCAGCGTGCACTTAAAAAACTTATCAAAACTGGCGAATTTTTGTGTCGCTCTTTTAGTACTGAAGATGAAAGAAAATAAGTGACATTGTGGACATATTATGCTTTATTATTTCAAGAAAGGTAAAAATGCAAAAAAAGATTTGTGCCATGTATGGAGAAGGACTGAATGTGTCAAAAGTGGTTTGGGAAGTTTCATGCTAGAGATTTCTCACTGGACAATGCTCCATGGCTGGGTAGACCATCAGAAGTTGACAGCAATCAAACTGAGACGTTCAGAACAAGCAACGTTTCACCACGAGTGAGACAGCCGACAAACTCAAAATATCCTAAAGTTACTGGTGAAGAATGAAAAATGTTTTTTTATTTTACAGAAAAAAAGCACATGAACTTTTTGGCCAATCTGAGACATCTTGAGTAAGGTACCCAGTAAAAATGAAACAGGCAGGTCTGTCTAAGAGGATAAGTATAGCCAGCCAAGCACTACCATGTAGGAATATAAACCCTAATTTCTCAATTAAAAAGAGAAAACAACACCATCAGCCAAACAAAATATATCTGTGTTCAGTTTATGACCTCTGTCTGAGCAGATGAAGTAACTTTTTTCTCCGATGAATTTCTAAATTGTAATACAAGGCCTAAGATACTATAACCAGCTTTAAGGAAAAGAAGGGTGAGGTATAAGATAATGCCAGAGCTCACTACGCCTCAGAACCCCTCCTTTTACAAAAGGGCATGTAGTATTGCAATGGGGTTCAGAACAAAGATTCCTGAGAATTATAGGAAAAAAACTTCCACAACCATGGTTTTGGGGGATGAAGGAACTGGAGGACTGCGACTGAGAGGTACTTTGTATATCTATGGCAACTTGGCTAGTTTAAGAGTTGTGCTAAGTGCTCTGCTGTTGCTCCACCAGCTCTGGGGCCAGGAAGATGGGTGTGACTTTGACTTGTGATGTAGCTGAGGGCTTACAGTGCCTGCATGAGAATCCCTTGCCTGCCCCGATGAAGGATGGCAGCCAAGGGAATGTTAACTGTACAGAGAACTGGGACAATGTAGTCCACAGTGAGAGGAGTCAGAAATTAAGGTCATGTAGAGGCTCCAGGTCAGGATTTAAATAAAGCAGGCAGCCACCGGAGGGGATCTGGCCATGAAGCTTAAAAAAGTGTAGAAGGAGCCATACTGCCTGTAGGGAAACAGGAGTCATGTGGGCTGTAGGAGCTGTTCTGCCATGGGCTAGTAAGAAAGCAGGCAGAGGCTGCTTTGTTGATGCCCACTCTAGCAGACTGCAAAGCCATCCAGGACCCTTCCTTGCAAGAAACTGACCTGCCACCGTGCAAACCTGGACTTTATCTGGACTCTTGAGACTTATGTCTTTCCTGGACTATCACAAGGAAAATGATTAACAATGTACCCCAGATCCTAAAGGAGAGAGCTGCTATGAAAGGATGGCAAATTTGGTACCTTCCAGGGGAAATGGAGAACTGTTCACGCAGTCAGCTTAAAATAAGAATATGGGGATTTTTAGGGCTTTTTGCTTATAACCTTTTGGGGAGCAAGGGAAGTACAAGGTCTTGTGAGAGAACAGAGCTCCAAACTGAAGTGCTCAGAGCTTCCCTACCCCCAAGGTTGGAACATTGTAAATAACAACCTGTGCTTTCCAGCATTATTATTGGGTCATTCATCAAGGTGTCAGGCGAGTGGGCCCCTGTCTGCTTGGTTACAGTATTATCTACTGGCACCTGGCCTCTTTGCTTAACACATACTCAAGCCCAAAGAGGACTACTTCCTTTTCTAGTCCTGTATCTTTGTAAATTTGGTTTCTCTCCCAGGATTGATCAACCTAAAATCTAACACTGAACAACACTAAACTTTTCTGACCCTTTGCTGACAACAGCCATGGATACATCATTAATGTCCCTTTACTTGGAAATGATCAGAAGGCTGACTGATCATAGTACTTGCCAAGACCAACATTCAAAGGAAAGGAAGCTGCTATATTGTTGCAGCCTCCAGTTCTGCAGAAAGAATAAAGCTGAGCCCACATAAACTGTGCAGCTGTCCAGTTGAAGCACTAATGACCACTTGTAATGCAACCAGCAAGGAATCAACCTCAAATCTTTAATCTCACAGCATTTCAAGATGGCAGGTGACAGAGAAACAACTGGGAAAACCAAATAGGTGATATCTTGATTATAGCTGACATATAATAATGCAATTTATGTCATTTTTGTTAAAATCTAATAAATATCCATTTATTTTAGGGGTTAAAAAATGTAGGCATTAATTTTGCTCTGAAAAACTAATTCCGAAATCATAAAGTCTAGAACAGAGAAATATTCTTTTTAACCTGAGAACTCCCAAGTAGCTATGGACAAAAATAGGCCTTTGGATAACTACCCTTTTGGATAAAAACTTTTGAGTTATTTTCCCACCAAATAGGCATCAAAATAGTGGTTGCTTGGAATATTCACCCACTTTAGGTTATGTTACCGATTTGTCTACTACGGAACACATTTTCCCCATCTTAGTATTTCTTTCTAAAATGACAGTTTAACAATTTAGAACATGCACCATAAGTTTTAAAATATACATTCCACTATTCTGCATTTGCATAAATTCAATATTAGCCCTTAAACTATGGTTACCTTTTTGCTTTCTTCCATTTCATGTTCAAACATTGCATTAAAAACTGGGGATCGAGCTGGAACAAGATTAAGCATCATTATTTAATGCACAAATTTATAAAAGAAATGTATTATATTACCCAAAAGTAAAAAGTACCTGCAAGCACAGACTTATGAGCTTTAAATTCTTGTCCTCTCACAAAAAAACTGCAATCTGTAAATCTTGTATTTTCCCAGAGATTACCCAAATCTTCTGCTAGTCGACATTCAGGCACCTTCAAAGTATTCGTATTAGTATGCCCTGATATATTTATTGAATCTTGGACCACACTCACCTAATAAAAAAGGGACAGTAATAAAAACGTTTTTACAATTTCATATCAATAATTGGTTACTAAGACTATACTTAAATTTATGATTAAAATCATTTGAATAATTATATACACTCCTGATAAAAAATGCTAATGCTAATACCTGAGAATTTACTTTAAGGATACAATCTAAATTAAAGAGAAAAATAATACAAAAAATATTTTAAACAAACTACATCTTTTCTCAGTGATAATTCTGTGGAAATAAATGATTTATCAACTGCTTCAAACAACTGGTTATCGAAGTAATTATAGAAACTATTTTTCAACAATAAATCCCAATGTGAAATTCAAATGAGGAGATAATTTTGTGAGATAGAGAAAATGTTTTCATTTTTATTTTCTCACACTACAGACCTATTGAAATTTCAAGTTTATTATCTATACAGTAAATACAACATCACACTTACAATAAATTATTACAGTATTAAAAAAGGTAAAACTATAGCCTGCTATATGTAATTTGGGAAGTACTTTAAATACTGTTGCTATGTTTTAACTCTAGTAAAATTAATTTAAAATATATAAATTGATTTAAATTTTAAAGTGCAAGAATTCTCACAGAAACAACTGTAGTTATTAAAAGTTCATGGAATCTTTATTTAAAAAATCAACAGTAAGAACAACACAAATATAATTTAGTTTGATTTCAGACCTCTTATTTACCTATTAACTATGCAATAAAATTGATATTTCAACATTGCTTTTATACAGACTCCAATATAATATGAATTAAATTATCTCTAATTAAAGATAACCACTATCTACTGAATGTAATCTTAAAACACTATTAAATCTTACACACCAGTTTTAAGAAAATGTGTTCTGCTATTAGGAATTCCAAATTGTATTTAATAAATTTAAGAAAATAGTACCTCAATAAGTAAAACATGTTTCAGAGTAAATGAACCAATTTTTTACAAAAGTACTATATCAGTTATCCATTGTTTTAAGCTGCTAAATTCTGTGGTCATTTCTAATGCAGCAACAGATAACTGTATTCATTTAAAAACACTTCAAATGGCTTTTATTAAATAAGACTAAGTATAAATAAAAACATGCATAAGTACAGGTAGTAATGTAAAAATGTACATTTCAAGTGGGTAAATGGGACCAAACTATTAATGTGCTAATACAGAAAGTATAATAATATAGGATAAAATATTTGGAGAATATTAACTCTCAGAAGTCCTCATTTATTTAGATGTATAAACATGCATCTCGTGAATAAATGGGTAGTTCTAAAGAAAAAATTCTTTCCTTGATATTTTTATTAATCATTTTGTTATTTCCAACTTGCATTATTAACCTTTTGGAATCGCATGTTTTTGAAATCTTCTAGTCCAATACCCTTATTTGGTAAAAAGTTTCCAAAGTGAGGTCAAGAGAAGGCAACTGAAGGGTCCTAAATCACACTGCTAGTCAATATAACTAGACATACCTCCAGATTCTATTTTTTAAGCTCTCTTTGTACTAGACAATAGTTTTGGGGGATATTTTTAAAACCAGTAGTACTACTTTAACATAATTATGGTTCAGAAGTATTTATCACAAACCTTATAAGATGCTTTCTAAATACAATCACCAAAATATTATGTACATAAATACTGTTCTATAAAGTTTTTAATTATTAAAATAATTTCCAAAATTTTAATAAACACAAAACAATCACTAATCCTTAACTTGATTGCTCTGTTATACCATACATTATAACTTAATGATACATAAACCAGGTATGTTGGTGTTAATACTCAGGGATTAGTTAGGGGATCAGTTTTTTATCAAACAGATAGATGGTATTTATTTGTTCATATCAAGCATTTCTCTTGATAGTTGTAAACAGCAGGAACTACATCAGTTTAATCACTTGCATAAAGTATATGCAGTAAAGCTTTAAAAATGTGATCAAGTATTTAATTTAGGAGTGGATTTCTTAAATTCTATTCATTGTATATTATCCTAACTCAAATTAGAAAGATTTGGCAAAAATCAGGTAACAGATGAAATAAAAGCTGCCCTGGACAGGTGGTTCAGCAGGTTCAGCTGGATGGAACACTGCCATGGACACCATAAGAGCCGTGGGTTCTATTCCTGGTCAGGGCACACACCTAGGTTTTGGGTTTGATCCCCAGTTGGGGTGCACACAGGAGGCAACCAATCAATATTTCTCTCACACATTGATATTTCACCCTCTCTCTCTCTCTCTCTCTCTCTCTAAAAATCAGTAAGTATATATCCTTGGAGGATGATTAAAACAAAAACAAACAAATAAAAGCATCCAAAAATAAAGGTGTCATTATCCGGCATAATAGTGATGATGTTACATTTATATTTTATATATGTAATAATAATTCAGCTGAATTTATATTATTGACATACACATCTACAGAGTATTTGCTATAACCAGCACAAATTTTAACTAAGACAATTCATACTCCAAAGAGTATTCAAGGGACTATTTATAAAGTATAAATTAATAATTTAATTAAATAGTGATATGCAGCCCTAGCTGGTGTGGCTTAATGGACTGAGTGCTGGCCTGTGAACCAAAAGGTAGAAAGTTCAATTCCCTATTGGGATGCATGCCTGGGTTGCAGACCATGTTGGGGGTGCATGAGGGGCAACCGCACACTGTTGTTTTTCTCCCTCTCTCCCTCCCTTCCCACTCTCTGAAAATAAATAAAATCTCTTAAAAAACTGATAAGCAATTCTGATAATTATTTTCTTGATAATTATAGTTAAGAAATTGGTAAAATTTTAGTTTTTCTCTAGTACATATTTAAATATATGTAATAAACATTCTAACTGAATGGAACCTAGAGTAAAAAATTCAGAAAAAAGGCTGAGATTCTTTCCTGAGATTAAAACTGTTGTTCTTTCAAAATAAAAGGGCAAATGCACAATACTCAAAATTGACTACTGTTGCAAAGCAAAACCTCAAACTCATCTGACAGCTCTTTTTCAAATTTGCTTTTGGCTCCACCCTGAGAATACAATTCAGACTAAAGATAAACAGGCGGAGGCTCAAATAACCTATAAGCACTCTAGAAATCTGGGTCTTCTCTAGTGTAGTTTTAAGATGACAATTTTATTTTTAAAAAAAATTTCAATTCTCTAAATTCATTCCAAGAACTAGGAATTACAAAGGTGTATACGACTACAAGTTTTTCCACCCTACTTAATTAACTACTTAACCATCCCTCACACTGGATCTAAAGTGAGAAACTTTTTTACAGTAAAATTCCACTCATCTTACAAAATAGTGGGTCTCAGATCTTTTGACTTTCATAGACAGGTGTCCTATTTTAAAGTCTGGGTGATAAAAATAATGTCAACTTTTCATTTTGGCATGAAATAGCTTCTTAGAGAATAAAACCCAACTTCCACCCATCATCACACGTATTATAAACAGAATTTCCTAGCAACAGAAAATATGATGGGGGAAAAAACGGTGTCTTTCTAAACAAAATTAAATTTTATATAGACATATTTTTGTGTATAAATGGCATGGTTCTGTAGAGTAAGATATTATTTAAAATCTTTTGGATTTCAAAAGATGAATTAATCTAACCAATTTTCTATTTTTCCTACTTATTCCTCAATTGCTTCAATCTGTTTCTCTGAGACAGGAGGGTGGAGCTGTTTACATGGTTAGAAATTTCTACCACTGGCTACTTGATTCACAGTATGGAACTTGCAAGATTAGGTTATGTCTTGCAGAAAAAGGGTAGCACCAAACTGCCTTACCTGTCTACAGCACCACTTGCAGGGGAGGGGGAGGAGGCAGTTCTTTACGTAGAGCAGTGCAATGCTTCCTCCTCTTCTGCAAGCAGTGCTGGAGATGCTGTAGAAGGAAGGGCATCAATGAGAGGTGTGGAAGATATGGTGGAGGGCATGAGGAATGTTTGTTCAAAGTACTCTTTGCTTTCCTATGCCTAATATGGTGCACAGAGTATAAATGTCTACATTGATAAAAAGGTACAGAATATGGTATCTAAAACTAAATCTGAACAATGTCGACTTAAAATGTATGTCATGGTGGGTTCTATTTTAAGGCCACTAGCATATATAATCTAGCATGGAGATAAAAAGTATGCTTCAAAAATATATACCAAAAAATCTTAATTTCAGCCTTCATTCTGAATTTCTTGGTTGCTAGGTTCCAATACATGCTTGGGAAAATATCTGTAAACCATATTTCAATTCAACAAAAACAAACATCTTAAAAAGTTAATATTAAAAGTTAACAGTACAAGTCTTAACAAAAAGAGTTTCAGCTAAAGTTTTCTAAATTGGATTACATAGCTTTTAAAGCCCTTTAAATTCTAAGGTTACAAGATTTTAAAAAATCAACATGCTAAAACTTAAGATTATTTATTCAGAATACTTCTTACAATATCTACCTATTAAAAACAAATGTCCTAATTATTTTAAAAATTATTTAATGATAAGCTGTGCTCAAAACACTTGTGGTATGTACCTTACCAACCAAACAAGTGTGTTCATAACAAATTTATCACACAGTTCATTTAGCTTGTCTAAATGAAAATAAGATGCACTGTATTTGCACTATGTAGTCTCTGGGGCCTTATTTCAATTACTTTTCTAACACAGCATAATGGCATACAATCAGGTTGTAATCTTGCCAAGAAATTTAACATGTTTTGTGTTAAGAAATTATGGAAATTAGTAATTCCCAAAATTCTCAGCTGTCTACAATAACCTATGGAAATATATTTAACATTGAGTTTACTTGATTATAGCCTTTCAACTGGCTTTGCTATGAAAACTATCAACTGCTGTAAATTTTTTTTGATAAAACTATTTAACTAATACATATTCTCTATACGCTATAGTGGTAATATAACATAATCCTTGAATTCATTCAAAAGATGAATCTCAATAATTTGTATATGTAAACATACATAATGGTAACATGCAGATAGGGGTACAATTAAAAATTTGAGATGCTATTACTTATAATGCTAATAACATCATTTGATTACAAGAAACCAACTACTTGAATGAATAAAAAGCTTCCCAATCTTTTTCAGGAACTTTGCTGTTCAAAGTATGGGATCGGACTGATAAACTACTAATAATGTTTTTATGTTTAATACAATCAATCTGAATATGAAAAATATTCACCATCTATGTAAGAATTATTTGGAATGACAAAAATATTTAAATTTTTCACATAATGATATATGTATCCATAGTCTTCCTAAGAGAAAGAAATGTTTAGTATACATTAGTATAACTATATATATAATTTATAACAAGAGATATGACCAAATTTTTTCAGAGTGGGCTACTATATTGATTTCTAAGACAATTTCTAAGACTTTACTGGTAAAACATTTTCAGATGAAACCTTATCAATTATCCCAATATTATTTTGTATGACATACCCAATATAGTTACGGTGTATATTTTTGCTTTATCATTAAATATAATCATGAAGTTTCTTGAAATAAGAAATGTACCCACCTCACAAAATAAAGTAAGCTTGTCATCTGGTAAAAGACCATTAGCTTCATCAAGCAAAAAATCCCTCCGAATGAATTTTTTAAAACCCCAGTCCTTCCCTTGTACAAATCGATATGCTCTTTGGCTTTCTGGTGGAAAACAGAATAGAAATTTAAATAAAACAAGTATCTAAGAAACATTTTTGTTAATGATAATATAGTAATGAATATGAAATAAGTAAGACTTGGATGATATATCCATAATATAAAGATATTTGTGTACATAAATGTGCCATAAGATGCACACATAAGGTAGAAATAAATCACTCCTCAGCATTACTCAAACTTTGGCCATCAAATGAGCTCACGTTCAGATTTCTGGATCTCTATGTAGAACAACAGCCAGATCAAATCTCATAGAGAGGAAAGATGTAGGCCCTATAATAATAAAGTAAGATCAAAATACATGGGCATAGGCATACTACTTGTAATCAACCATCAGAACCTGATTAGAAAGATGACTCCCATTTCCCTCTTCTCCCTTTAAAAAGAAATGTTCTAAATCACCAGGACACCCTTTAAGGTTTCCTGGGACACCATCCCACTGACTTAAGTTTTACTAAACTAGAAAACACCCATTAACTGTTGAAGAAGTTAAATAAGGTCACTTATCACTCCCAGGTCTTCACACATAACCCCCTATACTCCTAAACGCTGCTTTCATAAAAATCTAAAAATCAGTTTTTAGTATAATGTCTAACAAATAAATGTCTGAAGTAAATGTTTCAAATACCCATTATAACGTGTAACAACTGTATACAACAAAATAAACAAGATTCTCCAACATTAAGTATTCAGTGTTACATTTAAAAAAATGAATTGGCGGGGGAAACCAGTAGTAAATGTAACAAATATTCCAAGACACGGACTCAATATGTATACCAACAGAATTCTCATATTGGAACCATATATCCCACTTGTTTCTTGCTGATTTGCAGAAGTTCTTGGCAAACCATAAAAAATAACGATGAGCCCTGGCTGGTATAGCTCAGTGGATTGAGCACTGGCCTGCGAACCAGAGGATCGCAGTTCAATTCCCAGTCAGGGCACATGCCTGGGTTGCAAGCAAGTTCCCTGCAGGCCAGCTCCCAGCAGGGGACGCATTAGAGGCAACCATACATTGATGTTTCTCTCCCTCTCTCCTTCTCCTCTAAAGATAAATAAATAAATATTAAAAAAAAAAAAAAAAAAAAAATAACGATGAAACGTGAAAGATAATGACTACCCCTAGGGTTGAAGTTGGAAGAGGAACAGAATCCAGAAAAGATTCTGGATTTCAAATCACTGTAATGTTTAATTTCTTAGGTTAGGTGGTGGGTCAAGTATATTTATTGACTTAATCTTCCTCTGTTTGTAAATCTTTGTACATGTTAACTAACATTCACTCAATGTTCTTAATCAATGCTTCTCAACTGTTCGTCCCTGGGATCACCAGAGAATTGTTTAGAAATGCAAAATCAGCCTGTAAGCCAGGCCTCTGGACTCAGAAACTCTGGGGGGTTGGGCCAGCAATCTGTGTTCTAAAAAGCCTACTATTATTGTAGGAAAAAACTAAAGCACATTATTGATGCTATCTTAAAAATAAAAAATTATACTTATACTCGAGATCTAACTTTTTAAAATTTTTTTTTGGCATGCTATTTCTTGGCATCTGTAGTATATGTCTAAACAAAATTTCAAAATGTTTTAAACTATTTATTGTTTATACAATTCTACTGCCTAAATACTGGGACATCTATCTTCATCACTATTTTCCACGAAAGTAGAAAGTCTAATTTCTTTAACTTAGAATATCCGACATTCACCCTTTATAATTCAATATATAAATAAGGGAGGAAGGGTAGAAGGGAGGAAGGAAGAAAGGCCGGCCATACACCCCATGTGATGGTATTAAGAGGTCAGTGATTGAGATTAGAATGGGAATGTTGCTCTTCTAAGAGACCTCACAAACTTCCCTGACCCTTTCCACCACATGAAGACACAGTGAGAAGCTGATAGTCCATAACCCAGAAAGGGCCTTTATCAGAATCTGACCAAGGTGGCACCCTGATCTTGGACTTCCCAGCCTCCAGATCTGTGAGAAATTAATTTCTGCTATTTATAGACCATCTTATCAGTGGTAATGGGTTTGCCAAACCGTTTGTTTTTTTCTGTCAGATGGCTTAGTAGTCTAATAATGCTTAGTTAGTTGTTTTTAACTTTATTCAAAAGAACTTGGTTAGGGTATATTGTGACAGCTGTCCTATCAGTGTGCATTTTTTTTAAAAAACTTAACAAATTGGTGAATTTTTGTATAGCCATTTTAATACTGAAAATGGAAGAAAATAAGCAACATTGGCATATCATGCTTTATTTTTTCAAGAAAGGTAAAAATGCAACTGAAATGCAAAAAAAGATTTGTGCAGTGCATGGAGAAGGTGCTGTGACTGATCAAATGTGTCAAAAGTGGTTTGTGAAGTTTCATGCTAGAGATTTCTCACTGAATGATGCTCCACAGTCAAGCAGACCAATTGAAGTTGCCAGTGATCAAATTGAGACATTGAGAACAATCAATGTTATACCACATGGGAGATAGTTGACATACTCAAAATATTCAAATCAATAATGTTATTGGTAAAAAATGAAAAATGTCTTTTAGCTTGAAGTGAATTTAACAAGTCGTAAGACTAAGAAAAAACTGACATCCTTTCAATTAGTGTTCAGGTCTATTATTCAAAAAATTTCTACAGATAAAATATCAAGACATTTAATATCCTTTCACAATAATCTTCAGATTTTAACTGGCAAAAGTAGCAAGGGATAAGAGAAATATTTCCTCGACACCTATTACATACAGCAGGCATGAACCAGGTACCTTGCCCTTAACAGCAACAGTTTTTTCAAGTGACGAATGTCATTTTAAAACATGAGGAAATTAAATTTTTGTATAAATTTTAAGTATTAAAGTAATTTTACATGTCTATGAAGACTAACAGTACAGAAACTATAACTCTGCATTGCCATGTAAAATTAAGTAATAACCAAATTAAATATTTAAGGTTAAGCAGATTTTTGTGGGAAAAATATCCTCAATTTTTGTAGGCAAAAGTGTAGAAGTCACAGCATGTAGTTACAGAGACTTCTTCATTAAGTTTGCAGATCACTTACCCATTGCTTTTGTTTCTTCCCTTTTAGCGTTCAGAAGGGAAAATTTGAATTTTGCTCGAACTTCACTTTTTGGGCAGCTGACTAAAAGCAAATATAAGGACAAGTAGTCTTTACTTTCATCATCTAATCCCTTTGGATTTACCCTCAGGCACCTAAAATAAAACAACAGGCTCATATGGAGAAATATAACACTTTAAACATTCAAAAAAAAAGAGGCAATATTGAAATCATTTGTTAATATCCCATCAATATCCCCATAGTTCTTTACAATTCTCTATACTATTAGAAACTTCTTACAAATCTAATATATAATAAATTAATATCTATTCGGAAACAGTAACAAGAAAACAAAGTAGCCAACAATAACATGAAAAACAAAACACCAAGCAAAAAAAATCTTACCATTTCATTTTGTCACTTGGGCTAGAAGAGAACGTTGAACTTTTTAACACTTCGCCCATTTCTTCTCGACAAAAACTGAAGTTATTAATGGTCCACATGTAGGAAAATTTTACTACTTTAACCTAAGAGATTCAGAAAAACACTTTCATAATAAATTTCATGTTTTTAAACTGTCACATGTTAACCATTCTATGATCTAATCTTTTAACATGTCTAATAACTATGCCAAGGTACTTCAAATATTCCCAAAATACTATAAAATGTGTAAGTGACAAAAAGTAAGGTATTTCAACAACATGTACCTGTGTATAACACCAGCTTTCTGCTATTGGAGCAGTAGACATTTCTCCAGGAAGAGGTGGGGTGGGTTCCCGAGACATTGCCACTTAATTGCCACTTCTAAGACTTATGCAATAGATCCTACAGAGCTGAGTATTTTACTACAAAAAAGAAAAAGTTTCATTTACTATCAAAAAAGTGTAACTGACTGAATCCTGGGGAAAAAATATTTAAACAATCATAAAACAACTGCTTTCCCAAATTAGATTATATGATAACATGCACAGATTTCATTATTTTTATAATTTTTAAGAAATAAAATCAGCCTCTATAGCATAACACTAGAAATCAAACTTCATACTTATAGGCAACATATTGTTTTATAAAGGAAGATTTACCAAAGTAACATGAATTAAAACTTTAGCTTAATAGTACAATCATAAATATAAAATCACAAAAAATGGGAATAATAGCCAATTCACCTTCCTTCATTTTTTCATTGACCTATTTGCAAAAATCAAAATGATTGTAAAGTCAGAAGAGCCCTGAAAATTACAAATACTGGTCATATATCTTATAGACCCCAAAGTTTTGACCAACTCAAACACAGATGAGACCGAACTGGTAATGCTGTATAAGAATAATTATATAGATCTCCAAAAAGTCTAACTCTATTAGATTGCTATCCCTATCAGGTAACTGTACTATATCATAAAATTTCCTCCAAGTTAGCTGTTCTCATACTACATGTATTTGGATGCATAATTATTTCTTCATAATCTGGTGAGGACATAAGTAACTAGATGAAACTTGAAAAGTGTGTAAAAGAGGCAAAGTACAAGAGGTACATAGGGTACTCTGCAGGGGCACTGAGGGGAGAGGGGTTTCAATACTACACTGAAACACAGGGACTCAAGTCTGGAGAACACTCTTTTCATTTAAGAATAATTAATGAGGAAAGAAAACTACGTAACTCCTATAAAAAAAAAAAAACTACTGGGGGAAAAAGGGATTTCATGTAAAATGGAGAAGAAAATGCTTGCTCTATGGCTATACCCAATGAAACAAATGTGAAGTGAGAAAACAAAGACTGAAGAAAGCCACCTCAAAAAGACCTATAAAGCCCTGGCTGGTGTGGCTCAGTGAACTGAGTGCCAGCCTATGAACCAAAGAGTTGCCAGTTTGATTCCCAGTGAAGGCACATGCCTGAGTTGCAGGCCAGGTCCCCACCAAGGGCACACTCAAGGCAACCACACACTGATGTTTCTCTTCCCCTCTTTCTCCCTCCCTTCCCCTCTCCCTGGAAATAAAATCTTTAAAAAATTTTAAAAAGATCTATAAAAGGTATGAAAAGATTTTAAACTACAAATGAAGAAGAACATCAAAATCTGCACTAGACTTGCCTTATGTAGATGAACCTTGTTCAACCCTGCCCTGATTGTCTCTCAAGCCTTTGTGCTTATCCAAGGAGCATATTATTTTTTAATAGCTCCCAGTAGTTAAGTATATGTCAAGACTTCTCAGCATCCCAAATGGGAGAATGTCAGCACCGAGATACAGGTTAACTGGCAGCCAGGCTCTCAGATAGCAGCTTTCAAAATTACACAAATATACACAAGCCCTTCAACCCATTCAAGTTAGGTGATCTGGAGGTGGGGTCCCCCTCCCCCTTGGCCACTAGAGTCTGATGATCAAGGGCATCCCCTGAACAGTCAGCAAAAAAACCATGGCATCAGACATATGTGTGTCAAGCTGAAGAATATAGTAAGTAAACTGAAAAATACACTAAAGGGGTTCAACAGCAGATTACATGAAGCAAAGAAAGGATCAATCAGCTCGAAGGCAGTAGAAGTCACCCAATCATATTAGCAAATAGAAGTAAGTATTTTGAAACATAAAGATAGGACTTATTATATAACATCAAACCAACTAACACTCACATGACAGGACTCCCAAATAAAGAGGAAAAAAGGGCAGAATTCTTATATAAGGAAATAATGCCTAATACTTCCATAATGTGAGTTAGGAAACAGACAACCGGATCCAGGGCACCTAGAGAGTTCCAAGTAAGATGAACCTAAAACAATCCACACCAAGACACATTATAATGAAAATGCAAAAATTAAAGACAAGGAAAGAATCTTATAAGCAGAAAGACAAATACAACTTGTAACACACAAGGGAACCATATATAAGACTATCAGCAGATTTTTTGTATTAGAAACTTTTCAGTCAGGAGGGAATGGCGCAATATATTCAAAGTGATAAAAGGAAAAAATTCCAACGAAGAATGTTCTACCCAGGAAAGCTATTCAGAATTGAATGACAGTTTTCTAGACACACAAAAGCTGCAGGATGTCATCATGACTAAATCGGCCTTACAAGAAATGTTAAAGGAAGTTCTTTAAACTGAAAAGAAAGGGTATCAGTTAGTAACCCGATACATGAAACAATACATCTCACTGAAAGGTATATAGCAATGGTAGTAGATTAATCACTGACAAATTCAATACAAAGGTCAAAAGACCACAGTAGTACACTATACTTGCAGTAATCAGGGAAATACACAAGTTAAAAGATGTAAAATGTGACAAAAAACAGGAAGATTTAAAATATTGAGTTTTAAAATGCAACCAAACTTAAGTTGTAAACAACTACAATAGACAGATACAAGTTGTTACATGTAAGCCTCATGATGACCACAAAGCAAAATCCTATCGTACCATACATAGGTGGAAGATAAAGGAATAAGCATACACTAAAGAAAGTAATCAAACCATAAAGGAAGCGAGCAAAAGAAGAAACAGAGAGTAACTACAGAAACAGACAAAAAGAAAACAATGAACAAAACAGCATCAGTGCATACCTATCAACAATTAAATACAAATAAACTAAATTCTCCAACAAAAAGACGCAGAGAGGCTAAGTGTATAAAGTAAAAAAGAGCCATCTATATGCTGCCTACAAGACTCACCTCAGAGGTAAAGACACACACAGAGTGAAAGTGAAGGTATGGAGAAAGATATTCCACGCAAATGAAAACCAAAAGGAAGCTGGGGTAGCTGTACTTATATCAGACAAAACTGACTTTAAAACAGAGATTGTAATAATAAACAAAGAAGACAAATAGAAAATAATAAAGGGCTCACTATAAAAAATACATAACACTCGTAAATATTTATACATCCACATTGAACCAAATTATATAAAGCAAATATTGCCAGATCTAAAGGGAAAAAGAGACAGCAACAAAATAATAGTAGGGGACTTTAACACCCCTTACATTAACGGATACATCATCCATACAGATAAAGAAACATCAGCCTTAACTGATTGATACCTTGGACCAGATGAACCTAACAGATTTACAAACAAGAGTCCATCCTCAAGTGCACATGGAATATTTCCCTGGATAGGTAATATTAAGGCAAAAAAATCTTAATAAATTTAAGAGGAATGAAATCATAACAAGCATTACTTCCAGCCAAAGTGGTATTAAACTAGAAATCAATTACATGAATAAAACTGGAAAATATATAAATGTATAGAGATTAAATAATTTGCTACTGAACAAAGAATAGGTCAAAAAGAAGGCAAAAGAGAAAGAAAACCTTGATACAAAGGAAAATGGAAACATAACATAAAAATGTATGGGATATTTAAAAAAAAAAAAAAAAAAGCCCTGGCTGGTATAGATCAGTGGATTGAGTGCAGGCTTGCGAACCACATGATCGCGGTTCGATTTCCAGTCAGGGCATGTGCCTGGGTTCCCAGCAGGGGGACTCACGAGAGGCAGCCATACATTGATGTTTCTCTCCCTCTCTCCTTCCCTTCCCCTCTAAAGATAAACAAATAAAATCTTTAAAAAAATTTTTTTAAATTTATGGGATAGAGCAAAACCAGTCCCCAGTGGGAAGTTCATCGCAGTGAAACAACCATGAAACAAGTCTTAAAAAAAAAAAACGACCTAAACTTTACACCTCAAGGAACTAGAAAAAGAAGGACAAATGAAACCCAAAGTTGGTAGGAGAAAAGAAACTCACTAGGAAACAAGAGAGGACTGAAAATAAAAAATGACAGAGGACAGAAATATAGTAACTGGTACCACAAAATACAAAGGATCATAAGAGACTTCTATGCCAACAAATCTGAAAACATGGAAGAAAAGGTTAAGTTCCTAGATATATTAAACCTACCAAGGCTGAATCACGAAAGCATCAAAAATCGTAAGACTAGTAGTAAGATTAGACAAGTAATCAAAAATCTCTCAGAAAACCAAAGCGTGTGTCCAGACAGCCTTACAGATGATTAAATATTCAAAGAAGAATTAACACAAAAATCTATGCAAACTTTCAAAAAAAGAAAAAGAAAAAGAAAACAATGCTTCTAAACTCACCTTATGAAGCCAGAATTATCCTTATTCCAATCTCAGACAAGGACACTAGATAGATAGAGAGAGAGAGAGAGATTGATTACAGGTCATTATCCCTGATGAACACAGATGCAAAAATCCTCAACAAACATCAGTAAGTCAAATTCAACAATACATCAAAAGGACCATATACCATGGTCTAGAGATTTATTCCAGGGATGCAAAGCTGATTCAACAGATGCAAAGCAGTCAATGTGCTACACCAAATTAACGAGATGAAGGATAAAAATCATATAATCACCTCAATAGACGCAGAAAACCATTTGACAAAATTCAACATTCATTTGTGATAAAAAACCTCAATAAAGTAGGTATATAGTGGGAATGTACTGCCATATAATAAAGGTCATATATTATAAGCCCGCAGCCAGTATCACACTCAGTGCTGAAAAGCTGAAAGGAAATATTTCAAATGGAACGATTTTTAAATTAATCGTTTATGGGGGGAATCCAAGATGGTGACAGAGTAGGTGGAAACTATATTCCCTCCTCCCATGTCCAAACTGAAATTACAACTAAATTATAAAACAATCACCTTGAATAACCAATGAAGACTAAACACAAGTCTTATAACAAAGGATTTACAGAAGCCACAAAAAGAATGATAGGAAGGGCAGAGATGAGAACTGAAGGGCTGGCTCTGATTCCACATGCAGCAGATTAGAACCCAGAGGGATATTTCAGCTGCAAAGGTACCCTCTGAAAAGCATGGGGTCTCAACCCCAGATTGTAGGCTCTCTAGCCCAGAGAACCAGAAGTGGGAAGAGGAGCCCATATACCATCTGGCTGTAAAAATTAGGGTGGGATTCTCTCTGCCAGGCTGAGATGGAGATCTAGATGGTCTTCTAGAAACCTATGACACCTCTTAAAGAGCCAGTGCAAAAAAAGTTCCTTCTAAGACATTTATGCTGGGCTTTGGTAGAAAAACAGAGCAAATCGAAGTGGATATGAATAGTGCAAAGATAAGGTGAGTTGTGCAGCTCTAAAAAGAAAGCTGAAGAGAGAGCTACTAGGGTCCCTGTCCTTAGTACCTCTACCACATTGCACCCAGATGCCATCTTTCCAGGGTTAAGTACTACCATCCACACTGCATCAGCCTGGAAGGACATACTAGCCTAACCCCACTGACTCTGTGTCCCCCAACCCTGCCAGGCCCACGCTGTGGAGAATCAGCTGACTGAACCCTCTGTATAGACTTTCTTGGTGGTCTCTGAAGATGAACTCGAGGGTTGTCAGAGACTGAGTTTGTGGTTCTGAGGCGGGTGCCATTTTCCCTCCCCCTGCAGCATGCTAGAGCAGCAGTGACCCATGTCTTGCACACTTGAGTGGCTCTGCACTCCCAGGTGACACTGTACCCCCACTAGAGACTTACTAGCCCCACCTATGGAGTTCCATTAGTTCTACTACTACTGGTAGCCCCACCTAACTGAGCTTGAACTCTGCAATACTGCCAGCTGGCTGTGGCAGGCCTGGACCCCCAGTGTACTGCACATTCTTTTAGAAGTCTCTAGAGGAGGTCAGGGCAGACTCTGGGGAGACTGAGTCGTATGGCTCTAGGGTGGAGGCCATTTTTCCCTTGCAAGCCCTCTGGTGCCACTGTACCTGTGTACACACCCACTTTCACACAGACAAATCTTGATCTGTCTGAGCCTAATGGACTCTGCTGGCCTCACCCTAGTTACTCTGAGACCCCTCTTGAACACAACGGCCCAGAAGCACCTGGCAGGTGGCAGACAACCTTGGTGTAGGGAGATTGTTGCTGAGTAGCCTCAGACCCAGCACTGGCCCTGATCAATCTGGTGAACATCATTCATCCCAACCTAGTGACTCACTGAGAACTTACCTCAGGCAACTCACATACCACCCGAGACTTTCAATGACTGAGACTAACAAGCAGGTGGAGGTAAACCTTGGGGTGTTCTGGGCCTTTTGCTGACCTGCACCCAGATTCGGTGCTGGTGAAAACTGACCTTTGTGCACAGGCTTGGCCTTTCCCACACACACCCAGGCTCAACACAACTCCACAAACTACAGACTGCTTTGCAGCTCCAAACAGGTAGTCCAGGGCTGGTCACAAGCAGGATCTGACATTGACCTACACCAAAATTTCTCCCAAGAGGTCTCAGAACCAATGGCAAGATTCAGACTATATCAGAGCATTACCCGATTATCTCCAGAAGCAGCACAACCAAAGGGAAATTTTGGCAGGCACCAGAGCCTCCTGTGGGGTCAGTCCCACATAGCAGCTTGTACAGTGTGGCTGGGCTGATGCTCATAGCAAACAGCCAGAAGGGCAACCACACCCACAAAGAGGCCAACATCAATCAAGACTCAACAAGAAAGGGTTCACATAACCCTTTGTTCTTCACAACGAACATTCCTGGAACACCTAACTCAGATGATCAGGAAGACTGTGCCACTGAGCCCCAAAAGACACCTGCTACAGAAGGACACCATACCAAGACTGAGAGGTATCAACCAAATGCACAAAAACAAACAGGGAGAAATGGACAAAATGGGAAGATGAAGAAACATGCCCCCCCCCAAAAAAAAGGAGAAATGTCTAGAAAAAGAACTAAATAAAATGGAGGCAAGCAAGTTACCAGAGTTCAAAACAATGGTTATAAGGATGTTAAAGGAACTTGAAGACAAAGATGGATGAATTCAGTGAGAACTGAAACAAAGAGTCACTGATCATTAAAAAAAAGAAAAGAAACCAAAAGAACCAGTCAGAAATGAAAAATACAGTATCTGAAATGAAAAATACACTAGAAGGAATCAAGAGAGGCTAAATAAAGGACATGACTGAATCAGCGATTTGGAAGATAAGATAGCAGAAAACACCCAATCAGAGCAGCAAAAAGAAAAAGAAAATTAACCCAAAATAAGAACAGTTTAAGGGACCTCTGGAGCTACATAAAGCATAACAACATCTGCACCATAGGGGTACCAGAAGGAGAAGAGAGAGCACAAGACATGAAAACATATTTGAAGAAATAATGACTGAAAACTTCCCTAACCTGGTGAAGAAAAGAGACATACAAGTCCTAGAAGCACAGCATTAGAAACAAGATGTACCCAAGGGGACCACACATCAAGACACATCATAAATAAAATGGCAACAGTTAAAGACAAAAAGAGAATCTGAAAAGCAGGAAGAGAAAGAGAGTTCATTACATACAAAAATGTTGTCATTAGATGATTTCTCAATAGGACATTTCAGTCCAAAAGGTTTAGCATGAAATATTCAAAATGATGAAGAGCAAAAACCTACAACCAAGACTGCTATGCACAGCAAGGCTATCATTTAAAATTGAAGGTTAAATAAAGAGCTTCCCAGAAAAGAAAAAGCTAAAGGAGTTCATTACTACCAAACCAGTATTACAAAAAATATTAAAGGGACTTAAGAAGAAAGAAAAAGAAAAGAGGGATATAATTATAAAGAATAAAATC
The DNA here is from genome assembly GCF_021234435.1 of Artibeus jamaicensis. NCBI lineage: Eukaryota > Metazoa > Chordata > Mammalia > Chiroptera > Phyllostomidae > Artibeus > Artibeus jamaicensis. The sequence continues at coordinate 6,222,172 of NW_026521249.1, read as the reverse complement.
ACAATAAATATGTACTTAATAATAATTACTTATAATGTAATGGATTAAATGCTCCAAACAAAAGAAAAAGGGTAGCCAAACAGAAGAGAAAACCAGATCCATATATATACACTCTCTACAAGAGGAGAGAGTATACATACACTCTCCTCAGACCAAAAGATGCACACAGACTAAAAGTAAACGGATAGAAAAAAGTATTTCATACCAATGGAAAGAAACAAAAAAAGCTGGGCTAGCAATACTTATGTCGGATAACACAGATTTTTTTTAAAGGCTATAATAAGAGACAAAGAATAATATTACACAATTATAAAAAGTAAATCCAAAAAAGTAGATATAATCCTTGTAAGCATTTATCCACCCAATATAGGAGCACCTAAATATATAAAACAAATATTTTTTTCTTGAGACTCTAATGAGTTTACCAAAACCAAACAGATGATAATCACCAGTATAAAACAAATCTTCATGGACATAAAGAGACTGACAGTAATGTAGTCACAGGAGGAGATTTTAACACCCCATTGAAATCAATGGATAGCTCTTCCAGACAAAAAAGAATCATCAACAAAATAGTAGCCTTAAACAACATGCTTAAACAGATAGATCTGATACATTGAATTCTTTTCAAGTGCACATGGAACACTTCCTAGGACAGAGCACATGTTAAAACACAAAACAAGTCTCAATAAATTTAACAAGATTAAAATCAGATCAGGTACCTTCTTTGACAACAATGGAAAAAAACTGAAAAACACAGGAACACATAGAGGCTAAATAACATAACTAAACAATGGGTTAACAATCAGATCAAGGAAGGGAACAAAAGATACCTTGCTACAAATGAAAATGAAACCACAACATCACCAAAATCTATCAAACACAGTGAAAGCAGTCTTAAGAGGGAAATTCATAGCAATGCAGGTGTATCTCAAGAAAAACCCCAAATAAACAATCTAACCTTACACCTAAAGGAACTAAAAAAAGGACAAAAAATGAAGCCCAAAGTGAATAGAAGAAAAAAAATAATGAAGATCGAAAGGGAAATGAAAAAGAGAGACTAAAAGAAATGATGCAAAAGGCCAATAAAAACAAGACTGAGGAACCTTTAGCCAGATTCATAACAGAGAGAGAGATGGAGGGAGGGAGGGACCCCCCCAAAACAAAATTAGAAATGAAAGAGAAGAACTGACACTACAAAGTACAAAGAATTGTAGGAAACTATTACAAACAACTATATGCCAACGAACTGGACAATCTGGAAGAAAAAATTAATTTCTAGAAACATACAACCTTTGAAAATTGAACCACTATGAGACAGAAAATCTGAACAGACTGATCACAACTTGTGAAATTAAAGCAATAATAACTCCCAGCAAAAAGTCTTAGAGCAAAAGGATTCAGAGATAAATATTACAAAATAGTCAAAGACGAACACCATCCTTCTGAAACTATTCCAAAAAATTTAAGATGAGAGAAGACTCCCAAGTTTATTTTATGAGGCCAGCATTAACTTAAAACCAAAACCAGAAAAGGACACTACAAGGAAAATTAGTGGCCATATTATAAAGGCAAAATCCTAAACAAAATATTAGCAAACCAAAGCCAGCAATTCATTTAAATGTTACATATCATGATCAAGAAGAATGATACATGATTATGTATCATTTGTTTCTGGAGTGGTGCATGGTTGGTTCAACATCCTCAAATCATTAATATGATACACCACAAACATAAGAACAAAAATCATATGGCCATGTCAATAGATGCGAAAAAAAAATTTGACAAAATCCTGTACCCATTTATGATAAAAACTTTCAGCAAAGTGGGAACAGAGAAAAGTACCTCAACATAATAAAGGCCATATATGATAAACTCACAGCTAACATCATATTCAATGGAAAAAAAACTAAAAGCATCTCCATTAAGATCAGGAACAAGACAGGAATGCTCACTTTCACCACTCTTATTCAACATAGTTTTGAAGTCCTAGCCATAGCAATCTGACAAGACATAAAATCATGCGAACTGGAAAGACATGAAACTGCTATTATTTGCAGATGATATGATGCTATACAGAGAAAATCCTAAATGCACTACTTAAAAAACCTACTAGAGCTGATAAATAAATTCAGTGAAGTAGCAGAGTACAAAATAAATATACAGAAATCAGCACTAGTTGGTGTGGCTCAGTGAACTGAGTGCAGGTCTGCAAAGCAAAGGGTTGCTGGCTCGATAGATTCTCAGGGCACATACCTGGCTTGTGGGCCAGGTCTCCAGTTAAGGGCATGCAAGAAACAACTACACGTTCATGTTACTCTCCCTCCCTTCCTCTCTCTATAAAAATAAATAAATAAAACAAATAAAAGATGTTTTAAAAAAGAAATCAGTTGCATTTTTATACACCAATAAAGAACTACCAGAAAAAGAACTATGAAAACAATATCACTTATAACAGAATTTAAAAAGAATAAAATAACTAAGAATACATTTAATCAAGAAGGTAAAAAATCTCTTTCTGAAAAACTGTAAGACACTGAACAAATAAATTGAAGAAGATACAAATAAATAGAGCATATACCATGTTTATGGTTAGGAAGAACTGACATTGCTAAAATGTTCATACTACCTACCCAAAGCACTCTATAGATTCAACAAATTTCCTATAAAAATACTAATGGTGTATTTCACAGAACTAGAACAAAAAATCCAAAAATTTATGCAGAACCACAAAAGACCCTGAATAGCCATAGCAATCTTGAGGAAAAAAATTGGAGTTATGCTACCTGATATCAAACTATACTTATAAGATACAGTAATCAAAAACAGCATGGTACTGGCATAAAAACAGACATACATAGATAAATGAAAGAGAGAGCCCAAACATATATATGGCCAATTAATACATGACAAAAGAGGCAAGATCATACAAAAACAGTCTATTTAATAAATGGTATTGGAAAAACTGGACAGATACATGTAAAAAATGAAAGTAGACCACCTTCGTACAAGATACACAAAAATAAACTCAAAATGAATTAATGATTTAATTAAATTTAAGATTAGAAACCACAGAACTCCTAAAAGAAAACATAGGTAGTAATATCTGACATTTCTCTTAGCAATAGTTTTCCTGATATGTCTCCTCAGGCAAGGGAAACAAAAGAAAAATAAACACATGGGACTACGGCATCCTAAAAAGCTTTTGCAACACAAAGAAAACTACCAACAAAATAAAAAGACAACCTACTGAATGGAAGAAGATACTCAACAATAATACATTTGATATGGTCTTAATATCCAAAATTTATAAAGAACTCATTGTAGTCAACATCAAAATCACAAATTAAAAAAATCCGCACAGAAGCACTCTCTCCCTCTTGGGAGTATACCAGGGCACTCCCTTCCTCCTCTTTGCCACTCCCCAGGTGTGTCACCTTTACCTTTCTCTTTCCTAAGTTCCAAGGGCCCTTGTTTTTGCTTCTGTAACTTGTTTCCTGAGTCCACACAGCCCAGTTGGCTCACTTATACTATCTTGGTAATTTTCTTAAGAGTTCTTTTTTTTTAGTACATTTTATTGATTATGCTATTACAGTTGCACCTTTTTTTCCTGCCCTTTATCCTCTCCACCCTATACTACCTTCCCTCCAGAATCTCTCCACCTAATAGTTCATGTCTGAGTTATACATGTAAGTTCTTTGGCTTCTCCATTTCCTATACTATTCTTAACCTTGCCCTATTTTCTGCCTACCAATTACGCTTTCTTATTCTTTGTACCATTTTCCCCCATTCTCTCCCTCCCACTCCCTACTGACAACCCTCCATGTGATCTCTGTTTCTGTGATTCTGTTGCTGTTCTACTTGTTTTTGTTTTTTAGGTTCAGTTGTTGATATTTGTGAGTTATCATTTTACTGTTCATAGTTTTGATCATCTTTTTCTTAGATAAGTCCCTTTAACATTTCATATAATAAGGGTTTGGTGATGATGAACTCCTTTAACTTGACCTTATCTGGGAAGCACTTTTCTGTCCTTCCATTCTGAATAATAGTTTTGCTAGATAGAGTAATCTTGGATTGAGGTCCTTGCCTTTCTTGACTTGGAATACTTCTTTCCAGCATCTTCTTGCTTGTAAGGTTTCTTTTGAAAAATCAGCTGATAGTCTTATGGGAACTCCTTTGTAGGTAACTCTCTCCTCTTCTCTTGCTGCTTTTAAGATTCTCTTTATTTTTAATCTTGGTAACTTAATGGTGATGTGCCTTGGTGGGTTCCTCCTTGGTCCAATTTCTTTGGGACTCACTGGGCTTCCTGGAAGGATATCTCCTTGGCCAGATTAGGGAAGTTTTCCTTCATTATGTTTTTAAGTAAGTTTTCAATTTCTTGCTCTTTCTCTTCTCCCTCTGGCACCCCTATGATTGATTCAGATGTTGGAACACTTAGAGTTGTCCCAGAGGCTCCTCATCCTCTCATTTTTTTGAATTCTCATCACTTCATTCTGTTCTGGTTGAATGTTTATTTCTTCCTTTTGTTCTAAATCACTGATTAGAGTTCTGGTTTTCTTCACTTCACTGTTGGTTCCCTGTGTGTTTTCCTTTTATTTCACTTTGTATAGCTTTCATTTCTTTCTTTATTTTACGACCTTAATCATTTCTGCGAGCATCCCGATTACCAGGTGTTTTGAACTCTGCATCTGATAGGTTGGATCTGTTCTTTCCATCTGGGCCATGTTTGTTTGTCTTGGTGCACCTGTTATTTAAGGGATGGAAGCTTAAGTAATCACCAGGGTGGGGAAACACACTTTGCTGCTTTGTGGGGGCTCTGTGGGTGGGGGGGTCAGAGAGAGAACAATGCCACTTGCTACCTTGCTCGGCTCTTGCCCCATTTGCCCTCACTTCCCACAAAAGGACTGTGCCATTTCAGGTATTGATTCCCAGGTGGTTGGGCTTGTATATGTTCTAGGATAGCATGAGCTCTCCTGTGAGACTTTGAGTTTTTCCCACTGCTACACCCCCACAGATTTTTACAGCTACAGGTTTTGATGCTTTAGTTTTCTGTGCTGGAACCCTGGGTTGCACAATTTACCTTGCTCCCCAGTTGTTCCTCCCAGCTTATATGCATGCAAATATGGGACTACGCAGTCTACTATCTGCCAGCTGCCACCTTGCCACATGTTCTCTCTGCCCAGGCTACCCATCTCTGCCCCTCCTAACCATCTGGATGAATGTTTCTTCTTTAACTCCTTGGTTGTTAGACTTCTATACAGTTTGATTTTCTGGCAGTTCTGGTTGTTCTTTTATTTTTAAATTGGTTGTTATCCTCTTTTGGTTGTGCAAGGAAGTGAAGCATATCTACCTACACCTCAGTCTTGGCCAGAACTCTTCCTCTGTAACTTTCTAAAGAGACTTCCCTTATAATTTGGAAAAAAATTAGCGGAGAACTTGAACAGACACTCCTCAAAGACGACACACAAATGAAAGGTTGCTTAACATCACTAGTCACTAATAGTCACTAAAATGCAAATTAAAACCACAATGAGATATCACCTAAAACCTGTGGCTATCATAAATAAATCCACAAACAAGTGTTGACAAGGATGTGGAGAAAAGGGAAATATCGTGCAGTTAGTAGGAATGCAGACTGATATTGCCACCATGGAAAACAGTATGGAGGGTCCTTGGAAAATTAAAAATGTAACTGCCTTATGCCTTATGACTCAGAGTCTACTTCTTTGTATAAATCTAAAGAAAAAAAAACAAAAATTAATGTGAGAGAATATATGTATCCCTACATTCATTGAAGTGTTATTTATAATAGCCAAGATATGGAGGCAACCAAAGTGCCCATTAACAGACAAGTGGATAAACAAGTGGTGGTCCATACATACGGAGTCAGGCAAAAGGAGGTTTATAGTTGTTTGGATGGAAAAATAATAGAATAATTAATAAATAATAATGTAAGAACTCACAACTATAGAAATCTATTTTCTTTGCCCTGTACACTGAACTATTATTTGACTGTAAAAAGTAATAAAATCTTACCATTTGCTACAGCATGGATGAATCTAGAGGGTATTATGCTAAGTGAAATAAGTCTGTCAGAGAAACAAATACATACAGCGAACTGGTGGCTGCCGGAGGAGAGACGGTTTGGAGGGCTGGGTAAAAGAGGTGAAGGACTTTAGAGGTACAAATTGGTAGTTGCAAAGCAGTCACAGGGATATAAAGTACAGCACAGACAATACAGTCAGTAATATTGTGATAACTTTGTATGGTACCAGGTGGGTACTAAAAATATCTGGGGGAACACTTTGTTAAGTAGGTGACCGTCTAAGCACTATAGTGTACACCTGAAACTAATACAAAATAATATTGAATATAATCTATAATTGAAAAATGTAAGGTTCTTTAAAAAAATCCTTATGATGAATACTTATGTAATTTCACTTTTTAATAATGGTATCTATATTAATACTCTCACTCAAATGTATTCCTGTAACTTTCTAAATATTTATGAAGGTTATTCACATACAAAAAGTTCCTATCATGTAACGTGCCTGGAGCACAACAAAATGAACTGAAATCTCCTTATATTATAGAGCTGCAATAGCTCTTAACTATCTGGTGCCACTCTTAAATTTATAGATGAGGACTAAGATAAAAAAATAAATTAGACTACAGAAATAACCTGTCCAAATTTACACTTAAGTAATTAGAAAACAAAGATCTTCCAATATTCATTTTAGTGCTAGTTCTTGTACTTTATTTTTCCTTTTCTTCTAAAGAAAAAAAAGACTTCTGCGAAGATGGAGGCATAGGTGGAGACACCGTGCTTCCTCACACAACCAAGTTTAGAGACAACAATATTAGCAACAGAAAACACAGCCAGAACACAGAAAATTGAACTTTTCGGAAGTCTGATAACAACAAATTCTTCAGCCTGACCGGTAAGAGGGGCGAAACCAGCAGCTGGCAGAGTGGGGTTGCACAGGAAAACTCGGGTCAGACGGACTCAGGCACGTGGATCCCAGGCGTGGGGTTGCAAGGGGTGGACGCAGTGAGCGACCCAGCGAGGGTGCAGGGCGGTGGGTTGACTGGTCGCGCTTTCCTGCCCAGATAGACCAGCAAGGGAGTGGGCAGTGAGATGGGACCAAGCAGGCCCCGGCAGCGGGAGGCAGCAGAGGGGGCTGCCATTTCCCTGCTCTGACCCCACCCCCACATACAGCATCACAAACCAGCTACCTGGGAGGCCCCACCCTAGTGAAAACTTAAGGCTCCGCTCCTCATACTTAACGGGCCGAACAGACCAAATATGGCTCAGGAAGATCTCAAAGCCCCAGAGCCCATAACTCTAAGCAACTAAGAAAAAGCAAAACTTTCAGAAGCACAGTTCAAAACACTGGTGATCAAGATGCTCACAGAACTGGTTGATTTTAGTCACAAATTAGAGGAACATATGAAGGCGAAACTAACTGAAATGAAGGGAATTGCACGGGAAATCAATAGTAACGGAAAGGAAACTGGGACTCAAATCAAGGGAGTGAACCAGAAGGAAGGAAAAATGACCAAACAGGAAAATATGAAGAAACAAGAATTCAAAAAAATGAGGAGAGACTTAGGAACCTCCAGGACATCTTCAAACGCTCCAACATCCGAATTATAGGGGTACCAGAAGGGGGGAAGGAACAGCCACCAGTGGAAAACTTATTTGAACAAATAATAAAGGAGAACTTCCCTAATCTGGCAAAGGCAATAGACTTCCAGGAAATTCAGGAAGCTCAGAGAGTCCCAAAGAAGTTGGACCCAAGAAGGAACATACCAAGGCACATCATAATTACATTAGCCAAGATTAAAATGAAAGAGAGAATTCTAGAAGCAGCAAGAGATAAGGGGACAGTCACCTACAAAGGAGTTCCCATCAGACTGCCAGCTGATTTCTCCAAAGAGACCTTACAGGCAAGAAGGGGCTGGGAAGAAGTATTCCAAGTCATGAAATCCAAAGACCTACATTCAAGATTAATCTATCCATTAAAGCTTTCATTTAGAATGGAAGGGCAGATAAAGTGCTTCTCAGATAAGGTCAAATTCAAGGAGTTCATCATCACCAAGCCCTTATTATATAAAATGTTAAAGGGACTTATCTAAGAAAAAGAAGATAAAAAAGATGAACAGTGAAAGGACAGCAAACTCACAGTTACTAAGAACCACACCTAAAAGAAAAGCAAACTAAGAGGACAGGTAGATCAGGAGCAGAACCTCAGAAATGAAGATCACATGGAGGGTTAGCAACAGGGGAGTGGGAGAAGGAGAAGAGGGGAGAAGGTACAGAAAATAAGTAGCATAGATGGTAGGTAGAAAATAGGGGGGAGCAAGAATAGCATGGGAAATATAGAATCTAAAGAACTTGAGACACATGATCATAAACTAAAGTGGGGGAATGGTGGGGAAGGGGGAGAGGAATGAAGGGGGGAATAGAAGTGTAATGACATAATCAATAAAATAAAAATTTTTTAAAAGAAAAAAATAAGAAAGACAGACTATCTACTATCTACTACATTCAAAATGCTCAGGACTTCCTATTCTTATTCATACAGAAAAGCCTACAGAGACAGGAAAACCAAAATAAAATCTAGAGAATAATATAAGACAAGCAATCTATACTGATTAGTTAATAAGTAAAGGATTCTTCCATATTCTAAATATACCTTTTTTAAAAACATTAATTGAGCCCTGGCTGGTATGGCTCAGTGGATTGAGCACTGGCCTGCAAACCAAAGGGTCACCAGTTCGATTCCCAGTCAGGGCACATGCTTGGGTTGCAGGCCAGGTTCCCAGTCATGGGTGTGTGAGAGGCAACTGACTGAAGTTTCTCTCCCTTTCTCCCTCCCCTCCCCTCCCTCTGAAAATAAAATAAAATCTTAAAAAAAAGAATGTTAAATGTGACATTTCCTAGTTTTATTATAAGAAATGCAAGACTCTTATTATTAGCATACATAATTAATGAGGTCTGTCCAGAAAAAAGTCCAACCATTGTTAATGAAAACAGTTTGCACATCATCAATGTAATCTGGCAGCCAAGAAGAGTGGACTGGAATGCACATGCGTGAATAATGACAACTTCACCATACTTAGTCAGTGGGGACAGGGGATGCCATTGAGTGAGCATGTGTACTTTGTTGCACTCATATTCAAAATTACTGAGCAAGTACAGCAATGAATCTGCATCAGATTTTGTGTTAAGCTTGAACATTCCTCTGGGGAAACTATTCAGATAATTCAGAAGGCCACAGCTATGGGCAACTGGCAGCTTCAACAGAATAATTCACCCACTCATGCACCAAGTCTCATGTAGAGTTTTTTGGCAAAACATCAAATCACCCAGGTGACTCAGCCCCTCCATGGCCCAGATTTGGTGTCCTGTTACTTCTGCCTTTTCCCAAAACTAAAATCACCTTTGAAAGGGAAGAGGTTTTAACCATCAACATGATTCAGGAAAATAGACAGGCCAGCTGACAGAGACTAAGAGAATTGTGAGGTCCCAAGGTGCCCACTTTGAAGGGGACTTATGGGTTATTGTCCCATGTACAATGTTTCCTGTATCTGTTATATTCTTCATTAAATGTCTCCGTTTTTTCATTATGTGGCTGGATACTTTATGGACAAACCTCGCATACCCCCCCCAAAAAAAACAATGTTCAAAAAAATTTTTACATGAATGTTCATAGCAGCACTATTCACAACAGCCTAAGGGTTACTGGCTAAGAATCCATAGTTGGACACTCCAAATGACCATCAACAGATGAACAGATAAACAAACTGTGACATATCCATACAATGAAATATTATATAGCAATAAAAAGTAATAAAGTACTGATTACTGATATACGCTACACATACATGATCCTCAAAATATGTCAAGTAAAAAATACCAGACACAAAAGGCCACACACTATGATTTCATTTGTATGAAACATCCAGAATAGGCAGCTATATACAGAAGACATATTAGTGGTTGGCCAGGGTTGTAGAGAAGAAAAATTAGAGACTGGGTGTTCAAAGGATATGGAGCTTCCTTTCAGAGAAATAAAAATGTTCTGGGACTAGACAGAACTGTGGTGCTGGTTGTACAGTCACTATATTGTATACTATAAAACTGTTATTGTATACCATAAACATCACTGAATTGTATACTATAAGACTGTTAAGATAGTCAATTGTTATATGAATATTACCCCATTGAACATATACACGCACATATTCAACTGTACGCATATTTCTTTTGTGAAGAAATTATAAAGTTTCATCTCTAACCACTGAGTCTAAATTGGCCACTATTACAGAATAAAGTACTAAACAGATTATTTTTAGTGAATCTCAAAACTATTACACTTTTTGAATAATTATCTTAAATTGTATAGTATTCCTAGTGTGTTAGCTGTTGAGCTTCTAGACAAATAGGATATATGAATTAACAAGTAGCTTATTTTAAAAATCAGTGTCTTAAGAATAATATCAAAATTCTATAGTTATAAAATATGACTATCATGTTAGAGGTCATCTGTAATCTCTTTTTAGTGTTATCTATATGAGCTCAAGTCTTCTAAGTGCTAACTTAATCACTGTAATGTTAATCACATTACATTTTTATATATTAAGTATTCAACTAATAAAAAGTCACTCTACAACTATAAAATACTATATTTATGTTAAAAGTTAACTTTAGTACTTCATAAAATTGTAACTGAAAATACTGTCTGAAGTCAAAGCAATTTTATATATCTAATGACAATGATTACATAATGAAAGTGAATGAATCAATATGTAACTTAATATATAACGCTCAACAGTTTTCTAAGACTGTTATCTGGAAGAATAATTAGACCAGAATAAATGTTTGCAAAGGTGATAAAACAATTAAAATACATGTATTATAAATTTCTTAAAATATCTTTGAATTAAGCATATGATGACTTCATGTGAATGCAATTATAAGCATTTACTATATGCTATATTACTGTACATTATAATGGGCCTTCAAGTACGAAGATGAGTAACATAATCTCTACTTTGGAGAAGGCTATAATATGGTTTGGGAGATAAGGTATGCTAGGATAACTTTCAATATGATAATATGATAGTGAAATGTAGAGCAATAATGGAGTATTTTTAGACCAGGAAGGATATCATGAAGATAGTCCCTGAGCTGGATTCTAAAGGAAGCAAACACCTGGTTGGTGTAGCTCAGTGGATTGAGCACGGGCCTGGGAACCAAGCAACCATGGTTCGATTCCCAGTCAGGGCACATGCCTGAGTTGCAGGCCAGTTCCCATCAGGAGACTCAGAAGAGGCAACCATACACTGATATTTCTCTCCCTCTCTCCTTCCCTTCCCCTCTAAAGATAAATAAAATCTTAAAAGGAAGCAAACACATACTTTCTAAAGTACAGAAAAACCACAAACTAAAGCACAGAATTTAACAGGAAGGGTTATATACAGAGACCAATGTGAATCACTGTTTTGTCATGATTTATGTAATTTTACAGATATCGAGCCTCTCCTTTGTCTATTAAATGATTATAGCATCTTATTTCTCTATGGCTGGTAAGTGATAACAAGAAATACAGAGTATGGCAGAAGTAAGGCCTGCTTGAGTATGGTTGGTAGGGTAATAATATGTGCGTAATAATTTATAGTTTTAATTTGAACATTTCACCTAAAAATGTCATTTGGTGTGCTTGAGTGTGGTACTGTTATGTTTCAGAATTACATGGTTATGATTTTGTAACAAAAGATTTTGTAATAAAAAGAGGGTGTTACTTGTGCTGGGCCCTATATTTAAGTCCTTAGTTACACATAATACAAAGTAAGCAATAGAATAAACCCACAGCAAGAAAAACTTTACAAGTAACATATGAGGATAAGTAATTAGGGCAATGGTATTAAAGGTGGTAATGCCCAAGTCAAATAATTAATGTATATTAATAAGTACTTAAAAGCGATCCTGGGGTCTTCTTCTGAGTATGATGGAACAGTTGGCAGGTGAACTAAGTTCTGCTATGAAGTAGAAAACCCTGTGGTGCGGGGTGGGGGTGGGGAGGAGCGGGGAACTATCCATTTAAAGGCATTTAGAGTTGCTCAAGCAATCAGGACAGGGGTTCCTAAAATTCCAGAGAAGGCGAATGATGTAAAGGTCAAGCTGATAGAATACAGTTACTTTATTCTCTAAGAGTATTGGCTGATTCTAGCTACAGTGCAGAGAGTCCAGGCTTTGCTCAGGTTGACAGCTTCTGTCAAGTGGTAGAAATATTACTTAGTGAAGACTTTGTTGGCTTTGTGGTAGGAAATAAAAATGGATACCTGAGGGGCTAATATCTTCATGCAGTCATCCTTTAAGATTTCTGCAGAAAGCTGACCATGCATACAGGGTGCCAAGAAGAAAGACCCCAAGGAACACAGCAAAATTTTCATATATCTCATATTGCTGAGAAGATAAGGATTAGAGTTCAGGATCTGACAGAGAGAAAAGCCCAAATAAAAACTTCAGGCTGTCATTTGGAAGGCCTGAAAAGCCAGGCTGTACAAAAAGGACAAACCAAATGTGCAAACAGCCTTAATTCAGTCTTGATTCACACAGCCCCTGACTGGCTCAAAGTTATCAGACTCTATGCTTTACAACTAAGAGAGGCAAGAATAAGCCAGTCAAAGACAAATACTATATGATCTCACTTATATGTGGAACCTAATGAACAAAATAAACTAATGAACAAAACAGAACCAGGGAGATGGATACATGGAACAGATTAACAGATCTCAGAGCAGAGGGGCATGGGAGAGGACTGAATAAAAGATGAAGGGATTAACAAAAAGAACACCCCCCCCCATGTATACATATATACAACAGTGTAATGACAGCAAGAGGGAAAGAAGGGGCGGAAGCTGGAGGGAGGTGGGTAAAGGATGGGAAATTGAGGACATCTGTAACAGTGTCAACAATACAAGTAAAATAGAAAAATATCAATTTTCATAATGGTTGGTATTTAATTAGTAATTACTAGGTAGGCTTCCAAAAGACAGATACACATGACTGAAAACTAGGGGGAAAAAACAGTACCAAACACAGACCCAAACTTTTAGACAGAAGAACTCTAAAATAACTATAATTAATATGTTATACTAGAGAGGAAAAAATTAAAAAGCTGATAAATAGTTCATCAAGAATTTAATTCTTTAAGGTAGCATCAAGTAAAAATTCTAGAACTGGAAAATACCTGAAATTAACAACTAATGTATAAGTTGAACAGCAGACTAAACAGAAGATGATAGGACCAGAAAACTTTAAAAGTCAATAAAAGATATGGGCACTAAAGCAGAAACATTATTTTTAAAAAATCCTAGAACAAATATGAGACACAGTGAAAATCTAACATATATGTGAATGGAGTTGCAAGAAAAAAGCTAAATAACTGAAAAATTTCCAAAACTGGTCAATAAAACCATAATTCTAACGTTTTAAGAGGCTTAAATCTATCTACAGTTAACATGCATAACAATAACGTAACAAGTGTTCTAAGTTCTAGCAGTCTTGGGAAAATGGCAAGCATAAGAATTGGCATTAGCTATAATAAGTAAATGAAGCACATAAACACTAGGGTATCCACTAGAAGAAAAGTGAGACAGCACAACTAAAGAGAGACAAAAGAAGGAGGGAAAAATATAGAAAACAAATACAAAGTACGACAGTAAAGGTATAGATACATAATAATTACATTTATATGTAAATAGGTAAACATAAATATAATAATTGTATTTATATGCAAATAGGCTATACACTCTAATTATCAAACTAATTAAATAAACAGATAACCAAAGGCATAACTAATTGCAATGTCAGATCTTGTAATAGTAAAAAGACGGTAGTGGGAAAACTGGTAAAAATCTGATTCCAGTCTTCAGTTAGTTGACATTAACAGTATTATACCAATGTTATTTCTTGGTTTTAATAAGTTTTAATATTGTTACTTTATTTAATATAACAAAAAGGTTTTCACATTTAATTAGTGCTTAGTACGGTATTAACATTACAGGAAGCTGTGTGAGGGAAAACACAACCATTTGCTGTGGAGGAAGACTTAAATATAAGGGTATAGAAAGGTTTAAGTTTTAAAAGGATGGAAAAATACATACCTGACAAATCCTACCCAAAACAAAGCACGCAGAACTATACTAGGCAGAAAAAAACTGACTTTAAAACAAGAAGCATTAGAAAATGTAAAAAGGAAAATAATAAAATGAGAAAAAGTTCAACTGTGAAATCATAATTCTGATTGTGTCTGTATATAATAGGATCAGTTTAAAAAATCTAAGTGTTAAATCTATATAATTTTATTAACCAATCTCACCCCAATAAATTCAATAAAAAATCATAGTGGGAGACTTTAATTCACTTCTCTCAATAATTAAAAGGACAATCTTAATGACTAGACAGAGACACATGTACATGTACATTGATCTCTGTGTATGTATGTGTAGGGAGAGAACATGGCACCCAACAGCAAAAAAAAAAAAGTAAATTCTTCCCAAATGCACAGAAAACATTCACCAAAACTGACCATATTGCCTCATGACGTACAAAACGTTGCAAACAAACTTCAGATCATTGAAATCACAGAGGAATTAAATTAGCATCAATAAGCAAAAAATAAATAGAAAATATGTAAGTCCCCAGAAATTAAATAACTTACTAAGTAATCTATGGGTGAAAAAAGAAATCACATGGAAATCAGAAAATATTTTGAACTAAATAATATTAGAGATAAGAAATTTCCAAACTTGCAAGACAAAACTACATCGATGTATAGGAAATCTATATATAACCTTTCATGCATATACCAGTAAAAGAAAGCAGAATATCACAAACTTAGGCTTCCAATCTAAAAAGCTAGGGGGGGGGGGGGAAATCTAACACAATGAAAATATTAATAGAATAATAAAGATATGAGCAGAAAACAATAAGGAAACATGCACAAAGAGAAAATACAAAGTTAAAAAATACAAAGCCAAAGTTAAGAAATACAATAAAATTGACAGATTTTTGTCAGATTAATCATAAAAAGAGAAGGGACATAATTTATAACACCAAAAATGATTCCCTAAAAGATAATGAGGCTTTACAACAACTTCACTGATAATTTAAATGAAATGAGAAAAATCTTTTGCAAAACGTAACAGCAAAAGTGACACACAACATGAAAATCAGTCTAATTTTGATTAAAATTTAATTCATTATTAACCCTCACTCCCAAAGAAAACTTACAGAGAGCTCCACTGCACTAGCTCTTCCACATAATGGGAAATGAAAACAAACTTCGCATTTTGTTTCATGACACCAGTGAAGCTTTTATACCAAACTTGTCAAGCAAATTATAAGAAAGGAAAATAGAAAACTTTCTCATGAACACAGGACTGAAAATCCTACATAAAGTAATGCTAATCAAGCCTGGTACTGCATAAAAAGGTACAATAAAGAATAATATTTTATCACCAATGGGATTTTTTATTCCAGTAATGCAAAGGTGATTGACATCAGAATCTATTGATATAATATATCTTATTAACTAAAAAAGGGGAAAATGACAACCTTGATTAACGCAGAAAAAGTATTTGATAAAATTCAACCCATTCAGGATAACAATCTCTTTACAAATTCGGAATAGAGGATTTTTTTTTTTCAATTTTACAAAAGGTGTAAGAGTTACCAGTGAGATTAAGAAGGAACACTATCAGCACTTTAATTCAACATTGTTCTGAAACTCCTAGTCAGTACATCAAAGCAAGAAAAACAAAAGGCATAAAGAACTGCAATACAAAGAAGAAATGATCATCACTCAGAGATATCATGACTGCACACACACTAATAAAATTAACAAGTCATTTTGTCTAGATCGCTTTATATAAGGTTAACATACAAAAATTCATTGTATTTCTATATGCTAACAAAAAACAATCAGAAAATAATAATTTTGAAAGATACCATTTATAGTATCATTTAAAAATCCAATTCTTCCAGGAAAAATCTAATAAAGGATGTTCACAATCTCTACAATAAAAACTGCAAAATGATATTGAGGGAAAAGTAAAAATAAGCTAAATTAACAAAGGAATATCCTATGTTCATGACATGAAAAATTCAATCTTATAAAGAATTTTCCCCAAATTGATATGTAAATTTAAAGCAATCTCAAATCAAAATCCAAAAGTGCTTTTGGTAGATATTGACAGGTTATTCTAAAATGTATATAGCAATGAAAAAGGGACAAGAAAACACAAAGCATCCTGAAGAACAATAAAGCTAAAGAATTATAATGTCAAGACCTAAGTATAAGAAATAAGTATAAAAGACAAAATATAGTTATTGAAATTAAGACAGTGTGGTAGTAGTGTAAAAATAGAGAAACTGACCAATGAATGCAAGAAAATGAAGAGCCCAGAAACAGACCCACGCATTTTAGCCAGTTCATTCATAACACAGGTAAATAGGGAAGTGTAGTACAGAAAGGATTGTTTTAGTAAAAGGTGCTAAGTCAAATGGATAGTCATATAGAAAAATGAAATCTTGATTTCATATCATGTACAATGGTCAATTCTAGACATACTTCAGATGTAACTATGAAAGAGACAAAGCTTTTGGGAAAAATGTGAGATAACATCTTTATAATTCTGGGGTACATAAATATTTCTTAAGCAGGACACAGGGTAGAAGAAATTTGCAGTAAGGTATCTGATACAGAATTTACATCCAGTATATAAAGAGAATTCCTGCAAATAATTACAAAACATGCAGGCCATCCAACAGGAAATTGTCCAAAGACTACATAAAGAATTAAAAAAGAGGGTATCCAAAAAATCAATTAACATATGAAAGAAAAGGTGTTCATCTTCATTAGTCATCAGAAAAACACATTAAGACAACAGTGTGGCACTACTACTGACACAAAAGAATGGCTAAAATTGAAGACAATCTAATAAATGTTGACAGGTATGGAGAACTGACTCTCTAAAATTATATTAATATTGAAGTAAAAATCAGTATAACCACTTTGGGAAACTATTTGCAGTATCTATGAAAGCCAAACAAATAAATACTTTCTAACCCATCAATCCCATTGCTGGATAAAACCCCCAACAGCTTGCACTCATATGTGCAAGTACAAGTATCTGTACAAGTATGTTCATAGATGGACTCCAGATATATGAAAATAAAGTAATTAAAGCACCTATGATAACCAAAAACTAAAAACACCACAAATATCCATCAATAATAGAATGGATAAATTGTGGTATAGAGTTATAATGAAATACTATACAGCAATGAGAATGAACAATCTATTACAACATGCAACACAGATGAATTTCATAGACATACTACTAAACCAAAAAAGACATGTTACATGATTCCATTCAAAGTTTTAAAACAGGTAAAACTGACCTCCTATATCATGTTAGGTAAAACTAATATGATATAGAAAGTCAAAATAACAGAGTATTAAGTCAAGATTTTGAGGACTTACAAATATCAAAATTTGTAATTTAGAAAGCAATTCAATAATAAAGGGGATTCATGTAAAAAAATACAAAAGTTTTGGATAACTTAAGAATTTGAGATACTAGTGGCAGATGTTTGCAAACATATTCAAAAAGACCATAAAAATATACATTATATTCACTACAGCTTTACAGAAGCACACACACACAGAAAAAATACAATGAGTGTTACCTACTGGCTTCCTAATCATTCAAAGAGCTCTATTACTCCAGTAGGCACTTCCTAAAACAGAACAAAAACTTCTAGTAGCCAACCCCCTGCAAATGTGCTTGGGTTTGCAAATGTACTGATCTAGCAAATCACCAGCAAACTGCTTTACCAAAAGTTCTCAACTCATAAAACAGCGATTTTTCTCTACAAATGCATCTTCAAGGTTACAAAGACAATCACTATGAAATTTTATTTTTTAGTAAACTACTGTGTAGTCAATTTTGCAGAAATTTATCTGTTCTGTGAGAAAAAAAGCTATCTAAAATGCACAACTAAGATTTTCCTGAATAGAAACAATTTAATAAAACCAAGTATAGATTTTTTAAAAGATTTTTTATAAGCCAGGCTTAAGTATATAATTTGATTTCTAAAATAACTCTACGAAGTAAGTAATAACTGCTTCTGCCAATATTATAGATGAGTAAACTAGACTGCAAAAGGCTATGTTACCTGCTCAAAATTATGTTACCTACTCAAGATTATAACACTAAAATATGTCAATACCTGCCTGGATTTCAGTCTAAACTTACACTAAAGACCTATTTTCTTAAGACACCCTTACCAGCAAGATTGTAACTGTACCCTCCTCCACCCCTCCAAAAAAGCCTCATTTTAAAAAATCCAGAACAAGGGGATTTATGCCCTCTTCCAAACTCCTGTGACAGATATTAGCCTTCTATCATTTTCTAATTCTAGATACCGGAAGAAATATGGTACCCAATATGGAACTTTGAAAACAGTTCACTGCTCAAGGCAGTAAACACTTATTTGTCTCTTTTAGTTCCCAACATATCAGTGAGACGACAACAAACATTTACAAAAGAATGAAGGCATAAAAGGGCTGGAATATAATAAAGGATGACATTGGTAATCAGAAATTGGGAATTTCAAGGCAGAAAAATGGGAACAAATTAGCAGAGAAATTAAGGAAGAACATCACAATCCAAGATACTAAGAAGTATCTACCCACAGTTGTTCCAAGGAGAACCATCCCTTCATCAAATACAAAGAGCAAGAAAATGGCCAAGTGGCGATCATCAGGTTAATGGTTTTAGAAAAAGCATTTGGGCTACCTGAGAAAAGTAGGACCTTCCCCTTTCCCAAGGCTGGCAGTTGTGGCTTTTACCATCATACCAAAGCACAAGAATTACACTATAAAGGAACTGGGCCGCCTGCCTGGATACATTCCTTGTGAAAGTATCAGTGCCTGAGAGACAAACAGGATACAGAATGGACTATCTCTGAATATCGTAACAGACATTAGGGATAAGGAGGTAAGAAGAGATAATTCCTAACAGAAATTAAATATTAAAGCACTCTACACAAAATGAAGCCCTCCTGACTGATATGTGTGGAGGTGCACAAACCTATCCATACAACCTTATAGTGAGTGATCACTATGTTGAAAACACTTTGTCTACTTGCACTGAGCACATCCATAGCCTTCCTTTTTAGGGGAGAGGCTTCTGGGAAACAGACCTACACAACTTTAGAGAAAACCATGCCAGCCAGATACCAACTTATGCTGAAAACTATGCCTGCTTATCAACTTCTTTCTTCATTCCAAAATTAACGGAAAACCCAAGACAACAGACATTTGGAAAAAGATCCAAAACCAGGAAACAAAACAGACCAATACAAGTAACCCTGATAGAAATGGAGACAATTTGGGGAATGGTATACTTATGCTTTTTTCTCATCAAGTATACTTATTTGATAGAACAATAAGAAGCTGCTTTTAAAAAGTAGTTGATACATAAGTAGAAAATAAAAGATTAAAAGGTACTTTTAAGGACACAAAAAATATAGGAATTACAGTAAGAAATTAGGGATCTGGATGACAGACTGAAGAGACCCAACAAGCACCTCATATGTGCTCCTGAAGGAGATTAAAAGCAGAAACAACAGATATATAAAGAGTAAAGAGAACCAGCAGACTATTTCCATAATCTGAAGAAAGACAGGAGTCAGAGATAGGCCTCACCGCGTATCAAAATGCTTACTTAAAAAAACATGTATACCTAGACACATCCTGACTAAACTTTAGGAGTTCTACCAAAACAAGAGAAAATCCTAAAAGTTCCTATGTTATTTATACGTTAGCAAATCATACTGAAATTTGAATGCCCTTAAGACACAGGAGGATAAATACATTTAAGGTTTTCAAGAGAAAAATTTTGAACCTAGAATTCCATATTAAAATTTACTCAATAATGAATGTCAAATAAAGAATATTTTCAGACAGCACATACTTAAAAATCCCATATCCTATACTGAAAATTACTCAGTAAGATATTTTGAACCCAGTAACTTCAAACAGTTTTGTACGGCATACCTTCATGAGTAAAAAAACATTTGAACATATTCTCTCAGTATACATATTTCTTTTATAAAGCATAGCAAAAAAAATAAGCCAGCAACAGATAACAATTTCTAGCATATTCTAAAACCCCCCTTTAATGGGTTGCCTCATTTTGAAGACCACAGCTCTAACAAACAAATAAGAAATCCAAGGCAGGGGCAGATGGAGGAATCATAGATTGAAGAAACAATAGAACTGAAAAGGTCTCAGAGGAAGAAAAGAAACTAAAATTGCATGAATGGATGAATGAATGAATGAATGAAAGAAAATCCACTAGAATTTGACACTTGAAAAAATTTTCAATTGCTAAAGTTTTAAGGTACATAGGAATGGGTTTCCTTCTGTCGGACCATTCTATTTTGTTCTACATTAAGTGTTTATATATTATAAA
The DNA here is from genome assembly GCF_021234435.1 of Artibeus jamaicensis. Classification (NCBI taxonomy): domain Eukaryota; kingdom Metazoa; phylum Chordata; class Mammalia; order Chiroptera; family Phyllostomidae; genus Artibeus; species Artibeus jamaicensis. The sequence continues at coordinate 6,201,613 of NW_026521249.1, read as the reverse complement.
TATTTCCAGATTTAAAATTTTTAGAATTGACCTATAAATAGAACAAAGAAATTTTAGTTACAGAATAAAATGTAAAACCTTTGATGATGAAACATTAACAACAAATAATTGGGAGACTATGGGAACGAGGAGAGGGAATCATTCACAGAAGCAGGTTACCCAGCAGAGGTGGGGACATCTCTGCATCGCACTGGAAGAAGAGTTGTCTTGAGCCACACATTAAATACACTGCGACACATAATCACAAAAAAAACCTCGTAATGTTTTAAGTAAATTTACGATTTTGTGATGGGCTGCATTCATACCCATCCTGGGCTACCTGTGTCCCATGAGCTGTAGGTTGGACACCCCTGGTAGAGCTAAAAAATAAAAACATTATCAATAGAAACTTGCTAGCAAAACAAACAGAAGGCATAATTTACAGTGGGAATTGGAACTAGTAGTGGGAAGGTGGCTTCCTATTCTTTTTACATTTTTACATAATCTTGATGCAATTACAACTTCTATTTTTAAAAAGTATAAGCAGGGGGTGAAGCCTGATAGACTATGCCCATTTAAAAAACTGTAATCAATTACTCATTGCCATTGCCAACGCACATTAAACAGTCCTGCGGTCTCCATCACCTCCTGTCAATTACTGCCTTTTATTACTGAGTTTTATGTTTATGGTTGTGTTTTATATGTACTATAATCTCTGTGAAGGTTTTCTGTGTTTTATTCATTTCTGTAATGTAAACCCTAGCACAATGCTCAGTGTTTGTTTAATAAAGAGGGAACTAATTATACAGTCTGGGGGAATTCATGGAATAGCTAATTCAGATCTAGCCAAGGAAACAAAAAAAAAACCACTGTATAGTTTCACTTAAAAACAGTATCAAGTTGGCTAAAATGTAATTACATGGATAGAAAATTTCCTCTTTGATACAATAACAGCTGTGATTTTCACTAAAATGATTTGAATCAATACCGATGTATCTGAACACATAAGCTATGGGGAAGAATCTTAAGCAGAAACAGGATGAATAATAATACAGCAATGGCAATATTCTGAACTTTCAAGAAAAAAAGTGGCTGGGAATGGGAAGACCATTACTCCTTCCTAGCTATACATTTTTATATAAAATGAAAGCCAAAAGGGATGGGGAATTGGAAAGAGGGGGTAGGCACCCAAAAGTCAATAGCTAGTAATATTACACAAGGCCTCAGTTTTAAAGCAGAAAAAACTATGAGACTTAACAAATATCTCATTTACCTGGACCCCTTAATTTTGTCCTACTTTGGCGATTGGGGCCTAGTGAAATAGATATTTTACACTTTGAATTCTCTGTTCCACGTAAAAAGTGATTTTCCCTCAACGCCTGGCAAGTTTAAAATTTACGTAAGTCAAAGGAAGGTGAGCCCTGCCCAGTGTGGTTCAGTTGGTTGGGCACTGTCCACACAGTGGAAGGTGGCTGGCTGGATTCCCTGTCAGGGCACAAGCCCAGGTTTTGGCTTTGGTCCCTGGTCTGGGTATATGCAAGAAGCAACAAATCGATGTTTCTCTCTCACATCCATGTTTCTCTATTTCCGTCCCTCCCCCTCTCTCTAAGAATAAATGAGATCTTGTTTAAATTATATTTTATTATGATGATGCTATTACAGTTGTCCCAATTTCCCCTCCATTTCCCCCCACCACCCACTATCCCCTACTCCCTCAGGATATATCCACGCGTGTATTTATGCCCATGGGTCATGCATGTAAGTTCTTTGGCTACTCCATTCCCTGTACTGTACTTTACATCCCCTTGGCTGTACTGTAACTACCTATTTGTACTTCTTAATCCCCTCACCTCTTCACCCACTCCCCTATAACCCACTCCCACCTGGCAACCATCAAATGGATTTTTTTTTAAAAAGCTGGAGAAATATCAGAAAATATTTCATATGGTCTAATGTAATAGTCCCAACCTCTAAGTGATTACAAATGGTAGACTTACAAGTTTATATTTCTTTCTGGCAGTGATTCTCGAACCTAAGTGTGCATTAGAATCCCAAGGGAGGCTTGTTAAACGAGAATGCTGGGTCCCAACCCCAGAGTTTGTGAATGATTCAGAGTCCAGGGTAGGTCCTGAAATGTGCATTTCTAATAAAGATCTCAGGGGGTGCTGATCACTTGGAAACACTGTTCTAGTCTGACGATTAGACTAGAAAGTTAGAAATACCACTAATATAATATCATCACGGCCCTCACTATCCATTTGTCCCTCTACTCCTAAGTCTTCCATTTTACCTGGAAATGGTAAACTACCTTTAACAATGGTAAAAAAATTTTTTAAAATCCCTGGGATCTACATTTTCAGAGAATTAAATTCTATTCCTAGACATATTATGTTTCAGACCACGTGCCCTTTGGCAAATCACTGAATGTTTGGCTGTACAAGTTAGGGACAAAAATCACTAAGTCCCACACAGTTCTACCATAAATTATACACTATAGACTAAGACTAAGACTGACTCCAAAATACCAAGTTTTACTTAAAAAAATACAAATCATTTCAGAAACTGACTGCTTTTCCAAAATATTAAGGATACTCTAGACATTTGGATATCATTTTTAAAAATCATCACTTGTAAACAACTACATTTATATGGCATAGTAGTTTCTACAAGTTCAACTGTTCTCATAACTTGTTAAGAACTTATATACAAGGGATGATAACACAAATATAAGTCTGTCTGAATATGTATTAATAGCCATAGCCTCTTTAAAGTATATAAAGCAAATACTTCACTTTTCAAAAGAAGGCTATTTCCCAAATTCTGTTTTATAAAGACAGAATAGGGATTTTAAAAACAATCAGCTTTATTTAGTTAGTATAATAATGTATAACTATGGTCATTAGACTTTATGATGTAAGATTTTAAATTACAGTAATATATAAATTGTGGTGAACTAAAAAGGAGAGGCTATAAGTCAGGAGAACTATCGACAAGTTGTAAGACCTCTCTCTCTTTAAACTATTCCCTCATTCATTCATTATTTTCTTTCTTTCTCTCTTATTCACTGACCCATCTGCATATTTTGGAGGAACCTACACTGAGGCAGGCTCTGTGAAAACAAGAAAGGCCAATAGGAAGACAACCTCTGACCTAAATTGAATTAAATTTCAGAGGTTCTCTGGGTAAAACCTCTGAAAAACTTCAAATATGTTGAAGAAAATAAATACAACTGTCAACGCCTGATGTCTTTTTTGGTAAAAATTTCAAATAGCTAAAACCAAGTCATCCAAATATACGTGTGTGTGTATTTCTAGGCAGCTCAAGCAACAGGATCATGCAGATGCACTTAACAGCAAAGTATCACCTTCAAGTTTACTATTAGCATCTAAAAACAAACTTACTTGGGCATCAGTCTACCAAATTTTGCAAATTTCAGCAATTGCTTTAAGCTCTTAAGACAGGAAGAATCAGAAATGACCAAGCATAATTTGTTTTTATAAAATGTGTGTAAGAGCATAGAAATACATATACTTTATAAACTTCCGACAGAAGTTAAATTTTTAAAGTCAAGTTAATTCAAACTCTAATTTACAAATTATAGCAACACACTTCTTTTACCCAAATCATAGTAGTATGTTTTTTCCATTAACAAACTATAAATAATTTAATCTTATCCCTTCTTTAAAAACCAATACTGTACTGGAATCTGTGTATCTTTAAAAAATTATTTTTATTTTTCAATTACAGTTCACATTTAACATTATATTAGTTTCAGATACAAAACATAGTGGTTAGACATTTTTATAACTTTCGAAGTGATTTCCCCCAATAAGTCACTCACCCACATGACAACATATGTAGTTATTACAACACTGTTGACTATACTCTATGCGATATAGTTCAAACATATTCTAAAATCACTACCATTTTTACTCACCCCCTTCACATTTGTTTTTGTTATGATTTTTTACTTCTTTTGTGTGTGTGTATTTGTGTGTATGCCTTAATTTACTGTTGTAATTACACATGATATTCATATTGTCTTTTAACCTTTATAGTAATAGCTTTAGTGTTGATTCACTGCTTTTAATGTTTGCCTTTGTCAGTAAAATTTTCTTTGCAACATTTTCTTATTCATATTTCTTTATTTTCTTCCTTCTTATTCTTCTTAAAGAAGTTGTTTTAACACTTCTTGTGTTGTTTTGGTGGTGATGAACTTCATCTTTTTCCTGCCTGGAAAGCTCTTTATGTCTCTGATTATAAATGACAGCTTTGCTGGGTAGAGTAATCTTGGCCGCAGGCCCTCGCTTTTAATCACTTTTTAAAAAAGATTTTATTCATTCATTCATTTATAGTGGGAAAGGGAGAGAGGAATAGAGGGGGAATATAAATGTGTGGTTGCCTCTCATGCTCCCCCTACTGGGGACATGGTCTGCAACCCAAACATGTACCTTGAGAGGGAATCAAATTAATCACTTTTAATATTTTGTGCCAATGCCTTTGGCCTGCAAAGTTTCTGTTGAGAAATCAGATAGGTGACAGTCTTAGGTAAAAAAAAAATGCTTTTCTCTTGCTTTTAAAATTCTTTGTCTCTACCCTTTGGCATATTAATTATAACGTGTGGGTCTCTTTAGGTTCATCATGTTTGGAACTCTCTGAACTTTCAGTTACTCCCTGAACATCCTGGTGCTTTTCTAGCTGCTCTCTCTTCACTGGGTCTTGGGGCTAGTGTTTATGAGCAAATGAGTCTGTTCACGGTGAGCCACCCTTTAAGGAGATACCTTGGTCAAGAGCAGACTTCTGTTGCCTGGAGTAAGTCCCTGCTATTTTCACAAACAGCTGTTGTGCGGACTCCTCTTTTCAGCACTGGTGCTCCAGGCTGAGAAGTCCAGTGTGAGGCTGAGACTCCTTGCTCCCCAGGGAGACCACCTTAGTGAGATGTCCCTCCTCCCAATTCCTAAGTACCACATGTGAGTGTGGTATGAGCCAGCTCTGTATCTCCACCACTATTACTGGTCTCTGCCCATCTTACCAGTCTCAATATGGCCTTTTTTCTATATACTTAGTTATAAGAATTCTGTTCAGCTAGTTTTCAAGGGTGATTGTTCTGTACTTTATTGTAATTTTAATGTTGTAACAGGAGGAGACAACACAACATTGACTTATTACACCATCCTGACAAGACTTGATCTATCTTAAATGTCACCCCTTCCATAAAGCATTTATTTATTGAATTTGTTGGGGTAACACTGGTTAACAAAATTATATAGGTTTCAGGTGCACAATTCTACAGCACATCATATGTACACCGTATTGTATGTTTCCCACTGATTTTGTAAAATTTATATTCCAAATTATAGAGAAACAGAAGAAGAGAGAAACATCAATTTGTTCTTCCTCTTATTTATGTATTCATCGGTTGATTACTGAATGTAACCCGACAGGGGATCGAACCCGCAACCTAGTATATTGGGATAACACTCTGAGCAACTGAGCTATCTGACTAGGGTTCATAAAACTTTTCATAATCAACCTATGTCCCCCATGCCATTTTCCTCAGTAAAATTAATTGCTCCCCAGCTATCCACGCACTTTCATCAGCAATGCCTCTCATATATAATTAATCAAATTTATTGTAGTTATTAGTATACTTATTCATAAGATCTTATTTCATACTTTAGAACTTTACCCTTGTACATATCATCTCACTTGATCCTCTAAATAAGCCTGTCTTCTATTTTACAAATAGGGAGACAGAAACAATGTGACTTAAGGTCACAGAAATTAAAAAAAAGAAAAAAACAGACCACTGGCAAGGCATCATAAATTGAATTCAGAATTTAACTGAAAATACTATTATTTTTCTGGAGAAAACAAAACCTTCACAAACTGCTGGTGGAAATGCAAACCAGCACAGTCTCTATGACAAGCAGTATGAAGTTTCCTCAAAAAGTTAAAAATAGAACTACTTTATAACCCAACAATCCCACTCCTGGATATATAGTTGAAAAAACCCAAAACACTAATTCAAAAAGATATATGCACACCTCCATGTTCAATCCAGTGTTACTCACAATAGCAAAGGTATAGAAGCAACCCAAGTGCCCATCAATAGATGCATGAGTAAGAAAGTTGTAATACAAATACACACACACACACATACACACACACTGTAATTACTCAGCTTTAAAAAAATAAAATAATTTCACCCTGGCTGTGTGGCTCAGTTGGCTGGAACATTGTCCTGTAAACTGAAAGGTTGTGGGGTCACTTCCAGTCAGATCATGTGCCTAGGTTTGGTCCCTGGTTGATGGGCAACTGATCGATGTTTCTCTCTCATATTGATACTTCTCTCCCTTTCTCTTTCCCTCCCTCCCCCTCTCTCTAAGATCAATAAATATATCCTTGGGTGAGGATAAAAAGAAAAAATCCTACCATATGAGACAATGTGGATGTGGACAGACCTAAAGGATATTGTGCTAAGTGAAATAAATCAAAGACTAATGCCCTATGTCTTCACTTATATATGGAATCTAAAGAAAAAAATACATGAAATAGAAACAGACTTATAGATACAGAAACCTGATGGCTGTCAGAGGAGAGGGGGGTTAGGGAGATGGGTGAAAAAAAGTGAAAGGATTAAGAAGTACTACTGGGCCCTGGCTGGTGTGGCTCAGTGGATGAAGTGCCGGACTGCAAACCAAAGGGTCACTGGTTCAATTCTCAGTCAGGGCACATGCCGGGACTGTGGGCCAGGTTCCCAGTAGGGGGCACTCGAGAGGCAACCAAACACTGAAGTTTATCTCCCTCTTTCTCCCTCCCTTCCCCTCTCTCTAAAAACAAATAAATAATATTTAAAAAAAGAAGTACAAATTGATAATTACAAAACAGTTACAGTGATGTAAAATTCAGCATAAGGTATATAATCAATAATACTGTAGTAAATATCTAAGTTGCCAGGTGGGTACTTGAATTACTAAAAGGATCACTTTGTAAATTATATAACTGTCTAACCACTATGCTGTATTTCTGAACTAATATAAATACTAAATATCAAAAAAAAACCTACTAGTATTTTTCCAATTCATCAAATACGCTAAACTCCTTGAAATTACTATATTTTCATCTCTATGTGACCACTGCCTAGTACAGAACTTGGCAGATAGTAAGCAAAGACACACTGACTGGATGTGAAGTCAACAACTAGAAAAATATTACATATTTACTAGATAGTAAATGTATTTTGCCTTCTAAGAATCTAAGTACCAAATATATTTTACTATCATAGAATGATCCGGGGAACACCATCAGACTAAGAATTTGGTTTCCATAGGGTTTCTGGCCAAGATGGAGGCATAGATATATACACTTTGCCTCCCTGCACAACTAAAAGGACAACAAATTTAAAAACAAAAAATAAACAGGACTGTCAGAAAACTGAACTGTATAGAAGTCCCACAACCAATGTGTTAAAAAAAGAAGCGTTCATCCAGACCAGTAGGAGGGGCAAACACAGGCAGCTAGGATGGCTAGGACGCTAGGCAAGGGGGCAGCTGAAGGACCAGGGTGGACGAGATGGCAACCGGCAGAGCAGGCAGTACAACATTCGTGTGCGGATAAACAACTTTATTTCCCCACTGTGGAGCCCTGGGTTGCATGGCGAGCGAGACGAAAGCCTCAAAACTTCTGACTAAAAAAAAACCTGTGAGGGTTGAGGCAGCAGGAGAAACTCCCAGCCTCACAGGAGAGTTTGTTGGAAAGAAAACCACACATGGTCTTAGACAGTACACAAAGCCACCCCCCCGGGGCATGAGCATCAGAAGGGCCCAATTTGCTTGTGGGTACCAGGGGAAGTGACTGAAAGTGGGGTGAGAGCCAAGAAAGCGGCATTGTTCCCTCTCAGACCCCTCTCCCACCCCACATACAGCACCAAACACAGCAAAGTGGGATGCCCTGCCTTGGCGAATACCTAAGGTTCCACCCATTACAATGTAACAGATGCACCAAGACAAAGAAATATGTCCCAAATGAAAGAACAGATCAAAACTCCAAAAATACAACTAAACAAAGAAAAGATAGCCAACCTATCAGATGCACAGTTCAAAACACTGATAATCAGGATGCTCACAGGAATGGCTGAATATGGTCACAAAACAGAGGGAAAAGTGAAGGCTATAAAAAGTGAAATAAAGAAAAATGCACAGGGAACAAACAGTGTCAGGAAGGAAACGGGGACTCAAATTAAATTAATGGTTTAGAACAGAAGGAAGAAATAAACACTCAACCAGAACAAAACGATGAAACAAAAGTTCAAAAAATAAGGAGACTTAGGAACCTGAGGGAAAACTTGAAATGTTTCAACATCCAAATTGTAGGGGTGCCAGAAGGAAAAGAGTAAGAGCAAGAAATGGTAAACTTATTTGAACAAATAATGAAGAAGAACTTCCCCAATCTGGCAAAGGAAATAGACTTCCAGGAAATCCAAGAAGCTCAGAGTCCCAAAGAAGTTGAACTCAAGGAAGCACATGCCAAGGCACATTATAATTACATTACCCAAGATTAAAGAGGAGAGAATCTTGAAAGCAGCAAAAGGAGAGAGTTACCTATAAAGGAGTTCCCATAAGACTATCAGCTGATTTCTCAAAAGAAACCTCCCTGGCAAGAAGGGGCTGGAAAGAAGTATTTGAAGTCATGAAAGGCAAGGACCTACATCCAAGATTGCTCTATCCAGCAGAGCTATCATTTAGAATGGAAGGGCAGATAAAGTGCTTCCCAAATAAGGTCAAGTTAAAGGAGTTCATCATGACCAAGCCCTTATTATATGAAATGATAAAGGACTTATCTAAGAAAAAGATAATCAAAACTATGAACAGTAAAATGACAACAAACTCACAACTATCAACAACCAAACCTAAAAAAACAAAAACAAAAATGAACTAAGCAAACAAGTAGAACAGGAAGAGAGTCACAGAAATAGAAATCACATGGAGGGTTATCAGTGGGGAGGAGGATGGGGAGAGCGGGAGAAAAGTACAGGGAATAAGAAGCATAAATCGAGCGCTCAAGCCCACCCAGGCACGCCCGGAGGCAGGACGGGAGGCCACTACCAAAAAGCATAAATGGTAGGTATAAAATAGATAGGTGTAGGTTAGGAATAGTATGGAAAATGGAGAAGCCAAAGAAATTATATGTATGACCCATGGACATGAACTAAGATAGGGGAATGTTGGGGGGGGTACAGGGTGGAGGGGAATAAAGGGGAGAAAAAAATTACATACATATAGTAATAGCATAATAAAATATATTTTAAAAAGAACTTGGTTTCTAATATTACAGACGTTCAAATTCTCAAGCTGTGTGAGTTCTTTGGGGCTCAGTTTTCTTATTTGTAAAATGGGAATAACAAATGATAATCATCTGAAATGATTGATGTATTAAATGGGAATGAATGAAAGATACCTAGTATAGTGTCTGGTGCATAGATAGCACTCAGACACATATATATATATATATTAATATAAAACTCAAAGATAGACCTAGTTTACAAAACAGTAATAATCTCGTGAACTATGAAGGAGAGCAGAGTTAAATTTTCCTAAATATATTTTTTGAGGTTTTACTTCTATCACTTGGCTTTCCTTTAGCTATTACACATCAGCTACTTACTTTGTTGTTCTGACACTACTTCTCTCTAACACACAGGTGGCAAACACAAGGCCTGAGGGCCAAATCCGGTCCTCTACCTTGTTTCCTCTGGCCCGGCATCTTGTTTCTACCTGGGGCATCACCAAGCTCTCCCTTAACTGTTAACGAGTAGTTACATTTATGCAGTCCTAAAATTACATCCAGCCCTTTGAAGGCAACAGTGAGGCTGATGTGGCTCCAAGTGAAAATGAGTTTAACACCCCTGCTCTAACAGATCCCATCTCCCTTTTAATGTACATAATGTGGGGGTGTATTTGGAAACAGACTGATGTGCAAAACGTCTCTCAGGAATTGTGTAACCTTCAAGGGAATGTTCTGGGGTAATGGAAATGATCTATATCTTGATGTGCTGTTATTACACAGGTGATACATCTGTTAAAATGACTGAAATATAACATCTGTGTATAAAACAATGCAAACTTAATTTTTTGTTGTTGTTTTATAACCCTTGAACACGTTATTTTCATTTTCTAGCTCTTAACTTTCCTATCCTCAGAAAAGGAATATTCTTCACTCAAAAAGATTATAGTGAAGTACGTTCCCGCTCTCTCTCTCTTTTTTGTTTCTTTCTCTTATCCAAGGGCCCTTCTTTTGCCTCTGTAACTTGTTTCCTCAGCCCACACATCAGCTGATTCATGTATTCTACCTTTGTGACCTTCTAAATAAACTTTTGCTTGTATTTAAAAGATTATAGTGAGTATGAAAGAAGTTCTGTAATATACTTATGGTGGCGTCTATACAGTTACTTGCCAATTCTGAATCAACAAATATTAACCCCAGGCATTTTTCAAAATTACCTGAGTCCTAAAACATTCACCCAAAATAAAAGCTATATATTCTCCCTCTCCTTTTATCAACCTCTTTTGTTTTAAAAAAATATGGCTAAACATCTGTTTAAAACTTTTGCCCACATAGCTTCTCTTTCTCTCTTTTTAAACAAAAATCAAGTTTTTTCTTTTCATTCTTCCCCATTTGCTCATTTACTGATGGCTAAAAGTTCTTACCTTAAATTACTGAAAATTTTTAATGTATTTTGCCCAAAGTCAATCTACTACAATTCCTTCATCAAGAGCCTAATGTGCTAATACAAAAAAAAAAAAAAAAAATAATCAGTTGACAAAAGGATATTGCATTAATTTTGCAATATCCTCTTCTCCACCTCTAAAAATCAAGATTAGTCCACCAAATATCCCAGCTACCCTTAATCATCCATTACAAAACTACCATCTACTAAAAGTTATATAATTCATTTCCTGTATTACACTTTGAGATACAAACATATCTAGTTAAAATTTGAGTAATCCATACTTTGAAAATACAATTGTGTTAAAGTAACAGTTCCTTTTACTAATTTTCAAATCAGTTTTTAAAAGTGTGTAAGCAATTTCTTGTTCTAGAATTCCAGGACACTGGCACAATTTCACATTCATCTAGCATTTATTTAACAAACACTTATTAGGTACCCAAATAGGTCTGGCACTAGACAAACACCTCACCTGCTCAGAGCAGCAAAGCAGACAAAGCAGAATTACTAAAATAGCCTTTTCTTACAGCTGTGAAGGACCTAGGAAAAGGAGTTGGAAGTAGAGTTCTGCCAACTCTGCACTGTTCTTCCAGACCATTTTTTTGGTCTTCTAAAACCATTTGGCAACTGCATGAGTCCAATACTACACTTTCTTAATGTCTTCTTTGCTTTCATCTACCCTCTCTTCCAGTTAGGCTCCCTTATGGAGGACTTGAAAGCTTGACTCCATTGTTTTCTTCACCAGCCCTACCACACCTTGCATAATTTCACTCCTGTGGACTTCTGACCTACCAGCAAAAGGTCAAGTACTTCCTGTACTTGACCTTTCTGAATGATCTCATCCACTTAACATTTTAGTGATTTTTTTCAAATATTCTGACTTGGAACTTACTACCTAAAACAGCTTAACCAACTATGAAAATAAACCTCAGTATATCATTCTTACAACAGAACCCATTCCTCAATTTTATGTCATCAATTTAATCCTAAATATCTCTTATAACAAACACTTCATTGAGTCTTTCCCATTCTCAAGTCATTATCCCCATTATGGCTTCACTTCCATTTCAAACCCAAAACCCAAAATGCATCATTTCAAAGGCTCTCTAGCAAGCATGCTTAATATATTTGTCCTTTTTTTTTTTTTAACCACAACCATTCTGTGAGCTCTCCACTCTTCTTCAATATAGTTACCCAATGTCTGCTCCTTTATTTTCATTGCTGAGCAATGGTGCAGAAAATCTTTAAAAAGCAAGAGAGCAACTTTTTAAGTATGTATTTTCATTAGATACACCTACAGTCTTTTGTTTTTTAACTAATTGTTGTCAAAGGGTCTGTTGCAAAATAAAAGTCTTACCAAATAATGAAATAAATGAAATTAGAAATTCAGTTCCTCAGTTATATTGCACTCATTTTAATTGTTAAATAAACACAAGTGGCCAATGGCTACCATAATGGAAAGTGGTGATTTTAAAACATTTCCATCAATGCATGAAGCTTTATTAAACATTGCTGCTCCATACATTCTATGACAGAACTGCTCTGCCACTATTTCAAGCTCATATAACCTCTAATTTCCCAATGACACCACCTACTGCCATCCTTGTGACTCCATGAATTGTGCAAGCTGCAGCATAAGCACTAAACAACAGGCTGGGACCAAAGTGGTATGAACAAGAGCAGTGGCATCAAATCTATCTCTCACGATCACCTTAGACCAAAAGGAGTTAGTTGTCCCTAGTCATTTGTGTCCTAGCCCACTTCCAAACCTGGAGATCCCGACCCCAATACTGAGGAAGGTGTTGGTCACACTGTATCTGAGAAGGGTTAGGGAGAGGTATACTTAGCAGATTCCTTTTGGATTTTATCACTTGTTAAAGATAGAAGTCATTACTGCACATGCATCTCACCTATCAATAGACTAGACAGAGGCAGCAGCTGGAAGTAAAAACCTACCAAATCTAGTCAGACTCATTTTAATGTAACTGTTAATATTGTTTTATTAAAAATATTTATTACAAATTCTAAGTCTGAGAAAAGGATGCTGGGGGAAAAAAACATAAAAACTATTACTACCCTAGGCAAAAGCAGAATAAATCATTAACCTTGAAAAAAGGTTTTTGGACCTCTACATTGTAATATCTAGGGGAAAAAATTGACAAGGTCACATGTGTTAGGGTAAACAGCAGTAAGGATCTGTATGTCAGTATCATTACAACCTGCATGTCCATAACCATTAAAATGGCTTAATTTTCCTTAAAGAAAAAATTTTACACATAGCTGTGTAATTTACAGGAAAAAAAAGACATAAAGACAAAGAAATTAAAAGAGAAAAAGAAAACAGTGAAGCAATATCACCCAGGAAGAGCAATGTATGAGGAGACCCTGAATTTTAAGCCAGTCTTTTCTGAAATGAAATAACACATAATCAAATAGACTTAAAAGGAAGCTATTGCCATCTAACTACCAGCCCTATGTCTCTCGTACGGAAATACTTTGTAAAATAAACTGAGTTGTTCCTGTACCTCACAGGAAATCTTTAAGGATGTGAATGCCAACTCAGGTCCTCAGATGATCAGTTAATAATTCCAAGATTCTTATGATTAACAATAATCAGTAAATGCATATGAATATGCAGAGCACAAGTAGTTATCAAACAGCTGTTCTACCTTGGAACAGTACTTGCAGCAGTAAGAAATGAAGTCATATAAAAATGATGAAAAGGGGAAACTATGAGCTTCTCTGCAGCTACAACGCTGTATCTGTTTTAACTGAAATCAACTAATTGTGATCCCAAAAATGTACAAGAATGGTGATTCCCTACATGTGATTCTAACAGTCTACATTCATTCAGGAACAAGAACAGACTAACCATAATTCTGACACTGAAAAGAATTCACAGGCAGAAATATGTTTTGCATTCTTGGTTTTCACCACAATTTGATATGCAAAACACATATTAACAACACTGCCTCAGTGATACAAGAAAAAATCCATTAAGTAACAAGATATTAAATATAAAAACACACTGCATGCTGTGGGCATATGGTAAAATTTTTTCAATTTTACTTTCAAGTTCTGAAAACTGAATAAGTTCTGCTGTGTTTACAGTATTTCTCTTATTTAAAGTGTAACAAAACCTCACCAAATAATGAGTGACAGGCTACAATCTGGGTGGACAGTCAAATAAAATCAAGTGCATTTCAGCATTGTGTAATTAAAGTTTTGGGTCAATGTTGCAAATTCATTCAATAAAAGAGCCTATAAATCTTTTCCCCAGCTTGCAAACTCTTAAAACCTTTTCCATGTTTAGCAATAGGCAGAAATGCATCATTTGTCAGAAAGGCAACCAGAATTATCCAAATGGGGTTTGTGAAAATAAACATGTCCCTATTATTTTCCCTTGGTGAGCATATTGGAGGAATATGAGGATATGAACAGGAAAAGGAATTCTTTTTACTTTGAAAAGCTAGCCTATCCACAACTCAATACCCCTTTACACTCATTGGGATAGCTAAATAAATGAAACAATATCAAGCCAATGCTTGCAGAGTAGTTAGAACAAGAACTTTCATTCACTACAGATGAGATTGTATAAATTGGTACAACCACTCTGGAAAGCACTGTGTAATATATAAACATAGCCCTGCCTGGTGTGGTTCAGTTGATTGAGTGCCAGCCTGTAAGCCAAAAGGTCACCAGTTCAATTCCCAGTCAGAGCACATGCCTGGGTGAAGGGCCAGGTCCCCAGCTGGGGGCTGTGAGAGGCAACTGAATAAAACCTTTACAAAATAAAAAGTAAGGCCTTCTGGCCAAGATGGAGGTATAGGTAGGTAGATACACTTTGCCTCCTTGCACAGCCAAAAAAAGGACAACAAATTTAAAAACCAAAAATTACCAGAACTGCCAGGAAAATCAAACTGTATAGAAGTCTGACAACCAAGGAGTTAAAGAAGAAACACTCCATCAGACTGGTAGGAGGGATGGAAACAGGCAGCCAGAGCAGAGAGGACATATGGTAACATGGTGGTTGGTGGAACAGGAGGTCCCACATTTGCGCAGATAAACCCAGAAGAACAACTGGGGAGCAAGACAGACTGCACAACCCAGGGTTGCATAGCAGGGAAATAAAGCCTCAAAACCTCTGGCTATAAAGTCCTATGGGGGTTGCAGCAGTGGAAGAAACCCCCGCCCTCACAGGAGAGTTTGCTGGAGAGACCCACAGGGTTCCAGAATGTAACATACCCACCTACCCAGGTATTAGCACCAGAAGGGCCTAATTTGCTTGTGGGTACTAGGGGAAGTGACTAAAAGCCAGCCCAGATCCCAGCAAGCAGCACTGTTCCCTCTCGGACCCCTCCCCAACATACAGCACCAAACACAGCAAAGTGGGTTGTACCACCTTGGCAAATACCTAAGGGGCTCCACTCCTTACAATGTAACAGGGGCACCAAGACAAAGAAACCAGGGCTCAAATCAACAATTTGCAGAAGAAATAAACATTCAACCAAAACAGAATGAAGAAACAAAAATTCAAAAAAATGAGGAGAGGCTGAGGAACCTGCAGGACAATTTCAAACATTCCAACATCCAGATCATAGGGTTGCCAGAAGAGGAAAAGCTAGAAATTAAAAACTTATCTGAACAAATAATGAAAGAGAACTTCTCCAATCTGGCAAAGGAAATAGACTTCGAGGAAGTCCAAGAAGCTCAGAGTCCCAAAGAAGCTGGACCCAAAGAGGAACACACCAAGGCACATCATAATTACATTACCCAAAGTTGGAAATAAGAAGAGAAATCTTAAAAGCAGCAAGAGAAAAAAAGGAGAAAGTTACTTACAAAGGAGTTACCATGGACTGTGAGCTGATTTCTCAAAAGAAACCTTCCTGGGAAGAAGGGGCTAGAAAGAAGTATTCCAAGTTACAAAAGGCAAGGACCTACATCCAAGATTACTCTATCCAGCAAAGCTATCTTTTAGAATGGAAGGACAGGCAGATAAAGTGCTTCTCAGATAAGGTCAAGTTAAAGGAGTTCATCATCACCAAGCCCTCATTATATGAAGTGTTAAAAGGCCTTATTTAAGAAAAAGGTGGACTTCTGCCAAGATGGAAGCATAGGTGGAGACGCCGTGCTTTCTCACACAACCAAGTTTAGAGACAAAAAAATATTAGCAACAGAAAACACAGCCAGAACACAGAAAATTGAACTTTTCAGAAGTCTGGTAACAATGAATTCTTCAGCCTGACTGGTAAGAGGGGAGAAGCCAGCAGCTGGCAGAGCGGGGTTGCACAGGAAAACTCGGTCAGCCGGACTCAGGTGCGTGCATCCAAGGCGTGGGGTTGCAAGGGGCAGACCCAGTGAGCAAGCAACCCAGTGAGTGACCCAGCGAGGGTGCAGGGCGGCGGGTTGACTGGTCCCGCATTCCTGCCCAGATAGGCCAGCGAAGGAGTGGGCAGTGAGACGGGACCAAGCAGGCCCCAGCAGTGGGAGGCCGCAGAGGGGGCCCCCATTTCCCCGCTCTGACCCCACCCCACATACACCTAAGGCTCCACTCTTCATACTTAATGGGCTAAACAGACCAAAAATGGCTCAGGAAGATCTCAAAGCCCCAGAGCCCAAAACTCTAAGCAACCAAGAAATAGCAAAACTTTCAGAAGCACAGTTCAAAACACTGGTGATTAAGATGCTCACAGAACTGGTTGATTTTAGTCACAAATTAGAGGAACAGATTTAGGCTAAACTAATTGAAATGAAGGGAATTGCACAGGAAACCAATAGTGATGAAAAGGAAACTGGGACTCATATCAAGGGAGTGAACCAGAAGGAAGGAAAAAATGACCAAACAGAAAAATATGAAGAAACAAGAATTCAAAAAAATGAGGAGACTTAGGAACCTCCAGGACATCTTCAAACGCTCCAACATCCAAATTATAGGGGTACCAGAAGGGGAAAAGGAACAGCCACCAGTGGAAAACTTATTTGAACAAATAATAAAGGAGAACTTCCCCAATCTGGCAAAGACAATAGACTTCCAGGAAATCCAGGAAGCTCAGAGAGTCCCAAAGAAGTTGGACCCAAGAAGGACCACACCAAGGCACATCATCATTACATTAGCCAAGATTAAAATGAAGGAGAGAATCCTAGAAGCAGCAAGAGCTAAGGGGACAGTCACCTACAAAGGAGTTCCCATCAGACTGTCAGTGGATTTCTCAAGAGACCTTACAGGCAAGAAGGGGCTGGAAAGAAGTATTCCAAGTCATGAAATCCAAAGATCTGCAACCAAGATTACTCTATCCAGCAAAACTTTCATTTAGAATGGAAGAGCAGATAAAGTGCTTCTCACATAAGATCAAATTCAAGGAGTTCATCATAACCAAGCCCTTATTATATGAAATGTTAAAGGGACTTATCTAAGAAAAAGAAGGTAAAAAATATGAACAGTGAAAGGACAGCAAACTCACAGATATTAACAACCACACCTAAAACAAAAGCAAACTAAGAGGACAGCTAGATCAGGAGCAGAAACATAGAAATAAAGATCTCTGGAGGGTTAGCAACAGGGGAGTGGGAGGAGGAGAAGGGGGAAGAAGGTACAGAAAATAAGTAGCATAGACAGTAGGTAGAAAATAGATAGGGGAGGGCAAGAATAGTATGGGAAATATAGAATCTAAAGAACTTGAGACACATGGTCATAAACTAAAGGGGGGAATGGTGGGGGTGGGGGTTGCAGGGTGGAGGGGAATTAAGGGGAGGAATAGAACAACTGTAATGGCATAATCAATAAAATAAAAATTAAAAAAAAAAGAAAAAGGTGATCAAAAATTCGAACACTAAAATGACAACAACTTACAACTATCAACAACTGAACCTTAAACAACAACAAAAACAAACTAAGGAAATGACAAGAACAGAAGCCAGAAACAAATTCACAGAAATAAAGATCACAAGGAAGGTTATCAGTGGGGAGGTAGAGTGGGAGAATGAGGGGAAAAAAAGTACAGGAAATATGAATCATAAATGGTAGGCACAAAATAGACAAGGGAGGTTAAGAGTAGTATAGCAAATGGAGAAGCCAAAGAACTTGTATGTATGACACATGGATATGAACTAAGGGGCGGGGTGGGGGGAGGGCAGGCAGGAGGCCAGTGGGACGTAGTGTGTAGGGTAGAGGGATTAAAGAAGAGAAAAAAAATGGGACAACTGTAATATCATAATCAATAAAATATATTTTAAAAAAAGTAAAACTAAACATAAACAGATTCTGGCTAATCAATTCCACTACAAGGTACATATCCTAGAGAAATGCATACATGGGCACCAAGATACACACAAGAATATTCTCTAGGGACTCTATTCTTTGTGGCTCAAAATTAGAAAGGACTTAGAAGTTCATCAAGAGTAGAATGGATAAATTATGGCATATATAGTCATACAACAGAAGAGAACACTATAGAACAATGAAAATGAATAAGCCACTACTACACCCCACATGGAGAGGTCACATAAAATGTTACGGGGAAAAAGACAGATACAAGGGTGTACATACATGCTGTATGATGCTATGTGCATGTCTCTGAATCTAAGCTTTACTTCAATAAAAGTTTACTTAAAATAAAAAAGCAAGCAAGTATTTAATAAGTAAATAAGCAACCTTGATGCCTAGACATTCTCAATAAAAATCCTGTTCCCAGAGCTGTGTTCCTATCATCCTAAATTTGGGACGGAACACTTTCTGAATCTTCCCGCATGGTAATTTAAAACATTTTTATATTAAAACAAATAATGCTGTGTTAAGGTAACAGAATGTAAGAAATCCTTTTTAGGAGAAACCAAAGTTTTCTACTTCCATCACCACACTACCTTGACCACAATCGATCTTTACATCCCCTCCACCAGTCAAGAGACCACCACATTTTACAGCCATTTATTTAGTAGAAACATTTGAAAAGTAATAAATAACCTATCCTAGCAGGGTCATTATGAGGATAAAAAAAAAAAAAGAGTGTATATATAAAGGTTTCAGCACTGTACCTAAGCACTCAGTGAGGATTAATAAACCCCAAATACAAGTCATCCTGGTCAAGGGCTATTTCCCAGTCATCACTGTAAACACAAAACCTGGCATTTAATAACTTGGTCAATAACTATTTGTGGAGTAAATGAATGATGTGAGCTCAAAACAGAAAAGAACAAGATGAAAACAAGGCAAAAGTGGGCATGAGAAAAAGTTCAAAGTAAGGTCATAACCTATTTTTGTTGTCAGGGTGTGTAAGAGGAGTTTTAAGTCTCAAGACAAAGCAACAAAATCATATACATATAAAACCATTAAAATAAACAAAATTGCCTCAGTGTTATTTTTCTCACATACACTTCACAAAGCAGAAGTGGGATGTTTTAACTAAAATTAAAACACCCCTGAATAAACCCCTCATGAGATTGACTGGAATTATAAGTATATTACAGGTTATTTTTTAAGACATCCATCATAGCACATCAATATTCTGACTAAATGTGTCATAACAGAGATGAAAGAAAAGTATATGTCAGCTGAACCTTTTATAAGTATTATTTTTATGGAAATAAGAGTGGAATTTAGATATCAAACTGTCAAGACTGCAACCTTACATTAGTTTTCAAAGACAAATCAATATACTTTCATCTTCATTTTGTGTACTAAATATCAATGAATCATTTATTAAGGCCCTTTCCCCCTTCCTTTTAAAGCACGTCACCTGCTGATATATCTTAGGTCACAGATAGCATTACTGTTTTTCATTAACCAACATTTGGACAAAACACTGAACTATATGAAAAGCAATATTCTAAATGTAAAAGTAAATCATTCAGTTCTTATAACAGCTCGAGATAGGTACTTAATCATTTCCATTTTACTGATGACAACACTGAGGCAGAAATGCTAAGTAACAAAGCTAAAGCTTTAGACGGCAGACCAATCAATGCACATTCATAGCCTCTGTGCTATGCTGCCCAGTGCACTCTGAAGTATGAGTAAAGCAGAATTAAATGACTCTGACTTCACTTGATGTTGGGAGGTTGGTTACTTTGAAGACTTTGGGTGATAACCATATAATGATGTAGCACTAATGCCTCATTTCATTAATCCTGAAATACCCATTTTTCTTCATACTTTAACATTTCTGAAGGTGATAGCATTTTACAACTGTAATTGACAGTGTCCTCTCTCTTTGGGGTACATAAAATAATGGTGCATATGGTGACTAATGGCAAGTACAACTCAAAACTAATGATATCATAGATTAGTAAATAAAACGTAAATAAAATAAGGTAACCAAGCTAAGTACTGTCTGGTACAAGTGCCTTAAATTAAAAAATGTAGTTCTTCCCTTTAAACTAAATAACCTATAAGGAAATTCCATGTAAACATATCTTTGCACTGGATTAAGTTGTCAGTTTCTCCTGCCCATGTTCAAATAATCCAGGTTTCATTACACAACCTGATGAAGAAAAAAATTTTTTTATAAAGGACTTGGAGTGGGGTGAGGAAGAGAGACAAAACAACAGTGGAAATAAAGACACCTGAGGAAAAAAATAATCCACAGTGAAGCAGAAGTATGATCAGAAATGACAATCTGATCGTTGTGCCCATACCCCACTCGAGTTTCTCTAATAAAACGAAACATACTAAACTGAACTGCCAGGTTCAATAACTGGTTAATAAAGGTCTAAACTGATCCTAAGAGTTGCCAACAACAAAAAATATTAATAGAAGTCAATTTATTTAAGTTTTTGATAGCTTACTGTGTTGATACTTGCTTTGACGATTTTAGAACGAACATATCAAATAGTATTCTGTGTTTGGTTTTGTTTTTGTGTGATAGTATGAAAACTGTACCTTTCAAGGGAATTTCCCACTGTAAAACACCAGAAATTGTATCCAAATTACAATGAAAAAAATGCCTTAAGACAATTGCACTCTCTACCTTAAATATCAGTTATTTGGAGGGCAGAAATAACACATGAGAGGAGGAGTACAAGGGCATTTTACACAAGAAAAAAACTTAAATTTGTTTGGGAAACCATACACAAACAGAACACATTTTTTAGATAACAAATCTCAAATATTTAAAAAGCATCACACTACTTCTCAGTTTCACTATAACCTTTGAGATCTTGCATTACTAATATGAAGGTATTGCAAAAGCCTCCTTTTTTGGTTTTGAATTGGTATTCCCAGTCATTTTTATTCCTTTTTCTAATAACGGATAAAAGGCAAATATGAAAACCCCAAAGGAATTTGTGGGGCAGGGGTAGCTATTTTATTAGCACATTCATACTGCACATAACTTACAGTATTTCCACCATACTTTTGCTCCAATTATATGCAATAATTGCAGAAAAAAATTTTAATCTGCTATCTTTTACCTATGTAAAGTTCTGTTTCACAACACTATTCAGAATGTAATGTTAATAATGACTCTGGAAAAGGTTGCCTGTTTTTAAAAATCATAATAATATATGAAAAGCATCCACAGGAATTTAGTAAGATTTAATAAACTAAAAACCAAGGGGAGGACAAGAGCAAAAAAGTATTAAAGCCAGTAAGACCTAATAAAAATAAATTTTAAGTTATAATTTTATTAATATGAAATTTAAGGAAAGCATTCTTAGCAGATGTTTCTACAACAACAAAAAGAAGGTATTTCAGAAGCAAGTTTTAATATAACCTATCCCTTTTTATTTTACAGTGGATGCTTCCTAGAACCTTTATTTACTGTGGTTTTAAAATTCATTTTAATATCATTTTCCCTTCTAACACAGTATTTTTTATGAAACTTTGATCTTGCCAATTAAGGTTTTGCCAACTACAGTTTTCTTCAGCAAGTAATCCCTACAGTTTTCTAAGTCTAAGGACGTTGAGACAACTAACTAAAACAGCATTTAAGGTATCAAGGTGCTGTTATTATTGTAATGAGCCCAAAAGCACCATCATTGACCATATATACCTGAGGTTAACAGTAAACTCATAGCAATCTTTACCAAGGCCTTCATTTTCAACTCTCTAAATTTGAGAAAAAGTTACAGGTACCGAATCATTACTTACTTAATGATTCTATAAGTATAGGTATAATATATAAAATATATAGCTAACCAGTAAAAATAAAACACCACCTTGCCCTGGCTGGTGTGGCTCAGTTGGTTGGAGCATAGTCCCACAGACAGAAAGATCATGGGTTTCATCTCTGGTGGGAGCCCATAGAAGGCAATTGATCCATGATTCTCTCTCACATTAATGTCTCCCTCTCTCTCTGTCTCTCTCCCTCCCTGCCTTTATCTTTCCCTAAAAGCAATGAAAAAATGTCCTTGCGTGAGGATCCAAATATATATATGTAAATCTACCTGTACAGATAAATAGATATATGGTAAAGATACCAAATTATTTATTGATATATATATATGTATATAAATAAAACCACCTTGGACAACAAATACTACAACAAAGAAAATCTTCAGTTTTTGAAGATATGCAAAAGATATCTCCATGTTTGGTGACTACATGAGTGGTGATAATATTAATTAAAACAACAAATAGAAAAAAGGTATAAGTTCAAGAGAAAAAGTTTTGAATGGCATGGCCAATCATACTAACCTACTACCCTACTACTACTACCCTACCCTACTAACCTACTACCCTACCCTACTACCTACTACTATTGTGGATATGCTAAATCCACAATACTTTGCATTTGCATGCTTTTAAAACACCTAGAATATAATTTCTTTAAAATCTTCTATCACTGCATTGCAGTCTCCAACCCTCCATTTGTCTTTTGGAAACACTCTGCCAAAGTGCTGTTTTCCTTAGAAAGCCTTCCCTAATGCACAATTTCTCTGTGCTTCCAAGGCAACCTGAATAAACTGTTATGACAGCTCTGATCACACTATAGTAACAATATTTAAATGTCCGTTGTCTCTAGTCTCTAAGGACTAATGACATTCCTTAGACGTCTACTATTCAATATCTAATAAATAGTACTGAAAATACATATTTTGTTTGAATATGTCCCGAGTGAAAGTTATACAATCAGAGTTTGAGATGAATATAAGAACGTCCAGATGATAATAAATAGAAACATGAATATCAGCCCAGGAATGAAGATATGGCTGATGCTATAGATGTAACTTTATTATAAATTTGGACTGTTACTTTGGCAGATTAAAACAAAATTCACCATCAAATAGTTTATAGATGGACTAATAATTTTCTTCATATTGATAAATATAATGTGTACTTTTTAGTTCCCAACTAAATTGATTTCTCAGCTTCATTCAACAAAGTTAATTAGCCACTCCCACCTTTTTCAAAAAAGTCTATTGCCTTAACCTCAGTGACATCAAGGAAAATTTCCTCCAACCTCTGGTTACACCTTCTCAGCCTCCTTTACTCCATTTTTTTCCTTATGCTTAAATACTGAAGAGTCAACCCGGGCTGGTGGTTCAGTTGCTTGGAGCACCATCTAGTACAGCAAAAGGTTGCACGTTCAATCCCAGTCAGGGCACATGACTAGCTTGCGGGTTGATCCTGGGTCAGGGTACCTACTGGAGTCTCTCTCCCTCCCTCCATCCTCACTTTCGCTCTAGAATCAATGAACGTATCCTTAGGTGAGTATTAAATGATTAAATAAATATTTAAGAGTCATACTGTGACTATGAAAATACCTCTATTTTCTCTCTAAATTCTGTATTTTGCCATGTACAATGTGCACCCACATTTTTGTTCCAATTATATATGGACTATATGCCCGTGGGATGTGATCATTATGCCTATATATATTTTCCCTTCAAAATGTGGGCAAAAACTTCATGTTATACATGGCAAAATAGGTACTTTCTCCTTAGGCCATCTCACTCCCCACCTCCCACACCAAGTCATCAATTATAAGCTATATACTGACTATTCCCAACTGTACTATATTCAATACTCATGCACTTCCACTGTTGGTGGGATTGCAGACTGGTACAACTACTATGGAAAACAGTATGGAATTTTCTCAGAAAACTACAAATGGATATGCCTTTTGACCCAGCAATTCCACTTCTAGGATTATATCCTAAGAACCCTGAAACACCAATCCAAAAGAACCTATGTACTCCAATGTTCATAGCAGCACAATTTACAATAGCCAAGTGCTGGAAGAAACCTAAGTGCCCATCAGTAAATGAATGGATCAAAAAACTATGGTATATTTACACAATGGAATTCTATGCAGCAGAAAGAAAGAAGCTCCTACCCTTTTAGACAGCATGGATGGAACTGGAAAGCATTATGCTAAGCGAAATAATCCAGGTGACAGAAGATAAATACCGTATGATCTCACCTTTAACAGGAACCTAATCAACAAAATAAACAAGCAAAATATAACCAAAGACACTGAAATGGAGAACAGGCTCACAGTGACCAGAGTGGAGGGAAATTCAGGGGAAAAAGGGAAGGGTTTGCAGAAACAATTACAAAGGACACATGGACAAAAACAAGGGGAGGGTGGAAACAGGAGGGAGGTAGGGAGGACTAGGGAGGTGGGCTGGGATGGGGGTAATAGGCAGAAAACTATACTTGAACAATGAATAAAATTAAAAATCATTATAAAAATATGCACTTCAGAAAGTAACAAACAAAACATTGATCCTTTCCCCAAATCCCCTATATTAGACACAAGAACCACTTACCCTGAAACTAGCCTTCTCCTCTCTCCAAACCCCCAAATTTAATCCATCACCAAATCCTATCAATTTTACTTTGATAATACTTGTTAATCCAGCTACTTTATCACTGCCATACTGGACCAAGATTCCATTGTCTCTTGCCTACACTACCCTAATAGCCAAACTCAATTCTACTCAAAAGTGTGGTGTGTGGACCAATACTGTTTTACAAACTATTATTATTAGTCTGAGACAGGTAAATACAGAAACTAAATGGAAGCATTTAGAAATTGTTATAGCCACAACATCCATTTTATTATGTTACCAAAGTACCAGTATAGATTAGAAACTAAAACAAAACAGGTCCTTAACCACAGACACATTTGAGCAGCACCTGCCTATCTGGTCTCCGTTTTTACAGCTGCCTCTCTGATCTGTCCTCCACAGAGGAGCCAAGTGATGTTTTTAAAACGAAAATTTAAGTAACTTACTCAGCTGTTTACCATTCTTCAATGCCTCCCATTTCTCTTAGAATTAAATACAAAATACTTAAGTTTCCAGGCTAAGAAAGAGTGGATTCAACTACAAGGAAAAGCTGGGAAAATGAGTATTGTAAGTGAAGAATCTAGGCCCAGGATTCTTCAAATACAGACAAAGCATCAGAAACCTCCAAAGTAAGGCTGAATGACACTATTCACAAAGAAGCCAAAAGTTGAGATGAGCAAAAGGTGAATCTTATTTTTACTGGATCTACTGCTCAGATGGAGAAAATCCTACCATCTCCTTCATGTGTATGTAAACTCAGAGGAAGAATTAGGAGAAAGGGTACCAGAAAGGAACAGAAAGGGGAGAAGTCAAGACTTGCACCAAGAAGTGCAGAGCTATCGTGTCCTACCTTGGTGGATTTTAGAGAACTTGTGCTTAGAGGTATGGAGGTTGAGGGCATGGCCAGTGTGGCGTGGAGGTACTGAGTGGTGTGACTGGAAGTCGAGAATTCGACCTAAAATGGGTAACAGGGATGACAATGTCGAGTGTACGTGTTTGAGATGAGGAGGTACGCACGGGGACGTTCGTGAGAGGGGAGGGCGTTTCTCGCTTACAGTACTACTCAGGGTGGGAAGAACAGACAAGGTGTGAATGGGCGGGCGTGGTGGAGGTGTACGGGTATAGAGGACGACTGGGGCTGTGGGACGGAAAAGGGGGGTAGACTTGTGGAGGAAAGTCTAGGGGACCCTGGTAGGCGAAAGCTGGGAAATCAAAGGGTGTTTGGCGGGGGGCTGGGAGGTAGGAGTCCCCAGGGGAAGTGGAGACTCGCGTGGAGAGGGCGGTCCGGGGGTACCAAGGGTGGGGCGGAGCGCCTAGGGAGGAAGACCAGCCCTGAGAAAGGGGTAGGCACGAGCAGGAGCGGGTCCCGGACCAATGGGATGCCCCCCCCCCCACCCCGCTCCGGCGCAGGCGAGTCCGCGGGCTGGGGGCCAGGGCTGCAGCAGAGACCCTGAGGGGGAGGGACACCTACCCGGACTTGCGGCACAGTGGCGAGCAGTGCCGGCGGGGGCTCCTCTCCTGCTGAAGCGACAGCGGCGACGGCCACCGGAGCCCAAGGCTGCGGCGGCCGCGAAGGCAGAGGTGATGGCGGCGAGTCCCTGTGGCGGCCGCCTCCGCCGAACCGCATCCCTCCTCCCCGTCCCGCCCTCCTTCCCTATCTCCCGGTCCTGAACTTCTTCCCCGGGATAAACAAACCCGCCGCCAGGGGCGGCCGCCTCCGCCGCTCCCGCCCCCGAACAACCCCCCCACCCCCCGCCCCGGGCCCGTCCGGGCTCCGGCTTCCGAGCTGCGTTTCCAGCCCCAGTCCCAGACTGCGAGGGCGCGTGCGCGCTGCGGTGCGACGGCGGCCCCTCGCGAGGTTCTTTCTGCCTCCCTGCCGCGCTGGGCACTTCCGGGCCAGTCCGGATCTGCCGCCGGGTTTTGGAGGCAGCCGCCGCTGTTGCCACCGTCTGCGCCTGGCACAGGCTTCCTCCTGGCCCGGCTGCTTGGAGGAGGCCGGAGAACCTTACCTTGGGAGATCCCCGGTTAGGCTCAGACTGACCCTTCCTTGCTTAAGACCCCCACTTATAATAATGCCTCCTAGCTCGTGTGGTTGACCCAAGTAGGGTGCGAAAAGCAATAACTGTGTCTGCGCACGATTTCCTGGGGACTTCCCAGGGTAGAACTGTAGGAACGGCTGAAACAAAAACAGCAGTATGGAGTCTATAACGAACGAGAAAGACAAATGACGTGCCACAGTGGAATGGCTTTCCTTTGGACGTGATGAGCCTCAAATGGAAGCCTAGGGCCTAGGAGGGTAGGAGCATGTCTCGGGGCAGCAAAGGAGCAGGCGGTGTCCCAAGACTGGGCGTTAGTAAACAAAGTGCTCTCTAAATAGAGGTCTGAAGAGATGAGGGGACTTCCTCGTGGAACTTAGAGAAACCGGTGATAAAGAACAGAACTTTATTTAGCAAACAATGGGCAAAAGATCATTGATCTAATCGCCAAGCACATTCTCATTTAAAAAAGTTTGAGGAACTTAAGCATGCAGGCCTTGCCAGAGCAGACTTGAGTATCATTTAAGAACTCCGATTCATTTCACTGTAACTGGGTATAATAACTCAACAGACTGCTTATCTGGTTTTCAAAGAAGGGGGGCTGGGGAGAGTGGAGGAAAATCATTTATTATTTTACTATATTGAGCACTGTAAGCAGACTTGTATGATTTTTTTTAAATCCTCTCAACAACTTCACAGCTTCACGGTAGAAATTCTCATCTTACACAAAGCAACTGAGACTCAAAAAGAGTAGCTCATCCCAGTGTTACTGAGGTTCGAAATCTGAAATTTGAAGATCCCCATCACTTAAAATTAATATTACGTTGGCAATCTTATTCATGTATTTAACACAAAACGTGTGTTCCAAAAAAAAAAAAAAATAGAAAAAGATAAGACCAGCCTAACCATAGAGTTCAAAGTTATAGGCCAAGAATTTAAAAACAGAAACAGAAGTGAACACTGGTATGCTGGGAACTGGTGGGGAAAAGAAATATTAGTGTAAAAATTCACATTCCCCAAGTATGAAGAAATAACCATTAAAACCATTTGTTATGCCCTGGAGGGATAGCTCAGTTGGTTAGACAAGTCCTCCCAATAGCCAAGGTTTCAGTTCATCCCTGGTCAGGGCACATACAAGAATCAACCAATAAATGTATAAACAAGTACAACAAGTAAACAAGTACAACAAGTCAATCTCTCTCTCTCTCTCTCTCTCTCTCTCTCTCTCTCTCTGACACACACACACACACACACACACACGCACACACAAATGAAAAATTTTAAAAAAACCTATTTGCTTTACTCTGTGCCTGTGTTAACTTCATGATATGTGACAGATACAGTGAAAATTTATTTTCGCCCAGGCCTTTTAGCTATTTCAACCCCTTAATAGTATATCCTGCCCTCTCTTACACTGGTCAATTTATCACTAATAAAAGTAATATGCTGAAGGAATCAAATTATAATAAATCCTTGAAGGAGAATTTCTAATTGGAGTTCAGGAATGAGTGGGATGGATGACCATTGACACTTGACTGGGTTCTAATCAGGGAATGGTTCAATGAACTAGACTATTATAATAGGCTTTAGTTTATTGCTGCTTTATGTGACTTTTAAAAATACGTTAGAGCTTTATCACTGGTGTACAATATAGTACACTTAACCCCATCATGTATCAGGCTTACATCACTTAAGGCATTAGCCATTAGGGTCACCCAACTACCTAACTCCTTAGATAACAAGAAATTATATGATAATCATTTTGCTACTTGTCAGTTTTCTATGATAATCATTTTGCTGCTTGTCAGTTTTCTGTAGGAAACCAGATTTATCACTGGATGCATCTGACTTTGAAGTTTTACTTACTGTAATTAATAGCTTCATAGTTGCTAAAGATGAGAAGAGCCATCCTCTGAGCTTAAGGAGCACAGATGAGGGCCACAACTTTGAATCTTCTTGACCCAGCCCTACAAGGCTCTGTCTGAAGACCCAGCCGAGCATCCCATTTTGATATGTTAGGGACTGCAGCATCTTATTCCTCTTTTCTAAATGAAAACACCACAGATGTTCCTTTTCAGGGCTGGGTACACACAATGGACTTGACATACACTAATGCATTATTATCTTCTGTTTAGAGGTTAAAAATAATAGTGATATGCTTGTTAACAAGCATGATATACTTCATGAATCCTCAGTGATCACTCTCTTAGCTTCCCTGGACATTGTGCTCATCCCCTTACCTTTATGTGGTCCACCAAGCTCTTCCTCTCATAGTGAGCTGGCTTCCCTTGTTTTTCTAAACTCCCATCTTAAATTTTCTTTAAGGGAACCAAACTCGGGCCTTACTTCTATAGCCTAACACTTGTGATCAGACACTTAAAATTAGCTTTTGGAATTTATGTGGAAAGAAAGGAACAACTCGACTAATTTTTTTTCTCTTTTAATTACAGGCCTGTTATCTGGAAAAGATCACTAGAACCTTTGTTTTAACTTACACATAATTTCATTTTCTCTTCCCATGTCTTCATTTCTTTTTCTATCTCTGGATTTCCACCTTGTTTGTGAATTCCTATTTTATAGTACTTTTGCACTGTATGACACTTTTTAAGGATCCAAAAATTTCAGAACTCTAGTATTATCCCTACCACCTTGTACAGTAATGCCTACAGCAAAAAAAGAGGCCACATTTGATACACTTATTGGCCAAGAGGCCAAGTTTGATTCACTTATCATTCAGAAATCATTCCTAGAAAACTGAGAACAGGGCCCACCCAGAATTCTGAGAACAAGATTATTTTTATGTCTTTGTTTAGGTCCTCCATTGATACCCCTATTTTCATGTCCCCAGCCACATTATATCAAGTATTTCAGGATACTCCATTGTTTCAAATTAAATAAACATTCATATATGTATATTTATTTAGATAAATATAGATATTTATTTATCTGTATTTAGTGTTTTGGTCCTCTGAATAGTCTGTTGAGTCCACTCAACAGAGGAGAGGTGAGGGTCATTTTTGTTTTTCTTCTATCACCATGTGAAGAGTAAGGGTTGAGTTGCAGTTCACTAGTTGGTGTACTGATACATTTTATAGCCACTCAATCAAATATTAATTTTAATCAGGTTTAAAGCATATTTGAGGCTCTTAATGTATTAATAATCTAGATTCTGGGTCAGTAATGCTAAATGAATGAGAAATAGCAATACCACTACCCAAGCAGCATTACATCTTGAGAAATCTTAGTCACCTACTTGTTAAGTTCTCTATTTACAATATAATAGGAAAAAAAAAAAAAAAAGATCTCTTCTACAAAGTTATCCAAAGCCCCCATAGCATCCCTCCAGGCTCATTCCAGGTCACTTACAGTTGCTGAGTATCTTTCACTGTGCCAGGATCTAGGCGGTC
The DNA here is from genome assembly GCF_021234435.1 of Artibeus jamaicensis. Lineage (NCBI taxonomy): Eukaryota > Metazoa > Chordata > Mammalia > Chiroptera > Phyllostomidae > Artibeus > Artibeus jamaicensis. The sequence goes on along the minus strand of NW_026521249.1, from coordinate 6,171,734 downwards.
ACTGCTGCCATGATCTAGTAGTCTCTGATGACCTCTCTCTTCTTTAGCTTGGCCAGCTAAGCTCTCTCCCCTCTGCTGGTGCCCAGGCCGTGTCCCTTCTCTGGTTTCAGGTAACCTGAGAAGTTGCAGTTGATTCTGAACCCTGGAAAGAGTCCCAGGTGAAGCCTAGGGCTCTGCACTGTGCTCTTCAGCCAGAGGTCACCAGCCTCTGCAGCAGTCCCAAATGGCTCTAGAGGTGCAGCTGCTCAGTCTCCTCTTTTATCTCTGCTCAGTCATCACAATGTCTTTAGTCAGGGTCTTTGATCCCCTCCCAGAGAGACACACCCTTCTGCTTATCAGGGCAATTTCTGCCTAGAGGATTTAATTTAAACATCTGCCCCTGCAACACCCACCGGATGGTTCCCTGTCTCCTTTAGCCTTGAAAAAATTGGGGTCACTTTATTCCACTCCCCTCTGACGGTGACTCAAGAAATGGCAACTCTGTAGCTGTTTTCTCTGGCCACGTTAAGGGGTCCTGCCTACAGGGTAACAGACGCCCTCCTGTTTCTCTCAGACTAAGGCACCCCTCCTCCCAAGGGGAAGCATGTAGAATTGGGCCCTCACACCAGCAATCTAAAAGTCCTAGAAAACCCATTGGGTAAACTTCTGTGTTATGTCTGGGTTGGCCCTGCAGCCAGTTAGGCACTAAGTGAACCTCAGTCCGAGTCTTGGAATCTCTGTGCCTCAGTGTTCCTTAACTCTCTCATTTTCCACTATTCTGCTGCCTCAGAACCACTGAGTTCTCCCGCTCAGTCCTTGCTTCCCTTACACCACTTCCCCATTTTGGAAACTAAGCCAGCTATCTAGCTGTTGCCAGTTCTGCATTCATACCCCAACACAGCTCTGAGTGGCCACCTGCCTCCAGATTGTTCCCTTTGCTCTTCAGAACCCTTTGCTGCCAACCCGCCTGCCAGGTTGGAAACCTTGGTATAGCCATTTCCAAAATTAGAAACTAGACTGTGCCATCTCTAGGGACACCACATCCGTACTTCCTAGCACCTGGTAAAGCCCTACCTCTGCCACTGTCACCCTTCCCTCAAAACTTCTCCTTTTCTCCCTCCCCTACATTTCTGTCCTTGATGTTTTGGGTTTTGGCTTCCCCGCCTTGCCTGCCCATTCTTGCCTGACCTCCTCTGTCTGAACTATGCCAGGCCAAAGAAGGGCCAACTTAAGGGCTACATAAATACTGGATGTGGGGATTCATGTCACATACTAACAAACACTGGAAAAATGTAGCCATATTCCATGTGAAAAAGACAATTTTTGTTATGCAAAACGAAAGACATGTAATTTTCTGCTTGGAATATTTATTAGTTTAATTTTATGGTATTCTTTGTATTTTAGAGCTAAGACATTTTCTTTTCCCGCTCCGAAGCAATTTGATAAAACCTGGAAAAGCTTATGGGCCTTGGGCACTCTGCCTATAGTGAGAACCTGTGCCTTAAAAGGATTAAGAAAATGGCTTGGGAGGGAGGGAAGTAAGCATTTACAAACTTGACTCAGTTCCAAGCCCCTCCCACACTCCAATCATGCCTTAAATCTTTCTCTTCCCCAGCTTTTAATAACCGGGCTTCTTTGATCCCTTGCCTGTGTCACTCACCCTTTACTCTCACTGCTCACATGGATACTCCCCTTATTCCAAATGCCAGCTGGCCTGCCTAGATTTCGCAAGATCACCAGCTCCTGGATGGCTTTTCACAAGTTCTTCCCACCTCTTAAGGCCCTTGGTTACTGTCTTAAGGTCCCTTTCCCCCAGGAGACTGCAGCTTCCAACTAAGGTATTTATTTGCCCGACCCTGTAGATATGAGGGTATTCTCTACAGAGTGCTCTGTCTGCAGCTGCATCCAGCTCTTTGCCCGTCCCCCACTCCAAGAGGCAGGTCCCATACTGCATTTTGGATGCCTCGTTTTTCACCCTATCTGCTGGGATTGACCATGGAACCTCACTTGTGTTTGAAGCAGGATAGCTACACACTTTACATTTTCCTACTTAAGTGCCTTCTCTGTGCTTTAAGTGTCTCCATCTTTAAAGGAAGCCTTTCGTGCCAGTTACATACAGCATTGCTGATACATTTCTCTGGAGGCTTTCCTGATCGTTATGCAAATTGAGAACATGTACAAGGAAACAAAAATGTTCCCAGAAATTACCCCAGACTACATCTCATCTAAATATTAACCATCGCTTAGCTGAAAGAGCCATTAGAAGTTTGGCTTTCACTTTCCAGGATTTCCGGTTTTTACACTAGTGGTTCCACAATTTCAATATACTTTTTAAAGAATGAATTATGCATATTCAGACCACAGAGTGAGCCAGGTCAGAGGGAGAAGCCGTAGCAATATATTATTGCCTCTTTGTCTTCCTTTTCAATTTTTTTCCTCCAGAAAGAAAATTCAGCTAGCTTTTTTTTCAGCTATAGTCTACCATTCTGAGAGAAAAGGTGATACATGTTTTTATTTACATGTTGTCAACAGCTCAGCAAGAATTTGCATCTATTTTGAACGTGGAGCCTACTGTATGCAAAACATGTGACAAAATTCAAACTTCCTTTCTGAATACATGTTTGAGCTATTTTCTATTTTTTATTTCTTTTAAAAAAGATTTTATTTATTTACATGAGAGAGAAGAGAAGGGAGGGAGATAAACATCAATGTATGAGAGAAACATTGACAGGTTGCCTCTCGAATGCCCCCAACAGGGGATCTAACTCTCAACCCAGCAGGTTCTTGGACTGGGAATCGAACCAGTGAACTTTAGGTTTGTGGGATGACACCCACCCCACTGAGGCACAATAGTCAGGGCTCTTTTCTCATTGTTCTCCGTTATGATCACTTAACCATACAAGGTCTAGATTCCTTCTCTCTTCTGAATTTGATTTTTATTTTACTTATCAATTTGTTTGCTCCAGAATAGATTTAAGACGTGTTTCCCTTGAATTGAAAAAACAGGAGATTTAGGTCCTGGGATATTCTCTTGATGCTTTGAACTAATTCACGATGTCCTTCCATTGGCATAATGCTCCCAAGACATGTGATGGCCCTGAGCCCATTTGCACTCAGATCCATCCTCTGCCCTCCTCAGCTCCATCTCTCAGCCAGCTCCTCAAGGCTGTTTTCCAGGCTCCTGCTCAGTTAGGCCAATAGAAGGGCCTGTCTAGGAACCTGGAAGGCAGAGGAAGGAAGCCAGTACATTCACTCTTTCTGCCTTGGGCACCTTCCCCAGCAGCAACTCTGCCTGCTCCTAGGCCCCATTTCCTGCTGGGCAGACCTAGCAGGGAACCAGCCCTGGGCCCAGTATCACATTTTCCCTCACACCTGGTTAAAAGTGTAATGGTTTCCTCTGGTTGCTCCAGCCTGGATTCTTCTCATCACCTGTGCAATGGATTCCCTCTGTGAGATTCTCTGTTGGAAATCATGAGTGTGGTTTCTGTTTTTCTGGTTGGCCTAAGTACATCTGTCCATTTGATATTTTCGTAAGGGTCTAACCCCATTTAGAGGGGAAGGAATGATTTCCACAGGGGACTAGTGAGTGACCTTAAACTGAGGAGCCTGTCTCTGCTCCTCCACTTGGCCTAATGTCATTGTTTCTCTGCTCCTTACCTCCCATACTTGCTTCCACCTCCCATAACACCAACCCCACACCCTGCCCTCTCTTCATCCTCAGAGCAAATCACATCTGTCTTCTGGAGTCATGAACCACAGAAGCATGGTGATTAGATTTTTACATTTCTAAATCTTTTTATATGATGTTCTTTACAAGAATATCATAACTGCTGGGTAGCAGAAAGGTCACTCACTGGATTTTCCAAGCAGAATGTGAATCTGTGTGACCTTGCTTGACCCACTTAGCCTCTTCCTGATGACAGTGCCTTTGATAGCAAAGCAGGAACAAAAGAAGACTTATCAGAGCCATGAGGAGAAGTGAGATTAAAGCAAACAAAAGGATTTTTATAAATGATAAAATGCTAAGCAAATGCAAGAGGTTATTAGTTAAAAATAGGAAATGAAACTAGTAGTTAGGCCCTGACCAATATAGCTCAGTTGTGTGGGCATCTTCCCACCAACCAAAAAGTTCCAGGTTCCAGAGGAAACCCATTCATGCTTCACTCACACATTGATGTTCCTTTCCCGGTCTTCATCCCTTCTTCTCTCTCTGATAAATAGAATCTTTAAAAAATAAGGCCAGTTACTTTTTTCTTGAAACAAATGTCATTTTAAAAGTTAGCATCAAAGGTATTTCTCAATTGGAATTTATACTGAAGTCTAATAGCTTCACATAGCCTTCATCGAAAACAGGATTTCTCAGTCTCAGTTGTTGATATCTGCCACTGGATAGTTCATTGTTGTACATGAGAAAACGTTTCTGCTAATGCCACTAACACGCTCCTCCTCAGTTTTGACAACCAAAACACCTCTAAACATTGCCAAATGTCCCCTGGGAGAAAGGGAGGAGCAAAAGCACACCAGGTGAGAAACACTGAGCTAACCAAACCTACTTGGAAAAATGGCACCTCTTTTTAATTTGTTTTAAAAAAAATGCCTTCCTAAAAAAAGATTTTGGGAAAGATCTTTTAGAAATGCAGGTCAGTAATGAAACATAGCCTCTTATAGAGATCCATAAACGCAGGGAAAGTCAGTGGTTACTGTGACAGCAGTGATGTGTCCTGTGAAGTATTTGTGTTGGAGAGACTCGTCTTCCTGCTGACTACTGCGGATGGACTGCCCGGCCAAGACAGGCTTTCTTTACACAGTTAGTACCTTTTGTTATTTTTACTAGGTATTAAAAAAAGACCACACCACTTTACATTTGACTGCTACATGTTGATATCTTTTGATGTCCTTTAAGACAAGGAAAGTCAGACTAAATATTAGTAGGAGCATGTATCATGACTCAGATAATCTGGGTCTGTACCTGCACAGACTACCCCGAGTAGCAGCAGGAGTTAGAATTTTATGACTAAGTCATCTTTGTGACTAAGTCATAATCAGTGGAATCCTGCATGTGATTACTACTCCTAATATGATACTCTTAGCGACCATTGAATTTCTAGGACACTGGAAAGCAAACAATAGCTATTTAAAATCGAGAAATTATTATCTTTGAAATCTTGACCCAGCTCTTCAAATATGCTGTGTGGGTTAGCTTCCTTACTAGCTTAAGAAAATATTGACCAAAACAGATTGTAAAACAGGAGAAGCAGGTTGTAGTAATGGGCTACTTCTGTTGAGAAAACAGTACAGATATATTACCCTTGATGTGTGTATAGTGCTGAGCTTTGTGGACACACGTCTCCAACGAGTAAAGAGGGTACTTACTTCTTCAGGAGAATTAGATTCATTTCCTCATGTGTGATCTTGCATTCTCCTGGTTAATTTCTTTTGGGGGACGATGGGTCTTCTTTATAGGACTCATTAACAATAATGCCACTATATTATTATGTTTTGCTCTACTTTTGAAGATTTTTTTGGTAGTATTTTAATGAAAAACAATCTTATGGTTGAGGTAGGTGACAGGAGTTGAGGATACAGACAGTGCCATTAAGTTGAGCCAAAAGTTAGAGCCTTGTTTGCCGTCACACTGGAGAGTCTGAGTGACTCTGGACCAGGCCCACCTCCACACTGCTTGCCATTTCCCCAGTTCAGCACATATTTTACCTGGCCTGCAACTTCCCTTCTACCAGGCTCCTGTGTTAAAATTTGAATTGGTAATCTCCGCCAGGACAAAGCTTGGGCTAACATTCTGTACTGTTTATGAGTATTCCCCAGTAAAACGTTCTTATGTTTTGAGAGGAAATCCATTTGAGGTGTCAGTGCATCTGTTTTTTTAAGGTCTGAGAAACAAACAAACAAAAACCCATCTCGTTTTCTACAGTCTGAGCCACACTTCCCATTCTCATCATAACGAAGGAAAGGCAGTGACGATGTGCCACTGCAGAGTCCTTCCTTCCACCTCCGATTAATGAAAGCTGCACGGCCCAGATGGAGTTACAGGGTCTAGATTTATCATCCCACCTGTCAACAACCAAAACAAAACAAACACAAACAAGAACACAACAGACAAAATACACGAAACAGTGTTTTTCAAGACACTGGATATCAGATAATGAAGGACAGTGATTCTTGAAGATAGGAAACAAAAAGATGAGTCCCTATATTGTCCCAGCATGCTAAGTTGAGAGAATTTTCAGGTCATGACTACGGAAACACAACTTAGGTGAAGTCCAGTTAGAACCATGCAATGAAGAGACAGAAGTGAGAGTCCAGGAAGATCAGGACCCTGAGAGTTGATGGGATTGGTGACAAAGAGGAGAGAGCTGCATAGACAGAGCACTGGAAGTCTGTAGAAGGACCCCTGTCCCGTATTCCATGGAGACCTGATCACATGCCTGTAAGGAAACTACATGAGGCCCTTGAAAGGTTCATCTGGAGCACACACAGGCCAGGAATATCACCTGGTTCCACTAGAGAGACTGGAAAAACTCAACTTAAGAAGGTCTAGTCTCATTAGTGGGGAAAGTTGGCCCTAGACTGAGAATTCCCAATCTCCCAAACAAACCTTACAAGAAAAACCTGATGTGAAGTAACTTAACATCTTTCCTTAAGATTTATGAGAATCCAAGAGAGAATAAGTAGCATAGACAGCAGGCAGAAAATAGACAAAATAGACAGGGGGAGGGCAAGAGTAGTGTGGGAAATATAGAATCTAAAGAACTTAAGACACATGGACATGAACTAAAGGCAGGGGAAATGTGGGAGGGAGGGATGTGCAGGGTGGAGGGAAATAAAGGGGGGAAATGGGATGACTATAATAATGTAATCAATAAAATATATTTAAAAATTTAAATTAAAAAAAAGATTTATGAGACTCCAAAAGTATCTAGCACCCAACAAAATAAATCCACATAGTATGCATGCAATCAAAAATAAGAGGCATGCAGTTTCTCTGTCTCTCTCTCTCTCTCCTGCTGGTGCCTTTCCCCCTTTCTTCCCTCAAGGCACATGCCTTTGCTTTCTTTCTCCTAAGTTCAAGGGGCTTTCTTTTACATCTTTAACTTGTTTCCTGAGTCCACACAGCCCAGCTGGCTCACCTCTTTCACAGCTCACTTCTACCCCTGTGACTTTCTAAATCACCTTTTGCTAGTATTTGGGGGTGGGGGGGGAAGGTTATAGACACGAAAAGACCTAGGAGAACACAATCCATAATGAAAATAATCAGTTAAAACTGACTCAAAATTGACACAGTAATATAGCTAGCAGTGAAGGATATTAAAATAATTATTGTGACTATATATCCTATACACTCAAAATATTAAGCAGAGATAAAAAATGACCCATTAAATTTCTAGAGATGAAAACTACAATGTCTGAGATAAGAAATACACTGGATAGGATTAGTAAGAAATTAGATATGGCAAAGATAAGATTATTGAATTTAAAGGCATAAGAATGGAAACTATCCAAAATGAAACACAAAAAGAAAAAAAATCCAAAACAAAGAAAGCATCTAAGTGAGTGGTGTCACAACTTCAAATGACCTAATATGTGGGTAATTAGAGTCCTCACAGGAGAAAAAAGATAGGGATAGAAAAGCTGTTTGAAGAAATATGTCCAAAAACTTTCCAAATTTAGAAATTATGAACTTGCAAATCCAAAAAGCTCAATTAAACCCAATCATAAGAAACACAAAGAAAATTATACCAAGCCATGTCCAAATTGTTCAAAAATAGTGATAAACAGGAAAAGCCTAAAAGTACCCAGAGATAAAAGACATGTTATGTAAAGAGCAGCAAAGATAAGAGTGACTCGAGGTTTTAATTGTAAACAATCCAATGTAAGCACCATGAAGCAACATCTTTAAAATATTAAAAAAAAACTTGTCAGTCTAGAATTATATATCCTGCTAAATATATTTCAAAGGCAGTACTGAAGTAAAAACGTTTTCAGACATACAAAAGCTGAGCAGATTCATTACCAACAGACACATACTACAAAAAACATTATAAGATGCTTTTTAGACAGAAGGAAAATACTACCGGATAGAAATATGAGTGTACACAAAGGAATAAACAAAGAAATTGTTAACTTCACGGGTAAATGTATAAAACATTTTTCTTATTCTTTAAATCTTTTAAAAGATAATTTATTATTTAAACAAAATAACAATGTTTTGGGGGGTTTATAACATATGTATAAGTAAAATGCATGGCAACATTAGCATAAAGTTTAGGAGGGAGAAATGGAAATGTCCTACTGCAAAATTATTATTGTGGAGCTTAAGTGGTATAATATCATTTGAACACAAATTGTGACAAGTTAAAGCAATCATTAAAATAAGTGAAGAAAAACTTAGAGTGAATGACCCAAGAAAGCAGAAAAAAAAATTAATTCATAAAAAAATACTCAATCCAAAATAAGGTAGAAAAAGAGGAAAGTGGGAACAAAGAATATATTTATCAAAGATAAGTAGAAAAAATATAGAAAAATGACAGAATTAAGCCCAACTATATCAATAATCATATTGAGTATTATTGTGAATTATTTCAGCAATGAAATAAAAACAGTATAATCGTCAGATTAGATTTAAAAGCAAGGTTCTATTACATACTGCCTACAAGGAGGGTGCTAGAAGAATGGAAAAGATATACAATATTAACACTAGTCAAAAGAAAGCTGAGGAAGCCATATTAGTATTAAACAAATTTTTAGAGCAAAAAAACATTACCAGTCATAATTCTTTATAATCCTTATGAAATGATATCTTTTTAATTGGAAACAATCCAAATGAGAACACAGTAGAGCAATGTCTCTTGTCATTTTATAAGAATTATGATGCTCATTTATAAGGATTAAGTGGTCAATTCATTAAGAAGACATGATAATATTTATGCACCTAATAACAGTGCTTCAAAATGTATGGGGGAAATACAGAATTTTAAGGGGAAAAAAACAAATCCATAATTGTACCCAGGCTTTTCAATACTTTTCTCCACAATAGAATAATTAGGCAGAAAATGAACAATGAAGGGGAGATTTATATGGTGCTCCTGGCCACCTTTTTCTGATTGACTTTTATATAACACTCCACACAATAAAAATGGAATACACATTATTCTAAAGTTCACACAAAGCATTTACCAGATAGATTATTATTTTGGCCTCATGATTCGGGGCCTCAAAACAAATGGTAAATAAAAAAAGATTCTGATCATACAGAGAATGTTGTCTGACAACAGTTGAATTATACTAGAAATGAATAATCCAAAGATCATTAGAAAATCCCACAATATTTTGAAACTGAACAATGCACTTTAAAATTATCCATTATTCAAAGGAGAAGCCAAAAGAGAAATTAGAAGTTATTTTAACCCAATGAAAATAGAAACACAACTTATAAGAATCTGTAAGATATTTCTCTTAGGGAGAAATTTATACCATCAAGCCCATATATTAGAAAAAAGAAAGATCTCAAGTCAATAAATTCATTTCTACCATAAGAAACTAATAAAGTAAAGGAAATTAAAACCCAAGTAAAAAGTAGGCATGAAATAATACACATCAAAGCAGAAATAAAAAGCAGAGAACAAACAATAGAGAAAATTGACTAACCCAAAAGATGGTTCTTTGAGAAGATCAGTAAGGCTGAAAAATCCATAGTCAGTATAATGAGGGGAAAAAAAAAAAGGAAATACACATAATACCAATGTCAGGAATGAGAGGTGATGTCACTACAGATTTTACAGAAAGTGATAATAAGCAGATATTAGAAACAACTTTGTGCTGTATATTTGATAATTTAGATGAATAGATATATTCCTTGAAAAATATCCTAAAAAAAACCAGATAACCTGAAAAGACTCATAACAAAGAAATTAGGAGGCTTTCCTTTCAAAAAATAAAAATAAAAAACGTTTTCATAAAGACAATTGCGGGCCTACAAGACTTCATAGGTAAATTCTACCAAACTTTTAAGGAAGAAATAATGTAAGTTGTACCCAATCTTTTCCAAAAAGTTTTCTGATCCTCACCCAAAGATATTTATTGACCTCAGAGAGAGATGAAGGGAGAGAGAGAGAAAAAAAACATCAATGTGAGAGAGAACATCAATTAGTTGCCTCCTGTATGTGCCCCGACCAGGGATTGAATCTCTCTAGAAAGATCTCTAGAGAGATTCAATGGACTCTAGAGAGATTCAATGGACTCAAATGTCCATGTGCTGGTGAAGGCATAAACAAAATGTGGAATGTCCATATAATGGAATGATACTCAGCCATATAAAGAATGAAGTTCTGGCACATACTACAAAATAGATAAACATTGAAAACATTCTAGGTAAAAGGCCATAGATTGCATGATACCATTTGTATACATTGTTCAAAATAAGCAAATCTACAGAAACAAAAAGTCAATCAGTGATTGCCAGGAGTTGGGTTAGAAGGTAGGGTGGAGAAGAGGGAAAGTGACTGCTAATGACTACGGGGTTTCTTCTGGGGGTATTGAAAATGGCCCAGAATTAGTAGTGATGGTTGCACAACCTTGTGAATATATGAAATGCCACTAAATTTTATGCTTTAAATGATAAATTTGCTGTTTGTTAATTATATCAAAATAAAGGTGTTTCAAAAAATAATGTAACTCGAAGGGAGCCAACTCATCCTTCCATCATCCTCCCTTTAACGCCTCCCATGTTCTCCTTAATCCATCCCACCACTCCACTGACATGATCTTCTCAATGTCACTAATGACCTGTATTTGTCAAATTTGTTGTCAACGTCTATCCTGTCCTAAGTTTGTTCAATTTCAGCAGCATCAAAAATAAGTTTATCACTGCATTCTATTTGAAACATTTTTTCTAGAGTTCTGTGAAATCACGGTCACCTAGTTTTCTCTTGCAGATGTATATAACCAGCTGTGTACTAATAGTCTTCACTTACATGTCTAATAGGGGTCTAAATCCTAAAATGTACGTGCCATAATTCCCACATGTGCACATCAGGCCCATACCCACTCTGTCCTAGTCTTTCTCATGGAAGTTAACACACAGTCATCTACCCAGGCCCTCAGGCCAACAACTAAGGACTCATTTACCACATCTAATTGCTTTCTTTCCCCAATCCTACCACATTTGGTCCATTGGCAGGTCTTAATAGTTCTATTCCTAAAATATATGCTTAATCTGTCTTGCTGTCTAGTTCCTTATTCAAAAAGTAGAGCTATGGAGCAGTACCTTGAGGGATTAGATTCTTCGTGTTCTTGTCGGCCATTGTAAGAATTTATACCTTAACCCCAAATGAAATTCTGGATTTTAATCAAAATAGTGACATGATCTAGCTAAGCCCTTAAAGATGACTTTGATTTCTGTGTTGAGATTAAAATGTGGAATGAGATGGTGGGAAAAGTGAAAATAGGGAACTCAATTAGTAGGCTACTACAATTTTTAAAAACGATGTTTTGGACCAGGATGCTGGCAGTGGAGGTATAAGTGGTAGTAAGTGTAGAGTATGAGAGAAAGGGAAAAATGAAATAATTATACCAGGAGTATGCTTTGAACAACCTGAAGAATTGGTATGCCATTTCATAGGTAGAAGAAAACCATTTGGTTGAAGGAGATAAAAAGTTTGACTTTAAACATTACCAGTTAAACCATTTATCAGGTATTCAAATAGAGTTATCAAGTAAGATGTTCAATATATGAGTCTAGAATTCAGAGGAGAGGGCATGGCTAAGGAAGTTAATTCTGCTGTTGTCAATATACAAAGTCTGGCAGAAGTAAGTCTTGAGTGTGGTTAATAGGGTAATAATATAGGTGTAGTAATTTATAGTTTTAATTTGAACACTTAGCCTAAAATGTCATATGGTGTGCTTGAGAGTGATATTATGCTACAGAATTACATGCTTATGATTTTGTAATATATTTTTTAATTAAAAAGGGGTGTTATTTGTGCCAAACCCTGTATATGTGGAATTCAAAGCCATTAAGCTGGATGAAATTACCAGTGTAGGCAGCATGGGTGTAAAAAAGGCTATGAACTGAGCCCTGGTGCCCTCCTCTAATTAGAAGTCATGGAATAAGGCAGAACCAACAAGAAAGGCTATGACAAAATGGCCAGTCAAATAGGAAGAAAACCAAGTGAGTGTATTATCAGTTCATATGGTGAAACTGCAGCATACTAGAATGCTGAAAGCAACAATCCAGGAGAAAGGGGAAACTTGGGATACAGGTAGAGAGATGTGACTTGCTGGAGGGATGTCTCTGATTAGGTAAGAAAGTGTAGGATTAGGATTTTAGAAAGTGTGTTGGTCTAAATAGGGATGGGCATTTTATTCATAGTAGCAGAAAAGAAAGCAGTAGGTAGCATAGATACTGAGAAATAGGTATGGTAGTGAGCAGTTGCAGAGGTTCTCTTTTGAAGGACAGACAAGGTCACAGGAAAAGAAAAGAGAGAAGGTCAAGAAACTAAGAGATCATGGTAAATATTATAATCACCAATAATTAAGATAGGAGTAGTGCTAAAATGACAATTAGTGAGGGGCTAAAACCTTTAAAGAATAAGAAGGAGCCTTCAAGGTTTACCCCTACAATAAGGAATAGTGGTATTATGGTCAGAAGATATGAGATTCAAAGATGAAGGTTTGGGTAAAGAGGGCAAGAAAATGATCTAGAAGCAGGAAAGAACAGTAAGGAGGACACATAAGTCCCAACCAGGCACAATGTTGTTATGAGGCACCCCAGAGAAAAAACTGATACTGCTTTCAAGGGCTACAAGGGAAGCTGTTTTCCCAGAGGAAAGACAGGGCCATGTGGAAATACATGGATTAAGTTTTTGGTTGTCAAAATGACTAAGGATTGGAATGCTGTGGAAGTTCAGTGTCCAAGGAAGAGGGATGCCAAAAGTCCCAAAAGGTAGGGGCAAATGCAAATAGCATTTCCATTAGGAAGCTAAAGGTAGAAAGCACATTGAGAGAAGAGGCTGAGGGTTCTCTTAGTTGGGTTCCTATAGAAAGCAACATTGATTGTAAGTAGTTAATTTGTAGGTGCTGGGGAAACTAGTAAAGGAAGAGGGAAGTGATTCAGGAAAAAGGAGTCAAGCAATGGTACACTATTAAGCCAAGTTCCTCAGTGGGTAACCTTATAGGAACTTAAAATGGAGAAACTTAAGAAGAGAGCAAAGTGCATTCTTCACAATCTCAAGGGTGAAAGAGCCGAAGTAAATAAATACATGCCACCATCTCAGAGTAATTGATTGGGCTGCATATCTGAGGGATATGGGAAAGGCACTGATAGCATCTGTTACCAGGATGTGGTATAAAAGTTTATTTGTAGGATAGATTATGATAGCAGAATGGCAGGGTCTAAGGACAAATACATTTTCAATTTCAATAGACATCTCCAATATGTCCATCACATAGAGTATACTAACTTATATACATACCAGAAGTGTGTGAGTGTTTATTTCTTCATACCCTGCCCCCATTCTATGTTCTAACAGACTCTTTCCTTTTTTGCCAATCTTTTAGTTAAACAAGCGTTCAAGTAGAATTTTCATTTTCATTTATCTTAATTAGGAGTGAGGTTGAGAAGCTTAGCATATACACATATAAAGGCCTTTTTTTATCTCCTTTTCTACAAATTGCATTTTTTTCAGATTATCAGTCTTTTTCTTATTGATCTTTGGAAGATCAACCTTTTATGATATGAGGTTCAGATATTTTTCCAGTTCATTGTGTGTCTTTGGAATTTCCTTATGGAATTCTGTCAGTTTTTCTCCATCTCCACTACTGGACCAGGCTTCCATCAGCTCCTACCTGGACTAGAGCCTTGTCTTCCTACTAAATCTCTGCTTCCACTCCTGCCTCCTCTGTACAAGACACAGTGGCCTTTGTAAAATATGAATCACATCATACTATATCCCTACTCAAAAGACCCCAAGGGCTACCCCTCAGAACATTTAAAGCTAAACCCCACACTCGGGCTGTTATGACTCCACGTGATCCACATCTTGCTTACTTCTCTGAACTAATCTATAGCTCTGTTCAGAGAATGCTCTTCTTTCAGACCCTTGAACAAGCTGAACTTGTTTGCACTTTGCAGCTTTTGTGCCTTGTGCTCAATATTCCTTCTGGCTGGTATCCCCTTCCCCCAAATTCACATGAGTTACTTTCTCCCTCATTTGGCCATCAGCATGCATGCCACCCCATGAGAGAAGCCTCCCCACTCCATCAGCGTCAAAATGGCACACACACCTGTACCCACACCCCCAGTGTCCAGGTCTCCTCTGCCTCTTTGTGTTGTCTTTGTTTTAGTGCTTAGCATAAGGCCTAGAATATAATAGACTCTTAACATTTTATAGAAAAACATTCCTCAGAATAAAAGGATATTGTCTTATATTCAGATTCTTATCAATCTTTCACATTTTAGAGATTTTTCTAAATACTTTATTTTAAACAAATATTATTTGGGGATCACAAACCAAAATAGCCAAAATCATTGCTAGTTTTAAATGTTTATTCAGGTCATTTGAACTGTTTTAAAGGAGGGGAAGAAAAGAAAGCACAATAATGTAAACAGATTTAGTTTTGGGGTTTCTTTGGGGGGGTCAAGACCTTATAATAGTAAGGCTAATCATGTAAAGTTAAAAAACAATGTAGCAAAATGTAAATATTATAAAGATAATGAAAAGAATAAAAACTATCTTAATATTACATAAATAGGTACTTAGAGTTTAAAATAAAAGTTAAGTTGATAGCATCCTATACACATTTAAAGAAAGTTCTCACTTAAATTATTTTGATAAAAGTAAAATTAATATTCTCTGCAAACCATTAGAAAATGGTAAAAACACCCTTATTTTCTCGAGTCTTCCTAAGAAAGACATTTGCCTGAATGATACAGAGAGTTCTGATTAAGAAAACAGACCACTGGGGAGAAGTAGGGAGGGGATGTAGGCGGAGGTTGCCTAGGCTATTCTGGGCAGTCTAGGATGGGATTGGCTGAGAACCTGATTGCCTCCAGAGCCAATGGAAGTAAAAAGAGGGCTGGCTCTCCAGCTCAGAGAGAGAGAGAGAGAGAGCTCTCTGGCTCTTGAGCTGGCTCTCTCTCTCAGGCTCTGGCTCAGGCTCTCAAGTCCACTCTTCCTTGAGGATGCCTAGATGATCCTGCAGCTGCCTGCATTTCCCAATGGGTGGTATTTTGTACGGGAAGGAGTTGCACAGCCCTACCATCAGGCTGACCTGGCAGAGGGTGGCAGGTTTTTCTTTGGGTGTTCTAGAGGGAACAGGCTCTGAGGCAGAAGACTGCCATTCTTCTAAAATTGTGTAGTTTTTGTATATTACGTTGTTTTTAATTAGTAAACTAGCCCTATAGAAACAAGATAACTAAAAAATAACAGAGAAAAAGATAGTAGAACTCAGGGATTAGAGTTTAGCCTTAACTGATATCCTTAAGTAACATGCTTTTGAATAAAGACTTCTTGCCTTTACTGCCAAACCTTTGCCTCTGGAATTGTTGCCTAGATGCAGGCGGCAGGCAGCAGGACCCCAAGTATTGTTTGGTAACATAGAGAAGGAACTTGATTCACAACAGACATATTAAATAAGAAACAAATTTTTGTTTTTGTTAAACTACTAAGATTTGGGGATTTTTTATATTAAACAAAGCATAATCTAGTTTATACTGGCAAATACATGATCTACTGTATAATATAATCTTGAATTACAAAATAAAATCTAAAGGCAGATTCATATGATATAATTATGTCTTTTTATTGTGCCCTATATTCTTATAGGGACAAAGCAATGCATAAAATGATACTTTACATACACACACACACATGCATATATATAAGTTCTATTGTGTGTTTACACATATATGTGTATATATGTAAATCTCAACATGCTGCCCAGGAATATCCTCACCTCTAAGTATAAAATTTAAAAACTATTGCTTATAAAAACTAAAAATAATTCCTTAATTGCATCAATTGTATAAAGTTTATACTAGTTTTTTTAAATTAATTGTAGAGACAGAGAGGAAGGGGAGGAGAAAGACAGAGAGAGAAATATCAATTTGTTGTTCTGCTTATTTGTATATTCACTGGGTGATTCTTGTATGTGCCCAGAGATCAAACCCACAACATTGGTGTTTTGGGACAACACTCTGATCAACTGAGCTACCCAGCCAGGGCAATAATAATTTGTTTTAAAATGTCATAACCATAGTGTTAAAAAATCAATTAATGAATCTTATTTTTTAAATGTCTGCATTTTTAAATCACTTCTCAGTCTTTTGGCTAGTAGCAAGCATAGTATTTGTTCTTATTAGTTTACTATCTGATACATTTCTATATGAGGACATTGTAGTAAATGTATTTTTGGAGCAGGAAGATGGAATAGGATCTTGCTCAGTCCACTTCACGCATTAACCCAGTTTGCAGTACTTCCAGGAATGCGCACCCCTCTTGGGAGATAAAATTCATCATATAAAGAGGAGAATCCATTTGCAGTGATTTGTTACCTTTCCTAGCAGGTGTCCTGTCAAAACCCTCAGCAGAGCCCTGGCCCAGTGTAGAGGTCAGTTGGTTAGAGCGTTGCCTCAAGTGGAACAACAAATAGATGTTTCTCTTTCTCTTCCTTCCTCTCCCTAAAATCAATTTTAAAAGCCTTCATTTTTACAAAAATCACGAAAACCAAAAGATTTTGTTCTAAAACAAGCAAGAAAAGAACATATGTTTTCATCTGAACATGGAATTGGTGGTATTAATTTACCAGATAGAAGTCTTTGTCCACACTGTTAATGTAAATAATCAAATCTCCACTTTTGATGGTGAAACTGTAAATAATGGTGAGATAATGGTGAAACTGTATCATAGAAATATAGTCTTTCATTTTTATAATACTAAACTATATTTTTCATATTCTCATTTTCCTTTTCATATTTTCCTTTTCCAAGTGCTGGCTGGAGATGCCATCCAAACTTCTTGAGGCTCTCTGTGGATGTACCTCTTTCCTCTTCTTGGCACATGTTGCATGGTTATATTCTCCCTCGGAAAACTGGGGATTTGACCAAGTATGCTTAATGAAGAATAATGGCATTGCCTGGAGCAAGGGTAACATAGAGTAAATCCCATCATTCTTGTTTGGATATGTCCAATCCTAGGTTTCCCATATTCTCATTTATTCACCCCTTCTAGACCCATCCAGTGAGGGACACAGGGACCACAGCAGTCTTACCATATTGCAGCAGCATGTGCCATCATATCTTTCTGTATAGCAATTTCATTTTTTGTTTCTCTGATTACAATTTTTGACTCTGTAATTTTGTCTCGGACCAGAATATATTCACTATACTATATAGGCATTCTCTAATTACATATATTGTTATAAGAATGTAAATAATTACCAATAATGTTTTCTAACATTATTTGCTACTTTCTTAAAAAGAAAAATATGTTTTATTGACCAAAATATTCTACAACATTATTGTTTGTTTTAATTATGAAGTTGTTATTGTAAAGATACTCTTTGATCATTGTCATCTAGCTTGGAAATTTTACAGAACTCAATTAATAAGTTAATGTCTCTGACCTAGTTTATAATAATATGGATTAAATCAGCCACTGTTCCAGAAGAGGAACAGCATGGTGTGGTGCTAGATCAATGCCCTCCACTAGAGGCCATTGTCCTGGATTCCCATGCCCTCTGAGTTGCAGTGGGGCCTTAGCATAACATTGAACTTCACCACATAAAATTAAAGCATGGGCATAGTTACATTTATTGGGTAGAACACAGGAGATGGGGCAAGATGATATCTTCAGGCCCCTTCTAACACTACAGCCATTGACTGACTTAGAATCAGGGCCAGTCACATTAAGAATTGAAGGAATCCTACTTTTTGCAATAGCATGGATGGAACTGGAGGCTATTATTCTAAGCAAAATAAGCCAATTGATGAAAGACACATACCATATGATCTCACTTATAGGAGGAATCTAATGAACAAAATAAAGAGCAAAAGAGAAGCAGAGGCATAGAATCATGGAACAGACTGATTACTGTAAGAGGAGAAGGGAGGGGGGAGGTGGAGACTGACTGAAGGAAGGTGAAGGGACTAGTCAAGGAACTTATGTGAAGTACCCATGGACATGGACAACAATGAGGAGACTGATTATGGATGTAGGGGGAGGGCTGGGTGGAGGTAGACAAAGGGAAAAGGAGGGACAATTGTAATAACATAAACAATAAAATATCTTAAAAAGAAGACTGAACTCTAGAAAAAAGAATTGAAAGTTGTAGAAATTACTTGATCTTTTTTGGATGGAGATCTATTTATCCAGAAATAATATGTCTATCTCAAACCCCTCGCTAGATAGAAAAAACATACCCATTCTTCTAAAAAAAAAAAAAAAAGAAAGTATCCAAACTACCAAAAGATCTTTTAAATTATCATTGCTAAATACTATGACTCCAGGAAAGAAAGAAAGAAAGAAAGAAAGAAAGAAAGAAAGAAAGAAAGAAAGAAAGAAAGGCCAATGAGTGAATGTTCTGTGAGTCAAGAGAGCTCTTAAAAGTCATGACTTCATATTTCTTCCTTGCAAATGTAAAAGGATGGCCAAGGGTTTATTCCAAATTTTCCAGCTCCAGGTTGCATGTACTGTGGACTAAAAGGAAAGCAGTAGGTCTGGATTACAGAAGAAAGCTCGTTCAGCACTCTAAAGCATTCTTCCACCCACGTTCTTAAGTCTTCTCTTCCCAAAGCAAATAGAATGACAGCACATTTAGATTTGGAAAAGTACTGATTGATAGAACGCCCTCCCACTAACACTCTGGGATCAGTTGGGATGGAACAGGGGGAGGAAAACACAAACCATCAGCCAGTTCATTAAAAACATTTCTGTTTGAAATCTTTTTGATTTGTGGCTTTTCTTGATGACTTCTCCAGACATCTGCTTTTAGTCCCCTGCAAGTTATTTCAAAGGATAATGAAAGGTGGGTAAAAAAGATTTTTCATGCTCTATGGAGAAAAGAAAGTATAGATTATTTTTGTCCTTGCTTTGATCATTCTTTCCATGACTCTCCAGGAAGCTTCATAAACTATTACTGAGATCAAAACATAATTCCTGTTATCACTCTGAATGACTGTCTGTCTGACTGAATGTGCAGAAGTTTCTTTCCATGGGCCTGATCTGGAGCACAGTTTTTAGAAGAATATAGCATAGACCTCCTATAACCCTGTTCATTAAAAACTCTGATTTGTCACTGACAAGGGTTCCTTGGATTCTCAGCATATATAACAGCTGTGAAGTAAGACTCATGTCATTTCTTTCTATGTAGCTTTAGACATGTCCTTGTTGTCCCTAATGATCCAATTTTCTCTACTTTTGTTGTCCCCCATTTCTCCCCACTGGAGAAAATAATGTCCTCCTGCTGGACCAGGCTGACCCCAGTTCTCTAGCAGAGCCTAATCGGGTCAGGAGATCAGAGCAATTTTGTTCACATGACCTATCAAAAGAGCCTAGAACTACTGTGTTTTGCTGTGTATAATGTGCACCCATGTTTTAATACTACCCATGTACTACCCATGCACATCCTTATTTTTCCCTAAAAAATTTGGGTAAAAAAAGTGTGCATTATACTTAGCAAAATATATTCTTCTTTCTTTGCAATTGTCATGGAAGTTGAAATCTCTTGGATTGGAGCATAACACATTGTGTGGCAGGTGGGTTTTTCCCCCCTCTATACATTATTAGTCTGGCCATGAATTTGCTTTGCTTTCCTTGCTGGACTTGAAATACTCCCCGAACTGAAACTTACCTGGCTGACCCCAACTCCTTGTCTGATTAGCACCAAGTTTTTTTCCATGGATCCTGGCTTGCTATGAGAGAGTGATAATCAACATCAGATATGGATTCTTTTTGTTATTCTCTGCCTAACTGATGAGGATCCTTCTTTACCCAGCCTTATATCTAAATAATGTGATTTGATCTTATAGACTCTGGTAGCTGAGAGATGTAAAAGTTGTTACTCTGACATTGGAATTTTATTTCCACAGTACAACTCCAATACTACTGAGTTTCTTCCCATCTACTAAAAGTATTTTTCTATCGACACAACTTTTAATTCTCCTTCTCTTCCTAGAAATCATTTCCTTTCTAGCATCTTCCCCAGATCATTCCTTCTACCCTATTCAGAAAGCTTCATTTTCTCTAATACACCAAATCCTAGAAAATAATTCATTGCTGTGATGTTTCATTTTAACCTTCACCTTTTTAATGGAGATTAGATTACTCAGAACACAGAACATACAGTTGATGATAATTTCAGGCAAAAATATAATTATAGCACATCTAGGGCCTTGGAAAAGTTTTGTCCCTACTTCCTGTGTTTGCAGTCAACTAGAAACTTCTGTGATTGTGCCAATGAATGGCCAGACAACTTTTATATTTTCATCTTGGCCACTAAGAGCTCTTGTTAATATTGTATTGAAATCTGTCTGGCTTTGGTCTTCCTCTCAAGCTGCCAATCTGACATATATGAATAATTTTTACCTTACGAATGTCCCTGTTTCCCTTGTGGGTGTTTGCCATCCTATTAAACACAGTCTATAGCTGCTCTCCTAAAGTTTTTAGTCATCCTTATCCTTGGATTTCCTTCATCTCTCATCTAAAGTGAATTCCCAGTTTGCTTGACCCTAGTCTTCCTCTTTTTTTTTAAAGTATATTCTCTGTGAGTTGTCTCAGAAAGGCTTTGTGAGAGTATATCAGGATTCAGCCAGAAAAAAAAAAAAAAAAAAACCAGAACCAATAAGAAATACACACTAAAAGACTTATTTTAAGGATTTGGCTAGTGTGATTGTGGGAGCTGATGGGCAGAGGGTGGTAGGCTGTCAGGAAAGGCAGGTTGGAAGTCTCAGACACAGGCTGAAGCTGCAGTCCACAGATGGAATTCTTTTTTTCTCCCAGGAAATCTCAGTTCTGCTCTTAAAGTCTTTGAACTGATTGGATCAGGCCTATGCAGCATATCTAAAATAATCTCTTTTACTTAAATTTGATTATCAAGTCTGTTTTCTCTATTCTTTCTTGAGATCCTAAAAGTTATCTAAAAGTCTACAAGAAAAGCTTCATGAGCCACCCTTAGTCAATGAATGTGTACCTCAGGTGACTTAAATACAGTATAATATCTCTTCTTAGATACTGTTGAATACATTTCTATAAACCTTTATTTTTGGCTCTCCTTTTCCTAGCCTTGGTTTGAATTACTGTGCTTCTGTTAACACATTCCATTCTTTCTATAGATAATAAGTGGATATAATGGAGTTATTGCTTTTCTTATTTACATTGGGTTCCTTGCCTGGATTTTGATTTCCTCAGGGGAAAAAAAAAGACCTTATGAATGCGGAACTTCTACAGCTTGCTACTTTTATCTATAGTAGCTCCTCCTTATCTGTGAGGTTTATTATGTTCCAAGATCCCCAGAGGATGCCTGAAACCAAGGATAGTAACTAACCTTATGCTGTTTTTTCTTACACACATACTCATAATAAAGTTTAATTTGTAAATTAGGCACAACTCTGGCCAGGTGACTCAGTTGGTTGGAGTATCCTCCCATACATCAAAAGGTTGCCAGTTCTATCACTGACCAGGGCATATACCTAGGTTGAGGGTTTGATACCCAGTCAGGGCATGTATGGGAGGCAATTGATTGATGTTTTTCTTTCACATCTATGTTTCTGTCTTTCTCTCTTCTTCTCTAAAGTCAATAAACCTATCCTTGGATGAGGATTTAAAATAAATAAACAAGTAAATAAATAAGGCACAGTAAGAGATTAACAACTAACAAGAAAATAGAACAATTATAACAATATATACTGTAAAAAAAGTTATGTGCATGTGGCCTCTCTATCTCACAAATATCTGTATTGTACTTACCCTTTGTCTTCTTGGGATACTGCAATATGACAAAATGCCCATGTAATGAGATGAGGTGAGTAAAATATTATGAAGTAAAATGAGAGTTACTTGAGCAAAAGCACTGTGACTCTGACATGGTTGACCTGATAACCTAAACAGCTACTAAGTGACTAATGGCAGGGAACACACACAGTGTGGAGACACTGGACAAAGGGAGGATTCACGCCCTGAATGGCCCAAGATTTCATTATGCTACCCAGAATAGCTTGCAATGTAAAACTTATGAATTATTTCTAGAGTTTTCCATTTGATATTTTCAGACAACCATCGAGGATAAGTAACTGAAACAGTGGAAAGCAAAACCACAGGTAGGCGGGGACTTACTGAACTGTGTTTTAATTCTCTTTATATTCAGTCTCATATTTTGACCTTTTTCTGATCTTGCCTAAACTTCTGAGAGTTTCTCACTAGCCATCTGGATAATATAAGCCATACATAAATTTGAAATTCTAGTATGAAAATTCTAAGAATCTGGACATTCTGTTCGTTAATCATTAGGAAACAAATGATAAAGTTTAGCATGCAGTTTTCTATGACAAATTCCACCCTAAACAGCATGGGAAAACTGTATTCAAGCTTCATCCACATTAGCAATGAATTTCAATTCATAACCTTCCCTGGTTGACTTTAGAATTACTAACATTCCTTTCTTATACCCTTATCTATAGCTTCTGCATCCAACCAAGTCCCTGAGACATATGGTTCTGTGTTTTTTGGAAGGTTTGCTGCAATTCATTATGTTCAAAATCCCTTGATTCCAGCTACAATGCTGGGTAATTATTCCAATGTGGAAAAGAGTTGAGCTGCATGTGAATGTGCTTCTCCAATAATTTCTAACACAAATCTTTAAAGCAACAACAGATATTCTCGCTTAGATTTTAGAATTATAGGGTGGAAGCTAAGTTAAGTGTTGTGCATAATGCTACTTTGGACAGTAAGCATTGGGAGTATATGCACTTTGTTCAGTTTTGAACTCATGGGATTTTAAAATGTTTCTACACCAAATAAAGGACTGGTCTGCATCATTGCTTCTCAGTAGTAGATTTGTCAACAAGCAATTAGATAAACCAAAATAAAATATTAACAGTCAATAAGTAGTTTGGGGATATTACTTATTGTCAAACTGGATTTATGCTATGGAATCTATTTTATAATCTTATGTGGAAACCCAAAATATAAAACAGATGAGGAAGGGATTGCTTAGGTTGAGGAGTATGAGATGCAAGTGAGTTTAGCTTTCTCTTCATATCATTGTGGCCAGTGAAGCACATCTGTATAATCTCAGATCTCCATGGAATGAGACAGGAAAATTATAAATCTATATTAGTTCTAAGAACATTTTGATTATTTGCTTAATAATATAGATAATTTTTGCTATGGAAGATGTAGCCAATAAGAGTCAGTCAGTGAGTCAACTTTTGGGAGGATTCATTGTACATAACCTTAAAATAAATATGCAAAGGAAAACATTGCCATGGAAAGTAAAATCTTTGAAAGAATCTGGAAAGAATCTAAAAGGAAAACATAAGAAGGGCACTATTATGGCAAAAAACTTGGAGCACAAATAAATATAATCACAAGCAAATATTTAAAAATATAATAGGTAGAGCACACCCGATCTTGTGTGCTCTGAGAAACTAAGTAGAACTAATCTCGATAAGTATATAGATAGAAAATGCCTAAGGTTACCAGGAGCTATCTGCATATCAAATAGTTTTGGAGCAAAGATGTAGTTCTGCTTACCATTAATCTATTAAACATAATGCTCTATTCACCATCAGTTTGGAACAGTTTTTTTTTTTTTGCTTGTTGTAAACATACCAGGATACTAACATACTTTATGAGTCACCAAGAGAAGATTCTACTATGTCCAGCAAAGGTGTAGTTATATGATTATAATTTGATGTAATATAATATTATGTAATACAATAAATGTTATGTAATAATACAGATGGTATATAACATAGCTGTGTATTATTATTGTTGAAAATCTGTTGGAAACCTTATATGGTATGCCCTTGTAAGTAACCAGAATATTGAGTTAACTGACTGTATCATGTACGAGAAGTTCCTGTATACAAGTGCTAAAGAGAAGCTGAAGTCATTGAAGGGTCTGTAATAAAGAATTGTGAAACGCCAATCAGAAAGAGTATATGCATCCCTCTGTGCACTGCGGTGTTATTTAGAACAGCCAAGATCTGGAAATAGCCCAAGTGCCTATCAGTAGATGAGTGGATCAGAAAGATGTGGTACATTGGAACACTATGAAATACTATGAGACTGTGAAAAAGGAAGGAACTCTTACCCTTTAGAACAGCATGGATGAACCTGGAGATTATTGAGCTAAGTGAAATAAGTGAGTCAGAGAAAGACAAATACTATATGATATCATTCATATGTGGAACCTAATGAACAAAATAAACTGGTGAACAAAATGAAACCAGAAGCATGAATACATGGAACAGACTGACAGATCACAGAGGGGAGGGAGATGGAGGGACTGGAATAGATTAGCCAAAAAACATGGCTGTATGCATAGCCCATGGATAGACAACAATGTAGTGAAGGCTGGCAGGGGGTGCTTGGTGGAGAGGAGCAAAGCAGGGAGAAATGGGGGGCACCTGTGATAGTGTGAACAATTAAAAAAGAATACAAAACGGAGAGGTTTGGGGAATTTTAAAGGTTGAAAGTTTGGCAGAGAAAGGTAAAAGAGGTCATTGATTATAAGATGAATGAATTCTGGGGATCCAACGTATGGCATGGGGACTATATTAACAAGTGTGTATTATATACTTGAAATTTGCTAAGAGAATAGATCTTTAATGTTTTCACTACACATATGCACACATAATGATTACTGTGTGATGTGAAGAATATATTTAACTTTATTGTGGTAATTATTTCACAATATATACATATGAGGTCTATCTGGAAAAAGTCCAGCCATTATTAATATAAAGAGAACAGTTTGCCTGATGCTGATGTACCTGGAAGCCAACCAGAGTGGACTAGGGTGTGCAGGCATGAAAAGTGACTACAGTACTCCACTGTTCTAGTCAGTGGGGTCAGTTGATGCTGTTAAGTGAGCTTGTATACTGTGTGGCCACCACATACAAAATGACTGAGTGAGTAGAGCAATGAGTCTGTATCAAATTTTGCCTTAAGCTTGAACATTCCTCTGTGAAAACTATTTGGATGATTCAGAAGGCTTTTGGAGATGATGCAATGAGTGCAGCACAAATAAAAGTGTGGTACAAGTGCTTCAAAGGTGGTCAAGAATCTGTTGAAAATGTTGAACATTCTAGAAGGCCTGTAACAAACAGAATACCTGAGAATGTTTAATGTGCACGGGCTGCAATCAACAAAGACTTCTGGCTTTTCCCAAAACTAAAATCACCTTTGAAAAGGAGGAGATTTCAGACCATCAATGAGATTGAGGAAAATACAATGGGGTGGCTGATGGTGATTCCAACCAAAAGTTTTGCTCAGTGTTTGAACAGTGGAAGAGATGGTTGGAGAACTGTGTGAGGTCCCAAGGTACCTACTTCAAAGGGGACTGAGATGTCATTGCCCTATGTACAATGTTTTTTGTATCTTGTATTTTTTCAATAAATATCTTTATTTTCTCTAGTATGTGGCTGGATACTTTCTGGACAGACCTCATCATATATTAAATCATCATTCTGTACACTTAAATTTATATAATGTTATTTGTAAATTATATCTCAATAAAGCTGAAAAAACTAAAATTAAAAAGAAAGAATCTCCTTTTTACATAGGCTTAAATTAACTTTGTTTTTCAATTGGCATTTGTCTTCTAAAAGTTGGTTTGTGGTTTAATGACAATGCAATAATACTTCCTTTGTGAATCCATCTGTATGACCTCGGCCAAAACAGATTGTGTACAACATAGAGCACACATTTGCTTCTTCTTTCAAATGGCGCTTGATCCTGGTGGCAGTGTGACATGGGTGGCATTCAGAAGTAACTGTTGTTATTCCATACAGTAGTGAGCCAGTCCCCAGTGACTCTAAAGGCTGAATGTTTTGATTCTGCTACCAAATGATACAATCATACAGACTTAGTCTATTCTGACTAGGCATCCATCCTCTCATTAATTAACACACACAGTTAGTTACTTAAGGGGGTTACTTAGGCACTGTATAGCTGCTGTAGGGCATGTAAAGTTTAATCTAATATACCTCTGTCCCCTAAGGATCTTGTTATGGTATTCTTACACTCCCCTTCTGCCCGTCTCTGAACATTCCTCACATTTCTTCTTGGAACACCCTATTAGGCTTAGATTTGCTTCCAGTGACTGGCCATGGCTTAGAAAAATGAATCTCTTGCTTGCCAAGATCCCCATACAGACTCTGCCAAGTCAAACTCAGGGCTAAAGGGAATGTGTGCTTTGTTTGATCAGCACTGATTTCTGAGCTAGAGCCTGGAAAAAGAAAACATGGATTTTGTCAGTATCTATAGAGCCAGGAAAAGTGTCCTGATTGCAATCTGTCCTAATTACAGCTGTGCTGGTACAAAGGGTGGCACCCAGAACATCTCCTGTGGTCTCATGGCAACCAAATTCAATTTCTGCATGCAGAAAAAGCTAGTGCCATTGAAAAAGATTAGTTGTGCAACCTGTATTCAATTCTTGAGTTGGAAGTGACTTTGTCTTTGATAACTTTGTCTTCCTTGTGAGAATCCTGTTTCTACTACCCACCCAGAATGTCAGATTCCTCCCAATCCCCATGGTGATCTTTAAATATCTACCTTGAACTCATGACAGTGATTGGATTCAACAGTGTAATTGCATATGCCTGACTTTCCACTCTGTCAACAGCCTCTTTCCTGGAGTATCTCCCAGTGTGCATGTCATATCCTGTTAGGTAGATTTTGAACCTATAGGACTGCATTTCATAGTTTTATGAGCAAAGATCATATTTAACTCTGTCATTTTCAGAACTTAACACTTTATTAGTGCTTCGAAAGGATGAAACAATTCCTTAACATATGTAGGTGTTGGGTATTTATAAACTTTAAAATACTTATGCCTGTTATCGTCTGCAATTTCTACAATTACCTGGTGAAGTATGGCCAATCCCTCTTTGACAAATGAGGAAATAGAGGCAAAAAGGCTAAGTGGCTTCACTGATGGCATACAGATAATGACAGAACTAGATTTGGGATCAAGTTCCTCTGACTGCTAGTCTCACACTATTTTGGCTAAATATTGTCCAGTCACATCTGTGTTCTTTGAAAGCTATTCCCCCCAGAAATCTCAATTTAATTAGACATTTTATCCTTTGAAACTGCAATGTGCCTAGCATTTCCAAAATCATGCTGAGTGGAAGCAGTGAGCAGGGCCTGGGTTGCTCAAAGTATCAAAAAGATATAAGGATAAAATCAACAGATTTTATTTAAAAAATGACTCTTTGAGACAGGATAGTACAACCTCAAATCCACCTTGACACCAAGTACTGTTGAAACTCAGTCTTCATCACAGGACCACTCGGTGCCTTGCTTACAGGCACTCCAGCTTGTTTTTACAGCAGTGTTCAAATAGTGAGACTCTGTCCCAGAGCTTTAATGGGCTTTCTTCCATATCTATGGATCTATGATGGTGACTTTAATTTTAGAACATGGAAGGGATCTTAGGAAGGATCATGAATCACATTTCACAAATGAGGACAGAGGATGTGAACTTAAATGACCTGTTCTATCTGGGCTACAGAGCCAGTGAGGCTTCTTTATTTATTAACTGATTCACTCAAAAAACATTTGTTTGAAAACTTACTTTGTTCTCTGAGTTATTCTGGGTACTGAAAATACAGCAGCAGAAAAAAAGACAAAAAATTATATTCCAGTGAAGGAAGGCAAATAGTAACTAAAAATAAAAAAGTAAATTATAGAGTATATCAAATGGTGACAACACATAAGAGAAAAGTAAATCAGGCATCTTTAGTCTGTTTGGGTTGCTATAAAAAAATACAATGGACTGGATAACTTTAAAATAACAGAATTATATATCTCACAGTTCTAGAGGCTGGAAATCTAAGATCAAAATTCTAGCATGGCCTTCTTCTGGTGAAGGCCTTCCTTTTGGTTCATAATGGGTGCCTTCTCACTGTGTCCTCATTGTGGAAGGGGCTAGGGAACTCTATTTTTATGACTACTAACCTCATTCATGAGGGCTCCCCATCATGATCTAAGCACCTCCCAAAAGCTTCACCTTTTCATGTCATCATATTGGGCATTAGAATTTTAGCATATGGATTTGGGCAGCTGGGGTGGCAGCGGGGAAGAGGGGAACACACAGATTTCACACATGGCGGTAGAAAAGGAAGGTAAGAAGTAGTCCTGGGAGTACTGGGTAAATTTTAAGTGGGGCTGTCAGAGAGGTATTCATTGACAAGGTGATGTTTTTGAGCAACCACATAATTGAGGTGAAGGAGTAAATAATGAGAGTATCTGGAGAAAGCCTATGCAAAAACCCTATAGACAGGAACATATGATCTCTTTGGGAGGCCAGGAAAAGGAGTGGGATGAGAGACCTCAGAGGTTATGGAGAACCAGATCTATCAAGGCTTGGAAGCTATGGCAAAGACTTCAGTTTTACTCTGAGTGAGGTGAGTGGATATTGGAGAATTTTTAGCAGTGCAATAACATCTTTCCACCCAGTTTTAAAATAGAGTACCATGGATTTTTGTGTTGCAAATGGATTAGAGTGAGGCCAGGTTAGAGCTCAGAAAACCAATTTTCATGAGACTGTTGCAATAGTCCAGGCAAGAGAAGATGGCAGCTCAAATCAGATGGGAATGGCAGAAATAGTCAAAAAGAGGCTGGATTCTGAATGCATTTTGAAGGGGGAGCCAAGAGGACTTACCGAAGGATTGGATTTGGGGTTAAAAGGAGAAGAAAATTAAAGATAATTCCAAGGTTTTGGGCCAGGGTATTTAGCAAGATAGGATCGCACTTAACTAAGACGACAAAGGCTACAAGAGGAGCAGGCTTGGAGGGAAACGAACAGTTCAGTTTCAGAATGTTTTGTTTGAAATGTCTATTAGCTATCCAAGCAGTGATTTCAAACAGGCAGTTGAATATAAAGCTAGAATTTAGGTAAGGGAATTGAATTAGATAATTTAATGGTTATCAGAGTGTTGATTATAACTGAAGCCATGAGAATACCAGGGGAATGAATGTAGACACAGAAATAAGAGGGCTCCAGGGATTAATTTGGCCCTTGGGTACATTCAGTATTGACAGTTTGGTCTAGAACTCAGTCTTCTGACATCCTTACCAACGTGCATACTGGAATATTGGTTTAAAGCTCATAACTGGTTTAACTCTAATGTGGGCTACTGAAGACAGCATTTTATAATGGTGTCTTAAGAATTCAAAGTTTAGAATAAAAAAGCTTACCTTCAATTACAGATATTTTGGGGTGTGTTC
This sequence comes from Artibeus jamaicensis, assembly GCF_021234435.1. Classification (NCBI taxonomy): domain Eukaryota; kingdom Metazoa; phylum Chordata; class Mammalia; order Chiroptera; family Phyllostomidae; genus Artibeus; species Artibeus jamaicensis. Next base: position 6,142,287 of record NW_026521249.1, on the reverse strand, counting down.
ACATTCATGGGAGATGATGAGGGCAGCATATCACAGGCCTGCCTCCACCCCCCACTTCCTGGATATGATGCCAGCTTGTCCCTTATTATTTCTGCGCACTTTCTCCAGGCAAACTATAGTCTTTTGAACCATTAGCCCCCAACAGACTAAGTACTGACCAAATCTTAGATTCCTACATCTATGTAAATGTAGTGCTTTGTAGGACTTTAGAGTTTTAAGATAACTTTGATTTCTTTTTCTTTGTTGAATGAGAAGATTTTTCTGAGAGTAAGTTTAAAGGTGGATGAATTCACATCAGCTTTTTATCCCTATTTCTTAGTCACTGGTTCTTAGATTTCAGTCTATATAAGTATCAAAAAGTGCTTTTTAAAATGAGGATTCTCTGGTATTTGTTTAAAAAAATGTATTTTATTGATTATGCTATTACAGTTGTCCCACTTTTTTCTCCTCTTTATTCCCCTCTTTCCTGCAACCCCCTCCCACCAGCATTCCCTCACCTTTGTCCATCCATGTCTGTGGGTTGTACATATAAGTTCTTTGGCTTCTCCATTTCCAATAATCTCAACCTTCCCCTGTCTATTTTGTACCTATCATTTATACTTTTTATTCCCTGTATTTTTCCCCATTCTCCCTTCTGCCCCTCCCCACTGATAACCCTCCATGTGATCTCCATTTCTGTGATTCTGTTCCTGTTCTAGTTGTTTGCTTAGTTTGTTTTTATTTTTATTTTTAGGTTTGGTTGTTGATACTTGTGAGTTTGTTGCCATTTTACTGTTCATAGTTTTGATCATCTTTTTTTTTTTCTTAGCTAAGTTTTTATAACATTTCATATAATAAGGGCTTCATGATGATGAACTCCTTTAATTTGACCTTACCTGGGAGTATTTGATCTGCCCTCCCATTCTAAATGAATGCTTTGCTGAATAGAGTAGAGTAACCTTGGATATAGGCCCTTGCCTTTCATGACTTTGAATACTTCTTTCCAGCCCCTTCTTGCCTGTAAGGTCTCTTTTGAGAAATCAGTTGATAGTCTAATGAGAGCTCCTTTGTAGGTAACTGTCTCCTTTTCTCTTGCTGCTTTTAAGATTCTCTCCCTATTTTCAATCTTGGCTAATGTAATTATCACATTCCTTTGTGTGTGCTTCCTCGGGTCCAACTTCTTTGGGACTCTCTGAGAGCTTCCTGAAATTCCTGGAAGTCTGTTTCCTCTGCCAGATCAGGGAAGTTCTCCTTCATTATTTGTTCAAATAAGTTTACATTTCTTTCTTCCTCTTCTCTTCCTGGCAGTCCTATGATTTGGATGTTGGAACATTTAAAGTTTTCCCTCAGGTTCTTAAGCCTCTTCTAATTTTTGAATTATTGTTTCTTTGTTCTGTTCTGATTGAATGTTTATTTTTTCCTTCTGGTCCAAACTGTTACTTGTTTCCTTCCCATCACTGTTGATTCCCTGTGCATTTTCCTTTATTTCACATTTGATAGCCTTCACTTTTTCCTCTAATTTGTGACCATACTCATCCATTTCTGTGAGCATCCTGACTACCAGTGTTTTGAACTCTGCATCTGATGGGTTGGCTATATCTTCATCACTTAGTTCTATGTTTGGAGCTTTGATGTTTCATTTTGGGCCATTTTTAGGGGGAAGTTTATGAATGGATTATGATCTTGAAAAACTCCTCAAAGTAGATTGTATTAAGTCAAACAAAGTGTATGTTATAGAAGAGAGGATATGAATCTATTTAAGATTTTTTTAAATAACTAGCTTTAGAAAGTCATAGGAAACCTGCTTGTGAATAAATGTGTCTTTTTTCATTGAAATACAAAAAAGAGCAAGAGCTTGAAGTGGCACAAGTTTCTTCTCTGGGAATTATGGTTTTGCTGCTTGACTTCCAAAACCACTGTGAATTATTTTTAAAAACAAAGCAGGGAATATATAAACAAGTAACCTCTTAGGTCTCTACAAACTTGCAGATTCTTTGACTATTTTTAATGTACTCAAAAGGGAGAGAACTGGCTTATGTTTTCTTTTCTTTATTTTTTAAAGATTTTATTTATTCTAGAGAGAGAGGCAGGGAGGGATAGAGGGAGAGAAGCATTGCTCAGTTGCTTCTTGCATACCTTCAACTAGGGACCTGAACTGCAACCCAGGCATGTGCCCTGACCGGAGTTGAACCCATGGCCTTTTGGTTTGTGGCAATACCCAATCCACTGAGTCACTCACACCAGTCAGGGATGGCTTATATTTTCATCATGATTTTTCCCTACTTCTTTCAACCCAGAGACCTCCTGGTGGGGTTGAGCAATTTGAAACCCTTTCTACACACGGGTAAAATTTTCCTTCCTACTGTGGATAATACAGGGGTGAACCAGAGTTGATGTGACTAGGCTAGATACTAACTTTGAACAAGACATTTAAACCAAATGAATAACAACAAGAGAAATGGTCAAATGAAAGGTCTGTACTAGATGATTTCTAAGCTCTTTTTCTAATTTTAACTTTTCTAAGTTCTAAAACCCTATGAGTTCACACAGAGTTCTTATCCACCCTTGTGAAAAATTGTGTCTTATTTGCTGGAAAACTCACAGAATCATATCTCTGTTCCTCATTCCCTGAGTAAATTCAGGGGCAACCCATCATGCAACAATAACCACAGCTCTTTATTCCATTTTTAAATGATTTATAGATATCAAACACTTAATTCTACCAATGCCTCATTATAATCAAGGAAAACTGTTATGGCAGTTTGCAAAAAAAGAAGGTTTTAATTTGCATGTAATATGCTTTTCAAAATTAATTTCAAAATGCATTCACTGTCTTGTTTTGAATTCTCAGTGTCATTTTCCCCCCTCTGGGTGTTCTGTATATAATGATTTGTCAGTCAATGGCATCATATAGGTACATCTCTGTCAAAATTTTAGAAGCACATTAGCAGTGGTAAAACAAAGCCCTCAGAGGTAGGCATATTTTACTGTAAGATAACATTCCTCTTTTAGGCATTGTTTGCCATGTGTCTTTGAACACCTACAAATTGTATTATCTCATTGTAGCAGAAGGCTTAGTGTTTTCTAATATAATTATGTGATGAAAGAAAGTATAGTTTAGAATGAACTATATTGTGCTGCTTGTGTTTTTAAATGACAGTTTAATAACAATAAAACAGGTAACTATGTATAAGTAACATACTGAGAGAATAATATAAAGCTACGTCTAACTTTTGGTGATGAGGACTTTCTTAAATAAGTCTCTGTAATGATTCAATGAAATAATCTTTTTGTTTGTTTGTGACTTACAGTGAATGCTATTATTTACTTATTTATTTATTAAGATATTTATTTATTTATTTAAAGAGAGATGAAGGGAGGGAGGGAGAGAGGGAGAGAAACATTAATGTGAGAAATAACTGGAGACCACACTGGCAGTCCAGGCTTGTGCCCTGACCAGAAATTAAACTTTTCACTTTGCAGGATAACATCCAACCAACTGAGCCACACCAGTCAAGGATATGATTTATTTATTTAAAAAATTATTTTTATTTTTCAATTCCAGTTGACATGAGTATTATATTAGTTTCAGGTGTGCACCCTAGTGATTAGGCATTACATAACTTACTAAGTGATCATCCCAATAAATCTCACACCTGTCTGACACCATACACAGTTATTAGAATGTTATTGACTATATCCCCTATGCTATACTTTGCATTTGCATGACTATTCTGTAACTATCCATTTGCACTTTCTAATCCCTTCATCTTTTTTACCCTCAAACCCCATTCCGCCTGGCAACTGTTTTTGCATCTAAGTCATTTTCTGTTTGTTTGTTTGTTTATTTTGTTTTTTCAGATTCAGTCATTGATAGGTATGTATTCATTGTCATTTTATTGTTCAATTTCTTTTTTTCTTCTCAAAGACCACCCTTTTAACATTTCATATAATAGTGGTTTGGTGGTGATGAACTCCTTTAGATTTTTCTTATCTGGGAAACTTTTTATCTGTCCTTCAATCCTAAATGATGGCTTTGCTGGGCCGAGTAATCTTAGTTGTAGGTTTTTTGTTTTCATCACTTTAAATATTTCTTGCTGATCCTTTCTGGCCTACAAAGTTTTTGTTGAGAAATCAGCTGACAGTCTGACAAGAGCTCCCTTGAAGGTAATTGACTGCTTCTTTCTTGCTGCTTTTAAGATTTTCTCTTTGTCTTTAAACTTTGGAGTTTTAATTACGATGTATCTTGGTGTGGTCCTCTTTGCATCCTTCTTGTTTGGGACTTTGTGCTTCCTGGACTTGTTTATTTCCTTCATCAGGTTGGGTATGTTTTCTGACATTTTTTCAAATTCGTTTTCAATTTCTTGCTCTCTCTCTTTTCCTTCCAGCACCCCCTTGAAGAAAATGTTGCTACACATGAAGTTGTCCCAGAGACTACTTACACTATTCTAATTTAAAATTTTTTTTTGCTATTCTGATTACATGTTTTGTTGCTTCCTTATATTTCAAATTGCTTATTAGATTCTTGGTTTCATCTACTGTACTCTTGATTCCCTGTAAATTATTCTTAACTTCAGTTAATGTATCCTTTATTTCTGACTAGTCCTTTTTAATGCTGTTGATGTTTTCACTAAGTTCATTCAGCATTCTTATAACCACTGTTTTGATCTCTGAATCTAGTAGATTGCTTATTTCCATTTTGTTTACTTCTTTTTCTGGTCTTTTGTTCTGTTCTATCATCTGGGACATTTTTTTCTCCTCATTTTTGCAACCTCTGTCTGTTTTTTATTATGTACTAGGTAGTGCCACTACATCTCTCGGACTTGGTAGAGTGTCCAGTGGCAAAGCCTCCTCGTTCACCTGAGCTGAGCTGAGTACTCCCACTGCATGGGCAGTGTTCACCACCCTGTTGTAGTTGAGCCTTGATTGCTGTTGGCACACCAGTGAGAGGGATTTACCTCCAGGCTGATCAGCTGCAAGGAAGGACTGGCTGTGACCACTAAACACCAACCTTTGACCACTGTGGAGGATCATCTGTGCAGGGCCCCACCCCAAAGAGCAGGACTTACTTCAGTGTGGTGATGGTGCCCTCTAAGTCCTCCCCTTGAGTGTGTTGCTTGTGGAGGTGGCTGGTGGTGATGCCTCAATGTGATCTGAAGCTCTCCACTGGGTGCTCTGGCTTTGCGACCTCCCAAGAAGTGCACACCAAGGTCACACCACTGCTTGTGTTCTACCTAGCATGAGCTACAAAAGTGATCTGCAGAGGGCTTCTACTTGTGCTGGGCTTAGAGGTATCAGGTGAGACCAAGCCGTGAACTAAAGTTGGCTGCTGCTAGTGCTGGAGCTGGGATCGCTTAGTAAGGGGTACAGGGCACACTAAGGCTAGATGTTGCTTGTTTGAGAGATTTTAGGGAAGTCTGAAGCATGAGCCAAGACAGGCCATTTGTATGGAAAAGCCACTGGAAGCTGCTTAAATGGGCTTGAAAATTGGGTTCTCAGGGGTCTTGGTGAGGACAGAGCTAACAGTGATATCCAGGCTGATTGTGACTCAGATATGGTGCCCACCTGTTAGCCGAAGGGCTCAGCAAAGGAAGGAACAATGGACCCTTCCACCACTTCTGTCTAGGAGAAAGCTGTCTCCACCTCCCCATCTCTCATTCTGATGCTAGATCATTCAGTTCTTCCCCATATTTCCCTGTTTTTTTTTTCAAGCTGTTGCCCAAGCACTAAAGCTCATAAGAAGTGAGTCTGGGGAAATATAGAATCTAAAGAACTTGAGACATATGGTCATAAACTAAAGGGGGGGTAATGGTGGGGATGGGGGGGCAGGGTGGAGGGGAATGAAGGGGGGAATAGAACAACTGTAACAGCATAATCAATAAAAAATAAATTTAAAAAAGTTTGAAAAATAAAAAAAAAAAGAAAAGAAGTGAGTCTGATGAAGTCTAGGTGGGCTCTTTTAAGAGTAACTGCCTGGGACTCCAGAAGCCCTTGGTCTCCCTCAGCCTCAATCCTTGCTGATTTTTATAGCCAGCAGTTTGGGGGACTTCACTTCCTGGCACTGGAACTCCAGGCTAGGGGGCTTGATTTGGGGCTGGGGTGTTTCACTCCATAAAGACGACCTCTGTAGTCAAGATATCCCTCCTGATTTTTATTGGCCACATGTGGGTGAGGGAGCAGCCTGGTCCACATCTCTCCCCTCCTACCAGTCTTGAAGTGCCTTCTTTTTTAATTCCCAGGTTGTTGGATTTCCAGTCAGCTAGATTTCAGGCAGTTCTGACTGATGATAGTTTAGTTGTAATTTTGATGTGGGAGGAGGCAAATACCTTTTACTGTATTTTGCAGTGTATAATGTGTACTTTTTTGCCCAAATTTTTTAGGGAAAAATAAGAATGCACATTTACATGAGTATAATGATTACATATAATGGGTATAATAATGGGTATTAAAATTCCATGTATAATGCACACAAAAACATGCACATTATATGTGGGAGCACATTATGGTACCTATGCTATCATCTTGACTGGAGGTCTCTAAATAGAGTGATCTTAAATCAGTTCACTGGAGTCAAACCTTTCCTTTGCAAAATGTAGTAAGTGTAAATAAGACATTATAGTATTTATTTCATTTCATTTTTAGCAGCCCATCATTATTTTCTTCCTTGGATTATAGCACTATTGTTTCCTTTTGAGAATTGCTTCTCGTTTACTATTTCCATCTTGTTTACTGTCAACCAGAGTGCCTTTCCCTCGCCTGGTTAAGGGGCGAATGCATGAACCAATTGGATGGTCTCTCCTAAGATTTGACTCTTGGAAGTAGTGATAAAAAGATAGAAAAAAATAGATCCTATTCATTGCCATGGAGGAGAACTGATACAATCCTGACTGGTTCTGGAGCTTGCTTCTTACTACAAATCCCTGGAGCTCTTTGCTTTTCAGTTTCTCCTGATAACAAGACATTGTGCCCCTTCTCAACTGTGTTTTCTTCCTGAAGGATTACACAGAATTCTTAACGTTTTTATCAGTAGATTGATATAAAATATGTACTCCTTTCCAAGGGGGTGTGTGTGTGTGTGTATGTTGCATGATTACATGTGTGCTGGTATGCAAATACCAAGATTCCACTGGCATCTTTAAGAGATTTTGATCTTTCCTAATTAAGGGAAATGACTGGACTCAAAGCAGAAAAGGGTATGCTCGGTCTCCTTAAGCACTCTCTACAGTTCATTGGTGAGTTTACAAGCCCTATTTTAGTCAAAATAAAAAAGCTCTTTTAAAGCTGGGAAACATTGCTAAACTCAGACTAATTTCATAACAAGTTTGTGCTTCATATTTGGAGAAAGAACTTAGCTAGTTTGGTTCTACTAACTATCATGAATTCCCTTTAAGGGAAAATTAAAAAGATTGTAGAAGCATAAAAGTAACATTTTAGAATGCCTACATTGACCATTTAAGAGGCTCAAGAGAATCTAGAAAAAGATACTACGGCCTAGATGTATGAGGCCTGGAAGAACTGAGGTTTTGGACTTAGTTTTGCCCATCCAACATTGGATGACCTTCCTTTATTAGATATTCATTTTACCTGTTATGTTAATAATTTTCCCAATAGTAAAGTGAAAGTAATTTCTTTAACTCACAAGATTGCATAAAGATGATATGAAATACCCTCCCCTTATGCTAAGTGAAACAAGTCAGACAAAGACAAATGTATGATCTCACTTATATGTGGAATTTAAAAACATTGAACTCATAGAAACAGAGAGTAGAATGGTGCTTGTCAGGGGCTGAGGAGTAGGGTAAATTGGGAAATGTGGATCAAAGGGTACAAACTTTCATGTATTAGATGAATAAATTCTGGAGCGCTAATGCACAGTGTGGTAACTGTAGGTATCAATACTTTATTATATACTTGAAAGTCACTGTGAGGGTAGAGCCTTAATGTTCTCAATGTAACAACAACAACAACAAGATGGTTATTATGGGATGAAGTATGCGTTGACTAACCTTATTGTGGCAAATATTTTCCTATATATATGTATCAAGTCATTAGAGTGTACACCTCAAACTTACACAGTGTTACATGTCAATTATATCTCAATAAAGCTGAAAAAACAATTGAGATGCCCTCCAAGTATTTTAATGGGAAATATACTTTCAAATTAGGAGGCCATAAAAATAAAAGAAAAAAATGACAAACAAAACAAATAGAAAATAACATAATCACCACATGGAAGAAATTATATGATTTTCACAAGGGACCCAAACTAAATAAAAACACTGAAAAGCAGATTTAAAACTGCTAATCACAACTGTACAAAATGTGAAGCTTAGTCAAAAGATTATTTATGAGGTAAACAACAAATTTTATTTTTAACAAGAAATGCCTTTTATAAGTGTGTAGTAACTTGGAATTACTCTCTATCAACTACCTATTTCTTTTTTTTAATTTTTAAAATATATTTTATTGATTATGCTATTACAGTTGCCCCTCCACCTTGCATACCCTCTCCCACCCACATTTTCCCACTTTAGTTCATGTCCATGTGTCATACTTTTAAGTTCTTGGCTTCTACATTTCCCATACTATTCTTACCCTCTCCCTGAGTATTATCTAGCTATCATCTATGCTACTTTTTCTCTGTGCCTTTTCCCCCTCTCTGCTCCTCCCACTTCCCTGTTGATAACCTTCCATGTGATCTCCATTTTTGTGGTTCTGTTCCTGTTCTAGTTGTTTGGTTAGTTTGTTTTTGTTTTTGTTTTTGTTTTAGGTGTGGTTGTTAATAATTGTGAGTTTGCTGTCATTTTACTGTACACATTTTTTTTATCTTCTTTTTCTTAGATAAGTCCCTTTAACATTTCATATAATAAAGGCTTGGTGATGATGAACTCCTTTAACTTGACCTGATCTGGGAAGCATTTGATCTGCCCTTTTTATTCTAAATAATAGCTTTGCTGGATAGAGCAATCTTGCAGGTAGGTCTTTGCCTTTCATGACCTGGAATACTTCTTTCCAGGCCCTTCTTGCCTGTAAGGTCTCTTTTGAGAAATAAGCAGACAGTATGATGGGAACTCCTTTGTAGGTAAATCTCTCATTTTGTCTTGCTGCTTTTAAGATTTTCTCCTTCTCTTTAATCATGGCTAATGTAATTATGGTGTGCCTTGGTGTGTTCCTCCTTGGGTCCAACTTCTTTGGTACTCTCTGAGCTCCCTGGACTTCCTGGAAGTCTATTTTCTTAGTCAGAATGGGGGAGTTCTCCTTTATTATTTGTTCAAATAAGTTTTCCAGTTGTTGCTTTTCCTCTTTTTCTTCTGATACCCCTATACTTTGGATTTTAGAATTTTTAAAGATGTTCTGTAGGTTCCTAAGCCTCTTCTCATTTTTTTTGAATTCGTGTTTCTTCATTCTTTTCTGATTGGATGTTTCTTTCTTTCTTTTGGTCCACTCCATTGGTTTCAGTCCCAGTTTCCTTCCCATCACTATTGGTTTCCTGTACATTTTCCTTTATTTTCTCAGTATAGCCTTCATTTTTTCATCTAATTTGTGACCAAATTCAACCAATTCTGTGAGAAACCTGATTACCAATGTTTCGAACTCTGTATCTGATAGGTTGGCTATTTCTTCATCACTTAGTTGAATTTTTCTATAGCTTTGATTTGCTGTTTCATTTGGGCCATTTTCTTTTGTCCTGGCATATGTGTACTATCAAGGGGTGGAGCCTTAGGTGTTCACCAGGTGGGGGCAACCCAGTTGCTGGGTTGCTGGGTTGTGACACTGTATGTGGGGCAGGGGTCCGAGAGGGAATAATGGCTGTTGCTCTGCTCTCTGCCAGCTTTCAGTCACTTCCCCCACTTCCTACAAGCAATTGGGCCCTTCTGATGCTGATTCCCATGTGCATGGGTTTGTGTGTATTCTAAGATCCTGTGAGTCTCTTCAACAAACTCTCCTGTGAGGCTGGGAGTTTCCCCCAGCACCTCAGCCCCCACAGTTGTTTCAACTGGGGTTTTGAGGCTTTATTTTCCCACACTGGAACCCTGGGTTGTGCAGTCTGTCCGGCTTCCCAGTTTTGCCTGGTTTATCTGTATGTGAATATGAGGACTGGACACACTGTGCTCCTCCACAATCTGCTGCCTCGCTGGGTTCACCAACTGCCACTTTGCATGCCTGGGGTCTGCCCATTGCCGCCTCGTTCATCTGGGGTCCACCAGCTGCCCTGTACAAAGCCCTCTCTGTCCCAGCTCCCCAAATCCACCCCTCTTACTGGTCTGGATGAATGTGTCTACTTTAATTCCTTGGTTGTCGGACTTCCATACAGTTCAATTTTCTGTCAGTACTGTTTGTTTTTTGTTTTTAAATTGTTGTTGTCCTTATTTTGGTTGTGCGAGGGGGTACAGTGTGTCTACCTGTGCCTCCATCTTGGCCAGAGGTACTGCTGTCAACCACCTACTATTTCTTAAGTCCTTTTTAGCTATATTTTTATGGTCTCATTTAATCTCCCATATTATATGAACTGGATATTACATTGATTTTAAGGAGAAGGAAACTGAGACTTGGAGAAGTTAAATTACTTGTTAAGGTTGAGAATCATAGTGCTGAGATTCCAATTTCTTGGGTGTGCCCCTCCACATAGAGTCTGAGCTTGACCGTGTGACTTGCTTTGGCTAATGGGATCTTAGCAAGAATGACATAAGCTGAGGGTTAATAAATGCTTGCATTTTAGAGTCTCATCTTGTTTGTAGTGCTTCTTCTTAGAACACTGAGATGATTCATGCTTGCATGTAGAGAGGCCATATGGAGGAGAATCAAGGTGCCCAGTCGAGCCTGTTTAGACATGTGGCCTCAGTTGAGCCACTCCAGCTGTCGTCTCCCAGACAGGTAAGCCACCTCACTTGAGAACCCAAACATCACATAGCCAAAACAAGTCATTCTCACTGTGAATTGGTGAAATGCCTGACCTACAGGGTCATAGTATATAAAACAATTGTCATTTCATACCGCCTAATTTTGTGCTGATTTGTTATGCAACAATAGATAATTGAGATTTAATTTAAGCTCAGTCTAAAGCATGAATACTCTATCCTATAATATGCTGTCTCAAATTATTGAACATTTCCATATCTCCTCAAATAAAATCTATTATTGTTCTTCAAAGGCATGAAACAAACTTTTATTACAAAGCAAAAGAACACCAAAATTCATTTCCCTTCACACAAATATATAGTTGTTAATATTTTAATAAGATAAATTATATATTTTTTGTAAATATTAAGTATATTTGTCATAAATAATTAAAATACTATTAAAAGCTTTAAAAAATAAAGTCCAATCATACTTCTTTAAATATTAGAGATAAATGGAAGAAAAAGTACTTTTAATATGATTACATTATAGATTTTTTGTAATTTTTAAATTAAAGTTGTCATACATACAATATTATATTAATTTAGTGTGTATAACCCAGTGATTAGATATTTATATAATTTAAGAAGTGATTGACCTGAAAAATCTAGTACCCACCTGACACCATACATGGTTATTACAATATTATTGACTATATTCACTATGCTATAGTTTACATCCCTGTGACTATTCTGAAACTACCGATTTGTATTTATTAATTCCTTACCTTTTCATCCATCCCCCACAATTTTCTCCTATCTGGCAATAATCAAAATGTTCCCTGTATCTCTGAGTCTGTTTCTGTTCTGCTTTTTCATTTATTTTGATTTTCAGATTCAACATATAAATAGTATCATATGGAATTTATATTCCTCTGTCTGATTTATTTCTCTCAGCACGATACTCTCTAGGTCCATCCATATTGTTGCAGATGGCAAAATTTCATTCAATTTTATGACTGATTCATATTTCATCATATATATGCACAACTTCTTTATCCAATCATCTATTTATGGGCACTTAGGTCGCTTCCATATCTTGGCTATTGTAAAGGATGCTGCAATGAACATACGGAGGTATTTGTCTTTTCTCTTTAGTGTTTTGAGTTTCTTCGGTTAAATACCTAGAAGTGGAATTGCTGGGTCCTTGCATTTTACTAAAGTTAAACAAACAAATCAACCAACTAACCAACTAACTGACCAAAAAGGAACCCCAAACAAGCAAACTTGTATTTGAGAAAAAGAAGGAAAGAAAAACAGACAGAAAGCACAAACAACCCAATACTGAAACTGTGATGACATTGTGAAATTTAAATAAAAATGGCTTTCTTCTACATAAAATATATTTACTAAAAGACTTTTCTAAGCTTAAGAAATAAATTTCAAGGAAAACCTTGAAAAAATTAAAAATTTTTTAAGGTCTCAATTTTACCTACTGTATATGATGAGGACATTAACAGTCACATGTTTTCTCTCATCTCTATTCATCCTTCAGATTTTTAAAAATTATTTTAACCTATAAAAATATTATAATGTACTATAATGATGATTTTCTTTTTCTCCAAGCATTTTAGAACCAAACTCCTTTGTAAAGGAATCTGAAGACAGCATGAATTTTCCCCCATGATACTGATTGGTTTTCTGCCTTATGCTTGAATATTTTTTTATTCTTGATAATAGCATAGCTAGCATAATGAGAAAAGCTTAACTAAACTATTACACTTACATTGACTGTTCTGCATCAACCTCGCTTCTAACACAGCATATTCCTTCTTTAGTTGACAACATTTATTTGCTTCATTTCAGAAAAAAATTCTTCTTTTATATTTTTAAATGTTTTACTGCTTTATTTGTTTTTTAACCCAATATTTTTATGTTAGATTATTTTTATCTGTCTTTCCTATCTATAGCTTCTCTCTAATCCTTCTTCTCCTTCTGCATTTATTATTATTTCCAGCCTTTCTCTATGACAGCAATACTATATTTAGCAGAGCTTTTAAAATTTTTTTCTTTGCTTTTTCAAATTTATTTATTTCAATTGAACCAAGATCAGTGTCTGTTTTTCAAGATACTGGCAGGAAACAAGATTCATCCCAGATGCTTAAAAGGTTGAGAAAAAAGCATACATAGAACAGTAAGATCTCAAACACTAAGAACAGCTCTAAGCTACTACCACACCAGGACTACAGAGGCAAGTGGTGGAAATAGTGTTTCTGAAGTCCACTGACAGTAGACACCGGAACAGGGGTTTCTCCAATATAAACTGGAATTGTGGAGGGTCACTTCTACTGCCAGAGAGATGCTTGGAAGCAGGTGGAGAGAGGGGAAAAATACCTAGGCTTCTCCCTCCTCCCACCTCACATTCCCTGTCCACTGGGAAGCCCCATCCATGGCGGCAAGGCTGATCAGTCTCTAGGGTCTGCTCCTCCTGGGCCAGAGTCAGGCAGAGCATGGGGGTGTTGGCAATTGGGAGTGGGGTTTTGGCCAATGAGAATAACCAGTGCATACTTGTCAGTATAGGTTGCTGTTTTAAAGGATCACAAAGATTTTAACTCTTCAATAAGTCTCAGTTATTTACTTCTTTACACTTATGTGTGGGCATGTGTACATTTGCCAAGTTTCCACCAGTGTCTTCATGAAGCCTTTATCTTTCCAAAATTGTGGGAAGGTTATAATCTTCAAATCAGGAAACAGGTGGTATCCTAGGGAATCTCCTCAAACAATGAGTCTACTTCATTTCCTGAGTTCATTAATTCTATTTTATTTAAAGGAAGAGAGAAGAGCCAAAGAATTTTGCAGCCAGAGAAAAATGTTATCCATCCTAAATTATTTTTCTCAGATTGGCAAATTCCCTTTTCATCTCATACTATTGTTTTATTGATTCAGTTTTGAGTCATTTAAAAAATTGAATTTATACTCTTATTTAAAACATCATATTTAACACAACGGCTTGAAGCAATTGTGAGATATTTCCTTCTCAGTTTAAGCCATATTTGCTTCTAAGTTGGGTTATTTTACTTTGCATTAAATATTTGTTTGTGCCATGCTATTATTTTCATATTGATTATGCTTCAGTAATACTCTATTAATATAATGTTGATGCCTTCTTCCTACCATATGAGGAAGGTCTGTATCTCTCACACCTGTAGGTGGGGGCTGAGTATTTTATGTTAGATCCACTTTTCTATAGCCTGGGGAATGGAACAAGCAAGGGGCCAACTCTACTGATGGGAACATGTACAATCTTCATCTTCATTAGAGTGTCTTGACTCTGTGCTTTTCATGGTGATTTCTCAAAGCATGGCTACAGTTTACTGTGTTCCAATCTAAAAGAGACAGCCTTCCAACCACATGTTTGGCAACCACTGTTAAATAATGTTGGAGTAAAGCACAGGTCTAACACTGAGGAATTAAATAAGTTGACATCCCATGCAAAGTCAAAAGACATCATCTAGATAGGCAGCCTAGAATTTTCTTCCGAGACAAAGATAAATCTTACTTGACTCTCTTTGAATCTATTATCTATAACTAGCAGTTATGCCAACCAAAAAGTTGGAGATGCTCACAAACACCATCCTAGAAACAAAAACCTAAATAAAGGAGTTAGGTGGAGATTTTTCTGAGCACTACAGTGAAAAATGAGTCAGTGAAGGGAGCTGAAAAATAGCTGGCTTAATTCTGTTTATATTCCCATGAATCCCAGAAAGAAGTATTAAGCCACACAGTTTCTTGGTCATTGTAATTTGATCATGTTTTGGTTCTCTTTAATAAAAATATCTTTAGAAAATATTAAGAGAGTTCTGTGTAAAGTGGGTATACACTTTTTTACATGCTTAGCATCTCTATGGTATTTTCGGTATAGTTTTAAGGAAAGAGACTATGGAGGTGGAATGGGGGAGAAGATGAGAATTATTAACTATAAAAATGATGTAATCCCAGAGCTCCTGGTGGTTATCTTTGCTACTTTGTTGGAAAAATATGCCCAGAGCAAAACAGAGGTAGAGTAAGTCAAACCCTTGAGGAGATAATTTGAGCAATATGATTTAGCCATATCTGACATTCATTGTGTGAACTTCCCAGTTAGAAATCTAGACAAGTCTTTGTTTGTTTCAGTTATTCCTGATAGGATTTCTGTTACTGAGTTTCCTGATTAACATATTATGCTACCTAGAGATCAGTGGGGAGGGAACTAGCTGGAATTTGGAAATAACTAGGCCTGTACTTTGAAAAAGAGGACCCTACTGGGGAAATGAATGTACTCAAAAAAGAATGGGAGCACTTAGCAGCTGTATAGAGGGACACACACACACACACACACACACACACAACACAACACAACAAAACAAACAATAACAACAAAAAGGTGATGAACTTAAGTCTCTAGGTGACCCTGCTTGGAGGTTGGGTAATTTGATGAAGACATTTATCATCCCAATTGATTTGTTTGATTTACCTAGATATATGAGTATTCCTTGCTTTGTTTCTTCCCAACTACTGTAAGTTGCTCATCAGTTAGAGGAAAATGTCAAGAGATTTCCTGCCAGAGAAAGCGACTAGTAGGAAGTGAGGAGACGGGTGTTATTATTACTTCTGTTTTGGTTTATGATTTTGATGTCCCCAGCAGACTGAAAGTTCCTTGAGAACATGAATTGTTTCATGTCTTTCTTGCTCATCTCAGTACAGTGGGTCCTGAAATAACGTCTTTTGTTCAATGGCATTTCATTATAATGTTAATGAGATTCTGTAGGAACTTAACTCTTGCTTTTACCAGTTAGCCTATGGTAAAATTGATTTTTGCTAAAAGTTACAGAGCTTATTGATGATGTTAAATCAATAACATTGGGTGTTACTGTACACCCAATGCTTGGTAGAGTGCAAGATGAACGTGGAACTTCCTACATGTTTGTAGCAGGAACCAGTAACTATCTTAAGCTCAAAATCAGTTGACTTAGAGCTGACAAAAATTTCTTGCTCAGAGGAGTAGCACAACAAGGTAGGAGACCAAATGTCAATATATAGCCTAGAATTATCATTAGAGACTTGGCCTACTCTGACATTGCTAAAGAAATTGTCTCTAGAGAGAGAAAAAATTGCAGTAGTGTAGTGTGTATCTGTCTTGTATCAAAATACATTATTGTGCTGATTTCGTGAGTAACAAATGGTCTATCTGATACCCACAGTTTTTAATTTTCAAGCTATCACTTTGTGACTAACAACGTTTTTGCCTTTTAAACTTCTAAATAATGTGAACTTATAAATAATTTTCTAACAATATTTTTGCCTTTTAAACTTCTAAATAATTTTCATTCCATGAAAATGTAAACTTTGGACACCTGAAGAGAAGCAACATTACTTTATACTTTTTCTTAAATAAAAAGTTGTAAAGCATATTTAAAAACAATTGTGATAAAGATCCTGAACGCAGTTCAAGATTTGCTTATCTGATTGCTTGGGTTTAGGAACAGCTGGCCAGCTGTTCAAAATTAGGCAATGATTGGAAAAACATGACATCATCAGTTGAGATTGCTTTAAACAAAATTATAAAGCAGAAGAATTTATAGATCGGGATGGTGGGGGGGCATTGAAAAAGATCAAGAAAAAAATACAAATTGGTAATTACAAAATAGTCATGGGGATGTAAAGTACAACATAAGGAAAATAGTCAATAATATTGAAATAACTATAGATGGTGTCAGGTGAGTAATAGACTTCTCAGGAGAATCCCTCTGTAAATTATATAAGTGTCTAACCACTATGATGCACACTTGAAACTAATACAAAATAATACTGAATGTCAACCTAAACTGAACAATTTAAGAAAAGGAAAAGAAACAAAGTAGGAAAATTTGATCTTCAGAAAATGTCACTTTCTAGTTTCTAACCTGATCTCATTTTCAGTGCTCTCTTCTTTCCTCCAGCTGACCCTGTCTAAGGGGATAATCAAAATACTAATCTGGTCACATCCCCTTGATTGAAGCTGGACTGAAAGTTGTGGGTTATTGTCAAGCTGATTGAAAGTGGCCTTTGTCTCCTTGTAGCTGTTAAAATGACAGACCGAATATAGAGTCACTTGTAAGT
This sequence comes from Artibeus jamaicensis, assembly GCF_021234435.1. Taxonomy (NCBI): domain Eukaryota; kingdom Metazoa; phylum Chordata; class Mammalia; order Chiroptera; family Phyllostomidae; genus Artibeus; species Artibeus jamaicensis. The sequence goes on along the minus strand of NW_026521249.1, from coordinate 6,125,332 downwards.
CCCACCAAGACTTAATAGTTAACTTAATTCTAGTTCCGGTCTCTTTCAGAAGTGAAATTTTAAACCAATCAGCCTGGAATTTCTTAATCATCATTAGTAAGGTAATCTGCTTGATAAAACTCCCTGCCCTCCCCTAAAGGAAAGTGACCTTGCCTGAAATAATCCACTCCTTCAACCTCCTTGTCCCACCTTCCTCTTGCCTACAAAACCCTCCCATTTTGTACAGCTCCTCAGAAATTCCTTTTATTTGCTAGATGGAATGCTGCTTGATTCATGAATTATTCAATGAAGCCAATTAAACCTTCAAATTTACTTGGTTGAATTGTTATTCTTTAATATAGGATAAAATCCTCCAACTTCCTTAGGATACACAAATTTTGTGTTTGTGATTTGTGACCTTTTTCAGCTCAGGAATTTGCCAATGTATTTCTTTCTTGACTGATGCATTGTTGTGTTATTGTCCCACACTTTGTCAAGGAGGTCTTCTAAATAGCACACTACTTCCTCACCCAAGTTAGGGACAAATTCATAAATAAGACCAAAGTATAAGGCATATGGGGACTGAAATGTGATCTTCATTACCAATAAAGCTGATACTGGAAAAATTTCCTGTTAGTGGACAAGTGGGCTTCATAATGGCAATTTCCAGACAGTCATACACCAAGTCAGATAGTCATACACCAAGTCAGTGCTGAACTAGGGCAGGCCTTTCCACACTTGATCTCCATGTGCCCTGTAAGGTATTCTCCTCCATGCAGCCTATATTCCAGGCAGAAAGGGAAAAGAAGGGGCAGGCCTACTTAAGCTCAGCATCTCTTTGCAAAATTTCCAGTCACATTAACTCACTCTTCCTCAGAGGACTGAATGAGCTGGGCGTGAGATGGAATGAGGAAGGCCAGGATTCTTATACATATGGAGGACCCTCCAAGTGGTATAAACCACACAGAGGTGAAGAGGCATCACTCCAGTAAGAGGGACCAACTTTCCAACTTCACTTTTCTTATTGCCGAAGCACAGAGTTCTTCCAGTGAGGATTTATGAATGGTAGAGTATTACCTTTATGTCTAAAAACATCTTTATTTTTCTCTCACTTTTGAAAGTAGTTTGGCGGTTTTCAGAAGTTCCACAGATCTTCCTTAGTAAATGTATTGTGGGAAAGGGAAGGAAAAGTGCTAACCCAGGTTCTGCCTTCCAGCTACAGCCATTCTGTCTTTATTTTCTACATATTGAGCTTCCAAATATTATTTTGTATAAAGATCTTATCAAAAGATAAAGTTTAAAAATATTATTGTAGACTAACTTTTCTTAATAATAGAAAACGCTTAAATAGCACTTATAAGCCAGATACAATATTAAGTGATGCTTGTGTGTATGTATAAAAACATGAATTTAATTCTCAAAACCACCTTGTGAAATAGTTTAATGATATCCCCTTTTATAGATGAGATTAAAACACAGATAAGGTAAATACCTTTCCTGAAGTCATGCAGCTCGTTAAGAAGTAACCTTGGTATCCTGTATTCTGAGAGCGTATTATAAACCACTGCACCATTGTGAGGTCTAGAAAGTTAGAATGAATACCATGTTTAAATAATGGAAGGGGAGGAAAAAGAATCTAAATTCCCTTACTTTTTAAAAAGTTTTTTCTTACTATAGCACATTTTTTTTTTCAGGGGGTCCTCATACTCTGTTCACAGGTAATGTTGACCCTGACCAACATTGTTTTCACTACTGATAATTTACTGGAGATGACTCTAGACTCGGATATTCAACATCCTGCTTGATTTCACCAGTTGGATGACTCAGAAGCCACTCAAGCTTATGAAGTCCCCAACAGAACTTGTGATTCCACATCCTACAAACCTGTTCACCTTCCTCCTTTCTGCTTAGTAAATAGCATCATCCTTTTGTCAGTTGCTCAAGCCAGAAACTTGTTTATCATCTTTAATTCCCTCCTGTCCTCACCTCCCACATGCAACTCACCTTTTTGATACCAACTCCACGATACAGCTGGAGTCTAGATAATTCTCTCCAGCAGCACTGCACCACCCTAAGAAAAACAACACAGTTGTTATTACCACCCATCTCCCTTCTTTATCTCCATAGAGTGAGCTCCCTCTATATACCATCAGCTTTTCCAAAGGCTAACACTTACTGTACACAGTAAAAACACTCTACCCAACTGCTTTTCTTGTTTTATAACATTATTTTCTGGAAAATAAATAGAGTTACAGACATTTCCAAATTTATTCCAAGAAATCACATTCCTACAAAAATTTGTTTCAAAATACATTAAGAAATTGTAAATATACACATACAACTGTCTTATCCCTAGTTTGTTTTATGTTTGATCTAATGTCTAATTCATATGGCTGTGAAGTTGTTTGAAGTGAGACATTCAGGCATATTTACATAATTTGTCACAAAACTCTTTTGCTATCTTTTTTCGTATTTAACTTTTCAAGAACTGACATCAAAATATATACTTAGGAAAGTTTAATTTCAAAGTACTTAAGCTGTTCTGAACTTGTTTCATTTAGACTATTTTAATCTTCTTGTTATTATATTGGCAGGCTACAATTAATGGCCTATTTGAAATTCCATTAAATCTTCTATTATCAGAGGTTCATAACTGCAGCACAAAAATTTTTCTCCAGGCTGAAACTTGTTATACAAGGTCTCAGCCTAGAACCAATTAAAAAAATTAGTAATTAAACAGTTTGTCTTTGAATGCAGACTTGTCATTTTCATTAATTTTTTACTGAGCTGTTTAACCAGGTTTATACTCCCATATGCTAATACTTTAAAAATGTTTTTGATATGTTCATATGAGTAGTGATGATAAATAAAAGAAAGAATACTTTCTCAGCTTATACTGAAGGATGGAATGGCTGCCCTGTGCATTGTCCTCCAGCCCAGTATCCTTCTGGCTCACCGTTGCCATCACGTAAATCTCCATTCCTCTTCCAAAGTTCACAGGATCTGTTGCCTATCTGAGCAGAGAGTGGAATTCTAACCATATTTTCAAGAATCTTTCCTTTTATCAGCCCCCACATTTACTTTCTGTTAAAAGGGCACCAGGTACCACTAGTTCTTGAGCTTCCTCAGGGTTCTGCAATGAAAATCAAGTTTCTTCTTGGTCAATCAGATGGAATAATGATAAAGAGCACAGTCACTTGAGTTCATGTGATAATTATGCCTACTTCAAAGAATTTTGATGAGATTGCCTTTAGTCCTTCAATATTTATTGAATGTCTGATAAATACCAGGCACTGTTCCAGTTGTTGGGGATACAGAACTGAACAAAATAGAGATAATAAATGCTAATGATTTTTCATAATGCCTGAGACATAAAAAACACTTGATAAATGTAGGTTTGTCTCATTATGAGTTTTATCATTATTATCATTATTATTCTCATCAGCATCAAATTTAACTAAAGAATATCTGGAGAGGTCCAGCATCATGCAATATTTGGAAATCTGGGATATAATAAATGCTTGAATGAACAGTGAAAATGTAAAGAGAAAAGGGAGCAGAATTTATCCGTTGTTCAAAGACCATACCTAGAAAAAAAGGTAATGGGAGGGATATTATGGTACTATAAAAATAAAATCTCACAAATTGAATGAGATGGCCATGAGAAGATGGTTAGCTTTCATAGGTGCTGGTCAGGCAGCACCATCAGGAATGTTGTATCGAGTGTTTCTGTTGGGAGTGACATGTTGGGCTTCAGAGTTTCTAGGTCACTATGGATATAAATTGGAGGAAATCTATAAAATTTCTAGAAATATAAATTGTTTGTTCTGCTTAAAATTTTGACTGGTTTGTTCTCAGGTGAGTCACTTAACTTCTTTGGGTGTCAGTTTGAGGTTCTCATGTGTAAAAAGATGAGGCCACTCTCAGTGATCTCTAATGGATTTTTAGCTCTAAAATACTGAGATTAATTACTGAAAGCCACCTAAAAAATTTTGCCAATTGTTTTCAGTGTATGCTTTTCTTCGGAGCTAGGAATGTGGAGATTTCTGGTCTGTGTATAATATATAATTCTTACATTTCTTCCCATTTGATTTTAAAGGTTAAAAAGTACATGAATTATATTTGGAAGAAATTTTGAGTTTTGCTAACAAGCAGGTTCAGCAAATAAAAACTATATTTAAGAGAAAATAATGTGCAGTATAGGTAAAATCAAATATTTACTCTTGGTTCTGAAACTCAAGTTATTAGAAGTGAACAAAATTGCAAATAATTATTGCTTTGAGAATAAATAGCTCCTGCTTGACAATCTGAAGATGTTAATTCTGATCTGCACAGAGGGCTAATTTCATGATTCTTCAGGGATTTATTGAGAGAAAGACAACCCTTTTTGCAATATGCAATTCTTTCTTTTAAAATATCTTTTTTCTTTTTAAAAATTATATATTATTGATGGTGGTATTACAGCTGTCTCAATCTTTTCCACTTTTCCCATCTCCACCCAGCAACCCCCAGTCCCTCAGGCAATCTCCACACCATTGCTCATGTCTATGGGTCATGTTTATACATTCTTCAGCTACTCCATTTCCTATACTGTACTTTACATCCCCATGGCTATTCCGTAACTAGTTGTTTATACTTCTTAGAATCTTCATTTCTTCACCCATTCCCCCACACTGCCTCCCATCAGGCAACCATCAGAAAACTCACTGTATTCATAATTTTGTCTCTGTTCTTCTTGTTTGTTAGATTTTTTTAGATTAAATTATTGATAGATATGTAGTTATTGCCAATGTATATAGTTTTGTAGTTATTTTATTTATACATTGTATGTAGTTATTTTATTGTACATAGTTTTGATCTTCCTTTTCTTAAAATGTCTCTTTAAAATTTCATATAATAATGTTTTTGTGATGATGAGGTCCTTTAGTTTTTTTCTTGTCTAGGAAGCTCTTTATCAGCTGTTCAAATTTAAATGATAGCTTTGTTGGGTAGAGCAATGATGGATATAGGTCCCTGCTTTTCATGACTTTGAATATTTCTTGCCAATCCCTTCTGGCCTACAAAGTTTCTTTTGAGAAATCAGCTGATAGTCTATGGGAACTCCCCTGTAGGTAACTAATTGCCTTTTGTTTGCTGCTTTTTAAAGATTCTCTCTTTGTCTGTAACCTTTGGCATTTTAATTATGATGTTTCTGGGAGTGGGCCTCTTAGCATCCATCTTGTGTGTGAGTCTCTGTGCTTCCTAGAGTTGCATGTCTATTTCCTTTACCAAAATTAGGTAAGTTTTCTTCCATTATTTTTTTCAAATAGATTCCCAATCTCTTGCTCTTTCTTTTCTCCTTTTGGCACCTCTATGATGTGAATAATGGACCTCTTGAAGTTGCCCTAGAGGCTGTTCACACTTTCCTCATATTTTTGGATTCTTTCTTCTTTTTGTTATTCTGTTTGGTTGTTTTTTGCTTCCTTATATTGCAAATTATTGGTTTGATTCTCAGCTTTATCTACTATAATACTGTTTTCCTGTAAATTGTTATTTATTTTAGTGTATCCTTTGTTTATGACTGGATCTTTTCATGTTTTTGAGGTTCTCACTAAATTCCTTGAGCATCTTTATAACTAGTGTTTTGAACTCCATATCTGATACATTGCTTTTTCCATTTTGTTTATCTCTTTTCTGAAGTTTTGATCTGTTTTTTTTTTTTTTTTTTCATTTGGGCTATGTTTCTTTGTCTCCCATTTTGGCACCCTACCTGTGTTTGTTTCTTTGTATTAGGTAGAGCAGCAATAGCTTCCTGTCTTGGTAATGTGGTCTAATGTAGTAGGTGTCCTGTAGGGTCTAGTGACACAGCCTCCCCTATTACCCAAGCTGGATACTTGGAGTACACGCTTTGTATAGGCTGAGTATACAAAGTATACTTGCAGTTGAGCCTTGATTGGTGTTGGTAGGTCAATGGGAGGGATTTACCTAGGCAAGTCAGCTAGAAGAACTGGCTGTACCCACTCACCACAAACATCTGTCCTCAGTGGAGGATCAGCTTACAGGGCAAGGGTGGTGGTACTCCAACATGGTTTATAGCAGTCCACTGGGTTCACAGGCTCTGGAGTTTCCTGAATGTTGCAAGCCAATGTCAGCTCCCACCTTTGTTATGCCAGAGGCCACCCTCTGTGAGCAAAAAGCAATCTGAGTTAGTTGCACTTGTGCAGGCAGGGCTTGGAAATTCCCAAGTGAAGCCAAGTTGTGAATCTAGGCTGGTTGCTGCTAGTGACAAATTGTAGCCACTTAGCAAGAGATATGGGGTTGAGTAATCATTGAGGCTGATTCTTGCTTGTTTGAGAGGATTTTATGAAGTTGTGAAGCTTGAGCCAAGACCAACCATTCATATGGAAAAGCAGCATGGGTGGGCCTGTATGGTGCAGAACCTCTGGGGCATCTCCAGGGAGAGGCAAACAGTGTTGGCCAGGTTTTTGGAGCTTCGGATACATCACCAGCCTGCCAACTCTGTGGTTCTGTGGTTCTGTGGTTCTGTGGTTCTGTGGTTCTGTGGCTCTGTGGGGAGAAGGCTCAGAAAAGGAGCAATGGATTCTGTCTGCCTTTCTGTCCCACAGCTCTTGCCTTGATGCCAGACACTTCAGTTCCTCCCCATATGCCACTGGTGCCTTTTGAGCTCCTGCCCTGGTGCTGGAGATCAGAGGGAGTACATCTGTGTAAGTCTGTGTGTGGGTTCTTTAAGGGTAACTGCTTGGAACTACAGTAGTTTCTTCCACTGACTCAATCTCTGCTGGTTTTTTGTAGCCAGAACTTATGGAGACTTATATTCCAGGTTCTGGTACCCTGGGCCGAGGGTGCTGATGTGGGGCTGGGACTCCTTACTCCCAAGATAACCCTCCCCAATTTTTATCCACCACACGTGGGTGCGGGATCTGTATGTTCCATGTCTCTACCCCTCCTACTTATCTAGATGGATGTGGTTTCTTTAATTAATTCTGTAGTTGTCAAAGCCCTATTCAACTTCATTCCTGAATAGTCCTGAGTTATGGTCGTTCTATATCTTAATAGTAATATGATTGTGTGAGGAGGTTAGCCGTGTTTACCTATGCCACCCTCTTGACCGGAAGCACCAAAGTATCTTTTTCTATTTTTATTCAGTGCTCCATCTTCCTTTCTCCCTCGTCTCATATTTTCCTGTGCCAATTCTTTTTGCTCTTCCTAATTCAACAATTATTTGAGTGTATATTATGTGCTCAGCATATGTGAGGAAGAGTAGAGCAAGGGAATATAAAGGAGTATAAAACTTGGTGTCTGATTTTGAGGGATTTGTAGATTATTTAAAGACAGAAGGATAAGGATGAGAACTAAGTTCTCACAGTGAACTTGGCATTGTATTAAAATGCTGTAAAGACAAAGACTCATGCCTTCAAATAGTTTACAATCTAGTATTTGGCAGATATTACTCTTTTTCTATTGTTTCCTTTTTAATTATTAAATTTAAATTAATAAGTTTAAATTATTAAATTTGGGGTGACATTGTTTAATAAGATCATATTGGCTTCAAGTATACATTTCTATGATACATGATCTGTATGTTGCATTCCAAGACCACCAACCACAGTCAAATCACCTTCCATCACTATGTATTTGGAATATTACTCTTCAAATCCTCTCAGCAACTGGTGAGATACTTAGCATATCCTCATTTTGCAAGTTAGAAGTTACAAAAACTTGTCCATGTATGTCTGAATCTAAAGACATCTTTCTTTTCCTATGTTGTGCTACCTTACAGGAACAATAGGGTATAATCAGATCAAGTGCATTGTTGGGCAGAGTAGGCTATACTTATAATAGGCTATTGAAAAAGAAAAAATATTACAGGTTATTAGAAACAATGGGTGAGGACTTTACAGAGAGGTAGGGACTTGAGTCATTTTCTCCCTCCATTCTTTAATGAAATATTTATTAAGCACTCTATGACAAGCCCAGTGCTATTCCTGGCTTAGCTGCTAGTGACAGACAAATTGTAAAAGTACTGATGCCTTCAGAGATAATTATTGCCCAAATTTTATAAAGTATGTTATATAGTTGACTATAACCATTTATCATATTTTTATTTTCCCAAGTTCCATTTACATAAATTAATTTCAATTTCTTAAATTAAGATGGGCCCCTAAGATTTAAAAAAAAGTCAACCAAGATTTCTGCTTTATTTTTGTTTTTTTTTCTGTAAAGGCATATCTAGCACTATTATTTCCCAAATTAACTTAGCAAAGTGATTACCTAGAGCACTTTTTTACAACTAGGATTTCCAGAAGAAAAAATAAGAAAATCTAGATTTTTAACATTGTCACAAGGCTATTTTTATCATCAACAAGTTTGAGAACTACTAATTTAGCTCAAAGCCATTTCAAATTTAGCCTTGGATTTCATGATAATCGGCTGAGACTTGCCCAGTCTATGCCAGTGTGACACACTGCTGCAAGGATCAGTTAGATCACTGGGCTTACAACTGGCCTTAAATTTTGATGGGAAAACATCATTCTGAACCATATTTAGGTAAACAAAATTTAGCATAATTATTTTTGACATATTAATGAAAAGAGAAACAACTGAATTTAAATTAGCACCATTTCAAAATTTCTAAAAATAAGCTTTTGAGAGAAGAGAATCTGTGAGTACAGGTAAAAAGACACTGACAGTATTATTCATTTTAGTTTTATGCATGAGTGTTTGAAACAATTCTAGCGTGTCAGAAATAACACAATCTTGTTTTTAGGAAAAGATTATTGTTTTCAGTTTTAACAGAGTTTTAGGCTGGATAGCATAGAAGTGATCAAGAATTTTAGTGAAAATGTTTTGAAACCAGAGGTTGCTAAAGAATAAGATCTGTTTTCCATGTAAAATGCCTGATAGATATTTCTTAATGGTGATTATGATAAGCTTTCTTAAACCCATTTTTTTTTTTTTGATTAAGCAACTAAAGGCTAGCTTGTGGTACAGGGAAAAAAATGCTTTAACATTTCAGTCCTTAGTGGTAAGGATTAATGTGATCTATCCTGGACATTACATCAGTATGCTTAGGTTTGGGTTGGTCCTGGGAATAACTTGCTATGTCATTTTGAGAAAGTTACATAACTGCTCTGCTTTTTGTTTTCAAACTCTGTCAAAGAAGCTTCGCTAACAATACATATTGTATGTATCTTATAGATTACTGTCATGGTTAAATGAGATAATAGGTATAAATACAGAGTTATTAAACTCCATCGATAATTAAAAATTCTCTACATTTTGTTTCAAAATGGTCTAAAAATCTTGATTCTGCAATGTTTAAAAGAATATTTGGTCAGGAAACCTAACTCAGGCAAATCCAAGTTCCTGAGTAAATTCCTGAGATCCCAGTGCCCAGATGCTCTGAGGTGACAGATTTATAAGTCCACTTCATCACCAGAAATTGTTTCAGCATCAAAGAATACAAAATAGTGGTATGGGAGCCACTCTTGTGAACCTCCCCGTCCCTGCTCCACTTGTTCAGCAGCTCAGTACAGACAGTCCTATCTACTGCTGACTGTTTGTACCCTTTTCATGAGCCTGTAACTCAGCAGCTAGTGTTCCTTCCTAATTTAAATGCTGTTGCTCACTTGGAATGCCAAGCGGGAAAATGCTGGCAATGCAAAGGTTAATAGGAGCGCTGACACAACCTTAATTACAGTAGAGCAAACCTATCTCTATAATTGCAGCTAGCACTTATCTCAGTTTCTCATACTCGCTGAGCCCATTGAGACCTGCCTCAAGCTGAAGATGAAAAAGAGGGCCTCTGGAGTCGCTTGAATGAGCAGGGCCTGATGTAGCTATCAGGTTTTTGCAGATAGAGTGCCTGCCGCTGTTGGATAGTTGTCATAATCAGTGTTCAGGCAAAACACCTGGACTTCTGCAAGGACCACCACTCCTGGCCAGTCCTCAGCTTTATACTTGTGTCTCATCATTCCACTAACTGGGAGGGACAGATGAAACAGAAAGAAATAAAGGTGCCAGTCTGAACTGGTTGTCCAACGCTTGACTGAACATTTCCCATTAGGTCATTGTTTACCCTCATTTGAATATACGTTTATTTTTATTCTCAGGATGACATTGGAAACATGCCCGGCTCATCCACGGTGACTGAGTGTAGCATTTAAAGCCCACACATGCCGTTGCTTGTTCAGTGTAATTGGCCATGCTAAATAGTGATGGCTTTGTGAGGGTGGAGATGCTACTTTTGCAACTTTGGGGTTTCAAGTCAGCTACTTTAATGAGGATCCAAACTTCTTACTGTCAAAAGAAACTCTAATGGGATTGACCATCACCATTGTTTACCTCATCATTAGCATTGAATATTTACCTAGATTCTGTAACTTTATGGTGCCAACTAGACCAAGTTATTGGTTAATATGTATAAATTGAAAGGTTGATAATGGGTTTCTTAATTTTAATTTTCCTAGCTATTGTGTGATTCTGCTTAAAGATTATTCTGCTTAACGAATCTTTAATTCTGCTTAAAGAGTTCATGGAGGTACATGTATGTGAAATTCCTATCAATCTATCTATCTTCCATCATCTAGCCTAAAGGATACTTTATCCATATTCTTTATTTCTTTATTTATTTACTGACTTATTATTAGGTTTGCCTAAGCCAGTTATATGTTATCTGTATAACACTATTATGGGTATGGTTGGAAATGTTTAATATTTTTACCCTGATCCTGGGTAGGTCTTGGAGCTAACGTTTGTCAGATAAAATTACATATATAGAAAGACACTTCTGTCACTATGTTGAACACTTGAAACTAATATAATATTGTATATAAACTATAATTAAAAATAAAAACATTTTAAAAAGACACTTCAACTTTCATTTACAGTAACATTTTTGTTTAAAAGGGGGAGTGTGGAGAGGAAAGCACTGATCTTGATACAATAAAATAAGTCATTAAAAAGGACAGAATTCCAGTAACTGGTGGCAACAATACTTTCAGCAATAGGATTCTCCATAGTAATCATCACTTCTATAATCAGCTTTGGTAAAGAGGTCCCTACTCTGGCCCACAAATATAACAACCTGAGTCATGGGAATGAGAGGGCGTATGAGCAATTGGCTTTGTGTGCTGGGGGAGATGAAACACGTGCTGAAGAAATAGCTACTAAAATTAAAACAGCTCCACAAAACACTGTAAAGGATGACATGAAGGAAAGCAACACGCTGAATAAAATGTGTGTGAATGACAGACCTAAAGCTCAGTTGTATCATTCTCACATGGCTAATAATAGTAATTATATTCAAAATTGTAGGCTAGCATTTATTGAGCTTTTATTGTATGCTAAAACTGTGTTAAGTGTGTCATTGTGTTATAAAATTTTTGCAGCCACTCTATGAGGGAAGCACAGATCTTAATACCATTTTAGGTGGTGATCTGAGGCATAAGGAACCTAAATAAATTGTTTGACATAGTAAGTTATCAAAATTGGGTCAAATTAAGGTGATTTTAGTGCCAAATCTTGGGTCTCCAATCAATGTACTATGCTATTTCCAACAAAAAAGTTCATAGTAATTTTCATTCTCTTCTTAGGAGTTTTGATAGGTCTGCTCAAGTCAAGGAAGGAAAAATGGCTAATTAGGACACAAATTAGCTGTACCTAAATCATGAACTCTGTGAACTACTGTACCACTTAAGTACCTAGCCATTTTCAGGATCAGATCAGATAAAGAGAAAAAAGTTATATTTGAGATTCATAAAGAGAAATTTAAAATAAAGCACTGAATAAAATGAGTGGTAAGGTTTCACTTTGGAAATCCTTCCTGATCTCTATATATTTTAAGAAAAAACATTATATGTGTTTTGTTATAATAAGGAAAATTATATATTTACTTCTTTGGACTTTATGTATAGATTAATTCTTTAAAATTCTGACATTGTGAAGCTCTTTGGAACTGTATTTATTTTTCTGTTGTTGAATTTCAACTCCACTGCAGGGATGGCCTTTTGAGGAAGTAGGAGAGTGACTCTCTGAAATGAAGCAGTGGGGTACAACAGAGTGAGAGACTGGCATTGGATGCCTGGTTCATTTCCTAGCTCTCTCTCTCCCATCTGCATGTGACCCTGGGCAAATGAAGTCACTTAAACTCTCTAAAGCAGCAGTTCTTAACCTTTAGCAAAGTTATTGAAACACAGAGTGCTGGGTTACTCCCCAGAGTCTCCTTTTTTAAAAAAATATTTTTATTCATTATTCTATTAAAGTTGTCCCAAATTTCCCCCCTTTGCCCCTCTCCACCCAGACCCCCTGACCCCCTCCCTCGGGCACTCCCCACACTGTTGTACATGTTCATGGCTCAAGCATATGTTTTCTTTGGCTGCTCTACTTCCTATATATACTACACTTTACATCCCTATGGCTATTCTGTAATTATCCATGTGTGCTTTGTTCCCCTCCATCATTTTTACTTATACCTCCAACCCCTGTCCCATCTGGCAACCATAAAAATGTTCTCTATATCTATGATTCTGTTTCTGTGCTACTTATTTATTTTGTTTTTTAGGATTTTTATGGTTTCAGGTCTAACATTTTTATTCATTTTTTATTCATTCAGTCTTTTATTCATTCTTAAATTTATTCTTGCATGTGGTGTAAGAAGATGCTCTAAAATTTCATTTTTCTGCATATATTTGTCAATTTTCCCAATATCATTTATTGAATAAAGTCTCTTTAATCCATTGTATGTGCTTACTTGCTCTGTTGAATATTAATTGACTATAAAAGTGTGGGTTTATTTCTAGGGTCTCTATTCTGTTCCATTGATCTATGTGTCTGTTTTTATGCCAGTACCATGCTATTTCGATTACTATGGCTTTATAGTATAGCTTCATATTAAGTAGTATGATTTCTCCAATTCCCCCCCCCCAGGATTGCTGTTGCTATGCAGGGCCTTTTTTGGTTCTATATAAATTTTTGAAATATTTGTTATAGCTCTGTAACATATGTCATTGGAATTTTGATAAAAATTGTATTGAATCTATATATTGCTTTAGGTAGTATCAACATTTTAATTATGTTAATTCTTCCTATCCAGGAACACAGCAGGTGCTTCCACTTCTTTGTATCTTCTTTTATTTCTTTCTTCAGTATCTTATAATTTTTCAAATACAGATTTTTTACATTCTTTGTTAGGTTTATTCCTAGGCATTTTATTCTTCTGGGAGAAATTATGAAGGGCATTGTTTTCTTAATTTCCCTTTCTATTGGTTTGTTATTGGCATATAAAAATGCAACTGCTTTTTGGATATTAATTTTGCATCTTGCTACTTTGCCAAATTCATTTATTAATTCTAGTAGTTTCTTAAGTGGAATCTTTGGGGTACTCTCTGTACAGTATCATGTCATCTGCAAATAAAGACAGTTTTACTTCTTCCTTTCCAATTTGGATGCTTTATTTCTTCTTGTCTGATTACTGTGGCTAACTATGTTGAATAAGAAAGGTGAGAGTGGATATTCCTGTCTTTTTTTCTGATCTTAAGGAGAACACTTGTAGTTTTCCATTGGGTGTAATGCTGGCAGTGAATTTGTCACATATGGTCTTTATTATGTTTAAGTATGTTCCCTCTATTCCCACTTTGCTGAGAGTTTTGATCACAAATGGGTGCTGGATTTTATCAAATGCTTTTTCTGCATCTATTGATATGATCATGTGGTTTTTATCCTTCATTTTGTTTATGTGGTGATTCACATTTATTGATTTGTGATTGCTATACCAACCTTGCATTCCCAGAATAAATCCCATTTGATCATGGTGTATGATCTTTTTGATGCATTGCTATATTCAGTTTGCTAATATTTTGTTGGGGGTTTTAGCATCTCTGTTCATCAAGGATATTGGCCTATAATTTTCTCTTTTTTTGTAGTGTCTTTATCTGGTTTTTGAATTAAGATAATGCTGGCTTCATAAAATGAGTTTGGGGGCCTTCCCTCTTTTTAAATTTTATGAAATAGTTTGAGAAGTAGTTAATTCTCAGAATGTTTGCTAAAGTTCTATGAAGCCATCTGGTTCCTGACTTTTGTTTGTTAGGAATTTTTTATTGCTACTTTAATTTCACAAGGTGTTGTCTGTCTATTCAGATTCTCTGATTCTCCCTGATTTAGTTTTTGAAGATTGTATGTTTCTGGGAATTTATGCATTTTGTCCAGGTTGTCCAGTTTATTGGCATATAGCTGTTCATAATATTTTCTTACAATCCGGTGTATTTCTTTGGTGTCAGTTGTTATTTCTCCTCTTTCATTACTGATTTCATTTATTTGGGGCCTTTTTCTCTCAATGAGTCTGATTAAAGTTTTGTCAACCTTGTTTATCTTTTCAAAGAACCAGCTCTTAGATTCATCGAGCTTTTGTACCACCTTTTAAGACTCTATGTCATTTATTTCTGCTGTGAATTTTATTATTTCCTTCATTCTACTCATTTTGGGCTTTGTTTATTGTTCTTTTTCAAGTTCCTTTAAGTGTGAAGTTAGATTGTTCATTTTAGCTTTTTCTTGTTTATTTGTTTTTAACACAGTCCTGTAACGCTCTGAATTTTCCTCTTAGAATTGCTTTCTCAGTGTCCTGTAGATTTTGGATTGTTGTGTCCTCATTTTGATTTGTTTCAGGTATCTTTTAATTTCTTCCTTGACAGTGTTGCTGACCTGCTCATTGTTTAATAACATGCTACTTAGCTTCCATGTGTTTGCATGTTTTTCAGTGTTCTTCTTGGGATTGATTTCTAGTTTCATAGCATTGTTGTCCAAAAAGATGCTTGATATGATTTCAGTCCTCTTAAATTTGTTGAGACTTGTTTTGTATCCTAACACATATTCTATCTTAGAAAATGTTCCATGGGCACTTGAAGAGTATGTGTATTTTGCTGCTTTGGGGTGAAATGCTCTGAAGATATCTATTAAACACACTCGATGTAGTGTGTCATTTAAGGCCACTGTATCCGTGTTGATTTTCTGCCTGGAAGATCTACCCATTGAAGTCAATGGAGTGTTATCCCTGACTATGACTGTATTTCCATTGATCCCTCCCTTTATTTCCATCAAGATTTACTTTACATATTTAGGTGCTCCTGTGTTGGGTGTGTAAATGTTTACTAGGGTTATATCCTTTTGTTGAATTGTTCCCTTTATCATCATGTAGTTTCCTTCTTTATATCTTACTATAACCTTATTTTTATTTATTTTTATTTTTTAAATTATATTTTATGGATTATGCTATTATGGTAGTCCTGACTTTTCCCCTTTTGCTTGTCTTCACCCAGCACCCCACACTCCCTCAAGCAATCCCTTCACCATTGTTCATTTCCATGGGTCATACATATGAGTTCTTTCACTACTCAATTTCCTATACTGTACTTTACATTTCCGTGGCTTTTCTGTAACTACCTATTTGTACTTCTTAATCCCTTCACCTCTTCACCCATCGTCCCACACTCCTCTCCCATATGGCAAACATCAAAATGTTCTCCATATCCATGATTCTGTCTTCATTCTTCTTGTTTGCTTAGTTTGTTTTTCTAGATTCAACTGTTAATAGATATATATTTATTGCCATTTTATTGTTCATAGTTTTGATCTTTTTCTTAAATAATTACCTGTAACATTTCCTCTTATAATAATATAATAATATTTGGTGATGAAGAACTTTATCAATTTTTTTCTTGTCTGGGAAACTCCTTATCTGCCCCTTAATTCTACATGATAGCTTTGCTGGGTAGAACAATTTTGGCTGTGGGTCCTTGCTTTTCATGACTTTGAGTATTTCTTGCTAATCTTTTCTAGCCTGCAAAGTTACTTTTGATCAGCTGACAGTCTTATGAGAACTCTCCTGTAGGTAACTAACTGCTTTTCTCTTGCTGCTCTTAAGATTCTCTCTTTATCTTTAACCTTTGGCATTTTAATATGATGTATCATGGAGTGGGCCTCTTTGCAACCATTTTGCGTAGGAATCTCTGTGTTTCCTGGACTTGCATATCTATTTCCTTCACCACATTAGGAAAATTTTTTTTCATTATTTTTTTCAAATAGATTTTCAATCTCTTGCTCTTTTCTCCTTTGGCATCCCTATGATGTGAATGATGGACCTCTTAATGTTTTCCTAGAGGCTGCTTATAATATCCTCATTTTTTCTTAATTCTTTTTTTTCTTGTTGTTCTCATTGGTTGATTTTTGCTTCATTATGTTCCAAATCATTGATTTAATTCTTGGCTTCATCCACTCTACTGTTGCTTCCCTGTACATTGTTCTTTATTTCAATTAGTGTATCCTTCATTTCTGACCAAGTCTTTTTATGCTGTTGAGGTCCATACTAAGTTCCTTAAGCATCCTCTTAACCAGTGTTTTGAACTCTGCTCCATTTTGTTTAGCTCTTTTTCTGGAGTATTGATCTGTTATTTCATTTGGGCCAAGTTTCTTTTTCTCCTCATTTTGGCAACTTCCCTGTGTATGTATGTTTCTGTGTATTAGGTAAAGCTGCTTTGACTCTGTGTGTTGGTAGTATGGCCTAATGTATTAGGTGTCTTGTAGGGTCCTGTAAAAAAGATTCTCCTATCACGCAAGCTGGGTACTTGAGGTCCACCCTTTGTGTGGGCCGAGTACACCCTCCTTTTGTAGTTGAGCCTTGATTGCTGTTGGAAGATCAATGGGAAGGATTTACCTAGACCAGTCAGCTACATGGGATGGCTCTGCCCACTCACTACCAACCTCTGCCCTCTGTGAAGAATCAGCTTGCAGGTGCAGGATGGTGGTACTCTGACGTGGTCTATAGCTGTACTTTGGGTGCACTCTCCTTGGGGTTTCCTAGCTGGTACATTCTAAGTTCAGTCCCCACCTGTGTTTTACCCAAAGCTACCCTGCCTGAGCTGTAAAGCAGTGTGAGTTGGCTGCTACTTGGGCTGGGCTTGGAGATTCACAGGCAAGCCAAGCTTGAATTTAGGTTGGGTACTGCTAGTGCTTGGCCTGGGCTCACTGAGGGTTGCTGCTTTTTGTTTGAGAGGATTTAGAAAGTTGTGAAGCATGAGTCAAGACCATCCATTCATATGGAAAAGCAGTTTGGATGGGCCCTTAAGTTGGGTAGGGTTGAGTCCCTGGGGATCTCCAATGTGGGTCAAACAGTGTTAGCAAGGTTGATGGAGTCTCAGATATGGTACCAGCTTGCCAGCTCTTTTGGGGGCAGAGTTTAGAAGAAGGACAGTGGCCTCTGCTTACATTGATTCCAAACACTTCAGTTCCTCCCTTTATGCTACTGGTGCCTTTCAAGCTTCTACACAGGTAATGAAACTCAAAGAGAATGAGTCAGAGTAGGTGAGTCCCTCTATCAGTTTTTAAGAGGAACTGTTTGGGGCTCCAACAGTTTCTCCACCTACTCAATGCCCACCAGTTTTTGCAGCAAAAAGTTGTGGGGACTTATCTTTCTGGCATTGGAACCCTGGACTTTGGGGCCTGGTGGGGGGCTGGGACTCCTTGCTCCTGAGTTATCCCTCCCAAATTTGTATCCACCACATGTGGATGAGGGACTAGCCCATTCCACATTGGTGCTCCTCCTACCAGTTTGGATATATGTGGATTCTTTAATTCTGTAGTTGTCAGACTTCCTTTCAACTTAGTTTCTGACAGTTCTCTGTGATCTGTATTTTAGTTATAACTTTGATGTGGTTTCGCGAAAAGGCGAGTCATGTCTACCTACACTGCCACCTTGACTAAATGTCTCCTTTATAGCCTTGGTTTTAAGTCTATCCTATTGGATATAAATACTGCTACCCCATATTTTTTATTTTCCATTTGCATGAAATATCTTTCTCCATTCTTTTATTATTAGTCTGTATATATTTTTCAATTTGAAATGGGTTTCTTGGAGGCAGCAAATATATGCAGTTTGTTTTCTTATCCACTCAGCTACTCCATGTTTTTTGGTCATAACATTTAATCCATTTACATTTAAGATGATTATTGATAGATATGTATGTAGTTCCATTTTATTGTTAGACTGTTTAGACTATTTTTCTCTTTTCCTTCTCCTTAAAGGAAGCCCTTTAACATTTGTTTCAACAGAAATATTTTGAACAAGTTGTTGCTTGATCTCACTAGAATTAAAAGGCTGTCACGTTCAAATTTTCAATTGGGAAAGAGACAGGGAGAAGACACAAAACAGGATATCTGTCATTTATTATACATAAACCTTATATAATAAATTAAATATAAATTACATATAATTTATATAACATATTTATATATTTTATAGTTAAGACTAAGGATCATTAAATTTATATAATTTAATATATTTATGTAATGTAAAATCTATAATTTACATAATATATTTGTATAAAAGTCATATTTATGACATGTTGTATAATATATATTTATATAATGTTATATATTACATTACATTATATCATATAACATTATAATGTGTATATTATAGTCTGCCAATGCCTTACAAATTAAAAGAAACTTATGAGACCAGTTGAACACTAACTAGATAGAAGAATAGGGGTAGAACAATAAGAGGAAGCCTTTCTATCTAGAAAGGAGAACAGTGGGAGGCGCACAGCAGTTACCAGGCCATATAAGTTTTGAAATACCATTGAGAAAGATGCTCCTTCTTGCTCTGGTGTGAGGACTGTTTCAAGTTTGTACCTTAGTCTCTTTTCCTGTAGGTAATTTTGTCTGTTGTGTTCTCTAACCTTTAGCTTTACCTTCTGGGAGTTCCTACCTTTTCCATTAGCATCCTTGGCAATATCTAAATATGATCGCCATGCGATTAAGCAGCCTCTCAACCTGCTTCCTTCTGTGCTAAATTGTCTACTGTTGGCTTAGCACCTTGACTTCTGTTTAAGGTTAAAAACTAATTTATCAGAGCCTCTTCCTCTGTATGGTGTAGGAAGGAGTTCGCCAGTTAGATAAACTTTTAAAAGATTTGGAAAGCAAACATTACTCTTGGAGGGTTATGGTGGTCAGGTGTGATGTATAGAAATGCTTGGTGGGCCACCTGTTCTCTCCTTCTTCTCCGGTTTATCTTTATTGCTGGATACTTTGACCACTAGCTGCCTCAAGCACAGCTAATCTTGAATATGAACCACAGAGACTTGCACAGAACTCTTCACGAGCTCCTCTTTGCAGGTCCTCCAGTAGCTCTCTGACAGTGAGAGGCACAGGTGTCTTGTATTTTCCTGCAAGTTCCAACTTGCCCTTCTATGCCAGTGTTTCTGAATAAAGTCATTAGTAACTATTTCTCCAACCCTTCAAATCCTATTTCCAAGGACTTCACTTTTCCAGCTCCACTCACCTTTGGGTAAATTCAAATTTTCATATTAAATCTCTTATTCCTTGTGATACTTAGAGAAGCTCTGGTTTATTGAGTTAATCTCAACTGATACACTCTCCATAGAAAGCTGAGGGCTATGGGTCATTGATTACACAAATGATCATTCTTTTTTTTAAGGAGAATAGTTTATCTTTTGGAGTATAACTCTCTCAAAAACTTACATGGTTTCTTGTAAAGTTGATTTCATTTATTTTCTTATACCAATACCTACACCAACATTTATTTTTGATATTTGCTTCTTTCTCTAAAGTGAATTGTGGACTTTAAGCCTATCATATTTTTATAGAGGAGCCACAACTTTAGTCTATTATTCCTTTGCCATTTGTGCAACTGCTAGGGTTTTTATTTGCTCTTGTATTTGATTCAGAAGCTTAAAATAAGTTTATGGTCACATCCTTGATTTTATCCTTCCCATGGAGCTTCTTTTTAAATTGGCCTTTGTCATCTAAAGCTCTCTCTTTTGGCTGAATCTTTTTCCAGTTGGAGGTGAAAACGGTTGCATCTTTCAACACTACAAGTCCAAGAATTTTTGTACATTATTTTCTATTTATTCTTGCTTATAAGTCATCCTTTTCTGAGTTCATGCCTTTCTTGTAGTAACTTATTAAACACAGCCAATAGCAACCATGGCATTGAACACTATCTTCATTTAAATCCAAATGCTCATTTGGTACATCATCTTTCTTCCATATTATTTCAGTTTGCCACTACATAACATGGGTTATTTTCCCACTGTGAACAACATTCCTTCCTATCCATACCCAGTAATACAGCTAATGCCACGTGTTTTGGATTATGTGTTATCATAGTACCTCACCTCATTTTTAAGATCAATAATAAACTTACTTCTACAGAAGTAAGTTTAGGCTATATTGTGCTGCTGTTTCACTATTTAAGTTAAATTTTAATTGTTTACAATGACAAGAATTTTTTTGTCACTCACACTACAAGCTTATCAAAGGTCATCCAAAAGTCTGTTCTATAACATCTTTACTTATGTCCATGGTTGAGAAAGGTGTACTAATGGGAGGAGATGTGTGCAGTGTCATAGTAAAGAGAAAACAGCATGGTAGAACCACACAATGGCACCCAATTCTTCTTGGCAGTGGACCTGGTCATTTCTAAGTACAGTATATTGCACTGGTGAAATAAGTCTTCAGTTTATCAACATGGGGACAAATCATTTTTCTGCAGGAAGGTACTTGTCAAGTTATATGGCCATGACTAAAGTCAATAGGGCAGGGTTATATAATTCAACCACAGGGTGGGCACTGTTGATCACATAGCTATGTCTGATATTACAAGAGGTGAAACATAATCCTCTCCAATGAAGTGTCAGATAAAAGTTTGACTCATAATATAAATTATTTCATCACTTCTCACAAGCAACTTGGTCAGTTAGGTTTATGCCTGTGGTCCAGCTATAATGAGTTTTAATTGGTCTATTAGATTCTAAAGTCTATGATACCATATACTATCTTTTGTCTAATTAAAAAAATTTATACTCAGCCCTGGCTGGTGTAGCTCAGTGGATTGAGCATGGGCCTGTGAACCAGAGGATCGCAGTTCAATTCCCTGTCGGGGCACAAACCTAGGTTGCAGGCCAGTTCCCAGCAAGGGACACACCAGAGGCAACCATACATTGATATTTCTCTCCCTCTCTCCTTCCCTTCCCCTCTAAAGATAAATAAATAAAATCTTTTAAAAAATTATACTCAGAATTATACTTGAATTAAATTGAAAAAAGTATTATTCATTCAAGGAATTTCATTAAAAATAACTTTGCTTGGTGATTAACCTAAAATATTAATATTAAAATTTTTCTTTTTAAAAATATTTGTCTGCTCGGTATGGCAAGACATTTAGTTTTTCACAAATTTCGTATTAACTAGGCATTTTTTAAAATTCAAGATATGCATTTATCTGAAATGTAGACTTAGAAATAAAGCATTTGTTATCATTTTCTTTGTCCTCCTAGTTTACATTGTACAGCTCTACGTATTTTTAGCTATTTTTCTATTGTTTGAGGGTTTGCTTAAAAGAAAGCCCTTTAGTGTTTAGTCAGGCAATGGACATCTTTTGTAGAAAATATTATTTTATGATAGAATCTGCAAGCTGAACTGTACATATATCTTTTATCTTCTAAAACATTTGATTGGTACTTATCATTTTGCAAGAGATGACACATTAATTTGCAATGGGCTTTCAATTTTTACAGTTTTTATAAGATTACTCCTTTTCCCAAGCAGTACATTTTAAAATAGCCAGGGCAGGCCATGAAAATAGCCTATATACAATTTCCAAGGCCAAAATAGTGGGAGAGAATAGGAAGAATTGTGCCTTTGAGTGAAGTGGACTGAATAACTGATTCCAAATCACTCCTTGCTCTAGTAAAATACTCTGTTAATTCTTTTCCTATGGCCTTGTTTTAGACAGAATGTGCTCCCTGTCTTCTTGACTTTGGATCTGTCTACATCATTTGCTTTAATCAATGGGACATTAGCAGAGGTTGTGCAAACAAAGGCTGAAATGTACTTGCAAGGCTGGGCTTGTGCACTGTGCTTCTGCATTGCCTGAGAAGGACATGCCCTGCACAGTGCATGGGCCAGACCCACGAGACAGAGATTCCCAGCCCACCTGCAGACACATGAAACCAAAATACATGCTATGATAATTACATTTGTAAAAATAGAAAGATGAAATGTTTTATATAACAGTTTTTAAGTTTACTTATAACACTTAAATATTTAGACTTCCATTTTGTTCTTTTTTTATATTGCCCTGAACTCTGCAAAGAGAAAAAGCTGGTCAGCAGTAAGTCAGATAATACTCCGTCTCTTCAGTGATACCATGTCTATTTATAGTCTTCCTATACATTCTCCGCCTGTATGTGTATGCTAAGAATATGTGGGACCTTTTAAAATGTGGGACTTATAGAAAGGTCTGGACTCCCTGAGGAAGGACAGGGTAAAATAATATTAAGAGTGAAGGCTGCCCTCCTTTTGTAGCTGAATCTGCTTTAGTGCAAGCAAATAGGGAAGTAGTGTCAGGAAGTTTGTGGATCTGCTCCCTCAGATTGAGGAAGAACAGATATTTTATGGGTGAAATAGTAAGGTTGTTCATAACATTAGTGCTTATTTTGAAGAAATTGAGTGGTGGGCCTTTTTGTTGTGGCTTTTTGGGTTTTTATCACCTCAGGGGTAATTGACCAGACCATCTTTAAATTTCATAAAAAGTATGACAAGTATTATAGATAAAATATTTTTGTCCCTCCCCCAACCCCGACACACACCAAAGTTATATGTTGTAACTTGTTCCCCAATGGGATGGTATTAGAAAGTGGGGGCCTTCAGGAGGTGATTAGATCAAGAGGGTGGAGTCTTCATGAATGATATTTGTGCCCTTATAAAGGAGGCCTCAGAGAGCTCCTTTGCTCCTTCTGCTCTGTGAGAACCCATAGAAGATGGCCCTCCCTTCAAGAATCAGGAAGCAAGTTCTCACCAGGCTGGTGAGAATCAGCTGGTTCCTTAATCTTGGACTTCCCAGCCTTCAGAGCTAAGAGAAACAAATATCTGTTGTTTATAAGCAACTCAGCCTAAGGTATTTTGTTATAGCAGCCCTAATGGACCAGCGCTGCAGGTCTAAGGGATCCCCTTTCCTTTCCCTACTTAGCAGCCACTCTTCTTCCGAGGTGCCTTCCTGCATGCTGTTCTATACCCTGCAGTGACTTCTGTTGACCTCCAAGGCTATGATCGATGTCTATTTAAACTTAAATCTAATTACTGAGTAAACATGCTGAAAACCAGAAAACCTAACAAAATGTTTTGTTCTAATCTAGGCCTTGAAGTCCTAGGGATTGTTTTGAGTTCATTCTAGGGGCAGGGTGGGAAAAGAACAACATCCACCAGCCCCAACCCCTGCCAAAAAAAAAATCAAAACACCTTCTCCTGTGAAAAAGATTTTTCCAGAATTCAAACAGTGTAGGTTTTGTCTCTTGGCCTAGACAGATACTTAATACGCAATTCTGTTTCTTCCTCTGACTATTTTATGGAGTTGTAACATACTTAGCTGGATTTTAAGCATCACCTACTCTTCCAAGTAAGTTTATAATGTTACGGATATTTCCAGAACACCCAGGGCACATACACCAAGGGGGGTGGGCACAGATAAGGGAAACACTTTCACATTGCAAGATAATGACATACATACCCCTGCTTAATAAAGTTCCCAGCTAATCATGAAAACTAAAGTCATTTGAACAAATGAATTGCTTTTGCAAACTGAAACTCTGATTTGAATTCTCAAGCCTTCATAATTTTAAAATCAATAAACATTTATTATTGTTCCTATTTGTACCTCTGAATAAATCACTGTGTAATTTTACCTCTTAAATCTCAGAGGTGTAATATAAAAATATTGATTTTAATAGTTTTTGTGCTGTTAAAAGGATATGTAATTTATACACACAACCTTTTGGTATAATGCCTAAGGCAATGAAATTGTTGCTACAAGTAAAGCGTGAAAGCACTTTCTTTTAAAAATCTTCTATTGATGTCTAAACAGTCATACAGAATTGTGCACACAAATGATAAATTTACAACTTGATGGATTAGCACAAAGTGAACACACCTGTATGGTCAGTCTCTGGATTAAGAAATAATAGAATTTACCAGCACCTTAGAAACTTCCCTCTTCCCCCTCCTAGTAACTATCCACTGAAAAAATAACCATAATCTATTTCCAGCACTATTGATTAATTTGGCCTGGAATTGGTCTTTACATAAGTTGAATCTCACAATATACAAACTTTTGTGCCTGCCTAAAACAACAACATCATCAACAATGACAATAAATAATAATAATAAATATTATTTATGCAATTTGTCCATTTTTGGATTTAGCAATAATTTGTTTACTGCTATATAATATGTGTTTGTATGACTATGCCACAATGACTGTTTTCTGTTGATGGACATTTGTCTCTAGGTTTTAGTTATTATGAATAGTGGAGTTATAAGCGTTCTTGTACATGTCTTTTGATGAGCACGTACATACATGTATAGCTGTGAATTGCTGCTAAGTCAAAGAGTATGCCTGTACCCAGCTTTAGCTGATACCACCAAACCATTTTCTAAAGCGATTCCATTAGTTTATACTCCTACTAGCATTCTGGTTCACTACCTCAACCACTCGATTTTCTATCTTTTTAATTATACCCACTCTGGTGGGTATATTGTGGTATCTCATTGTGGTTTTAATATGCAACATTTCTCTGATGGCTAAGATGCTGCGCCTATTTTCCTAAGTCTGTCAGCCCCCTGGATATCTCTTTCTGTAAAGTATGTGGTAGGGAGTTTCAACCACTTTTCTTTTTTTTTTTTTTTTTTTTTTAATTTTTTTTTCGGTGGGGGGGGGAGGGGTTTTTTTCTCCTGCTGGGCGGCCCAACCACTTTTCTATGAGGACCATTGTCCTATATTATTATTTTTTAAATTGACTTATAGTGGATTTTCTCTATATCTGAGTTTAGTCTTATTTGAATCTCACAAGTATTTTCTTCCACTTTATGGCTCACCTTTTCCTTCTGTTAATGATGTTTTTTGATGAACAGAACTTCTGAATTTTAGTGTATAGTTTAGGTATCCACTTTTCCTTTACTAGAGCTTTGTGTCCTGTTGAAGATGTCTTTGCCTGACCCAAGGTGATGAAGATATTTTCCAATAATATTTTTAGTAGTATGTGTGAGATAACTTCACTTCTTAAAAATAATTTTCTTACTAAGTACAGTAAAATGATTCAGATACATGTCATTACTAGATTGCATTTTCTATACAAAGCAGTTGCAATTAACTCAGTGTTTACATTACTAGATAAATGTTGCTGGCAGTGCTGCTTGCATGAAAACAGAGGGGCTGATCTTAGGGAGCGTCATGTCTACAAGGGAAGGCAATTGTGCAAGCAAATGACTATGCAAAGATAGAAGAGAATAAAAAAATAAAAGATGTAAAGAAACATAGTGTGTATATATATATGTATATCTATGTGTGTGTGTATGTGTGTGTGTGTATGTGTATTCTGTTTTTAATAGGTGGGTGCCAGGGAAGGCTCCGGGGAAGATGACATTTAAACCAAGCCTGGCAGTATGGATACAATCTCAACATGAGACAGGTGAAAGCATATCAGAGAGCAACTACCCAATAAACAAATGACTGGAAATGGAAAGATCTGCTAGAAGTAAAAGGATAGGAGTCATTTAACCAGATAGTTTTAACAATCAAGAATAAAGCTGCTACAAACATCTCTGGGCAAGTTTCCGTGTGGAGATATGTTCAACTCTCTTGGGTCAATATCAGGAGCATGACTGATTGATCGTATGGTAAGATTAAGTTTAATTTTGTAAAAAAGCACCAAACTGTCTTCCAAAGTGACTGTACCATTTTGCAGTCCCATAAACATTGAATGAGAATTCCTGCTGCTCTATCAGGATCTGGTATTGTCAGTGTTTTAGATTTTGCAACACTAATTAATGTTTTAGTATCTCGTTTTAATTTGCAATTCTCTAATAACATATAATATTGATATATTTTTACATGCTTATTTGTCATTCACATATCTTCTTTGATGAGGTATCTGTTAAGGCATTTTGCCCATTTTAAAAATCAAGTTGTTTATTTTCTTTGAGTTTTAAGTGTTCTTTGCATATTTTGGATAATAGTCCTTGTGATGGTTAATTTTTTGTGTAAACTTTCCTGGCTACAGGGTGCCACTGTCTGTGAGGATGTTTTTGGTTGAAATTAGCATTTGAATCTATGCACTTATCAAAGAAGATTGCTCTTGCCAATGTGAGTAGGCATCTCTCAATTCATTGAAGGCCTGAATAGAACAAAAAGTGGAAGAAGGAGGAATGCTCCCCTTTTTCCTACATGAGGGCTTGAGCTGTGGCATCTTACCTTATCTTCTCCTGCCCTTGGTCTGAGATTTATACCACTGGATCCCTTAGATTTTAGTCTTTTGGACTTAGGCTGATTATATCACTCACTTTCCTAGGTGTCCGGCTGACAGACAGAAAATTGAATTGGTGTTAGTTCTTGTTCTATCCTGCTTTTATCTAACTTTTAAAAAAAGGAAAGTGCACTGTGGATGGAAAAGGCTCAACACAAACTTAAGTGTAATGAATTACTGTAGACTAGTAAGCATGTCATGCTGAAGACTTTCTTCTGTACCCACCAGTGAGGTATTCAATCTCTCTGGTCCCTCACCACAGCACGAAATCACCTGCTCTTAAAATTAATCTCATTACTTTAAATTTACACATAATACAAGTGATATACTTTGCCCCCCTCCCAAAATAGTACCACATTAGGAATTAGAAGATGGGAATTCCAGGTTGCCCTTTGCCACACACTAACTCTGTGAGCTTGAGTATCTTTTAATCCTCTTGGAACTAAGTTTCCCATAATTGTTTTAAAAATATGCTGAAAATGATTTTGAAAGGATTAAATTATCGTTATCACTATTATTCCCAGCACCAACTATATTTGGCACATAGTAGATAATGTTTTGATGAAATTAAAGCATGAATTCAATAACATTGCTTCTCAAGGGAGCAATTAAATGCCCCATTAGACACCCACTGAGTGGTGACATTTTCTTTCCTATAATGTTTGATGGATGAAAGAAAGATCAAAATGGTGTGTTTAACTTATCAAACATTCATTAAGTCATCATATGCGCCAAGCTCTATGCTAGGTACCATAGTTTCAGGAAGGAGTAGAAAGAAAATTGCTTACAGGTATTTATGTTTATTTTGACCCACATAAGGAAACAAACTACCTGTTTATTGTAGGTTTTCATATATTCAATGGAATGTTAGGACTATTCAGAACCATCAGCATTATTGGGCTTTGAGTGTGGATAAGCTGAATAAACAACTCTATCATCAATTGGGTTTAGTTTTAAGTATTTTTCTTCTAAATTCAGTAAAGCCAAGTTTGAAATGAATAAAGATCAGTTAGCCCTTCTAAAATAGTGAGTTGCAACCAGGCTTATTATTGGGATCACTTGAGGAGACTTTAAACATCCCCAATTCCTATGCCCCACCATGAAATATTCTGATTTAATTGATCTGATATGGACCTGAGAATCTGTTTTTAAAAAACTGTCCAGGTGATTCTAATATGTGGGTAGGATTTCATAATCATGAAATATATGTATAATATAATATATACTTATAGTTTGATGAACCATAATTGTTTCAAAGATTTCATTGTATTTATTTTGTGCATTTTAAGAGCAATGGATTTCACATACACTTAAAGTTCTTTTTTAAATGAACAGGATTGAATTTTTATTTGGTCTTTAACAACCAGCAGTCAACAGTTCTGTTGGTTACATGTGTGAATTTTGTTCCCTAAGAAGTACAGCCTGGACACCCAAAGCCCTTTGGCAAGAGGTCTCTGAACATGTGCAATGATTAAGCTGGAGAACTCTTGCACTGCAGTCCCCATGTCTAAGCCAGTTAGAACCTGCACCCCTCCTACAGAGAAATAGAATTGTTTAGGAGTCTTCAGGAAAATGAGCATTGATGGTCTTCAATGAATCCCTTGAAATTTAATGCATTATTTTCTATGTGGGTATTTGTAGGGTTTGGGGGAGGAATGTTCCCTAATTTAAATCAAATATTCAAAGGAGACTGTGAACTCTTTTATGAATATTAAATGAACTACTACTGCCCAATAGTATAAAAAAACACATGGACCATCTTGTGTTTGCAGAGGAACGTTCTGGGTGCTTAGAAAGAAACTGTCTAATGTCTCTTTAAGGACCAGTCTGGTAAGAGTTAAGAGGGTGGTTTTTGACACTCCAGAAGATATTTGAGAGTGCCTCCACTTATTTCCACAGTGTTACTAAGAATGACTCCACAGCACAGGAAGGTGAATGTGAAAGCCTTCAATATTTCCAAGTATCTTTCTTTTCTGGAAGTGAGTCATTACAGTTTCTTCTTATTGTACTTTCTGTTTCTCCAGAATTTAAAGAAAAAATTTTTCACTTCTGGCATTTTGAACCTTTGCCATATACTTATTATTCTTTGATATTATAATTATGTATATATTTTCTTTACTTATTGTCTGTTTAGCTCAGAAGATAAGCACCACCAGGCCAAAACATGGTCATATAGTTTTCAGTGTTTCACTAATGTTGCTTAAGATGGTATCTGGCATGTATTAGATACAGATGAAACGCTTACTGAATGAACCATGAATCAATGTTCAATGTCATCTACCACTATCTACTTCCTTACTTGGCTCTGGCAAAAATATTGCAATGTCCACTTGCTGTTGCCATTCATGGGTCTCTCCAGCCAAGACAATTCTAACAGAAGGGCTATTTGAGAATATGGAATAAGGAGTTACATATATAGCAACACAACTGACATATAGTCATAGTTGATTCCAAGACATTTGAGGTCTGGCATGCCTCCTAAATGATTGATTGCTTGATTAACTAAATGACAGAGAATGCTTAACTTGACTCTCTGGAGTTTATATATAAAGGCTGATAGGAAGTACAAGTTCAGTAGGAAAAAAAACCCCAAAACATTGAAATGGGAGTCCAGATATTCGAGATCTAGATTTGGCTCTGCTGCTGTGAGACCTAGGAGCAATCACTTTATCTCCGAGTAAGTGGGTTGAACCAGATGATTTATAAGATTCTTTCAATAGTTAATTTCCTACGATTACAGGTTATGTTTGCTTCCCAAACAAGGCAGGATATAGTAAGTATCAAGGATTTATATACAGGATTCACATCTCTTACAAGTCTTTTTTAAAAGATTATTTATTTATTCTTTTTTAAATATATTTTATTGATTATGCTATTGCAGTTGTCCCATTGCCCCCTTCACTCCCCTCCACCCTGCATACCCCATCCCACCCACATTCCCCCCCTTTAGTTCATGTCCATGTGTCTTAAGTTCTTTAGCTTCTGCATTTCTTATATTATTCTTGCCCTCCCCCTGTCTATTTTCTACCTACCATCTATGCTACTTATTCTCTGTACCTTTTCCCCCTCTCTCCTCCTCCCACTCCCCTGTTGCTAACCCTCCATGTGATCTCCATTTCTGTGGTTCTGTTCTTCTTTATGTTGTTTTCTTCGTTTGTTTTTGTTTTAGGTATGGTTGTTAATAATTATGAGTTTGCTGTCATTTTACTATACATGTTTTTTATCTTATTTTCTTAGATAAATCCCTTTAACACTTCATAAAATAAGGGCTTGGTGATGATGAACTCCTTGAACTTGACCTTATCTGAGAAGCACTTTATCTGCCCTTCCATTCTAAATTAAAGCTTTGCTGGACAGAGCAATCTTGGATGTAGGTCCTTGCCCTTCATGACTTGGAATACTTCTTTCCAGTCCCTTCTTGCCTGCAAGGTATCTTTTGATAAATCAGCTGACAGTCTGATGGGAACTTCTGCATAGGTAACTGTCTCCTATCTCTTGCTGCTTCTAGGATTATCTCCTTCATTTTAATTTTAGCTAATATAATAATGATGTGCCTTGGTGTGTTCCTCCTTGAGTCCAAATTCTTTGGGACTCTCTGAGCTTCCTGGACTTCCTGAAAGTCTATTTCCTTTGCCAGATTGGGGGAGTTCTCCTTTATTATTTGTTCAAATAAGTTTTCCACTTGTTGCTCTTTTTCTTCCCCTTCTGGTACTCATATAATTCAGATGCTGGAATGTTTAAAGATGTCCTGAAGGTTCCTAAGCCTCTCCTCATTTTTTTGAATTCTTATTTCTTTATTCTTTTCTGATTGGATGTTTCTTCCTTCCTTCTGGTCCACTCCATTGATTTGAGTCCCAGTTTTCTTTCCATCACTATTGGTTCCCTGTGCATTTTCCTTCATTTCACTTAGGGTAGCCTTCATTTTTTCATCTAATTTGTGACCAAATTCAACCAATTCTGTGAGCCTCCTGATCACCAGTGCTTTGAATGGTGCATCTGATAGGTTCATCTTTGTCACTTAGTTGTATTTGCAGTAGAGCTTTGATCTATTCTTCCATTTGCCCCCCCCCCTTTTTTTTGGTCTGGTCATGCCTGTTATGTATGAGGGGGAGAGCCTTAAGTGTTCACCAGGGCAGGGCAACCCAGTTGCTGAATTGTGATGCTGTATTTGGGGGTGGGGTCCGAGAGGGAACGATGGTGCTTGCTCCGCTTTTTGTTGGATTTCAGTTCCTTCTGCTGTTTCCCCCAAGCAAACTGGTCCCTTCTGGTGCTGATTTCAGTGTGGGTGGGCTTGTGTGTGTTCTAGGACCCTGTGGGTCTCTCCAATGAACTCTCCCATGAGTGTGGGAGTCTCTCCCTGTGCCTCAACCCCCATAGGTATTTTTAATTGGTGTTTTCAGGCTTTATTTCCCAGGGCTGGGACCCTGGGTTGCATGGTCTGTCTTGCTCCCCAGTTTCTTCTGTTTTATCTGCGTGCAAATGTGGGAGCACCCGTCCAGCCAACTGCCTTGTGCGTAGTGCCTGGTTTCATAATCACCGCCTCACTGTGTCTGTCTGTTGCCACCCTGAGCCCGGGGTCTGCCAGCTACCACCTGCTCACCCAGCGTCCGCCCGCTTCTTTCTTGTGCACCTGGGGTGCCCTGTGCACCTGATGCCACTGTTTTTTTGCCACGACCCCTCTCCACTAGGCGGCCAGACTCCACCCCCCTACCAGTCTGGATGAATGTGTCTATTTTAACTCCTTGGTTGTCCAACTTCCATACATTTCAATTTTCTGTCAGTTCTGGTTGTTATTTTGTTTCTAAATTGTTGTTGTCCTTATTTTGGTTGTGCGAGGAAGCACAGTGTGTCTACCTATGCC
This sequence comes from Artibeus jamaicensis, assembly GCF_021234435.1. Classification (NCBI taxonomy): domain Eukaryota; kingdom Metazoa; phylum Chordata; class Mammalia; order Chiroptera; family Phyllostomidae; genus Artibeus; species Artibeus jamaicensis. The sequence goes on along the minus strand of NW_026521249.1, from coordinate 6,094,120 downwards.
TCCATCTTGGCTAGAAGTGACAAATCTTAATAACAGTGGCAAATAACAAAGGAATTTTCTTTCTGCATTTGGGCTCATTTATAAGCAGTATATGAGAGTTGTTTATGATTTAGTGGTCAATACACCCAGCCATTTTGATCAACCGGGTTTCTGTTGTACGATCCCTTAAGTATGTTTAGTCTTCTCTGGAACCTTGTGTAGATTACCCTTTTGTCTTAATGAAACTCAATTCATTCTCCTCACAAGAGTTGGGATAGGCATCCTTTTTGTTCTGTTCTAGGTTCCATGCCATTGTGAACTTACCTGTATTCCAACACAACCCCTAGCATCTTCTGCACCATACTGTTTCCTACTAGAGAGACCACGAGTCCCTAAGGGTAGGCAAGTTAGTGAGTATTTAGCCCAAGCAGGTGTTTTTTCAAGTTTGGTTAAACAGATGAATGAATGAGTAGAACATTTACTACTGTCACTGCTAAATAACTGAAAAAAATCAGAATTTCTCCTATCTTATAGAAATTGAAATAAGATTAACACTTTTACAGTTGGGATTATTTTTCATCTTTAAAAATTCACTCCCCATGAGCATCAAAACTTGATGTTAAGGTTCTAATGGCCACTGAAGCATATGTTGCAATTTTATACTTCCATGAAAAAGCACAAAATTACAGTGTCCAGTAAGAATCTCACCAAATGTTAGGTCTAGTAGGAATGTTGAATATAATGAAGTCATTTTGTTGGTAATGAAACAGAGGCCCAGCAATTAAAGTAATTTTCCCAGTTTCTGGTAGGAAATCCAAAAATCTGAGAACAAGCTTCCTCATTTCCACCTTGTGCTTTAACTCTGCTACAGTACACAATCTCAATCTCTTGTGCTTGGATTCAGAACAAACTTGTAAATCCCTGTTGCTTTCACTGTTTCCTCATTCTCTTCATAGATGCACTGCTTGAAGAAGTTTATATACATATTTTCATGAATATCCTTATATGACAATAATATTGTACAGCTGCAGAGCACTTTGCAATTATCTTATGAGAAAGGTTATACAAGGTGAGAGGCTGCCTGGATTAAGTATTGGGATTAGTAGTGCAGTAATTTACTGTAAATGATTTACTGTAAATTAATCTGTGAGTTCTTGACAGGTTATTTAACCTCTCTGAACTTTAGTTTTCTGACCTATAAAATGGGATCTTTTGGTTTGCTGGGGTTGCCATAACAAAGTCCCACAGACTGGGTAGTTTAAATAACAAAAATTTATTTTTTTAACAATTCTGGAAGCCAGAAGTCTCAGGTAAAGGTGTTAGCAAGGTTGCATTATTTTGAAGCCTCTCTTTGAATGGAACAGCTTTTCCCCTCTGTGTACACATGACCTTTCCTCTGTGTACGCTCATGGTCTGTGTCCAAATTTTCTGTTTTTATGAGGGCATTAGTCATACTAGATTAGGAACCAATCCAAAGACTTAATTTAACTTAATTACTACTTTAAAGACTTCATAACTAGATATGGTTACATTGTGAGGTACTGAAAGATAGGACTTCAACACATAAATTTTGAAGAAACACAGTTCAGCCCATAACTTGGGGTATATGTTATGACCCTCTTAGGGTTGTCTTGAAGATTCAATGAGTTTCTACATGCAAAAAGCTTTTCAAACTATAATTTGCTCTATAAATGGAGAGCCTGCCATTTGGCAACAGAAATGTTTAAGCCCTTATTTTTAGAACCCACAAGCTGGATGACTCTAGTGGCTATGTAAATGTTCACTTTCATGGATTTGTTACACACTGGTGCTATTTAAATACCTATATCAACACAATTCTATATATTATAATACATACTTTTCCTCTTTCAGTATTTTACGTACCCTCTTTGTCTCCTCACCTCCCACCAGTCCAGCATTTGCCCTGGTGTGAGCTGCATAAGGCAGACAAAGCAGGACTGGGAAGGGCGTGGATGTGGGTATGGGTCCTGGAGGGAGGGATCTCTCTGCACTTTGCAACCCTAGATGCACAGAGGGAGTGAGTGCACACGTGATGTAAGCACACAGGGCCTTGACAACCCAGGCATTTCTGGTCCTCAGAACAGCATGGAAACAGCAGCAGAGAGAGTTAACAAGACCTGCAGAGCAAAGGGAACAAACATGGGGGGGGTGTTACTGTGAATATCTATAACTTTGACAATGATCTAACAGCTAGGAACCAGACAGAATGAAAGATATCTCCATATCTCTATATGGACAATGGACATCTAGGACTGTATCACAGCTGCAAATGGCTGGCACCTTCACAGTATGGTAATTTGGGAGGGGTTATTTACAAAAGGAGTAATTACCAAGATGTGAGCACAGTGTAGAGTGCAGAAACCTGGGCCCAGTAGCAGCAGACCTGTTACTGCTATTGGGCCTGATAGGCTGAAGAGATGGCATGATCCTAGAAACCAGAAGGAAACGAAAGAATAAACAAAGAAGAATAATTCCATCTGGAAGCCAGAGGGAAGAGCAGCTGTCAATGTGCTCCATCCAGTTCAGGCTCCAGGGCAAGGAGTAGGGTGGAGAAAGGTCGAGAATAAATCTGGTGGGGAAAAAATGGAAGATATTTGGGAGCCATATGCCAATTTGTTGGCACTACACAAGCCCCTAAATCTCTGGCACAGTCCTGGGGAAGAGAAGTGTGAGCACAAATTGGTTAACAGCGGAATGGGGACTTGAAATAGAAAGCAAGCTGAAGAGACATATGTTATACTTCCTGCAAAACATATGTTTTAGACTGAGAATTGTATCCACCTCATATAATAACCTGTAAATCCAATGTTATATACACCCTATACATGTGTATTCACACATATATTACATATGGAATACATGGGTTTTTCCACAAAATGACATTTACATTAGGGTACAAAATAGAGGAAAAAGTGCTGGCAAAGGAAGACTGAGATAAGTAAGAAATCAGTATGGGTGCATTAAATTAGAAATGTCAAGCAAGGAATAAGAAAATGGAATTTGAAATGGCAGGAGCCACCAGTATCTGAGTTGAAGACTTCTTGACTGACACACCTTTCCATGCAGCATAGAAGTTCTTTCTGCTTGTCCAGAGGCCAGGAGAGGCGATAGCAAGTATCAACCCTAGGAAGAGAACTCGGGTCTCTGTGAGCCACAGAAATAAGCTTAACTTCCCAATTTCTTGTTCTCCTTTCCAGTGTACCTATGGGCTGGCTATGCCTGTATTCCTCACAGTAGTCTTCTCATTTAACCTATTTTGGATCGAGGCTCAGTTTCATGGGTGTCTATTATAAATTTTCAATGATTTCCTATAGCTTATTCGAATTTTTGAAATTCAACCTCAATTCTTCATGACACGGAAAATGAAGTCTAGAAGTTCAGTCAAATTTATTTGACAGGTTATTCGGTCACTTCATGTTGGAAACTGTCACAGTCGGCCTTCTTCTACCTTCTTTTCCTTCTTTCTCCTGGCACGGGGCTCTGAGGGCCTTCGGCCATCGTCACTGGCAAAAGTGGTAAAGAACAAAGTCCATGGTTAGTATCCTACCATGTATAGTCACAGTAGACTTGCATTCTTTTTTTTTACAAACTCCTCACTTGAGGATATGTTTATTGATTTTAGAGAGAGAGAAGGTGGGGTGAGAGAGTGAGAAAGATGTAAGAAGGGAACATCGATCAGCTGCTTCCAGGATGTATCCTGACTGCGCATTGAACCAACAACATTTTTGTGTATGGGACAATGTTCCAAACAACCGAGCAACCTAGCCAGGGCTAGACTTGCATCTTTTAAGTTATAGCTAGTATTATTTTTTCCTTGTATTATTCTCATTGTCCTTGGTGATCTGTTGACAGATCATTATGTTATCTGTAGTCACATTCTCACCTAACCTCCTGAAGGACGACAGTTCATACTCTTTGTTACAGGGTTCCCACATCCCAAACATGAGATTTTTCCCTCCTCATCCTTCCCATTCCAAAGCACACTTAACCTTAAAAAGTATAAAATGCCCAAATTGGAGTATATGGTACATGTAATCTGTTAATGTTAAGATACTATTACTTCAGGAAAAGAATGATCTGTTGAGAGACAGAGAGGTTTTCTTTCCAACTATAAGATTATATGTCAACAAACATGATTTTTGATAAAGAGGGATGTAGGTTTAAATCCTATACTGATTATTTATTGATTGTGTGGTATTGGGCAGCTTAATTAAAATCGCTAAATGTGTTTACATATTAAAATTAGAAAAAAAAGAATGTCTGTGTCATGAGATTTTGAAGGGATTTAAGGACCTGGAACACTATAAGTGTTTGGTAAACTTTACTTATATTTCATCTCATTCCTTCATGATGCAGGTTTATTGTGGTCAAATAACAGAAAAGGATTAACCATTAATTAAAATGTAGAATAATCTCTTTCAGTTACTCTCCACTCTCCTTTGTGCATGCCTTCTTTCTGGTCTTGAAAATCTCCTAAACCCAGTAGGTGAGGGAGATAATTTGGGTGAGGATCATTGTAGGGATCTATAATTGCTCTTCTTCCCAAAGCGGGTCAAGTGCAATGAATAGTACCGTTGATTGATATTAGTGCTATGTAAAATTAAACTTTACATGTGAAGTTTTATACATCATAAAAGAGACATTGTAGATCAATGAGAAAGTGAAAGATTTTTAAAGTATAAATCTTATTTGGGCAACTGTTTAGCTACTTAGAGAAAAAGTCAACTCGGATTCTCATTTAACAGCACAAACCAAAATATGTTTTATCAGAATAAAAAATATAACTGCAATATCAAACAATTTGATCTAGTATTATAGAAATAAACAGTGATTATTTTTCAATTTCTAAATAAGGGAGGAAGAATTTATCAAGGAAAAGAATAGTTCTCACCAGAGAAAAATATAAGAGTTCTCAATATCAGGAGTATTCTGAATAAACTTAAACAAAGAGAACCTGGCAAGTTATTTAACTACACATATAATGAATCATTAATATCCTTAATATTTAAAGTAGTTACATAAATTGATTTGACCCCAGCATGTAAATAGACAAAAGACATGGACAGATACTTTATTTAAAAGGTACAAATGATTAATACATACTTAAAATGTATAATGTTATTAAATGCTTGGGAAGATAAAGATTAAAATGAGATAAAATGTTCATCTATTGAATTAAAAATTGTGAGAATACCCAGTGTTGCTTAGAATCACCACTCATAAAATACTGGTAAGAATTTAAATGAGTATGCCTCTTTGGAGAAAAACTTGATAGTATTATGAAATTCCTTAGAAATACTTAACATTGTTTACCCAAGGAATCCAATCTTGGGGCATACATGATATCAAAATATTTTAAAATTAGGAAAAACTTCATTATAATAATAGCTTTAACTTATTGGTTGTTTACCATGTGACAGGCTTTACTTACATTATGTAATTCACTTCTCACTGAAACTGCCAAATAGTTGAGCCATGATTTGAACTTACACTTGCTTCAGATTGTGCTTAGGCTCTTTATTACTAGCTTATTCTGCCCAAAGACTTTTTCATAATATAATAGTGAAAATTTAGAAATACTTCAAAAGTTATAAATAATGTAATAGTAAAATAAGATATACTAGACTCACTCCATATAATAAATTAGAGATAGTGTGGAAAGTGATTATTTTAAAAGAAAATAATGTAAAACAAACTTGTATATTTCTATAATTTTAATTATTTAAGGAAGATAGATATAAGGAAGAAATATGTTAATAGTAGTTGCTTTTGGTGAGTGAGACTACAGTGATATTTTTTTGTCTCTATACTTTTCCTGTTATTTTCAAATTTTTGTAATTAGATTAAATCACCTTATGTTTAGGAAAGTAAATTTGAATTTAAAAGTTTATGAAGGCTTTTATGTATCTCAGAGCATAATGGAGAATGTATTGTCTTCATTAGTTTATATTCTTAGTAACATACCCTGTTTGCAGATAACTAAATACAGACTGACCAATCCAATCAAGAGAGACATTAGTTCTGAAGGTAGGTTATTATTAAAATGTGTAATTAGTTAAAGTCTGTTAGTGTTTTGCTAATAAACAAGGATATCTGTACCAACATTGTAAAATGTGAATGGTTGATTTACCCAGTGTTTCCACTTGCAGGAATTTTTCCAGAGAAACCCAAAACACTAGCTCTAAAGAATATATGCCCCCTATGTTCACTGCAGTGTTATTTACAGTGGCCAAGATTTGAAAGTGCCCAGTTTCTATCAGTAAATGAGTGGGTAAAACAAGTATGAGGCATTTACACAGTGGAATACTACTCAACCATAAAAAAGAATGGAATTTTAGCCTTTGCAACAGCATGGATGGACCAGGAGAGCATTATTTTAAGTAAAATAAGCCAGTCACAGAAAGACAAGTACCATATGATTTCACTTGTACGTGGAATCTAATGAACGAACCAGCAAAATAGAGACAGACTCAGAGATAGAGAAGAAGCTGACTACTGTTCAGGTGGAGGGGGAAGCTGGAAGGGGCTGGAGGGATTGAGCAAAAAAGAAGGTAAAAATAGCACAAGAACTCATGGACATGGACAACAGTGTGATGATTGCTTCAGAGAGGGAGGGTGGGGAAGGTGGATGAGGGTGTAGGGAGGATAAATGGTGATGGACAGAGTGATGTGGGGTGGTGAACAACAATGTGAGTACAATGTGCAGGTGATATGTTGTAATATTATGCACCTGAAACTTGTATGATTTTGTTAATCAGTGTCACCCCAATACATTCAATTAAAAAAAGAAAACAGTTGATTTAGTTCTTGAAAATACAAGTAGGGCACTCAGAACCAACTTTTAAATTTAATAAATTGAAGTTTCCAGCATAATCAGAAAGTAGTCTGTCTTAGTAATGACTTGCTCCATAAATGTACATAAATGTCTAGGAAATTAAATATCTCAACACATTGGTTGAGAGTCTCTTTCTTAAACTTACTTGGCAAAGTAATGATAATTTTTAGGTGTTAGCTTTAAAAGCCACTCAACCAGATATTTTTCAAAGACATTTCTGGAGGAATAGTGCCATTTTTTTGAGTCCTATCTAGCTTTAGAAAATAAGCTTTACCATAAAACACTCAGAACAAAAGCAATGATCTTATATTTATTTTTATTTTCATAGTTACAATCCCCTTAATTCTATAATTAACATTGTAATGATTTGATTATGATCAGTTTGTGGGATTATTAACCACTCTGGATTTCTTCACACCTCATTAACTAGCAAACTAGGCACTGAGTGTTGATAATAACCAGTCTATCATGGGCTGTTGCTCAATATTACCAAATCCTTTTAGTTTTATTATGCCATTTTCATTAGAGTGAATAGATTTTCTATTTTTTCCTTTTTAGCACATGTCAGGATTACATTAAAATAAGTTACTTTATCGCCTAGTTCCCAATTATTTTTTCCTAAGCAGCATCAGTACCTGTTCAGTTTTCAAAGAGCATCAGGTTAAAAATTCTTTAAGTCAGTTTCCTAAGCAGGTGGAACTATTTTAGCTAAGAAAGCACCACTCAGTTTACCTGGTATTTTGCTAGCAAATGTGTGTCAAAAAAACACGAGCTGAAAATTTTAAATAGTAGCCCTGATAGGTGTGGCTCAGCCAGTTGGATGTTGTCCTGAAAAGCGAAAGGTCGCTGTTTTTTTTTTTTAAGTGTTCAGTTTTCTTTTTTTATTTTTATTTATTTATTTTTAAATAAATTTTATTTAGTTGTTTTTCAAGTACAGTTTTTTTGTCTATTTTTCCCATCCCAGCCTCCCCCGCCCCTTGCTCCCCACCTCCCTCCCATTTCCACCCCCCTTAGTTCTCGTCCCTGTGTCCTTCCTATTTGTTCCTCCAAATCCCTCCCCCTTTTTCCCCTTAACTTCCCTTCCTTCTCCCCTCTGGTCACTGTCCCCTTGTTCTCTATTTCAGTGTCTTTATTTTTTTTTTCTGCTTGCTTGTTTGCTTTGTTGTTTAGCTTCCTGTTAAAGGTGAGATCATATGGTATTTGTCTTTCAGCACCTGGCCTATTTCACTCAGCATAATGCTTTCCAGTTCCATCCATGCTGTTTTGATTGCCAGTCAGGTCACATGCCTCGGCTTTGGACTCAGTCCCTCCACTGGGTGCATACAGAAGCAGATGATTGATGTTTCTCTCCCTCTCTTTCTCAATCCCTTTCCCTCTTTCTAAAACTAAATAAATACAACCTTAAAAAATGTAAAATAGTAGTTGTAGCTTGGCTATTATTATTGAAAATGAATAACATTGAATTTGATTCACAAGTTGGAAAGGTTATGGTTAGGGAAGCAGACTAAGTTCAACCCATTTGAGATACAACTTATTTTCAGGTGACACAAATATTGCTAGTTTGGGTGAACTGGAGTCCACTACTATTGTCAAAAAAATTTCCAGGTTTTCTGATGCTTGTACAATGACCTGTAGAAGCTGGTTTAAGTGAACTGATTTTTTAAAACTCTGTCAGACTCTGGAAGGGACGAACATGTAGGAGAAAGTGTTCTGTCTTACACAACATTTAAGTTAAATAACTATTTAGACAAAAAAGAGGAAAGTCATCACTTAGAACAGGAGTCCCCAACCCCCAGACCACAGACCAGTACCAGTCCATGGCCTGTTAGGAGCTGGGCTGCACAGCAGGAGGTGAGCATCAGGCTAGCTAGTGAAGCTTCCCTTGCAATACCTCCCATTACCAATACTGCCCCTGCCCTCGTCTGGGGAAGATTGTCTTCCATAAAATTGGTCCCTGGTGCCAGAAAGGTTGGGGACTACTGCTTTAGAACACTATTTACTTTGGTTAAAAAATAAATATAACCCTGACCAGGTAGAGCATTGCCATAGGTCAGTTGAAGCATTGCTTAGTTGGAGCATTGCTCAGTTGGAGCATTGCCGCAATACCCTGAGGTTGTGGGTATGATTCCCAGTAAGGGCACATACAAGAATCAACCAATGAATGCATCAGTAAGTGGAAAAACAAATGGATGTTTCTCTATTTCTCTCCTGCCTACCTCATCTCTCTAAAAAATCAATAAAAATCAATAAATAAATGTAAATGATACTCATTTCCTGTGAATTAACGAGTGATTTTTCTTTTCCCACTTTTCTAGTGGGTTATCTTTTTGTTTGTAGAAACTTTTCCACATAATACAGCTATTACTTTCTTTGCTTCTTTTGAATAGTTTCTCCTTTTACTGGTCATAACTTTATTTGTGGATCTTTTATATTGGTTTCATTGTCCTCTTGGCCCTCTGTAGAACCAACTAAACTTTGAGGGATAGAGATGAGAAAAAATATATTTCAATTTTTTTTCTAGAGTGGTAAAATTGGAGCTCAGAAAAGCTAAGTGATTTAATTAAGTCAACAGACCAGTGTTTCCTAAAAAATTTCTCTCTGATCATTAGGTATAATCCTGTAAGGCATGCATAAACCCACACACACACACACATGCACACATGGAAATGGTTTTGTTTAGGAAAGGCTGCATTCCATATAAGTTCTTGGTGATTAACAACATGTACTGTATACCAAAGGCAGAAATATTTGTGCAGTAGAGCACTTAATCTATTAATCTTATTTTAATGCATACTTCCTTATTTATTCTTACATCTTCCTTTCCTCTTGTTTATTTAAGGATTTTTGTTTTCTTTTTGCTTTTTGAGTTAAGCACTTGCTACATGTATTTTAAAACTTTTTATTGTTTTTCAATAAATGCCTTTTAGGTTATAAATATCCTTCTAAGAACCTCATAACTTATAGACCACAAGCTCTAAAGTGATATAATTCATTGCCATATAATTCTGAATATTTTTATTTTTGCATTGGTATTTCATATTTAATCCATAAATTGCTGATGATATTTTAAGAAGTATCTTATTACTCCATGTATTCCCAGAAGGCTACAGCTAATTCCCCTCTTAGACATAACATGGTATGACCTGTAGAAGCTGGTTTAAGTGAACTGATTTCTTAAAAATCTGTCAGACTATGATGAAATGAGACTAAAAATATATCTCCTGACTTTCTGAGTCAGGTTTATTGACCTATAGTTTACATACAATGAAATTCAGCCTGTTTATATACAGACATACAGACACTGCTACAATTAAGACAGAGATTTAGATCTCCCAACAGTTTCTTTGGGCCTCTTTGTAGTCAGTCTCCTGCTCCCACTTCTAGGCAACCACTAACCTCTCTTTTTGTCATTACGATTTTGCCTTTCTAGACTGCCATATGAATAGAAGCATATGGTATGTTGCATTTAGTGTCTGTCCTCTTTCACTTCATGCATTTGAGATTCCTCCATATTGGATGTAAGAGTAGTTCATCCCTCTTTACTGGTAGTAAGTAGTGTTCCACTGACTGGCTACAATATTGCTTGTTATCCCTTCATCAGTAGATGGACACTTACATTGTTGTTTTTTTTAAAGTATTTATTTATTTAAACTACACTTTATTGATTATGCTGTTACAGTAGTCTTAATTTACCCTCGTTTATCCCCCTCCACCCAACACCCCTCCTTCCCTCAGGCAATCCCCCCACCATTGTTCATGTCCATGGCTCATGGGTATAAGTTCTTAGGCTGCTCCATTTCTTATACTGTACTTTACATCCCCATGGCTATTCTGTAATTACTTATTTGTACTTCTTTTTTTATGGTGTTATATATCTATTTTTTCATTTTTTAAAATAATTGTTGCTCAGTTACAGTTGTCTTTATTTTTTCCCCATGACTTTCCTCCTCCCCTCCCACATTTTCAACTAGGGGAGGGGAGGGAGAGAAAATAGGTACTTCCTATTTTCTTCAGTTCTTCCCCCTCCCTGTTGTCTTTGTCCATGTGTCTTTTATACATGTTCCCTGACTCATCCCTTTTTTTCTCCAATGTCTCACTCTCTCCCCTCACCCCGTAAGTATCAGTTTGTTCTTTATTTCCGTCTTTGTTTCTGTTTTCCTCACATATTTGTTTTGTTAATTAGGTTCCACTTATAAGTGAGATCATATATTTGTCTCTCCTGGCTTATTTCACTTAGCATAATATTCCATCCATGCTGTCCTGAATGATAGGAGTTCCTGCTTTCTTTCTGCTGTGTAGTATTCCATTATGTAAATGTGCCACAGTTTTTGATCCATTTGTTTACTGATGGGCATTTAGGCTGTTTGTAGTACTTGGCTATTGTAAATAATGCTACTAAAACCATTAGGGTGCATAGATTCTTCTGAATTAGTGTTTCAGGATTCTCAGGGTATAATTCCAGTAGTGGAATTGCTGGGTCGAAAGGCAGTTCCATGTTTAGCTATTTCAAGAAATTTCATACAGTTTTCCACAGGGGTTGAAACAGTCTGCATTCCCACCAACAGTGCACTAGGGTTCTTTTTTCTCCACATCCTCTCCAACACTTTTTTATTTTGATTTGTTTATGATGGCCTTTTTGGCCAGTGTGTAATGGTCACCTCACTGTGGTGTTAATTTGCATTTCTCAAATGCCTAGTGATACTGAGCATCCTTTCAAATGTCTCTGGAACCTCTGGATGTCCTCCTTGGAGAAATGTCTGTTCAGGTCCTTTGCCCATTTTTTAATTGGATTGTTTGTCTTCCTGGCATGGAGTGGCTTGAGTTCTTTATATATTTTGGAGATCAAACCCTTGTCTGAGGTATCATTGGCAAATATGTTTTCCCATATGGTTGGTTCTCTTTTAATTTCAACACTGTTTTCTTTAGCTGTGTAGCTTTTTATTTTGATGAGATCCCATTTGTTTATTCTTTTCTTTAAGTCCCTTGCTCTAGGGAACATATCAGTAAAAATGTTGCTGCGTGAAAAATCTGAGATTTTCCCGTCTATGTTCTCCTCTAGGACTTTAATGGTGTCACAGCTTATATTTAAATCTTTCATCCACTTTGAATTTATTTTTGTATATGGTGTAAGTTGGTGCTCAAGTTTCATTTTTTTGCACATAGCTGTCCAGTTCTCCCAACACCATTTATTGAAGAAGCTATTTTCACTCCATTTTATGTTACTGCCCCCTTTGTTGACTATTAATTGACCATAGAGACTTGGGTTTATTTCTGGGCTCTCTCTTCTGTTCCATTGGTCTATGTGCCTGTTTTTATGCCAGTACCAGGCTGTTCTGATTACAATGGCCTTGTAATACAGTTGGGTATCAGGTATTGTGATTCCTCCTACTTTGTTCTTCTTTCTCAAACTTGTAGCAGCTATTCGGGGTTATTTATTGTTCCATATAAATTTTTGAAGTGTTTTTTCTATGTCTGTGAAGTATGTCATTGGAAATTTAATAGGTATTGCATTGAATCTGTAAATTGCTTTGGGTAGTACGGACATTTTGATGATGTTAATTTTTCTGATCCATGAACATGGTATATGTTTCCATTTGTTTGTGTCTTCCCTGATTTCTTCAGTGTTGTGTAGTTTTCTGCATATAGGTCTTTTACCTCCTTGGTTAGGTTTATTCCTAGGTATTTCATTTTTCTTGTTGCTATAGCAAATGAGATTTTGTCTTGATTTCTGCCTCTGCCGTTTCATTGTTGGTATACAAAAATGCTTTTGATTTCTGAATATTGACTTTGTATCCTGCTGTTTTGCCAAATTTACTTAGGTTGAGCAGTTTTTTGGCAGAGTCTATAGGACTTTCTATGTACACTATCATGTCATCTGCAAACAATGACAGTTTTATTTCCTCCTTTCTGATCCGGATGCCTTTTATTTCCTTTCTTGTCTGATCACTGTGGCTAAAACTTCCACTACTATGTTGAATAGAAGTGGTGAAAGTGGACAACCTTGTCTTCTTCCTGACCTTAGTAGAAAAGCTTTTAGTTTTTGCCTGTTGAATATGATGTTGGCTTTAGGTCTCTCATATATGGCTTTTATTATATTGAGGAATGCTACCTTTATTCCCACTTTGCTGAGTGTTTTTTTATCATAAATAGGTGCTGTACATTATCAAGTGCTTTTTCTGCATCTATTGATATGATCATGTGATTTTGTCTTTGTTTTTGTTTACGTGATGTATTACATTTACTGATTTGCAAATATGGTACCATCCTTGCATCCCTGGGATGAATCCCACTTGGCCATGATGTATGATCTTTTTAATGTATTGTTGGATGTGGTTTACCAATATTTTGTTGAGGATTTTAGCATCTATGTTCATCAGTGATATTGGCCTGTCATTTTCTTTTTTTGTTGTGTGTTTATCTGGTTTTGGGATTAGGACGATGCTGGCTTTATGACAAGAGTTTGGGAGTCTCCCATCATTTTGGATATTTTGGAATAGTCTGTGAAGAATAGGGGTTAGCTCTTCCTTAAATGTTTTGTAGAATTCTCCTGTGAAACCATCCAGCCCAGGGCTTTTGTGTGCCAAGAGTTCTTTGATTACTGCTTCAATTTCACTAGCTATTACCAGTCTGTTCAGGCTTTTTATTTCTTTTTTGGTTCAGTTTCAGAAAATTATATGTTTCTAGTAATTTGTCCATTTCATTCAGGTTTTCAAATTTCTCGACATAGTGTTGTTTGTAGTAATTTCTTACAATCCTTTGTATTTCTGTTGTATGAGTTGTAATTTCTCTTCTTTCATTTCTGATTTTATTTACTTGGGTCCTCTTTTTTTCCTATTGAGCCTGGATAAAGGCTTGTTGATATTGTTTATCTTTTCAAAGAATCAGCTCCTGGATTTGTTGATCCTTTGGCTTGTTCTTTTAGTCTCTATGTCATTTAATTCTGCTCTGATCTTGATTATTTAATTCCTTCTACTTGCTCTGGGCTTTCTTTGCTGTTGTGCCTCCAGTTCTTGTAGATGTAGTGTTAAATTATTTGAAATGTTTCTGTCTTTTTTAGGTAGGCCTATATTACTCTGAACTTTCCCCTCAGGACTGCGTTTGCTATATCCCATAGGTTTGGACTGTTGTGTGTTCCTTTTCATTTGTTTCCAGAAAGTTTTTGATTTCTTCTTTGATCTCATTATTAACCCATTCATTGTTTAATAGCATACCTTCAGTCTCTGTGAATTTCAATATTTTTTAGTTTTATCCTTGAAGTTTGTTTCTAGTTTCAAGTTCTGTGGTCTGGGAAAATGCTTGATATGACTTCAATTTCCTTGAATTTGCTGAGGCTTGTTTTGTGTCCTATCATGTGGTCTGTCTTCGAAAATGTTTCATGTGCATTGGAAAAGAATGTGTATTTTGTTTCTATAGGATGAAAGGTTCAATATATATAAGTTAGGTTCATTTGATATTTTTACTTCTTAGTCCCCTCACTTCACCCTTTTCCTCACACTGCCTCCTATCTAGCAGCCACCAAAACGCTCTCTGTATCCATGGTTCTGTCTCTGTTCTTCTTGTTTGCTTAGTTTTTTTCAGGTTCAATTGTTAATAGATATGCATTTATTGCCATTTTATTGTTCAGAGTTTTGATCTTCTTTTTCTTAAATAAGTCCCTTTAACATTTCATTTAATAATGTCTGGTGATGAGGAACTCCCTCAGTTTTTTTTTGTTAGAGAAGCTTTTTATCCACCCTTTGGTTCTAAATGATAGCTCTTCTGTTTAGAACAATTTTGGGTGTAAGTCTCATATTTCATGACTTTGAATATTTCTTGCCAATCTCCTCTAGCTTGCAAAGTTTCTTTTGAGAAATCCACTGGCAGTCTTATGGGATCTTCCCTATAGGTACTAACTGTGTTTCTCTTGCTGCTTTTAAGATTCTCTCTGTATCTTTAAACTTTGGCACTTCATTATGATGTGTCTTGCAGTGGGACTCTCTATCTTGTTTGGGATTCTCTGTGTTTCCTGGACTTGCATGTCTATTTTCTTCACCAAATTAGGGAAGTGTTTTCACTATTTTTTCAAATAGACTCCCAATTTCCAATTTCTTGCTCCTTTTCTTCTCCTTCTGGCACCTCTATGATGTAAATTTTAGACCTCTTGAAATTGTCCCAGAGGCTGCTTATACTTTCTTTGTTTTTTTTTTGATTCTTTTTTCTTCTTGTTCTAGTACATTGTTTTTTGCTCCCTTGTGTTCCAGATAATTGATTTGCTTCTCAGCTTCATCCACTCTACTGTTGTTTCCCTATAAATTTTTCTTTATTTCAATTAGTGTATCCTTCATTTCTGACTGGATCTTTTTCATGCTGCTGAGGTCCTCACTGAGTAACTTGAGCATCCTTATAATGAGTATTTTGAATTCTGCATCCGATAGATTGCCCATATCCATTTCATTTAGCTCTTTTTCTGGTGTTTTTATATGTTCTTTTATCTGGGCCATGTTTCTTTGTCTCTTTTGACAGCCTCCCTGTATTTATTTGCATGTATTAGGTAGAGCTGCTTCAACTCCATGTTCTGGCACATAGCCCAATGTAGTAGATTTCCTGCAGGGTCAAGTGGCACAGCTTCCCCTTTCGCCTAAGCTAGACACTTAAGGTATGCCCTTTGTGTGGGTTGAGTACACCCTCCTTTTGTAGTTGAGCCTTGATTGCCTTTGGCAGGTCCATGGGAGGGATTTACCCAGGCCAGTCAGCTGCAAGGACTGGCTGTGACCACTTACCACCAGCCTCCTTCTGTGCAAGTTCAGCTGTGTGGTTCACGGTGGTGGTCTCTGAGTTTGTAGCTGGGTGTGCAGGTTCTGGGGTTTCTCAGCAGCTGTAGACTAGGTCAGCTCTGACCTGTGTTTTGCCAGTGGCTGCCCTGCATGACCTATAAAGCAACCTGAGTTGACTGAACTTGTGCTGGGCTTGGAGATTGCCAGGTGAACGGAAGCTGTGAATCTAGTACGGTGGCTGCTAGTGCTGGGACTGCAGCCACTTAGCAAGAGATATGGGGCTTGGGGATCATTGAGGCTGGCTGTCATTTGTTTGAGAGGATTTTGTGAAGTTGTGAAGCATGAGCCAAGACCAAACATTCATATAGAAAAGCAGCTTGGGTGGGACTATAAGTTTGGTGGCACAGAGTCTCTGGTGATCTTCGGGGAGGGGCAGACTGTTTTAGCCACAGCTGGTACCAGCCTGCCAGCTCTGTGGCTCTGGCTTTGTGAGGGAAGGTTCCAGAGAGGGACAGTGGCCTCTCTTGCCTTTCTATCTCCCAGCTCTTGCCTTGATGCCACCAGATGCTTCAGTTCCTCTCTGTATGCCACTGGTGCCTTTTAAGCTGTTACCCTGGTCCTACAGTTCAGAGGGTGTGAGTCTGAGTAAGTCCATGTATGACTTATTTAAGAGGAAGTGCTTGGGACTCTAGTAGTTTCTTCCACCAACTTAATCCCTGCTGGTTTTTATGGTCAGTAGTTATGGGGACTTATCTTTCTGGCACTGGTACCCTGGGCTGAGGGGTCTGCTATGGAGCTATGACCCCTCCCTCCTAATATTCCTTCCTGAATTTTTATCCACCACAAGTGGGTGAGGACCAGACCATTCTGAGTCTCTGCCCCTCCTCCAAGTTTGGATGGATGTGGTTTCTTTAATTCCATAGTTGTCAGACTTACATTTAATTCAATTTTGACATTTCTGGGTCATGATTGTTCTATATTTTAGTTGTAATTTTGATGTCATTGTGTGGGAGGCAAGCTGTGTATACCTATGCAGCCACCTTGACCATGTTATATTATTTTTGTTTAGGTTCTTTAGTCTTTATGAATGAGGCTGCTAGGAACATTTGCAATCAGATTTTCTGAGGACACCTCCTTTCACTTCTCTTGGGAAAATACCTACACGTGAAAGAAATTATTGGCTTTTCTGATAATAGTATGTTGGCCATGGGAATTAGTGGCTATAGAGAAGAAGGGAGTAGGTACTCTGATGTTCTGGTACAGGAGAGTGTTTCCTGTCACTTTCCAGCAGTGACAACACCTTTAACTACATTAATATAGGATCCTGGTGCTTTCCCAGTACTATTTCCTGGACCTTTTTTTTCTACATTCTCCCATCATCAGAGAAACTTTACCTACACCTGGGAGTAGCAGGGTTCTCTCTGCCCCTCTTACAGCAGCTTAAAGCTTTTGCTATTTATGAGAGGATAGTCTGGGCAGGGTGGCTGGGGTTCATGCTTTCCACACAGCAAAGCAGCTGTTCCCTTCCTTTTCCTTTTAGCCTCTACCACCCTAAGAGCCTCTCAGGTTATCTGCCATGATACCATCTTTGTCATGAGCATCAGCTGGACTCCATGGAAAAGAACCCAAGAGTGAGCCCATTGATTTCTCATGTCTGAGGCTGCCAGGGAATCTAGCCCATCATAACACCCACACTCAGTCTTTACCAGTTCTTTAAAGGCTCAGCTAATTTTTTTCCTTACTCAATTGTATAGCAGCCAGTGCCTTTCTTCCCACGCCACCTGTGAGCCACCTGTGAACTACCTGTGAACCAGGCCACTGGTGCTTGATTTAACTCAATTTCATTTGAATATGAAATTAAAGCACTTTGACACAGTTTAATGTTCTATCTAATAATTCCTGTGAATTTTCTAATGGGACATCCATGGAAGAGGTCCCATTAGAGGAGGATCAAAATGATTGAGAAAGATCAAAATCTGAATCCAAAGAGACATGGTTCTCACACTAGCCTCCCGCCGAGCACTGATGTTTTGCTACAAAATTTCATGGAGTTGGTATTTTCCCAAATATCAGAAAATAGTTAACTTACAAGTAAAGTTTTCTTAATTTTAAGTTTTTACCTCATAAGTAGCTACTATTGTCAAACCGAGGCTGTGTGACACTCAGTGGGGCGTGCGGCTGGGAAACAATGAACATGGAATGGCACATTGGGCAGCCGATCATAAAGCTGGCATGATGATGAAGCTCTCTCACCACATTATGAGGTAATTGGGTTTATCTTATATGGTTTCAGCTTGATAAAATGTTTCCATAAAACGTTTTATGTATTTTGGGAGTGTGGAGCCCTGTATCATTTTAGAGATGTTTTGAAAAATATGTATTGTATATATACCTCTAAGTTTATGCCAGCATTATTTACAATAGCCAGAATCTGGAAGTAGCCCAATGTATTTATCTATCAGTAGATTAGTGGATAAAAAAGATGTGGTACATTTATACAATGGAAAAATACATGGCTGTAAAACCAAGAAGGAATTCTTACCCTTGTGACAGCATGGGTGGACCTGGAGAATATTACACTAAGTGAAATAAGTCAGACAGAGCAACACAAATACCATGTGATCTCACAGGTGGAATCTAACTAACAAAATAAAACCAGAGGCACAGATGAATGGAACAGAATGATAGATCTCGGAGGAGTAGGGGTGTGGGGACTGGAAGAGATTAGATGAAGAATGTGTCTGCATATATGCATAGCCAACGGACACAGACAACAGTGTGGTGAAGGAGGGGGACAAGGCTGGGTGGGGGGGACAATGGAAGAGAAATGGGGCATCAGTAATAATGTCAGCAACAACAAAAAAATGTGTATTGATCACAGAAAGTTGCAATAGTCTTGTGGAGAAAACACTGAAAAGCAAAGGGGAGGATGTAGCCCAAACTGGGATTAGCAAAATGCCTGGTTTTAATCTCATGTTACTTCTGTTACTGTTCAAATGTTTACTGTAGTGACTCATATTATTTTAAGCCATTTGAAAAGCCAAGATTTTAGCCAAGTCTATTTGGAGACGTGAAAGAAGGACATGTTAAGTCTAAATACAAAGCTTGTACCCAATTATGGAGGAGGGAAGGGAGGGGTGAATAAGTTTTTTAATTCATGCCAGTTTTTAACTTTTAAACAGCTGAAACAAATTCTGAAGGATTTTCTACTCTTTAAAGCTAATGAGTGAAGTAAATGATAACTCTGCAAGACATGGAGTTATCTGTATTTATTAGAGTTGAAGGCATTCTAAGACATAAGATCCATCTCCAAATCTGGGGTATGTTTATAAATTACTTTTATATTTAAACACATACAATACTAATAGAACTTGGCTGGTGCCTCCATATGTTTTCTGATAATATTTTCTGCTAAGAAATATGTTTCCAATTTTTAAAATAAAACTAAGCATATCACTATTTCATGGCCTCTGTGAAAGAGTATGATGGTTTCTAAGCAGTTTATCACCTGTAAGTATTTCACTTGGCTTTAGTGAGTTTTCACATGACTAACTTTGGATTATAGGATGATTTGAATAATAATTTGGCCCTGAAAATTGATTGTTTCTTAATTTCCTCATCTGTAAAGTGGGAATAATAGTGCCTCCTTTATACCCAAAACCTCTATAATTTTATTGACAAATGTCACCCTCAATAAATTCAATAAATAAGAAAATAAAAATAGAGGAATCTCTTTTGAAAGAAAATAGTGCCTCCTTCATAGTATTGGTTAAAGGTTTAAATGAGGCATTGACTGTAGACTGCTTGTTTCCCCGGCTGGCCCACATTAAAGCTTAGCTATTATTAATATCTAAAATGTAGAAGTAGTTACAGGGTTGTTTTGCGGGCCCTACAGAAGTGCTGTGTAGCACTGTAGAGATACTTCCATTTAGAATGGAAGAAACAACAGTGATAATATTCCCTGTGAAAAACTTAAAGCATTTATTGTGAGAACTGAGATAATGCACATTAATCTATGTTGCAACTTTATAATACCCTGGCTGCATATTATTTTGGGGCTGCAAAGTTAACAAACTATTCACAACAAGAAAAGAACTGTGTTATTTTATATACTCACCATTCTAAAAGAACCTGTCAATTTTATTTTATTTTTTACTGTTTTATTCTCCCAGGTTTCATTTTTTAAGTAACATTTTTTTAAAAACTTGAATTTAAGATAGCTTTCTCCATGTCTTTCACACCTGACAAGCATGAATGTCAATGCAGTATTTTAGTTCAGTTCAGCTTATGTAGCAAACTCAGTCATAATGCAGCATCCCAGAATTCTGAAGCCATCCAGAGTGTAGGCAAGGACGTCAGTAACTCTACAGAGGGTTTTCCCTTTTTCTTCTTTCTCTGGAGAACCAGCAGGGGGAGCATGGGTTTCTCCCTATCTAAATAGTTGGAAAGGCTTTTAAATATTGGTGGATGATTCGTGATTATTTTTATTAAAGATGGAGTTTGAATGAAGATGTAAAATTCAAAGTATGAATACTCATTAATTATCTTAATAATACTGACAAGTATAAACTGTTTCAAGGTGGAAACGTTCTGTTCAAGACTACAGGTCATTGTAGACTGAAACAGGAAGCTACAGAGGAACTTTACCACAACATAATTTAGAATCTACTAGATTTTATTGAAAGTGGAGGGAGGGAGAAAGCTGATAATGGCTGGAATTGTGTCATAATATTTTTTGAGTACTTGCTATGTTTCAGATTATAAACTAACTTATGGAGCTAAAGAGACAAATCAGCCTCAGTCTGGGGAGGCAGACAGGGAAGAAAACTTTAGAAAAAAAGTCACTTGAAGGAATACTGTTTAATTTCTAAATAAGAACTTTAAATAAAATGTTTGGGGGACTTCTGGCCAAGATGCAGGCATAGGTAGATGAACTTTGCCTCCTCGCACAACCAAAATAAGAACAACAAATTTAAAAACAAAAACAAAGAAAATCAACCAGAACCACCAGAAAATTGAACTGTGTGGAAGTCCAACAACCAAGGAGTTAAAGAAGACACATTTATCCAGACCGGTAGGAGGGGTGGAGACCAGCCACTGGGGTGGAGAGGATGCACAGCAAAGCAGTGGCTGGAGGACTGGCGAGGCCCCAGCTGGTGGAAGGGGTGAATCCAGAAGGGAAATCCCTGGGTCTAGACCCTACCAGTTCTTCATTGTGCTTCAAACAATTAAAGGTTTAAAACACTGGTATGGTTTATAATATTCATATGTATAATTCCATAAACTAATGTACAATAATTCTTTTAATGTGCTCTTATGAAAATTAGACAGGTAGATCAAGTTACCTGGCTTCTGAAAGGTCTTTTTACTCCACTAGACTGACAGCTCTTCAAAGGCAATGATAATAACTTAATCATTGATGTATTTCTTGATCAGGCACGAAATAAGTTATCAGAGAATGTTGAATGAATAAATAGATCAGTGAATGAATGAATGTTTAGTAGAAACACAGAATTGCAAACTTTTTGTGCTGGTCCAGTCAGTCTATTTCTTGAGAAGTTATATATCATAGGAAAGCCTTCATCTTCCAAGAGTATTTGTTCAAAGTGTGCAATTCTCCATAATTGCCAAAATTTTACAAGGAAGGATTTTCATATCTGACAGAGAAAGACATTCCTTGTCTCTTCTTATATGTACATCTTTAGAAAGAATATCATGGTGAAGACCTTTCTGGTTATCACCGTAAGTCTGTCATAAAAAGTTTCACCCTTGTACTCTAAAATGGCCTAAGAATTCAGTGATACAGACGGGCACATTCTTTTGAGGTGTATTTCTTCCCAAATGCCTTTTCTGATAGTTTAATCTGGTGGTATAAACTCAGTTACAAGGGAGATAGAATGCTCTGATCTGGAATACCATTAGGAAGAAGTCTAAAAGTGAGCAAGAATGAGGACAGAACAGATGGATAAAAAAAAGAGATGAAATTGTTAGCAAGTGGTCACCACGCCCAGAATGTCCTCCATGCAGTGTCCTCTGTCAGGATACCACATTGTAGTCATCATACATCCTCAATCTTCAATAACCTGTGACAGTTCTTCAGGCTTTTCTTGTCTTTCCTGACCTTGATATTCTTGCAGAGTACCGATCAGGTGTTTGTAGAATGTTTCTCAATTTGGATTTATCCAATGTTTTCTTATGCTTAGTGTGGGTTGTGGATTTTATGGAAAGATACCACAGATGTGATATCCCCTTCTCTTCTCATCACTGAGGGAATACATGTTATCAATATGCCCAATTACTGCTTATATTAACCTTGATCACTTGGTTAAAGTGATAACTCCCCGTTTTTTTCACTGTAAATTTATTCTTACCTTTCCATAGAAGTAAGTTAGTAGTGAATCAGTAAGTTCATTTAAGAGAGGAGAAATTAAGGTCCTGGATATATGTTAAAACAAACAAAGAAATAAATATTTTGGAGGAAATACTTTGAGAATATGCTAATATCCTACTTCTTAAAGTTTTTTTCTTATCATTCTACCTTTGTAATGCATCTTTTTTCCTTTGACTGCCTTCAAAATAATTTTTTTTAGAAATTTAAATATGACAAGCTTAGGTATGGTTTTTTTGCTGTTTTGGGTTTGTTTGCTTGTCTGGTTTTTTTTTTTTTTTTAATATACCGCATGGTGTTTTCTGTGCTTTGTGGATCAGTTTGCTGTCTCTCATTAAGTTCAAGAAATCCTTGGCCATTATATCTTCAGCTATTTCTTCTGCATTATTTCCTCTTTTCTCTTTTCACACAATTCCCATTAAACATGGGTTAGACTGCTCGACATTGTCTTGCAGTCCTTGAGTTTTCTATTCTGTTTTTTTCCCCACTTTACTTTTCTATTTGTGTCTCAGTTTGGTTGTGTTGAGTTGACTGATTATTAGCCCTTTGACACTATTTTTCATCTCTGTTACTATGTTTTTAATTAATTTCTATCATTCCCATCTGGTTCTTTCTTAGTTTCCATCTCTGCTGAAATTACCTGTTTGATTTTATATGCTGTCTGCTCTTCCATTAGAGCCTTCAACATATTAAAAAGTTATTTTAAATTTGTCTGATAGTTCCAGTACCTGTGTCATATCTGAGTCTGGTTCTAATCATTGCTTTGTATTTTTTTGTGTTTTTTTCCTTGCCTTTTTAAATGCCTCCTAATCTTTTGTTGAATGCAAACTCTCTTGTATAGGTAGATGCTGCGGTCATTATTATTCACCCTGGGAGATGGGCACATCTTTCTTTCTGGCCAGTCTTTAGTAGAGGTTTGTGTAAGCTGGGTCAGGAGATGGACTACATTGAGGTTTGTTGTAACAGTACTGCAGTTACCCTCAGTGCCGGCAGGTTTTGAATTCTTCCAGTGGTTCCTCTACCATTTAGGATGTGGGCTGGTGTGCCAAAGGTTGTTTTCTCTATGCCTATTCCTACCTTGGTTTAGGGGGGATTTTTTACACTGTGCCCAAGAGAGAATTCTTTTTCTTTCCACTTTCCCAGCTATATTCCTATGTTATTTTTACTTGATTCTTGTTAACCTGGTAGTGTACCAGTGGTAGGAGAAGCAGTTGTCTGATATTCTGATAAAGCTTCAAGCTCAGTCAGGTGCTGTGTCCTGAGTTTCTGGAGCATGGCCTTCTCACGTGCTTCTGCCCCTCTCTGAAGGGCAGTGCTTGCTTTCTTCTCTTCTTGACTTTCAGCCACAGTGTATTTTCACCAGGGACCCGCGGTGACAGTTTTCACTGATCTTCCCCCTGCAGATTAAGGCTTTTCTGTTTTAGGGGAGTTAGAGGCGATGTATTGAGCCATGGTTTTAGCAGCTGCTGCTGTATATTCTCATAGCCAGCACCCTAAGAGAAACTTTCTCAGAATGCCCCCTGATCTTCTCTGTGAGTGCCTGGAGAAGTTCTGGGAGTCACAGCCTGCAAGAGGGTGTGAAGAACCCTACACCTGTAGGTTTGGCACTCTCATGCTAGCTCACCCGCATCCTCTAGCAATTTCTTTAAAAAATTTTTAAAAGAAGATGTAGCTGCATCTTCTTTCCAGCTAAGATGGTGTCTAGTGTTGTCTGCCTGAGGTAAGCAAAAGTTGCTCCTGTTTTTCTTTTAAGACACCAGTGTCTTCCCAGGCATCAGGTTATTCAGTGGCCCTGCAATGGATGGCCTTGAATCTTTAACAGATTCAAGAAAAATCAAAATTTGCAGTTTTTGGGAGCAACACTCTCTCTTTACATCTCTCAACTGAAAATTCTTAGCTTGATTTGTGTCATTTTCTCGTCTTTATTCCCCACTACTATGTTTGTCGGAATTCACTGTGCATAAGCATCCACTGAGAAGCACGTTAATGATACGTATTTCTGTATCTCACCTCTAGAAAGTGTCATTCAGTAGTTTGAGGCAGACAAAAGGAACTTGCATGTTAAAAAGCTCCCCAGGGAGTCCCGATGCTAAAAAGGACTTTGAAAGGCAGTATCCTTTCAAAGGTAAGTAAGCTCCCCTCATGGATGATGGCTTTTTTGCCTTTGTATTTCCCATTGTGTCTGTCTATTCTGTATATATGTTAACCTCTAAAAATATGCAAAATATGCACTGAATTTGACTTGTTGAATAGGATCATAAGTGAGGAAAAATCCCTTGAAATATCCTACTTTTTCCCCACAATTATGAAACCTATCTGTAATTCAAGGTTCAGCTGAGGTTCCAAATCTTCCCAGCCATGTTCTCAGAGTACCTAGCATTTAGAGGCCTTTGGGGGTAGTGAGTCAAGAAACCTGTTTTTAGCTTTTAGTTTTGTCAGAAACTAGCTGTGTAATTTGGTTATGACACAAACTTTTCTGCAATTCAATTTGGCTTTGATTAACAAAATATAAGAATGCAATAGACTTGGATCATAAATACGAGTAATTATGAAAATCACTTGGGGAAGTGTTTATTTTTACTCATAATATATGAATGTATGTATATATACGCACATATATAATACAACATACATGTATATACACATGTATATACACACATATACATTACATCTATTATATATTACATATATAACATATATATTAATTACAGATCCCAGTGCCTCCATCCTTGGAGATGCTGAATGAGTAATCTTGAGGTATTTCATTTTTAACACTCTAGATAATTCAAACAATCAGTCATGTTTGGAATCCACTGGATAGATGCTTTCTAAATTCTCAGGTCCTAGCACTTATCACCTTCTATTAAACTCTCTGATGGCCATGTCTCTGCCACCACAAAGTGGTGACTAAAAATGTAATTACAATAGATTTAAGTTTCATTTATATTATCATCCCCAATATATTGCAATATGCTTGATGATAAAAACCATGTGTTATTTTTTTCTCTTGAGCAGAGTTCCTCACACAAAAGCAACTTAGTAAATTTTTATTGATTGATGGAATGAAAATAAGTTAGAGCCAGGAAGTTGGAAGTCAGGAAAAAAAGGAAAGTTGAAGGCAGGCGGGAAGATATAGCAGTCTTAGTCTTAACCATGTGAGTAGAATATCTTGGCAAAGGGGGTTTAAATAGGTTGGATAGGTGACAAAGGAGAACTGGCAGAGAAGAAGGTGGCAGTAGTCAAGGTA
This sequence comes from Artibeus jamaicensis, assembly GCF_021234435.1. Lineage (NCBI taxonomy): Eukaryota > Metazoa > Chordata > Mammalia > Chiroptera > Phyllostomidae > Artibeus > Artibeus jamaicensis. Next base: position 6,068,897 of record NW_026521249.1, on the reverse strand, counting down.
ACTAAGCAGTTGATGAGCATCTTAGTTGGGAGTTTCCAAAACGTGGAGGAGGAAATGACATGTGTGTATGTTAGAGGAAGGGAGAACTAATGAGGTGAGGCAGCTGCATTTCTAAGGGCTAATGACAGTTTTCAGACAGAGAGAACAAATAAGTGTAGCAAAAAGACTGCAGAAAGCTTTAATTTCTGGAGTTCAAAAGAAGAAGTTGAGTTTTTACATGGAGGGCAGCTGCCTAGGAGAACAGCCGTATATTGCAGCCGTCTTTGTGAAAATGAGAAATGAAAGTTGTTGTGTAAAGCCAATAAAATTTGTATATTTATAGCATAGCCTGAGCCTATTCTATTCTCACTAATTAAAAAAAAAAACTTCAAAGGATTTCTATGGGATGTTAGTTGATAATCCTGATGCATCTGTCAATTTGAGTTCATATAAAATATAACCCCAATATCTAAATGATGTACCTGTTGAATAGATTTGTGTAATGCCTCGACTGCTAAATATAAAGAACATTTGCTCAAAATGAAAAAGTCGAGTTTTAAAATTTGACTTAACAACTAGGTATGAGAAGTAAGTGCCATGTTTGCTATTAAGTAAGAAGGTGAGATTTTTATTTACATCACTAATTCTATTAGTGGAATAACTTCCAGGAAGGAAATGTACCCTGTAAGATATTTAAAAATAATGTTTGTCTCCTACCCCCGAGGTCTCACTGCAAGGATTGGAGTGAGCAAAGATTGTCAATTTTTGAATGGTCTTATTCAGAAATTATCATGGTATCTATGTTTTCTTGCAAAAGAGAATCAGTATTTGGTGTGTATGTCAAAAAAGAAGCAATTCCCTTTTAAACGGTATACTGTATTGTGTACTTGCAGCTTAGAGATGACTGATCCTCTGCAGAGAAGTCACTCATTGAAGAAAACAGCCATAAAGTCGAAGACGTAGAATGTTGCCATATTACAAAGCCAAATGTAACAGAATATTTGAAAGAAGGCAAACCTTGACAACCATCAACTGATAAAGTTGGTGACTAAATAAGTTCGAGAACAAATATGTGGGACCCTTAAAACAGAAGAAGGTGTCCCAGCATGGAAACTATGGAACCCGGAGAGGAGACCCTGTTCTGGGTCAGACCACTCCGTTGGCCTCCTTGTTCCAGGTTTATCATAAGTTATATGTGAGATGAATAGGTTGTCAGGACTTCCTGTGTATCCTTTCTATTTCATTGTATTTTAACATGTATCTTGGTGACATTACTGAGCATGAAGTTATTTGATCTCAGTAAGTCATTTTGTCACTCTTCACAAAGTTAGGAATAAAAGCTCCCTTCTAGGTACCACTAAGTGCAGATAACGTAACTGGAAATAACACACTCATGACCAAGGTTGAGGTGCTGAAGTCAGTGGTGCAGACTTGACATGGCTGAGTAGAAATGTCAGTTGTGTGTCCTGCCTTCTGCCCGCTGAAACCCAGGCACAGAGCTCAAGATAAGCTGGTTGGTTTTGCCAAGAATCTTTAACTGAGCCAAGAAAAAAGTTCTTTGAAACTTACTCATTGCAGCAATTGAACTCAGGTGTCAGTTAAATCTCTGCGCTGTCTTGATTCGTCATTCTAACTATTCTGTCTCAAAGCCTAGTTTGTCTTTGGATGATTTGATATACATGTATGTTGTGAAATAATTTCCACAATCAAGTTAATTAACACCTCCACCACCTCATATAGTTATCTTTTTTATTTTATTTATTATTTTTTGCTGAGAAAATTTAAGATCTATTCTCTTAACAAATTTCAAGTACACAACAACACGGTCATTATTCAAACACACAACAGAGTGTTATTAATTACAGTCTCCTGTTGTGTATTAGATCTTCAGCACTTATTCATCTTATCACTGAAAGCTTGTACCCTTTTAGGAACCTCAAATCCTACTTTTCCAATTTCCCCATTATTCTATTAGCACTTGTGATTTTTCAAATAAATATTTTTAAGTTTGCCAAATTCATCTTCGATGTTTGAACTCTCTGCAAATATAACACAAACACTTTTAGTAAATATGAGCGAAAGCAGATGACTAGATCCAGAGTTCTCAGAAAGAGAATAATTTATCTCAGGTGATACTTCATAAAAAGGCCAAGAAAGATTAAAAAAGGGGGTCAGAAGGTAAGTACAGGGTTGGCTAAAGTAGGTTACTAATAATAAATAATGCAATAATTAAAAAATTAATAGTAGCCCTGGCTAGTGTGGCTCAGTGGATTGGGTACCGGCCTGCAAGCAGAGTCACTGGTTCCATTCCCAGTCCGGGTACATGCCTGTGTTGCAGGACATGTTCCCAGTAGAGGGTGCAGGATGCAACCGCACACTGATGTTTCTCTCTCTCTCCCCTTCCCCTCTCTCTAAAAATAAATAAATATTTTAAAAATTGATAGTAATACAAGAATAAACTGTTTCGCATACTCACAACTGTAAATTAGAGACAGTTTTGTTACTTGTGAGCCCTCCAGGAACTCCCTGCTGGAAACATTAGTTCATTGTGGGGCCAGCTCATGTTTGACACATCCCTCTATTGTTGGTTTGTGGGATTGAGTGCTAGAAATATTATCTGAGTGGGTTCGATAAACATTAGTTTACCTGTAATCCCATAGGTGACATAGATGAAGATGTAGCCAAGGTCGAACAAGCAAGAACAATCAGGTCCCATAGGCACACAGGCTATGACAGGGAATACAGACTCAAGATATAATAACAGTGGGTATTAGAAAGGGCAGGCAGCCAGGTGCTCAGGTGATGTAAATGTGTTCAAGAGCCTAAGACAGAACACCTGAGCACCACATAATGACCATCTAGGCAAAGGATGGATGCTAGAGTGTCATTTTCACCATTTGAATCCATACGCCTCCATTTGTTAACTTGTAACCAAGGCAAGTTACATAGTCTCTTGTCTCTCAGTGCCTCTGTTTCTTTATGCACACAACCCGGACAACTGTAATGAATACTTTCCTTACAGTTATTTACTGAAGACTACATGAGTTAATATAAAGAGAGTGCTCCAAACAGTGCTTGCTGCATAGTAAGTATTTAATAAATATGAACTATTAAGAAGGCATTGATAAATAGGATTGGGGTTCAACAGTGAACACTTCTTCAGGTACTTGGTTGGCCCACACAGCAGGTAGGAGCAGTGAAGAGTAGTTGGTCAGAATTGTCAGTGAGTGAGTGTGCTCCCAAATCCAAGTCTGAATTAAGAGACAAATACATGTAGCATAGTATACCCCAGCAGGGGTGTCCAACCCGTGGCTGGGGAGCTGCATGCAGCCCATGGTGGCTATGAATGCAGCCCAACACAAAATTGTACATTTACTTAAAACCTTTTTTTGCTCATCAGTTTTTGTTAGTGTTTGTGTATTTAATGTGTGGCCCAAGACAGCTCTTCTTCCAGTGTGGCCCAGAGATGCCAAAATGTTGAACATCCCCTCAAGGAAAAGTTGATCAACTCGCATGGAAGAGCCCTGGATGTAATTTTTATTCTCTTCTTTTTCTTTCCATTTAAGAAAAATCTGCTCTGCTATAGTAGCAGACAAATTCTTAAACTCTGTTCCCTCATCCATAAAATAGGTACATTCTCTGTGTAAAATGAAATTATCTATATGTAAGCATTTGGCACAATTATAGAAAGTTTCTATTATTCAGGACTCTTCAACTGCAAATGATGAAAACTCAACTCAAACTAGCTGATAAGCTAAGTGAAGTTAACAAGCTAATGAAACTGGAGAGGATAGTCACAGGACTGAAGGACAAGCCCCAGGAACATCTTGGAGAATAGAAATACCATTCAAGGTAACTTGGATGCGTTTTTCTCTCTCCATTGAGACAACTTTGTGGCACACCTCCAGAGGGCACTGTTCACAGGGGAATTCCAGGGGAATGACACCCTGTCAAGCTCAAGGTGGGGTGAAGGGGTGAATGGCACCCTTTGGAGCTGTAACATGCTCTCATCTCTGATTTTGCTTCTCTTTGTACCTTACCTCTTCTATACAAGTAGGTTTCCTCACACAGGCTGGGAAATACTGCCAAAGCAGCTCCAGCTTGTATCCTTTCAACACTGTAACAGAAAGGAAAGAGAATCTGTCTTTCTAGCTTACTTATAAGGTATCCAAGAAGAAACTGACCTGAACTGATCACATGTGTGCCTAGTCCTGACCCACTGTGGCCTGGAGGATGAGGCCCTCTGATTGCAGAAGCCTGGGTCATGAGCCCACCCCTGCTAGTACATGTGGGGGAAAGTTTGGGATTCAAAGTCCAAAGAAGGGAAATATGAAAGACAAACTAGAGTTACATAGTTTACTATAAACAAGTATATCATGTATTACATTCTGATGTTTGACATTATTCACTATGCTTCTCCTCTGCATTAATGTGAAGAGTGTGTTGTGCATAGTAGTATTATGTGCCTATATGGTATATGTTAAGCCTAGATTTTCCTACTGGGAAATAGACTTCTTGCTGAATTAAGATATTTCACAATAGCTGTACTGTTTTTCTTTAACATTATCCTTCTGGAGCAGTCTAATACTGCCATGAATGAAAAATTATTTTCCATATTCTATCTTCACATGGACATGCTTTTTAACAATCCTGGAAAGAGCGGGTAACTACCTCTGATACTAAAAGGGAAATGGGTGAAAGTAGGAATTCAATGGGCATTCATTTACTTAGTAAGTCCCCTGAGTGTGCTCACAAAAAAACAGGAAGTCAGTGTGCCTTCCTGAACAGAGCCCGTATTTATCAGATGTTCTTGACAAGGTGCATAAACAAATTGTACTGGGACTATGGAAATGATACGTGAATATGTTTTCTAGGAATTTAAACAGGAGTATTATTCAGCGAGCAAAATACCTGGGCTGGGAATTGATAACCCTGTGAGGGTCACTAAAAAGATTAGATATGTATAGGTGAATAATAACGTATATAAAAACTGAAGGTGAACTGGTAGCCAATTTAAATTTAATAGAATAAAGAGTGCCTCCTCGTTCTCCTCCAACATCCTTACTCATCATTTCTAAGTTTCTGTCTGTTTTAAAAACTATTCTTTATAATCTATATATACCTTATTGATAGGATTGTAGCCTTTTTCTTTACACTCAGAATTTTCATTGTTATTATGATCTCCACCTAACAGATAACAAAACAAAACAAAATAAAAAATCTGTGGCGCAGAGGAGGGAAGTAACTGGACCAAACTTGCAGAGCTGGTTAGGCAGAGTGAGAATATGGACCAAGATGGCTGGCTTCATAGTACAGGCTCTTAATTATTTCTCCTTGCCAAGTTTTCACTAAATTCAAGGTATATGTTTGAAATCTGGTGCTTGGTCAAGTTGTCCTCTTGCAGGACAGTTTAGTGTGATCAGATAAGATCATCGTATTCATCCAATTGTTAAATGTAGCAACAAGATTACAAATTTTTTAGCATAGATGTGTTCCAAATATAGGACTAATCTGATTGCTAGAACTGCCTTGCTAGCTGTGTGAATATGGGCATATTCAGATTCTTCACTCGTAATAAAGAGAACGTATTCACTGCTTGAGCCATCTCAAAAATAATTGGGACAAAAAGATGATGGGAAGTGTGAATGAAAACCAATACCAGCTTCTCATGATCTTTTGTCATCTCATTTTCCTGGCTTTGTCCTGTCTAATTTAGATCATAAACTCTCCAGTCAGAAACTGTCACCTCTTTATACAGAGCACTAAGACTGGTGTCACTATTTAATAAAAACAGATGAAGCAGCAGCTAAGGTTTGAAATTAAATCCACAGACCTAAGGTGAAAGTTATATTGAGTTCCAACTTAGTTCATTATGGCAAAGTGAAGATAAGGGCATGGATTTATTTTCTTCATTTTCCTAAGACTAGTGTAATGTAGCAATTAAGAGAATGTAGTCCATAATCAGATTTCCTGGGTAAAAATTCTGGCTTGGACTCTTAACAATTATATAGTGTTTTCAACACGCTCTATTTTATAGATTAGAAGAAATAGTATTTTATATTTTCACATCTCAGAAATTGAGATTATTCATGTACTGAGTGCTATTTATAATCGCCATTCACTGTGTGGCAGTTGAGCGATAGCGGGTGTTTCCCGAGTGTGGGTGCTGGTGTGGGCATGCGAACAAGCGCACACACACAGATACACACACAACACACACACTCTCGGTCATGCTGTTCCCAGTGTCATCACTTCACTTGAACTATGAGCATTGATGTCACTGCACATGCTGAGTTAATTAGCCATTAAAATTGTCTTCAGTAAGATTACACAGTGCATTTGACTTCAAGACAAAAGTTATTGTGTACACAGAAACAGAGCAGTGAGGCTTATATTTTATATATACCGATCATTAGAGAGAAATAATCATCATACCAGGATTTTTTAATTTAATTTTTTTTTGCAAAGAAACAATGCATTATTTTATCCAAAAAAAGGAAGACAGCCACTGGTAGCTGAAACTGTGTTTATTTGGTTATTGTGGTCAGTAAAAGAATTGTTTGTTACACACCAAATCATGCAGCTAAAAGCAGGAGAAGTTTTGAGTCCCTTGGTATAAAGTTGTCCCTTAGTGCTTGGAGGGGATGGGTTGTAGAAATCCCCGTGGGCACCAAGATCTGAGAATGGTCAAGTTCCTTATACAAAATGATGTAGAACAATGTATACAGCCAGCCCTTGGCATCCTTGGATTCCCAACCACAGAGGGAAAACTGTTTTTGAACCCGCAGATACAGAGGGCTGAATGTATTGGGGAAAAAAGCTACAAAGCAATGAGAGGCTGGTATGGTACTAGAGTGCTTTCAGCAATTATAAAATAAAAATTGGAAGTAGCAAGAAAACATAGTTTATTTAGCAGCACTTTTCTTTTTTACATTTGTATATATTTAAAAAATCATAGTGTCTGTTGGCCTCTTTCAGATGATGAAATGCAGAATCGACCTCATTGGCTGTGTGAGGGGGGCATTTATAACATAGGTAAAGGGGGGTCGCTGTGCTGGATACATGGAAGCATGTAATATATATTGACCATTATTATTATTATTACCAAACTACAAAGGTATTTCTTTTTCATATTTGCTGATAGACTAAAGAGATTAGAAACAGTTTAAGTGGGACACATTTAAGGATGTGTTTTGTGATTTCAGGGTGGGCTGGGGAAAGTTTAATGGGCCTTTAAACTCAGGGACCAGGTTAGGAGATCTAGTAAGTGTTTTGCAAGTCAAAGGGATGAGTAAGGAGGAAGACTTTTCATAGCAGCCCCTAAGGTGACTTTAGAAATTGCTACCCAGAAAAATAATAGACACAGCTTCAGCTGTGTTTCCTCAGCCTAAGATATTGGTGGTGTTTCTTTGTACTGCTTTGTCATTTTATTTAAAAAGTGTAGCATTAGTTTCAGTGCACCATGTCACAAAGAAATGTGCACAGCTTTAGAATCTGTGATTTTAGTGGCTCTGAGTTGCAGTACATTTTAAGAACTTTATTAAAAAGTTATCGAGTAAACAAACAAGGGCCTCAGCTCAGTGAATTTACGCAATGTTAAAGTGCACAGTGAACTCAACCTCTGAATTTTAATTTCCAGCTAACTCAAGCTGTTGCACTCCTCAAAAAATGAAAGGAAGATTCTGTAAAGTGGAGTGACGCTAACTGGGCTGGGATTTATTTTTTCACAATTCATTTCCGGGTTGGAAAATCAACATTTGGAGCTACTTTCTCAAAGTCTCTCTAAGTTAACTCTTATTTAACAAATTAACTTCTAAAGTCTGAAATATCTGCTTTAATATATTTGACTTTTATTAATCAAGATGACTAAATACAGAAAAATGGATTATGTGCATATCATATGCCACTCTTCCCCCTCACACACAAACATTTTAGAGTTACTATTTGTGAAGGACAAGCAGAGATTGTGTGATTTGACCTTCACTACTTTTATTACATCAAGAATACAGACACTAACACATGACATTTGGGGTTTTAGGGGTGAAAGTCTTTCTTATAACCAGAGGTTATAATGAATGGTTTTTCATAACCATTATGAAAATTTTAGTACAAAATGTTAGTTCAAAATTCTGGGCTTCTTCATTTGGCCAAATTACTTTATCTTGTTTTTGTGTTATAATTTTGATTGCTGCACTCCGATTTCTATTTTGGCTCTGGAAACTATCTGGATATGTTTCGGCTGCTGAGTACCATAGAACTGTCATGAGCCCACTGAGTGCTCTGGTGATCAAGTCACAGTCGGGACACAGAGCCTCCGCACAAGTGGATGTGCGCACGTGTTATTGCAAGTTAACGTGATGCGTTCACTTAGTGTTCTTAACAAAGTGGGGTGGGGAGAAAAATGCTGCTCTGGGACTTCTTTGTCAGCTTGAATCTGTCCTTCAGTGTCCAAGTAAGCAAGTAAGGAATGTCCCTTTAGTGTAAACTACTCAAGAAGATTCTACTTTTCCCTTTTGCCTTGTTTCTCCACAGGACCTGGGAGATAAAAGCGGAGTGGACCTGAATGCTGAGTATGGTTCAGACCTTCAGATTTAAACTGAGGGTCTATATAGATGAAAAAAATTATATAGTTTTTCATTTTCTAATTTCTCTACATTTTGCTTATGTACAAAAAAGTGGTTAGTATAGAACTAATCAATAATAGTAGAACTTTCTGCAAAATGTTGCCTTTCACTATTATCTCTTGTGGTTGAATTATTTTGACTAGTGTTAGTCCAATCACAAAATGGAAGGGGAATTTAAGAAAACAATTCATTATATTTTTTCTTTGACATTTTATTTTAGGAAATCCCTTTTAAGCTCTTGGAATGTAAAACAATTACCTTTTAAACCACTGAAGTGCTACTTGAATATAGTTAACACCTCATCTGGCTTCCAGGGTGTAAATTAATCTTGTCTACAGGCCATAAAGAATATTTAATGTTCTTGATTTGTTAATTATCAATATTCCAAAATTTTACTAAATATAACAGAAGATGCAATGCAATAAAAATTCTTCAATGCAACTAAGAAGTAAGGCATTATCTTTATGATTTTACTACAATGTGCAGTGCAATACACTTTTCCTTGATTCTCAAGTCAATCAGTTTATGCGTAATAACTTCTCTTGAGAAGAGCACTCTAATAACAGAAGTATTCAGTACCTACCCACCTGCTGTCACTTCAAATGTACATGCATTGACAAGATATCCAGGGGTCCCAAAACATTCTCCCACCAGTCCACGGATCTTCTGCTGGGAAGGAGACTGCAGTAGGCACAGAACAGCAGGTCAGAAAGGGTGGTGTAGTCTCCAAGGCGCTGCCACAGGAATGGTCCATCAAGATATTAACAAAAATATTAACTAAAATGGAAAGTACTAATAAATCAGATTGTATTAAAATTTAAAACCATAAATACCTACCACAGAGTAGTAAAAGTTTACAATACATTTATCTGACAAAGGAGTAGTATAAAATATATAGCAAACTCCTACAAAATAAGAAGAAAAAAGTAAGTAACCTTGGAGGAATGAAGGCAATAAACAATGAAGAGCTGATAAATCTTATTAGAAACTAAGGACCTGCAAACTCAGATTTCAAAGAAATACCGCTACACACTTACCGGGATGACTAACAGTTAAAAACTCAAACAGTGTTAGTGCTGGGAGGGACATAGAACAGACAGAACTTTTGCAAGTCTGTCAGGAAAGCAGAATTTATATAATTGCTTTGAAAAACTAGCAGTTATCAACTGAAGTTGAGTATATACATGTCCTCTGACACAGCAATTCCACCTTTACATAAACACCCATCAAATGTGGGTAAACATGTGCATTAAAAGATGTGTACAAGAATATTCATAGTGACACAATTCATGATCATCTCAAACTGTAAATCTACCCCAGTATCCATTAACAGTAGAATAATAAATAAATTTTATTGTTTTTTTGATATGCATTCTACCAACACTCTTTGAAAACCGTTGGCTTCCATAATACATTTTCTTTTTTTAAAGGTTATTTATTTATTTATTTATTTTTAGAGAGAAGGGAGGGGAAGGAGAAGGAGAGGAAGAAAAACATCAATGTGCGGTTGCCTCTTATAATACCAGGGACCCGGGTGGCAACCCAGGCATGTGCCCAACTGGGAATAGAACCGATGACCCTTTGGTTCACAGACTAGCACTCAGCCCACTGAGCCACACCAGTCGGGGCTGTAATATGTTTTCTTTGCACTCATTTTGTGCCTCCCTGAACTGCTATGCATGGTGGAATTCCGTGTTCTCGTAGCAACATAAACACTATATGCAAACAGGGTGGCAAGAAACAGTAGACACACATATTTTGTAAATCACCCCTGTTTACACAAATGTTCCATTGTTGCACTGAACTTCAGTTAAAAAACAGAAATTCAAAGACAAAATTATTTAAAATTTCAACAACAGGGCAATAAACTGGGCACGGGCCCTTCTGAGTGAGGGGTATTTCCATGAAACCAGTCCTTCATGTTCATTTTACTTCAGTTAAGAATTCGTTAAAAGCAAAGTGAACAATTATATATCCTTTGCTGGCTTCCTCACTGTTGATAAAAAATCAAAATTCCTTAGGCTAAAATAGAGTTTTAAAAATTGTGGTCTCTAGCTTGCTTTGGCAGCACATATACTAAAATTGGAATGCTACAGAGAAGATTAGCATGGCACAAGGTTGACATGCAAATTTGTGATGCATTCCTTATTTATAAATAAATAAATAATTTTGGTCTCAATTCTGCATTTCTTATCTCTCTTTCTATCCCTTCCTACATACAGCCTAATTCATCCCCACTACTGACCCATCTCAAAACCTTCAAGTCATTTTTCACCCTTTTCTCAACTCCTCATAGCAGGTTTGGTTGCCTTAATTTCCCATAGAAATTGATCACTATGATCTAAGTAAGCCCCGTGGTACCTGGGCTCCTACAATAAACACCTAATCTAACAAACCAGCAGAATGCTATGAGCAAATGAATGCCAATGCCAAACAGCCTTGGGTTGAGGGTATAGGAAGCTTCTGTTGATTTCCACAGTTATTCTCCAAATAGCAGTCAGTGTACTCTTTAGAAAATGTTAATCACTGCTGCTCAATTTCCATAATGGTTTTCCATTTGATGAAGGATTAAAATCCAGACCATGAAGTCCTGCCCATTTACCTCTCTATTTTCATTTCTCTCCCCTGCTCACTCATTTCACCCCAGGTTTCCTCAACCCTCTTAGAACTGATTCCCGGCCTTTGAATTTGCTAATTTCTCCATCTAGAATGCACTTCTGCGCGTGGCTATTTCCTTCTCATTAGGACTCACACCAAAAGTCACCTTGTTGGAGAAACCTTTGCTGAACACAAAATATAAAGTAGCTCTCTCCCACCAGTTCTGGTCATAGTATCAAATGTTTTCTCCTCCTAGCCTTTACTTCGTCCTACAATGATTTGGTTGATTTATTTGTCTGTTAATTTAATGTCTGGGTCTTCTCTGTAGAATGTGAGTTCCAGCCTGTCTTATTCATGGGCCAAGAACAATCCCAGGGCCAAGAACGTCTAGCACATTACGCGGGCTTAAAAACGTAAAATCTCATCACTTGCTTTTGGAGGGATGATTGAAGACTCTCCTTTATTCTCCTGGTTGCTTTTGGCTTCGTTATTTGTTTATTTTTCCCACTGACACCCCTCCTCCAGTTAGCAGACTTTCGTTTGGGTGGGAGGATATTGAGATGCATGCGGGACAAGAAACTAGGGCTGAGGGCTTAGGGCTGGGCTGGAGGGTGGGAAATGGGGAGGAGATGTGCACATTCTGGAAGGAAAATGTTCTGGGAAAGAGACAAAGGCATGTTGAAAGGGAGTTTTGAAGCCTTCTGTTGTCTGAGGTGCCATCTAAGCCTCTCTCCCTTCTTTTCTGAAAACTGTCAGTGAAGTTTCCATGACTTATGAAGCATGTAGGTTTTGGGGGAGGGGAGGACTATTCTACCAGGTGCTGATGGGTTTTCATATATAAGGCAAGTGTAGGCAGCCTTACAGCCTGGTCTCCTCCAGGTTACACCTATCTTTCAACCTGCACTGCTAAATTTGGTTAAAAAAAGTATATGTATTTTATGTATAAAATATACATTATATACATAATGAAATATATATATTTTATGCCTATTCCTTTTGTTTGTAATATTGTTGCCAGAGATCCCTCCTTAGATAGCCTAGCATAGAAAATAGTTTGTGGGTGAGAGTAAGGTTACTGGAGTCTGACTTCCTTCAAAGCCTTGCTCTGCTCCTGCCTAGCTTTGGCAGGTTGTCTAGCTTCTCTGAAAAATGGATACACTGCTACTACTATTCTCATTGCTTGCTATGATGGTTAACTAAGAGAAGGCATTTGTACAGTGACTGGCATAACCACACGGGACCTTATTTTCTTTAATCTGGCCTTTTATTTTGATTTTTTTCCCTTTGGCTCAGACTGACCTCAGTAGTCTTCTGACTCACTCACCTCTCTCTCTCTCCCTTGCTTAATTATTAAGCCCTCAGAACAGTGAAGTTCTGGTCAGACTCCAGTAAATTAGAAACAAAGTTTTTGATCTATTGGCTATTGGGGCAGTTTTCAATCAAACTAAACATAATAGCTTGGCCTCAGTTGTGATTTAGCTCTGGACTCAGGAAAATGGAAAGATTCCCCAGAACGAATCCTTGTGAAGTTGGACAAAACAACTCCACATCTGACATCAGGACCAGATGCAATGATCAATTACTTTCTACCCTAGCTCCAGACAATCAGTAGATACAACAGCCCTAACTCTATTTGTCACCATGATTTTTTCCCCTGTATAACCCATCCCCTATAATTCATCAGGGAGCCAGGTCTTTGAGCATTAGCTCATGGTGCCATGTCCTTAATAAATCCTTACTTTCTTGGCTGTAAACTCCTGCTCGTCTCTTATTGGCCTTTAATGCACATGGGCAAATGGACCCCTTCAATCTAATAACAGCATTTGTGTTAATGAATAGCATGTGGGGTCCTGCTGCCTGCCTCCACCCTCTAGGCAAAATTCTGGAGGCAGAGGTTTGGTGATAAAGGACAGTTGTGTGGCTTTATTCAAAAGCCACACAACTTTGGAATAACATCTTTCTACAAGCATTAGTCACTTAAGCCTATCAATTAAGGATAAATTCTTTAACACCTGAGTTCTCCTATCATTTCCCTTGTTATTTTTTAATCATCTTATTTCTATAGGGTTAGCTGAGAAACTAAAACAACATAAGATACAAAAGCTACACAATTTTGGAAGCATGGCGTGCTTCTGCCTCAGAGCTCCTCCTCTCTAGAACACCCAAAGAAGCATAACCCTGCCACCCTCTGCCAGGCCAGCCTGATCCTAGACTAGACCTGGAGTTCCTTCACATACAAAATACTGACTGTTGGGAAATGCCAGAAGCTGCAATACAATAATCCAGTCATTCTCTAGGATAGGGCAGTCATACTCATTTTCACTGGGGGCCACATTAGCCTCGTGGTTGCCTTCAAAGGGCCAAATGTAATTTTACGACTGTATAAATGTAACTTCTTAACAGTTAAGGAGTTGCAATTACATTCAGCCCTTTGAAGGCAACTGCAAGGCTGATGTGGCTCCTGGTGAAAATGAGTTTGACCCTCCTGTAGGAAGGGAGCCCAAGACCAAGAGAGCCAGTGATCAAGAGCCTGAGAGCCCTTCTTTTATTTCAAATCTTCTGGCCCATAATTCCGTGTTTTCTGGAGGCATTCAGCTTCTCAGCCAATCCCATCCTAGACTGTTTCTCATTGCCTGAAGAACCTCCTTGTATGGCCCCTCTCTATTCCTCCCCAGTGATCTGATCAGATCTCTCTGTATCTTATGTACCCAACAAATGTTAGTTTTGGTTCTCCCCACTGGAGGGGGCAAACACAGTGAGGACAGATTAGCTGTGGTGGGATGACATCTTTCATAATTTCAAATCCGATGGCCCTACAAATTGATTTGTGCAGCCAATTTCACCAAGTACTTGTGGGTAATATAGGTTTTTAACATTCAGACTTGAAATAATTGTGTTCTCTTTTATAGCAACCCCTTTAAAAGGACCAGTATCCTATTGTCATTTGTTTGAGTTCATTCCCTTTCCACTCTCCTCTTTCTAAGAGTGACGTAGAACATCTGACAAACCCAGCATCAGACAAAATCTCAATTGAATGAATATAATTTTGTATTGAACATATATAACTGATGGAAAAACAGGGTTGGAAATAAAATCTTTAGGCGTTATTACTTCACTTTTTTTTTTCTACCCAGGAAACTCATTATTGTTCACTGCCTGCTATGTGAGATCTTCCTTAAGTGTCTTAATTCCTCTAAGGCTCCATCACTGCAGAGAGATGTCTACTCAGTATTTACAGTACCCTCTGTAGTTCGTATGTGGCGCATGCTCAACAAGGGGCGGAGCTGAATGTCAAGGTGTTGGTTAATGTAAGAACCTCCAAAGCTGTAGGACAATTGTATGAGTTTATTTGAGTGAAACAGGACACAACTGGAAGCAAGATCACAACTGGAAGCAAGACTGAGAGAATCCTCTGAAGAATGAAAGCTTTGGAATTTAGAATTAAGGAGAAATAATAAGGAGGATTACATGAAAGTGGGAGAAAGCAAGGCACAGGATAGTTAACCAGATCGCTTGTTCCTTTGAGGGTGGTTGTGCCTCAAGGATATCTCAAAACAGGATCACTCTGGCATTTCACAGGTACATTAATCTAGATACACAAGAACAATGGACAGGGCTTGCTTAAGGAAAAAATAAACCTTTTTATAGGCCTGAGGCATGACTACCCACTATGGCCTACCCAGTTAGGTGCATATACAATCAGCTCATACTGTGAGGCTATTTTCTCAGTCAGAATTATTACAATACCATTTTTGGGTTGACATGTTCACCTAATCCTTCATTGTATTATCATTTCAGGATCTTGCACAGTCTTCAGAAAAATTCCTGATTTTATTTGGTTCTATAAAAAGGAAAGTCTATTAGTGAAAGACCCCATGCCTAGTTCACAGACATCTGCCTGAGGTCTTCCAATGAATGGAAAAAGCAGTTCACTGTCCTCCCACTGAAGGAGCAGAAGGGTTGCCTCTGAGAGTCTAAAGTGGCTCAGTCTGTGTAGAGTCCCAGGGAGCTCTCTCATGCCTCACAACTTCAGAGCTGGTTTGTCTTCCTGCAGCATCTCTCTAGAGAGAGCTTCAGGGTCTTGCATTTTGCTCTGCCTTATCTACCCATTGTCCATCCACTCACTCTTTTTTGTTGTTGTTTTTTAAAATTATTTTATTGTTGTTCAGTTACAGTTGTCTGCATTCCCCTCCACACCATTCCCCCCATACCCAGCCAAACCCTGCTCCCTCCCTTACTTCTACCCTCCCGCTTGCGTTTGTCCGTGTGTCCTTTATAGTAGTTCCTGAAAACCCTTCCCCCCACTATCCCCTCCCACCTCCCCTCTGGTTTTGTCAGATTGTTCTTAATTTCAGTGTCTCTGGTTATATTTTGCTTGCTTTTTTTCTTTTGTTGATTATCAAGTGCTGGAAGCAACCTAAGTGCCCATCAATAAATGACTGGATCAAAAAACTATGGTACATTTACACAATGGAATTCTATGCAGCAGGGATAAATAGGAGCTCCTACCCTTTGCAACAGCATGGATGGAACTGGAGAGCATTATGCTGAGTGAAATAAGCTAGGCAGTGAGGGACTATAGGGAACCACTCTGCCTGGTTTCAGGAGTTGTAACTGCCCCCCATGGCTAAGACTGAGTGAGCAATCTCCAGAGTGCAAGCCACTAAGGACACAAAGCTTGTCTCTGGTAGCAAATTCTGCCTCTGCTTCATCCCCCTGCCCCCAATGCATGGTCAGTTAGTCAGAGACAGGTATGACCCCTCAGAGGAGGGGCAACCTGAGCCAGACACGATCACTTGGGAAACCATCATGGAAGGACTTGGGGGGCTGCAACAAAGAGGGAATGATGGACCCTCGCCCCCTGGCTATTCTGACATAGCCTGAGTCCCCGAGTCCAAGTGGGACCCTCCCCACTTCTCTGGGAGAAGTGCTTCCTGACTCTAATCCACTTAAGCCTGAAACCTGTGACGGAGGAGGTGGTGCAGCCTCTTGACGGCTAGAGCGAGATCCAGGGAGACTGAGCTTAAGAAAGAGTTCCTAAAAGTCCTGTGAAGCCCGCTTTGCTAAGAGTGCTTTCATTCATATGTTAAGGGTCTGAGCAGGAAATGAGTATGTCTCCCAAAGTTGCTGCAACCCCCTTTCCTGATAGACACTGACTCAGACTAAGCCCTCAGATTTCTTTGAATGTTATCTATTGTTTGATCTTTGCCGCTTGTATTCCTGTGTATTACAACCTAATAAAAGCCATTGAGGAAGGGGCTCCTGGCCCTTCTCCTCTAAGAGATTGGCCACCTCTCCTCCCCAAGCAGATCATGTCTTGGTAGTGTTACTTTCATCCATGGTGGACGGGAGACTTACTGGCAAAGTTGCCCACACAGGGGACAAATACCATATGATCTCGCTCTTTTTTACTGAGTGCCTCCTGTGTGCAGGGCTCTCTTCTAGATGCCTCAGACAGAGCAGTGAATAAGATGCCATTTCAGTGTGGGGTGTGGTGGTAAAGACAAATGGTGACAAGATACATATAAGTCAACAATATTTCAAAAGGGCTTAGGTTTCATGAAAACTTTAGAGAAGATTTTTAAGGAGCTTTCAATATCAAACTAGCTTGATCAAGAAAAGAAATATATTCATTTGGCTGGGAGGACTATGGGAAGTTCTCACAGGACTGAAGGAAGAGATGCACCCACAGAGGCCTCAAGCACTCGAACTCTGCTAGGAATTTCACCATCTGTCTCTTATTTCCACTTGTTTTGTCTTCCCTGCATTCTGAAAATAGGCTTTGATCCATGGTATGAAATACAGACACTGAATGATATATGAACCTAAGAGGTACACTGAAGACCCCAGATGAGCACCTCCTCATTTTAGAAATCTCACTTAGCAGAGAACTTCTTTCTCCCAGTGTCTTTATAGCAAAACCAGGAAAGACTCCTGATCACCTTCCCTTCGGGGGTATGTCCATGTCTAAGTGAATCACTGTGTTAAGGGAAATGGACTCTGAAACTGGTCAGGGCCAGAAAATATGCTGAACCCAGTGACTGTGAGGTGGAATCTGCTAACAGAAGGCAGTGCTCACAATAACTATTGAGTAAGCAAAACGAGATTTCATAGTCTCTGGAAGCAGTGATTTTCAACCTTTTTCATCTTGGGGCACACATAAATTAATGACTAAAATTCAGCAGCAGACCAAAAAATATACTTTTTACCAATCTGACAAAAATAGGTATAATTTTGATTAATTCACACTAGGCAACTATTGTTGTGGCTGTTGTCATTTTCTTTTTAATTTGGCAATCTAATGAAAAACAAGTCAGTGACCCTGGCTAATCAGGTATTACTTGTTTACAAATTCTTGCAGTGTGGTGATTGCTGGGGGAGGGAGAAGTAAAGGGACTAAATGGTAATGGAAACAGTACAATAAAGATTAAATAAAAATTAAACAAAATAAAAAGTCTTGCAGCACACCAGTGTGCTGATGTACACCAGATGGAATCTGCTGATCTAGAGTCGTCATTGCTGGGTCACAAAAAATCTAGCAACCAGGGTACTAATGGAACAGGCAACCAAACAGTATCTTATCAATAACCTTTTAAAATTCTTGGAATTCCCAGAATCACCTTAAGGATAAAGCATAAACCCCACTTTGGAGTGGATTAGCAGGTTATGTAGATAGATGTAAGGGACCAGGAGAAAGGAGACAGCTCTCTCACAGCTAGAAAGCCTTGTAATTAGATCCTGGTTGTGAGATGTACTCTGTGACCTGTGCCAGTTACATCTTGGGACCTGAGCCTCTCATTTATGAAGAATTTTGGCATGGGTTAAATACTGTAAGTTAAAAAGATCATGAAAATGTGATATATTAACACTTTTACCTTTCGTCCTTAAATTAACAACTTTCTGAGGCATAGACTTCTGATGTCTCCTAGGATCATGGGACTGCGACTGCCCAGGATTAGTTCAGGTGCTGAGGGTAGGTCTGGACTCCAAACTCTACCCCCGTGGGAGCCTTGGCATCCAGAGTGTAATATAAAAGTGAGATTTCCCATTGCAAGCAGGAAAGGGAAAAATTAGCAGAGCGCTGAGACTACCAAAATCAGAGTGGGGACAGATGCCTTGAACCCTAGGTTTCCAGAGATCTCTGGTAAGTGCCAAGGAAACTCTCACAATGGGTTTTACATCCATTGTCTCCATTTTTGTTGGTAGGGCTTGGTGCTCTGTCGACTTAACAGTTGCCATTACTGTATGTTACAATGTTTCTGACTATTACTTCTCTATTACATGATCCAGTCTCCAAGAATTAAAAAAATAACTACCGTTTATTCATTTATTAATATAAATTTATTCTAAAATTAATATTAAATTAACCAAACACTGCTAATAAATATAAACTTAACAAATATTATTAATAGTTGGTTTATTGGTAAAAGTAAATGAGAAATATTATACATAGACTGGAACTAGCATGCCTAGGTTTAACAGCCAGTTTAAACAGCTGCGTGACCCCTAGGCACGCTATTTATCGTTTTTCTCTGTAAAATGGGAATTATCATAACATCTAGCTCATGGGGTTATTTTGAGAGAAAGGAGTTTGATGATATGTGGAAAGCCCTCACTGAGTACTAGCTATTATTAAGGCCACACTTACCATGTGGCAGGTGCTGTGCTGTATTTACATCTAACTTGTTCCTCACAACAGCTCATGGTACTGTTATTACTCTCCCCATTTCATAGGTGACACATTTGAAAGGTGAAACTCTCTACCCAAGGTGACCCATCTAGGATACGTGGAGCCAGGTTGAAACCCTTGATCATCTGATTTCAGAGCTGGTGATTTCAATGATGTCTTACCATGTCCCTGGCCTGCCTGTGGAGTCCCTGACCCCAAGGCTCGGCACCCAGCTCTCCCAGCATTTTCTGGTTTGATTGCCGTCTTGCCACAAGCCTGCAGATTTAACTTACGTAGTGTTTTCACAATACACCGCTGAATGCAGAGATTGTGTTAAACCATTTGTTTTCTCTCCTTGTCACTTAAGGTCAGGACTGGGAACAGCATGTTAAATATATATTATTCACAGCCTTTTTCCATTCACTGAACTTTCCGATTAGTGTCCACTTAAATGGGTGCTTGGGAGGATTTTTTACAAGTCATGGTGTCCTGTTGCACTGTGGTAATTATGAAGGCTACAGTGACAGAAAAGACCTAAGATATTTCTTTTTCCTCCTCATGTTGCTTAGCAAAAACTGGCTGTGAAAAATAACCCTTAAATTAAGAATTCCCTGACATAAAAGGACACGAAGCCTTTTTATCCCTTTTTGCCATTTTGTTGTTAAAAGTACTTCTGATTTAAATGTTCCATTTCCTTGAGTTTTATTTTTAAGATTATAGTTGTATTTGGTGCCCTCAGGGTAATGTTTTATTGATTAGCAAATGTCTCTGGCACATTTCTGCTCTCTGCCTACTTACATATAGAACAAAATAGTGTGAGTTTTCTATCTTTCATTCTAAATGTCATTTGCTCTGAGCTATTTTCTTGTACTCAGTTGTTTTCTTTTTCTTTTGTTTATATTATTTTGCATACATTTTCACTTTTTACAAAATTGGTTATAATATGCATTCATGCTTTGTTCTGAGGGTAAATTTGAACATTGGGACCGATATTTTATTTTGTGACAGAAAGATTAGGGTATTTTTTCCTCCTTTTTATTCTCCTTCAAAAAAAAAAAAAGAAGAAGAAATGCCCCAGCCCATAAATAATTTAAGTCCTTGAATTCCAAAGCTCATAGTTGAGTATTTCAGGGTACAGCATCTTTATTTTATGTTTCCTTCCCTGGGGCAGGAGAGGTACCAGGTATTATAATGTGAACTCAATCAGTCATGTCTCTTCCTGGGACTGCATGGTGATGAGTGTCTTACCTCTAAGAGGATTTAATTCAGGGACTGGAAGAGAATTCAAGGCAGGCCTTAGTCAATCTCCATTGTCAGTCTAGGAGCACTGGCTTGAGCTTCCCTAGTGCTAAACCAAGAGGGTGGGTTTTCCTGTGAGAATTCAGTTGTGTTTAGAGTCTTTTTGAGGAGCTCCAGGTTATGATCAGGGGTTAGAAGAGGTTTTCTGAAGCCCTGGCTGGTGTAGCTCAGTGGATTGAGCACGGGCCTGCGAACCAAAAGATCGTGGTTCAATTCCCCATCAGAGCACATGCCTGGGTTGCAGGCCAGTTCCCAGCAGGGACCAGTTCCCAGCAGGGGATGCACCAGAAGTAACCATACACTGATATTTCTCCCCTTCTCTCCTTCCCTTCCCTTCTAAAGATAAATAAATAAATAAAATTTTTAAAAAGCTTTTCTGTCTAGTTCCCTCCAAGCTTTAGTAACAGCTCAGTTGTAGGGGCCGGTGGAAGAGGTGTTTCTAACTGTGCTTTGGTTCTGGTCTCTGGCTCAATTTTATTCACATCTACTGTGGAATTTCTGGCTATCTCAATAAAAAATATCATATGTACATTAAAGAAAAGTGATTATTTTGCTTATCAGGAGTTCCAAAAGTATTGGTAGCAGAAGATAATTTGTGCCGAACTGTATCCCTTCCCATTTTAAGGGCGTCCTAGGATGTGTTGAGTCGCTAGTACAATATAGCTATTCGCCTTTTAGAAATGGGTCGAGCTTCTTTGTAGGTTGTTGTTCAGAATTCAGGATCATCATAATCCATAGAAACATGATTTAAAATGCTTAGATCATTTCTAGGCTAGCCCACTAACATCTATTTAACTCACAATGCAGTTGTAGTATGGTGTAATAGCACTGATGGAGTCAGCAACCATTTACATTGAATGTATTTGGAGCTTCCGTTCCTTCCGTTGCAGCTTTGGTTTTAGGATCTAATATTTTTTTCTCCACCCCCCTCAGCTTTACCACATCCCCAGCTTTCTACCTCATGCCTTGGAACTCCTACATTCAGTCTTGGCTCTGGTCTTTCTCAGTCCCTTTCAGACGTGCACTGTGCCATCTCTTCATCAGGTCAGTGCTCTACCTGAAATGCTCCTCTATCCATTCTTTTCATGACTGACTCCTATTTGTCCTTCAGTATAAGTGTAACCTCTGCGAAACCTCCATGGTTCCTCCTTCTCCTGCTTCAAGTTCATCTTAGGCTTACCCGCTTTAAAACTGCCAGGACCTCATTAAGTATAATTAGCCCAAAGGAGAGAGAATGGCCAGTCCAATTTCCATACTCACATGGAAAGACAAACACTGTTTCCATTGGCCCCTGCTGTTTCTTGTTGGCCCTGATGAACACTGGCCATATGGAGAGGTCAGAAGGTGCTTGTTCAATCTCCTGAAAATGATGGTGAGATTCCTTCAGGGATTTTCATTATCTTCGAGTGAGAATGACATCACAGACATCGGTACAATTCTCAATGACACCTGCCCCACTTTTGGTTCTCAGGGTTTCAGATCTTAGTGCTCTGTGTTTCAATTCTCACGGTAGCTTCCTCCTAGGAAATAGGAGTCCTCAGCAACACTGGATCATGACTGATTCTGTCCTGCCCCTCTCAGGTTCAGGTGACTGTCTTCCTTCTTTCCCAGGGATTCAGATCTAGCAGCTGAGGAGTATATTGGTTTCTCAGGACTGCTGTAAAAGATCGGCACAAACTGGGTGGTTTAAAACAAAATAAATTTATTCTTTTACAGCAGTGGAGGCTAGAAGTCTGAAATCAAGGTGTCCACAGGGCTGTCCTACCTTAAAGCTTTAGGGAAGAATGCTTTCTTGACTCTCTGGTGGCTTCTGATAGTTCCTGGCAATCCCGGGCATGCTTTGGCTTGCAGATGCATCACTCCAACATCTGCCTGCTTCATCTTCTTTCTTCCCTGTGTGTCTAGGTCTCTGTGTCTAAACTTATCAAGACACTAGTCATATTGGATTTAGGGCCTTTCCCAATTCATTATGGCCTCACCTTAATTTGATTATATATGCAAAGATCTTGTTTCTGAATAAAATCACCTTCATAGATTCCTGATAAGTATAAATTTGGGGGGGGGCACTATTCAACCCAGTACAAGCAGTTTCCTCTTAAATCCTCAGACTCCAAATGATCTTATCATACCTCTTTTCCCCACAAAATGGGTATAGCTTCCCACACTTCTTAAAGAAGACTACTTCCCATAGTTTCAATGTGATTCATCCACATAAAGTAGATTCCCCAGCAAAACTTGGAGGTAAGGATGCAACTAGAGTAAAAAATTTAAGGACGTGCTCATTCTCTGTGTCTTGCAGTTACAGGTTTTCACTTACATGATACTGAGAGGGGGTACTTCCTTAAATTTAGTGCATAAATCTGTTCTTGCCTCACCCAAGTCCCAACCTTCTTCCTCAAGGCAGTACTTGGAATACACTCATGAAAATGGCAGGTGGGGTGAACAACATTCCTCACATCTATGTCAACAAAAAGAGAAAAAAGTCTGTAGTTTTTAACTGTGGTATGGCACCTTGAGGATCAATGATAGCAAGTGACTGGGTGGTTCCTATGTGTAGGCACTGAGCTAAGTAAAATCCCTTTATCTCATTTATTCCTTACAACCCTAAGAAGGTATTAATATTGCTCCCATTTATAGATGCAGAAACAGATAATTACAGTTCTCTTTCATTACATAACACTTTGACTTCCATAGTACCTAACACAGAAGGTGTTCAAAAATGTTCAAATGAGAAAGCCTGGAATTTTTCGAAGAAATTATTTGTTTATCTGACAACTTTGTATATTAGTTCACTCAGGCTGCCATAACAAAATATTATAGATTGGGTGTGTAAAGCAACAGAAATTTATTTCTCACAGTTCTGGAGACTAAGAAGTCCTAGATCAAGGTGCTGGTTGATTTGGTTCTTGGAGAGAGCTCACTTGCTGACTTGCAGGCCTTCTCATTATGCCCTCATACTGCCTTTCCTCAGTGCTTGCATAAAGAGAAAATGACCTGTCTGGTGTCTCTTCTTATAAGGACACTAATCCTCTTGGATTAAGGTTCTACTCTTATGCTCTCATTTAACTTTAACTGCTTTGATATTCCAAATATAGCCACATTGGAGGGTAGGGTTTCAACATATGAATTTTGTGGAGACATAGATGTTGAGTCCATAGCATTCTGTGTCAGGTATTCTTATGGATGGTGGCATGCAGAGATGAATGAGACATCGCCTGGCCTGTCCTTAAACAGTAATGGCCCAGGGAATCAGTTCTCAACTCAAAGTTGTGGAAAAAGAAGGAATGTTATAGGTACCTGTGCCATGTCTCCCAAAATAACACAAAGCCTCTCTAGAAACTCCTAGATTTCTCACCTTACAACTTGC
Organism: Artibeus jamaicensis; assembly: GCF_021234435.1. NCBI lineage: Eukaryota > Metazoa > Chordata > Mammalia > Chiroptera > Phyllostomidae > Artibeus > Artibeus jamaicensis. The sequence goes on along the minus strand of NW_026521249.1, from coordinate 6,045,361 downwards.
TTACTCAGAGAAGTGCTCTGTTTCCTGAGCCCCAAGTGTTCCTGCTGCCCAGATCATGAAAATGTGATGCAAATCTCCCTCCCTGCCCAATAATTGAGCTGTGCCTAAGGGCAGTGGAACAACCTCACATCATGCAAATTTGTTAATGAAAAGAGAGAGAGCGAGAGATTTGAGAACATCTTCCATCTGATATTCCTCTGCATGAATTAGACTTAATTGTGTAAAGTGATTTTATGACTAATTAAAAAACTAATAAATTATTAACATTCTATACATAATAACATTTAACATATGCTAATGAAGACTCACATTTATAAACTATTCAATTTTTTCACACCACCTCTATAATTTATTGCAAAATCTAATGAAAACTACCACCTCCATGCTTTGAAGCTCCACACTTTGATCGCGCTTTGGTTATAATTTCTGTCCTTGGTTCATTTTTTTCATTGGGAAAGAACTGGTAAGTTTAATATATTGAGTAGGTCACAGAGAAAAAGGAAGTAGGATTTACTTCACATGTCTAAGAATCTTTCCAGATCTAGAAAGACTTGGGGGTAATGGTCTTCCTGAGTTAACGCTGAGCTTCGCAGAATCACAAACTATTCCTTAGACTGTAAGTTGCATACACCACATTATGTCAGCATCCAGTGAATTGCCTGGCACAGAGAAGATGCTTACTAATAATTGTGGATTGTACCAATAAACAAATAGAAACAAATCTACTACTTAGCCCTCTTCTTTCTCTAACCTGCGGAGAAAAAAATATTTCTACAGTATCACTGGCTGTGAAATTGACTGTTCTTTCATTAAAAGAAATAGAAGGTGCCCTGGCTGATATAGCTCAGTAGAATGAGCACAGTCCTGCTAACCAAAGGATTGCAGGTTCCATTCCCAGTCAGGGCATGTATCTTGGTTGCGGGCCAGGTCCCCTACAGGGGGCGCGCGAGAGGCAGCCACACATTGATGTTTCTTGTTCTCTTTTTCTCCTTTCCTTCCCCTCTCTCTAAAAATAAAACAAATAAAATATTTTAAAAAGAGAAAGAAAGAAATAGAAAGTAATACTGGTTCAGTGTCTTTAGAAGAATGCCTGAAATATTATTCCTTTAGTTATGTGGGGAGATCTAAAATGTGAGTTAACAGGAATGTAAAGTGCAACACAGGAAATACAGTAAACAATATTGTAATAACTATGTATGGTGTCAGGTGGGTACTGGATTTATAGGAGGGAATTATGCAGTTCACTTTGTAAGTTATATTAATGTCTAACCACCATGCTGTGCACCCAGAACAAATACAATATTGAATATCAACTGTAATTGAAAAAATAAAAAACAACTTAAAGTGTGTGTTAATAAAACATATATATATATGTTATAACTCAGATTGAAAATTAAATTTCTTCATATAGTTAACTTTTTATTATACTCCAGATTGCTCTCTGTTAACAATAAAATTCTATAATGCTGTCTCAGCATGTTTTCCTATGAAAATAACTTTATTCCTACCTAGTAGAAGAAAGAAACATTTTGGTAGAAAGTAGTGTGCAAATTCAGAACACCGACCTATCTTTTATTGGGGGCTTGGAGGGAGGAGAAGATAATTGGCTGAATGTTAATACACTGCCAAACTTGCAAGAAATGAACTTTATTTCCTTTGAGATTGTGATTTTATTACTCAGCAGATTCAACCTCTACTTAATCAGATCACTAAATATTTCTTCTTGTAAAGCTGTTAGAAAAATATTACTGATCTTAAGGAATTTTTCTGATGTAGTATTTGTAGAAAAACATACATAGTTATATCATACTTTTAAATAATGGATAGGATTTTCCCATTGCTCGTCCCCTAAGTCCTTTTAAATAGGGCCAAACAATCGACTTTACCTTAGACTTAATGCCTTATGGATGAGAAGACATGCTACAGACTAGAAAGGCAAAAATTGCTTTGCCACCAATAGAGGATGTTTCAATTTCTGTTTAAGTTGTTTGGTACATAAAATACCTCAGTTGCTGCTAGTGATTGATGGGGTGTTGTTTTTCAAGTGCTAAACTGTAAAACTATTTTATATAGCTGAAAGATATGGTAATTTTCCCCACTGATTTGGAAAAATAGTTTAAAAATAAATTCTGAACTTGCAGAGTTATTTCTGTGGAAAAGAAGAAAACAAGATAGGATATTAAGTATTAAAATTTCACTCTCTGAATCTCAAAGCAATTGCAAAAATGTATTCATTTTCTTAGGTGGTTTGTTTTTCTTTTTCCTGTTTTTTTCATAATGAGATACAGCAAATTTACCTAGGTTAAATAAAATTCTGCACTTTCAAAGATACGTTAGAAAAAAATTAATCTTCTATGTTAATGTTTAACAGCAATCTTAAGCTTCAAGAGACCTGTCAGTTCCATTGTGACTATTTTAGGGAATAAGAGGAAGATGAATGTGATGATCTGATAGAAGTTTCTTTTGCTTCTTGAGGAATGAGTTGCAATCATTACTGCTTGCTAAAACTAGACAAAATCAAATCCTGTTCCTTGTCCTCTTACCTTCTGCTCTGATACTGTCAGGGTGCAAGATAGAACTTAGGAAAACACATGGATTATTCCAGTGTCAAGTACTGTGTATCTTAGAAGAGCTCTATTTTAGAGGAAGAATATTTTGGAAGAAGCATTGAAGGCTTCACAGTGTTGTAATTGCCTCTGAAAATACAAACGGTCTTGGCACACTCTATATATTTTATTGTATATTTATTTAAGAATATTTTATTTATCTGTTTTTAGAGAGAGCGGGAGGGAGGGAGAAAGAGAGGGAGAGAAACATCGATGTGTAGTTGCTTCTTGGGTGTCCCCAACTGGGGACATGGCCCACAACCCAGGCATATGTGCTGACTGAGAATCGAACCAGTGACCGACCCTTTAGTTCTCAGGCCAGCTCTCAATCCACTGAGCCACACCACCAGTTTTTATTTCATTTTATTTTATTTTATTTTATTATTTTATTTTATTTTTGAGCATGTGCCCTAGGTAGGACCAAACTGTGACAAAGATTTTCTCTCATTTCTCTTGAGCTCTTACTGAGTGTCTGTTATGAACTAGGTGTTATATGATGTGCTAGGGACTGAGATTACTCAGACTGATATTACTCAGGCTTGGTCTCTATTTTCACAGAAATCCCATTTAGGAAGGGCAAGGCAGAAATTTATCTGTGAACATGTGAGAAGTGGAAATAAAATAATATAGAGAGTTGGGCCTTGAGAAACTGGAAGAAACCTGCCAAGTTCTTCAAATTCAATAATTTACCAATATTGTGGTTGCCAAACCAGTCAGTGGCATAATTTTTGACACCTGGCTGGCTATTTGCAACCTTGGATAGAGGGATGTGAGACTATCTATGGTGAAGCAACCAACTGCAATATGCTGTGGCATGTGTTTACTAAACAACAAGTATAGGATTAACTGCTATGGAAACAGGAAAGGACAATGGTTAGTTTTTTTTTTTTCTGGGAATATTGGACATAATCTCAGAAAAAAATGATGTATGATCTTTGTTTCTGTTTTGAAACTAATATTTATTGCAGGCTGAGTGTGTTGGACACTAGGCACACATTATCACATACTAGCAAAAGGAGGAACAGGTTATGCTAGAGAGGGGTCAACCCTGAGTAAAAGGTGAGGGATTTCAATGTGTACTTTCTTCAAAATGGTATAGGCATTCTGGAGAAACAGGAGAATGATGAGCTTTAAATCACATTGCAAAAGTTTCTAATGTCATTCTAGGGAGAGCTTGGTTACTCAGCAGCCTTGGGAGGAAATTGTATTACCAGGAAAGAGGGTATAAAGAATAAAGATAAACGTGCAGAGGGCAGAACATTGGGGAGTATACAGAGGCTAATGAAGTAACACATTGAAGATGACTGAGAAGGAGCAATTGGCAGTATAGATGGAACACCAAGAGATAATTTGACTAAGCTAGATTCTGTGAAAAGATCACATGGAGAGAGAGATGTCCATCCAGCCCCCAGCTTCTGCAGGTCCAGGTGCCAGATACATGAGTGAAAATGTCATTTTGTATTTTTCAGGGGTGTCATGTTAGCTCTGCTCCATGAAGTCATTAAGAACCCACCATTCTTGCTTCACTGCCCTACCATCCCTCAGGTATCACACTCCTTTCCATCATCCCGTATTATGTTTCTGGCAAGGGGATGGAGGTAGGAAGGATAAGAATCAAAGAGCATATGTCAGCTACCTCTTAAAGTAGGTTCCTGCAAACTTATGGTAGGTCCCTACATAAAAAATTATATGTCATTATATATCATTAGCCAGACTTTAGTCACATGGCCATAGATACCTGTAAAGAACACCAAAAAATGTAATATTTATTCAGGGAAACATGTATCATGCGCAAAATTCAATTACTATTAAAAATGCGCAGCCATTAGGCAATGATACTGAGGAAATCAGGATTTTATTTAAATTTATGTAATCTTAGAAAAGAATAGGGGTATTAGAAAAGATAAGCAGTTTGTAGGTTAAAAAACAAAAACAAAAAAGCACATTTATATCATTATCCCAAATTATAAGAATTTTGGGCCCCTATCTACTTTATTGTAAAAACTTTCTAATATTTCCAGGAGTTTTTCTCCCTAAATATCTCTGAAGTTCCACAGAGGGGTATACACATGTCCGTGAGCTGCTCCTTACCATTTCCCAGGCTGCTTCCTGTGGGGGTGGCAGAAAGTGGCGCCTTCCCTGAGGATGAACACCATGATGGCCCCCCTCTCCCAGACCCTGACTGCTGCCATCAGTGAATCCCGAAAGCTGCCAATGGTGTATTTCTTCTCGTTGTGGATGTCTGTTGATCTGTCCCAGCAGCAAGAACTTTGTGAGTGGTAAAAATTCTTTACCACAGAGCCCCTCACTGTGCCATGGTCCATAAAGTACACTCATATTGCCAAAATTAATTGTGCTAGTAGTAATTGAATCGTCAATGGTGTATGTGGGAGAGCCAGCACTCTCAAGTTACCCACAGCTTTAATAAACAGATATACTCATGCTTCTAAATTCCTTCCATTTTCTATGTTAAGTTCCCTCCTAGGAGTCCTATTTCTCTTAGAATCTGCCTTAGGTCATGCCTTTGCCAGTCCATTGACTTATTTTAATATCTTTGAACGTCAATGAAGATGGGTCATAGACTAATGGATTTAGTCCCCTTACCCCATTAGTCTTGTCATTTACTTGTTTGTGTAACAAACAGATACAAAGAAGAAAACAAGTTGCTAATGCGGCAGCATCCAACTATGAAATGAATGCACATAGTTTCCTGAGAAAGGCATGATTGAGCTCCAAGGGTGAGAAGAGTCTAAGCGCCAAGCTCATCCTGTGTCCTGTGACAGCAGACATAAGAAGAAGATTCCACAGGAGGTGGAGCAAGGGACTAGGAAAGAACAGTCAGAAGAAAGCCTGCCAAGGGCAGGAAGGTGCTTGACAGAGGTAAGGAGGAGTGATGAATACAGACAGTGAACTGGAGATGTGTCTCTGTTGGGTGGTGACAATGCATCACAAGCGAAGAAGGAGTTGGCATTTGGGAACGAGATTGGGGTCACAGATACCAAATGATATCACTGACAGAAAAATTGAGAGGGCTCCTGAATCTGATTCTGTTCCTTGTGATAGGTTTCTCCCCAAGGCCAGTAATACGTATGAACATTTTGAAACTGTTTCCCAAAAGATTTTTAATGACTACCATTTATAATTAGTTAAATATTAATATCAGGTCTAAAGAAGTGACACTTTCCTGTAGTCTTAAGATCTGCTACTAACTACTTTTAAATATGTTAGCTATGTTCAGAAAGGATGTTACAAATTATGCCCACACCCATGTATTTTCTGGTAAGCGTCCATTGTGTACATCTTTGGTCTTTAGAATGTTAACCTTTTAATAGAGGTTAATTAGCAAAAATAGTTAATTATGTTATATTATGGCATAAAGGGATTGAACAGGATTTCATTATTACATCCACATGGTTTAATGGACATCACAACATACTCCCTGTTTTGTGGATAGAGAAGAGGAAGGAGAAGTAGATGATTAGCAGTATAACAAGATACCCGAACACATGATTACTGACAACTGGTGATAATTGGCCTGATCGCTACAACTCAGGGGAAGGATTCTCAACAGGACCACAGAGAAGACCAATAGAAAATTCAATATTCCCTTCTTTGATAAGTCTCAGTCTAGGCAGCCAGACTTGGGACCCCTTCTTGGGAGACCTGGCTCCAAGAAGGGGAACTAAGGATGTACATATCAGTACAGACTCTGAGGAGGGCTTGATAAGAGCAATGCATGAACCCATCTTGAAGGGTACTAAAAGAGACTCAAGTATACAGAATAAAGTAGGAAGGAGATCAATAATTACAACCAAGTGATAAGGTCAGGGATTGAAAGAACCATGAACTGAGCACATCTGTAAATTTTTCTATAGGTTCTAGAGGGAGTCATTATCAAGGACAAGGAATTGGAGCTCATTCCAGATCCTGAATCTTGGGAGATTCTATTTTGCTTGATTGCAGTCACTCCATATTCACCCAACCTGACTATAAGCACCCTCAGACTTAAAACAGAGAACACATTCTGTTGTGCTTCTTCTCTCACTACATGGTTGTGCAGCTGGGCTGAAGAAAAAAGGTTAATGTAATAATAAGTAATATTTGAACACAAGATTGCTAAGTGCTTCACACATTACCTCAATTAATTCTGAAGTCCTAAAGCCATTTACATATTAGGAAACTGAAGCAGAGACACTGAGATTTGGGTTTATTTTTCTTGAAAGCCCTTAGCACTTAAGATTTCCATATATAAAAATACCCTGCACTCCTCTCTTCCGGAAAGAGTGGGAAAATCATTTTCTTACTCTATCTTCCTCACAATTATGTAACTAAAAATGACTTGACAGTTGACATTTTTGAGACTTCCTTTCATGTGGGTTTTAGTTCATTAATAATTGACAATAGGAAGTTCCTTCACAGGGCTGTGGTTGTGAACATCCTCAGTGGGAAATGTGTGTGGAAGGGATGATTCAGCAACACACATAACTACTGAGTCCTCAATTTCCAATAGATCTAGGCTGAAATCTAGTTTTTCATTGTATAAGATAAGTGTCCTCAGGAAAGTCACTCATCTTCTCTAAGTCATACTTTCCTCACCTGTAAGATAGGGGTAGTAAATAAAAGAGGGGAACTTTGAGTATTAAATGAGGTCATGTGTATAAAGAAATATGGCCTGCGTTACATACAGCTTAAAGTCTAGTAGGGGTGCATACATAGACAATCAAGTAAAACCAAAGCAAAAATGAAAACCACACATATAAAAGATACTAGTGAAGTATAATAAGTCTTGTGAAAAAAGTAATGATTTTATTTGAGATATAAAGGTGGCAAGGAATATCATTCAAATTGTACTCATACTTAAATACAATACTGAAGGCTTTTAAGAAAAATAGCGATATTGTTATTTTACTTTAAATTAATCATTTTGCTCGCCCTGTGAAGAACAGTTAGAGAAGAGAGGGCAAAAGCAGGACAATTCTGGGAGACCAGGTAAGCAAGGAAAGTGAAAAGAGAGCTGTAGTTGTGATGGGACTTTATAATGGACTGGATACAGGAGTTAAGGAGAAGCAGTAAGGTATCAAGGCTGAAACTTTCTTAGATTTCTGGCTTTAGCAACAGAGACTGGAAAGTCTAGAGATGGAGCAGATTTGCTACATAAGAAGAATGATGAAGAGTTCAATTTTAGAGATGTTAAATATTAGTAACATCTGAAATATTTAAGCAGATGTACAGAATAGGCAGCCTACTACTGTGTCTGAGGCCTTTACTGGACACAAAGATTTGGGAAGCACCAGAATTTGTATGGTTCCATAGCCATGGGAAAGGATGAGATCACTGAGGGGGCTTGTACCAAAAAGGGTAGAAAAATGAGCCTTAGCTTTGGCAAATGCAGCTCAGTTGGTTGGAGCATTGTCCCATAAACCAAAAGGTTGGAGCATTGTCCCATAAACCAAACCTTAAAAAAAGTTCCCGGTCAGAGCACATGCCCAGGCTGTGGGTTCCATCTCTGGTCTGTGCACATATGAGAGGTGACTGATGATGTTTCTCTCCCACACATTGATATTTCTCTCCTTGTCCCTCACCTTTCCCTTCTCTCTAAAATCAATAAGCATGTCTTTGGGTAAGGATTAAAAAATATACAACTAACAACTTAAAAAAAAAGGAAAGAAAAATGAGCCCTAAAGATAGCCACTACTAGATGGTAGAGACACTATTAAAAAGAGAAGTTTTAAGAGTTACAAAAAATAGAAAGAAAATAAAAATATATGGTCTATATAGCACAATTTTTTAACTTTAATAGAAATTCCATAGAAAGTTTAATTTTCTGCTTTTGTAATTTAGTTGTACCTTATTTTTCTAATGTGATTACATTTTTAGGTAGAGGTTATGGTTCTTCCTTCTCTGGTGCTTTATGTTACAAGTGTTCAAGAAATATTTTTGACTGATTTGAGAAAAGAGGTGATAAAATAAAGATTCTAACTTACACCAGAATACTGGAAATCATCTTACCTTCCACATCAAATCCTCATAGTTTTTAATAGAGTATTGGAAAAATTTTAGTTCACTTGCATAAAACAGGAGGAAATTTTTCATAGCAAAACCATTTTCTTTCTTGTCTACTTAAACCAGATATCTTATTTGTTACTAGATTAAGGCCATTCAGTTGCAATAAAAACTCTAAATCAGAGGTTGACAAAATAGGCAAGTATCTGATTATGTTTCTGGACCAATTCAATGGCTAATCAAAATGATAATCTTTACTTGATTACATTTAAGAAGGGTAACACTGCAGTTTTGTATCAGTTTATAATGAAACCAAAAAAATCTATTAAAATACTTCATAGCCTTTATACCACCTGCCCACAGACACAGTAATTACTAAAAGGCAAAAAGAAGAGTAGGGAGAAAGATTATTTCTAAGAGAATTTTAGTTTTAATACTTAGTTAAATTTGGCTACATGATTGCTGAGACAGATCTATGGGGTAAATAAAGTTGAAGATGACACTTAGATTGAAAAGAAATAGAGGTGATGGTGTTTATCACCTGATGCTCTCACCTCTTTTTTTAATCTGTTTCATTGGGGAAACTGGACATTCATGGGATGAACCTTTTAATGAAAAAACAAACAAACAAAAAACAACCAACCAGCAATGCCCCTGAAAAACCTCATTCATTGGGTAAACATCTATTGTATTGCTCTGGGCTGATTCACATAAATTACAAGGTGTGTCCACCCTAAGTTTCTATCATTATTGAAACAATAGTTAATGTTGTGTTTCTTAATATTTATTAGTATGTTAATATAAAAATATAAAGCAAAAATTTCCATAATCCTGTTTTCTAGATAATTATAAAGCAACATAATAAATGCATAAAAAAGAATATATAAATTCTGGTAGAAAATGTAAAAAATACCAAGAAGTATAAAGTGAAAGTAAAAGCCTTTGTCCTCCAAACTCAGCCTTTCTCGTTGAAGGTTTTTGAACAGTACATAAGTAGCTTACAAAAAGCACACATTGTATATTTATTCTCTCATTCAATAAATATTATCGAACATTTATTACGTAAGTGCTGAAATATGCCTAAATAAATGGATATATATATTACATAATGATTATATAGATGCCATACATATGCATGCACATATATATAATATATTACAGTAAAATATATATTTTTGCATATGTGCATGTTTTTACACACATGTATGTCCCCTGGTAAAACCAGAAACTACTAAATAATTTTCAGTTACTGAGATTTTTCAGGGGTTACTGAATGAATATAAAACATCTCAAGGGAGTTTTATTTTATATGAAGTGATAAATAGAAGAATTTATAAGTATTTATTGTCTGCATACCAAAGATTTTCCTACACAGCCAAGTTTATTTTTTTGCTGTTTCAAAATTTTAAAATCTTCTTTAAGGTGGGGAGAAGAAAGAGACAGAAAAATCAATTTGTTGTTCTATTTATTTATTTATTCATTGGTTGCTTGCTTCCTTTTTATTTTTTAATTTGCCACTTTATTTATTTACTTTTAGACAGGGGAAGGGAGAGTGATGGGGAGAGAAATATCAATGTGTGAGAGATATATCTACCCATTGCCTCTTCCATACCCCCTACCCCCATGAAACAGGCATATGCCCTGGTGGGAATCAAACTGGCTACCTTTACATTTGCAGACCTGAGCTCAATCCACTGAGCCACACCAGCCACAGCCACTGGTTGCATCTTGTATGTACCCCAGCAAGAAATCCAACCCAGACCTTGGCGCATCAGGATGAGGCTGTAACCAACACAGCTACGATCTTTCACATTTTCCTTTTCTTGTTTCATCCTTCTGGCCTTCATTTCCACATTTACAAATGATATGTGATATAATAGACATTATTGCCTTCTAACTAATTTACTGAATATGCCTCTTCATTTTCATTTCAAATAAGATTTTAAAATACTTGTTATAATGGTAATGATATTCTGGAGTCAGCATACCTGAGTTAAAGCTTTTCTTTTAAAACTTTCTAGCTGATGACCTTGAGCAAGTTTTTCAGAGCCTTTGTGACTCAATTTTTATTACTATAAATTGGAGATTATAATAGTGCTGATCCCTGAGGGCTAGTGTGAAGACCAGATGAGCATGTGTGAGTGACTAGGACAGAGACTAAGTGCTCAGTGGATCAGTGCCTGTCAGCTGCCGCTGTTTTCCTTCTAATCTCACTTGTTAGAGATCTTTTTTTTGTTGTCATTTTAGAATATGTAATATAGGTTCAAACTGATTAATTGCTCTAGTAAATCTCTGCTTCCAATTGCCTGCTCTGCATTTTGCTTTTGAAAAAAATTTGACCTTAAAACAGTCAGTTCTCCTACTAATAAATTCTTCTATTTACCACTTCATCAAAATAAAACTCCCTTGAGAGGTTTTATATTCATTCAGTAGCTCCTAATTTCTGCCATATTTTAAATAAACTTAAAAACAAATGTATGTACATATTTACTATGAAAAGTAGTTGTAGGATATAAAAAATGATCAAATTTACAGCAGATTGTGCATTCAGGGATTATTTTGCATCCCTTGGGTAATTCTTTCTGTTTTTTCCATTTTCATGACTTAAACACTTTTTTCTTAAAGGGCATTTCATTAATATGCCATATTTCTAATGAAAATGACATATCATATTAAATATTTCTATAAAATGTATGATTTCCAAGGTGTTTGAGTTATATAATTTATGATGATATAGTGCTGACAAAATAATAGCCAAATGGAGTGTTGTGACTTTCCCTGAAGCAGTGGTGCAATTCAGTCCATATCTAGATACAAATACTGTTATTCTACTTTATAATCCAGTATTATTTTATGAATTAGAGATATTTTTAAACATTGAGCCTAATAAATTTGTGATCATTTTTTTCACCTCTTGGATAATATTTTGGTTAATTTTAATTCCTCACTAAACAAAAGCTCATATTTGGTTGATTTGTGAACATTTAATATATACACCAGACATACAGAGTCAGAAATTTAGCATTCACTATAAAAACTAGTCAGAGACTAGAACATAAAATATATTTTACAAAACTATTAGACTTACTAAGCATTTGTTACTAGAAACAGATTTTTTGAGAATGGGTTTCTAAACAATTAATAAAAATTTCTTAAAGTTTTCAACAGTCAATAAAATATTTAAATATTCCCCTTAAGAATACGTACAATACCACCATTCATGTAATGCTACAAAAGTAATAATTTTACATATTTGTAGTGAGTGTTCCTAGTGAGAGTCTTTTTATAAAAATGGACTATAAATGTCCCTCAGATAACATAAAGATGAGAAGAAAAATATTGGCCACCAAAATGACTGCAAAAAAAGAGAATTGCATTTAAGAAAAAGTATGCAACTAGCTTTTAAAACATCTTATTTTGGAAGATGCTCTTCAGAATAGGCTTTTTCTATTAAGATTTGTTTTTTAACTATTCGAGTATTCACTAGAAAGAAAGTGAAATCTTTGAGGACAGGATTTTTCACTTTGCCACTGATTTCTCCAGCACCTAGAAGAGTGCCTGAAACATAGCAGGGGCTCACAGACACTTATTAGACTGAATACATAGACCTATTTATAACCATGTTAACATTGTTTCAGGCCAAATTTATTGCAGCAAAGTTAAACACAGTAGAATGTGGGATCTCAGCAATTCTTTGGTCTGAATATTGAAGTTGATCCAAATAAGTGAGTAAGGAAAACTTTGATCCTGCGTGTCCTTGTGAGATGAGATTTTTTTTTTTTTTGAGAGAGAAAAAGGGGTTGGTTTTCCAACCAAGAGCCATGGTCCAGGGGCCAGATAACACAATCATTGCCCCTTGAGCTGTCAAAGCTTAACTGAGGGAAGTAGCTTTTAAAGAAGGTTTTAGTACACTTTAAATATCCATTCTTACTTCCACATACAATTAAACCTACTCCTTTTTCAGTTTATGGCAGCACAGAGCGAGCCCCCGTAACTGTGATCTGGCCCCCCCTCTTTGGTAGAATTGAGCTTCATCCTCATGATATTGGCTTATATCTAAGAGCAGTATGAGAAGTTGGCCTAAAATATTGTAACTGTACTTTCTGTATGTTTTTTATTTATAACTTTTAAAATTACATTGTATAAGAGATTTTGTTTCAGGTTTTAGGACTAACAGCTGTTGTCTAGTAGATTCTATAAACTGCTTCATGGATCAACTGATTATGTTTGCATTTTTACGATGTTAGGAAGCTTAAAGATAAACTTTTACCACCTCTTGCAATGCAATTGTTTTGATATCAGAATATACGTGTGTGTCTGTGTGTTTGTGTTGGCATTACTTCCAGCATTTTATATCTTATCCTTATTTTGATTTGTTCTTTCTTACACACATTTAATTTGTATTATCTTAATAAAATATGTACATCCTTACAAAACAACTTAATTTTGAAGAAGGTGAGTTTATTAATTAGTTTAGATTAATAGATACCATATTTATTAATTTAAAATTAAACAATTTTAATGGAAAATTTGGGAATGAAATAAAATAAGGATTTGAGTTATAAATACATTAGGAAGGTAATTTTATTATTTTTTTAAAAAATCAAATATCCCATGAAGAACAATTCTACACATAAAATTTTATGGGGAGAAAATTTTGTTAACCTGAAAAATAGCTTTTATTGTTGTTCATTTGTGGTTCAAACCTGTTCTTACATAAAGGTCAGGGTGGAGAGGAAGAAAAGACAATCTCAAAGAAGTAAGTGAATCATAGATGGTGGATCGCACTAATATAAGAAAGAGATAAAGACCTTCAAGGCTGTTTTAACGGCCCATTGCGTGGTCCTTGGTGTATACAGAGATCACTTGAATGTCCCCCAGGATTAGCTGACAGAAGAATCAGACATCACAATCAACACTTTCCAGTCGATAGGGAAGGTGTTGAAAACATCTTTTCATTTGTCAGAGCTACTTAATATCTGACCTTCTCTCATGTCTGTGACCATGTCTAGTCACATGGGACTTAAGGTTTCTGAATTGAGGTGACTCTCACAGTTATCTGAGTAACCCCATTATTCATTCCTTAATTACCTGCCCAAATACCACCTCTCAGAAGAGGGTCTCAGTCTGATTACTGCAGTCTGAGCACATCCACAGATATTGTCTTAGCTTCACACTCTATGCAGAAGAGAGAGGCTGGATGTAAGGATTTAGAAGAGGCCTCAGGTTAGTCTGTCTGCTGAAGCTGCCAGATGGTTTCAGCCTTTTGGACCCGGAGGGAAAGCTTAGCCAGGCAGGTTGTAAATGGCCAGAGAGGTTCTGCAGGACTGTATTTCTTTGGGACTGGGAGGCATATGACCTTTAGATTCCTGAGAAGGTTTTGAATAAGTAGTATATTATAACTTTACTGTACCAAATTCCCCTTTTCCTCCTAAGCACTCAACCAGACACTCCTCATTTACTGAACTCATAAAATTTGGGCTAATGGGTGGAACTAATTGTCCCTTAGTTTCAGACTGGAGTTCTGCTGCCTCTACTTTTTACTATTATAGATAGGATTGCGGCCAAATCGTTATATATGGTGCCAACATGTTCAATTATGTACTTGAGAGGTCAGGGACTGTCTTTTTCCCTTCTAAATTATACAGATCCATTCATATTTTTAAACTGCACTTTTAAAAAGTTTTGTTTTGAAATGTTGCATAAAGCCACTTTGTTATATTCATACTTCATTTTCTCTCAGATTTATAAATTCTGTGGTATGAAGTTTTTCTTGTTATTAAGAAATAACACTGATTCAGGAGAATTTCCCCAAACTGGCAAAGGAAATAGACTTCCAGGAAATCCAGGAAGCTCAGAGAGTCCCAAAGAAGTTGGACCCAAGGAGGAAAACACCAAGGCACATCATCATTATATTAGCCAAGATTAAAATGAAAGGGAGAATCCTAGAAGCAGCAAGAGATAAGGGGACAGTCACCTACAAAGGAGTTCCCATCAGACTGCCAGCTGATTTCTCAAAAGAGACCTTACAGGCAAGAAGGGGTTGGAAAGAAGTATTCCAAGTCAGAAAATCCAAAGACCTACATCCAAGATTGATCTATCCAACAAAGCTTTTGTTTAGAATGGAAGGGCAGATAAAGTGCTTCTCAGTTAAGGTCAAATTCAAGGAGTTCATCATCGCCAAGCCCTTATTATATGAAATGTTAAAGGGACTTACCTAAGAAAAAGAAGATAAAAAAGATGAACAGTGAAAGGACAGCAAACTCACAGTTACTAAGAACCACACCTAAAAGAAAAGCAAACTAAGAGGACAGCTAGATCAGGAGCAGAACCATAGAAATGAAGATCACATGGAGGGTTAGCAACAGGGGAGTGGGAGAAGGAGAAGGGTAGAGAAGGTACAGAAAATAAGTAGCATAGATGGTAGGTAGAAAATAGGGGAGAGGGCAAGAATACTATGGGAAATATAGAATCTAAAGAACTTGAGACACGTGGTCATAAACTAAAGGGGGGATGGTGGGGGAGGGGTGTGCAGGGTGGAGGAGGATGAAGGGGGAAAATAGAACTGTAATGGCATAATCAATAAAATATATTAAAAATAAAATAAAAGAAAAGAAAAAGAAAAAAGAAATAACACTGATTTAGTAGTCTTGTAGTTCCTAGCATAGAAAACCATTTCCTTAGATTTGTTCATTTGCTGTTTTTTCTCCTATTTTTAAAGTAGGAAAGAAGAAAAAATTAGCAAAAATATCAGCATTTAAGCCCACCATTTCTCAAAATATGAATTTTGGCCTGAGATAGAGCATTTAAGAGACATGAAAAGATGCACGTATAATCTGAATTACCTGGAAAACTTAAAAAATATAAATATCCATTTGCTTTATTCCTTATGGTGTGGGAGAGAGAAACAAGGAAAAGATGGTAGTGGAGACCAAGAACTTCCTCTGCATTCCATTTTCTGGTGAGCAAGCATTGGACTTCTTGAGATAAGATACTAATTTGCAGTCTGTGTGGGGCCTCACTTGTTTGCTTTCAGACTCAGACGAGGGGTGGGGGTGGGGGAAGAGCATGTTTCTCAGGTTCTCCCGTCAGCTGATTTCCATTTAAATTTAGCCAATGAGAGGCACCCACAAGAGATCAGAGGGAGGCTAAAGGGAAAAGTCAAGGTGTCCAACCCCCCCCCTCTCTGTGTCTCTCTCTGTGTCTGAGTTTTCTTAGTGGCTCCATTCCAATGGCTAAATCTTCCATGGTTGCAAGTTTTTCCAGGTAACCCGGGTCATTGGACTCCAATAACCTGCCTCCTACAGGCTGCCTCACTGTTCCCTGCTGGCCTTTTAGCTCTTTTCATCACCCGGGGAAAGGGAAACAATTCCCTGCATTGTTTCCTGAGTTCCCAATACTTCCAGTAATTTTATATTCCTGCTTCAAGCTAAATGATGTGTCATTATAACATTTAACTTCTGCATAAAGAAAACTAAAAAGTGCAAGTAGACCTTCCAAATTAGTTAATATTTGTTCGACCACAAGATGGAAAAAAAAACAACAAAAACTTTGTTAAGCAAAATTGTTTATTTTATGGTTCTCACAAGTAAAAGACCAAGTTTAATGTTTTACTAGACTTCATCTGTCTGGGTGGGTCAGTTTCTGTTTTTTGTTTTGTTTCCCCCAGATTTTCATCATTCTCGGTCTTGGTCTCATTTGATCAGAATACAAATGCCAAAGAAGATGGAATTTACTTTATCAGTAGTTACCAGCCTCCTGGTGGCCGCCAGTCCTATTGCTGAGTCACCTCCTCTGGTTCTGTCTGTCCACTTGAGTGATGAAGTTTCTACCAGTCCCAGGTTGCTGCACTTCCTGTCCAGCCAGAGGAGCCAACCCGTTCTGGTCTAGTTCCCGTGATTTCTGTTGTTGTTGTTTTTAATCCTCACCTGGACATGCTCATTGATTTTAGAGAGAGGGGAAGGGAGGGAGAAAGAGAGGGCGAGAAATATCAGTGTGTGGTAGAAACATCCATCAGTTGCCTCTCACCCGTGCCCTGTCTGGGGACAAACCCTACAACCCAGGCATGATTCCAACTGGAAATCAAACCTGCAGCCCTTCTTCAGTCTATAGGATGGTGCTCCCATCAGCCAAGTCACACTGGCCACAGCAGCTCCTATGCTTTTTAACTGTACCAGAGAGGTACTGCCGTTTGAAGTGTTGACAAGAGTTTGTGTTGTAATTTGTGAAGTTCAAACAAAGCCTTAGGAAAAGAAAAGAACTTCGTTTCCTAATGGTCACTAATGACTTATAATAGTCAGGTAACCCTTCAGGCAATGAAATAAGTGAACAACCACTTTGTTCTGAAATGTAGAGAGAAACTTTGTTAATTGTCCATCCCTAATAGAAATCTAAGTTGCTTAGTAGAAATCTCAGTGTAATATGAATTTACAGAAGGAAATTCCACACATCTGAAAGTGGAACTAGGCAATAAGACTGGTAAGATTTTAGGGGCCAATGAATAGCACTCTTCTCTTTCCCTTTTGAATTTTGAATAAATTTATGTAAACGGACCAACAAGAAAAACAAGTGATGAAATATCATTTTTATTTTTATTCTTTTTTCCTAGGATGAATCACAACTTCTGGTTGCTGCTCTCATCTATTTGAAATATCGTTTTTATTAATGGAAAGCTTGGAATGGTCTTTCCCAAGTGGACACACTCACTGAGGACTATTGCTTTACACTCTTATCCCTTAACAGGGAATGAGGTGGAACTTCAGAACTGCTTCTACAAAGGAGATCTTGGTCCTGACCATGGGTGGTTTTCCTCTGCAACAGAAACACAAGAAAGCACTCATCCGAGTTAATCCAGAGACGGGAGAAATGGCCCAAGGTGGGCACACTCTGTTGTTGCTGTGTCAGCAATGAGAGATCCATCTTCCATTCTGAAGCGGATTCAAGACTGAGTGTTAGAACAGAAATGAAAGAGGCCCTCTCCAAACACCTAGAAAATGCCTGCAATATTTTTGGATCTAAGAAAGTTTTACCAATAGATAAAGGCTTTAAAAATGTGATACATTAAAATGTAAAACACAGAGCAAAGATTAAAAAAACAACAACAGTATAATGATTATCACGTAGGTGGGAGTTCAATATCAAATTCTTAGAGGACTTAGCCCAAGAATGATTATGGGAAATAGATTAGGCCATTAGTATTATTGTCTGATGATTGTAAGAAGCAAAACCAAATTTTAGACCCTTATTCTAGAAGCATGTTATATCAATAACCAGAAATTACTTTCATATTAAATGTTGCTGTTTTCCCACAGGGAGTTTAATGTCATTTTATATAATGTCTAATAAAATTGAAACATACATTTGTGAAATAGAGGGCAAGGCTATTGGCTGGGTAATTACAACAGAAACAGGGAGAGAGAATTCTCAGGCTTCTGCTATTTTCCCACTGGGGTAACTGGCATGTGTTAAGGCACTACTACCCTCACAACTAAGACATTTTAATTTCTTCCCAGAAATTTCTGGAAATTGTTCTAACCCCTAGGAGTTGGCATGAAATTAAAGATGTTAGAAATAGGGAGTATTTTGCAGTGAGCTTGCCACATTTTCAGTCTGCCTCGGATCCCATAACACAACAAGCATTATCTGTGTGTAAGGACAGCTGTACTTCTGAGTTAGCTTTTCTGTTGTTGTTTGCAATGCCTATTTAGAATAACTTTTTATTTTGAAATAAGCTCAAACTTAGAGAAATATCAGGAATAATGTAGAGAACTGCTGTATAACCTTTATCCATATCCCTCAATTGTTAATATTTTGCCTCATTTGCTTTATCATTCTTTCGACCTCCTCCTCATATTTATTTATGCATACCTATATATAATCTATATGTATAGAAACTTTGCTGGACCATTTGAAAGTTGTAAATAGGATACTGCTTTATCCCTAAATACTTTAGTACATATTTCTTAGGAACAGAACATTCTCTTACATAACCATAGTGCAACTATCAAAATTGGAAAAGTAGCTTTGATACAATATTATTGTCTAGTCTATGGATCTTATTCAAATTTTGCTAATTGTCCAACTATTGTATTGTATATAGCTGGGCTTTTACTTCTGACTCTCCTAGACTTCAGACAAAGTATAGGTACTGGGAGCAAAGGTCCCTGTTGGTAGGAAACAGGTGGCCTTTCCTGCACTTGGGTTGTTGTTGTTTTTTTAATGTAAATATAAACACTGACCTACAAAGACAGTCTCCCTAAGACTTGCTTTCCCAGAAGCTTCCCTGGCACCTCTTTGAAGTCATAAACAACATTAAACAGCACACTAAGACTTCCAGTTTCCTTCAAGGCTTGACAGCAACGTCTAACCTCCCTCGTGGACGGTCCCACGAGCACATCTCTGCAAATGCTCCACTTGGTGGGAGGTTTCTGCCACCCTTCTTTTCTAATCTGCTCTGTTCCCAGGTGGTGTCACCCCCTCAGCATGCGACATCTTCCTGCCAGTGCTGATCCCGATATTGTGTTGCGCTCCATTGATGACCCTGAGAGATTTTACTGGGCTGTGCCATCCCACAGAATTTGGATGAAAACTGACACTGCATTGCCTCCCGATTCTCTTTGCCACATGCTCTGCATTTCCCACACTCTTTTCACTTCCTGTTAAAGTCTCCCTTCCTTCAAGGCATTTCCATTCCAGTTAGAGCTCTAAGCCAGTCCCCTTTTATCTTATCTTATATATATTATATCATATCTCTCCCATATATATGATCAAGATACTGTGTAACATATATTACACACAAGCTATACATTACATGTGATCTCTCAGATATATGTATACATGATTAAACTACTGCGTGATGACAAACTAGGAGTGAGTCGGCCGCTCTGCTAGCAGGGCAGGCAGAAAAATAGGTTGAGTTATTGAGCTCGAAAGCTAGGTGCTCAATCCTTCTATGCTGAATAAATGATAGGTTGAATAATGAACACCTAATTTAAAAATGCTTGGGCTAGCTCCAAGACATTAACTAGAACATTCCCCCCAAAATACCTATCAGTAATTTTGGAAACATTCTTCAGAATGACCCTCCTTAGGTTGGCAAAAGTCCAAGAGATAAATGGAGAGTTAAACTTTTAATGCTAAAGTGAAAGCAAATTACAGTATTTTTATTAAAGTCATGTAATTAGGACTAGGTACATATTGACCACTAATTACATATATTCACATACTTATAAAGGGATTTTTAAATGATTAGTACAATTTGGCCCAGATAAATAAATACCTTCTCATTTCTATATAGCTCTTTGAAATTGCTACTTAAATGCCACCCACTCTGGTTTTCTTCCCAGATGTCAGAGGTCTTTCTTGTGGTGGGCAGCAACACTGGAGATTTGCACATGTGTGACCTGTGCTAACTGCTGGACCGCACCGGTAACCATTGTATCTGGCCTGTCTGGTGCTCCTCATGCACCTGACTGCTGGTTTTATTCCAAGTTTTTTCTCTTAAACTCTCCATTTGACTAGAAGTAACCATAAATCTCCTGGTATAGTTCTCAAATTTTCTCTTTGATTGATTGAATTGTAAAACATTAATAAGCTTTATTTTTTTATTTTTTTAAAGGTTTTATTTATTTATTTTTAGAGAGAGGGGAAGGGAATGAAAAAGAGAGGGAATGAGAAACATCAATGTGTGGTTGCCTCTCACATGCCCCCAACTGGGGACCTGACCCACAACCCAAACATGTACTCTGACTGGGAATCAACTGGTGACCTTTTGGTTCGTAGGCCGGCACTCAATCCACTGAGCCACACCAGCCAGGGCGATAAACTTGATTATTTTAGACAGCTTTTAGGCTCACAGAAAATTGAGGGGAGAGTAGGGAGAGATCCCATACCTCCCTTCTGCCTCCCGTCTACCCCACAATCAACACCACATCAGTGGGGCACCTCTGTTAGAATGCACAGAACAGTGTTGAGCCACCATTTTCACATAGCTCACACTAGGGCTGCACATTCTGTGGCTTTTGAAAAATGTGTAATGACATGTGTTCTCCATTAGAGTATTATACAAAGTAGCTTTACTTCCATACAAGTCCCTTGTGCCCTGCCTACTCACCTTTTTCTTTTCTCCATAGTTTTGTCTATTCTAGAATGTCATATAGTTGGAGTCACGCCATATGTAGCATTTTCACAATGGGCTCTTTCATTAGTAATATGCATTTAAGGTTCTGCCATATCTTTTCTTGGCTTAATAATTCATTTCTTCTTAGTGCTGAGTAGCATTTTATGGTCTAAATGACCACAGTTTATTTATTCACTTACCCAGAAAGGGGCATATGGGTCACTTTCAAGTTTTGGCAAATATAAATAATGGTGCTATAAATGTTTATGTGCAGATTTTTGTGTGGAACTATGAGATTTAACTCATTTGGGTAAATACAGTAGTCCCCCTTTTATTCATGGTTTCAGTTTCTACAGTTTCAGTTAACTTGTAGTCAACTTTGGTCCAAAATACTAAGTGAAAAAAATCCAGAAATATACAATTCATAAGTCTTAAATTGTGCACAATTCTGAGTAACATGATGAAATCTTGCACCAACCTGCTCCATCCTGCCCTGGATATGAATTGCCCCTTTGCTCAGGGTACCCAAAATGTGCTCTCCAACTGTTAGTCACAGACTATCCACCTGAGTTATGACGTCAACTCTCATAGTATTATAGTGCTTGTGTTCAAGTGACCTTTGTTGTACTTAATAATGGCCCCAAAGTGCAAGGGTAATGCGTGCAATTCACGTATGCCAAGGAGAAGTCAAAGTGCTTCCTTTAAGTGAACATATGAAAGTATTCAACTTAATAAGGAAAAAATCATATGCTGAGGTTGCTAAGAGCTATGGGCAGAAAAGAATCATCTATTTGTGAAATTGTGAAGGAAAAAGAAATTCTTGTCAGTTTTGCTGTCACACCTCAAACTGCAAAAGTTACAACTCCAGTGTGTGACAATGTAGAAAAGGTATGAGATTGTGGGTAGAAGGCATTAGCAGAAAATGAGTTTTGATTGATGGTGCAATGTGTTGCACCAGAAAGCATTGAGCCTATGTGAAGACTTCAACCAGGGATCCTCTGAGATGAATGACCACACTCACACAACATTTATTACAATATATTGTTGTAATTATTACATGTTAATATTAGTTTTTGCTGTTAGTCTTTTACTGTGTCTAATTTATAAATTAAACATTGTCATAGGTATGTATATACAGAAAAAAAACATAGTTTTTAATAGGGTCCAGTATTGTCATGGTTTCAGGCAACACTGGGAGGTCCTGGAATGTAATCTGTGAATGAGGGGTGACTGCTGTACCAAGGACCATGACTGTGGGACTGTGTAGTAGAATAGGTTTGGTTTGATAAGTAAATGACAGACTCTCTTCCAAAGTGCCTGTACCATTTTGCATTCACACCAACAATGAGTGAGAGTTCCTGATACTCCATATCCTTGCTAGCACTTGGTGTTGCCTGTGTTTTGGACTGTAGCTATTTGAATGTTTTCCATATGTTTATTGTCATCTGTACCTCATCTTTGTTGAGGTTTCTGTTCAGAGTTTTTACCCATTTTTTAAATCAAGTTGTTCATTTTCTTATTGATGAGTTTATTGTCTACTTTGGATGATAGTCCTGTATCAAATATTTCTTTTGAAAATATCTTTCCACAGTCTGTGTCTTGTCATTTTCTTAACAGGTTTTCTCGGACTGGAAGTTTGTAATTTTGAGGAAATCCAACTTAACAATTTTTTCTTTCTTGAATTGAACCTTTGTATTGTATCCAAAGAGTCTTTGCCAAGTCTAAGATCATCTGGAATTTCTTTTATGTTGTCTTCTGGAAGTTTTATGGTTTTACGTTTAAGGCTGTGATTCATTTTGAGTCAATTTTTTGTCAAGGGTGAAGGATGTAAGGTCTGTGTCTATTTCATTTTTGAGGTGGGAATATGGATGTCTATTAGTTTTAGCAATATACATTTTTATAGTTTTTTATCTTCACCTGAGGATATTTTTTTCATTGGTTTTAGAGAGAGAGGAAGGGAGAAAAGAAAGGAGAGAGAGACACACTGAAGCAAGAGAGAAGCATCAATTTGTTGCCTCCCATATGCTCTCTGACTAGGAATCGTTAAAACGTCTGGACCATGGATTACATGTGCCTGAACTGGGGATTGAAGCTGCAACCTAGGTATGTGCCCTGACTGGGAACTGAACCTGCAAACTTTTGGTTACAGGACGATGCTCCAACTGAGCCACACTGGCCAGGGCTCCAGGAATATTTGTTGGAGAGGCTCCTTTCCCCACTGAATTGCCTTTGCTCTTTCGTCAAGTCAGTTAGCTGTATTTGAGTGGGTCTGTTTTGGGGCTCTCTATTCTGTTTCATTGTTCTGTTTGTCCATTCTTTTGACAGTACCTCACTGTCTTTGAGTACTGTAGAGTAATAGTATATTTAGAAGCTGAATGGTATCATTGCTTCAACTTTGTTCTTTCAATGTTTTGTGGCTCTTCCTGGCCTTTTTTTCCCCACTAGCTACTTCATTGGTTTAATAAATTTACAAAATCAGAAACCTGGAAGACTAATTAAATATAATCCATTTCTTAAATAGTTTGAAGAATCCCTGGTAAGAACAAGGGCCTTTGTAGTATTTGTTTAATAATAAACAGATTTTGCAACTGGAGCATCTGTTTTTTTTTCCTTTGATTTGTAGGAGCAGACAAGACATTTTCAAAATGGAGTTTTGTTCCTTTCATAATCTCTGTTTCTGGGGTTCATATGATTCCTCCCAAACTAGAAGTCACACTCTTTACAGCTGGTACATGTCAAATTTTAGAAAATGGGATCATAATGATCACTTAAGAATCACATTTTATTTCCCATTAAAATCGACCGACTTCGAGTTTGGGAAGCAACAATGATAGGCAGCACATTGCCTGATGAGTAGGATCAACTTCATCAAGACTACTTCAAAACTTAAAAAAAGTGCTTGTTTGCTCTTCCAGGCCTTTTGTCTCAATATATGTTTTGGAATTCATTTGTTGATATTCACAAAATAACTTACTAGAATTTTATTTTTATTATTTATTTATTTATTTATTTATTTTTAATATATTTTATTGATTATGCCATTACGGTTGTTCTATTCCCCCCTTCATTCCCCCCCACTCTGCACACCCCCTCCCCCACCATTCCCCCCCTTTAGTTTATGACCACGTGTCTCAAGTTCTTTAGATTCTATATTTCCCATACCATTCTTGCCCTCCCCCCTATTTTCTACCTACCATCTATGCTACTTATTTTCTGTACCTTCTCCCCTCTTCTCCTTCTCCCACTCCCCTGTTGCTAACCCTCCATGTGATCTTCATTTCTGAGGTTCTGCTCCTGATCTAGCTGTCCTCTTAGTTTGCTTTTGTTTTAGGTGTGGTTCTTAGTAACTGTGAGTTTGCTGTCCTTTCACTGTTCATCTTTTTTATCTTCTTTTTCTTAGGTAAGTCCCTTTAACATTTCATATAATAAGGGCTTGGTGATGATGAACTCCTTGAATTTGACCTTATCTGAGAAGCACTTTATCTGCCCTTCCATTCTAAATGAAAGCTTTGCTGGATAGATTAATCTTGAATGTAGGTCTTTGGATTTCATGACTTGGAATACTTCTTCCCAGCCCCTTCTTGCCTGTAAGGTCTCTTTGGAGAAATCAGCTGACAGTCTGATGGTATCTCCTTTGTAGGTGACTGTCCCCTTAGCTCTTGCTGCTTCTAGGATTCTCTCTTTCATTTTAATCTTGGCTAATGTAATGATGATGTGCCTTGGTGTGTTCCTTCTCAGGTCCAACTTCTTTGGGACTCTCTGAGCTTCCTGGATTTCCTGAAAGTCTATTTCCTTTGCCAGATTGGGGAAGTTCTCCTTTATTATTTGTTCAAATAAGCTTTCCACTCATGGCTGTTCCTCTTCCCCTTCTGGTACCCCTATAATTCAGATGTTGAAACATTTAAAGATGTCCTGAAGGTTTCTAAGCCTCTCTTCATTTTTTTTTTTTTGAATTCTTGTTTCTTCATTCTTTTCTGTTTGGTCAATTTTTTCTTCTTTCTGGTCCACTTCTTTGATTTGAGTCCCAGTTTCCTTCCTATTACTATTGGTTTCCTGTGCATTTCCACTCATTTCAATTAGTTTAGCCTTCATATGTCCCTCTAATTTGTGACTAAAATCAACCAGTTCTGTGAGCATCCTGATCACCAGTGTTTTGAACTGTGCATCTGAAAGTTTAGCTATTTCTTCATTGCTTAGATTTATTGGCTCTGGGGCTCTGAGTTGTTCTTGAGCCCTGTTTTGATCTGTTTGTGCCTGTTAGGTATGAGGAGCGGAGCCTTAGGCCTGCCCCACCAGGGCAGAGCCACCCAGGTCGCTGGTTTGTGAGGCTGTATATGGGGGCGGGTCAGAGAGGGACTATGGTTGTCCCCTCTGCTGCTTCCCACCACTGGGGCCTGCATGGTCTGTCTCACTGCTTGCTACTTCACTGGTTTATCTGTATGCAAATGTGTGACCGTGGTCAGCCCTCAGTGAGACCACCGCCTTGTGCCCTCAGTGGGTCTGCCTGCTTCTCCTCACCTGGGATCTGCCCACGGCTGCTGGTGCACCTGGGTCGCACGCCCCAGTCAGTCCAGTGGATCTTTCCTGCCCGACCCCACTCTGCTGCTGGCTCTGCCCCTCTTACCAGTTTGGCTGAAGGGTTCGTTGTTGTCAGACTTCCGTGTGGTTCAATTTTCTGTGGTTTGCCTGCATTTTTGTTGCTAAAACTTCATTATTTTTAAACTTGGTTGTGCGAGAAGGTGCAGTGCTTCCACCTACACCTCCATCTTGGTGGAAGTCTAGAATTTTTAATTAGGTTGCAATGAACCTATGTATCAATTTGGAAAGAACTAATATCTTAAAAATATTAAAACTTGCTTTTTATGAATTGGAATACTTCTCCATTTTTTAGTTATTTAATTTATTTCATTAGTTTTATACTTTTCCTTATATAGACCATGCATATGCATATATGTATATATTTATACTTCTCTTTTTTCTTTTTTTGATAATTGTGTAAATAGAATTGTAATTTTATTATTTATTTATTTATTTATTTATTTATTTATTTATTTGAATTCTGAAGATATGTTTTAGAGTGAGGTAAGGAAAGAGAGAGAGAAACACTGATGTTAGAGAAATATCGATTGGTTGCTCCCCACACATACCCTGACTGGGAATTGAACCCGTGACCTTTTGGGGTGTGGAATGATTTTCCAACTGAGCCATGAGTGAGGGCAATGGCATTGTAATTTCAGTTGTTAATTGCTGTTATATAGGAGAGCAATTAACTTTTGCATGCTACCCTTTTATCCTAGCCCCTTGCTATTATTGCTATTAGTTTTTGGAGGTTTTCTTCTGTTAGTATTCTTTTATTTTCTACATAAACAGTCATGTCATTTGAAAATTAGCACAATTTTATTTTTTTCTTCCTAATCTATATACCTTTTATTTGCTTTTTTTGTCTTACTAGTTTAGCTAAAACTTTCAGTGCAGTGTTGAATAGGAGCTGTGTGGGGACATCTCTTCTTTGTTTCTGACCTTGGGAAAGCATCCAATTCCTTATCACTAAATATGATGTTAAGTATTAGTTTTTTGTAGCCACTCTTTATCAGGAAATTCCCCTCTATTCTTAGTTCCCTGAGAGGGTTTATTATGAATAGGTATTAGATTTTGTTATCTTTTAGTATGATCATGTAATTTTTCTTCTTTATCCTGCAGATGTAATGAATTATAATAATTGATTTTTAATGTTAAGCCAGCATTGCACACCTGAAATAAATTTTATTTGATCATTATGTAATTATTTTTATACATGCTTAATTTTATTTTTTGTTGAGAAATTTTATATTTATGTTTGTGAGTAATATTGACCTAGAGTTTCCTTTCCTGTAATGTCTTTGTCAGGTTTTGGTATAATATTTAGACAATGTTGGTCTTATACAATGAGTTAGGAAGTATGGTATTTTACCACATTTAATGTGTATTTTTTTGCCCAAATTTTTGAGAGAAAGTAAGGGTGCACATTATACATGGGTAATAACTAAAATAATTTGTATCTGTTCTTGTGTTTTATAATTATTTGTTACGTAAAATTTCTTGTACCATGTATGTTAAAAAATAAATGCCAAAGTTTCTTTATAATACAAAAAAGGTATCTAAATATAAATAAATAAACAATTGAATTGAAAAATTAAAATGAAAGATTTTTTCCCCGAAAGTCTGAGCCAAAAATGTGGGTTGCAATAATCCAGTTGAGAAAGGCTTGTGGCTTGGGCAGGGTGGCAGCAGTTGAGTGCGTGTAAAGTGATCTGATCCTGGTTTTGTTCCCAAGCTAGAGCCCACGGGGTCTGCTGATGTACTGGATGTGAGATGTGAGAAAATATAGGAGATGAGAATGACTGAGGCTTTGGGACTAAATGGCTGAAAGGTGGTGTTATTGGTTGCTGAGTTTGGGAAGGCTGAAGTGGGGAGAAAGTTTGGGGATATAAATCAAGAGTTCTGAATGGGGGGGTGGGCTGGGATGGGAGTAAAAGATAGAATACTGTACTTGAAAAATAATTAAATAAAAAAAATTTAAAAAGAGTTCTGAATAGAAACTTTATAGACATTTAGAAGCTACATAATTATCTCCACATTGCCCTTCACATTGCTGTGTATATGAGAGGCCAGCCCTGCACATAAAGTGCTAAAAGAAAGACTTGCTGAAGAACTGCAGGCAGCTTCATGCTCATCAAGGTGCCTCTTCCATGGAGAACTGAACTTTTCCCTGGTCCTTTTATATTAGCTAGACTTATTTTCTTGATTTGCAAGATGGAGAGCTTTTCTCTTCATGCATAGTCTTGATTGCCTCCTTCATAGAGTAAAAAATGTGACCTGGGACTTTAGAGGAGATATTTACCACTATATTTCAAACCTTGTAACTAGATTTCCAAATTTCACGGCTCCTTAATTTTTTTTATTCCATCTTCCCTTCTTAGTCTCACTTAGAGTCAGCAGGGCATGCTGATTGATGTGCTAGGAACTTTCATTGTTACTGGAAGAAAATAGAGAAATCAAGGATCCTATGAAGATATTTCATTATTTGGTCCCTCAGAACCATTTAAGATGCTTACAAAAAATATTGTGTTTTGAGATAAAACAGGTCTGCTTGTGCTATTTCTCAGTGGTTCAAATGGGAAGGAACAAACTGCCCTGCTTCAAGCTCACTGCCCATGGTGTTCTAAGCATAGGGCACGAGGTAGTGGTCAACTGCTGAAGGGTGAGGGCAGGGGAAGATATGCGGGGTATTTAAAGGGAGCAGGGTCATGGGAACTTGTATAAAGCAGCCTTTTAGCCATCAGGCTTGCAATCCTTAAATGCTGAGAATCTCAAAGTGAGGTTTGTTAACAATGTCCATCAAAAATACATAAAATGAGAAAAAGGCTCATAGGTACAGAGAACATTTTGACAGTTGGCAGAGGAGAGGGTTTGTTGGTTTGGGTGAAAAAGGTGAAGGAATTAAGAAGTACAAGTTGGTTGTTACAGAATAGTCACAGTGATATAAAGTACATCATTGGGAATAGTCAGTAATATTCTGTTGTGGACCACTCTGCCTGGTTCTAGGAATTGTAACTCTACCCCCTGTGGCTAAGGAGGAGTCAGTGACCTCTGGAATGTGAGCTGCAGGAGACAAAGCTTGTCTCTTGTAACAAATGCTGCCTCAGTTTCCTCCCTGCCCCCAAAGCATGGTCGGAAGTCCTTGTCGAGTAAGACCCCTCAGAGGAGGGGCAGCCTAGGCCAGACATGACTACTTGGGAGGCCTTCATGGAAGGACTCAGGGGCTGAAACAAAGAGCAAGCAATGGACTCATGCCTCTGGCTATGTAAGAAAGCCCAAGTCTCCATGTCCTCTGGAAGAAGCACTTCCTGGCTCTAATCCCCTTAAGCCTGAATACCTGATGGGGAGAGGTGTAGCTCCTTGCCTTGCTAGAGCTTGTGTGTGTGTGTGTGGGAGGGGGGGATAAATCTGGCATCACAAAGACTTCCTGATAAATCTGTGAAATCTGCTCTGCTAAGAGTGCTTTCATTCATATGTTAAGGGTTCGGGCAGGAAACCCTAAAACTCTGTTCCTGACAGACTCTGACTCGTAGTAAGCCCTTAGATTTTTTTGAAATATTATCTACTGTTTGATCCTTGCTGCCCTGTATTCCTGTGTATTACAACCCAATAAAAGTCCTTGGAGGAAGGGGCTCAATGCCTTTTTTCCCCTGAGAAACTGGCCACTGCTCAAGGCTTTTTTCCTCTGGGAAACTGGCCACCTCTCCTCCCCAAGCACATCATGTCTCAGTCATGTTTACTTTCATCTGTGGTACACAGGGGGACTTGTGAGGAAAGTGGCCCCCACAATATTCTAATTAATATGCATGGTGCCAGGTGGTACTAGATTTATCGGAATGATCATTTTGTAAGTTCATATCCAATCACTGGGTTTCACAGTAGAAACTAATATAATATTGAACATCAACTATACTTGAAAAAAAACTACTTATTTTTTTAAAAAAACACCTGAAATGTTTATTAAATATTTAGCTTTTTTGGTTCCATCCCAGATCTCCTGCTTTAGAATCCTAGTGCTAGGGCTAGAGGTACTTTTTAAAAATATATTTTATTGATTATGCTATTACAGTTGTCCCATTTCCCCCCCTTCATTTCCCTTCACCCTGCACACCTGCTCCCACCCACATTTCCCAGCTTTAGTTCATGTCTATATGTCATAAGTTCTTGATTGTTTCTTTCTTCCTTCCAGTCCACTCCATTGATTTGAGTCCCAGTTTTCTTCCCATCGCTATTGGTTCCCTGTGCATTTTCCTTCATTTCACTTAGTGTAGCCTTCATTTGTTCATCTAATTTGAAACCAAAATCAACCAATTCTGTGAGTATTCTGATATCACCAGTGCTTTGAACTGTGCATCTGATAGGTTGCCTATCTCTTGGTTGCTTAGATGTATTGGCTCTAGGGCTTTGATCTGTTCTTCCATTTGAGCCAATTTTTTGATGGGGTCTGGTCACACCTGTTATGTACTGAGGGGTGGAGCCTTAGGCGTTCACCAGGGCGGAGCAACCCAGTTGCTGGGTTGTGACTCTGTATGTGGGGGCTGGGTCAGAGAGGGAACAATAGCACTTGCTCCACTCTCTCTTGGATTTCAGTCCCTTCTGCCACTTCCCACAAGCAAATTGGGCCCTTCTGGTGCTGGTTCTCAGGTGGGTGGGCTTGAGTACGTTGTAGGACCCTGCGGATCTCTCCAACGAACTCTCTTGTGAGATTGGGAGTCTCTTCCAGCACTTCAACCCCCATAAGTGTTTTCAATTGGTGCTTTCAGGCTTTACTTCCCAGCGCTGGGGCCCTGGGTTGCGTGGTCTGTCTCACTGCTTGTTTTTGCCTGGTTTATCTACACGTGAATCAGCCAGCCACCTTGTGCGCCTCACTGGGTCTGCTCGTTGCCACCCTGCGCCCAGAGTCTGCCAATTGCCACCTTTGTGCCTGGGTCACCAGCCATTGCTTTTCCTGTCACAACCCTTTTCTGCCAGCCAGCAACTCCACCCCTCTTACCAGTCTAGATGAATGGCTGTTAGACTTCTGTACAGTTCAATTTTCTGTCAGTTTTGGTTGTTTTTTTTTGTTTCTAAATTTTTGTTGTCCTTAATTTTGGTTGTGTGAGGAGGTTCGGTGTGTCTACCTATGCCTCCATCTTGGCCAGAAGTCCCCTGGAGATATTTTTTCAAAAGGCCGAGTAGTGACGTCAATTCTAGGTTCAGTGCCCCACAGCTTTTGGTTTCTTAATTTGAGTCTCCTTGAAATAGTAATATTTACCATGTATCGAATGTTGACTATGCATCAACAACTTTGCAAACATTACCTCTTTGAAATTTCAGAAACCTGAGAAGAGGGTATATTCACATTTTAAAGATAAGAATCAGACTCAGAGGTTAAGTAGCTTGCTCAAATTCACACAGATGATGAGTTGTGAACATGGGTTTGCATCCACATCTGTTGAATTTGAAGCCTGTATTTTGTCCTATTGTTCTCTATGGCCTTTTAAATTCTCACATTGCACAACCTTTTTATGCCTTATATCAACCACTCGGCATTAGCTAGGAACCTCTCATGTCAGTATAATTGGGTGTTAGGTTATTAGATTATTATTCTAATTAATAAAGGTGCATTAGTACATATAAACTGACCAGGGGCAGAACTCACAGCCCAGATTATGTGTCCAGACCAGGAGTTCAACCAGTGACCTTTTGCTTGTGAAACAGTGTCCAGCCAACTGAGCCATACCCATCAGGGTGAGTTTAATTTTCCTTTGATGATGCTAGAGGTACTTGAAGATCTTGTAGTACTTAAGGTTATTATTATGAACTTCAATGATCACTATAGAGTATTGAACAAATGAATTCTACTTATTTTAGTCTCCTTATTCTTTAGATAATTAATAACAGACAACACGTGGTGTTGCATATGACAAAATGGAGTACTGTGTTCTCTGGTAGATTTTCAAGAGCATGCAAATATTCTATCAACTCTATTCATTCTATAAGCAAGGGCAGTCTTATTTGCCTTCCACAGGATATGTGCTAGTTTGTCAGTGGTTTCCAAATCTGGCTTTATCATGGAATCATCAAGATGGATTATGTTATTAAAAGCTGAAAAATTCTTTAAAAAGATGAGAATTGATGGTAAGTATAGACTGGAATACGTTTAGGCCAAGTTTCTGGCTTGGTTATAGAAAGCAGTGAAAGGAAAGCAAACTCACAGTTATTAACAACCACACCCCCCAAAAGAAAGCAAATTAAGAGGACAGCTAGATCAGGAGCAGAACCATAGAAATGGAGATCACATGAAGGGTTAGCAACAGGAGAGTGGGAGAAGGAGAAGGGGGGAGAAGGTACAGAAAATAAGTAGCATAGATGGTAGGTAGAAAATAGACAGGGGAGGGCAAGAATAGTATGGGAAATATAGAATCTAAAGAACTTGAGACACGTGGTCATAAACTAAAGGGGGGAATGGCGGGGGAGGGGTGTGCAGGGTGGAGGGGAATGAAGGGGGGGAATGGGACAACTGTAATGGCATAATCAGTACAATATATACATAAAAAAGAAAGTATCTGGCTCATGAAGAAACTTGAGGATGATATTAGAAGTAGACAGACACTCAAAATACCTTCTATTTGTGAGTTCTAGAACTCTAAAAATTTTCTTAAGTAGAGACACTTATTTTGGATTCTTACCTTTAAAAACTGCCCTTACAAGGGTCTTGGCCGTGACCCTAGGATGGAAGGTATTGGTGGCTTCTGATGCTTTCCTTCTGGGAGGAGAGAGAACACTTAAAAAAGCAGAAGAGAGAATAAGGAGGCAGAAGACAGCAGGTGCATGGAAGGGTTCAGAAAGTCAAAGTGAAGACTACCAAAAAACAGACTGGTCCATTTCATACACATGCCCAAGGTTAGTATTATTTTTAAGGCAGAATTGGATATTTCCAAGTTAATTCTCATATTTCTAGAATCCTTTGAAGATAACTTTTTTTAATGCCTTTGAAAAGAAGATGTACCATTGCTTCCTACTATTACTTCAAACTATTCCCAGTGACTTGGAACTTTGGACTTTGACCTCCTGTTTTGTAATATCAAAAACTCTTACAGCCTTTCATCTTCTAGGAGAATATTATGAGAGACTTCCAGAAAATAGGAAAAAGGTTGAATTATGTTCACTGCTGAATGTCTCTCTGGTGTAATCAGGAATGAGGTGGTACTCCAGACCACTGAGGAGGACATGCTTTTGGAAGGGGAAGGGTTTTAATCACCATAGCATTTCAAACCAACAGCATTTTCTTTATGTGTGGTGTGGTGCTGTGAATATTTTTACCACAAACTTGATGGGGATATTATTTCTGAATTTTTATTTAGTGGCTTTATTTTTTTATTCTGGTTTATGTAATATCTTAGATATAAAAATGAATGCATGTGTAAGAATAGTCAACAAACAAACCGTTTTCCCCACATTGACACTAGTACTTTATTCTAATGAAAATTTATTTAATTAGCTTTTACCCAAAAGATGAAGGAAACAGCGATGATCTGAAGCTTTAAAGAGTGTTGCTAGTTTTCAGTTTGCCAGCATCGCTTAGAGACAGGTGCTGTGTGCTTATCTGATATCACATGAGGGAGAACTAGCAGAATCAAGGTCTATCCACCACCCAAAGGCCTCTGGATTCAAAGAATCTGACTTAGAAACAAAGAAACACTGGGGTAACAGCATGAGCATTTGAAAGGAACAACTGTTCAGGGCTGGTTTTTAACTATTTTGATAAAGAATGCTGCTCTTTTTTTTCCCCTCACTATTTGCAGTCTCAAATAACAGCGAGGCATGAGTCACCTAGAATCAAAATTACACATTTCTGATTCTGTTATGATTCCATGTGAGTGAATTCTGGCCAGTGGGGGTATTTGCAAAGTTGCTTGTGAAGCTTCTGGAAAGAGTCCTTAAAAGAAAAAATAAATTAACCACCTAATTTTTTTAACTGCTAGCTAACTGGAATGATTGGTGCTAAGAGAGCCATTTTGGAGTATGCTGTAAAAGTTCTATGAGAAAGTGGAACAAGATGCAGAAAATATTGGCCTTGGTGATCAGGTATTCACATATTAGTTTGGTCTGGCCTGCTTATGTGGAATTATACCTGGAACAGAACATATTCCTATTTAGTTGAATGAAATCTAGCATCACAGTGGCTCCTCAGTATTCGCCTCTGTCCAATTTCCCCACACCCAGCTCAGCCCCTGGTGAGGAAGGCAGTGGCGAAATGCCAGGCTGTTGGCTCACACTCCCCGTGCACATGCCCTTCACCCCTTGGCTGTCCTCTCTGAGCTGTGCTGGGATTCAGCCACCAGCCAACTGTCTGGGCCTGTTATATATTAAGAGCAGTAGACCTGGCAGGAACGGCAAGAAAGCTGCAGAGTAAGAGAATTTGTTCTGCAAGGCCTCCCAGAACCAAGCTGAATATAAAATAAAGAGGAGAACATCCAATCAAATAAATTATGAACACTACTGAGGAGGAGATACTTACCTAAGGATGGGCTAAAGCCACCTCAAGACCTATAGAAAGGGCAGGGATGTGAAAGGGGCCAGTACTGCTCTCCCGGGAGGTGGCTGAAGAGACCCCATAGTTGTGGGAGCTTCCCCCATAGAGGAGTAAAACCAGGACCACCCATAGAAAGGGACATATGATTTCCATTCTATTACATCCCCAAGTGAAGAACATGCCAAACGTCAGGAAAAGCAAAAGATGTCGGTTATATTTATAGATTTCTATTAAAAGCTTTGCTACTGTATAGAGAATACAATTAAAGTTACTCTCTTATAACCAGTTCATATATTTTCTTTAAGTTGATATAAATTTAGACATCTTACTACCTAGAATTTGACTGCCTTGTAAAAAAAAATGGAAGACTTTATAGTAAAGTTATAAAACTAATAAAGAAATATATCTGATGCTACAATAGTATACCTGGTATCTTTTTTTCCTTATACACACAGTTTAAAAAATTTCATTACTCATTGGCCCAATTTTGCATTTAAATATGAATTCACTTAATTTTACTTTGCAATCAGGTAAATTAGTGAGAAGGAATCTAAACAATATGCTTTAATTGCATTTATAAATTATTCTCTCTGTCCTTCATAAGCATTCTTTCTTTTTCAGATATTGAAATGTAGTGTCTAAATATAAAGTGCAGTAACATCTGGTTCTAATTGCTGGTTTGAATGATACAGACAGACCTTCAACATTACATGCTTTTGAAAGGATGCGTTTAGTAGGAGGTACTGAGTCAAAGGTTGTAAAAATTTTGTACCACTAAAAATAGTTGAAATCTCAGATGCATTTAAAATGGAAATTACCACTTTCAGAGTGAGTCGTTCCTCTCAATGTAAGGTGTATATATGCTAGAAATGGTTCATCAAAAGAATCGTTTTTCTTCTTTTATATCCCATATACCATGATTCTTATAACCACAGTACTCTTATTTTTCACAGATTCTGAGTTTTATTTAAATCCTCAAATAAACATTAATTAATCCCTGAACCAACATGTTAGGCAAAATTTTATGATTGGCATTATCCTTTAGATCTAGTCCACCATAATAAACTAGAGTAGAAGCATTCAAATGCTCTCACGGGTTACAGGGGCAGATGGGTTGTTACCGGTAGAAGTGTGTGTACCCACATCTTAGGTGTAATATGTGACAGACCCCTGTGCCTCACCCCAAAATCCTGAGGAGTGCATGTGTGTGTACTTAACCCTTTCTTCCTTCCCCTGATGGTAAAGATCCTTCTTACAACTCATTTCTGAGTCCTGGCTTTATTGCTGCAACATCCTGGAAAAAAAATGTAAATGCAAAGACTTTCATCTGATGGATTCTAAATGAATAACTGTTGTCTTAAAGCTTAAATCAATGACATTATTTGATGTGTCAGGACATTATTATATTTAGAATAAAATCTAATGTATATCTGAATTCAAGATTTCCTTACCAAGATGAGCATTGTTCTCTTTCTTGAAGGTCAGTGCCCCTTAGAAAGTCAGTGCTTGCTCTGACTTCTTAGACAAGGTCTCTCTATAATATGTTGAGCATCTGAGACTCTCTAGGCCATGAATATTCTTAGAAATTGAAAGTCACCACTCTTGAAATCATATTTTACAATTCATCTTGACAGATTCCTGCTTTTGAATTATCAGGTGAACTAATATTTTGAAGTGATAGTTACAGTGACTATTTGAAATAGACCAATGCTTCTGCATGGCAGCAGCAATGGGCCGACAGCTTTGTGGGTGGAGAAGGCACCGTGTTTAAGCACATGGGCTCTAGAGCCAGATTTCCTGGGTTTGCACCAGGTTTTGCTATTTATTAGATGGAATTTAAGTAACTTCTTTGGACTCAGTTTTCTTATCTGTAAAAGATAATCATGGTACTTACTTCATAAATTGTAGTGAGACCTAAAGAAGTTAAATTATATAAATTGCTTATCATTACTGGGATTGTTTGGGACTCTTTTTTTGTATTGAGAAGCTAAGATCGAAGTTACTTCTCTATAGGCATATTCTAAACAAAGCTTGGTCAGGCAGGCAGATATGAAGGGGGAGAACTCAGGGAAGGTTTGAGTCAACTCTAAACCAGCACTAGCAATGACTCTCTGTGGAACATTTTTTTTTGGAAATAGGTTCAAAGCCAACTGTTTGTCCAGATATTTGACCCTCTGGACCCAGAAGACTGTGGATCTGCCCCAGTGTGTAGGGGAAAAAAGTTTTCATGCACCAAGACCTCTTAAGGATCATCTTTGCCAGTGAGAGGTGAGCCTGGGTCTTGGTTCCCTCAAGATTTCAGTTGGTTCTGGACCCTGGGTTAGAGGGAAGCCCAGACCCACCCTATTAGAGTCATCTTCATCCTTCGGTACCTTATGCACTGTGCAAATGTCCCCAAAATACGGCTGTTAAAAATACTCTCCTGATAATCTCAGTTATGATTATCTTAAATAAAATTGGTTGAACATATAACTAACATGGAATAAGGTATCACACTTTGTTAATTTTGATCAATGAACATTATAAGAACTAGTATGTCTACTGAGGTTTTACTTTATTTATTATTTATTTATTTATTTATTTATTTATTTTTATGTCCTCACTAGAAAATTTGTTTATTGATCTTAGGGAGAGAGGGATGGAAGGAGGGAGGGAGGAAGAAAGAAAGAGAAACACTGATGTGAGAGAGACCAACCAATTGCCCCTTTAAGGATTAACTGCAAGCTAGGTATGCGCCCTGGCAGGAGATAGAACACACGACTTTTTGGTGTGTGCGACAATGCTCCAACCAACTGAGCCACCTGTCCAGGACACCTCATTATAGTCATCATCATTATTATTATTAATATCATCATTTTGGAAAGTTTATTCAATTTGGAGGAAAATTTTAGTCTTGAGCAAGGTTTGAAGTTCATGTGACTGAATTGCTTAGGTCTAATCATTTCTTAATTAAACTTGCAATAAGCAGCCTCTGACTTGGGAGCCCTTCTATATGGTTGACGCATTGTATGGAATGTTTCTCATTATGTCATCTGCTTGGTAATCTCCTACTCATCATGTTACCTTCTCCATGAGTCCTTTATGAGCACCTCTGATCTAGACTGGAAGTTTCCTATTTTGATTTCCCATGACAACCTTTGCATACCTCAGTGATAGTTTTTATAATTTGTGCTCAACTTTCCATTTATTCTTTGCTTTTTTCCTCCTATTCACAAATAAACTGCAATCTACCTCATGAGAACTGAAATCAAAAACTCTGTTTATGTCTTATTTCAAGGCAAAGCACACTAACAGATAAGTGGTGCTCAATAAAATGTATTTGAATAGATTAGTTTTATTGGAATGTTTTCTGATCCTCCAAATTCAGCCACCAAAAATTATGATTCTATGTGACAACTTTGGTCTTGTCAATAGAAGCAGGATGTTTTAGATTTCACATAATTTTGAGAGGATTCTGAGGGTGGAAAATGTGGCCCAACTATAGGTGTTTTCAACATCTCAGAGGAAAATAATGCTTCTTAGCTAACCTAGCATAGATGATTTCCATTTAAGATACTTAGGAGATGCGCTCATTGACACTGCATCTTAGCCCAGGGAGGGAGATGGCCATATGAGGAGGGCTAGCTGTTGCTTGACCAAAGGAAAAGTTTAGAAAAGTCAAAGGCTATTTGCTTACCCTGTTCACTCCGCTTTTGCTTATCTTTGTTTCCCTAAGTTCGTTCTGTGGGATCATAGTCCTGAAAGATGCTTCAGTAAAGGATTCTGTGGTCATACAAACTTGACAAATGCTGCACACTCTACCTCCCCCTTATAGTCTACACAGGCACATAAGCATCTTGAAGAATCAGAAAAATCATGTCATGCAAAAATGCATTTAACTTTGCTCAACTCTAATTTCCCAGATGATCACAGGACTCTTTTTTTCCATAACATTCTTTAACATTTTTGTGGAAAGCTTGTCCCATGCAACACGCATTAGGAAACATTATTCTATGCCAAAGACACTTACATGTGTAGAGGCCATGGGCTTACAATCTCTCCAAATCTGATGCTGTGCCTCTTTCTTTCATGTCTTTGTCAACTCTTCGAAATACATATAAAATTTTAGTGTGGAAAGGCCTCATCTTGTCTATGTTTATATTACAAGTGAGAGCACAGAGCCCCAGACACCTTTATTGGCTTGCTTAATCCTAACAAGCCTGGCACAGGAAGGAGCCAAGCTGGCTGACCACTAGTCCCACCATGTTCCACTCTGTCAGAGATTCAGGCCCTCCCACCTGCAACCTTGGGAAGCCATGTCCAGGAACTGTCTCAGCACGCTGTGCACTTCAGCTCTACATCAACTTACATACCATTAACTTAATTAAGTCCGAGTCTGCTTTGTTTGCTTGTTTGTTTCTTAAACTCTGAAGTGATTATTTTCCCCAAACAAGTATGTTATCAAAAGAAATAAGCTTCAACTGTTTATCATAAACATTCTGACAGAAACACCTAAAGAGTTCCTAAACACAACAATTTACATTAGAAAGTTTTAAAATTATTGAAAGGTAGAAAATAACAAATATACAATATACATAAAATAGCTGGAAAGCTATTTTATCCAAATAGTATTAAAAAGGCAAAATACAACAAAATGAAATAGGCTCTTTTCATAAAACTTGTGAAAAGACATTTTTATTTAGTTACTAGAAATGAAGACTTTCACATTTCTCCTAGGAGTTATGCAGTTCAAAGAAACTTTTTGTATGGAACTTTGGAAACTGTCTGAAACCTTAGAACTCTGCCTGACAAGTTTTTAACCTATTCTCTTGATGCATAAAACTTGCATTTGATGTTCTATCCAATGGAATATGGACAAATAGTATTACAAAGATGAGCATTAGGATAAATTAGAAAACAGCTTAAAAAAAACCAGACATATTTGGTTAAATAAACTATTATATGCTAATGTCATCATACATAGCCATTGAAATTATATACATAAGATTGAGGTTAGTAATACAATATTGATTGAAGAAAAGTAAGGTTTAAATGTATGTACCTATGACTCTAATTTTTGGTAAGAATATATATATATATATATGTATATATATACATATATATATACATATATATATATCACCTATTAATTAAAATCTCATCTCCCCTGTATTCCTAATTCTGAAAGCTGTACTTAGCTTATAGAAAATATTTAAATAATATTAATGATAAGCGTAAATATCTGAAAATACATACAGAAAATTAATAACACTTTGATTAGTAGTACTGAAGTTCATATATTTCTTTTAGTTTATATTTCTTTTATATAATAAACCTATGTAAATTTTTATAGTAATTTCATTAATTTTATTATTTCATATATTTTAACTTAACAAATTCATTATTTTTATTTATCTCTTAAAGGGGTATTTAGTAATAAAGAGCAACTAGGAGTTTTAATGTTTATATGATGCCATTTTAGCTACTTTAAATTTGTTTTTTTAATGTATCTTATTGATTATGCCATTACTGTTGTTCTATTACCCCCCTTCATTCCCCCCCACTCTGCACACCCCCTCCCCCACCATCCCCCCCTTTAGTTTATGACCATGTGTCTCAAGTTCTTTAGATTCTATATTTCCCACACTATTCTTGCCCTCCCCCCTACCTATTTTCTACCTACCATCTATCCTACTTATTTTCTGTACCTTCTTCCCCCTTCTCCTTCTCCCACTCCCCTGTTGCTAACCCTCCATGAGATCCTCATTTCTATGGTTCTGCTCCTGGTCTAGCTGTCCTCTTAGTTTGCTTTGGTGTTAGGTGTGGTTCTTAATAACTGTGAGTTTGCTGTCCTTTCACTGTTCATCTTTTTTATCTTCTTTTTCTTAGGTAAGTCCCTTTAACATTTCATATAATAAGGGCTTGGTGATGATGAACTCCTTGAATTTGATCTTACCTGAGAAGCACTTTATCTGTCCTTCCATTCTAAATTAAAGCTTTGCTGGATAGATCAATCTTGGTTGTAGGTCTTTGGATTTCATGACTTGGAATACTCCCTTCCAGCTCCTTCTTGCCTGTAAGGTCTCTTTTGAGAAATCAGCTGGCAGTCTAATGGGAACTCCTTTGTAGATGACTGTCCCCTTATCTCTTGCTGCTTCTAGAATTCTCTCTTTCATTTTAATCTTGGCTAATGTAATGATGATGTGCCTTGGTGTGTTCCTTCTCAAGTCCAACTTCTTTGGGACTTTCTATGAGCTTCCTGGATTTCCTGAAAGTCTATTTCCTTTGCCATATTGGGGAAGTTCTCCTTTATTATTTGTTCAAATAAGTTTTCCACTGGTGGCTGTTCCTCTTCCCCTTCTGGTAGCCCTATAATTTGGATGTTGGAGTGTTTAAAGATGTCCTGGAGGTTCCTAACCCTCTCCTCATTTTTTTGAATTCTCGTTTCTTCATCCTTTTCAGTTTGGTCATTTTTTTCCTCCTTCTGGTCCACTTCTTTGATTTGAGTCCCAGTTTCCTTTCTATTACTATTGGTTTCCTGTGCATTTCCATTCATTTCAATTAGTTTAGCCTTCATATGTTCCTCCAATTTGTGACTAAAATCAACCAGTTCTGTGAGCATCCTGATCACCAGTGTTTTGAACTGTGCTTCTGAAAGTTTTGCTATTTCTTGGTTGCTTAGAGTTATTGGCTCTGGGGCTTTGAGTTCTTCTTGAGCCATAATGTTTTGGTCTGTTCACGCCTGTTACTTATGAGGAGTGTAGCCTTAAGTGTTCACCAGGGCGGGGCCACCCAAGTCACTGGGTTGTGATGCTGTATGTGGGGGCAGGGTCAGAGAGGGAGCAATAGGGGTCCCCTCTGCTGCTTCCTGCCACTGGGGACTGCGTGTCCATCTCACTGCTTGCTCCTTCTCCAGTTTATCTGCGCACGAATGTGTGATGACGGTCAGACCTCAGTGGGTCCTCCCGCTACTACTCTATACCTGGGATCTTCCCACAACTGCCTGTGCACCTGAGTCGCAGGCCTGGGTCGGTCAGGTGGATCTTTCCCGCCCGACCCCACTCTGCTGTTGGCTCTGCCCCTCTTACCAGTTTGGCTGAAGGGTTTGTTGTCAGACTTCCATATAGTTCAATTTTCTGTGGTTTAGCTGTGTTTTTGTTGCTAAATCTTTGTTGTTTTTAAACTTGGTTGTGCGAGAAGGCACAATGTTTCCACCTATGCCTCCATCTTGGCGGAAGTCTTACCTATGTAAATTTGATAATAAAATATTTTAATAATGAATGCACAGCTGCTCAATTAATATCATTTACTAGTGAAGCAATAATCATTGTTTAACCCACTTCATCTGAGGTGAGTCTAATAGTGTTTAAATGAAGATGCTCAGATCTGAATCCCCATTTTCTCAGGACTGTTGTGGGAACCAGGCCTTCACCACCAGCCATGCCTGTTTACATAACTCTCATTTGTAAGTGGCTCAGTCTCCATGTTCACAATTTTCTGAATGCCTGGAGAATAACTGCCAACCCACAAGCCCCAAAGTGCTCAGCTTGGCAAGGTTCTTTTGTCACGTACTGTATTTTCTAGGAGCACGTTCTGTATAGAAAAAATGGCCCCCAAGGAGCTACTGAAGTGTGTGCACAGGCACTTAGAATTGACATATTGTGGAATGATCAGGAATTTATTTGGATAAATAGCCTGTAATATAGTCAGGGACTTCCCATAATTCTGAAGTCAATGAGGCCCTTGGTGATTTTATTTCCCTCACTTTCAAGATAATGGGATTCACATAGACTATGGATTTATTCATTAAATGCTGAGTCTAAGAACTTGTCATCACCATCTTATTTTGGGACAATGGAGCGTGGCTCCTCTTTGTAAATAATATGAACACAAAATAAACATTGCAAGCTATCTTAGTTCCAGTCTTCCCTGTGAGCAATGGCAAGTTCAGCTGTTGCGGTATTGAATTAAGCTTTTGCTTATAAGCAGGGAAATGCCTGGGACTGCAGCCTGACACTGTGGGATGCTGTATGGTCAGAGGCTTGCCAAGACTTTCCCAAACGCCTCTACTATGTGCTCCAGGAAAAGAAGCTCAAAATTTCCTCAGTGTATGAGCTCTGGACCTAGAGAATTTTGGTTTCAGTGACTGATAACTTTAAAAAATAATAATCCTGATTAATTCACTTAATTGTTGAACCCCATTTATTTTCCCCATCTGTAAAATGGGAAACTGTCAGTAGGTATCTCATAGAGTTGTCATGAGGAATAAATGCAATTATGTTGAAACATGATTAAAATTGACTAGGAAAAAGATTTTTTTTAAAGTGACTAGCATATACTAAGTGCTCAAAAATGTGAATTTCTCTTAAAATCACAATTATTGTCATAATTATCATGCCAGAGAAGGAGATCTAATTTAACTGTCTTGACCATGTGTAAGCCAACATTTCCAGCCTGAGTTTAATGCTATAGGAAAGAAAGAAAGAAACCTAAGGAAAGAAATAAAGGTAGAAAGAGGAAGTAAGGGGAGGGAAATTTGGGAGAAGATGATAGAAAGGAAAAGAAATATTAAGGTCATTGAAGTTTTGTCAGGTCCTTTGGCTGTCAACAGCTAAATTAAATAAGGCAAAGAACAGAATTTGGTGGGATAGTACAATCCAGCTGAACATTAGCCAGATGTCCACATCAAGTCATCCTAAGGTAAGTGGGACACATCCATCCAGTGATACATTCCTCTTTATCTGTACAAGATAACTTGCCATGTAACCACTATTCCCACAGCTCTACTTTATACTCTTCCATCTTCTTTGTTGGTGGTGGGTGATGATGATGGTGGTGGTGGTAGTGGTGATAGCAGCAGTAGCTCTTGTTATTAAGCTTGTATGATGAGTCATAGACCACATTTCAGCAGTGAAGACATTAAGTCTCAGGTGGTAGAACCAGAAATCTGACAGTCTCTGGAGCTACTACACAATGGATATGTGCCTATGCCCATGTTTTCAGTCTTTGGATCTTTCTGAAATATTGTGTCTCCATTTTCTTCCCTCCAAAAAATAAAAGTTGGCTTTAGGATGCTCAGAAGTCAACAGATTGTTCTGCTGTCAAGTGCATGGGAAAGGGGGCAATGAGAGTCAGATTACTTTGATCTTAGAAAGTACAGTTTCCTTACCTGGCACTGGGCACATTTGTGTCCACTTATGCAGGACACAAATACTAAATTTTCCTGCTGCTTCAAATGTTCAAACACCAGGAATTCAGTGGGAATCTTTATAAGAAAGAAGCTTCCTACTGCCTCTACCAGTGCAATTCACCAGAGATTTTACTTAACCAAAATTAATTTGTCTAAAACAGATGCATTTAAAAGTCAGTTTGCCTAAAATATTTTGCTTATAATAAATTTTGGTAAGCAACATTGATCACTTTCAGCACATTTCTTATGTGATATGAAGTATGGAATCTATTTTTATATTCTTGTCTATTTAAGTGCTTTCTCAATTTTTCTTATTCATCAGAGATCTTGCAAAAAAGGTGGAGAAGTACTAATCATGATTATTTGCTTAAATCTTGATATGTCTCCTGGGGAAAAAAACTTATCCTAAAGGGAGAGGAGGGGAAATGTTGCTTTATCTAGGGACAAACAACTAGACATTGGAGGAAAGCACAGATTATTTTTCTACTTTAAAATTCAAATTATAAATTATTACTTAATCATTGCTAAATACAACTATTTCTAAAGGTCAATCAATTAAACAAGTATTTATTAATTATACACTCACCATATAATAGTGCTATAATTGGTTATGTATAAAACTTGATAGCTCTTTTATTTGTTTTTCCTCTTTTTACCCAAAATCTAGAAAAGTGCCTGATTTATATATATGATCAATTACTAATTAATGGATAAATTAGTGAGTAGAAAAACAAATGAATAAATAACCTAGTGAATTTATACCCTAGTTGTGGAGCAAAATGAATGAAGAGAAGCAGCAGACGTTAGAGAAGAGGGAATGTAATTTAACATTGAATTATACACAGTGTGGTAGGCTGAGTCAATATTTGGGTTACAGTTCTGTGAGGCTTCTGATTTGGTCAGTAATTATAGATGTTACTAAAATAAGAGAAGCCTAAAAGATTTTTTCAAGTGGTTATACAGTTTGATTTAATCCCCATTTTTATAGGGAAATAAACTGAGGTAAGAATAAAGACCAATATCACCAGTTGAGAATAAAGAAATCAGGATTGAAGGCAGAACAGTCTCAACCTAATGCCTTTGCTTTGCCCTGTGCACCTCTTTAAGAAGACCAGGGGAAGCCTTAGTATATGGAAAGATCCTACCTATTT
This sequence comes from Artibeus jamaicensis, assembly GCF_021234435.1. Classification (NCBI taxonomy): domain Eukaryota; kingdom Metazoa; phylum Chordata; class Mammalia; order Chiroptera; family Phyllostomidae; genus Artibeus; species Artibeus jamaicensis. The sequence goes on along the minus strand of NW_026521249.1, from coordinate 6,001,218 downwards.
GGTATATATATTTACATTCCTTTTGCAAATTAACTCTCCTGGAGAGGGAAAATTTCTCACCAAAATTGAGTGTTGTCAAACTTTCAATCTGTGGCTGACAATGATAGTTGCTCTTCAATATCTCTTCTCGCTTTCTGTTTTTCTAGGAGTAAATTTGCCCCCTATTTTCTCCCAGGGACAGTGTCCTCAGCCCTGCCACTCTGTGTGGACATAAAAAGGGAAGTGGCTCTAGCACTCAGAGGTGTTGTGGTGCTGCAGAGGAATCCTGGAGCCTAGGGAAGTGGAGATCCCATTACAGCAAGTACAGGAGGGAGGTATGAGCCTTGGGGCTTCCTCTTCATCATCCCCTCACTTCTTTGGACCAATGTATGTGACATAGACAGAAATTCTAGGAAATGAGGGATTCCAGGGCAGAGGTATTAGGCAGTGCCTTCAGGGCCAATGTCATCTGAAGTAGGTGGGTAAATGAGGAATCATCCAAGATTGTAACAGAACAGGCTCTCTGACAGACAGCATCACGCCTGGTGCCATTAATTCACCTGAAGCATCATTAGCCGACTTCGCCCTTCTTTATCACAGGAAACAAAGCTAGCCTTTAATCCCAATGTCTGTAAACTCTTGGGTAGAATAATGAAGAGCATACAAACTATGAGAAGGAGAAAAATAAGGTATTAATTGACCCATGAGAGCACAGAACTAGTAAACTAAACCAAACAAGAATATTTTCAGAGAGATAACTGAGGATTATGGTACAAAAAGAAACAGTAACAAGAATTTGTGCAGAATAACCATGAGGAGATGATAGATGTAAAACCAATAATTACTAAAATAATGAAATCAGAAGATGAATTGAATCCTGCAAGTATTAATGATACAGCTGAAAGATAATGAATGTATCAAAGACATGGGGAAGAGAAGATTTGGAAAAAAATTGAAAAGTTAAGCGATAGAGAAGAAAAAATTAATGTGTCAATATCTTTTCATAAAAGCCTCAGAATGAAAAAAATGTAAATGAAAGAAAAATATAATCCCTTATTTCCTTAAATCATAGAAAGATAGTAAGAATTTATGGAAGGGGAAATTAATAAACACCAAGAAAACCTAAATCTAGGTACATTACAATGAGACATTTGGAGAAAGTACTGAGGATATACATTTCTGTTGGCTAAATCTACCCCTTTTCTCTTTCTTTACAAGAGAATATACATTATATATATATATTGTAGTCTATATGTTGTAGACTGCTCTGCCTGGTTCTAGGAATTGTATCTTGACCCCTTGTGGCTAAGGGCAAGGGACGATATTTGGAATGCCAGCCACAGGAGACAAAGCTTGTCTCTAGTAGCAAACGCTGCCTCAGTTTCCTCTCCCTGCCCCCAAAGCTTGGTCGGAAGTCAAGGACAGGTAAGACCCCTCACAGTGGGGGGCAACCTATGCCAGACTCGATCACTTGGAAGGTTTTCATGGAAGGGCTCAGGGGGGCTGCAACAGAGAGCAATGGACTCTCACCCCCTGGCTTTGTCAAAGCCCGGTCCCCATGTCCTCTGGGAGAAGTGCTTCCTGGCTGTAATCCCCTTAAGCCTGAATACCTGCTGGGGAGAGGTGCAGCTCCTTGGCTTGCTATAGCCCTGTCCAGGGGAGAAATCTGGCATCACAAAGAGTTCCTGATAAACCTGTGAAATCTGCTCTAAGAGTGCTTTCATTCATATGTTAAGGGTTCAAGCAAGAAACCCTAAAACTCTGTTCCTGGCAGACTCTGACTCATAGTAAGCCCTCAGATTTCTTTGAAATGTTATCTACTGTTTGATCCTTGCCGCCCTGTATTCCTGTGTACTGGAACCCAATAAAAGCCCTTGGAGGAGGGAGCTCAATGCCTTTTTCTCCTGAGAAACTGGCCACTGGTCATGGCCTTTTTCCTCTGGGAAAATGGCCACCTCTCCTCCCCAAGCAGATCACATCATGTCTCAGTCATGATTACTCTCATCCGTGGCAGTTGAGGGGACTTGTGAGGAAAGTGGCCCTCTCTCTCTCTATGTGTGTGTGTGTGTGTGTGTGTGTATATATATATATATATAGAGAGAGAGAGAGAGAGAGAGAGAGAGAGGATATATAGATATATATATGTGTGTGTGTGTGTGTGTATAATCATAGAATTTGAGAAAGTGAAGTAACCACTTTACCAATTCCTGTTGCAGCTAAAGGTGGCCATATAAGGGAGTTCTGATCAATGAGACATAAGTAGAAGCCTGCTATGGGGTGTCCGGGAAAGTTTTATTTTTTTTAAAAAAGGCACAGAAGTCACTGTCTCAGACCATTTGAGCTGTTATTTCAAAATATTATGGCCTGGGTGACTTATAAACAATATTTACTCATGTTCTTGGAGGCTGCGAAGTCCAGGATCATGGCACTGGCAGATGTGTGTCTCATGAGAAACTCCTGGTTAATAAATCTTTAATAACTATCTTTTCATTATATTTTCATATGGCAAAAAGGTCTAGAGAACTCTGTGGGATCTCTTTCTTTATGAACACTAATCCCATTCATGAGAGCTGTACCCTCATAACTTAAAGCTGCTCCCAAAGGCGCCAGATCCTAATACCATCCCCTTGGGCATTAGGTTTCAATATATGAATTTGGGTGGGGGCACACAAATATTCAGTCTCTAGCAGTCACAAACACCAGCATCTTCCCCACCCCGCACCGCCATTTCTTTTGGCCTGGAACATGGAAGTGATGCCAAGAGCTGAGGGAGTCGCCTTGCAACTAAGAGGTAGAAAAAAAGGAAATTGCAGATGTCTGTGCTGAGAGTGTTGAACCAGTGAACTATGGCTAGCAGCCACTTGCTTCAGGCTATCTTCTTACATGAGAAAAAATAAACTTAATTAAGTCATGATTAATTGTTTTCCTGATTTTACAGCCCAGAAGATTTCAAAATGATATAGTAATCAAAGCAGAAAAGAAATAAACACAGAAGGTAGGAACATATAATTTGGGAAGGTTTTGGTCTAAGTAATCAATAGCTACAATACAAATAAGCAAAGAACAATCTATAAACAAAATTTCAAAATAACACTAACTTGACAGAGATAAATGATGGGAGGGGAAAGAAAAAGATCGGAAAGCAGATGAAAGGAGAAAAGAAGTAGGATAAGCAGTAAATAAAAAATAAAATGCAGAATAAGTCTTTACATAGCAATATTTGTAATGTGTTTATTAACTTAAGATTACCATATTTTGCAATGTATAATGCACACCCATATTTTTGGCCCAAACTTTCAGAAAAAAAACTTTTATTTTAATTTTTTAATTAAATTATTTTGTTTATTTATATTTAGATAGTTATTTTTTGTATTATAAAAGAATTTTAGGACTTATTTTTAATGTACAGATATTGTTATTGCTTTCTAGAGTTATGCTTTTAATGCATAAGCATAAATAAAAAAATTAAAAACATTTATATAGATATGGAATTAGTACTACTCGTGTATAATGTGCATCCTTATTTTCTCTCAAAAAATTGGGCAAAGAAATTACTATTATACATGGCAAAATACTGTAAATTGAGAATTAAACTTTTTCTTGATATGATCAGAAATAGCAATATCTGTCTAAAAAGATGTTTAAAGTACAGGAATATACAGGAGAAAATGAGAAAATAATGTCTTAATATGTAGTAGGTAAATGCCACTTCCTTCTCAAAATAGTCACATTAACAGTTTTAATATCAGATAAATAGAATTTAAGGGCCCCCCAAAATATAAAAGATGGTGAGGACACTGGTAATAGGAATAATAGTCATAATAATCATAAACATTTACAAGTCTAAAACTATATATTTGAAATAATCACTAGTAGCTCTATGGAAATAAATAAGTCAATAATTATACCTGTATGTTTTAACTCACAAATCTCAGAAAGTGATAAAGCAGGCAGAACAAAAATATATGAAAAGGCTTTTGAGCTTAAACAAATAGATAAATACATGGGGTTTTGTAGACTCAAATAGAAGATATACAAAGAAAACTTACCAAAAAAGAACCAGATTCCGGCCACAGAGAAAAATCTCAGTGCAACCTAATACATTAATACCATGTAGACTCAGATTATAATGCCATAAATTTATAAATAAATATTAAAGACAAGCTCAAACAATCCCACATGCTTGAATATTAAATAGTATTTTAATAAATGATTTTTTAAAGAAATCATAAGAGGAATTATAGAATTCTTAGACCTAACATACATATGAGTTAAAACAGAAGAGAAAACAAATGAAGTTAATGTTCAAATCAGGAAACTAGAAAAAAATTATCAGCATAATATTAAACATATAAGAATGGCTATAATAATTACAGAGGCACAAATAAAATAGTAGAGAAAAATGGAATCCCAATAGAAATGCTTATTAAAACAGAAACTCAATACTTTGAGTATTAGACATGTAAACTTCCAGTAAATTTGAACAACACACTAGACAGAAGATATAAATACTATATGTGGTATAAAAAAGGGAATTACTGTAGGCATAACAAAGAATAAACATCATGAGTTAATAATAACTGATTTTACCCCAAAGAAATTGAAAATCTTGATTAAATAAAGTATAGAAACATAAATTTTGCATGAAAAGAATTATGACACTTGAATATTCCAATAACTACTAAAGAAAATAAAAAGGTTAGTTAACAACCTGCTTCCTTATCTGCTCCTGCCTTAAAAAGGCAGAGAATTAGTGGTTTAAAAGTGAATACTGCCAAGTTTTCAAGGCACAGAAATGCTCTATCATAAATTGATCTAAAACACAAAAAAAGAAAGCTGGACAACTCATGATATAAAACTGGCTTAAGTTCTGACTCTGTCCTTGAGGACATTATCCAGGGCCAATCCTCCTAGGTAATACCAAAAGCAGAGAGAGCATCTTAAGCTTCAGGTTGTCTTGTCTTTTCCATCACATTTCTTCTCAGGCTTTGTTTTGTGGGATATATGTGAGTGTGTGTGTATAAAATTGATCAAACAGCTAAGGCAAAGTATACAACTACATGGTTTATTTTCTTCACTGACTTTAATTGGAGTCAGTGAAAGGATCAACAATCATATAGTACAGTACTAAACATTTTCTAAAACACATAGGTTAGTATTTACATTTTATACAAATTTTTTAAAGCCCTGTTTTCATCACTTCCTTTTTTACTCTACTAAGAACCTATCCTATGGTGTGCAACCCACCTTGGGCACATAGTAGGTAAAGAATTTTCAGTCTTTCTCTTATCAGGTCAGCATAACATAGTAATAGGCTTGGATGCCTTGGCTCTCTTCTTTGTGCCTGTGCAGTTCTTTCTTTGTGATGCTTTATATCAGTTGTTTTTTTCCCCCAAAGTGTAGAAGTCTTTTGTTATTATTGTTATCATTATCAGTTAAATTGAGCCTACATAAGAGCTAGATATTCTCTTCTTCTTATGATAAGCATTGTTGTAAGTGTTGGTATTAAGCCAGCTTGTTTGTTTTTCACTGTCCTTTTCTTTCTGGGCTATTTTTCTCAGATATGTTTTATAAGAGATTATTTTTGCATATGTCTACTTGTTTTTAAATTCTATGAGACTGTACTCTTGCTTATTTAATCTTTCAAATCCCCAATTTTTAAACTAGAAAAAATAAAAGTATACAATATTACAGGCTGATTTAACACATGAACAAAGATACAAAAACCTTTACAAAAACCTCAGACTACTTGCTTTTAAGTACGTATGTATTTAAATTATATCATGGTCAAGTAGGGTTTGCACTAGAAACTAAAGGATGTTTTGACACAATATGAAATAATTTACTACATTTATGGTCTTTTGAAAAATAGAGTTCCACAATTATTTCCGTAAATACATTTGAAAACATTCCTAGTGAGGTAGGAATAGGAGACTTCCATAACCTGATAAAGATCATCTACCAGAAAAGCAGATTTACCATGCCGTGTTTAAGTGCATTGTCTTCATGTTTATTAATAGAATTAGGTATCAAAGTTGGCACCACTATGTTCCATATAATACTTTTGGAACTGGAAAAAATAAGACAAGAAAAATCAACAAGAGGTATGAAATAATAGGAAGAAAAAGAATATTATTATTTCCAGACTACCTGCATAGCAAACTAAGGAGGTAAAAATCTCGCTATCTCTTGATACTTACTTTCTCTCCTTTTTTGGAGATAGATATGATAGCCGAGCAGATCTGGGTTAGCTCAATGGAAAAATAGGCTGATCTAGTCGCCATATTCCAATCTCCTTTGGAAAGGAGATTCCTCCTTTCCAAAAAAACAATACTATTTCTATCAGAACTTCCCTTTAAGTATGGTGACATAACTCTTTCCTGTGCCCTGTCCTAGAAATGTGTAGAGTATTATTGGAGCAAGGTCTCTTTCTTTCAGAACATTGACCTGACATAGGTGGTCCAACTTTGCACAGCCTAACCAATAGAAAAATAACTTAGAGTTCACAGAACTGTGTGTTCTGCTATTTTTCTACTTGTAAGATTCTTCCCTGAATTATGCCATTACCACTAGATATTAATACTCTATTTGCAATTCTTTAACATAACACAAAATCAAAGTCATGGACAAATCATTATAACTATTAAGATAGTTTGGCAAGATGTTGGGTATAAGATCACTTTACAAAGTCAAAATCATTAACCAATAGTTAAAAATAATGCACATGGCAGTTCTTTATTGATAATAGTCTGAGAAGTGAAAGGATTTTAAATGTTCATCAACAGGCAACTTGATAATCATTGTGGTGCATTCTTTTAATGGTATACTACTCCGCAATAAAATAACACACTACCTGATACACACAACAACCTAGATGACTCCTAAAAATATTCTGTGCAGAAGTCAGACATTACAGAGTATATAAACTATTATTCTATTTACATGCATACATTCATGTGAAACTCTAGAAGAGACGAATATAATATGTAGTGTCAAAAATCACATCAGTGGCTTGCTGGGACTACTCTGGGCCAATCCCTGAAGAGATGTGCTTAAGCAAAGCTGTTAGGTTTCCAATTATTCTCAGGTAGTTTCTCCCTTCATACACATCTCTGCTTTCAGGTGGGGAATGTCTTAATTTGGTGGGTCCTGACTACTCCTCGAACTAGTGTGCTGTGAAGTGAGAAGAAAAATCAGACAGCTGGCAAGTTTTTCAAAGTGCCAAATTTATTCAATTGTAAGTGATTATTCATTATTGTAAAATTACCTCCTTATAATTTGATGTTAAAATATCCATTTTTTTGTGCAATGGTGACAGTTAGCAATGAAGTTGAATTTTTAATGGTCTTATTTGGTAAAATAGACATTTGACAAGTATAGGTATTTTTATGCAGTCTGGGTGTTTTTAAAAATAAGAAGAGAAAGGGAATGTAAGAGAATGTCATATTCTATTTTGAGCCAGGGAAAGGCATCTATTTAAAGATTTTATAAAAACACAGGCATAAAAATAAGAACAATAGCAGCAAAGAAACAAAATAACAAAAAACGAACAGAAACTAGAAAATTTGACTAAAATCAAAATAAAAGTTTTATGTTCAATAAGACAGAATAAGAAATTTTAACATAAATTTTACAATGATAACTGTTTAATATTTAAAATATAAAAACACATGTTATTTAGCAAAAAAAAGTGACAACTATAAAATGTGTGCAGCATTTGAACAATCCAATTAAAAATGGGCAAGGGACCTAAACAGACACTTCCCCAGTAAGGACATACACAGGGCCCAGAGACACAAGAAAGGATGCTCAGCATCACTAGCCATCAGAAAGATGCAAGTTAAAAGCACAATGAGATACCACTTCATACCACTCAGAATGGCCATCATAAACAAATCAACAAACAACAAGTGTTGGAGAGGTTGTGGAGAAAAAGGAACCCTAGTGCACTGTCAGTGGGAATGCAGACTGGTGGAACCACTGTGAAGAACAGTATGGAGTTTTCTCCAAAAACTAAAAGTGAAACTGCCTTTTGACCCAGTAATTCCACTGCTGGGATTATACCCTAAGAATCAGGAAAAATCAATTCAGAAGAACATATGCACCTCGATGTTCATAGCAGCACATTTACAATTACCAAGTTCTGGAGGCAACCTAAGTGTCCATCGGTAAATGAATGAATCAAAAAACTGTGGCACGTTTACACAATGGAATACTATGCAGCAGAGAGAAAGAAAAACTCCTACCCTTTGTGACAGCATGGATGTTACCAGAGAGTATTAACATTATACTACATGAAATTAGCCAGGTAATGAAAGACAAACAGCATATGATTTCACCTGTAAGTGGAACCTAATCAACAAAACAAAGAGAGCAAAGTAGAACCAGAGATGTGGAAATAAAGAACAAACTGACAGTGACCTGAGGGGAGGAGGGACGGAGCCAACAGGAAAAAGAAGGGGAAGAGTCAAGGCAAGGAACATGTGTAAAGGACCCATGGATAAGAACAAAGGTGAGGGAGGATTGAATGTGGGAGGGGAGGTGGGCAGGGCAAAAGAGAGCAATGGGGAGAAAATGGGACAACTGCAATTGAACAACAATAAAAAAATTTAAGAAAAGAAAATGATTATTGGAAAAAATAAAAACCATTACTGTGTAAAATAATGTGTATAGTGTTTGAAAGGACAATTCACCTAAGTAGGTAATAAATATGTAAATCGATTCTCAAACCCACTACTAAATACAGCCTGAAGATTAAATAATACTACTTTATAATGACCAAATTAGCAGAAGTGAGAAGTAGGTGCAGATGTGGGCAGGACTGGTGGTAGATGCATCCACATGTACAGGTGGGAGGTAAAATGCTACAAGGATGCTGGAGAAAACCTGTCAGTACCAAATAAATAAGTATATCTGGACCCTTCAGCCTAGCTTATGGAAATCAGAGGGCATGATGGGGGATTCTCACAGTAACACTATTGTGCCAGACAATAGTATTGGGCAACCCGAGGGAATGGCCATGGAAAATGAAGTTTATGGGTATGCTGAATGCAATCTGCAACAATAAGCTAGATTTATATCGGACAGCACGGGATGATCTCAAAAATAAGGGTGAATGAAGTTAGCAAGAAACATAACACATAGCAATATTTTTATGCAAATTATAAGCACACATTAAAAATATTCCTCAATTTCCAAGGACATAATACATAAATAACCACTTAGATGAAAAGCTTGATGGGTGGAAAGGAGGAAGGAGTTATAAAAAAATATATATAATGAAATAGGGATAAAATTAAACAAGAAAAGAATTTTTAACATAATGGTGATAAAAATATGATGAATTAAAAAGTATGATTAACCTTATATGTGCTACTACATTTTAAATATTAATCAAAGAGACCACAATTGATCAGTGCTCCGTGGTTCCCATGGGAAAAGGAGAGGATGAGTTAGTGACCAAGAGTGACCCTCATCAACCCAGCACATTCATAGATCCCTACACAGTGCATGGATCTCTGTATACTGCTCATCATTAAAGTGTGCTCTTATATCATTTAAATTCTAATTTTTCTAAATCCTTGTTTAGCTAGTAAACACCCGCAAAGTAGATTCTCTGGTTCTTCTTTCCCCAAGGTGCCTAACCCCATCATATTGCAAACATTAGGCACTCAATAATGTTTAGCCTAATTTGACTAATAGAACCAAAAAGCTTGGGTTCTACAGGATATGGCTTTCCTAGATGCATCATTAGCAGTTACAACAGAAATCCTGTACCTGCTATCATCCTCATAAAATAAGTATCTCACCACCCTGCATGTTGTTGAGAGTTTGTTTTGTACTTTGCTGATTAGAGGGTATTTCTCATGCTAGGTGTTTTGTAGCACCTCTGCTGCTTTGTTGTGGTGATACCCCTAGTCCCTAATAGATTTTCTCACAAGAGTTTCAGATATTTTTTGGAACGTGAGAAAAATGTTTCTTTGTGGGCTATTTCTCTCACAGAACCCTTCATCCCCTCTCCTTGCACCACACGCTGACTTCCATTTTCCCATCATGTTCTGGTTGTTTTATTTCTCTTCTTTCTCTATGGGTTTAGTGGTGGTCATGCAAATAGTAGAGTAGGGGCAATGTAATGAAGGGGAAAAATTAAGCAATCATATGTGCACAGAGTCAAACCCTTCCTAAGCCAGTTATTAACTGTGTGAACTTGGGCAAGTTATTTAGCTTCTCCAGTTCAGCTTTATTATTTCTAATGAGTAGAAAAAATTATTATTAATATGTTTTTGTAGGGATAATGCTAATATAAAAATTTTATACCATTGGGCTTAAATTTTTGATGTACCCTTTTTTTTCTGTGAAAAAGTTGTCTAACATATTTGTTGCTTCCCCAGGCAAACACACTGTGTGTTTAAGCAAGTAATAAGTAGAGAGTCAACCCACTCCCCAGCGTTAGCCAATTATCCAGTCTTATCATGCCTTGAGACTTGCTTCCTTTTTGATACCTTGATCTATAATTTCTATGCAGATTTTTTAGATAAGTTTAGAAATAAGAGTAAGGCTTTGGGAGGGAATGATGATGTATTTGGGCACTTTAATGGGTAATAAAATCTGAAAACCGAATTTGTCTTTAAATTAAATAAAATAACATTAGTGAGAATTTTCAGTAGAATTCGTCTAAGATGGCAGAGAGAGATAACGAGAAATCCACACATAAAAGTGCTTAAAGAAGGGAGTAATAACAGCATACCAAGGGTTTTGATAAATTTTTGGAAGACAGAAGGTATTTAGAATCATACTGACAGTTGGATCACAGAGGGGAGAGCCACCATTAAGGGCAATCATATGAGAAAATTCCCAGTTGAGGAAGGAAACTCTGGATTTAGCTTGTGAAGAGTTTATTTGAGAAAACAAAAAGAAGTCCAAGCCATTGATTAAAGAACTGTTTATAGACCAATAGCTGGGGACATCATCTTCTCTCCACTCTGAACTGGTCCTCCACTTAGTGTGGCTTGTGGGGTTTCCAACTAGCCAGCACCTAGAGCTATGACCTATGCAGGATATTGAGTCTTCCCAGTGTGGGGAATAAGGCTCTTAGGCTTACAAGACCCTTGGAATTAGTTAATAAAGTGAACTCAAAATGTGATTTGGTTTCTGCTGCTGTCAAGCAAGTATTATTAAAACTAACATCACCAATACTTTTCCTTTGTCTTTGTTTTAGTCCTTAAAGACACATAAAAAATAAGAATGACATAAATGGTTCCCTTAGCAAGCAATATGGATCCCAGCTTCTTCCAATTTTATCCTAACTTCCAAGTATCTGGTAGTCATTAGAGACACAGAAGTGGTGAAGTTCCAGCAAAGAAATGTACAAAAGTGTTAATGTTAGTGTTAAATAATCAGAAGAAGAAGAAGAAAAAGAAAGAAAGAAAGAAAGAAAGAAAGAAAGAAAGAAAGAAAGAAAGAAAGAAAGAAAGAAAGAAAGAAAGAAAGAAAGAAAGAAAGAAAGAAAGAAAGAAAATGCCTTACTGCAGAAAGTAAAATTCTCTTTTTCTTCTGGGCTTGGGGAGGAGAATTCATCTGGGTCTTGCAGACTCAGTATATAATGTGTCTAGGAGTAGACCTGGTATCCACGTTATATCATTGTCTCACACCTTTTGATCAATTAATGTAAGTGGGCTTACTGCTTACAAAAGCTTACTGCTTTTGTTTACCACCAAGTTCTAAATTTATTTGCTTAGGCTTGAAAATATGTTTTGCATGTGATACCCCTCTCTTCCCAGGGTTACGACCCTTGGTCTTTGTTTCATCTGTTGTATCACTATTGTGAAGTGTTATACCTAGAGAACCCACTGAATTGCACCCCCCAGCACTCACTCTCTTATCAGTGCTGACTAGGGTTTCTCCTGAGTCCATTGCAGCCCACGAATATTGCTGGTTTATGTGCCCTTTCCAAACACACACATTATTAGAGGGCCGATCTTGATTTACATTTGTTTCCTAGCCTCAGCCCTTCCAGTTGCCCTCCTTCTTTCATATTTACTGAATTATACCACAGGGTTCAGGTTTATCAGTTAATTGGAAGAGAAAAGAAGGCTTGCTATAGAAACTTTCATCAGAGATAGATACTGAATATTTGAGTAGAACTTATCTGGTAGGTGAATTTAGTGAATGGTTAAGACCATACAAATTGATTCTGCTTTTAGTATAGAAAGTGTTTCATTCTCAATTTAGTTGTATTTCAGTAATCAGAAAAGTTTCTTGGCTTTCTCTTAAGGACTCCAGTAATAATTTACCATATGTAAATGTATTTCAGCAAATTCTCTAGCTGCCATCAAGTGCTCAGATGAAGAGTTTTATCCCAAAAGGGATCAGGTGTCAATCTTTTACCCCTTAGGTGGGGCATGCACCAGTATTCTCCTGCAAAGAGCTGGATACAGTGGCTGTAGAGTTCCAAGGGATCTTAAGGACTTTTGAATTACTTGCCTTCAGTATTTTTCACAGGGCCAATGAAGAGTTCTCGATTATTCAAATAACTAATATCTATAAAGTAGGTGTCTTTTAAGTTTTGTAATTTTAGTTGAAGCCTGAGTAACTTTCTAATTTTCCTTGAGTTAAAAAAATCCAGTGCAGTGTGATGAACTATTTTGAATAATTGCTAGTGCTGTTTGAGAAGCTGAAGACAGAGGCTCATGTCATGTTGACATCATAACCTCTGTCCTAGGAGTGTGGATACTTAGTGGGTGAGAGAGCAAGTGAATGAATACTTTCATTGTAATATGGTAAGTATAATTAGCAGCTGTGGAACAAGACACAAACATAATCCACAAGTTCTTCCAGGTGTGCAAAAAAGTAAATTCCTTACCTTTTGGTAACCTCATTTTTACTGCAAGCTTCCATTTCACCACAGCTGGATAGTTTAACTTCAGTTTGGGGGGATTCCCAAACCCTGTGGTTGTATCATGTTTTGGGGGGAATTATGCAGGGCCAAGGCCTTGAAAGAGGCTCTAAAGGTTATTTTCATGATCCATGGCTAATATATTCCTTCAGGCCTGGCCACTCTCTGCTGCTTCTGAGCCATGAGACACAGAAATCATTACGAACATTGAGAATGTTTGTTGAGTCTAAAGATTCTCCATTCTGAATGAAAACCAGTGCCTAGGTCCCATCCCCACAGATACTGACTCAGTTGGTTCTGGGAGTCACTTTCTGGGCTGTTTTTTTAAATTCCCCTGGGGTGACTCTAACATGCTGTTCCATTGAGAACCACTGGCTTGGGTGCCTCAAGCCACTTCTCTCTGTGGCCTCAGTGCTTTTAGGGACCAGCTAGCATGTTCCCTTTATCCCCTCCTCCACCTGGGGTAATCTTTCTATTTTGTAGAAAAGGAACATATCACGACTACTGCCCAGACATGCAGGCAAAGAGGCCATTGTCCTGGACCCTACAATTCAGTGGGCCCCCTATCACCATGTGGGTGCCTCTGTTACTTGGGACCTGCTAGTCTGTGCCAGTCAAGGGTAATCTGTTCTCTAATTAACCACTCTTTTTACTATTATCCTTGAGGCTTCAGGAAATGCTTCTTGACATTTCTGGCTCTCTGTCCCAGAAAGAAAAGGCAACTGCATCTAAATGGCAGTAATGCTGTCTACGGCCATACCACCCTGAACGCGCCCGATCTCGTCTGATCTAGGAAGCTAAGCAGGGTCGGGCCTGGTTAGTACTTGGATGGGGGACAGTAATGCTTGTGGATGATGCCAGAGCTGAAGTCAGAGAGAGACACTACTTGGATGCACAGGCAAATTTTGATCAGTGGAAGGGCGTGGGCAAGAGAAAAAGTGGACATTTGATTCTTGTTCTTACACAGATAGATTGAGGTGAATTCCTATTCAACGAAGCAGCAAATACTGCTTCCTAGCAGTTTTGAATGACCATTGTCTCACTTCTCTGTTTGTACAATGTGTGGCCCAGGATAGAGTCTCAGGAAATAGTTTGATGTTTACAGAATGTGTACATGGTACTTGAGAAACATTCTGCAGTATTAAACATTTTATATTGCTCTTGAATTCATTGAATATGTAGATCTACAAAGGCATAAAGCATACTTTTATAGATTAAAAAGTGTGACACATAACTTTGTGCAGTAGCAGTGGATATGAATTGAATGCTACATTTGTATATGGTTGAACTTCATAAAAATGTTTAATTAATTTTAATTGAATTTTCAAAAAATTAAAGTATTTATTAGATTAAAATATTTTTATTTAAAATGTAATATTTATTAGTGTGTTAGTATGTTCAAGCTGCTATAATAAAATACTACAGATTGGGTAGCTTATAAATGACAGAAATGCATTGCTCACAGTTCTGGAGGTTTGAACTCTGATGTCACGGTGCCAACCTTGTCAGGTTAGCCTCCTTCGGAGAAGCATCCTGCTGGTTGAATCCTCACATGGCAGAAAAGGGCTAGGGGGCTCTGTGGGACCTCCTTTACAGAGCACTGGTCCCATTCATGAAGGCTCCTTTCCTCACGATCTCACCATCTCCCAGAGGGCCTACCTACTACAGTTACTTTTGGGAAAACACAAACATTTAGACCATAGCAATTGATTATATTGCTATAAATAATTTCAAATATTTTAGGAAAAAATAACTTTTTTCAGATTGCTTTATTTATTTATTTTATGATTTTATTAAATTTATTTTTCAGAACATTTATGTTCACAGTAAAGGTGAGCAGAAAATACAGTCCATTTACTCCCCGACCGCACACAGGCAGAGTTTTCTCAACTATTGGTGTCCTGCCCCATGGTGGTACATTCGTTACAATCCATGAACCTACCCTGACAGATCATTGTCATCTGAAGTCCACAGTTTACATTAGAGTTCACTCTTGCTTGGTGCTGCACATTTTATGAGTTTTGACAAATGTGTAATAACATACATGTACCACTATAGTATTATACAGAATAGTGTTACTGCCTGAAAAATCCTCTGTGGTCTGTTTACCCCTCCCTCCTCTGTATCCTCTGGCAGCCACTGACATTTTTATTTCCTTCATAGTTTTGTCTTTCCTAGAACGTCATATTCTTGGACAGGTAGAGTATGTAGACTTCTTAGAATGGCTTCTTTCACTTTCTAACATGCACTTAAGGTTCTTCCCTGTCTTTTAATAGATTAATCACTCATTTCTCTTACAGGTTAATAATTTTTCATTGTTTAGCTATAGCACAGTTCATTTATCTATTTACATACTAAAGGACATCTTGGTTACTTTGAGGTTTTGGCAATTTTAAATAAATATGCTATGAATAACTATATGCAGATTTTTGTGTGGACATAAACTTTCAGTTCACCTGGGTAGGTAAACACCAAGGAGCACAATTTCTGTATAGTATGGTAACAGCATGTTTAGTTTTGTAAGAAACTAACAAACTGTCTTCAAGGTGACCATATTATTGTTCATTCCAACCATCAGTGAATAGGAGTTTCTACTGATCCACATCTTCACCAGCATTTAGTATTGTCAGTGTTTTGAATGTTGTATAATCTAATAGCTATGGTATCTCATTGTTCATTTCATTTGCATTTTCCTGATGACGTATGCTATTGGACATCATTTCACATGTTTATTTTTCGTTTCTGTATTTTCTTGGTGAGGCTTCTGTTTGTGTATTTTGTCCATTTTTTAAAAATGAAAATAATTATTTTAAATTTTATTATAGTTACTTAAATTTACATTTATAGTGAAAACATTCAAAATTTATAAACTGAATACATGTATATTTTGCTTTTAAATTACTGTTAACAGAACAGAGATTTGTGTGATTAATCTTGGTTAAATAATTTAATTAGTGGTTGTATTAAACAAAAGGCAAATTTTTTTTTAAATTTAGGAAATATGTAACAAACTTCTGGTCAAGGTGGTGGCATAGGTAAACACAGCTTGCCTCTTCACACAACCACATCAAAATTTCAATGAATATATATAACAACCATCACTCAGAACCACCAGAAATCTCTTGTAATGGCAGTCAGACAACTACAGATTTAAGAAACCACATCCATCCAGAGTGATAGCAGGGGTAGAGATGTGGAATGGACTGGTTCCAACCCACATATTGTGGATAAAAATTCAGGAGGGAGGCTGATGTGGCTCAGTGGATTGAGCACCAGCCTGTGAACCAAACGGCTGGTGATTCGATTCCCAGTCAAGGCACATGCCTGAATTGTAGTCCAGGCCCCCAGTGAGAAGTGTGTGAGAGGCAACCACACATTAATGTTTCTCTCCCTCTCTATCTCCCTCCCCTACCATCTATAAATAAATAAATAAATAAATAAATAAATAAATAAATAAATAAGTATTTTTAAAAAATTCAGAAGGGATATCTTGGGAGCAAAGAATCCCAGTTCCATACCAGGTCCTCCAGCCCAGGGTTCCAGTGCCAGAAATATAAGTCCCCACAACTTCTGGCTGCAAAGCCAGTGGGTATCAGGTTGGTGGAAGAAAATACTAGAGTCCCAAGCAGTTCTTAAAGAACCCACACAGGGTATTACTCAGACTCACTACCTCAGAGCTCCAGCACCAGGGTAGCAGCTTGAAAGTCACCAGTGGCACACAGGGAGGAACTGAAGTGTCTGGCATCAAAATGGGAGCTTGGGGACAGCTTTCTCCCAGGTAGAAAGGTGGGCAGAGGCCATTGTCCATTTCTTGAGCTCTGCTCCTGCAGAGCCACAGAGCTGGTGGGCCTGTGCCATACCTAAGATTCCGCCAGCCTGGTTAACACTTCCCTGCCCTGGAGATCCCCTGAAGCTCTGTCCTATCCAACCTATGGGCTACCCAAACCGTTTACCATGACTCATGTTTTACAACTTCCTAAACCCTTTCAAATAAGCAACAGCCAGCCTAAGTGAGCTTCTAGCCCCCATACCTCTTGCTAAGTGCCTCCAGTCCAGAACTAGCAATAGCCAGCCTGGATTTATAGATCAACTGACTTCACTTGGGAATCTCCAAGCCAAACACAAGTAGCAACCATCTCAGGTGGCTTTATACCCCTGGAAGGGTAGCCTTGGAAAGAACACAGGTGGGGCTTGATTTTGATCTGCACCATCCAAGAAACCCCCGAGCCTGTGCACCCAGTGGACAGCTACAGACCATGTTGAAGTACTACCACCATGCCTCTGTATAGCTGAGCTCCATGGAGGGTGGAGGTTGGTGGTCAGTGGTCACAGTCAGCCCTTGCAGCATATCGGCCTGGGTAAATCTCTCCCTTTGATCTTCCAAAAGCAATCAAGGCTCAACTACAAGAGTAGGTTGTACTCAGCCCACATGAAGGGCACACCTTGAGTACCCAGCTTGAGTGATAGGGAGCTTGTGTCATCAGACCTTATAGGACAATGATTACTTTAAGCCACACCTTCCAGATGGGAGTCACAGCAACTTTAACTAATATAGCAACAAACATAGAAGGGCTGCCAAAATGAAGAAACAGAAACAATCCCCAAATAAAAGAACAGATCAAATTCTGGAGAAAGAGCTAAAAAAAAGGGAGATAAGCAATATATCAGATACAGAGTTGAAACGCTCAAGGAACTTAGTGAAGACCTCAGCTGTATAAAAAATCCCAGTCATAAAAGAAGGATACACTAATTGAAATAAAAAACAATTTATAGGAAAACAAGAGTAGAGTGAATAAAGCCAAGATTTAAATCAATAATTTGCCACATAAGGAAGCCTAAAGCAACCAAGCAGGACAACAGACAGAAAAAAGAATCCAAAGACCTAAGGATAGTGTAAGCAGACTCTGGGACAACTTCAGGTGTTCCAACATACACATCATAGGGGTTCCAGAAAGAGAAGATAAAGAGCAAGAAATTGAAAATCTATTTGAAAAAATAATAAAATAGAACTTTCCTAATTTTGTGAAAGAAAAAAATATGCAAGTCCAGAAAACACAGAAAGTCCCAAACAAGATGGATCCAGGAGGCCCACTCCAAGACACATCATAATTAAGTGCCAACGATAAAGAGCAAATCAGAAAAGCACAAAGAGAAAAGCAGACAGTTACCTACAAGGGAATTTTCATAAGACTGTCACCTGATGTCTCAAAAGAAACTTTGCAGGCTAGAAGGGGTTGGCAAGAGATATCCAAGGCCATGAAAAGCAGGGACTTACAGCCAATATTGCTCTACTCAGCAAAGCTAGCATTTAAAATCAAAGGGAAGATAAAGAGCTTCCCAGACAAGAAAAATCTGAAGGAGTTGAAGGTCTTCGTCATCACCAAACATTATTATATGAAATTTTAAAGGGACTCATGTAAGAAAAAGAAGAATATAAAAACTATGAACAATAAAATGGCAATAAATACACATCTATCTAAAAAGTAAACTAAGCAAACAAGAAAAATAGAGACAGAATCATGGATATGGAGAACATTGTGATGGTTACCAGATGTGAGGTGCATAAGGGGGGGATGGGTAAAGAAGTGAGGGGGTTAAGAAGTACAAATACGTAGTTTCAGAATAGCCATGGGGATGTAAAATGCAGTATAGGAAATGGACTAGCCAAAGAACTTACATGCATAACTCGTGAACAATGGTGTGTGGATTGCCTGAAGGCTGGTGCTGGATGCAGGGGGCAAGAAAGAATAATTGGGACAACTCTAAAAGCATAATTTAAAAATTTATATAACAGTTCAAAACTTATGTGTATCCATATTTTATTAATCTAAATATTAGCATAAGAATAGAATATCAAATATACACAAGAATTTATATAGTTATTTAGGATATTTTGCAAATATTGAGTCACTTACAAACTATAACTTTGAATTTTCTAAGTAGGGGAATAAAACATTTTGTTTAACAGTTTGATACCCTTAGTTGTTTCTGCAAATGGTATGGAGCTTCCATTTTTACCCTGTCCTGGGTTCCAGGAGTGTTTGGGATTGGAACTAAATCTTATTCTGCCCCTACTCCCTAGACAATTTATTGTGCACTATATGACCTCTCCCCTGGGGCTTGTAAAAGAAAAGTCCATGAGACTATTTCTATTTTTGCCCATTAAAATCCTCTGCTGAGGCTGTGGACACAGAGCCAGACATATCTTTGGATAATAAGAAAAGAGACAGGGAAAATAAACAGAAATACAAACTTGTTTTTAAAAAACATGCCAACTGGGGTCTTTCAGTCCAGATGGTGGCATAGGTGGATGTGGTATTCCTATCCTGCACAACCACTTACAAATTACAACTAAATTACAGAAAAACCATTATTGACAAGTACCTGAAATCTAGCTGAACTAAAGTTATGTAACTAATGATATAAAGAAGAATCCATGTGGAGACTGGTAGAAGGAGCCGAGATTGAAATGGGTGGGTCCCACACCCATGTCTGGAGGATAGAAATTGGCTGCCGAGATGCCCCCTGAGGAGCAAGTCATTCCAGCCCCATTCCAGGCCTCCCAGCCCAGGGTTCCAGTACTGGAAAGAGAAGTTCCAATAACTGATGGCTGTGAAAACCAGTGGAGATTGTGGCTGTGTGAGGTGGAAGGCATCTACACTCTCAGACATTCTTCTTAAAGGGCCACCACAGGAACTTGGTAAAACTCACTTGCTCTGAGCTCCAATGCTGGGGCAGCAGATAAAAAAATGCCAGGGATTTATGGGGAGAAACTGAATTTTTTGCCATTGGTGTGAAAACTGGAGGGGCAGCTTTCTCCCAGACAGAATTGTTGGCAATGGCTATTTTTCTTTTTCTGAGCCCAGGTGGGCATTATATCTGAATTTCCATCAACCTAGCCAAAATGTTGATTCCCTGAGACTTGGTGATTTACTGAGACTCAGCACCAGTCAACTTACAAACCCACCCACACCATTCCCAGTGGCTTTTCCATAGAAATGGCTCATTTTGGCTAATGCAGTGGATTTTCCTAAAATCTCTCAGTTTCACAAATCCCAAGTAAGCAAGCAACACCTGGCCTCGGCATGACCCCATCTCTTGCTAAATGGTCGGAGGCCCAGCACTAGCAGCATGCAGCCTTAGTTATCATCTTGACCTCTTCTGGGCACCTCCAAGTCCAGGACAGGTAGCAGTTATCTCTAGATCTCCCTGGGCCCTACAGGACACTAACTGCATAAGGGCACTCTACAAAGACTAGAAGATGTAGCAGCTCTACCTAATACATAGCAACAAACAGGGAGGCAGCCATAATGAAGTGACAAAGTAACAAGTCCCCAATTAAAGAACAAAACAAAACTCCAGCAAAAATAAATAAATAAATAAACAAACAAATAAATAAATAAAATGGAGACAAGTAATTTACCAGATGCAGAGTTCAAAATACTGGTTATAAGGATGCTCAGTGACCTTAGGGGAGGAATGGATGAACTTAGTGAACTTCATCGAAGACATAGGAAACAAAAGTGGAGATAAAAAAATAAAAAGAATCAGTCAAAAATGAAGAATGTAATAATTGAAATAAAGAATACATTACAGGGAATCAATATGAAAAAAGGGATCAAATTAACAATTTGGAAGATAAGGAAGCAGAAAACAACCAATTAGAACAGCAATAACAGAAAAGAATTTAAAAAATGAAGATACTATAAATAGACTCTGGGACAACTTCAAACACCAACATTTGCATCATTAGGTTATGGGAAGGAGAAGAAAGAGAGCAAGAAACTGTAAACCTATTTTAAAAAATAATGACACTCTCTTCTTTTCTTGATGAGCCTACTTAAAGGCTTGTCTATTTTGTTTATCTTCTCAAAGAACCAACTCCTGGATTCATTGATCCTTAAAATTGTGCTTTTAGTTTCTATGTCATTTAATTCTGCTCTAATCTTGGTTATTTCCTTCCTTCTGCTTGCTCTGGGCTGTCTTTGTTGTTGTTCTATGCTGCAGAGAGAAAGAAGGAGCTACTACCCTTTGCAACAACATGGATGGAACTGGAAAGCATTATGCTGAGTGAAATAGGCCAGGTGCTGAAAGACAAATACCATATGATTTCACCTTTAACAGGAAGCTAAACAACAAAACAAACAAGTAAGCAGAAAAAAAAAACCAAAAAACAAAGACACTGAAATAGAGAACAAGGGGATAGTGACCAGAGGGGGAGAAGGAAGGGAAGTTAAGGGGAAAAAGGGGGAGGGATTTGGAGGAACAAATAGGAAGGACACAGGGACGAGAACTAAGGGGGGGGGGGGAGGAAATGGGAGGGAGGTGGGGAGCAAGGGGCAGGGGAGGCTGGGATGGGAAAAATAGACAAAAAACTGTACTTGAAAAATAACTAAATAAAATTAAAAAAAAAAAAAAAAAAAAAGAAAATAAAAATAAAAATAAAAAATAATGACACAATACTTCCCCAAAAGAAATTTCTGGCAAAAAAAAAAAATACACAAGTCCAAGAATGTCAGAAAGTCCCAAACAAGATAAACTAAAAGAGGCCTACAACAAGACATATCAGTATTAAAATGCAGAAGGTTAAAGACAAAAAGAGATACTTAAAGGCAGCATGAAAAATCAGTTAGTTATCTATAAGTCTTATGGGAGCTTCCATAAGACTTCTCATTGATTTCTCAAAAGAAACTTTGGAGACCAGAAGGCATTGGCACAAAATGTTTAAAGTGATATAAAGCAAGGACCTACAGTCAAGAATACTGTACCTGGCAAAGCTATCATTTAGAATCAAATGACAGATAAATAGCTTTCAGGATAAAAAAAAAAAAGCTAAAGGAGTTCATCACCACAAAACTAGTATTACAAGAAATGTTAAAGGGTCTTCTCTAAGGAAGAAAAAAGATCAGAAGTAACAATAATAAAATAGCAATAAATGTACCTGTATCAATAATTACTTTAAATGCAAATGGATTAAATGCTCCAATCAAAAGATATACAATACTAAATATATAATAAAACAAGACCTTTACATATGCTGTCTATAAGAGACTCACTTCAGATCAGATCAAAGGACACACACACATTGGAAGTAAAGGGCAGAAAAACATATTTTGTGAAAATTAAAGCAAAAACAATACAAAAAGCTCAGGTAGCAATACCAGACAAAATAGACTTTAAAACAAAGGCTGTAACAAGAGGCAAATGGCAATTCCACTTCTGGATATTTATTCAAAGAATCCCACAACATTAAATTTAAAAGACATATACATTTATATGTTCATTGCAGCATTATGTACAACAGCCAAGATATGGAAGCAACAAAAGTGTTTATTAATAGATGAGTAGATAAAGAAGTATATAAAAAATGAAATCTTGCCACCTGCATCAGCATGGATGAACCTAGAGGGTATTTTGCTGGGTAAATAAGTCAGAGAGGGAAGGAAAATAATCTTTTGATTTTACTTATATGTGGAATCTAAAAAAATAAATAAATAAACAAGCAGAACAGAAACAAACTCATAAATACAGAGAACATTTTGACTTGATAGTTGCCAGACGGGAGGTGGCTGGGGGGATGGATAAATGGTGAAAGGGTTAAAAAATACAGATTGGAGTTACAGAATAGTTATGAGGGTGTAAGTTGCAGCATAGGGAATATAGTCAATAATACTGTAAGTACTGTAAGAGCTAGTACAGTGTCAGATGGGTACAGATTTGTGAGGATGATCACTTCATAAGTTATAGAAATGTCTAATCACAGAGTTCTACACCTGAGTCTAATACAATATTACACATCAACTATAATTAAAAAATAAAATTTATTTTAAAATAGATGAGAAAGATTACTATTTACAAACATTACCTGATCATACATCCATAAAGGTATGAACAATGTTCCATGGGGCCAGAGTGAATCAGTAGTGAAACGCTCCATGCACATAATCAATTTAGGGACTTCCTCTCCATTGCAAATTGGAGGTAAGTTTTTGTTTTTAATATTTTATATATTCACTTTTAGATAGAGGGAGGGAGAAAGAGAGGAAGAGAAACATCAGTGTGCGAGAGATACATGGATCGGTTTGCCTCTCGCACATCCCCAAATGGGGACATGGCCTGCAACCCAGGCAAGTGTCCTGAATGGGAATCAAGCCAGCAGCCTTTCAGTTCATGCAGGCTAGTACTCAATCCACTGAGCCACACCAGCCAGGATAAAAGTAAGTTTAAAACTGAACTTTTATATGAGTCACAGAACCTGGATCCTGTGACTCATATTGAAGGTACTGAGTCAAAGAAAACATAAAAGGATCAATTAGAATTCAATAATAAAATAATAAAAATACATATGTACATGTACATAGTTGTTCAATTCTCATCATCTTTTTGAGGATTATAAAAATATTCATATTTTGAGAATTATTAAAATATTCACATTTTTAAGAATTATGCTCATGCCTGCTTGAACACAGTTTACTACGCTGTAAAATCAAGAGTTTAGAAATCCTTGCCATAAAGATATTTCTTGATGTGTGGTCTGTAGGTTGCCTGGTGCACAAGATATGAGGAGGTGTGCCTGGCAAATACATTTTGGCAACCAGGTCCCTGTGTTTGTACACACTAAAGCTGGAAACCCATGGTGCTAAAGTTAAGGAAGATTGTTCCACTGTGCTATGGAGTAAGGCGAAGATGGCCAAGAAACTAAAGCTAGGAGCAGCTACTACGTTTTATTAATTCAAACCTGAGGTGGTAAAGCCAGCTCTAAAGGGAGCGGCAGTGGGAACAAGGTAGGAAAGATGGACACAAAGAACATTTTGAAGCTAAACTACATAAACTTATTGCCTAGATGTAGAAAGTTAGAAAGAGAGTAAGTCTTAGAGTCACTAACTTTAAAGGTTTATTTTTCTTAATATCTTATCTAGTTGCCTGCTCCCCCTACACTTATCTCCCAGTTTGTAAGCCCATTGAGAGTAAGTGGTTGGCCCAAGGTCACACACCTACAAAGAGACAAACTTAGAAATAGAAACCAAGCCTTCTGGTACTAAGGAAATAGTCTGGCCATCAAACCATAAGTCACATGTTTCTATGTTTTAAGTCTGCATGACTGAGAAAATTGGCCTGCCACTGATTATTTTTATTGAAGATCACATACATGTTAGTCAATAAGCACTGCGCTAAGTGCTGAGATTACAGTGATGAATACAATGAGCATGCTACCTGTTTTCCATGGAGTGCACATCTGGTTGACATAATACTAATACCAGAGAATGGTTCTCTGGAATGGGAGATTGATTTGGTGATGGGAATGTGATGAGTTGTTTTAGTATGTTACTTTTGCACATGCTGGATTTGATGTCTATGTTCCATGTACATACAAATTGCTCACTTCTCCCTGATAACTATGTATACATGTTCATTTATATATGTACATGTGTGTAGATTACAAAACCTTCCCTAGGTGTCTTTTCAGATAAGGGAAAGAGAGGAGAAGAGTAAATAACAAAGAGAAGGATTATCATGCCCATTAAATATAGGTAGCAAAACAACCTTCAGCCCGTGGAGAATATAAGGTGGTTTTATCAGGTTTTTGACTTGATTTTTAACATTAGTGAGGTATGTCTTTCTCCTGTGAAATGAATCTTGTCCCTAGGATGAATTATTAGATTCTTCTGTCCCTTGGAAAGAGGGAAAGCATGAAATCAGTGTAAGTTGTTTGCAGCATGCACTCTGCAAGCTGGCCATTAGCCTGGTTTCTGCACAGTTAGGCAATATGCCTTTGTCCCACCTCATGATGGGAATGGGAAAATTAATTAACTCAGACATGCTTTGGATGATTTTCAGTGTGAAAATTGATTCCATAGGTTTGAAATGAATTTACTCTCTAAATATTTGTACTCAAAAAATTTAAATGAAAATACTCTGTGGCAAAGATAAAACATTGAGACATAATGAAACTACAGTCATTTCAGAAAATTTAAAATAACTTGGTGAAAATTGACACAGCTGATTACGACTCCTTGAATATATTGTTGATTTTTCTAGAAGAAGGAAGAGGAGTATTTTTGATGTGGTCACTGGCCAGCAGTGTACACGGCATTGTGGATGAGACAAGACAAATTCACATGGACTACTGAGTCCTGTGGAAATAAAGGGATGGCATGGCCACTTACTCAACAGGAAAGCATACTGACCCCTGCCTTAACAAACTTTTATTGCTTTTCTGGGCCTATTACATTGCGGATGGTCCTCATTTACTATGCACAGGTTCGCTTTATGTAGTTACCTTTTACAGAAAATAGAGGAGAGAATGTTGCTAATTACATCAAAAAAGAAGGATATTTGCAAATGTAAAGGAAAAAGTTGTTGAACTGATTAAACTCATCCTTGGAAGGTTTACCATAGATTTTAGGAAGTTATTTTAAAGATATGCAGTAAACATTTGCTGCCTCAATTCAGGGTGAGGGAGTTTTAGCAAAAAGCAAATCTCAATTTGCACCTAGGTACAATGCAGGCCTGATTCTCCATGGGAGAACCTATTCATGGGTGTGGGTCCTGTGTATGGGACCTCACTTTACACTGGCCTTTCTGAGTGGGAGCTGGGCCCATGCCACACAGAATGGTCTTCTATATATTTTGATAGATTTTTAAATTTTTTTGCAAATTTCTTTGTTTTGTAAGTTTAAAGAACATAGGCATAATTTATTTAATATTGTTCTATTGTGATTCTTGTTTTGCCTATACAGAGATGGATCACATCAGTTAATGTTAATTTAATCTGGAAGCTTTTATCATGTTTGGACATTGTATTGACAAACTAATACTTCCTATAAGAAAAGGTACATTTGCCTTATAATCCCCTTCCCGGACTTCTGGCCAAGATGGAGGCATAGGTAGTAGCTACACTTTGCTTCCTTGTACAACAAAAAGAAGGACAACAACAAATTTAATGACAAAAAATAACCAGAACTGCCAGAAAATCAAACTGTATGGAAGTTCAACAACCTAAGAATTAAAGAAGAAACATTCATCCAGACCTTTAGGGGGACAGAGACAGGCAGCTGGAGTGGAGAGGACTCTTGACAAGGCTGCAGCTGGAGGGCCAGGGCAAGTGAGGTTGTGGCTGGTGAAGCAGGCGGTACCACATTTGCATGCAGGTTAACTGGGAGGAACAACTGAGGAGCAAGACAGACTACACAACCCAGGGTTCTAGCACTGGGAAATAAAGCCTCAAAACCTTTGATTGAAAAAACCTGTGGGGGCTGAAGCAGCAGAAGAAACTCCCAACCTCACAGGAGAGTTTGTTGGAGAGACCCACAGGGTCTTAGAATGTATACAAACCACCCAACTGGGAATCAGCACCAGAGGAGCCCAATTTCCTGTGGGTAGCAGAGGAAGTTACTGAGAGCCTGCTGAGAGCCGAGCAAGCAGCATTGGTCCCTTTCAGGATACCTCCCCCACATACAGTACCACAATAGCAATGTGGGTTGACCCACCCCAGCAAATATCTAATGCTCTACCCCTTACTACATAACAGGTGCACCAAGACAAAAAAATATGGCTCAAATGAAAGAACAGATTAAAGCTCCAGAAAAAAATACAAC
This sequence comes from Artibeus jamaicensis, assembly GCF_021234435.1. Classification (NCBI taxonomy): domain Eukaryota; kingdom Metazoa; phylum Chordata; class Mammalia; order Chiroptera; family Phyllostomidae; genus Artibeus; species Artibeus jamaicensis. The sequence goes on along the minus strand of NW_026521249.1, from coordinate 5,974,746 downwards.
TAAGCAATGAAGGGATAGCTAACCTATCAGATGCACAGTTCAAAACAGGGTAATCAGGATGCTCACAGAATTGGTTGAGTATGGTTGAAAAAACAGAGGAAAAAGTGAAGGCTATGCAAAGTGAAATAAAAGAAAATGTACAAGGAACTAACAGTGATCGGAAGGAAACTGGGACTCAGATCATTGGTTTGGACGAGAAGGAAGAAATAAACATTCAACTAGAGCAGAATAAAAAAACAAAACAAGAATTCAAAAAAATGAGGAGAGGCTTAGGAACCTTCTGGACAACTTTAAATGTTCCAACATCTGAATTATAGGGGTGCCAGAAGGAGAAGAGAAAGAGCAAGAAATTTAAAACTTACTTGAAAAAAATAATGAGTGAGAACTTCCCTAATCTGGCAAAGGAAATAGAATTCCAGGAAGTCCAGAAAGCTCAGAGAGTCCCAAAGTAGTTGGACCCAAGAAAGTACACACCAAGGCACATTATAATTACATTACCCAAGATTAAAGATAAGGAGAAAATTTTAAAAGCAGCAAGAGAAAAAGAGACAGTTACCTACAAAGGAGTTCCTATAAGACTGTCAGCTAATTTCTCAAAAGAAACCTTACAGGCAAGAAGGGGCAGGAAAAAGGTATTTCATGTCATGAAAAGCAAGAACCTACATCCAAGATTATCCAGAAAAGCCTTCATTTAGAATAGAAGGGCAGAAAAAGTACTTCCCCGATTAAGGTCAAGTTGAAGGAGTTCATCATCACCAAGTCCTTATATATGAAATGTTAAAGGGACAGATCTAAGGAAAAAAAGAAGATGAAAAATAGGGATAGTAAAATTACAACAAACTCACAACTGTCAACAACTGAACCTAAAAACAAATCCCAAAATAAAAACTAAAATGAACTAAGCAAACAGCTAGAACAGGAACAGATTCAGAGAAATGGAGGTCACATGGAGGGTTATCAGTGGAGAGAGGAAGGAGGGAGAATGAAGGAAAAACTACAGGGAATAAAAAGCATAAACTGCAGGTACAAAATAGACAAGGGGAGTTCAAGGATAGGGTAAGAAATGGAGAAGCCAAAAAACTTATATGTATAATCCATGGACATGAATTAAGGTGGAGGAATGATGGTGGGAGTGGGATATAGGGCAGAGGGGAATAAAGAGGGGGAAATGGGACAGCTGTAATACCATAATCAATAAAATAATATATATATATTTTAAAAAGGTACTTTTATATTAAATGAAATTGAAGTAAATTTATAAATGTTCATACAGTTACAGGTGGTATATTTTGAAAAATACTTATTTTTCTTAATTAATGATATTTATTCATGAGAATAATTTTATGTTTACCAATTGTCATTAATTCTGACAGCTTTACGACTTACAAACTGTGGTCTATGATTTAATAAGCTGTGGTATTTCTACAGTTTTCTAGATTTGCCTCAGAAACTTGGTAGTCTACCAGGTCTTGAATTGAAAGAAAAGATGTTCCTGAGAAGAGAACTCAAAATAACAGAACAGAACCACAAGCAAATTGTGCATGGTCATAAGCTCCTGGAGAGGTGACATCAATAACTAGGGAAATGGGAACTTCACTGATGTAGCTTAAAAAGGCAAGAAATTCTGGGAAGATTGTTAGTGAGGACCGTATTGTCTGGGAGTTTTCTGTTTAAAGGGGAAAGAAATTAATCTATCTCTTCATTTTACTCTGTACCTCAGTGCCCTAGTTGCTAATAAAAATAGTATACACTGTGGATTTACTAATATTTACTAATATTTCTCAGAATGAGTTTGCATGTTTAGCAAGAAATACCCGTGAGTGCTGCTTAAATGTACTTACAGTTCTCTTATAAAATCACTCAGCAAAGACTTGTTATGCTCTGATTAGCTTATTAGTTCATCCCGGATCTAATAGAGAGTTTTGGAGCATGGTCTGTCAACTTGGTAGGAATTAGGACAGAAAATGCCTTTGAATTGTTTTTGCTCATTTAACCATGTCTCTTCAGATGTTCACTATTTAATGTCTTTTATTTCGAAGGCATGCAACTTGTGTAATTAATTAAAGACGTACTATTTTGAATAAAGGAAGTTTATAGATTAAAATGCTAAAGAGACATACTTCCCCCTCAAATGAGTGTCAGCTGTATATCACCCTATTATTCCTGAGTGTCAAAAGATATTTTCAGGCTTCCTAGTTAGTTCATGCAGTGATAATAAAAAAAAATTGCACAGTATACAGTTTATGAAGGCAGCCTATAATGATAGTTAACTTTTACTGAGATTATTTAGAAATGATCATAAATTACTTTTTCTGTAAGAATGAAAATATGAAAGTGCTGTTGCTTTTTGGATTAAATTATTTAAATAATTATACGGAAACATTGGTGGTACTGCCAGGAAGAGCAATGAAAAATTCAGCTCATTATTTTCTTTTCCTAATTCTGTCTACCCTTGTTATTTAATACGAACGAGTTTGTGAAATGGCAATACAGTGCAGTAAAAAGAGATTAGACTTTTGAGATAAATACAGAGCTGTGGCACTGGATGGCTTCCAAGGGTGCCATTCATTTAATAGGCTTCACAAATAGCATTCCTGGAGTTGTGCGGTGCTCCACCTGTGGGACCGTACGTAGTGGCCCTGAGGTCAACTAATGATGGAGACCTGATTATGCAGTGTCAAGTCAAATTCTTGGCTCTTTGACCCTTTATTTATTTTTAAAGTGGAGATTTTACTTATATGATTATTTTGTAATTAACAAGATTCTTATCACAAAAGAATCTACCTACCAGATAAGGTACTTCTGTGGATTTTGTGAAGATATGGTTTTACAAGGGTTTATTCACATAATAGCATTTAATGTAGTACTGATTGTATAGTGCTTGATAACTGTTAGCCTTGAAAATAGGTAAATGAGATGAAATACAGCAGGTTGATAAGAAGAGGGTGACAAATGATGTTTACTTAGGGACTAAATCTTAAAAGGTAAGAAAAAATGAAATTGATCTGGAAAAGTGACATCAGCATTTGTGTAGCACCCGAGGCTTGCTCCACACACTGGAGCAGCCTTAAGAGGATATAGGCAGCACATCAGGGATAGATGCATGTTATTAGGAGTCTGAAAACATTAAATATTTAAGACTAGTCCTGCCTATGTTTCATGACAAACAGGAAAACTAAATCAGAGAGTGGGTGGTGTTTTTATTTTAGTTTTTAAATTCTTTCAAAGAAATACACTTTAATATTTCTCTTCCAAGCCATTTTTTTCTAAAAGATCTAGAAAATACTTTTTAACAATAAGTGATGCTGCACACACATGTGCATGCACATACACATACATACAGCCTACAATACATATTTTGGATATTTAATTGAAAAATGTTAATTTCCATTATATAAATTTTAGGTTTTAACAAGAAAATATAAAGTAGGCATTGGAAAATAGTTGTGTTCTAGAAAAGCAAAAGACATAACAAAGAAAAAGGGTAGAAGAAAGTTTGTATATTCAATATAATAAAAATCAAAGTATAATAATAATCACTACAGCTATCAATCTTCAATAATTTGTATTGAATCCAGCCTCAAATCCAATGAAGCTTTTATAAGATTTTTGATTACAGAGTATAAAATATAACAGATGCTACAATATTTAGATGCCTGCTGGCATTTACCTTTTTCTCTGCACAGTTCATTTCAACTATATGAAAATTTTATGTGCTATATAAAAGTAGAGAAAAAGAAATTTATTTGTAAAGTAACCACAGGAGAATTGATAATGTTTCAGCAACATGGTACTTTATTTTCTTCCACCAGATGAACTATGTGAGATGATGGAGAATTTGATGATACAGTATTATTTTCAGTTTTCATATAGAGGAAGATGCACAGGTCAAAAAAGGAAAACTGATGTGCAATTCAATTACCTCCTCTGTGGTATTCACAGTAAACATTTTTAGGATAGGAGACTTACTGCTCACAGGAGAATTGGTTTTGCTTTGAGGATTACAAAGGAAGGGTGCTGGCATTGGGAATTTGGAGAAATGGCCAAGTAATATTCTATAGGCAAGATACTTGGAGTCAACATCTCATTTTTTAAAATACATTTTTTACATTATCAAATATTAGTCTTTAAAAAATTCTTTTACTACCTCATCTATGATTACATTGCAAACATAATTTTAGATGTCAGATACTCTACAGTAAAAAAAACCAAATTGTTTATTTTTGAAGATTTATGTCCATTTTTAAGAGGCTTATTTTTTTTATTTCCCATTATTTCCCATTTTCTTTCAGAAAAATAATAAAAAAATTTTTGATAAAAAACTGGAACTTAGAAGTCATTCTTGGACACTTTCCACTCCATCTTCTCCACATCCAATAAACTATCAATTTCTATTTTATCTTCTAAAAAGCTGTTAAATCTGTTTGCTTCTTTCCATGACCACTTCTACTACTTTTGCCTGGACTCTCTCCTGGATTGGTGGAAATATCTCTTAGTTATTCTTCCTTCACCTACATTTCTAAAGCAAATCTGTTTTCCATAAAATTTCAAAATGTAAATCAGACCTCATTCTACCTTTTTTTCAAGGGAATTCCATTCATCTTAGAATAAAGAACAAAATTCTTAGTAGGGCCATGAGCTCAGAGCTGCTTTGACATTTCAGCTATGTTTCCTCCTGTTCTCCCCTGGCCTTCTGTGATCAAGAGTCCCTTCATGGTTCTAAAAACTTTAAAAAAATAATTAGAAACTTTCTCCATACCACGAATACTTGAAACTGAAATAGAAGTGTTCCTGGATATGCATGAAGGTGTGCCATGTAGCACACGGATTATTTTGAGTCAAATACCATATGGTTTCATGTATATGTGGAATCTAAGGAACAAACTGAACTAATAAGCAAAACAGAGAGAGACTCAGAGAGAGCAGGATGACAGCTATCGGGTGGAAGTTAGAGGGTGGAGATATCGAGAAGAAGGAAGAAGGACTCACAGACAACGGGGAGGAGAAGACAGAAGTGGATTAAATGGTAATGAAAAAATATAATAAAATTTTTAGAAAACAATTTCCAGATTCACAATGTCTATATAGATTTTCCCTGTAAATGACCTGCCTCAAGAATGTCTACAGAAGAAGCATCCTGCAGCTTCTCCCCTCCTTTTCCACCTTCACCATCACTCTTCTTTTGCTTTACAAAGAAGGCAGACCTTTCATTAATTCTGATTTTTCATATAACATTTTTATATTAGAAGTAGCCAGCTGGACTCAGTTTAGATGGTTCCAGTTTTATTGGCAACATCCAAAGCAACATAGTTGGGAGTCAGTTGAACATTAATCTTCTCTCCGTCAGGCCTGATGGGGGTGTTGACCATGGTCATGTCAATGTCAGAGAGCTTCTTCACAGGCTGTTTGATTTGGTGCTTGTTGGCTTTGACATCCACAATGAAAACAAGTGTATTGTTTTCTATCTTCTTTATGCTGACTCAGTAGTCAGGGGGATCTTGACGGCATATCGGTCAAGCTTGTATCTCCTGGGGGTGCTCTTCTGAGGATACTTCAGCTGCCTTTGGAGCTGCAGTGTCTTTGGCCCTTGGAGAGTGAGTAACACACAGATCTTTTCTTTGTTTTGTGGCTGTGAGTGCCTTTCGACACTGCTTTCTTTGCCTTCAAAGCCTTTGCTTTGGCTTCAGGTTTGGAAGGGGTGGAGGCTTCCTTCTTCACTTTCAGGGCCATCTTCATGAAAATCTATTCTGATTCTTATTATGGAGCACTTCATAGTGTATCAGAATATCTAGGGAACCAAAAAAGGGGCAACTCAAGCCATGACCATCTCTGAAGTCTTTTTTATTTAAGCAAATATATCTTCTCTTTTTTTTAAAAAAAGAATTTAATCCTCACCCAAGAATTTGTATTGATTTTTTTTCAGAGAAAGGAAGAAGAGAGAGAGAGAGAGAGGAATAGAGAGTGAGACATTGATATGAGGGAGAGACTTGATCGACTTCCTCACATATGCACCCCAACTAGGGATCAAACCCTCAACCTTTTGATGTATATATACAGGGCAACACTCCAACCAACTGAGTCACATCAGTCAGAGCCATCTTTTCTCTTTTGATACACATTTCCTGTTAAGGGAAAGTGGGATATTAGAAATGAGGTATCTGGGCTTGCATTGGAATGTTCTGAATCCAGGTATTTTGTGGAGTGAGGCTGCAGGAACAGTGATGGTTCTTCAGCCACCTCACTTCTTTCATCCTCTAACTGCTGCCAAGATGCACTGCTCCTGAGGCAGGGAGGGTATTAAGAGAGCAAAGCAAAGAGAAGGCTGGTAGAAATAGTGAAGACATCCGTACTGATTTCATAGAAGTGGCAAACTATGGGAGTCTCCTGCTTTATCTTAATTTATTTCTTTCTTGTCTACCTATTTATTTAGAATATTTAAATTTGTAAAAGCAATCTGGGAAATATCAATTTGCATTTTTTAATTTTTATTTTTAACTATTTCATTAATAAGAAAGACCCTGCAGATTAGTCTCATTTACCTTTTACGTGGTCTGTGTCTTAGTTACACAAATATCTCTTCAGGATCTTGTTTAAAAATTTTTGGATATGTACCCTAAAGTCGAATTGCTGGATCATGTGGTAGTTCTAGTTTTTAATTGTTTGATGAGCCTCCATATCGCTTTCCATGTCTTTATTTAGAAACTTACTTGTCTTAAAAATTCTTATTTTTGTTATCTTTCAGGAAACAAAAGCATGAGTATGCATGCATGCGTGTATGCATGTTTGTATATATATAGCAAAATTGGTCAATTTTTTCACTATATTTCTGATTTTTTGAGAACTCCCTTCTTATTCCAAGGTTAAACAATTCTATTTTTTTCTTAAGTCTGTACTTCTTCTAATATTTATTTTGGTCTATGAAATGAGGTAGGGATCCAATTTTATTATTTTAAGACTATCTCGACACTGTTCATGAAGTAATTATTTCCCAACTGATTTATAATGACATTTTATCTTTAATTTTAGAGCATTTTAGAAATCTTAATAGGGTTTATAGATCCATTTTTGGATTTACAGGTTGTTTAATATTTTATTCTTCTTCCCAACAGATTCTTTTTTTTAATTATTATGGCCTATAGTATTTTTTTATATTTTAAAAATTGTTCTCCATGTTTTTTTCAAAAAATTTTATCTGATCTTGCTCATTTCTTTTTTTTTAAAATATTTTATTTACTTTTCGAGAGAGGGGAAGGGAAGGAGGAAGAGTGGGAGAGAAACATCAATGTTTGGTTGCCTCTCATGTGTCCCCTGCCGGGAACTGGCCTGCAACCCAGGCATGTGCCCTGACTGGGACTCAACCGCGATATTCTGGTTCGCAGGCCCGTGCTCAATCCACTGAGCTACACCAGCCAGGGCTGATCTTGCTCATTTCTAATAGTTGCATAGGTATGTATTTCCATTATATTTTAAAAGTCGATCCTTTTTTGACTTTGGAATTATAGATTTGTTGGTCAACCATGGAGATTTATAACACGAAAGTATTGTGAGTTTTTCTTATTTGTTATAACCACCTTTCATGTCTTGTTTGGTTGTATAAGACTCTCTTTGTGTGTTTTTTATGTATATTTTATACTTTTATTGCTATTGCAAACATGCTAGAAAGTGGCACAAGGGGAAATAAGCACTTCCCTTATAATATCTTCAAATCCTGGGCTTTTTGTAACATACTTCTTAGGCTTGTCTATAAGGTTCTAAAAGTAAACTGCTCAGAAAGATCATAAAGGGTACTTTTTAAATAGCTTCATATCTAGCCCCACCACCTACAAATTCTGATTTGATCAGCATTGTCTGGGACAGAAATGTTGGTATATTATTAACACTCTTCTGCAAATTCTAATGTCTTAACAAGTTTGAGTATCACTGCTCTGTGGTACCAGTAATTCTCAACCTTTACAGACATTAGAGTCATCAGGGGAGTTCAAAACAAGCAAACAAACAAAAAACAAATGCACAGACTACATTTCACAGAAATTAATTTAGAATCCTTGGGGTGGGTCTCAGGCAGCAGAATTTTAACAATCCCCAGTTGATCCCAGTGGGTAGCAAAGTGTGAGAACCATTGGCCTATACCCTTGCTACTCAAATGGTGGTCCAAGGACCAGCATTGGTTGTATCTGTGATCTTCTCAGATCTGTAGCACCCCAGTCACAAGGTGATTTGCATGCATCCAGCCTGAGGCCCACTATCCCATACAACACTACCAATAAATGTGTTCCCCAAATCACCTGCATATTCAACTCAATTCTGGAGTTAAAAAAATGCTATTGCTAAGCCTTAGACTAGACTAGTTGAGTTGATATGTCTAGGAGATAGGACTGAGGTATAGCTGGGTTTTAAAAGTTTTTCAGGTGATTCTAATTTGCAGCCTCATTAAAATGTTTGCCCATATCTGAAGGTGAACACATTTTACGTCTTCTCCCAGTTAATAAAATAACACATATGCGACTCTTCTCTGGCAGTCGTTAAAAATGGTGTTCCGTGCTCTTAATGTAGTTTCCAATTATTTTTGAACTCTATATCTTTTAAACATGAAAAAGGATGGCTTTGTCTGGCACACATGCTTTACCTCTAAGGGACAAAGCACATCGAAGTTCTCTAGATTACATGTGACACACGTGGGAATAATTAATGAAAATAACATTTAAAGCTCCACTAATGCATGCTGAGATATTTGCATTTTGAAAAGTCTACAGGCTACCTTGTGGACCTACATGAACTATCAGAAACTTACTCTGAAGCCTTCCTGCCAAATTATAGATGCTTCACAAGCAGGAACACTTATTTGATTAATATATTTTAATTCACAGAATGGCATTGTTGATTGAGTACCCTAAGCCAAGTAAATGAGCCACTTATGTTCACATTTATAAAAACAACAAATAATATTATCTTGATCAAGTCCTTCCTTGGAAATGGTGATTAAGTGATATCTGGTGTTTTCTTTGTGTGCAATTTCTTTCCAAGAGATGGAGGAAACTGATTTGCTTTTGATGAACCTGTGTTGCCTACAAATTGATGTCCACAGATTTTATACTTTATTAATTATCCCAGCAATTTATCCAGCAATGATTTATATGAAATATTCCCTCTTGTTGCAGGTTCTCCAGTCTGCTAATTGATGGCTGTATGAATTATGCATCCTAAGCCAAATGCAAGGGTGCGTGAAAGATGCAGCCAAGGTCATTTTCCACTAAAGAGAATACAGTAACTAAGTGCCTTTTAAGACAGGCTTTAGTACTTTAATTTTGTCACATTCTTCATGTATACATGAAGTCCAGAGTAATAAGAATACTCTAAAGTACACTTTTAATTTCTAAAAAGATGCAGGCACCTAAAAATTTCAATGTTCTATAGCCTGACAAGGGATTCTAAAACATGCCAAATCCCATAAAATTTGCCTATAGTCACTCAAAAGTGACTATTCCAAAAATAAGCAATTTGATTATATGAAATACAAGTTAGGGCTGAGCACAGAATATTTGGCATTGTGGCAGATGATGGATAGTTTTGAAAGGTTATGGTCAATTATGATTTATTTATATGAAGAAAAGTGAATGATTTATACCTTCTAGAAGATGTATAAAGAAGATATTTTACTTACTCTACTCTTTCAGGATTAAAGTAATCAAATTGAACTAATCAAAAGAGCTTGGTTTTTGATGTCTCAGTGGCTTAGTTCTAAATATCACTTAGCCATTTTATTAGTTGTGTGATTTCAGGCATTTTAACTAACCCTTCTGGAACTCAGTTTCCTTATTTATGCAAAAATGGGCATACTAAGGCTTTATTTGAATAGTTATTATAAAGATAAGCATGACTGTAAGAATAAGTGAAATCAATAACTTAGCCTTAGACAGTACATTGATTCTCATACAATAGAACACATTATTGGGTAAAGTGTTCCTTGAATTATAAATTTCGTGTGCTGTTTATAAAGAAACTTTCCAGTTTGCTATTAGAATCACCCTCAGTTGGCCTTGGGACCAGATTACTATAAGGTCCCTAAACCAAACAAACAGTTTCTGATGTAGTTATTTTCATATACCTGGAGAAATCTTCTCAGGCATTAACGAACCACAAAAAGTGTTAAGTTTAGGAACAACCTAGAGCTAGATATCCAAGGCATCCCAACCCACACTCAGATTGTGCTACATGTGTGTGCTATGCTTTCAAATTAGGCACACAGATCCCTCAGAAACCCTTTAGACCAGTGCTTCATGCCTTAATGCACTAATGCATTAACCACCTGGGAGGAAGGGAAGGTCTTACTAAAATGCTGAGTCTGGTTCTGCAGGGCTGTGTTGAGGCTATGCCGTTCTAACAAGCTTCCTGATGACATCATGTGTCTGGCCCATGAACCACAGTTGCAGTGCAAGGCTCAGTGCTTTTCAAACCTGGATGCACATGAGATTTGCCCAGAAACTTCTTTAAAAATAATGATGGATAGCTCCTTCTCAGACCAGCTGAATCTCTTGGGTTTGAGCTATACTGGCTTAGGTACTTTAAAAAAAGTACCTGCCTGAGTGATCTTTATTTGTAGAGCCAGTGGTTTAGATGTAAGGGTAAGGGCTCCCATCACTTAGTGTCTGATAATTTATTTAAAAACTACTTAAAATATGTTGGTAAGGCTCAGGCTTTTAACATAGACAGCCTGGGACTCACACTTCAGAACATGACAGGACGTGTGGCAGGGCTCTCACTGGTGACAAGGGCAGGGGAGTCCTCTGCACATGGGCCACATAATCAGGAGGAGAGCTGTCATGAAAACTTCTCACCAGGCCCTGGGACATATTCAAAACCTCATCTCTGCCTTGTAAAAACAGCATTACACCATCAACAATTCTGGAGCTGTGCTTTGAACTTGGAGTAGAAAGAAATGTCATACAGCATTAAAAGACCATATACAAACTATTCACAGATTTTATTTACAGGGTAGAAAATACACATCATTACAAGAAGGGTTTACTGCTATGTAACATATTAGTTCCACCACGAGTACCAATGATCTCGTGCCTTTAAAACCAGTACCAGTAAGGAGTTATCTGCCAGTTAACTCTACTTTTTCTAATTTCCTTCTTGCTTGTGATATTCCCAATACTGAAATTTTAGTTCAATGAATATTTTCTGTTTCAGTGGCACCTGAGTCAGATCAACTGGAGTGTTTTAAAATCAGATTGGTGTGCCCATCCCCCATAGTTTGTGGTTCAGTAGGTCTGGGTGGAGACCTAGAAATTTCTAAAAAATTCTCAGGGGATGTTCCTAATTTGGTTCAGCACCCCCCATCCTTTAAGAACTACGTTCTTATTTCATGGGTTTCATGGGAGAAGGATTTGTGCCTATGTAGCTCCATTCCACCACCAGTGCCTAGCGCGTATAGAACATGAACATATATATTTGGAATAAAAAGTGCTGGCTAAGGCTTCTTTCACTCATAGCAAAAATACTTATGGGACATTGGAAATTTTCATTCAGTCTGTTAAGCAAAATGGTTGCCAACAATCTGAAAAATAACACTGACTCAGGAGTGTTTCCTCCTATAGACTCTAGGGTGTCTCAGGATACTTCCTATGAAAGTTTTGGGGTTTTGTTTTCTTGAACCACTACTTTGTGGTAACAAAATCAGCATGGCAGCAGCAGGTTGGTTGACTGTCAGGCTTTCATCAAGGTTCCCTGAAACAGCAGAAGCAACAGAGCTTGTCCTCTAGGGCCATCCACTTTCCCTTTTCAGCTGAACATCCTGGAGGCTTACCAGGTGCCACAAGAGGACACCAAAAGCAAATGCACCATCACAGTTAATAATATTTTTGTTATTGTCAAAGTACCATAGGGACTACTCAATATTAGCATTCCTGTACATCCTAAAAATAATGTTTTGATTCAACATTAGTGTTTTTTAATTTTAAAAAGTTCATGAGATGTGTTTACATTAATGTGTTAAGGCAGATTTTCCCAGGCTAGGTTTTGAAGCAGTAATAAAAATGTAAGGCGAATAAGTAAGTTACTAGTTTCTGTTTATTCTTTGGGCCATACATGCATTTATTACAGTTAAATACCTGCTTTTGTGGAAGTTTCCTGATGAGAAGGCTTGCTTCTTGCCCCTCCAAGAACTCAATCCAAACTTGAGAAAAGAAAATACGAATGTAACAGGTAGAGATAAATCTAAAAAACCTAGCACAGATTGTTTACCCAGATCTCATGTTTGAATGCTCTGGAAAAAACTACTAGGTAGACCAGATATTCTGAATAATAAAAAAATAATAAGAGATCTAGAATCTTCTCAGGAGTCCCAACTGCAACAATCTAGATAATTTTTTTTACTCTATGCTTTTAGAGTGAGTTTAATGTTTCAAAGTTGTTATTTTGGGAGGGTTGTTTTTTGCTTGTTTTTTTGTCTCAGGGTAACCAAAATCTCCAAGGAAAGAAGGCTTATTTTTAAATACCATTTGTCAGAAGTAGCAGCAAGAAGCTAAACGGCTTCACATTTAGGGTCTTGCCATTAATAGAATAGCAATAACAAAGCCCTTCCACAAATTGCAATGATACAAAATGCACTTGCATAAGTAAATAGCAAAGTCTATAAGATGTCAAGTTGTTTCTGTAGACTGAAGGGGCTCTATAGATACAGAGAATGCATTCCATCCTTTATACTCAATGCTTTATGGCCTAATTCTTTAGGACTAATCTATGTTAGTTTTCTCTGTGTATACTTTTCTTCTTGAGAAATATGTTTGACCTCTTAGGTCAAAGGCATGGGGAAATGTGAAGGACTCTGATTTCTGAAAGTGAAATGATGACTAAGTATTTACTATTATTATTTATTCAGTTGCCATGACTAAGCCTTAGAAAACCCTGCTAGGGAAAATGGTGATCCAGAAATGTGTACTGGCTCTCTAGCGAGGCATCCACAGGCAATAATGATCACACATGTGTATATGTGTGCGTGTGTGTATGTTTGGCATATGGCATACTTCCTCATGCTAGTTTTAGTAGTGAAACATTTGCTAAAATAAAGATGTGAATCTTGTGAAGAATATAACATATGCTGATGATCTTTAAAAAATTATTATGCCCTCATATTCATTACAGTATTCTTTATAGTAGTAGCCAAGACATAAAAGCAACCTAAGTGTCCAGGGATAAATGAATGGATAAAGAAAATATGATATACATACACACATCGGACAGAATGGAATATTACTCAGTCATCAGAAAGTAAAAGGAACATGCATAAAGGACCCATAGACAAAGCCAAAGTGGGGAAGGATGGAGGGTGGGAGGTGGATGTGGGTGGGGGGAAAGTGGTGGCTGGGAAAATGGAGACAACTGTATTCAAACAATGATAAAAAATGAGAAAATAAAATAAAATAAAATTTTAAAAAGAAAAAAATTAAGACTTTATTTTTGAAAAATAGTTCATTTGGCTTTCATTATTTATTTTATTTATATTATATTTTTCTATTACTATTTATCTCCCTTGTATCCTGTTCCGCTCTCCTATTCTCTGCATTCACCACACTGTTACCTATGTCCATGAGTCCTTTCTCTTTTTTGCTCCTTCCCTCCAACCCCTAAGAAACCCCCTCCCCACAGAGTGTCCTGGAGAGCATTACACTAAGTGAAACAATCCAGTCAGAGAAAGACAAATATCATATGATTTCACTCATATGTAGAATCTAATGAACAAACTGAACTAACAAGCAAAATAGAGACAGAGCTACAGATAGAGAGCAGGCTGACTGTTGATTTGGCTTTTAGTTCAGAGTGTGGGTAAAAGGCAGTTCCCCAGGCAGTAAACTCCCTCACTCAAAGGGTAAGCTGAGGTCAGGCTGAGCCTCAGGTGGAATTCTTGTGCCCTCCACTTCCCTATACAGCTCCTTTCCCACAGGCTTGGAGGACAGGAGGGACCACAGTAGTCATTCACTTGCACATAACATCAGTGTGACTCAGTCACCAGCTTCCCATCACAGGTCTCAAGCTTCACAACCACCATTTTGAAGGAGCTGGTGCTGGTATGGCTGGAGGAGCCAGAGCTCCCACCAGAGCCCACGTTGGTCTAGAAGCCCAGGTTGTAGTTGAGGTTCTCATAAGCTGGGCTCAGTTGACCCCAGTAGCTTCTGGTGGTCTTGGTATAGATACCCATGCTCTGCATCCAAGACTCTAGCTGGTTCTCCTTACCCTACAGCAGCTTGCAATATGCGCCAGTCTCTACTTCCTGGACCAGCTTGACCTTCATGAGCTCATGGTACTCACGCAGCTGCCAGGCTATGGCATGCTAGGCAGTTTTCAGAGTAGCTTCCAGCTCAGCCACCTGGACCTGAGCAACCTTAATGGTCATCTCCCCACGATGCTTGATATCAGTGATGGTACCTTCCACAGAAGTCCGCTGGCTATTGAGCCCCTCATCTCAGCCTGGAGTTGGCCAATGTTCTAGTTCATCTTAGAAATCTCAGTCATTTTGCAATGCAGGTCATCACCATGCTTCCCAGCCAACATCTGCAGCCTCTCATACTTGATCCGGTACATGGCCTCAGCCTCTGCTTTGCTGCAGTTGGCGATCTCCTTCTAGTGGACCTTGACCTCCGCGATGATGCCATCCAGGTAGAGAGAATTGTTTTCTATGAACAGCACCATGGACATGATGAAAACCTGAGAGTGCAGCTCATGAATCTCCTCCTAGTACAGGTATCTGTAAAAGTTGACCTCATTAATCAGCCCTTCCAGTCGGGACTTCAGCTCTGCCTTGTTCACATAAGCCTCCTCCACATTCTTCTTGATGAGGACAGATTCATTCCATTTCTGTGTGCTTGTTGATTTATTCCTTGTCTTTATTCTTCAAATCCTCCACCAGCCCTGGCACATTGCTAAATTCTGCCTCCAGCCTCAGTTTCTCCTGGGTCAATGTATCCAGCTGCTGCTGAAGTTTGTTGTTGTAGCTCTCAAACACGTTTTCCACATTACTGCAAGGTTTTTTGTTTTTTTTGTGTGTGGGGTTTTTGCTGCTGCAGAAGAGTCCACTTAGTCTACATAAGCTCATTAAGCTGTTTTATTCTTTGCACCTTATCGATGAAGGAAGCAAACTTATTGTAAAGACTCTCTATTTGCTCCTTCTCTGGGTTGCACAAGGCCTGGATGTTGGGGTCCCCCTCAGCTTCATTGGCCTCAGCAGATCTGGTTTATTTGCACAGCTGTGATGCTTCCCATACTACCAGCCCAGCCATAACCCTCTGCCAGATTCATGTTGGCATGTAGACCAACCTTGACCTTTCCCACTTATCTGGGAAGAGGTCAAGGAGCTGATGTGGATGCCAGGCACAGTTGAGTACCAGCAGCTGCTGAAGGCCTGGGGGCTAGAGGTGAATACCTTGTAGGTCCTCTGGGTTACCTCTGTGGGCATGGAAGAGGGTGGAGTGGAAGTGAGGAGACTGAACCAGATGGATTTTTAGGAAGATTCAAAAGTTGACTTCTGCCTGAAAGAAATTTTGCCATTTGTGAGCATATGGATGGACCTTGAGGGCATTATTCTAAGTGAAATATACTTGGCCCACCCAAGTTACAGGCCCTGTTAATGCTGACTTTTCCATATGAACCATTGGTCTTTCCTTCACAGCTTCCTAAATCCTCTCAAACAAGCAACAGGCAGCCTCAATGAGCTCCTGGTCCCTATATTTTTGCTAAGTGGTGCTAGCCCAACAGTAGCAGAAACCAGCCTAGATTCATAGCTCGGCTTAGCATGGAAATTTCCAAGCCCAGCATAAGTAGCAGCCATTTCAGGTTGCTTTGTAGATCAGGCAGGGTGGTCCCACATGCAACACAAGTGAGGACTGACATTGCCCTGCATCACACAGGAAACCCCAGAGCCAGTATACCCAGTGGACAACTACAGACCATTTTGGAGCACCACCACCTTGCCTGTGCACAGCTGATCCTTCAAGGAGAGTGGAAGTTGTGGTTAGTGGTCACAGCCAGTCCTTGAATCCGACTGGCCTGGGTAAATACCTTCCACTGACCTGCCAAAAGCAATCAAGGCTTAACTACAAGAGGAAGGTATACTTAGCCCACGTGAAGTGCACACCTCAAGCACCCAGCTTGGGTATGGGGAGGTTGTGCTATAGAACCCTACAGGACACCTACTACATTAGGCCATACTACCAAGATAGGAAGTCATAGCAGCTCTACCTAATACACAGAAATAAATCACAGGATGGCTGCCAAATTGAGGAGACAAAGAAATATGGCCCAAATGAAGGAACAGAACAAAACCCCAGAAAAAGAACTAACCAAATTGGAGATAACCAACCTATCAGATGCAGAGTTCAAAGAACTGGTGATCAGGATGCTCGAAGAACTCAATGAGTACAGCAACAACATAAAGAAATAATTGACGTATACACTAAGTGAAATAAAGAACATTTTACAGGGAAACAACAGTGAAGGGAAGGAAGCTGTGAATTATTTTTGAATTATTGATTATTCAAATCGATAATTTGGAACATAAGGAAGAAATAAGCATTCAACCAGAATAGAAAGAAAAAAACAAGAATTCCAAAAAAATGAGGATAGTATAAGATGCCTCTGGGAAATCTCCAAATGTGCTAACAATGAAATCTAAGGATTTCAGACGGAGAAGAAGAAGAAGAAGAAATTTAAAACTTATTTGAAAAAATAATTAAGAAAAACTTCCCCAATCTGGTGAAGGAAATAGACATACAAATCTAGGAAGCACAGAGAATCCAAAAAAAGTTGGACCCAAAGAGTACCACACAAAAATTCATCATAATTAAAATGCCAAAGGTTAAAGATAAAGAAAGAATCTTAAAAACAGCAAGAGAAAAGCAAATAGTTACCTACAAATGAGTTCCCATAAGACTGTCAGCTGATTTCTCAAAAGCAACTGTGCAGGCTAGAAGGGACTGGCAGGAAGTATTCAAAGTGATGAAAATCAAGGACCTACAACCTAGATCACTCTATCCAGCAAACCTATGATTTAGAATGGAAGGGCAGATAAAGTGCTTCCCAGACAAGGTAAAGTTAAAGTTTGTCATCACCAAGGCATTATTACATGAAATATTAAAGGGACTTATTTAAGAAAAAAATCAAAACTATGAACACTAAAAAGGCAACAAATTCAAAACTGTTGACAACTAAATCTAAAAAAAAAGAATATAATCATAAGTATGGAGATTACATGGAGGGTTATCAGCTGGGAGAGGGAGAGGGGGGATGAGGGAAAAGGTGCAGGAGTTAAGAAGCATAAAGGGTAGGTATAAAATAGACAGATGTTAAGAATAGTTTAGGAATTGGAGAAGCTAAAGAACTTATTTTCATGACCTATGGACACTAACTAAGGAGGGAGGATTGCTGGAGAAAAGGGGGTACAAGTTGGGGGCAAAGGGGGAAAATTATGACAACTATAATAGCATCATCCATAAAATATACTTAAAACCAAACACAGAATTACCATGTAAAAAATTGAGTTCATGCCAATAGCTACTCTAAGTGTGTTTATGCATTATTAATTGTCTTTGTATATATTAATTCATTTAATCTTTATAAAAATCTACTTTAAAATTATGAAATGGAAGTACAGAGATATTATGAAATGAACTTAGCTTCCAAACCATGAGATAGCAGAAAAGGGATTTGAACCTGCATAGTCTGGTTCTATAGACTAGAGGCTTAACTATGAGAATGTGATTTATCTCTGATGCTTTGAAATTTAATGGGATTCCCTATTAGCAAGTGCTTTTTTATATTATGGAACTTGTTTAAATGAAAAATGACTAGACTCTATCAGGTACATGACACAGGAGATTTCTGCCTTAGTTATACATTATGCTAGATGATCACTGCTATCTCTTAACTCTTAGATTCTACAGTCAAATAAAGGGGATTTTATAGGTTCTCTTTATCTATTGACCTTTGGAATTATTGTTTAGCTACTCATTTGAGCTTGCCTACACTGTAAACTTTGAGGCAGCAAATCACATTTTAACTTGTTGCTGGGATCTGTATTTATAAAGAACATAGACTGATTTCATAACATGGAAAATGACTGTGGAGCTCCAGTCTCTGCAATAGCTATAGGTTGTTCAAGTTGTCATGTAAAATCAGAAAAACAGCTTTAGGAAACCTGAAATCATATTTATAACTAAATTACTTTGTATAATGGAGTCTGGTACTGTCAAACACAATTGGATCAACAGTGGGGCAATTTAAAAAGTGTAAGTGAAATAGATTTGCCAATTAGATATAGAGCTTTATAAATGTGGATAACTGACCCTTAGGAACCAGTAAGTATCTGGAGAACTCAATAATCACTTTAAAAAGTAATCAAGCCATATAATTCTATCTAGGTTTTCATATCATGAGGAAAATTGTCTGAATCAAGAAAAAGAACAGAGAGATTTCAATCCATTTTGATATTACTTAATTAATTTTGTTACCATGTTGCTATAAATATCATACCATTTTCTACAGCTTGCTGATTATAATCATTTTGAAAGGTAATCCAGGGTTAGGTATGAGAAATATGAATAACTTGTGTTTTTTCTTTTAATATAATGCAATTTAAGAAAATAATTGCAAATGAGATGGGGAAGTTACACTTATTTGATGTTCTGAATTAGGAGGATGGAAGAAGATTATGGGAGCCTTGATGGTCTTCTTTTAGTAATCATCATATTTGCTGGAGAAGGCCATCCATTATTCCAACCACAATGGCATTAATTCTGTAAGAAATGCTACACAAGTGCAACCTAATTAAAATTAAAACTCTTGTCTATGACAGCAGGAGTTTTTAACGAATAATAAAGTGTCAAGTAGTGCTGGAGAGATGTCTTGGGGCTAATTCTGGCAGCTACAGAGTGAAGTGGGGTCACATTTCAACCCAAATGATTCAAGAAGTTTACTTAGAATTCAATTTACAAAAACTTTCGTTGTTTTTTTAACCCTTTACATTTATTTTCTCTAAAATCAGAATTTCCTTGCAATTTTTGCACCTAGAGCTAATACTCATATGTTAGTTACCACCACCTCTGAGAGAACTGAATTTGAAAATAGGGATAGCAATAAAATCCATAGGGACTCATTAGAAAATCATTACTAGATCCTGTATGCCAATATTTACTTTGAAATCTTATCTACTTGGGATTTCTTGGAGTCCTTAAATGTCAACCTGGAAACAGAGAAAACTCAGTTTAGAGCCAATAAAAATGGAGTTATTAATGGCCTTTTGATCTTTAACAAGCAATTTATAGAAAGATGCCAAATCGTCTTATAAAAGGAGAAAATATAATTTAACAGCTAAAATTTGGCAAAATTAGATGCATAAAAATTAGAAAAATAAAGTATCATAAATATATATAGCCACATATGTAGCTATTAATTTTTAGGAACTTTTCTAAAGTGCATACTTCAGAATGCCAGTCCTTGTTCAAAAACCACAGCAATATATATAGATACATACAGATATATCTATATATATCTCCTTTACATGAGTATGCATAGTAGACAAAGTTTAGAGAGATTCTACCACCAAAATATTTATTACAACACTTTCAAAATTTATTTGACCACAAATAACTCTCCTCTTTTTTTCTTTCACCATACATAAACTGTCACTCTATAAAACAATTTTTGAGGGATTTTTAATTAGAATACTTGATTATTTTCATCAGTTGTTAATATTTTAATTATAGTTTAGTAAATAGTTTTGTTTGAAGTTTGTGTGTTTTTTTAGAAAATCAGAATATTTCTAATTTAGCTTTGAGAAAGGATGTTAGGCTAAATTCTTTGAATAAAATTCCTCCATGGAAAAGTAATTTAAAACCCTAAATAAAATGTTTTTATGTGCATAGAAGAGACATAAAGGTAAACCAAAACTGCTTTTGACCTGCATTTACATTTCTCCTAAATTTAGTTTGTTTGGGGACAAGTAGGAAGAAAATCAAAGCCAAGATCTGGCAGTAGTTGTGGAAGGGTGGGGGTGGGGGGGTTAGAGGAAAGGTTACCTACAATAAGCAGTGATTCCAAAGAGCAACATGCTCAAAGTGAAGATCAGACTGAAGTAGACCAGGCTTCTTGTAGAATTGCAAGATGAGGTCCAGTCTTCATGGTCTTAAACCTAAACTCATTCAATCCGTTGAAATCCTTAACAGTAGAAGACAGGTTCCTGGAGAGAAAGACATTTGTCCTCAAGATTGCAACATAGAAACCTTGCATGAATTTTGACCAGGCTTGGCCTATTCTGAGGATCTCACACTCAACAGTCTTCTCTGAATTTCAGCCTGCTGGCTTGTCCTATGGATTTTGGGCTTGCCAGTACCCGCAATCAGTTCCTTAAATAAATACCCCTTCCTCCCTCTTCTTTTTCTTGTTTTCCTCTGCTTCTTTTCTCCCTTCTCCTCCTCCCTCATCTGTGTGGTATATATTCATTCAAATACAAAAAGGGATTTAAATGGACAATGAAAAGAACAAATTAAGTTGCTTTATGATTTTATCCTTTGTCTTTTTAAAAAAATTTATTTAGTTATTTTTCAAGCACAATTTTTTTGTCTATTTCTCCCATCCCAGCCTCCCCCGCTCCTTGCTCCCCACCTCCCTCCCATTTCCACCCCCCTTAGTTCTCGTCCCTGTGTTCTTCCTATTTGTTCCTCCAAATCCCTCCCTTTTTTCCCCTTAACTTCCCTTCCTTCTCCCCTCTGGTCACTGTCCCCTAGATACCACTTTACACCGGTCAGGATGGCTATCATAAACAAAGCAACAAACAACAAATGTTGGAGAGGTTGTGGGGAAAAGGGGTCCTTAGTTCACTGTTGGTGGGATTGCAGACTGGTACAACCATTATGGAAAACAGTATGGAATTTTCTCAGAAAAATAAAAATCGACCTACCTTTTGACCCAGCAATTCCACTGCTAGGATTATATCCTAAGAATCCTAAAACATCAATATCAAAGAACCTATGCACCACAATGTTCATAGCAGCACAATTTACAATAGCCAAGAGTTGGAAGCAACCTAGGTGCCCATCAGTAAATGAATGAATCAAAAAATTGTGGTGCATATACACAATGGAATTCTATGCAGCGGAGAGAAAGAAGGAGCTACTACTCTTTGCAACAACATGGATGAAACTGGAAAGCATTATGCTGAGTGAAATAGGCCAGGTGTTGAAAGACATATACCCTTTGTCTTGCTTAACATTTCCACTTTAATATATTTTTACCTTAGTTAAGGGCTTTGACTACGTGGATACATTTGGAAATTTAGGGGTCAATAGTTTCTGTCTGAACTTTAATGTTTGTTACCCTGTCCCCTTCCTATTTTCTCTCTGAGATGAGTCCTGCTATAAACATCTCTGTGTGTGCTCTAGCACTCACACATGTACGGACTTTTTCAGAGGTCTTCTAAGACCTGATTCTTTACAGCTGTCTGGCTCTGAGTTCAGTATTTGTTGGCCCAGTAGAAGTCATCTCATAGTTGCCTAGTATTTAGATCCTTGGTTTTAGATCACTGGTATATGTGTGTATGCATGTGTATGTTCTCCTCACCTCTCCTTCACCCCCAATAAAGTTTAATTTGGAGCTGCCTCCCAGGGGTGATATGAAGCATAACTAACTTTGGTGAAATACACTTTCCAACAGCAATCATTCTGTAGTATTACATGCTCAAGCATTTTTATAGCCTTGTTGCCAAAAGAATAATTAAGCATGCAAATCTCAGATACATTCAAAAGCAATTACATATTCAGCTAGGTTAAGTATTCTGCGATTTGAAGTTATTACAGTCAAAGGCCTTTGCTACCTATGATTTCAAGAAATGGAGAGAAGTTGTAGTGTAATTTTACAAACAGTTGAGCTTCTGCCTCTTGTGCCATTGGAAACAGAACATAATTACAATCCAAAATGATTTCTGCCTCTGACTCTCTCGCTCTCTGAAAGGAATCAGTCTAATATTTTATTCTCACAGTGCAAACCCCAGTGCCAGATTCGAGTTAGTGTAAATAACAGCTTTCTGACTGGATATTCATTATCATGATGGCTACTCTCAGGTGGGAAGAATCACCTACTACTGGAGCCAAAAGAAACCTTAGAATTCAGTCTTGGACTTTAGAATTATGGGGATCTCCAGATGGCAGCTATTAACTTCATAAACATCTACAGCTAACAAGAAATGCTATGGTGAAATACTGAAGACTTTCCCCTAATATCAGAAATAAGGCAAGATGTCTACCCTTGCCACTTCTATTCAACACTGTACTGGAGACTTTAGATAGGGCAACACAGGAAGGAAAAAAAAAAGGCATCCAGACTGGAAAGAAAGAGGTAAAACTATCTTTATTTCCATATAACATTATCATATCAATTCTAATGAATCTACAAAAACGATTAGAAATCATAAATTATGAATAAGTTATGTAATGTCACAGATATGAGGTCTACATAGAAAAATTAAATGTGTTTCTATATGCTACAAAGAACAATTTAAAATATAAATTGCAATCAGAGGATCTTTAGTGAATATTTTAACTTTTGTGAATGTCATAGTGAGAAAAATATGAAAGTGAGAGAAAGTATTGCCAAGTGCCTGCAAGCCCCAGACAGGAAGGGGTCACACAGTTGCCTCCAAGAAATTAAGGAAAACATCCACAGACAAAGAGGCATTTTTAAGCATCTACCTGGATCAACAAGAGTGAATGTAACATATAGTTCTCTCTCCCTCCCTCCCTTCATGTGCTTCAGCCTTGAAAGGGTCTGCAGCAGCAGCTGAGGAGTGAAGTCACTGAGAAAGAAAGAAGTGTTCATGCAACCATTCCCATTGACAAGGGGACACAGATGGGGAGGTGAAAGTCTTATGAAGCCTTCCTTTGGAATAGAGATTAAAGTATTAATTATTACAAATTTATATTTTATATGTAACATGGCATTATAAAATATATAGTAATATAAAGATACATTTATCATTATACTCATTAATGAATTGGGCAGGGCGTTTTAGATTACCCAACTGAGACACATCCAAATACTTCTACTATTAAGGAGTGATCAGGAAATGCACAGACGTTTTCTAGTTGCTGGGGATAAATCTTACCAACTGCACAAATTGTCAAGGGAACATGAGAATCAACAATAAAGGTTGACTCTATTTGACTATACTCTATAAATTGTGTTTGCTCAAAGTACTAGTTATAACTGTTACTGTTCTAATCTATAAATAGCTTCTGTTATGGTTTCTTGACTCTGTAGCTTTGCTTTCTCCTCAGGAGAGGAGTTTTGCATTTTGTGGTGCTCCAAGATGACAGAAGTGCCTGGGAGAAACTGCACTCCTTCCTTTTCGATGGGGAGATTAGAGAAACTTCCTAATTTGGGTTTGAGCCCCAAATTTTTCTGTTTTGTCCCACTTCTGACAAAGATTTCTTCCTTGGTCAAACTCCAGCGGGTCCCCTTTGCCCTCTTTCCCACTAGGCTTCAACCTTGGCCTATAAAGACTCAAACAAACACTAACGGTTTCTAACAATGCATGGCTGCTTTCCCAGAATGAACCTAGCTCCCTTTCAAATGCTTACTCAGAAAACTCAAGGCAACTAAGTGATTTACTGTCTGTTCCAGTCAGTGCTTGAAGATAGGGCCTTGCCCTTCACCGGCTCTTGGTAGGAACCTAACACCAGTCAGCAAACCCCAGGTGGGTTTCACATAACCAACTTCCTTCCTGTTTTTGTAATTTTTCAGTTCCCTGGCACTACTGAGGCCCACTCATCCCCACACCCCCGTCCCACTATTCCATCATCCTTCCTTTAAAATGCCCAGTCACTTCTGTACAAAGTTGAGTTTAGTTCATGCTGGACTCTTTTTCTGCATTGCAAAAGTGTATTACTGATTAAAACCTGTTCTTACCACTTTAACTGGTTTTGATTATCTTTGATACTTCTCAACACCATATTATATATATATATATATATATATATATATATATTTTTTTTTTTCTTTTCTATTTGCACCAGAATAGAATTTGACCCAGAATAGAATTTGACCCAGGCTGTTCCAAATAAGTGTTATTGCAAAACACTTCTGGGAAAATGTTACTAAATTTATAAAGAAAATAAACTCCCTTGCAAATAAGTTTAACTATGAAATATAATCTAAACCTTGTTTTTAAAAGAGGAACTTTTTGGGGGCCTTCAATGTGCTAATGGATTTTGTGAATCAAATTTCCAAAGAGAAGTTTCAGAATGCACTATTTTCTTAATATATTTGACCATGGAATTCTTTGTTTTTAAAGCACCAATCCCAGGACATTCCAGAATTAGTGTTCCAAAGAAAATATTTTTTTGAAAATCCTGGCTTAAGCATTTTAAATCCATCATCTAGTAATTTTACTCACAGCTTCTTCATCCTGTGAGCTGTGAAGACATCAGATAATGGCCACTTTTTTTCAAAGTGTAGATTTTTACCAACTTATCAGAATCATCTCAGCATACTTATTAAAAATGCAAATTACTGGGCCATGTGTCAGGTCTGAATTCAAAACTCTGATCGGAGGTGGGACCTGGAGTCAAAATTTTGATGTTACACAATGTTGGATTCTGATTTGCACGAAAGCCTGAGAACTCAGGTGAGAAATCTTATCTCTACCTGTTCTTTCAGAATCCATTGCTGAAATAATTCTCCAAATTTTGCACTTTTTTGGGTGTTTCTGTTTTCCTTTCCAAGCAATAAGTTGAAGGAAGAAGAAGGTGAAAGCTACTTTAGGCTCTTTCTACTCAGAGAAAAACAAAAAGTTCAGTAATTTATTTTTCCACTCAGCAGGTGCTAACTTTCCAACGTACTCTTAAAGAGGAAACATTCCTTCCTCCCAAGAGATATTTTTAGGAGTGTTTGCTTGTCGTGTGCTACTAGAAAATTAAATATAGTAATTCCCTCAAGCCAATCCTTACAAATTTGTAATGATTACAAACTGACTTTATAAGAAGTAGTAGTAAAAACTTATTTATAAAAAACCTTACTTGAATATGCTTTTGAAATTTATATTTAAGTTGAGTTTATTTACTATCTGTAGATTTAGAGAGATCAATCAAATCATTTTAATTTTTTAAATCTAGAGTAAATATTTTGGTTCCTATATTTAGTATCTTCTTTTTTGATGCCTTTCCACTTTAATTTTCCAATATAGAAAATGAGATATGTATTGTTAATTAAACATATTTGAAATCTTTTATTTCTATACATGCATACCTGAGAGATACTACAGGTTCTGTTCCACACCACCACAATAGAGAGAGTCACATATTTTTTTTTGCTGGTGGAGTGTCTTGCCTTCAAATTTTTGTAAGAAACACATCTGTGAAGCACAATAAAGTGAAGGGCAATAAAACCTGTATAGCTATACCTATATTTTGCAAAAATGTTCTGCTCCCCAGTTAGGGGTATAGGTGATTTGAGAAAATGTCCCTCCAGGTTGTAAAACAGAGCACTTAGGGGTCAAAGCTGAAAAAAAAACCAGTCAATTTGAGAATAGTTTTATGCAGAGCTGCAGGTTTTGAAATACTTAGTAAAAGAGGAAGAAAAAGAAGATGAGTAAAGAAATGCCATACTTATGGAAATAATCATTCGTTGTCAAAATCGAGTGAACATCAGAATCACCTGAACAGCTTGTCAATAGCAGGTGGTTGTGGCCCACCCCCGAGGCTCTTGGTTCAGCAGGTCTGGAACATTTCGAACTAGTTCCCAGGTGATGCTAATGCTGCTGCCACTTCCACATGCACAGATGCTCCTACCTCTTCAAATTTATCTGAAGGAATGAAGGGATATCTCTAAGTAAAAGAATATAAAACCTGCGAAGAACCGTGTAATCAGCACCTTGGAAAAGCTGACAGTTACAAACACAATTTCTTAGCTCTATTACTTATTGGGGCTCATTTCTAGCCGAGTAGCTGGTCCTGAATTAGGACACAGTCTGCCAGGATGTGGTTTTTAAATTACAAATATTGTTACCAAGCCAGAGCTCACTGACTGACACACATAGGTGCCAATACTATAGCACTGGCTTTTGAGGAAAGAAAAAAGCTTTTACTGTGAGATCAACTGAGCAAGGAGACACGGCTCAAATCTATCTCCCAATCCTGGGCGGCAAAATTTAAGGGGTTTCAACAACAGATCTCCTGAACAACCTTCCTTTCTGAAAGAGTTCCTGCCCTCAGGTTCTGGTCATGTCCTGGTCCTTTGGTTTGGTGGGACAAGGGAGCAATGGCAAGTTCATAAGTGTAACTCACAAACTTTGTTTCCAGGACTTGTTAGAAACAGGAGAGGACTGGTTTATGCTTGTCCTGAGGTTACAATAAGTTGCTATAACAAATAAATAGTTAAAAACTGGTTGAGGGCAGTAGCAGAGGTTATTTAACAGTTGCTCTAAAACATGATTTCTAAATGAATTTTTAACATGTTCTCTAATATTAAATAACTGCTTATATTAATAAAAATGTGAAATGGTGGAAGATCTGTGAAGTGTTAAACGAAAATATTTATCTGATTCCCCATCAGGGCACATGCCTGGGTTGCAGGCCAGTTCCCAGCAGGGGCCAGTTCCCAGCAAGGGATGCACCAGAAGCAACCATACATTGATGTTTCTCTCCTTCTCTCTTTCCCTTCCCTTCCCTTCTAAAGATAAATAAATTTTAAAAAATATTTATCTGAATATTATTGCTAATACTGAAGACAATCTCTAAATTAATTTTTGGAGAATGTATCCCATACATTTTACGGGATACAGTCTAAGCCCAAAATTACTAAGCAACAACAAATATCAACAAACCCTTTAAAAATACAGTATTGTTTTATTTATTGATTTTAGGAAGAGAGAGGAACATAAATTTGTTTTTTCACTTATTTATGCATTCATTAATTCATTCACGTATGTGCCCTGACCAGGTATCAAGCCTGCAATGTTGATGTATCTGTGATACAGGGTGCAGCCAAGGAGGGGGCCAAAAAGGAATTTGGAATGGAGTCCAGAACTCAAGGTGTCTAGGAAATATTGGACAGACATATAATATGTCCTCATCCCTTCCCCAACAGGTGTGAGTTGGGGGAAGGGACACATGGAGCAGGAACATGCAGGGCTGTTTTGTACAGCCACAGCCTTGCAGCTAATCCATGGCATGGTCATTTAACATATCTATAGCCTTTGGTGGGTTACTTGGATATGTTAAATAGCTGTGGCCAGGCTTGGAGCCAGGGGGATGGAAGTAACTTCCCCCCAAGGTGTAACTGGAGGCAGGTACCCCAAGTTACAGCACCTGCATGGGATCTTGGAGAAGATTGGCTTCAGGACATGGGGCCGTACCTGGCCAGACTCACAATGGCGGCCCAGTAAACTTGGAATAATAATACAGGAATGCTGGCAGGTGTAACTGATTGTGGGAGGAGTTGGAAATGGGGATACAGAGGAAGATTGGCGCGGAGATTTAAACCCAGACACGGCAGCCACAGAGTGAAAAACCACGCGGCTTTGCCAGAGTGGGGACCCCTGCAGCTTTGGTAGAAGAGGCCCCTTTGGCTTTGAGGTGCTCTCTTTGGCCACATAGCCTGGGAAGCAGTAGAGACTTTGCCTGGAAAAATGGGTACAAAGAACTCTTGCCAGTGGACTGTGAGAAGGTGCCACAGGACTTTGGATTAATTGGAGATCCTGCCTGGATGGCAACATAGCTGATGGTGCCAGCAACTGGAAACATGGATGTGTGCTCTTTTCCTGAGATATGGTACCCTGAATTAGGGCAGGGGGAGAAGGGAGCACCGTGTGTGTAGGTGGATATCCTAAAGGACTTTGATATTTTAATGAAGACATTACGTTACTACTTTAAGTCTGTACAGCATTAAATAAACATTTCTTTTCCTTTTCACAAATCTCTGGTATTGAGAGATGTCTTTCCAGTTGGTGGTGGACAACCAAGCCCAGTAGCTGGCCTGAATGGTATTGGTATACCATCCTCCGGAGTCCGGGCCCCTGTGCGTCTGTTCTGTAACATCTGCATGAAGCTCTACTCAACTGAGCTACCTGGCCAGGGATTTAACATGTTCATTATAAGATAATTCATATTTTCTCTAAAGTCCCTTCAAAATACAGCATAAAAAAAGACCCTCTTAAAAAAAAAGACCCTCTTACCCCCTCCATCCAAATCCTATGCTTTTCTCCAAGGATGTAAAGCAGTTTTCTGTAAGAAAGAGCTTCCTCGCTGAATTCCTCAGTTTATTGTCAATATATCATTGTTTTCATCTTGTATTTAGGCCTAAGTAGCACCCTCCCTTCTATATTTGAAATACTCATCTTTGAATTGGAAACATCCCTCTAGGACTTTCAAGCTAAAAAGAGTTAAATTCTGAACACTAAGGTATAATGAAAGAGCCTGCAGGATAATTTAAATACATCATTAACTGGCTAATATGACAAGAAATTCCAATCAACCTTCATCAGTTGCATCTCTCTACAATGACCCTTCAACCCACTTTCTTTTAAACTACTTTGAGCTGTGGAACTAGATTGCCAGCTCTCCTGAGAAATGTAAGTGACTTGCATTTTCAGTCACCCCCTGACAATTTTCATTCACTATTTAACAGGCAATTATCTGACCACTCAGAGTTACAAATAACTCTCCAGGAGAATGGAGTGTCCTTTGAGTTCAGTGAAGAGGTGTGAATCCATATGCCAATAATATTCAGGATTTTAGTCCTGTACTTCTTTTTTCTCCTTCCAGTCTCTTCACCTACCTTTCTCTTCTGATCTTCTGAGTGTGAAAAATCTATTAACAATACAGTATCTCTCAAGAACTGGTAAATTGTAAATTGTTTGAGAAATTTATTAAATGCTTCGTATCTCTAAGTCATCACTTAAAATTATGCGTGCTGCACCTTATAACCATGGAATTTCTTATGCTCTGAATGATAGCATATAGATGGTATAAATTATTTCCTTGAAATTTAATTAAATTAGTCAAATATTTACTTTTCCAGGTGTAGTTTAGAAGCAAACAACCTACAAAGGTAAATAAAATAGACATACAGTTAAAAGGGGAAGTGAAAGTACTCATAATCACAATGGAGATGATATCACAATTGCTATGATATGATAAAAGCCTAAGAGAGGTTTGGACCACGTACAGGAGAAACAGGTGGTGATACCGAAAAGAAATAACTTTGCATAGTTTCTTCATGTTCCATTTAGCTATGCTTAGCCACGACTAAATCTGTGTATTTGACTTATTCCTTTAATTGAAAGTTTTTCTTACTTTGGAATGAGGGTGAAAGAAGAAAAACATGTCGAGCAATCATTAACTTAATCCATCTCCAGTTAGATATATAATTATGTACTTATAGATGTGTAATTTCAGGAATCTTCAAAAACAGTTCTATAGAATGTGTGTTATTTTTCACAACTCCTGCATTTTCTCTACACCCTCACTTATCCCATTTCTATTGTTGCCTGAGTTAAGTGATCAAAGAGTTATAACCTTTCTGTTATGGCACTATAATACCTATATACATGCAAATTTATGATAGAATAGAATCTGGGAACCAAGGGGGCGATTAGTGGATGACAGAGTAATAAGGAGATAAACGAGCAAAAAATAAAAACCCATATCAGAAATTACATGCAAAGAAACATGCTCATTTCTGTTCTTTATGGTTGTAATTTCAGGACCCACCTGTTGCCCTCTTCTTTCCCATCCTCCGAATCAATCAGTCAGCCTTTCTCTCTCTTTCTTTCTGTCTCTCTCACACACACCAGCACCTCCAGAATCACCACTTTCAGCAACACCTCAAGCCTCACCCATAGATTTATTAAGTACATTATGTAAAGCTGTTTACATAATGTAAAAAGTTCAATGCAATTATTAAGCGATACTCTACAAATATGGGAACTTTCTGATGTGAAAATGAAAATAAAAATGATTGAACCAGAATGGAATTTTAAAATCTCCCCCAAATTTACATAAAATAGCACATAGTTCCAACTTTTAAAAACTCCCATCAGTTTTTGAATTTAGTTGGTAATATTTTGTGTTGACCTGGTTCCTTATCTTTCATCAGATTACGTTTGCCATGTAAGTGTTTTAATTTCTAGTCTTAGGTTTTACCTTTTCTCCATGAGACTTCAATACACTTTTACTTGTTCCTTGGAGGTGTTCTGAATAAGTTATGGATGAAAAGGGGCCACGATTAAACCTGACAAGCTCAGGGGAGGCCTGTGTGGCAGCCTTGCCCACGCAGAGACCTAAAGTAACCACTCAGAATGGTCTGAAATTAAAACTTAGTAACTAAAAGCAGTTCCTGGTGGGTAGTCACATGTTAGGGCAATATTTTTTCCTAACAAAGATCAATCTTTACCTGTCTGTCTTTTTGCATCTAGGATAATATACCTGATAACATGCCTTTGAAATAGCAAAGTGATTTCCTTTTTTCCAGACCCCTCAAAGCACAATCACTGCACCAGAGGGGAGACCACAAATTCCCTCATTGTTATTTTTATCATGTTAATTATTGACTGTTAATTATCCCATACCCACTTACGTAAAAAAGAGGATGTGTCTGTCTATCATTTTACTTTTTATCTAATCCCAGAGCCCCTGCCCTTTGCTTCCTTCCACCTCTCTAATCTGTCACCAATGGATTTCATGTAAACCTTTGCAGCCTCTCTTTTCATTGTGATGTATAAAATATGGTGCAAAACTGCCATTTTCCAGAGCATTTTCTCCATCCGCTGAAGTTTTGCTTCTTGGAAATTGTTGTCAGTTTGGCTCAAATGAACTCACAAAATTCTTACAGGTTTGGACATTTCTTAAGATGACAAAGTTAAATTTAACTTTTCATTGCCATTCTTTGATTTGCCCAATGAAAATTAACATCAATACTTTTATTGTTATGTTGAGTATTTGTGTGTTTTTTTAAATTCTGCCTCTCCTAACTGTATAAAGTACATAGAGGGTTTTTCATTAGCATACTGTAATCAGAGATATTGGGAAAATTTATAAGAAATAATAAATGGACAGACTATGAGGAAAATGGGGTATTTCTATTTTTAACTCCTACAGCTCATCTATTGTGGTCTAATTAGGTATCTCAGGATTTAAGGTGCAGTATCAGGATTTAAATGACCAAGCACTTTTGGTTTGGTAAATCTCCAAAAGCCCTACAAGTTTTTCCCCACATTGTTTTCTAGTGGATACAGCCTATTGTAAATCGTTAATGCATTCCATTCTGATGATGGAGCAGCTGACTCAAAGCCTTCTTCCCAAACAGGGCTTGAATTATGCCTTTCTTGGGCTTTAGACACTTTGCCCTGTTGGCTCTTCACTCCATGAAAAACAAGTATGTATGTATGAATATATATATATATATAAAACATACATATGTGTTATACACATATAAAATTAATATGTTTAATGTAGATTAAATGCATATTTTATCATTGTTTTGATATAAAGACAAATATAATCTAGTCTTCATTAATTATTTAAAAATTTTCTTCTGTTTTGAGTTTATTTTTTTCTTTTGACTCTCAAAAACTAAAGTATTTTTATAGGCCCCCCAAAGTATGGGCAGCTCTTAGTCCTGTAACAGCTGTTCCTTCGGGGGCAATCAGCCAGGCTTCCAAAAATCTCCATCACTCTCTCCTCAAGCCCTTCAAGTCTTTGCTCATTGACACCTACCTTCACAGCCCTATTTAAAATTATACATCCTGCTTGCCCCTACACTTCCAGTCTTCCTTATCTTGCTTTGCTTCTTTTGTATCCCTTGTCATTTCTTAAGTTATCATATACTAATATTTACATATTTACTTTGTCTTCCCCAACCAGAATGTAAGCTCTATGAGGTCTCTTATGTATCCCTACACTCCTGAGCAGGGAGTAGCATTGAATGATACTTGATAATTCTCTTTTACATGAAATAAGAAGAAAATGAGTCTTTGACTATCTTTTTTTTCTTTGATGTTTCAAAAATTTTATTTTTAGATGATCCAAGAAACTAAGGGTGAGATGGAGGAATGTTTTTGCATGCCAATGGACAATAGTGTAATATGAGGATAATTTTAAAGAATGCATTAGAAATGAGCTTTGTGCTTTAAAGGCTTAAAAATTAATAAAAGATATTTGTATCAGTTGTCAGTCTTGCTGCATCTCTCTAAGACCCCCATTTCTTTAAACTTTCTCTGAAAGGTCAATATTGCATTTGATAGTACCTGGCCCTCTTCAGAATGTAAACATAGTTTTGGTCAAATCCTAGCCATAATCATGTCACAATATTTAGAAAGCAGAAACAAATATTAATATTCTCATTTAATGTTGTATTGATGAGGGGAAGAAAGAAAAAAAGAAGAAAAAACTAACTTTTTTTTCAGATTTATTATGTATTCTTTTTATAATTTCCTGAGTCCTCAAAAATAGTTCTATGAAATAGGTGCTAGTATTCCTATCATAAAAACAGGAATGTTCAGAATCTATTCTGCTATGGAATTTGCTTAAGACCACACAACTGATGAAGATGAATTGAAATTTAAAAACCCGTATCTATGGGGCTTTATAGTTTGAGCACTTTCAATTACATCTAGGCACAAAGAGCCCTGTTAAGTCCTATTTAAAAAAAACAAAACAAAACAAAACTGAAAAGGATTCTGCGAACAATGAGAGGCTGTGAAAGGGTTGCCAAGTCTGACATCACTGTGTGTGTTAGAGACCTTGTATTAATTAATCATTTGTATGATGAAGAAAAACATAGCAATGGTTATGGGCCAATGTGACAACTTAATAAGGTATGTCAGTGAGTTTTGGGGGGGGTTATTAAAAAATAAGTATCTGTTAACTGATTTTACCATAAAACTTCACTTATTCTTGTTGATGAGATTTAGTGAAAATCAGGGATGACTAATATTGACTTCCACTTATTAAGAAAAATCTATTGCTATTAATTTATTCTCTTGAACACATTTTTATCACCAGCCCCTGTTTAAATAACCAGTTATCCTATAAGGAAAGAGAATGAATTATCTGAAATCATCACATCTTAATTGATTGCAACTGAACTATTTTTTATTAGGGTCAACTCTAAAGGCCAAATCCAAAAACCTGTTTAGAGAAAACATCAACAAAGTCTGCATATATATAATGCAGCCAACTATCCAAGTGTCATACCAATTAAAACACCAAATAAACCTTTAATGCTGAAAAAGAACTTTTTATACATTCAAGGATAATTGTTCCTGTAAAAACTCTAATGTAAAAAAAGAAAAAGCTAACAATGTTAGTTATTTCAACTACCACATAGACAATAAGCAAATTCTGTTTTTGTAACATATAGATAGAATGGCATATATAAATTTAGTGCTGTGGTGGTAAGTACACATTTCTTGTCTCTTTATCAGTCAGTTGGCAAATATTTATTAGTTGTCCAATGTGCATGAGGATTTGTAACTTTATAGCACTCATAATTAAATAAAGTTATAAAACCTTGTTAAACACTAATCTTGACCTAGAAAAATGTTCCCACTTGGTTTGGAAGAAAAGACAGAAAGGTTGGCTTCCAGAGATTAATTAATTGCCCTATTGGAAAATCTGTCTGAAGCTTAATACTACACCAGTCTTGCCCTAGCTGGTGTAGCTCAGTGGATTGAGTGCAGGCCTGACAACCAAAGGGTCACTGGTTCAATTCCCAGGCAGGGCACATGCCTGGGTTGCGGGCCAAGTCTCCAGTAGGGGACGCATGAGAGGCAATCACACATTGATGTTTCTCTCCCTCTCCATCTCCCTCTCTTCCCTTCTCTCTAAAAATAAATAAATAAAATCTTTTTAAAAAGGTTATACCAGTCTTTATGGTACCAACTACTGGACATTCCCACAACCAGCAAGCAAAGTTTTATGTTTGAGAAATAGGGACCAGCTTGTACGATGGTCTCCTTACCAGGGAGATGACATTATGACAGCTGACTAATAGCAAGATATTGAACTTTCTGAGCTTCAGTATACTCATAAAATAGAGGCAATTCTCATCACATAGACTTGCTGTTAAGATCAAAACAATCAACTTAAAATGCCTGGCATATGACTTAGCATTTATAGAGTATTAGTATATTGTAGCTCTTAAAAAGTGTATATGTCTAGAAAAAAAGAAGAATAGAGGAGGAAAAATGAGTAAACAGTTCCTATATTTTGGTAATGTGGAGACAGCTTTGATATGTTGTATGAGGAAACCAAAGGCAATATTTTTTTATAGTTTTGGCAGTTGGAAAATAAGATATTCAAAATAAATTTGATAAACAATATAAAACTTATTAAATGGTTGATCCTATTTGGTTTGTGATGCTTCCTCTTCGGATAAAATATTTTTTAAAGAAGACCTTTGCATCCTAGTTGAAGTTTTCTGTATTTATTTCATAACATATTCATGTTTTCTTTATCTCGATCTTCTTCCTTAATTACTCATTAACTGTCATTCTTTCCTCCTAGACTACAAGCCCCAACAAGGCAGGGCTATCCCTCTGTGTGCATTACTACACCCTCAATGTCAAGCAGTTCTGACAGGGGACTCAAAGGGTTGGGAAATTTTAGTTTAAGGTAAATAGTTATAAGTCTAGTAAGTAACTTTTAACATATGTTAAAACTTTTGTTTCAGAAACCTCAGATAAGGCCCATCCTGGCTCCTGGGAGAGACAGCCTACCTCCTGGGGCACTGCTAGAGATTACCACCTGGGGGGAACAAGTGGAGGCATCTGTGCCATTGTGTTCCAGGCAGGGACAGATGGCCACCTGCCACTGGGAACTGCTTGGGTGAGAATGCTGCAGTTTTCTTTTATCCAATTTCCCTGAGTTTCAAAATGCCTCACCTCATATTGTATATTCCCTGTTATAAAAAGGGTGGCTTGAAAGAAAATGAAAGACAGTCCCTTAGGGTATGAACCCACCATCTTTTCAAATTGCTAGTCATCTGAATAAAGACCTGTAAAGATCCAATCCCTGTCTCTGTTTATTGGGTTCGGTATGTGACAGTCAACATGAATGCCATGGTCTTTTCCAGTTTCAGTCCCTGGTATAGAGCACTAACCTCAATAAATGTCAGTTGATTTAATCAAAGAACTAATGGTGGTTTGCCAAGAGAAGGGAGTGGGAGTTCATGTTTATTATGTTCTAGGGCACTTCGTTGCACTTAGTCTGTGAAAAAAATTTTGAAGTGGTTCTCATACTCCCATTTCATGGTTTAGAAGACCGAGTCTAAAAGAGGTTAGTTAACATATCCTAGATCACATGGCATCAAAAGAATTTAATCCTAGACCCAGATTCAAAACCCATATGATTTTTCCTCTACTACTCAAACTATAGATTTGCTTGTTTTTGATGAACAAGTTGGGTTTTATCTATGGGGAATTAACAATTCTGTGTGCTGAGATAAATTGTATTTTCTGAAGTTTTTTAGTATAAAGTAAGAGAATAATAAAATTAGTTTTTTCCAGGGACTCCTATAACAAACATATTTGAACAAAAGAATGTCAGGAAAGTCTGTTTAACCTGCTGTGATCAAAGTTAACTACTCTAGGAAAACAACCCGACTCCAAAGACAGGTGGTGGAAAGGTATATCAAATATGCAAAATGCTTCAGGAGAAAAATGAGAGGGAAGAATGGACTCAGCATGAAAGAAAGAAAAACCTAGACTAGAAAAAAATGTTCAAAGGAATAGAAGATTTCCAACATGAACTGTAATCTATAGATCACCTTAGTATGGCTATGGACCCATATTAAATGAACAAACATTAGATTTTTTTAGGGAGATTGCAATCAGAAAGAACAAACATTGATACAGAAATAATAAATTAAAAATAGCAAGGTACAAAATAGATAGCGATAACGCTGAAAATAATGATGAGAAAATTAGAAATAATCAGATCAAATACAGAGAAAAAAATGAAGAGAGAAGGAAAAGAAAGATATTCCAAAACCAATAGAGGAAAGCCATGGACAGAAAAAACTCAGCCAACAGTGTCCCTGAAAAAGAAAAGTTTAGAAATAAAACAGAAAAAGAATTAGTTTCCGAATTTTATTTTTTATTTTTTTACTTTATTTTTCATTGTATTTTTCCATTACCACTTAGTCTTCTTGTACCCCCTTCCCCAGCATCACCTCGCTGTTGTCTGTGTCCATGAGTCTTCTTGTTTTTGCTTTATCCCTCCACCCCCCAAAATTTTAAAGAAAGAAATTTGTCATTAAACGAAGGAAGATCTGATTTTTAAAAATTGAGAGAGCACACTAAGTTCAGGAAAACGTGAAAGATACTTCATGTCCAGTTGTGTTCTGACAGTTATTTAGCATCAAGTGATAAAGAAAACAATGTTCTTGTGCAGCTACACAAACCCTTGATGCAATGTAAGAAATTCAGGCTAACACAAGTCTTGTGCTCAGCAGATTTAATGCTAGAAAATAATAGAACAATACATCAAAATTCAAAACAATATCTCAAAGTTCTGGAGGAAAAAAGAAATACCATATGCATTTTAAAATAGGCAAACATATTTAAACATGGAAGAATACATAAAATGTTGTACCCGAAAACTCTTCTAAAGAAAGATCATTTGAAAACTAGAAGATAAAAACAGAAAGATCAGAAATAAAGAGCCATGATTAAAGAATTGATGGTGAGCACTGACTTCAACATAGAACAAATTTAGACAATTATGGTTATAGGATAGGATTTCAGTAATTTGAATTTTGGCAGTGTGAATAAAAATAATTAAATTTGGGAAAGGGAGAAAACATAAAAAAAGAGATTGCCAGTCATTTCTTATTTCAGAAAGTAAAAATAGTCTTTATAATGGAAACATTATTTTTTAAAAAATGACTCCAGACTTTTATTATTTTTCAAAAAAATTTCCCAACCTTATAATCTTGAAGGAAATATTTTCTTTAGTGCAAGAGTGGTTTCTAAAGACAACAATGGTTTCAACTTTATTTCAGTGTATTTTTTTCAATTAAATTCAAGCAAAGAGAATTTCAGTACTTCAACTAAAAAAAGCTTATATATTTTGAGTCATTTTATGTAAAAGTACTTTTATCAGTCTATCAAATAATTCTACTACTTGTGTAATTTTGTTCAAGCAGGATATGTAAGGGTTATTTCAAGGTAGTGAAATTGGGAATTTTTCTTTTCCTTATTTAGAAGTTTGCTTATTTGTCTGCATTCTGCGAAATGATCATCACTTTTACAATTGGAATAGTGACTTTCCTTAAATAAAAGAATTACGCAAATACGCACACCCTTTGGATTTCTGTTTCAGTGAATTACCTACTTAAATCTTTTACACATTTCACTAGCAACGATTTTCCCATTATCTTTGTATGAGATCTTTTTATGTTTGCTCTAATAACTCATTCAGTCATGTGTCTTCTCAATTTTATTCCTTGTCTTTTATTATTAATAGTTTGTATATATAAATGTATTAACACTTAGAATAAAATTTATATAATTTATTCCTTAGCATTAAATATTTATAAATTGAAAATATATTACAGATAAGGTATTTATTTTTTATGGCTTCTGAAATTCTCACTTTGATTAAAAAATTCTCCTGTAGAAACTCATATAAACATCAACTTACGTAGCCTCATACTATTGGTAATATATGTTTATATTACTAATTGCATCAAAATCATCTTTGTGTAAAGTAGAAGGTAAACTAATTTTGTGTTCTTCCAGATAAATAACCATGTATTCCAGCACTACTTTTTTAAAAATCCCGTTTATAACCCTAAAATATTAACTTTGATTATTCCATGTAATTCTGGCTTACATTCGTTCTTCTAACCTGTGTGTCTGTTCCAGTGCTGTAATTGAGGCTTCACAGTAAATTTTCAGAGCTAGAAGCACACTCCCCCTAAATATTCTTCTTTCATTGTTTTGATTATTCTCTGCTTTATTCCATCTTCTAAATTTTTTAAATATATTTTATTAATTATGCCATTACAGTTGTTCTATTTCCCCCTTCATTCCCCTCCACCCTGCACACCCCTCCCCCACCATTCCCCCCCTTTAGTTTATGACCATGTGTCTCAAGTTCTTTAGATTCTATATTTCCCATACTATTCTTGCCCTCCCCCCATCTATTTTCTACCTACCATCTATGCTACTTATTTTCTGTACCTTCTCCCCCCTTCTCCTCCTCCCATTCCCCTGTTGTTAACCCTCCATGTGATCTTCATTTCTATGGTTCTGCTCCTGATCTAGCTGTCCTCTTAGTTTGCTTTTATTTTAGGTGTGGTTGTTAATGACTGTGAGTTTGCTGTCCTTTCACTTTTCATCACTTTTATCTTCATTTTCTTAGGTAAGTTCCTTTAACATTTCATATAATAAGGGCTTGGTGATGATGAACTCCTTGAATTTGATCTTATCTGAGAAGCACTTTATCTGCCCTTCCATTCTAAATTAAAGCTTTGCTGGATAGAGCAATCTTGGATGTAGGCCTTTGGATTTCATGACTTGAAATACTTCTTCCCAGCCCCTTCTTGCCTGTAAGGTCTCTTTTGAGAAATCCGCTGATAGTCTGATGGGAACTCCTCTGTAGCTGACTGTCCCCTTATCTCTTGCTGCTTCTAGGATTCTCTCCTTCATTTTAATCTTGGCAATGTAATGATGATGTGCCTTGGTATGTTTCTTCTTGGGTCCAACTTCTTTGGTACTCTCTGAGCTTCCTGGATTTCCTGGAATTCTATTGTCTTTGCCAGATTGGGGAAGTTCTCCTTTATTATTTGTTCAAATAAGCTTTCCACTTGTAGCTGTTCCTCTTCCCCTTCTGGTACACCTATAATTTGGATTTTGGAATGTTTAAAGATGTCCTGGAGGTTCCTAGGCCTCTCCTCATTTGTTTTTTGAATTTTTGTTTCTTCATCCTTTTCTGTTTGGTCATTTTTTTCCTTCTTCTGGTCCACTCCTTTGATTTGAGTCCCCGTTTTCTTTCCATTACTATTGGTTTCTTGTGTATGTCCCTTCATTTCAATTAGTTTAGCCTTCATATGTTCCTCTAATTTGTGACTAAAATCAACCAGTTCTGTGAGCATCCTGATCACCAGTGTTTTGAACTGTGCATCTGAAAGTTTGGCTATTTCTTCATTGCTTAGATTTATTGGCTCTGGGGCTCTGAGTTGTTCTTGAGCCATGTTTTGATCTGTTCGTGCCTGTTACATATGAGGAGCAGAGCCTTAGTTGTTCACCAGAGCGGGACCACCCAGGTTGCTGGTTCGTGATGCTGTATGTGGGGGCGGGGTCAGAGAGGGACAATGGCAGTTCCCTCTGCCACTTTCCTCTGCCGCTTCCTGCCGCTGGAGCCTGCAGGGTCTGTCTCACTGCTCGCTCTTTCACCGGTTTATCTGCGCAAGAATGTGTGACTGCGATCAGCCCTCAGTGGGTCCACCGCCTTGTGCCCTCAGTGGGTCTGCCTGCTTCTCCACACCTGGGATCTGCCCACGGCTGCTGGCGCACCTGGGTCGCACGCCCCGGTCAGTCCGGTGGATCTTTCCCGCCCTACCCCGCTCTGCTGCTGGCTCTGCCCCTCTTACCAGTTTGGCTGAAGGGTTCATTGTTGTCAGACTTCCATGCAGTTCAATTTTCTGTGGTTTGGCTGCGTTTTTATTGCTAAAACTTTGTTGTTTTTAAACTTAGTTGTGCGAGAAGGTGCAGTGCTTCCACCTACGCCTCCATCTTGGTGGAAGTCCATCTTCTAAATTTTGAAATGATTTAATCTTGTTCCCCTCCCCCACAAACCCCAAAAGTATTAAGATTCACAGTGGGATTGCATTTTATTTAATAATATTATCATATTATGTGTTTATATTTAATAATTTTTCTCATATAGGCTCTATGTCCTCTCATTAAATGTATTTCCAAGCACTTAAAAGACTAGTAATTGTTATGAGCTTTCCATTTTCTATTTCTGAGTAGTGGTAATAAAGAGAAAAGGTATTAAATTTTTCATGTGAATAATATATTAATAAAATTGTTTTGAAATCCTATTTTGTCCCATATTCATGTTACTTTAAAGCATGATAGATACCATTTCTCATTCACCAGACTGATAAAAGTTTTAGGAAATGGTACCATCTAGTTTTAAAGATATTTAAGGAAACAGGCACTAGTGTATATTGCTGATAGCATCATGAATTGCTCAAGAAGTTTGAGATTTAGTTATCAAAACAGTCGTGGCTTTAATGAGAAAAGTTAAAATTACCTTTAGGGAATGCTACTTTTATTATTGTGCTGAAATCCAACCCAGTTTCATAAGGCAAAAATAAAAACAAAAACAAAATGAAATAAAAATTGAAGAGAAAATATTTAAATCATCATTATTTAAAGATGGCATGGTTATTTACATAACACATTTTTTTAAAAGATTTTATTTATTTATCTTTAGAGGGGAAAAGAAGGAGAGAGGAAGAGAAACATCAATGTGTGGTTGCCTTTCATGCGTCCCCTGCTGGGAACTGGCCTGCAACCCCAGTATGTGCCCTGACTGGGAATCGAACTGCGATTGTCTGGTTCGCAGGCCCGCGCTCAATCCACTGAGCTACACCAGCCAGGGCTACATAACACAGCTTAAGAAATTTACAAAAATATACTAAACCTAGTAAGTATATTTTGCAAGTTCACATGATATAAAGAAAACACAGAATATAAACTAACAATTTAGAATTGAAAATAAAACTTAGAAACATTTTTATTAGCATCATAATATATTGGAGGCCAAGGGAAAAATCTAATGAGTGATATGCTAGGTCTTTACACAGAAAACTACAAAATGTTATTGAGGACAATGTAAAGAACTAGATAAATATGCCCACTTAATACAGATCGGAAAAGTCACTATTTTTAAGGCGTCCATTCCTTGCAAATTAAACCATATAGTCAGTGTGGTCCTAGTCAAAACTCATGAGGCTATTCATAGAAATGCACAAACTGTTTCTGAAATTTGTATGGAAATACAAAGGACCTAGAATACACAAAACAAACTTGAAAAACGGACCTTACAACCTCTGATTTTACAACTTATTACAAACCTAAAATAATGTGGTATGGTCATAAGTGCCCACAAAAAACAGATCTGACCAGAGGCTGGAGATATTATTATAGGAAAATGAAGCAACCAGACACTGAGGGATTCTGGAGTACAAGGTTTATTATTAACGTGCACAGGCCCATAGGAGTCAGTCTCAAAATTCTGAGCCCCGAACAAAGGATTCTTGGGGGTTATATAGCCTAGGGGTCTTCCTGTCTACGTAGCAAAGTGAGATACAGAGCTGAATGCAGTAATTAGTTCTATCTACTGGGCAGAAGCAGAGTACAAAGGCTAAATGTGAAAATTAGTTCTATCAGCGGGGGTGCTAGTCCCAGTCCTTTGAGATTTAGTTATCAAAACAGTCGTGGCTTTAATGAGAAAAGTTAAAATTACCTTTAGGGAATGCTACTTTTATTATTGTGCTGAAATCCAACCCAGTTTCATAAGGCAAAAATAAAAACAAATAAAACAAAAACAAAATGAAATAAAAATTGAAGAGAAAATATTTAAATCATCATTATTTAAAGATGGCATGGTTATTTACATAACACATTTTTTTTTAAAGATTTTATTTATTTATCTTTAGAGGGGAAGGGAAGGAGAGAGGAAGAGAAACATCAATGTATGGTTGCCTTTCATGCGTCCCCTGCTGGGAACTGGCCTGCAACCCCAGGATAGTCCTTGTGACTGTCCTGCTGTTTGCTTTTCCCAGACGGCCTTATCACTCTCCCAGGGTGCCTGGGGTTTTGGGTGAACAAAAGGTTTTCCAAAGCTTCCCATATCAATATACCAACACAGGTATTATCGATTGATTTTTGACATATGCACAAGATATTCAGTGGGCAAAGGGAAGTCTTTTCAAGAAATGGTTTTTGCTCTAGACGGTTTGCCAGTTGGTTGGAGTGGCCTCTTGTACAATAAAAAGTTGCAGGTTTGATTCCAATGAGGGCAGATACCTAGGTTTCAGGTTCAGTCCCCAGTCAGGCTGCCTACAGGAGGCAACAGATGGATATTTCTCTCTCACATCAGTATTTCTCTCTCTTTCTCAAATCAATTAAGAAACAAACAAACATATCCTCAGGTGAGGATTAAAAGGAGTGGCTCTTGAATAATTTGGTAGTTATATGGAAAAAAGAGAAATCTCAACTTTTATCTCAAGCAACACACAAAATTAAGTTGTGGATCACTGAAGTATGTATAAAAATACTATATAACAATGGAAAGAGAATGTAGGAAATGAACATGAAACCAAAAAACCCTGTCCAAAATTTGGACATTATTAAAATTAAACCATTTTTTGAAAAGCACCATTAAAAATTAAATAGATAAACCACAATTTGGGAGAAAGTAATTGCAATCCATCTGACAAAAGGCTTATATTTAGCATACATACCGTGTATATACATGCACACGATGGCTGGGGCAAGTTAAATGGCAAGGGCATAATGGAACTTTCCAGAGCAATGGAAATGTTCTATGTCTTGATTTGGGTAGTAGTTAGGTGCCTGTAGAAATTGTCAAAATATAAAAATGAAAACTTATAATTTATACACTTTAGATCTCTGTATTTATTGCATATGTTATACCTTAAAAAGAAACAAAAATAATAGGATAAAGGAAATTTGAGTTCTCTCTGTGCCTAAATTTGCAATGCAAGTTTCTTTTGTTGTCATTTTCCTATTTGATACAGAGCTTAGAGATGTGTGAAAGAGCAGAAACTTTGTATGCAGTTTTAGAGTTGTCTACAAAGCTCAAACATTTTTGGTGAATCGTTTTATTTTGTTTACCTTGATTATGCTTTACTCTTTCTTTTACATTTTGTTAGCTGACCTTGGATTTTAACAAAGCTCCCAGGTTGAATTAAATTGAGATATTTTAAAAATTGTTGTGGGATGAATTATGAATCTTGACAATTTTTATAATTATTTTATTGAGCAAACTTTAATGAATAGTTAAACAATCTGCAAAAATTATTGGCTTTACAATGTTCTGCTCAAAGGATCAAGAAATTTCTTTTGTCTGACTTCTTGGTCATGGGTTAAGAGAGGAGAATTGGAAAAATTCACATGAAATCTACTTGCGGACAGGGTGAGGAGGTGAGAGTGGACTTCAAAAGAAGCTAACCTACTTTTGGTGAAAGGGCCAGTGGGAACTTAAATGTCTAGACCCCATTTAATTCACTCCTTTGCTTCACTCCTTTGATTTCCTCCAAATAGCAATTATGTTACTGTGGGGGGGGTGTGTGGAGAAGTGTTTGGCAGTAAACCACAAGGCTAGGTTTACTTCCTTCTCTTTAAAGAGATGGACTGTTGGACCGTCCTGTAAATCACGATTCAATATATAGAATTCCAAAGTGGAGTTGTTTGTCATTTCATTTGTAGAATCCCACAGATTGTCATCTGGAGGAATACACAGAGCAGTAAAAGTGGCTCCTCCTGGTTTAGAAATGTAGAACTTTAAAAATTTATTTCCTACAACCAGTGTTTCATCATATTGACATTCCACAGTAATTTTAACACAGCCCTGGAGTTGGATTATATCATACATTTAGATTCAGTACAGCACAACAATTTATATATAGTTTTCCC
Source organism: Artibeus jamaicensis (assembly GCF_021234435.1). Lineage (NCBI taxonomy): Eukaryota > Metazoa > Chordata > Mammalia > Chiroptera > Phyllostomidae > Artibeus > Artibeus jamaicensis. Next base: position 5,931,026 of record NW_026521249.1, on the reverse strand, counting down.
GAACGAAACATCAGGGAAAATCAGTTCAGAAATGGACTGGGTAACTCTCAAATTGAGATTGATGATCCAGATATCATAGTATTCTGATAGCAAACATCCTATATACAGCAGTTTGAATTCAGGGGTTCCTAAGACAGTTGACTGACTTAAGATAATATTTTAAGGCTGAACTGTCAGTGTGTGCAGGATTATACACACTCATGATCAATAACATTATTGAGGAATATGATGTAAAGAACAAAATTTTCTGCAATTTCTAACTCTGAGGATGCTCATGATAACTGAGGTGTATTCTGTAGTGTGTACCCAACAAAATCCATCTGGGCTTTACTTCTGGCTCTCTTGGCAGTTGTAGGTATTATGGCTCCTCATGAACAGGCTCGACCAATGTTAACACTAACAAAGTATAAATGCTTTCTACCAGCACCAAGTTCAGCAAATCTCTTTTTCTAAATGAATACCTAACACAAGAAAATACACATAGGGTTTTTTAGATGTCATTGAATGAATGAATGAAGAAGTCGATCCACATTACATAATTAATTATTCATGGAATATTGCTTTTTATAATTTTCTAATATTTTATACATTCACTTGATTTCCCAAAGAGGGTTTTAATCTCCTAGCAGAAAATTATTTTTTTCTGAACACATCTATAATTTTTCTGTGGATAGCATACAATGCTATAAGCATACTCAGTACTTAGGAAATGATGGTTGATTAATTACACATTGTTGTCAACATCAAAACATCCTTGAATACAGTTTTACAGCTTCCTTAACACTTAGTTTGTCCGGCACTTGTTATTACAGTATTTTTAACTATTCTTTAATCTTCTCTAGTCATAAACTTCCTCCATTCCTATCTTTTCGACCTTTCTGTTTTGCATTTAAACCTGTTTGCTTGGTTTACTCCTGGGTCTTATTTCTGGGTCCTCCTCTTCCTCAAACCATCTTCTCCTCCACTCACCTTGCAGAACAAAGTGGTAAATTCTATTTCAGTTCAGAAAGGCTTTCATTATTCACCAGCAATGTGGCAGGCTCTGTGTAAGCAAGGATGACTAGAAGAAAACATGGCTCCTCTATTGAGCTATTTTACAATCTGGTGAAAGGCAAACATGACTTTCCCAGAGAAATTACAGAAGTATGCACAAGTTATGAGCAGAACACAAGCTACCTACTTTAGCCTAGTACAAGGACACATTCTGTAGCAGGAAACTTGGAGCAGGCACGAGAGTCCAGCAATTCTGCCAGAGTAAGGCTATTGGAGCCTCTTCCTCAGAGCTACAGAGACGGTTCAGATCTCCATAGACATGCAGAATTGAGAAGCGATGATAGGTACAGAGGCTTAGGGCTGAAAATGTCAGTAAAGTGAGGAGAGTCAGAAGCATATATAAGACATGCAAATATGGAAATGGAATGAGAATGGCAGCCAGGCAAGATGGCAAAATTATGGAAGAAAACAGGTGGAATGTATGGAAGGGCCAGGTGATCAAAGGGTACAGTGGATAAGGTGGACCCAGGCTGCACCTAAGGCTGGGAACTGCTTCAAAGAACAGAACATCATGACTGTCAGTGTTTGTACCTTTATGTATACACTCATGCTTAGAATACCTGTGGGACAAACTGTATATAAGTTTAGAGTGAGTTATATGTTTACAATGGATTCTTCTGTGTTATTTCTGAAAACCTAAGTTACTTGTGTCTCATATCTGATATTGTTACAGTCAGAGAAGTGATAAATTAATGCAACAGAGTTGAGAATTAAGTGTCAGGATCTGCTTACCTGTCAGTTATGCTTCTTTCTTTTGTTTTCTTTTCTTTCCCATTCTGTTCTGTTCTTTTCTTTTATTCTCTTTTTTCTTCCTCCTCCCTCCCTCCCTCCCTCCCTCCCTCCCTCCCTCCCTCCCTTCCTTCCTTCCTTCCTTCCTTCCTTCCTTCCTTCCTTCCTTCCTTCCTTCCTTCTTTTCGGGTGCCAGCATTTATTTAATGTAAAATGGGGCCGATAACAGTCTGTTATAGAGTTGCCATCAGAATTAAATAAATTTATATATGTAAAACCCTAAGAATAGTGGTACATTGGAAATGTTCAAAGAATGTTCACCACTGCCACAACCATTATTTTCTGGAATGGATGGACTCCTCAGCTGGACTTCTCATCCAGCTGAGAAGTACGATGGAGATTTTGGTACCCAAAGAACTAGACAAACAGGCTATTTATTTTAAAGACAGTGATGGTAATGAAGCTTATTTCATACAGTCTATTAGGTGTAAAATTTAAAAAGAGGCCTAGGCAAGTGGTTAGATGAAGAACTGCCTCAAATAAATAAGAAATCAAATTCCCATAGATAGACATATTTAAAGATTCACCAAGGAAATTTATTTTATTGTCAGCTGTATCAAAATTTGTGGGTAGACACATCCGAATATATATGACACATAAATTTACCCATTTTAGTTTTGTCTCATGGGTAATTAAAGTATTTAATAATATCTTTTGCTTAATTTGAGTCTTTTCAAAACTAAATTCTAAAGCGAAAGCAGTAAAAAGAGGCTTTAACCAAATCTTTCAGATTCTATGGTAGAAGAAATAGTGCAACACATAAGCGCAAGCATCAAAGTAAACAACTTGTTTTCTTCCGTTGAATTCAAAAGAGGAGAATCTTAAATGAAAAGAATGTTAACAAAAAGCGCAAGAAGCGTTAAAGCATTACAGCTTTGCAAGGTTAAAGTGATCCTTTTAATAGATATGCATAGAGCACAATTTATGCAACTTCAAGAGCAATGAATCAAGATGGGGATGAGTGAGGTAGATTTGGCACAAAATGACTTTTGACATGTGCCATGTATTATTTACCAGAAAATTCTACCACATGCATTATTATGACAGGCATAATCACTTGATTAACTAAAGCCAATTGGCCAGTACATGTAGTGAAATTTGGTTCAGATGTTTGGGGCACGTGCGGAGAGAAGATGACAGGAGAAAACTCAAACAGCTGCCTCCTGAACAGAGGGCACCGTCTATGCAAAGGCGAGAGTGGGGAGATGAGAAGTGAGAGGCTGAGCTCAGAGTTCTTATGGACCACTCTCAATACCTTGATAGTGTTCATTTCTCAGCAATCATAAATCATTACTTTTGGCTTTTCTTGTCTGACCAATAAAATAAAGGCATATCTCATCTGTCTTTACCTCAGAAAAATTCAGTGATGGTAAAACGAGAGAAGTAAAATGCTTTGAGTCTCTAAGAAAAAATTCTATTGAATCTAAGGCGTAATTTTTTTTAACTTTCTAAGAATGATTTATTCTCTTTACATTTCTTGCTCTGGCCTGAGTTGTACAGGCCTCACTGGGACCCATCAACTTGTGGCTTTTCATGAGGACAAGTCAGTGTTTTGTTCTCATCTTGTGGAACCTCTGAAAGTGGTCTCCATGTCCCAGTCTAAGAAATTGATTCGATCATTCTCTGCCTCTTCTCACAGCACCATGTCTCCACTGGGACAGCTTACTATACAAACAAAACAGGAAACATGCCTACAGTTTTTATAGTGGCGGAGCCAAAGCTTTTTTTCTTATCACTCCTGCAGCCCCTGGGGAAGTATCAGAATGGGGTTTGATTTTGGCAAAGTGATAGTCCACAGTGATGGTGGAGTTTAATAAATCTGTGCTATAAAATACTCATATTTAAGTTTCAGCAAGTCTCAGAGCTGAGGCCCAACTAATCCCTTGCCTCTTCGGTTACAAATTAAATTTCCCTTTGTCGCTATTTCTTTGGAGTGTATTTCAAGCGAGATGGAAGATGAAATCCATCAGCTGTTCCTGCATTATTGAAAGCTGATTCCCTTCAGCTAATTATTTTGATGTGTGTTCCAGTGCAAGCGATGATTTGATAATCAATATTACTTCCGAGGTGAGGCTGCTTTTTGAGGACCATAGAAGTTCTTTTGTCTGTTGCTCATTCTTCCCAGACTTCTTAATAGAATTCATTTTATTTATGGTGTCCAAGGAAGAAGAGATATAAAACTAGATTAAGCAGCTTTTTTGGTAAATGATGCCTTGGATCCAAATGTAGTCGGTTCTAATGCAACGCACTTGACCAAAGGTTCTGAAAATAAGCTGTAACAATTATATCTCTGTATCTACATCAACATTTATCTATTTATCTATATATTCACATAAAATCATATATAAATATATGACATATGTTATACATATTTTATATACATTACACAATGTATTCATATAATATATATATAATAAGTATGCACAAATATATGTATACATATATAAGATTCATAACATAATTAATTATCCTATGATATTAAATTCTCTCAGCCCTGGTTTTCCTATCTTTGACAAGACCAGTTTGGACTAGATAACCTCTTGGTTTTTAAATTTCTTGATAAATAACTTTAAGCCACTATTTTTTTTATACAATTGCCATGTAAGCTCTCAGACAAATAAATTTGGGGGACACTAAAAATGTCTGTCACAGACATCTTCTCTGGGAATTAGAAAGAAAATAAAACGGGTCAATTTGAATTGAGCTTATGACCTCTCCCACTGCTCCTAGTTTGTTTTGTGGTATTGTAATTAGGTGTGGTAATCATCCGGATGATTATGATTCATGATGGAGAGAGAATCCAATCTTCTTCATTTGTGAGTCCAAAAGTGGGAATTTGCACATAGTTGGCATTCAGCGAAAGTATATAGCCAAATTGTTAAATGGCTTAGAAGTGCTCTTAATCATCATTACTTTAGCTTTTCTAAATAGCATTATCACCGGATCACTTCCAACACCTACACATACCAAAATCTACCCATGAAAGCAGTGTTCTTCCTACCTGCTATGTTAACATTGTGTTGCATGGAGCAACAGCCCAAGTCACCTCAAAGAAGCTACTGAAGTGAATTTTTATTCGTGGTATTTGATTTACTAACTATGCACCTGAGGCTGTGGATCTTATGTATAATATAATTCATGCACACTCAGCATTTTCAACTCCACCCAGGGTTTACTTTAAAAAGTCACATTGATTTTCATTTAAACCCCTAAAAAATAAGAAAAACCGAGCTGCTAGGTCATTTTTATTAGTAATATTTCATTCTTTACCACTGGTTAGGATGGCAATGATAACAAAGCCCTTACTAAGCCTTATACTCATAATCTGAATAAAAAGCTTCTTGAGAGTTGTGTTCTAAGATAATCAATTGAGTTGGGGGTTGAGCCAGACACCTTTTGAATTTCTCTATAATTTGAAAATAAATAGACATTCTATAAAAGGATTAGCAACTTTCTCCCACTCACTAATTTGGGAAATCCATCATGTAACCAGCCTGACACTTCCAGTGACGATTGAACACAATGTCTTGAATGAAATTTTATTACTAACTTCCAGACAGAACTGTCAGAAAACGAGAGGCCAAGAACACGATGTTTGCTGCTTCAGTCTCCAAATTGTTCTTTCCAGTGGCTGAAATGAAGATAATATGCTATCAATGTGTTTTGTTCTCACTTTAAAATCATTCAAAAAAGAAAAGAAATGCCTAAAATAAGAGAGGTGTCTAGATATGTCTTTGTTTCAAGCCTCAGTTTCTTCATTTATAGAGAGGATGATCTTTAAAATCTATTTCAGCTCTATTGTTTTTAGTTTCTAATCTGAGACAGCAAAGGAATGAACTGGATTTACCTTTTAGAAGGCAATCCCCAAGAAAATTTTCAAATGAAGGTGAAATGTCAAAAAGGAAATCTTGCTGAGGGTAGGTAATCTTAAACTAGTTGTTCAGAGAACTACCTTCAGTGTACTGTGGCTATTTGAAGGGACTTCCATTATCAACGAAAAATATTGTGGGGAGTAGCTCTGCATGAGACCAAGAGATATGTAAATATTCCAAATATCATCGTAGCTTAGCTATTTCCTAGCCTAACTAGTAATGGTGTATTTGTCTGAGAGGTGGTGGTGGTTGTTTGCCTCAAGCACACACACTGTACGATCCCTAGGTGGTACCATCTATAAGGGATAGTAGAAGTAAAGTTTTTGTTCTGATTACTGCCTGTTGTTCAACACTCTTGGGCTGAGGCCTGTGCACTAGCACCTTTTGATGATATTTTAACTTAGCATGTCCAGAGTGAAACTCCTTTTCTTCCTTCTTGCTCTTGGTTCTCCCTGTGTGTTCCAGTCACACTCAAGTGCTCCCCCATCCTATCAGTTGCACAAGGTAGAAGCTAGGAGATTACCCTTGACATGTTGCTCACCCTCAGCCCCTGTATTCTACTGCTTAATTAAGGTCCTTCAGTCATACCCCTTAATGTTTCTCAAGTCTATTGACTTCCTCCAGCCCTGCAGACACCACTCTCACACACCTGTTACCAGGGTTCACCTGCATTACTCTTATGACCTTTGGACACCCCACCCTGGTTTATTCCTCTTACTGCTTCCAGAGTACGCTTTTTAACACTAAGACTTCTGTGATAAAAGTCATTAAAGACTTATTATTATTCTTAGGGTAAGGAAGAAAATGTCTAACAAAACCCAAAAGGTCCTTCATGGTTGGTCTAGGTCAAGCTTTTCAGATTCATCTTGCGCCATCCTCCCCAGCTCCCGATTGTAGTGTCCCAGCCACAGTGGGCTCAAGGGAGCATCTTATTGATGCCTTGCTTCCTTTTGCTTCAGAGCCTCAAGTCATGGTTGCCTTTGGGCCACAATTCTATCTCCCGTATCTTCACCTGGTCCATTTCCACTTATTTTTTGTTACAACCTCAATGTAACTTCCTTGAGGAAACCTTAAGTAATGGACTGAATATTTATTTATGTGCTCCCCCAATTCATATGATGAAATCCTACCTCTCAATGTGGTGGTAGTAAAAGGTGGGGCCTTTGGGAGCTAATTATATTTTGATGAGGTCGCTCTATTGGGATTAGTGTCTCTAACAGAAGAGGCTTTCCTGGAAGGCTGAAATGTGAATCAACCACATGCCTTCTCCTCTTCATACTTTTTCTTTAAAAAAATCGAGATATAATTAACATGTAATATCATATTAGTTTAAGGTATACAACATAATCATGGATATTTGTATACATTGTGAAATGATCACCACATATAAGTCTGGTTAACATTCATCACCACACATAGTCACAAATTTTTTGTGTGATGAGAAATTTTAAGATCTACTTTCTTAGCAACTTTGAAGTATACAATACATACTGTTAACAATGTCACCATGGTGTACATTACATCCCATGACTTATTTATTTTATAAATGGAAGTTCACACATTTTGATCACCTTCACCCATTTTTCCCACCCCCTCTGTCACTTTCAGTAACTACAAGTCAGTTCTCTGTATCTATGAGGGTTTTTTTAAATTTTAATAATTCATTTCATTTAACCTAATTTATCAAAAACATGATTTAAGACCCTGGCTGGTGTAGCTCAGTGGATTGAGCACTGGACTGTGAAGCAAAGAGTTGCTGGTTCAATTCCCAGTCAGGGCACAAGCCTAGGTTGCAGGCCAGGTTCCCAGTAGGAGGCACATGAGAAGCAACCACACATTGTTGTTTCTCTCCCTCTCTTTCTCCTTCCCTTCCCCCTCTCTAAAAATAAATAAATAAAATTTAAAAAATGATTTAAATATGACATTAATATAAACATTATTATTGAGAATTTATTTTTTATTATTAATATATTTTATCAATTATGCTATCACAGTTGTACAATTTTTTTCCACTTTATTCCCCTCTGCCCTGTACCCATCTTCCTACCATCATTCCCCCACCTTAGTTCATGTCCATGAATCATACATATAAGTTTTTTGGCTTCCAATTTTCTTATACTATTCTTAACCACCCCTGTCTATTTTATATCTACCATTTATGCTACTTACACCCTGTACCTTTTCCCCCACCCTCCCCATTCTCTTCCCCACTGATAACTCTTCATATGATCCCCATTTCAGTGATTCTGTTCCTGTTCTAGATGTTTGCTTAGTTTGTTCTTGTTTGTTTTTCTTTAGGTTTGGTTGTTGTTGTTTGATAGTTGTGACTTTATTGTCATTTTACTGTTCATAGTTTTTATCTTCTTTCTCTTAGATAAGTCCCTTTAACATTTCATATAATAAGAGTGTGGTGATGATGAATTCCTTTAATTTGGTATTATCTGGGAACCATTTTATCTGCCCTTCCATTCTAAATGATACCTTTGATGGCTAGAGTAATCTTGGATGTAGGTCCTTGCCTTTCATGACTTGGAATACTTTTTTCTATCCCCTTCTTACCTGCAAGGTTTCTTTTGAAAAATCAGCTGATAGTCTTATGGAAATTCCTCTGAAGGTAACTGTCTCCTTTTCTCTTGCTGCTTTTAATATTCTCTCCTTTTCTTTAATCTTGGGTAAATATGATTATGATGTGCCTTGGTGTGTTCCTCCTTGGGTACAACTTCTTTGGAACCCTCTGAGCTTCCTGGACTTCCTGGAAGTCTATTTCCTTTGCCAGATTAAAAAAATTCTCCTTCATTATTTTTTCAAATAAGTTTTCAATTTCTTGCTCTTCCTTTTCTCCTTCTGGCACCCCTATGATTCAGATTTTGGGATGTTTAAAGTTATCCTGGAGGTACCTCAGCCTCTCCCCATTTTTTTTTTTTTTGAGTTCTTGTTTCTTCATTCTGTTCTGGTTGAATGTTTATTTCTTCCTTCTGGTCAAAACCTTTGATTTTAGTCCTGGTTTCCTTCCCATCACTGTTGATTATCTGTACGTTTTCTTTTATTTCACATTTCATAGCCTTCACTTTTTCCTTTATTTCGCGACCATACTCAACCATTTCTGTGAGCATCCTGATTACTAGTGTTTTGAACTCTGCATCTGATAGGTTGGCTATCTCCTCGTTGCTTAGCTATATATTTTCTGGAGCTTTGATCTTGCAATTTTTTTATTACTGAGATGTTTCATATTATTTTTCACATATGTAACCACCATATTGCACAATGATCTCAGTCCTCCTCCAGAAAGAGTCCTACCTTCTTTAAAGATTTAGTGTCAGCTCTTAAAAAATTACTGTACTTTTCCCCATTACCATTTACTCCTCTTATAACCTCGTGAGATGTTGTCTTTAAATTCCACATCTAAATGAGCTTCCTATGTTGGCCATGTATGAACACAACCAGAAAGCCATTGTTTGCAAGCAAAGAAGAGGGGCCTCACAAAGAGCCAAATCTGTAGGCTCATTGATCTTGGATTTCTCAGTCTTCCGAACTTGAGAAATAGATATCTGTTGTTAGGCCTTCTAGTATCTATGTCATTTTGTTATAGCAGCCTGAACTGAATAAGATACCTTCCTGGAGCCTCCAGGTTGGACTAGATGTGCCTGCTTTGTCCTCATGGGTTTTGTGGATTTTCTTCAAAACACCTCTCTTGGTAGAACTGTGCATGACCCCTCAACCAATGCGTCCTTCCTCTAAGGTCTGGGATTGAAACTGTCCTTGTTCATAGTCACAGAAGCCAGCAAAATGCCCAGGTCACAGTCAACACCCACCACTCAACTAATACCTGTTGAATGAATTTAATGAAGGTCTAGATAGTCTTCCGGGTAAGTAAATGTTCCTTTCACCTGAAAAGAGGAGACTTTCACTGGTACAGTCAAATAAGTCAGAAGCTTAATTTGGATATAGCCAAAATGATTTCATAACCTTGGTTTTTCCTTTAATGAACATAAAAACATATAAAATTATTAATTTTACCCATAAGCATCACTTGGAAGCATCACTTTCCAAGGGTGAAGGGAACCTACAGACCATGGCTTTCTGGGAGTGAGTGGCTGAGAGCAAGTGGCTAAAGGAGGTGGAGGTTGGAGGATTAATGAAAGGTATGAGCAGTCCTCAGATATTCATAATGCCCTAGGATAGAGGAGACATAATTTTGTTTGAAAGACAAAGCTAGGATGAATGAGTGAAAATTATAGAAACCTGGCCTAGTTTTTAATTTAATTTAAAAAGAGCTTTAAACATCATATAATGCATGCTCAACAATAAAGCAGGTCATTTTCTGAGTTAAGGAATTCCTTCCCCTATCAGAAATGCTATAGAAGAGATTTCTTACATCAGTTTCTGGGCTATTTGCATAAAGGCTCCTCCCTGGTTTAACATTATAGGAGGAAATGGCCCTTTAGGGCTCTGCCGATACATAAAAGGTTATCCTCCTATAAATCTAAATCTGCTTGGAGATCTCTGCTTAATTGACAAAGTTTGGTTTCTATATGGTTTCAGTCTGCATTTGCAGAGATAGCTAACTCTTCAATGCATTTGAAAAAAACATACAAGTTAAAAAGAGAAAAGAAACTTGTCAGTTCAATTTAAGGAGCATTAGTATATAGTACAATTCATGACATTTTAGAAAAAGTGGTTAGTTTACAATTAATTGCTAGTATTTCAAACATTGTATAATACTGTCTACCCAGTTATTCTACCAATAGTTGATTATTATGAAACAATTTATAGACAAGTTAGCTTTCTGATTTTAATGAGGTGAATGTGCTTGCTAATGGAGGTGCTAAACTGTTGCTAAATTGTAGCTTGGGGACTTGTTATTGGGAGGTGCTTTTGCTGCTGTTGTGAACTTTCCTTGTCACACAGAAGACACCTTGAACTACATTTAGGTAAGATAGCAAATAATAATTGTTAGTTTTTGTAGAATTATCCCATGTCATTGACTTTGTTTAACCGTTATTAAATATTTACTGTGTGGAGAATGTAAAGTATTTTTTACTTTGTAGTTTTGTTGTCAATTCTGAGTCATCCTAACATTTTGAATTATTTTTATGGCTTTTACTACACATGCCTTATCACTTATTTTTTGGTAGCTCTTGTAAATTTAATAGTAATAATATAATCTATCATATTAAAAATTTTCTCTACGTAATATAAGTCTCCTCTAAGTCCCCAACTATTTTTGGTGGGAAGTTCAAATTTAGGTGAATATGGGATAGATGGGAATTTCATGCCGTCTACCTAGAGACCAAAGGAGGAATCTCTTTTGTAGCACATCTGGATTAGCAAGGTACTCCTTAAGTCAGGAAAGCCACCACACATGGAGAATTTGAGGCATTTTGTAGCACTACAAAGTCAGGAAGTGGCCAGGCTGTTCATTCACAATAGAGGCATCCTCCTACTGTTCTCTCATCTACCCATTGCTGGCATTAATGTAAGATCCTCCATCATCTACTGTGTGTGCTGCTTCGGGCAGATCCAGCCATGCCCTGGAGGAGGTTCCAGTCCTCTGACCACATACTCACTTGCAGAAATGTTAGCCCCTTGTATTAAAGCTCCTCTACTCCCTGATAGCATCATGTTAAAAAAATCACCCTAGGGGTTCCTTCAGGTGCAGAAACTATTCTAAAACAGACTTTTTTTTAGTCTTAGGGAACCTTTAGTACATAACTGTAACAAGGTGCAGCCAAGAGGGGGGCCCCAGAAAAGAATTTGGGATGGGGTCCAGAGCTCAGGATGTCCAGGAAATATTAAGATGTCTTCACTCACCGCCCCCCCCCAGGGGGAAGGAATAAATGGAGGAGGGCCATTGAGACCTGTTTTGCATAGCAACAGTTTTGCAGCTAACCTCTGGAATGATTATTTAACATATCTATAACCTTTAACTGGTTTCATAGATATGTTAAATAACTGGCCAAGTTTTGAGCCAGGGAGAAGGGAATGGCTTCTACCCAGGATGTAACTAGAGGCAGGTCCCCAGGTTACAGCGCATTCCTGAGAGCTTGGAGTTGATAGGCTCCACGCCATGGGGCCATATCTTCCCAGACTAAGGATGGCAGCCCAGTAAAGCTGGGAAGGTACTCTGCCGAGAGTCCTGGCAGGTATAACTGATTGTAGGAGGAGTCAGAAATGGGGCCACAAAGGAGGATGGGTATGGAGATTTAAACCCAGATGCAGCTACTTAGTTTCAGCAGGGTGAAGAGGGAGCCACGCAGTTTCAGCAAAGTAAGGGTCCCCTCTTGGCCAGGTGAAAGAGAGAAGCATGCGGTTTCAGCAGACTTAAGACCTCCTCTTGCCAAGGTGAAGGGGAGGGAGAACCATGCAGTTTTGGCCAGAGCGCAGACCCCTGCAGCCAGGTAGAAGGGGAAACCACGCAGTTTCAGCAGAGTGAAGGGGAAAACCACATAACTTTGCCAGAGTGCAGACCTCTGCAGCCAGGTGAAGAAGAAAGCCACACACTTTTGGTCATAGTGCTGACCCCTGAAGCTTTGGTAGAAGAAACTCACACGGCTTTGGGGTGCCCCCTTTGGCTGCATGGCCTGGAAAGCAGGAGAAACTTTGACTGGAACTGGGTACAAAGAACTCTTGCCAGTGGACCATGAGAGGTACCACAGTATTTTGGGTTAACTAGAGATCCTGCCTGACACAACTGACCGTGCCAGCAGCCTGAAACACAGACGTGTGCTCTTTTCCTGATTTACGGTACCCGGAGTTGGGACAGTGGGAGAAGGGAGCGCTGTGTGGGTGTGATATGGGAAACTTTGAAAAACCTCTGTTTAACCTTTATTTGCCCAGACCCCAGGCGCCCTAGAGAGAATGATGGGGCTGTCTGGGAGGGCGGGTGGCCGGATAGTGAGGACTGGAGATGAAGGGAGAGGTCCCAGGAGACCTTTGCTCATCCAAGACCCCAGGCGCCATAGGAGAACAATAAGGCCGTCTAGGAAGAGCAGGTAAAGCAGCTGGATCGTCAGTAGGACTAGGGCTAGCACCCCCGCAGATAGAACCAATTTTCACATTTAGCCTTTGAACTCTGCTTCTGCCCTGAAGATAGAACTAATTACCGCATTCTGCTTCTGTATCCTGCTTTGCCACGTAGATAGGAAGACCCCTAATCTATATATTCCCCAAGAATCTTTTGTTCGGGGCTCAGAATTTGGAAATGACTCCTCTGGGCCCGTGCACGTTAAATAAATCTCGTACTCCAGAATCCCTCAGTGTCTGGTTGCTTCGTTTTCTTATAACAGGTGTAGGTGTATACCCTAAAGGACTTTGATATTTTAGTGCAGGCGTTAGGCCTGAATAGCATTAAATAAACATTTTGTTTCCTTTGCACAAATCTCTGGCATTGAGAGATGTCTTTCCAATTGGCAGCAGACAGAAGAGCCCAGTAGATATTAGTATTCTGTCCTTGGGAGGGACCCCTGTTTCGTAGCAGTTTTTGGCATCCCTAGGTGGGCCAAATGTTGCCCCCACAGACCTGTTGTTCTGTAACATAACCACTCCCCTTCATGCTTTTTTTATTTATTTATATTTTTAAATTATATTTTGTTGACTGTATTATTACAATTGTCTTAACTTTTCTCTTTTATCCCCTCCACCCAGCACCCACCACTTCCTCAGGCAGTCCCCAAACTGTTTTTCATGTCCACAGGTCATAAATGTAAGTTCTTTGGCTACTCCAATTCTTATAATGTACTTCATATCCTCATGACTATTCTGTACTATGTATTTGTACTTCTTAATCTTCTCATCTCTTCACCCTTTCTTCCTCTCATCACCCCCACTTGGCAGTCATCAAAACACTTTCTGTATTCATAATTTTGTCTATGTTCTTCCTGTTTGCTTATTTTTTTTAGATTCAATTGTCAATAGATATTTTTAGATTCAATTGTCAATAGACATTATTCATAGTTTTGATCATTTTTTCTTAAAAAGTCCCTCTAGTGTTTCATATAATAATGGTTTAGTAAGGATGCACTGCTTAAGTTTTTCTTGTCTGGGAAGCACTTTATCTACCCTTTCATTCTAAATTATATCTTTTCTTGGTAGAGCAATCTTGGCTGTTGGCCCCTGCTTTTCATGACTTTGAATACTTCTTTCCAGCCTCTTCTAGCCTGCAAAGTTTCTTTTGAGAAATCAGCTGACTGTCTTATGGGAACTCCCCTGTATGTAACTAACTTCTTTTATCTTGTGATTTTTAAGAGTCTCTTTTTATCTTTAGCATTTGACTTTTTAATTATGATGTGTCTTGGAGTGGGCCTCTTTGCATTCATTTCATTTAGGACTCTGTGCTTCCTGGACTTGCCTGTCTATTTCCTTCACCAAATTAAAGTTTCTGTCACTATTTTTTCAGATAGATTTCCAATTTCTTGTTCTTTCTCTTCTCCTTCTGGCACCTCTATGATAAGAATGTTGGACCTCTTGAAGTTGTCCCAGAGGGTGTTTATACTATCCTCATTTTTTGGATCTTTTGTCTTCTTGTTCAGCCTGGCTGTTTCTTGCTTCCTTGTGTTCCAAATCATTGATTTGATTCTTGGCTTCATCTACTCTACTGGTGCATCCCTACAAATTGTTCTTTATTTCAACTAGTGCATTCTTTGTTTTTGTCTGAATCTTTTTTATGCTGTTGAGGTCCTCCCTAAATTCCTTAAGCATCCTTGTAACCAGTGTTTTAAGTCTGCAACTAATAGATTGCTTGTCTTTCTTTTGTTTAACAGTTCTTTTTCTGGAGTTTTGATCTATTCTTTCATTTTGGTCATGTTTCTTTGTCTCCTCATTTTGGAAGCCTCCCTGTGTTTGTTTCTATGTATTAGGTACAACTTCTATGACTTCCCATCTTGGTAGTGTGGCTTAATGTAGTAGGTGTCCTGTAGGGTTCTGTAGCATAGCCTCCCCTGTCACCTAAGCTGGATACTCCAGGTATGTCCTTTGTGTGGGCTGAATACACCTCCCTCTTTTAATTGAGCCTTGGTTGCTATTGGCAGATAAATGGGAGGGATTTACCCAAGCCAGCCAGATTCAAGGACAGGCTGTGACCACTAACCACCAACTTCTATCCTCATTGAAGGATCAGCTGTGCACGGGCAAGGTCGTGGTGCTCCAAAGTGGTCTGTAGTTGTCCACTGGGTATAAAGGCTCTGGGTTTTCCTGAGTGGTTCAGGGCAATTTCAGTCCTCAACTTTGTTCTGCCTGGGGCCACCCTGCCTGAGCTATAAAGCAACCTGAGATGACTGCTACTTGTGCTGGGTTGGGACCACTTAGTGAAAGGTACAGGGATTGGGAGCTCACTGAGGCTGCCTATTGCTTGTTTGAGAGGATTTAGGAAGTTGTGAAGCAAAGACCAGTGGTTCATATGGAAAAGTCAGCATTAACAGTTTGCATGCAACCCTGTAACCTGGGTGGGTTGGAACTTCAGGGGGTCTCCAGGGGAGGGCAAATGGTGTTAGCCAGGTTGATGAAGTCTCAGATATGGCACTCACATTTTGGCTATGTGGCAATACTGGGGGAGGGCTCAGAGAAGGAACAGTGCCCTCTACCATCCTTTCTGTCTAGGAGAAAACTGTCCCCCAGCTCCCACCTTGAAGCCAGACACTTCAATTCCATCCTGCATGCCATTGGCACCCTTCAACTGCTCTCCCAGTGCTGGAGCTCAGAGGGAGTGAGTCTGCGTAAGTCCATGAGTGGGTTCTTTAAGGGGAACTGCTTGGGACTCCAAAACTTTCTTCCACTGATTTGATTCCTGCTGGTTTTTGCAGCCAGAAATTATGAGGACTTATCTTCCTGGCACTGGAATCCTGGTCTGAGAGGTCTTGTATGTGACTGAGATTCACTGTTCCTGATACCCCACCTGAATTTTACCCATCACACATGAGTGTGGGATCGGCCTGTTTCATGTCTCCACTCCTGCCTGTATGAATGGATGTGGTTTCTTTAATTCCATAGTTGTCAGACTTCCCTTCAACTCAATTTCTGATGTTTCTGAGTAGTGATTTTTCTATGTTTTAGTTGTGATTCTGATGTGGTTGTGCAAAGAGATGAGCCTTATTTACCTGTGCTGCCATCTTGACCAGAAGTCCTCCTCATGTCTTTTGATTCTCTTTCTCAAAGCTAATAGCTCTACCTCATCCTTATGCCTCCTTAAATGGACTTGAATTTAAAAGCTGTTTATTTCTTCTTCAGTGATCAAGATAAAGGAGTACATAAATGGTACCTTCTTTCCCCATATGGCTGCAGGAAACTATTTTTAAAATAATTTTCCTTGTCACAGTTTTTGTACGTTTTTAATTCATCTTGTTACATGTTCATAAATTTATAAGTCTCATTTACACATTTCTGTATGTAAATTAACCACTATGTCAGTTACAGTGCTATACTTTACACTTTTACTGGATTTTAAGTTTCTTAAAAATAACAATTGCATCTAACCCAATGTGTCAGCCTCCCAAAGACAGTACAGGGTCTTTAATATTTTGGACTCAATAAATACTAATTGAATTAATTAATTATTTGTTAATGAGCATCCATGTCTGCTTTCTTCCAGGCATTAGTTTGACCCTATGGTGTTGAATAGAGAGCTAGGCTGTCAGTGCATCTAAAAATTACACAGAATGCAAGGAATGAGTGCCTGAGCCAGGGGGTGTACATGTGAGTGTGTGTAAGTGTGTGGCCTCAAGTGGTGAAGTGTATGAATGAGTGTGCAAATATCATCATATACATTGAAAAAAATATTAATTTCTATGTTCTTCACGTTCCTTTTATCTTCCATTTACCTGAAATGGAAGTGTTAAATACATATGTTGGGGTAGAAAATCTTAATCCACGGTTTGTAGTGTCCTTTGGTTCTATTCATCACCTGTCCCCAAATTCAGATGTAAGACATTTTTCTCCCCAAAACCAATTAAAGATCCTCAGTCCCCTCTCTTCTTTTCTTGTGTTCATTGCTCTGATAATACGCTGTGTATTATCTATGATAATACACTGTCTAGAGTTTATGTAGATGTATTTGTGAGTGTTGGGGGAAGGTAATCTATAAGAAGTCCAATGTAACCTTAGGAGCCTTGGGTGCTGATTGTAACAACTGATGATCACTACTTGTATAAGTAGCTTTCTGGATGTTAACAAGGAAAGCTCTGCTCCACACTGTAGCAGGAAAGATAGCTGGTGCATCTGCATGAAACCAAGACTGCTGTGCATAGTGACTAAGCTTCCATTGGCAGAAACAATAGCTCTTGAATTGTCCCTTTAATGAGCTATCACTCACTCTTTTCCTCAAGAGCAGACCCTCTCTCAAGGGTGTGGCCAAAGCACCCACTTATCTCTGCTCTTTTTCCACATTCCCTTTGACATTTCTTATTCCAGAGCTGAAATTCCTTCATCTGCAAATTCGTTCATTCCTTCCCTCTGAATGTTCTTCATTCCCTAAGCTCTCTTTTTCAGTCTTAAAGCCCAATTCAGAAACCCTGGGCATAATTCTTTTAACCTGCATAAAAAATTATGCTGAATTTTTTCTTTCTCCTTTTAGCCAACTATGGGAGAAGGGAAATCTTACTTGTGTTAATATTAAAAAAATATGACATTGACACAGAACATTGGAAATATACCTTTTTTCCCTCGTCCGTATTAACCTTTAGTGATTATATGATCAGAAAGAAGTACTCATAATCACACTGGAAGTCATAAAATGCTGGAGAAGCAGAGATAAAATGAAACTCACCACAGGTGTCCATACTACAATCCCATGGCACACCAGTTGTATGACTTCCCTAAAGCCTTTTTAAGAGTGAGAAACGGGCCTGCCAGCTGTGGAGCGGCATCCAAAAGCCATGCAGATGGCCAGCCAAAGGAGTATAATTAATTTCATGTGTGTGTTTGTGGTGATAGGAATTGCTTTTTGATGCAGGGAAAGGTAATCAATTGCACTATAGCTGTTAAAACACAAAGAACAGTCAAGTCTAATAAAAGAAATCACCTTTGGAATGAACATGAGTAGGGATAGTCTAAAAACACCAGGAAAACTCAGTTACTCAGATAGTAACTTCTTTCACTATTATTCTTGTTTTTCAGTGATCTTTCCTTCTTCCTTTTTTCTGTTTTCACTTTTTTCTTTTGTTATTTTGTGTGCTTATCTATTTTTCATTTAGCTTCTGTGGTATCCTCCTTTCCCCACTCTGCACCTGCCTCTCTGCCTTCTGCAGCTAACCATTAGCTTAAACATTTATCTTGGCATTCAATTCCAGTGAACATATGTCAAAATTGTAGCTCACCTCTATCTTATCTTTACCCTTGATAATTCACCTCTATCCATCCTCGTCCTTTAACCCTTTTTAAAAATAATGTATTTTATTGATTATGCCATTACAGTTGTCCCCTCTCCCCTGCTTCATTCCCCTCCATGCTGCACACCCCTCCCTCCCACATTCTCCTCCTTTAGTTTGTGTCCCTGTGTCATAAGTTCTTTAGCCTCTATATTTCCCACACTACTCTTGCCCTCCCCCTGTCTATTTTCTCCCCACCATCTATGCTACTTATTCTCTGTACCTTCTCCCCTCCTCTCCTCCTCCCACTCCCCTGCTGCTAACCCTCCATGTGACCTCCATTTCTGTGGCTCCACTCCTGTTTTAGGAGTCTGCTTAGTTTGCTTTTGTTTCAGGTGTGGTTGTTAATGACTGTGAGTTTGCTGTCCTTTCACTGTTCATATTTTTTATCTTCTTTTTCTTAGATAAGTCCCTTTAACATTTCATATAAAAGGGCTTGGTGATGATGAACTCCTTGAACTTGACCTTATCTGAGAAGCACTTTATCTGCCCTTCCATTCTAAATTAAAGCTTTCCTGGATAGAGCAATCTTGCATGTAGGTCCTTGCCTTTCATGACTTGGAATACTTCTTTCCAGCCCCTTCTTGCCTGTAAGGTCTCTTTTGAGAAATCAACTGGAAGTCTGATGGGAACTCCTTTGTAGGTGACTGTCCCCTTATCTCTTGCTGCTTGTAGAATTATCTCCTTCATTTTAATATTGGGTAATATAATTATGATGTGCCTTGGTGTGTTCCTCTTTGAGTCCACCTTTTTTGGGACTCTCTGAGCTTCCTGGACTTTCTAGAAGTCTATTTCCTTTGCCAGATTGGGGGGGGGGGTTCTCCTTTATTATTTGTTCAGATAACTTTTCCACTTGTTGCTATTCCTCTTCTCCTTCTGGCACCCCTATAATTTAGATGTTGGAACATTTAAAGTTGTCCAGAAGGTTCCTAAGCCTCTCCTCATTTTTTTGAATTCTTATTTCTTTATTCTTTTCTGTTTGGTTGTTTCTTTCCTCCTTCTGGCCCACTTCATTGATTTGAGTTCCAGTTTCCTTTCCATCGTTATTGGTTCCCTGTGCGTTGTCCTTCATTTCACTTAGTGTAGCCTTTATTTGTTCATCTAATTTGCAACTAAAATCAACCAGTTCTCTGAGCAAACTGATCACCAGTGTTTTTGAACTGTGCATCTGATAGGTTGGCTATCAGTCACTTAAAATTATCGGCTCTGGGGCTTTGATTTGTTCTGTTTGAGCCATAATTTTTTGGTCAGGTTTCACCTGTTATGTGTGAGTGGCGGAGCTTTAGGCATTCACCAGGGCGGGGCAACCCATGTCACTGGGTTGTGACACTGTATGTGGAGGCAGGGTCAGAGAGGGAACAATGGTGCTTGTTCCTCTGTCTCTTGGGTTTCAGTCCCCTCAGCCACCTCCTACAAGCAAATTGGGCCCTTCTGATGCTGGTTCCCAGGTGGGTGATCTTGTGTATGTTCTAGGACCCTCTGGGTCTCTCCAACAAATTCTCCTGTGAGGCTAGGAATCTCTCCTGGCACCTTTTCAATTGGTGATTTTAGGCTTTATTTCCCCAGCGCTGGAGCCCTGGGTTGTGCAGTCTGTCTCACTGCCCATTTTTTCCTAGTTTATCTGCATGTGAATGTGTGACCAAGGTCAGCCCTGTGCCATCTGCGCTCTTGGGTCTGGCAGTCATGGCCTTTTTCTGCCATGACCCCTCTCTACAGGCCACCATCTCCACCCCTCTTACAGGTCTGATTGAATGGTTTTCAGACTTCCATACAGTTCAATTTTCTGTCTGTTCTGGTTGTGTTTTTTTCCTAAATCTTTGTTGTCCTAAATTTTGGTTGTGCAAGAAGGCACAGTGTGTCAACCTATGTCTCCATCTTGGCCAG
The DNA here is from genome assembly GCF_021234435.1 of Artibeus jamaicensis. Lineage (NCBI taxonomy): Eukaryota > Metazoa > Chordata > Mammalia > Chiroptera > Phyllostomidae > Artibeus > Artibeus jamaicensis. Next base: position 5,911,072 of record NW_026521249.1, on the reverse strand, counting down.
AAGTTTCCTTTAACCTTTTAAATCACTGTCCTGAGATTGATGAATATGCTTCTAGTGTATGTCAACTCCAGCAGATAATGTGGGTGAAACCAGTTATAGTCATCAACCCCAGAAGCTTACACTTGAACTCTGAAGACTAAAATGATCCCTGCAGAAAAGGGAAATACATAGAAAAATTACAGTGAACTTACCTGAAGGGTGTCTGGGTTGGGGAAGGACACTGTAGCATAGTCTGTGTCCAGACAAAGGCGACATTTCTTGGGACGCTTATTTCTTTCATAGATAAGGACTATTTTTGTTAATATGTTTATTATAGGATTTTATAAAAGCATTTTTAAGTGGTAAGTAGATTAATGGATTTTACATTTCATAAAATATAATTTCTAACATTTATATGGCCTGTTTTACAATTTCACTTGAGTAGCACAATTCCTGGGATAAGAAGGGAAACTATTATTGTTTCTATTGCACAAATGTGGAATCAGAGTTGACCTATTTGCTCCAATAGAAGATTTTACATGGTAGAGAAACCAAAACCCAGGCTTTCTTCATCATAAATACAGTATTTATTCATAGTAACAGGCTGTGATATGGGTTTGTTTACTGGGATACAGCAGCTCCATGCACACATAGGCCATGAGCAAAAGAGAGTGTAGAGTAAGATTAAAGTAAACTTAAATTTTTTAATGAAGTTAAACATCTAATAAAAGATGATAGCTAATATACAAGAATTACTTAAGAATATTTGAAGTACTTTGTTTCTCACTAGATATACAGACACAAAAAGACTTTGTAAATTTCATCTTTCCAAGCTAAATTTTTTTTAAGATTTTATTTATTTATCTTTAGAGAGGAAGGGAAGGAGAGAAATATCAATGTATGGTTGCTTCTTGTGAGTCCCTTGCTGGGAACTGGCCTGCAACCCAGGCATGTGCCCTGACTGGGAATCGAACCACAATTGTATGGGCCGCAGGCCCGTGCTCAATCCACTGAGCTACACCAGCCAGGGCCAAGCTAAATTTTGATTCATTTACTTGACAGGAAATTGAAAAAATTATAAATATATAAAAATAAAAAATATGGATCTTAACAATCAATGTAAACAAAACCTCTATCTAAGTGAAAATTCTTCTAAAAACAGATCGTTGACTCTACTAATTTTACATTAACTTTCCATAAGCCGTTTGGCAAAATTTTAGAATTTCAACTCATACTACATTTTTAAGAAATGCCTTGCCATAATAAATGTTATATAAATATCATAGATGTGATAAAGATATTTTAAAAAATATTCCCTTTATTTTTGTGGTTTTTTCAATACTTTATACACAATAACAGCTTTTTAAGTCAGGCTTTATTTTCCTCAATAGCCCATAAACTGAAATATGGCTTTATTTTATGTCATTTACTCCTCTCTACTTTTATTATTATTGCACATGTTAAGATTTTGGGTTCATCGATTAACTTTTTCTTGTAATTTTTCTTCAATATGAAGAAAATTGAGCAACGTCATTGAGTAAGGAATATAGAGATAAAGAGAAATTATATTTTTCTTTGGATATGCAGAAGATATGATGTGATTAATAGCTTCATAACCATAATGTAATTTGCTCTGAGTATTGGACAGAATATGAGGTCTTAAGTGATGACCCAAATGAACTGCATTTTAGAGGTTCTTATCCCCATTTCTGCCCATGGTAAAGATTCAATTGTAAGGCTGACATAGTTTGCTTTATAGTCAGAGCCAATGGACAATTAAAATAGAATCAATGTACTTTGCCTGAGTAATGATTTCTATTGGAATAAAAGAATGGCTGCATTTCTGATAGGCAAATACATGTTTTTAGTAAATAAATCTGGTCTATGTGGGTCAGGCAGTTAAGAGGCCTGTACTCTATTAAAAAAAAACAACAGTGTTTGGGGTTTGGATTGGTTTTTTGTCTTAATTTTTCATAGGCAGAAATGACAAGAAATTGGTGTTTTCTTTTTTTTTAAATCAAAGTCTCAAGGTTTTTTCTTTGTTATTTTTATTTTTTAATTTTATTTATCTTTAGAGGGGAAAGGAAGGAGAGAGGGAGAGAAATATCAATGTATGGTTGCTTCTCATTTGTCCCCTGATGGGAACTGGCCTGCAACCCAGGCATGTGCTCTGACTGGGAATTGAACTGTGATCCTTTGGTTCACAGGCCTGTGCTCAATCCACTGAGCTACACCCTACACCAGCCAGCGTGGAATTTGTGTTTTCTAATCTGTTCTATATATTCCAGAGCCAAATAGTAGGCTATAAACTCTGGTCCCTGGTGCTTCTGAGAAAAAAAGTGAGTACACTATGCAGTTTCATAGTCTTTGTAGAACCTGGATGGACAGATAGGAGATGGCTCTCAGAATTAGCACTTATTTCTTTCTTTGGAGAAAAATTTCTGACTTTTATAATTAAATGTATAGAACTCTTTTATGTACTTGTGTATTTTTATGTGACAGAAGTGTGTACAAGGAGCTACATATTGAGAACCTGAATTTCATGTGTTTTGCTGAAAAAAACAATGGAATGCTTGTGGTTGGGAGAACTACTAGTCTAACCTTGATCCTCTTCTACAACTAGAATCTTAATTGTTAAGATATAAATTCTTCATTTAAAATTGAGCTTCTCTCTGTATATTAACTCAAAGAAAGGTTATGGGAATAAAATTAGCTTATAAATGTGAGATTTTTTGAAAGAGTGTAATATACGCTACTAATATAATATACACACTTTATAAACTTAGATCATTGAGAAAACAAGATGGATTTTCTTGCTCTAGTGGCTGAAGTAATTAATCTGTGGTCATTATTTGTGAGTGTCTTGCTAGGGTTATTCAAATAGGTATTAGATACAGTTGCTTCTCTCCAAAAGCACTACAGTTGAAGAGGTTAGGCATAAACACATGCAAACTTCAATAAAAACACAAGAATTAAAAATTTAAATATGGAAAAATTACATGTCATCACAAAGCAGCTCAAGGTTAAGTATAAAATGGAAAAATATATAATGCTTCATTCAGAAAAGGGAGGTGTCTTGATACAGGAGTGGTCTATGGTGGATGGGGAGAATACTAGATTTTTGCCATGAAGAAAGGTAGAACATTGAAATGAGTTAAAAGGCAGATAAACTAGCATGAGGGATAAGGCAAACTGTACATTTATTTTGGTAATAATAAATTAGTTTTTTAAAGAGGGAACAAGGACAAATTCATTCTTGGGCAGGGGTTCATCACTATGTGCCTCCTACATTTTTTTCCTTCATGTCTATCAATAAGAAAATAGTAAAATAGTTAAGAGTCTTAATGAAATTTCCCCATGTCCAGTGGATCAATGCTCTCCATCAGTTCCACCTCTCAACATTCATTCTACCTACCAACAGTCTTACCTATCAACAGATAAGTACTAGTTGTGTATCATTAGCCTGCTTAGCTAATGAGCAGAAATTCCCTCTCTGGTGGTCAGATTAGCAGACTTTGCTTGCTCAAATGCTGGGGAGCATGGATAAGAGAGAAGACATACATTCTACAAACACTCCAATTAATCTTACAACAACCAGGAAAGTGAAGAGAAAGGCCACTGTGAGAACTTAGGGCACAGAGGCTGAAAAAGTGAAAGTAATTTCATAGCAGTAGTAATTTGAAAATCTGCCAATTCTCCAAATATCTCCATCCCCCATGTATATATTTAGAGTAATATAAAGTTTTAGTTAGAAGGAATTTGGGAAAATCATCTACTTTACTTCTTATTCATTCATTTATCCATCCATCCATCCATCCATCCATCCATCCACTCATCCACCTATCCATTCATCACATGTATACTTATTTTGTGACTAATTAATTCATAGCACTTCAAAGATGAATGAAGACTTCCGGTCAAAATGGCAGCATAGTCAGACATGGCTCACCTCTTCGCACAACTACCTTAAAATTACAACTAAAATATAGAACAACCATCAGAAAATCAAGTTGAATGGAAATCTGACAACTATGAAATTGAGTTGAATGCAAGTCTGACAACTATGGAATTAAAGTAACCACATTCATACAGACTGGTAGGGAGAACATAGATACAAAACAGGCTGGTTGCACTGTGTGTGGTGAATAAAAATTTTAGAGGGCTATCTCAGGAGCTAGGAATCCCAGTTCTACACAAGGCCCCCCAGCGTAAGGTTCCAGTGCCAGGAAGATAAGTCTCCACAACTTCTGGCTACAAAAAACAATAGAGATTGGGTTGGTGGAAAAAACTCCTAGAGTCCCAAGCAGTTCCTCTTAAATAACCCACACATGGACTCACCTACTCGGTCACTCCCTCTGAGCTCTAGCACCAGGGTAGAAGTTTGAAAGGCACCAGTCGAGTAGAGGGAGAAACTGAAGTGTCTGGCATCAAGGTGAACAGGGGCCATTGTTCCTTTTTGAACCCCTCCCCCACCAACAGGCTGGCAAGCTGGTGTGATATCTGAGGCTCCATCTACCTAGCTAACAATGTTCAACTCACTTTGGAGTTTCTCAGAGACCTTGTCCCATCCAATCCAATTTATGGACCTACTGAAACTGCTTTTCCATATGAATGGCTGGTCTTGACTCATGTTTCACAACTTCCTAAACCCTATCAAACAAGCAACAGCTGGCTTCAGTGAACCCCAGGCCCAGCACTAGCAGCAGCCAGCCTAGATTCACAGCTGAGAATTTCCAAGCCCAGCACAAGTAGCAGCCATCTCAGACTACTTTATAGCACAGGCAGGGCTGCTCCACGAAGAACAGAGGTGGGGGCTGACCTTGGCCTGAACCACCTGGGAATCTACAGGTCCAGTACACCCCATGGACAGCTACAGGCCACATCAGAGCATTACCATCCTGCCCGCCTGCACAGCTGATCTGTCACAGAGGGCAGAGTTTGGTGGTTTCTGGTCACAGCCATTCCTTGAAGCTGACTGTCCTGGGTAAATCCCTCCCACTGATCTGCCAACACTAATCAAGGCTCAATTAAAAAAAGGGGGTGTACTCAATGAAAAGAAGTTAGTGTAGCCTACTTGAAGGGTGCACCTCAGTACCCAGCTTGGGTGATGTAGGAGGGTGTGCCATTGAACTTACTATGCTAGGCCATATTACCAAGACAGGAAGTCAAAGCAGCTCTACCTAATACATAGAAACAAATATAGGGAGTCTGCCAAAATGAGGAGGCAAAGAAACATGGCCCAAATGAAAGAACAGCTCAAAACTCCAGAAAAAGATCTAAACAAAAGGGAGATAACCAATCTATCAGATGCAGACTTTAAAACACTGGTTATAAAAATGCTCAAGGAACTTAGTGAGGACCTCAGCAGCATAAAAAAGGTCAAGTCACAAATGAAGGATACACTAATAGGAATAAAAAACTATTTACTGTGGCACAACAGTACAGTGGATGAAGCCAAGAATCAAATAAATGATTTGGAACACAAGGAACAAAAAAACAAGCAATTAGTACAGCAACAAGTAACAAGAATCCAAAGAATATATTAGGATAGTATAAGCAGCCTATGGGACAACTTCAAAAAGTCCAACATTCTTATCATAGAGGTGCCAGAAGGAGAAGAGAAAGAGCAAGAAATTGGAAATCTATCTGAAAAAAAATAGTGGAAGAAAACTTTCTTAATTTGGTGAAGGAAATAGGTAGGCAAGTCCAGGAAGCACAGAGTCCTAAATGAGATGAATGCAAAGAGGCCCACTCCAAGACACATCATAATTAAAATGTCAAATGCTAAAGATAAAGAGAGACTCTTAAAATCACAAGATAAAAGAAGTTAGTTACATACAGGGGAGTTCCCATAAGACAGTCAGCTGATTTCTCAAAAGAAACTTTGCAGGCTAGAAGGGGCTGGAAAGAAGTATTCAAAGTCATGAAAAGCAGGGACATACAGCCATGATTGCTCTACCTCAGAAATTGTCGTTTATAATTGAACAGCAGATAAAGAGCTTCCCAGATGAAAATAAAACAAAAAGAACAACAATAAAAAACCCCTGAAGTTCATCCTCACCAAACCATTTTTATATGAAATGTTAAAGAGACTTAATTTAAAAAAAAGATTAAAACTATGAACAATAAAATGGCAACAGATACATATCTATCAACAACTGAATCTAAAAGGTAAACTAAGCAAAAAAAAACAGAGACAGAATTATGGATACAGAGAGCATTTATATATTTGCCAATTGAGAGGGGTGTGTTCGAGAATGGGTGAAGAGGTGAGGGAATTAAGAAGTACAAATATGTAGTTACAGAATAGCCATGGGGATGCAAAATACAGTACAGAAAATGCAGTAGCCAAAGAACTTATATGCATGACCCGTGGACATGAACAATGATATGGGGATTGCCTAAGGAAGTAGGGCATGCTGGGTGGAGCGGGGCAAAAGGGAAAAGTCAGGACAACTATAATAGCATAATCAATAAAATGTAATTAAAAGAAAAGATGAATGAGACATTGACTTGTCTCTCCAGAAATATATATATTATAGTGGGGTAGAGTGATATAAAATATATGCATATAGAACAAGGACTAATGGTGTTTTAACTACAATGATGGAACCATATAGGTATTTTTTCTTTGAGGCCCAGAACATGGCATATATTTTCTGGGTTGAGAGTACAGTGCTTTTTATAGGAAGTAACACATGGTATGAGATTTAAAATAATATAAATTAGCAGTGACTATGTGGGATTGGGGAGTGGTTAGTGAGCATTTGACAGAGAGAATAAAATATGTGTACAGTTATGACAATAGCATGGGACCTACTCACTTAATTTTTTTTTTTAGCATAGAAAATTGAGGCTCAGATGTTATGACCTGTCAAGTTTTAACCATTTTGGTGACACAGCTAAAGCAGAAACTTGATTTCCTAACTGCAATTGAGTACATACAGCACGTAGCATGCCCTGTAATAAGGAATAGTTTCCACAATAGCCCTGTAAAGGCAAATGTATAATAACTAGAGAAAATTAGTATGTTGATATGGATTAAATACCTAGTTTTCAGATATAGAAAAAAATCATGAATGACTAGAATCCCAAACAAATGAATGGGAAAGAGAAAAAGATTAGAAAGACAGAGTGTTATCCTTTTATTTGAAAGAGAGCAGATAGAGTAGAGAATAACTTTTTCCTTTTAAAAATTTGGCCACTTGGGTAGTTTTCAAATGCTGGAGGTTCTTTAACTTTCTTCCCCTGCGAGTGGGCTGAAGACCCCCCACCACAGCTTTCTTCCCCCCCTTTTTTTCCGAGGATAATTAGTGTCCATAAAATAAGGACATGTGAAATCTAACTAGAACCAATACACACGTATTAGTCATTGGGGTAAACACAAGAATGATTCCTTGGCACAGGAATTAGCTTGTTCTATGGCTCTTCAGATTAACCTTCTACCATAAAATGCAAAAGTCTTGACTTTTTTAGGGTCGAAGTAATATGGTATAAGTTTCATGTATGTGCATCTGACAATGATATGAGTTATAACTAAGTACCTTGAACAACTAGACCAGTAAAATAGGAGTCTGATGCTTCTCAGCTTGTTGAAATATAGTCAGTCCAGGCATGAAATGAAGAGACTTTGATAATCACTTTTACTGATAAAAAGCACTGATTAGTGTGTCAGGAATATTTATTTCCTTCCTTCAGTCATAGATATGCCCACTGCATCTCTAATAATAGAGCCCAATTATTATAAAAATATAGTTTTTTCAAAGACTAACAATTAGGTTGATTTCAAATACTAAAGTCAACTGACTGAAAATAACTAACTGTAATGAAAAGTTTCTGTTTATTGGACAATTTGTATATGCCAAATATACTTTATATTTGTTATACATTGTTTTTACTATTACCTGTGTGATTATCTTTGTGTTCCAGTTCCCTTCTTCTGTGTACATGGATGGATTACACTTTGCAGTGAGGCATGGCCATGTCTTGCTTTGGCCAATAAAACATGAGCAAAAATGACAATCAGTTGAACTGAGGCAAAAACTGATTTGTGAAGAAAGAAAAATAGATGGGATTAAATATACTTTCAAGCAACTCAGCAGGAAAAGCTCTTTTTACTGGTTCAGCCACTCTGCCTTTGATGGTGCTTCACCTATAACAGACCCTCAGCGGGACTTCACTGACTTCGAGTAAACACAAGTGAAAAGAATGAGTAAGTTGTCCTTCCAAGTTTTCTTGAATAAAACACTTAGAAGTTCTAGTCTGAAATACCTCTACTTCTAGCTAGAAAAAAAAATACATATTTATCAATGAGTCTTTTTTTAACTTTGTTTTTTGCTTGCTTCAAAAACAGGTATTTGGCTACTCATTATTTTCAAGAGTCCCATTACCAAAATAAATTTAAAATAATGATAATCCCATTAAATTTTTAGTTATTCACAACTCGGGATTCTAAATAATTTCTTGTTGTCAAAAAATTCGTAAGTGATGTAATGCAGCAGGAATCTTGCTCTCGGCCTTAGGGCAAGGAAAGTGGCTCAGGGTTTGTAGCAAGTGCAGTTAACAGTGCTAGTGAGTGATGGTTGTGCTTAGGCAGACTGCTGATGCAGGAATACAAAACTGGAGAGATATCAAGCCGTCTGATTTAGGGCTCAGAGACCGTGGGGAGCAGTGAGATTGATAGCCCAGAAAGGAATCTTTTGGTAGAGGTCCATGGCCCACATCAGAGCTTTTGGAATTGATAGCATGGTATGCTATCAATCTCAGTACTGTAAATGGGACTACTATTCTCTATGAAAAATGGGTTATATTAAATACTCTGACATTGACTAGATTGAGAACTGCAGAATGACTAAAGAAGAATACATGTTTGCAGGGATATAGCTGTACCATTTTGTTTTACAGTTTGTTGAAGAACAAGAATGAAACCCAATACTAGTCACACATATCTTAAAGGAGCTATCATGTTGATTTTATTGCTATTTTAACATTGAAATGAAAACTGATGACAGTGTAACATGGCAGTGATTGAGATCTTATAATTTTTGAAAGATTGTTAATGGTAGAATTATAGTCAGTCAATAATAATCCAATAAAATGGAATTGAATGAACATATTGCTGACTATATTGATAAAGAGTAAAAATTAAAGTTCAATTTGTAAAATGAAACAATGGATACAAATACAAATCTAATGGCTTTTAAAAGTTTCATAACATACCACTTATGTCTAGGAACTATTTGGTGCCTGATATGTTTCCAACTGTCACATGGCATATTTTTTGATGCACAAGAAATACATTTTCATAGAATTGGATTTGCTAGAACTTGGAGAAACTGCATTTCAATTCAAAATAAAGCTTTTCTCTCATCTGTCTCTTGTTCTCATTTTATTTTAAATTAAATTTTACGTTTCTTTAATTATAGGACATTAAGTCTAGAAGGAACTTCAAATTTTTATGCAGCCCAGTACCTTAATTTTTAATACGTGAACCCAAGTTCCAGGTACATATACTTTATAGCTAATTTAGTGGGGGGAAATGAGGAATAATTTTAATCCCAAACATCCCTCAGAAAAAATATTGTGATTGAAATGTTTTTGGAAATGAAGGCTATTTGGTTCTAGTAAGACCTAGCATAAAACCTGCTCACATGTGAGATTTGTGTCAAGTTTTGATCATTGCCACTCACAATTATTTAATTGATTACCTCTGCAGCTGGCGTCGCTTAGTATTATATAAAGTATGACATAACCAGGTAAAACTTTAAAAATTAAAACAATATGCAATATCATAGTCATATCTAAGATGACATCCTATACTTAATACATTATGCTAATGCCACATGATGCAGACACCGGCCCACAGTGTTCGTGTCATTATGGATGCAAGGAGACATTCACACTTACTACAGAGTCCTGTGGAGGAAAAGGGACAGCATGGCTTTTCTCTCAAGGAGAGCAAAAGCCATGGCCCTTGCCGGGACTGCCTTTATTGCATTTCTCAGCTCATTACATAATGGTCCTCATTTACTTTGCACAGGTTCCCTTTAGGTGGTTACCTTTTACAGAAAACAAAGGAGAGGATGCTGGTAATTATATCACCAAAGAGGAATATTTGCAAATGAAAAGGCAAGAGTGGTTGAACTGGTTACACTGGTCCTTGGAAGGTTTAGCATGGTTTTTAGAAAGTTACTTTGCAGTAAATGTTTGCTACAAACCCAGGTGAGGGAGTTTTTAGCAAAAAGCAAGACTGAAAGCAGCCTAGGCACATTGCAGGCCTGATTTCCCACTGGAGAACCTATCCATGGGTATGGGTCCTGTGCATCTTCGAGTGGGAGCTGGGCCCACGCCCACACCCACGCAGAATGGCCTCCTACAGCTGAAGCCATATGAAGAAACCATGTCACACTGTTATGCATAGTGTGCACATTTTCTACCCCCTAAAAATTTTTGCCCGTGTTTGAGGTACTTAAAATTTTCCCTCTTGAGTTTAAATAATGTGATTTTTGGTCTATTGAGTAAGATGAAATTTAAAAACAAAGATTTACTTTAAGAGTCATTTTAAATGTGCTCAGATATGATAGTGACTTGTTACCTAAATCATCCATTGAAACAGATAAATTTTTCTATAACATACATGTTACATTGTTCCCTTTGTCTTTGAACTTGTATTTTTAATCCACTTCTTCACATAATTTTATTATAATTCAGTGTAGTTTATGCTTAAAAGTTATTTATTGGTTAGCCTGTTATCATTCTCTGAAATTAAAAGAATTTAGAATCATTACCATTTAGAAAAAATTCCTGGGTCTTTTAGATTTCGATGTTTAAAATTCTGGCTTGACTCAACCTAGCAACTGTAATAGATATAGCACTGATAAAAATAACAATTATATTATAATTTTATTAATAGTTATTTAATATAAATTCTTTTAGGACATTTGTATGTAATGTGTAGGATTCTTTCAATTAGTTAATGTATTTATCAACAGATGTTACTTATTGCTAGAGATGAATAGAGTTCAGTATTAATTTTATTTTTACTTTTTTTATAGGTGATGAATCATTTTATTTTAGGTTATTATCAAACTTGTTTATATAAATAGGTATAGAAAATTGAATATTGTTCATTTTAGGATTTTTTCCCATTGGCAGTGAAGACTTATGTTTTGTGTTGAATTTTAGTTTTCATACTTATATGTTTAGTGCCTTAAAAAAGCATAAAAGATTGACAGAAAGGTGGACCCACAGAAATATTAAAATTAAATGAGATTGTATTTATGCTTGAATAATGTTAATTTATAATTTATGTATTTGATAAAATTAAAACAATTTCTCACAACTGAGCAATCTTAATTAAAAGTGTTTAATAAAATTAAACACTTAAAGTTAAAAATATAATGTTCCAAATTGTGTTTTGAGAACATTTGTTTTTCATCTATACAGAAGAAAATATTCGGCTTTAAGAAGCATAATTTACCTTGAGGAAATTACAAACCAAAAGAATAGTATTTGGCCACTAGTAAGTACAAGCTTATAAATGATGTATTAATAATTGTTAAATGCATTATTTAGCATGGGATCCACAATATGATCCCACTAATTTAATATAAACCAATCAGTTGCAGGGTTGGGATAAATACATCAGCAAGAAAAATGAATGATGAGTGAGAAAAAGCAGGAACACTCATTCCAAGTTAAAATAAAAAACATGGATTTGTAATATCCAATTATTGTTTGGGGAAAACTGGAATATTTCTTTTCCAAGTCTTTGTCCTAAAAAATATCAATCATTTACTTTGATATATGGTCCTTTTATTGTTAATCTAGTATAGGCAAACAAACTTTTCGCCTCTTCTCTTTGAAATGATATCAAATGAAGTCACAGACTGATGCATGTGGGAAATATTCACTGTGCTGTTCTCATAATTAAGAATGCTTAAAATGTAAAGGCTTATTTTTTATCTCACAGCAACTGGTGTTTTTATTCTGCTATGTGCAAATCTTTAATATTTTAATTCTGAAGGTAGATGACAGATAGATAGATGATAGAAAGATAGATACAGATAGATGATTGATAATAGATGATAGATAGAAAGATGATAGACAAAATAGATAGATGATAGATAGATAGATAGATAGATAGATAGATAGATAGATAGATGAGTCATGGAGTCTTGCTTGGATGAAGCAAGGTGCTGCTGCCCCTCATACCTTTTCACCTGAGCTTCCTGGGCTTTGTTTCTGAGATCCATTTTCAAGTGTGATGTAGTATTTGACAGTATTAGGTAAAGGAATAGACAAGGTTGTTAAAAGTGTCACCATTACTAAAATTATTTCCCTCTCCTCCTCTGTTGGGAACCTTACACCTGGCTTCTAGCTAAAAACATTGCATTGATTACAGTAACCTGTGCGCTCCACGAGCCAGTCAGCTACAGGCACATGAGGTGTGCACGGGCTCCCCAAGCCAATCAGCTACAGGCACATGAGGTGTCCACGAGTACCGGTTGCACCCAAGTAATCAATAAGCGGGCCCTTCTTTGTCTCAAGCTAGCCAATAGCAAGCAACCTAATCTCCTTCCTCTCCCTCCCCCCCTATATATAAACTCAGTTCGGAAAAATAAAGTTTGCAGCTTGATCAGAATCTTTTGTCTTGCTGCCATTCTTCTCGCCTCTTGTCCCCCCATCTCATTTGTTCTAGGTAGGTGGTCGAGCCCCAGTTGATTGCTCTGCGGGCCGGAGCACTCCTCTACATATGAATTCAAAATATACCAACATGAGTGCATCTTTCTAATGTTATATTGTCTCCTAATGCAATATTTAAAACGGGAAGGAAATGGAAAGACTCCTCTGGATTTATGCTGCTGTAGAGAAAGCTTTGCTGCCTTCAGAACTTTTCTACTTTCAGGGAAAAGCGAGAATACCAAGATTGGGGATTGGTGAAATCTCTGATTTTTCTTTCAAGTTGGAAAAGGGCTACATAAGAAGAGAGACAGTCTGTGTGATGCCTTGACAACAGACACCTTGTCAGGCCCATCAACCTTAGGAAGAGACATTGGTTTGGAAGTTGAGGATCAGATATTGCTTTGCTTAAAACCATACACATTCATACGACTTGGAAAGTTTTTAGGTACCCCAATACATAAAGATTACTGTTCTAGATAAAGAAATTGAGGGCAGAAAGTTTGAAGGACTTATCCAAGTTTCTGTATTGTTATTGGTAGACTAAGGACTATAATGTTTTAGTAAGGCTCAAACATTTGATTTAGGGGATCTTGCAATTTATAAATTACACATTTCCCATTTTGACATATGAGGAACTCTAATAAGAAATCCAGATAACCCTTATGGATTCATTTTGGAAATGCTTGGGGCTTGTGACTATTATAAAGGTGGTTATGCATTATCTCTAATTTTGTATTATAAAATAAAACATTTTTTGAATTATTATTAGTCTGAAATAAATATACATACATAACCAATTCTATTAAAAAACTCTAAGGTGTTTATAACATTTTGTTTTTTCTCAAGTATTTTATATTGACTAATGGAATAAGTGCACTAGAGATAGAAACCTCTAAAAATTTCTCCCAGAGAGATTTCTGTAATAGAGACCCAGTTTGATCTATATAGTGTGCTAATATTAATAAGGAAGTAGAAATTGTGCAGAGACAGACTTAGACTCTCAAAACATGACACTATTGAAATAATTGAATCAACAGTGGAAAAAGAATTTGAATTGATATTCCTGAATATTATTTGAAGTGTTTCCTCTTGAAGTTATCAAGTTGTCTCCTTGAAAAGCACATTAAAAATTTAGATATAGCTTGTCTTAATGGAAATTGTGAAAACACGAGAAGAGAAATAGGTAGCATGCAGTATTATATATGCTCCCCCAAATAAACAATGAAGTTGTTATAGAGAAAGGGGAAAAGGTCAATTTAAATTGAGTTTATGGGAATTAAATTTGGATTCACCCAGGGAAATCAACAATAATGAACACTAGAATAAATACCTGAAATAAAAGCTAAATGAAAAAAAGAAAGCTACTCCAGAGACTATCAATGCAGTTTGGGAATTATAATCTTTTAAAAAGTTTGGAGCCTTTACTCAGAGTATAATGATAATTAAAAAAATAAAAAATCTTAAGCAAGAAACTACAGTCCATCTAGTTCCAGATGAGGGGTGTTGTCAAAATCATTCTGTAGTTTGACATTTGTCAATATGCACTAGGCGTAGATCACTTGAATAATAAAATGGCTCTGTGCAGCTACTTTAACAATCAGGTTACAGGTATAAATTCTGGGGGGATGGATGTGAAACGGGTTAATTTCTGTTCTTAATAGAAACCAATATAATGGCTGAAGGTCAGACTGTCATGTGCTTTAAGTATGTGTAGAGGGATAGATGAAAAATATAATTTAGAATTCAAGCTGATATCTTAGGTTGCCAAGATTGTAATGTAAAAATTATAAGTAAACCGAGAGGTTAAAGTAGCTATTAGAAACTATCCACAGAGCTATAAAAAATTTACATTTTCATTTTGAGCACATATGCACCATGAAGAACAGCTAGTTTGGCATGTGATCATATAGTCAGATAACACCTTCAGGAAGAGCATGTAAACTTCAGATTATTCATTACTTCATTACCTCCCAAAGTAACCCTTGTTTTTGACTTTATACAAAGGCATCTAGGTGAATACAAAGAATAAAATTCTAAATTCCTTCACTATGCTTCACATTTTGTACCAAAAAATGCCAAATTACTTGCCCTTCAAAAAGCTTTTGACCAGGTAGGTCCATCAGTTATTTTTCAAAAGTAAATAAGATTTGAAGAAAAAAAAGGCATCATATATTTCTACAAACTGAGATTCTACCCATGAAACAATGAATAAAAACAAATAAGATTTTAAAAAAAAGAATAAATGCATCCAGATAGAGGAAATGTAAACTTAGAAATCCTCTAAGGATTGGTCTTAGAGAACATTTTTAGTTGTGATCTGGAAGATGGAGTGCACAGTGACATCTCCAAATTTGCTGATGACACCAGCTCTTTCTGATAGTGAAATGCCAGGGTGACATGAATAAATTGCAGGGACATCTTGAGAGACTGTTCCAGTAAGCCAAAAAATAGTAATTGAGCTTCAGTTTCAGAAATGTAAGGAATTGTGTTAGATTTGGGGAAAATAATCTAAACTTTATTTGTTGGAAGACCACATGCAAATAATTGTAATGTTATGAAATGAATGTTGGTGTCTCCCCCCACTCCCTTAATTTATATGTTGAAGACCTGATTGCTAATGTGATGGATGATACTTGGAAACAGTGCTATTTGGAGGTAATTAGATTTAAATGAGGTCATAATGAGGGAGGGGTTTTATGATGGGAATATCTCCCTTATAAGAAGAGGAACAGAGACCAGAGACCAGAACATGTTTCTCTCTCCCTCTCTCTCTCTCTCTCAATCTCTTGTTATTTAAAATTTTAAAACTGTTACAGTTGTCTCAATTTTCCCCCTTTGCCCTCCTTCACCCATCCAACCCCCCACCTCCCACAGTCAACTCCCACACTTTTATCCATGTCCACAGGTCATTCATGAATGCTCTCTAACTAGTCCTTTTGCCTTCTTTCCACCATTATTTCCCTTCCCCCTCCCCTCTGGTCACTTTCAGTCTGTTCTATGTTTCCAAGCCAAACATAGGCTTGGAAACATAGCCAAACGTTATGCTATGTTGCTGTGTTTCCTTAGCATAATATTCTCCAGTTCCATCCATGCTGTTGCAAAAGGTAGGAGTTCCTTCTTTCTTTCTGCTGTGGAGTAACCCATTGTGTAAATGTACTACAGTTTTTTGATCCACTCATCTACTGATGGGCACTTAGGCTGTTTCCAGCACTTGGCTATTGTAAATAGCACTGCTATGAATATAGGGGTGCATAGGTCTTTTGAATTAGTGATTTGGGATTCTTAGGGCATACCCCAGTAGTGAAATTGCTGGGTCAGAGGGCAATAACACATTTTTTAAATGAAATTCCATACTGTTTTCCACAGTGGCTGCCCCAGTTTACATTCCCACCAACAGTGCACTAGGGTTCCCTCTTCTCTACATCCTCACCAGCACTTCCTGTTTGTAGATTTATTAATGATGACCATTCTGAGAGGTGTGAGGTGATATCTCATTGTGGTTTTAATTTGCATCTCTGATGGCTAGTGATGTTCAACATCTTTTCATTTGTATATTACTGAAATTTTATTGTCCATATTTTCCTCTAGGAGTTTATAGTGTCATGACTTATATTTAGGTATTTTATCCATTTTGAGTTTATTCTGGTATATGGGAAGTTATGACTGATACCCCAGAAATACAAAGGATTGTGAGAAATTACTATGAACAACTATATGCCAAGAAATTAGATAATCTAGGGGAAATGGACAAATTTCTAGAAATATACAATCTTCCAAAACTGAATCAAGAAGAAGCAGAAATTCTGAACAGACTGATAACAACTAGTGAAATTGAAGCAGTAATCAAAAAACTCCTGACACACAAAAGACCTGGACCAGAAAGCTTCACAGGTGAATTTTACCACACATTTAAAGAAGAACTAACTTCTACCCTTCTCATACTATTCCAAACATTTTAAGAAGAGGAAAGAATCCCAAACTCTTTTTACAAGGCCAGTATCATACTGATTCCAAAACTAGGTAAAAACACAACAACAAAAAAAGAAAACTACCAGCCAGTATCTATAACGAACATAGATGTTAAAATCCTCAAAAATATTGGCAATCCAGATTTAATAATTCATTAAAAAATCATACACTATCATCAAGTGTGGTTCATTCCAAGGATAGAAGGATCTTGTAATATTCACAAATCAATAAATGTAATATACCACATTAACAAAATGAAAGACAAAAATCACAAAATCATATCAATTGATTCTGAAAAAGCACTTGATACAATCTAGCACCCATTTATGATAAACATACTCAGCAGAGTGGGAATAGAGGGAGCATACCTCAACATACTAAATGCCATATATGAGAAACCTACAGCCGACACTATACTCAACAGGCAAAAATTAAAATCTTTCCCCTTAAGATCAGGAACAAGACAAGGATGTCTGCTTTCACTACTTTTATTCACCATAGTACTGGAAGTTCTAGCTACAGTGATCACATAAGACAGAGAGATAAAAGTCATCAAAACTGGAAAAGAGAAAGTAAAACTGTCATTATTTGCAGATGAATAATAGTGTACATAAAAACCCTACAGTATCCACCAAAAAACTGCTCTGCCTAATAAATTAATTTGGCAAAATAGCAGGTTACAAAGTCAATATTTAGAAATTGATGGCATTTTAGTACACCAAAAAGGAAATATCAGAAAGAGAAACTAAGATAAAAATCCCATTTTCTATAGCAACAAGAAAAATAAAGTACCTAGAAATAAATTTAACCAAGGAGGTAAAAGACCTGTACTCAGACAACTTAGAACACTGAAGAAAGAAATTAAGGAAGATACCAATAAATGGAAGTACATACCATGTTCGTGGGTCAGAAGAATTAATATCATCAAAATGTCTATACTACCCAAAGTGATCTAGAGATTCAACACAATTCCTACTAAAATACTAATGGCATATTTCACAGATCTAGAACAAATACCTCAAAATTTATATGGAACCAAAAAAGACCCTGTATAGGCTCAGCAATCTTGAGAAAGAAGAACAAAGTAGGAGGGATCACAATGCCTGATATCAAACTACAATACTACAAAGCCACTGTAATCAAAACAGTTTGGTATTGGCATAAGAACACACACATAGATCAGTGGAAAAGAATAGAGAGCCCAGAAATAAATCCATGTCTCTATGGTCAATTAATATTTAGCAAAGGGGGAACGAGCATACAATGAAATAAAAATAGCCTCTTCAATAAATGGTGTTGGGAGAACTGGACTGGTGCCTGCAATAAAAAAAATGAAACTAAACTACTAATTTATACTATACACCAGAATAATAACTTCAGTCTCTTAATCCCTCTCCTGTGCAGGAGCACAGCAAGAAGGCAGCCATCTTCAAGCCAGAAAGAGAGTCTCCATGGAGAAATACTTAGCAAAATTCTTGATCTTGAACCTCCCAGCTCCCAGAACTGTGAAAAATAAATGTTTTTTTTGTTGAAGCCACCCAGTATATGGTATTTTCTTATAGCTGACTAAGACAGGAAGAAAGCTGACAAATAGTAACTGAGTTTTGTTTTCAGAAAGTGTAAGGCAGTGTGTTAGATTTAGGAAAAATAATCTCAACTTTTTATTGGATGAGTCATACATTTTTCATGCAAATACTTGCTGAGCACCTGCTATGGATCCAGCACAGTCCTGGGCACTGGGGATACCAACATAAGGAGAGCATGGTTGTTGGACTTTTGCAGGGAGACAGAGCCAGGGAGCTTATGTAACAGGTGCTATTTCAGGAACAATAATAAAGAGCTCTGGGAGCACCGAGGATGGAGCCTGGGAGAACCAAGGAAGGGCTTTTCCAAGTAGGTGACATTTAAGGTACATCTTAAAGACCAGGAAGAGGAGAGGGCAATTTTCCATAAGAGGAGAAAGGCAGGGGATACAGAGCTTTGTTTGGTCTGCTTATAGATATTTTTTCAATCTTTTCTTTACTATCTTAATAAAACACTATTCTGAAATCTAACAGATTAAAGCAGCATTTTAGCCTGAGTTTACTTTACCATCTTTACCTCTCCTCTGCTCTGCTGGCCTCCCCAGACACTGCTGCAGATCATGAAACTCAACACCCCATGGAAACAACTGGAGGGGCCTCCCTCTAAATATACAGCTGGGTGAGGAAAAACTGGGGCCCAGGTAGTTTAATTACTAGTCCAACTGCTCAAAAGAAGAAGGAATAGTTATTTTTTATCTTGATTTATGTTGTGGTAAACAAACATTTGGAAAACTTATTAGAGAATGTTTTCCCTGATGAAATTAGCTAAATTTGCCCTGAGCAGGTGGCTTAGTTGTTTGGAGCATTGTTCCAGACACCAAAGGTTGTGGATTCGGTTCCCCAGACAGGGTGCCTACAGGAGGCAACCAGTTGATATTTCTCTCTCACATCAATGTTTCTCCTTCTCTCTCTCTTTCTTTCAAAAGTCAATGAACATATACTTGGGTGAGGATTAAAAAGTGAGAGAGAGAGAGATGAAACTGAAAAAAACAATTAGCTGGATTTGTTACAGTAAACCCAAGTAGTAACCAAAGCTGTGGGATGTCATCAAGGAGCATGTGAGAAGAAAAATAAATTCATGTTTTTAGTGTAATGTTGCATGTAGTTTGAGTTTCCACCACTCAATAAAACCATCATGCAGCTGAAGAACATTGGAAGAAGTGACTATAACATAAGCAAGGGGATTTGGATACTCTTCTTATGTCCAAGGTTCATCCAGTTGAAACACACAGAGCTAGGCCTGTCCAGCTCTGTGGGCTGGGGGTGGCAGCAAGGATCTGCCAGGGCTGGGCAGTCCCCTCATGCTGAGGAGGGGGAGTGGCTGTGACAGGTGAGAAAGCTTGGCCTGAGCGCAAAAGGAAAACCATGGAGACAGGCTCATAAATCAGTGATAAAACTGGAGGACCCACATATGAAGAAAGGAAATCAAACATCAAAGACAGACCAAATAAATCAGATCATCAAATCACCAGAACTGCGACTGGAAAGGAAGATTCCAGAACACAAAATTAGATCTCAGTGCCAAATCAGGATGGACTGGGTGTGCTAGACAAGGGCTTAGGAGTGAAACCAAAGGAGATTCAATGGTCCAGATACAGGTGTGCAAAAAAAATTCACTTTCAGCGTGTTGTGGGGTGAGGAGGTCTTTTGAACTGTTGGCAAAAAGTTTTTTACTTTGTTTTTTCTAAAGGTACCTTACCTTTTCTATCATGGGAACTGTTGGCTTCTTTGGGTCCATGTGAAGACACATTATGATCATTAAGTTGAATTTGTGGACAATGGGATAGTTAATGGATTCTAGGCCTTGAATCTAGCTAGTGGTACACTTGAGTATAGTCTCAGATCTGCCACTTACTACCTACTGGGTTTTGAGCAAATTACAGAACCTTTTAGTGCCTGAGGTTTTTCACTTTGCCACAATGGTTGTATTAAGTGTAAAATGCACACAAAACACTTAGCACATTCTCTCATACAGAGTGAGTGATTAATAAATGGTAGCTGTGAGAAGGTCAATGATAATTACAAGCATAAACTCGGTGAAGAATTTGTTATCTAAGCAAAAAAAGTATTAAGAATAAACAACTGTTTATGAAATCCTGGACTAGAAACAGAATAGCTTGCAAAGAGGTAAATTTAGGTGACATGAAAATAGTAATACTTCATAAAATAGTAAACTAATGAAATTCATCTAAGTTTAAATTGCTTTTCAAAAAGTGATGAATATCCCTGGCTGGTGTGGCTCAGTGGATCAAGTGCTGGCCTACAAACCAAAAGGTCACCAGTTCAATTCCCAGCCAAGGCTTATGCCTGGGTTGCAGGCCAGGTCCTCAGATGAGGAAGTGTGAGAGGCAACCACACACTGATGTCTCTCTCTCTCTCATTCACCCTTCCCTCCCCTCTGTCTAAAAATAAATAAATAAAATCTTTTAAAAGTGCTGAATATATTTATAATTATAGGGAACAATTAAAAATGATAGAAACGTTTGGAAAATAGACCTTAAATAATAAAGCCCTGGCAGTCAACCAATAAATAGCTACTAAAGTAAAGTATCATACTGGCAAAAAAGTTTTAGAAACAAAACTGAATTGGATAAGTCAGTCAAATCTCTTTATTATAGGTTTTCTCTGTACTGTTACGGGAAAACGAAGCAACCAGACACCGAGGGATTCTGGAGTACGAGGTTTATTCCTTTTACATGCACGGGCCCAGAGGAGTCAGTCTCCAAATTCTGAGCCCCGAACAAAAGATTCTTGGGGAATATATAGATTAGGGGGTCTTCCTATCTACGTGGCAAAGCAGGATACAGAAGCAGAATGCGGTAATTAGTTCTATCTTCGGGGCAGAAGCAGAGTTCAAAGGCTAAATGTGAAAATTGGTTCTATCTGCGGGGGGTGCTAGCCCTAGTCCTAGTGACTATCCGGCTATCTGCTTTATCTGCTCTTCCTAGATGGCCTTATTGTTCTCCTATGGCGCCTGGGGTCTTGGGTGAGCAAAGGTCTCCTGGGACCTCTCCCTTCATTTTCAGTCCTCACTATCCGGCCACCCGCCCTCCCAGACGGCCCCATCATTCTCTCTAGGGCGCCTGGGGTCTGGGCAAATAAAGGTTAAACAGAGGTTTTTCAAAGTTTCCCATATCACTACATTTAATATGTTAATTAGAAATCATGACTCGTCAAGTTAGGAGCTATAGTATGTCTCACTGATACAGGGTGCAGTGGGGGGGCCCCCAAAAAAATTTGGAATGGTGTCCAGAATTCAAAGTGTATAGGAATATTGGAGAGACATATAAGATGCCCTCACCCTGCCCCCCCAAGGCACGAATGGAGCAGGGCCATTGAGAACTGTTTTGCATAGCAACAGTTCTGCAGCTAACCTCTGGAATGATTATTTAACATATCTATAACCTTTAACTGGTTTCAATAGATATGTTAAATAGCTGTGGCCAAGTTTTGAGCCAGGGAGAAGGGAGTGGCTGAAACCCAAAAGGGAACTAGGGCCTGTGCCCCTGAGGAAGAAGGCCTGTGTGAAAAGACGGGCTCCAGGACATGAGAGTATAACTGCCCAGGTGAAAGGGGAAACCACGCAGCTTTGCCAGAATGGAGATCCCTGCAGCCAGGTGAAGAAGAAAGCCACATGCTTTTGGTGGAGTGCGAACCCCTGCAGCTTTGGTAGAAGAGGCCCACGCGGCTTTGGGGTGCCCCCTTTGGCCGCGTGGCCTGGAAGGAGGAGAGACTTTGATTGGAACTGGGTACAAAGAACTCTTGACAGTGGACCATGAGAGGGTACCACAGTAATTTGGATTAACTCGAGATCCTGCCTGCACGGTGACACCGCTGACGGTGCCAGCGGCCTACAACACAGACGTGTGCTCTTTTCCTGATTTACGGTACCCGGAGTTGGGACAGTGGGAGAAGGGAGAGCTGTGTGGGTGTAGGTGTATACCCTAAAGGACTTTGATATTTTAGTGGAAGCGTTAGGCCTGAATAGCATTAAATAAACATTTTGTTTCCTTTTCACAAATCTCTGGCATTGAGAGATGTCTTTCCAATTGGCGGCGGACAGAAGGGCCCAGTAGATATTAGTATTCTGTCCTTGGGAGGGGCCCCTGTTGTATAGCAGTTTTTGGCATCCCTAGGTGGGCCAAATATTGTATTGCCCCTCCCTCGGACCTCTTGTTCGGTAACATCACTACCCAAACACCAGTATCTACAGGGCCCTTTATTTCTCTTAGGAAATTTCAAAAAGGCTAGTCTGTAGTGAAAGGTTTTCTAGGCTCTGCTGAGGAAGAAATGCCAATCAGCCACAAAGTTAGGTATTATAAACCTTTATTGGGGTTTGTGCGCCCTGGCTAGGTCCCCCGGTCTGTAGGGTGGGGTCAGGGAAGTCCCTGCGAGAATAGGGAAAAGGGCGGGGGTTTTATTTTCATTGGATCCCCTTGGGAGCTGGGGATTGGTCCCCTCTGAACAAAGTAGCAATACATCATTGGTGGTTTTTTCCTCGGACTCAGGTTGCTACTCCGTTTTGGCAAAGCCCGCCCTTTCGGCTCTCTGATTTAACATCAGCCATCTTTTCCAGATTATAGTCCATCTGCCATTTTGACTGTAGTCCTGCTGACATTTTGTCCTACCCCACCCATCCTGACACGTAGGAGACCATTCTGTGTGGTGTGGGCCCAGCTCCCACTCAGAGATGCGCAGGACCCACACCCACATATAGGTTCTCCAGTGGGGGATCAGGCCTGCTTTGTACCTAGGCTGCTTTGAGACTTGCTTTTGCTAAAACTCCCTCGCCCTAAAGTGAGATAGCAAGTGCTTACTGTAACTTCCTAAAGTTCATGCTAAAACTCCCCACTACGGAGTATAACCGGTCCAACCACTTTTCTGTTTTCATTTGCAAATATCCTTCTGTGCTGTGATTAACAGCATCAGCTCCTTTGTTTTCTATAAAAGGTAACCACTTAAAGCCAACCTGTGCATAGTAAATGAGGACCATTTTGTAATGTGTGGACAAACACAATACAGGCCAGTCAGGGCAAGGGCCTAGGTTTTCTCTCCCTTTGAGAGAAAAGCCATGCTGTTTATTTTCCTCCACAGGACTTAGTAGTCCATGTGAATTTCTCGTGCCTCATCCACAATGTGGCAGACCCCATGAGCCAGGGTCCACATCAGTAGTCTATATTTTAGGAAACATGATAATAGCTAAATAAAATACATCTTAGAGTTAAGTAGATTATACCTATAATCCAGGTCTGGACACTCAGTTCAATTGCTCTTTCTACCAAACTATTACTATTCCCTTTGATTTTATTGATATAATACTATAGAGAGCAACCATCCCCTCCCCCACCCCGCAAACACTATCTCCTTCTGTTCTAAGGCAGTCTGTCTGGGGTGGTAACCATTATGTTCTTACAGTACTAAAGAAATATGTTTACTTTTTATTTTAAAAACTTACTTATATTGTTTTCACGTGTACCAAACTCATGTTTCTTTTCCAAGGTGCTCAGAGGCTATATGACTCAACTGCTATGTTAATTTTAAAATGTAAAGGAATGAAACGTCTGTTGTCATGACAGGCCCTCAGGGCTTTCATTTCTGAATGACAAGGGTGAGAAAGGGAAGGAAGCTAAAAACACCCAGGTGATACTCCCTTAACACAAGGGGCAGATACTAGGAAAAAGATCTCAGCCATGAATCAAGCTCAAGGAAATATCTTGTCCCTCTCTCTATTACAAAGTAACCTCTGGTTCACCTGTATATCATCTTGACTCTAACGCTACTTCATATGAACAAGTTGAAATCTTATCTTCTGAGGACATGTCTACGACTAGTGAGAGATGATACTTTGAGCTGGGAAATTAGGTTTTTTGCTCTTTTGAATTTAAGATCTGGGTCACCATTGTCTAGTCACCTCCTGAAACTTAGGCTGGAGTATAGGGAACAATATTTTAGAGCAATCATAGAAAGGAAAATTTCTTGGCACCAGTGCATGAAAACAGAGTCAGTAATCTGAGAAGCAACTTCCTGGAGAGAAATCCACACCTCAAAGCAAGTCAGTGTCAATACAAGGAGGCATTTGCAAAGAGCAGTAAGAACAGAGCAAACATCCAAGTGCAAGAGAACTGGGAAGAATGAGAAGTTCAAAACAGAAACTGGTGCTGACATTCTGGGAAATGTTTGTGAGACCCAAAACAGCCATGCCTGCCTGGAGAGATATCCAGTGAGGGCTGTTACCTAGATAGGCAAATGATCACCTTTTCTTTGGTCAAAAACTTGAAACTCCACAGATATTTTCCTTTAATGTGACTGAGCAGACAATCCCAGGAAGAGAGCAAAATTACCATCTAATTGTGAAGAGAGTCTGCCATCATCTTTATCTTCCCTCCACTTATTAGACACTTAGTACGTATTCTATGAAAAATACTTTAGATACTGTATCTAACGTAATGTTAATACAAGCATGTCAATTGGCGTTTTTATTCTCATCTTATTGATGATGAAACTATGTCTCACAGAGTTAAGTAACTTGCCTTAGGTCATACTTGTCCTAGTTTTAAACACAGACACATACCTGTCTGTCTCTGGTATCATTGTAACTGACGGCTACTTCCAATCTTCTTTCTCCCTGTGTCCATTTCAGACATTACTAATCTTCATGGATCTCCTTGCCACCACATGTGGTTTCAGAATCATTCTAAGAATATTGTGAAAATTCACTACCCATATATCAGTGAACACATCAGAGGTGAGACCAGTTTTCTACTCCTGCCCCACACCATTCTGTATCCCTCTGTTTAACAAGCAGTCAGGTGCAGACAGAGGGTGTTAGCAAACAGGTCAAGGACCAGACCCCAGATAACCAGGAGTGTCCACCTCAATAAAGAAAAAGAAAAAAACAGGCAAAAAATTGAGTTCAGGAAGTCAAGTAAGACAGGAAGGACTGGAAGTTCTCTCAGTCCTGGCAGAGATTAAGGATCAAAGAGTGGTCCTAATGAGTGGTAGAACGTAAACTGAGATTTTAGGATAAAACTGTTTAAACTTGGACTTGGTGTATGCTACTTCTTGAGTGTGGGTAGCATTACGACTGGAAGTTTTCATCGTAGTCATAGGAAAATAAAGAAAGCAGAAGTAAAAGAGCTGAGATCTCCATGACTGGGCTTGCAAGGTAGATTTGGTTGGCCCATAGAAATCTGTAAGTATAAATATGTGGAATGAACTGAGTCATTTATTGAAATCAACCAGTTCTCTGATTTTTTCTTCATGGAATTAACTAAATGAACCTGCAAATTTTAAATTAACATCTCTAGTCAAATAACTGACTCAGTGGGAAAAATCTATAAAAAATAACCTTTTGAAAATAGAAAAAATAGTTACACTTCAGGGTTCACATTTTAACCAAGTGGCACAGAATACGTCTATGTCAATTTTGCTGAAATTATTTTTAAGACCTAAAAAATCATAATAACTCCATGCTGAACATCAGAGCTTACAGTGAATTTATAAACTAGGAACACAATGGTGGATAGACATGTTCATTGCATCTTGGGAGCTTATATCTTGATAGAGATAAAAGTCATGTAAATGAATGAGATATATTTTGATATATGCAGTGATAAGCTAATATAAAGACTGAGAATTATTACAGGAAAAAACATACTTAATTCTCTCTTAAGGATAACCGACAAAGGCTTCACACAAGGCTGATGACAAGCACAGAATCTGATGAGGCTGACAAATGAAAATGTGGAAAATGGAGATAAGAAGGGCATTAAGCAAAGGGAACAGAACTTGCAAAGGGATAGAGCAATATAAAGCTACAGTGAGAAGAAATTACAAACAGCACAGAATGGCTTTACTGTGAAGTGCAAGGATATGGAGGAGGAAGGGCAGGAGCTCAGGCTGGCCAGACGGAGACAGGGTTCAAAGGGCTTTATGACGTGCTTAGGAGTCCCACCCAGTGATGAGAAAGCATGGAGCTTTTAGGTAGTCGTGTGTTCTAGACAGATCACTAAGAACACTGAGTGGAGGAAGCATCTGAACATGGTAAGATGGGGTTTTTTTCCATAAAGGAAAAAACAATTAAAACATGAAATAAGGCAGGGGCAAAGGTGTAGCTAAGCCACGAATTTAGCTGTCTTATGGGTGTGGAGGGCAAAGAAGCGGTGTGCATTCAAAATCGGCCCTGGAAGCCTGTGCACAATAAATCAAGGGTATAATATAAAGGGATTTTAGAAATGGCCAAGTTGGCGGCTACTAACAGGAACACAACTCCTAAGGTACATATACCTGAAAATATCCCAATAACATTCTTTATTAGAGAAATAAGGATAGCTTTGGTAGAGGAGTTGATATATGTAAAAAGCAGAAGATTTTAAAAAATCACTCATAATTCCACTTTCTGGAGATAAACTATCAGTAATATTTGAACATACATGTTGATGATTAACATTTGAAATCATATTAGTAAAAATTTGTAGTTTGCATTTCTCACTTAATATTACATTAAGAAAACAGTTCTCATATTATTAAGAAATTTTCAAAATGCATAATGTCTGATGAATACATCACATTTAATTTTATAATTAACTGTAGGGTATTTTACCATTCCCATCTTTTTTGGGCAAATAGTTCAGTATGACTCTATGATTGGATCATAACAGAAGGGAGTATTCCAAATATTTGTACATATAACTCTTTTTCTTAATTTCTAATTGCTTTTCTAGGATAGATTAATACATTTGAAAGTTTCAAATCTTCTTTAGGAGTATAGATATTTTAGTGTCAGAAGAGCATAAACTTAAATACCTTCTGGGCGTGGTTTAATTATATCTCTTTCTACTTCTAGCACTTTTTACACTTTCTGCATATAATGGTTACTAATTATTAAACTTATCACCATTATTTTAAAATGATAATTTTTGTTTGAATTCAATTGTTGATTTCCTAAAAGGTTTGCATACGTTGGGAATTTGTATGTCTCAAATTAAACACTTGAAAATAGAATATTGAGAGATTTTTATCTTAGTGAATGTGAAGGGATTTGTTATTAACAAATCATGACTTAAATATCCCATGTGCATAATACAATCCAAAAATCTTTCACAAATTTTGGCATAAATTGTTATTTGTGAAGTTTACTTTTTTCACTTAAAACATATTCTGCATGAAAACATGTTTTCACACCCCACAAAGAGAATCTAATGAACTCGTTTAAACCGTAGATGACAAGGTGAAAATACCACGATTCCTCATGTTGACCTGCATAACCAGGTGTTATGTTAATAGTGGGTCATCTCAGTATCTTGAGAAATCATTTTGTTTTTCTTACTATTTAGCTAAATGACTTACATGTTTTTATAACACTAAACTAACAAGTGAAAAATAAAAATTCATTTAAATCCATCATTTTTATCATAAAATAATAATCACATACTTATCTCAAAGGTTATTTCACTGAGTTAAATCCACTTCTATTTTTTTCCACTACATTTAGGGAGAAAAGATTTTGTGTTTATCTCTCCTTTATCATCTTGGGGTCCACTGAAATTGTCTCTTCTGAAAAATGTCTAAAGGAGTTGATTTTATGACCTGCCTTCATGACTCATTTCTGCATAAAGAACTTGTACTTTTAAAGCACTTGCATTGTGTTCGTAGGAATAGACCAGTGTTTGTGTCTGCAGAAGCTTGAGTGGGCCAAGAAGAATTCACTTTGACTCACCAGAGCTTTAAGGATGTCCTTAGGTGTCACTGCTTATTTGCATCTGGGGGGCAGGTAGGTGAGTGACCAGTCTGCATGATAGCTGTGAAAATATATTAAAATATCTGAACAAAAACTCATATATGTGGCAAAGGGAGCCACTCCATGGACCCAAAGACTCCTCGCTCCAACTTTTGTTGTCATTGCAGTAAAGACTCAGGGGCCAGACTAGCTCACCCCTAAACGCTGCTGTGTCTACCACGTTGTTGCATTCTTTGTGTAGTAATTCCACCTGATAACATTAAAGGAATTTGTATCTGTTGCTTATTGCATCTTTCTATCTGTAGTGATATCCTTGCATCTTTCTATCTGTAGTGACATCCTTGCATTGTATAATCTAAATTCCTTACTTGATAGGTTTCAAGCATCTTTTATTTCGCACTTCATGGTGGTCATAAAATCTGAGCATCTTGTTTGTTTAAGTCTGATGCTATTTAATCAAGCTGGCTCTGCTAAGAAATCTACTTTCTCTTTGTTCAAATCTTTATTTGATATTAAACTATCTTCAGTTTTGCTGTCACACGCGCTGTGAGCCCCAAAGGATTGAGGATGTAAGATGCTGTGTGTCTCATTCACACAGATACACCAAGGGCTTTGGAAAGAATTGGGAATAGCTGGGTAGCATGGCCACTTACCTGTATAAAGGACTGCTCGAGTAGGAGAGCAAGAATGCTGGGAACCACTTCCAGTGGTTGTAGATCACTCTGCACACCAGAAAAGATCAATTACACAGAGAGAAATTAAGACAACAAATTAAAACGTTGTTTCCTTTAGAAAGTTTAAAGAGAAGTGCTTATAGATTAGTTTACCATTAGTCTTCAATTACTCCTGAGAAAAAGCTGGGACAGACTACAGGTGTTTTTTTTTTTTCACCTGATTTTGATGTTCAAAAATAACATTAACTCTTATTTTCTCAAAATATTCCATTATGGAGAAACATTTTAGCCCACCTTCAATGCTCGCTGTCTCTCTCTTCCTCTCTTTGTTGTTGCTGCTGTTAGTTTTTTGTTTTTGAATTCCTGAGGAAAGATTGGCTTGCTTGCATGCTTGTCCTGGTACAGTAGGGAACCCAAAGCTCCCCTGGGGGCTGGTCCCCAAGCAACAAAATGAAGAGAAACCAAGCTGCGGATTAGGACATGCCATTAAATAGCAGTCCCTAAAACAGGACAGCTTCCTAAATTCTATCACGTGATAAGATTTTTAGTAGATTATTTCCCAAATTATAAATGGGTGTTCTAATCTTAAATCAAGGGTTAGGAATAAAGAGGGACAGAATTTTTTTGGCATAAATAGTCTATTAAAAGATCTGCATTCTCCAATAAATCATCATCATTCAATAATGATGACAAAATAAGCCCTGTCCTCCAAAGCCATGAGCTTTGTCCTTGTATAACCACGTAAATTGGAAATGATTGCCCTGTCCATGGATGGGGAGTACTCCAGCCAGCAGTCATTGTTAGGCTGTGGCCGCAGAGCCAAGCCAACAGGACAGTGAACACTGAAAACACAAACATACAGAAGAAATGTGCAAATAGCAGTTTTCCCATTAAGCTGTATCCTACCGACTGCACAGAGGAGATTTCTGGCCCTAATTTAGTGCAGGTTTGTATTTGGCACATGTTACCTGTAGAGTATTTGGGCAAATTACTGATGTCAGTTGTATTTCTCTTGGAGACGAGGGAAATGGGTTATTGGCACAATAAAACATCCAGAGGCATTTAAAATGTCAGTCTAATTGCAAGAACCAGTAAGGCTTTTAATTACCTTCTGTGCAATTTTTTTTAATTGCTCCAATGGCTGTAGCGCTTGGTAAGTTCCTGACAGAGCAGCTGCAACAAACTTAATTTAAACATTTTTTTTCCGAAGTGCTCAGGAAAAAAAGGAATCTGAGACGAAAGGTAAATGTTGGGAGTCTCTCGTTGGAGGCTCTCTGCAGGAATTCTTGTTATTTGGTCACTAATAGAATCCCACCTCCATGTTCATCTAGCTACCTGCAGGGTTTTTATTTGCTGATGACATTCTTTGGAAACAGTTGTGGTCACCTTCCCTCTTAGAATATTCCGAATCAGCCAGTCTGCAGCGTGAGGCTGTTGCCAGCTCCAATTCCCATATTCTCTTTGGTGCTTGCTTAATCCCAAATGTGAGGGAAAGAAAAGAACATATCTTCCCTTTCGTGACATGTGTTTGACATTGACTGATAGAAAGCTTGTATTTCGTACATGTTTTCCTCCCCTTTAGCTCTACTTTCCACCTTGATAGAGCTAGTCTTTATTTATATTCCATTGTCATCTATCCTAGGGACTCAGTCCTCTCCTTCTCTGAGAACAAATCTCCTACTAAGGGATCATGCCGTGTTGTCCAATAAGAGGCAAATGGGCTTTACAATCCAGGATGTCTAAAATTGAATCCCACATACTATTTCTATTTAACCTCACTTTCACCTTCATAAAGCAGGAATAATAATGCCTTTCAAGTACGCTTGTGAGGGTTCAATAAAGTAATGCATATACAAAAAGAGACTGGAGGAGAATAGGGTTTAAGTAAGAGTTAGTTCCTTCCAATACCTGCCTCTGCTCTACCTACAGTGCTAGTTCTCCCATCTAGATGTATGTAACTACACTTGTGTTACTAACTCTGTCCTGATACAAGGCATGACTTAATTACATATGAGCAGCCGGGACTAGGTCTGGGATTTGTTTTCTAATGCAGTGCACTTAGCAATAAATTTTTTTTGTATTGATGTGCTAAGTAATTTTAAAATATTCTGGGAACTAAAGCCTGTTAGGAGGTGGAATGCAAATTTGGGTGAATCTGAGACTAAATTTTTCTAAGATATTTTATATCTTATGAAGATTAAGAACTAATCGATAGTCATAGAATGTTGAAGCAGAAAGGAAATTTGTATCATCTATTTCAATCTGGTAGTACACAGGGAAAATAAGGTGAATAAGAGCAAAGCTAGTTAATGTCTGACCAAGAACTCTAGTCTCATATTTCCCTTTTCTGGGTTATTTTCACCATGCCACATTCCACCATCTCATTGGTGTTGATGCTGAGTTCCTGACATTTGCAAATTCTATTCTGCATACTCCATTTAACTATAGGGTATTGGGATTTCTTCTCAGCAGAGCTGGTAATGTACCCATTAATACTATGAGCACTCTGCTATATTTTTTGAAATTTTAGAAAATGAGTAAAAAAACATACAGAGAAAGCAGGGAAAGCATGGTAGAAATATTTAAGTAAATAAAGTGCAAAAACTTTCCAAAAGATAGGTAAGGAATAAAGAAATAAGAAAATATTTATTTAAAGCTTAGAATATGCCAGGAGCTTAGTATAATGTGAATTATCTAATTAAGCCAAAATAGCCCTGGAAGATAAACACCATTTTTCTCATCTTTCTAACCAGTGTATCACATTTTCCACCCACTCACCTGAACAAAAATCCCAAAGGCCTATATCTATGAATTCAAATGAAATCTATCAGGTTCCCAAGGCTAAGCCTTTATTCATTAAATTTTAGTGCTTCTGCAAACAATATTTGATAACAAATATTGGGCTAAGAGGATTTTCAGGGAGAAGTAGAGGAATTATGAAAAGAAGGAAAATTCGAAGCACGCTATAAAATTTGGTTGATGGGGGGAATGAGAGGGATCATATTATGAACATTCAGAAAGGGATGATTAAAAGAAAAGATGCCTGAGAACTCTGAAATAGTTTTCCTGGCTTTAGTGGTTGGGATTTGCTATCATATTATTGTAGAATAACAGTGTGCAATTAAATAAGTCATCCCTTTTTCTATATATTACATTTGCATCTTAGATTTGGCATTCACTAGAATCTTTTTGTGTTGATGCTCTTGTTCCCATGGACACAGGTCACTTTGTCCTGAGGAGCACTGAGGTCAACTCTGTCTCCTCTAGTAAGGCCCAAATGTGATGCTATACATGGAGAGAGCTATGACATGCAGAGCGGTCTACAACACATGGAGTGCAGAGTAAGAAGAAGAATGAAGGAAAGCAAAACGTGTAAGACAATTGAAGAACAGGAAGATTGTGTGAGAGATGGTGGGCCTTTTGTAAAGACAGACAGCGAGGCTGAGCATCAATACTCTTGGCTGGGAAATAATCCGGAAAACTTCATTCTGGTCAGATTAACTTTAATATACACCTTGTTCTGAGGCAGCCATTTCACACTATATTTGAAATTGTACAACATGGTTTTCTTCTATTTCATATGATTTTATATTTGCCAATGCATGAAGCCATTCCTTTTTGAGCACTGTAGCTATGGATTATATTTAATATAGAAAGTGTTTGAGTTCACTTTCCTAATAGAAGTCATCTTAGCAGGTCTTATTTTCCCTCCTTGGATTTAGTTCTGGGTTACAGGACCTCCCATATGTTTGACACAGTTAGCACGAAGGCCTTTCCTTGCTTTTCCTGTATGGCTGTCAGCAGCACCATGAAGTTATACAGGAAAAGGGGCATATCCCTAACTTGAGGAATACCAGGACTGAAAGAAGCTATCTAAGAGAATACTGGTCTGAAGGATGTAGAACATGACACTGAATCAGAAGTTTCTAATAACATATTTTCAGTGTCCAGACGAATGATGCCAAAACATCTTTGTGTTTCATTTTCATATACATCCTACACATTTCCATATATTCTCACTGTCTTACAATGGGAGGTAAATCTATAAGTCTCCTAACCCCTACTTCTGCACATACACTGCATCTACTGTCCTAGCACTATTGATAGCTACTGTTCATTAATATATATATATGTTAAAAATCTCATATCAAATATATTGTTAATATGTGTAAAATAAAGAATAACACATAACACCTTTTTATTTTTATAACAATGCTTCAATGTTCAAACTTTACAAATGAAAAACACTCCAAATGGTGCCAGAATGTGGCTAATTTGAAATTCGAGTTCAGCTATGTAAGAACTCCCCAAATGGAATATTTTTACTATACTTCATTTTCTTTTATTTTGTTCATGAATAAAAGGACATCAGGTGAAAACTCTAATGTTTGAAAGTCTAGTTAGGGGAAGAGCTTTTGAAAAGTGATGTTTTAGATAAGGGCGATATCAATCTTCTGGGAAATTTTGAAAATCTCTTTTTAAGATTTACTAATTACAAAATACTACCCTCACACACCTGAGAATTATTGGCAGAATGAAAGAGAATTATTCATAAAAGGATCAACTATCCTTTAGCAGCAAAGTGGTTCAGAACTGATCCTGGCATCTCCTTATACAATACTTTTTCCACCCACAGCAAGTACCTCTGTATGTGGGCGGGTGTGTAATGTAGTGAATGCAGTACCTTGAAAAACTGTAATTAATTATATTGATGCATATTTACATGCACATGCATGCATACACTCCTATCTCTCTTTGCCCCCCAACACACATGTCCATCATACCTATAAGGCTCATATGAGAAAATCTAACCCTTTGTAAATATCTCAGTGAGGACACTTATGGGAAACAGCACAGTCAAAGTGGGAATAATTGGGGGGGATTACTTACAAAGATGCTGTTAGCAAATGAATGTGGTGTTGGGCAATACCATAAGGCATAGAAACCAGCCTTTATCATTCCCAGATGGAAGGAACGAGGAGAGTTTATTGGAATCTACAAGAGGACTATAGGAAGATATTTACCTGCCAGTGGTTGTGGCCTTTAATAGGGGGGTTTAGCCAATTTGTGATGATGCTGAAAGAAGATCATGGGGGCCACAGATACCATGACCTCGATTCCTCCTTTCCTCTGACTTTCATCTTTGTCCCATTGGACAACCCCTTAGGAAACTGGAGAGCACAAGAGCCTGGTTGACCCAAGCAGGAGATGTGAGTCGGCTCCCAGGGGCACAGGGATGGGTGACAAAAGGTAGAAGGTGAATTTAATGGGGCAAACAGAAATATCTAGCTAAGTAGGTAGACTGGTATATATATGTGAATTTTCAAATGGGCCTTATCAAAGCTTGAGCAAACAATAAGTATCAATCATAGCAAGTTCTAATTTACATCTGAATCCTCTCGGATTACTGTTTAATGAAGGCTTACTGTTTGACAAACATTGTGTCAGATTCTTTAAACATGCCGAGTCTGAGGTAGTTGCTATTATCCCTGTTTTACAGGCAAAAAAATAAAGTCGTTTAATTCTCAGAAACTTGTAAAGGCCACAGATAATAAGCAGGAGAGCTTATATTCAATGTCAGCCTGGCTGACTCCCAACCTAGTTAGACTCTTCCATATCATTATAGTTTACTAGACTAAATGAAGCAACAATCTAAGAAATGGATTTGTGGAAAATCCAGGCCTATGTATGATATTAATACTCAGAGAAGACACCAGAATTTAAGCTGGGACTGGGTTATACCCTTTAGTTTAAATCAAAGGTATTTAACAATTTCATCCTTCAAAGAATGAATGAAGGGGATAATGTCACTGCCCCCATTCATGTCCCTGAGACTCCATCACTTCAAGGAGCTCTGAATGGTTTTCAGTTCCTGGTACCTACATCCAGAAGTGTGGAAAGCCATGCTGCCCTCATTCATGGCAAGTCACAGGTACCTGTTAACAGTCATCCCTAAAAAAAAAAGCCCTCCATCACTGACCCTTAGAAATTGGTATAAAAGTGTCCCAGTTCTTTTGCCACTCATATGGGATAATTCTGAGGGGTCTTTTATATATTTCCCCAAATTTTCCCTGGTGGCAGGTTTAATACTGCACTCATTTTTGGCTGCCTACCCTTCCAGGATTACTTTCCCACTTCCTTAGTGTGTTCCCTTCCTTCCACTTAGATCTTTCTAGCACCACCCAAATTAGAAGAATTTTTGCCAAAAGTGTTTATACTATTTTTCCCTAGAATAATCTCCTTAAGAAGGGATTCTAAAATGGGGCCAATGCTGGCCAGATGGCCAAAAGAAGACAATGGCTGGTGGAAATGTGGAGGTGGTAACCTTTGACACACTGCAGCACCCAATTACTAAGACTCTCATCTGTACTGAACTGGAATGGAATAGAGGTAGAACTAATTGCATTGGCTTATGAATTATTTAACTATTGAAAAATATGGCTGCAATCATAATGAAAAGGAACGTGAAATTTGTTCATGTCATTAATGCAGTGATAGCTGAAACTATTGCCTGAAGTCAATCAATGACCAATTCAGAAGCATGCTGTGAAATCCGTAATGTATCTATGGTTGTGTTCAAAGAAAGCCTTGTCTCCAGCTGCCATAGGGTAGAAACTCTTAGGCTTGGTGAAATCATTAACAGCAAGCAGAAAAAAAATCATGATCAATGTGGAAAGGGAAAGATGCTAAACAGATTGGAAGACAGAATTGGGAAGTCAATGTTTTCTATAAAATATTTGATCAACTTAGATTTGAGCAAGTGCTTCTCTTGTGTGCAAGTTCATCAGGGGAAGGCAAAATACACAAGGCTGTGAGGAATGTGTACCTTGGCTAAGAGTTTTTGAAGCTACATTTTAGTCTCTTTTCCTTAATAGGACACTGAATTATTCCAAGCAGACAGAACTCTCTTCCCAAGAAGAACATAGGAACAGTGCACACTGTTGTGACACTTGAGATAAAGAATTTTTCTGAAAATTGAAAAGATCAATCAATTAAATAAATAAGATACTGTAGGCAAACAGCCATCTGTAAATGAAATGTAGGGTTGGTGGCAAAGATACTGAATAAATGTGAATTTAATCTGTAATTATAATCTAAAACAGACCTTCTAAGGACAGGGTAAGAAGTTCCAGGTGCCTTGATGAAACTGAAGGGTAGGCCTGGAGGATTTGAAGGAACATATTTCCTTGAAAAAAGAAGGACTGAGAAGAGAGCTGAGGGCAATTCTTCCCTGATGGTTCTCCTGATAAGGATTACCTAATTCTGTGGATACTTTGGATAGGATTGATATTCCACTTTTGTTGATAAATTATATTGCTGCCCTAGTCATAAACTGTTCACGATACTGCTTATTATTTCAGAAAATGAGTGGTCTAGTACCTACCTTAATCAGCATGAGGAGTAGGAGGCATGTGTAATACAGAGTCAAAAAAGACCTGGGTTTGAGTTCTCCGTTCATATCTTTGTGTCAACAAGGTTTCTCCATCTATAAAATTAGCTTGGCAATATTTTCTTTGTGGTGGTGAGTACAGGCATGCTTTGTTTTATCGTGCTTTGCTTTACTGCCATCCATAGATGTTGTGTTTTCTACAAATTGAAGATAAGACCCTCCACCAACAAAAAGATTATGACTGGCTTTATTGTGATACTTGTTTTATTGCGGTGGTCTGGTAATACCTCCAAGCTATGTCTGTATATAAACAAAGCACCTTACCAGTGTTAGGTATTGTTATTATTAACCCTTTGAGTCAAAGTTACTAGAATTCAGGATGAGCCACATGTGAACCACATTGTGTGGTATAACTCAAGCTTTAATTTCAGGATTATGGTAACTAACAAGACATGTCCCCAGGAGTCTAATGACATGGAATGTGAGTGGTCAAAGTCCTCAGCCCCTGCTCTCTACAAAAACTGGCTGTGTGAGCACAGAGGCCATGCTTCCTGTGCACCGTTCCTAGACTGTAATCGAGCACACTGGGGTATTAGGACAGACCGCTGCCTAGGAGACTTGGGATTTCTCTGAAGGCCCACCTGAGTTGAGGAGTCTTTGAGAGCCTCACCAAACTTTCCCTAGAAGTGCTCTGCAGCCTGCCATGATTGCGCCTTGCCTTCGTGACCTCCTCCTTTCTCTCTTTCACTCAGGGTCACACTTGTGTCACAGTCCGACAGTTTTCCCAGCTTCTCTCATCTCCCTCCCTTTTCTTTCACAAGTATTTTCAGTAACATTTTTTCTTGCACGTCTAATCACATTTTAGCATTTGCTTCTTGAAGGACCCAAACTAACACAAAGATAAAATATTTAAAAAGTCATGAGGACATCACCACTTCTCAAATATGCATGTAGCTAAAAGACAATGTCACTCGTTTTTATTCACATTTTTCTATTTGCTCTGGTTGGTACAAGTGCTTGGTACTCAGTGAAGCTATGCTCATTTTAACGGAGAGACAATTGGTCCAAAGACCTTTTCCTGTTCCTGCATTTGACTTAATGAAAAGTAGGAGGATCAGCATTCCTCTGACCAATATCATCAAGTGGGCCATGCCTTCATACTTTCCCCCATCTCATTTCATTACTGGAAATTATTTCCCCCTTCCTATTATCTAGACTCTTCCTTACCCTTCAGCAATCAACTTAGGTGTCCTCTTAGAAAATTTCTCAGACATTCCCAGAACCACACTGGTTTTTTACCTTGACCGCCTACCTAGTCCATTAGTGATCACAACTTGGCTCTGTTAAACTGATATGTCTTCAGTGTATTTTAAAAAGTAACATGATGAGAAAGATTATAGAACAGTTTCAGGAATTATGCTTTAAAGTTATTAAGAAATAGTTTTTAATCCCTTTAGTAAGGATTTGCTAGTAGATTATTTACAAATGGCCCTTAGGGACTTAATAAAGTAGATCCAACAGGAATTCTACTGGGAAACATTCTATGGCTTTAAATGAATTTCTGTGTTTGGTAAACCAAAGAAACTACATTTTTTTCCAGAAATAACCAGTAATAAACCAAGTATATGACACCCACCAATGAATGCTATTTGCTATTTAATTCTAGAATTTCAAGCATAAAGACTTTTTTGAGGCAGATGAATTAAAAATTGATGGAACTTCTTCAGAGGACAATTGGGAATAAATCAAATCTAGAATGTAAGGCCAAAGAACTTCAGTCTAAAATAAAGGTGAAGACTTGTATTTTGTAGTTTTCACTGGGACTATTTGTCTGAAAAGAGCCTGACTTTTTTTCTCCTGAACTACAGGACCTTCAATAGCAGGGACTTTGTCTATCAAGTGCTTAAGGAATGCACTGAATGGGCCTACAGGTGGAAGGATAAAAGGAGCCAGCAGACCATGAAATGGTTTGTACTGGCTGTGGACCTCTACCCACTAGGGTTGCCTGCCAACACAACTATGCAGTAAACATAGTTGTCTTTCAGTGCTGCCTGCCCTATTTCTCTGCCTCTTGGACATAGTAGTGACGTATCTGCCTGAAGCCACTCTGCAGAGAGGACCAAACCAGCTGGAGGGTGAGTACTAGGCCAGTCCTTCTTGTGTCTTCCGTTACCACTTGGCCAGAGACAGCATGTGCTAATAATCAACTATGGTCACTTATTGGGCACCATATGTATATGTATATGTATATGTATATGTATATGTATATGTATATGTATATGTATATGTATATGTATATGTAATTTGTATTTATATTTAATTTATATTTATACTCACAGAGACTTCCAGAACAAGAAGCCTAGTGTAATCAGGTGACTCTCAAGACCACAATGGCAGTAGTTACATACTACTAGGTATGTAAAATCCAAGTTTTCTAAAATATGGCTTGTTCCTTTTTTTATCAGAAGATACTATTTTATATCTGCTAGATGTGTTGAGTTACTCTAACTTTGCTCTATATTTTTCAGTCAGAAGATATAATTTTTCTAAAGGTCTTACCTGTCCTTCAATTTTCTATAGTTTCATTGTTATTTTATTTGCAAGATCCACTGGACTGGGTAAAGCCACAGTAGAACAGGTCTCCCTTTTCCTGAAAAAAATGTGTCCCTCCTTTCTCTTTAGTTACAATGCACCTGGCATTGCTGTTTAATGCAGGTGTTTCTGTCCTTGACAGCTCCAGGATTTTTGGATCTTGAGGAAAAGGCTGTGGAGTTTAAACTGGTTTGAGTTGAGATACATAATTCAAGGTGCCTTCCCATCCAGGCATAGCCTGAATATTCTAGGAGCATTTGGATTTGGTGGCAAAGAATTCCAGGAGTGAATTTTGAGAAATGTAGCATAATTTGTGATTAAGGTTATCGGTGATGTCTAACCTTTAGTAAATGCCAGCTGCATAATGCTGGCTAGTGTGCGTTCTGCAGATACTGCACTGCAGTCAGCTCAGCCAGGCCATAAGAAACTATTTAGTAGAACTCTAATGGGAAATGACCAGGATCTGACTACAGAGATTAAAAGTGACAATGCTAATTGACTGCGGAGGTACCTACATGAAGAGAGGCCAGAAAAATCATTTAAGACTAAATGAAATTAGACTGATTTGATATTTGAAAAAAGTATTACCTTCCTGCTATGTTTGGCAGGGTGAATTAACTG
Source organism: Artibeus jamaicensis (assembly GCF_021234435.1). Taxonomy (NCBI): domain Eukaryota; kingdom Metazoa; phylum Chordata; class Mammalia; order Chiroptera; family Phyllostomidae; genus Artibeus; species Artibeus jamaicensis. Next base: position 5,871,841 of record NW_026521249.1, on the reverse strand, counting down.
CTTCATGTTTCTTAGAGAAGATTAGTTGTAGAACAATGGGACACAGTTATTGGGAAAAGAACTTTTCTCAGTTGGTTTAGAAAAAAGAATTGTAGCCGAAGCTTTCATTGCTACAACAATCCCTGTGCTTAGTAATTGGTGAATAGTACTGGTATCTAAGTTTGAAAGGATCTCGGCACAGTGAAGGGTTGCCTAATCCTTACCCAACCAACTAGGGGAAGAACAAAGAAATTCAGCTGCTGATTGGGAATGTTGTTTAATTCTTAATTTAGAAGTTTAATTTAAAACATTATTGAAAAAAGGTACAAACTAATGAAACTTTAAAGTCAATACATAGTGTCTCTCTTTTCTGACTCATACTCTTAGATTCTTCCTTAATTCTCATTGATTAATAGATATATAAAGCTTTCTCATCTACCACCTATGCTCCTAACCACATCATTGGATTTGCACACACATTTCTCTCTCTTTGGTCAGATAAATGCTATCTCCCTCTCAGGTCTCAGCTTAAATGCTTTTTTTCTTTTTTTTCATAGACATCTTTCTTAATATCCAGACCACCAGGTGGTTATGCACAGTATCACTGTGGTTAAGAACATACAGAGGGACTAGTTGAAAACTCTGGCTTGGTCACTGGCTAGCTCTGTGGCCATTAGCAAGTTACTAATCCTCTAACTACCTCAAGTTCTTCAGCTATTACATGGAAATGATAATGACTGCAGTTGCTTCATGGGGTTGTTGTAAGAAATAAATTTAAGGAAGTTCTTTTTTATTCTTGTATTATTATTTAATAATTAATTATTTTATTATTTGTCTTATTGTTATTTCTTTTAAAAAATTTATTTAATTACTGTTTGAGTACAGTTTTCTGTTTTTTATTCCCATCCCAGCCCCCCCCACTGCTCCCCACCTCCCTCCCATTTCCACCCCCCTTAGTTGTTGTCCATGTGTCCTTTATACTTGTTCCTGTGAATCCTTCCCCTTTTCCCCTGAAATCCCCTTTCCTCTCCCCTCTGATCACTAGCACTGTCCTAGACCCAAGAGATCCAATGCTAAACTCACTATGTTAGTGGGTCTAGGACAGTGCTAGTTCATACTAGAGACTAATTAAATATTTGACTAAATGACTGAATAGTGGCTTCTTTTGGTAGCAACTTAGAACTTCTTATACTGTAGGCAGTTGGAGTCATTTCTCCACATTACTTTCCAAACAGTTCACTCAGTGATTCTCAGCTCTCAAACCTCTGCTGAGGTAACTTAGCTAATAAGAGTCTCCAAACTACCTTTTTTTCTGAATGACTCCAGGTATGAATTCCTGGTACACCAGTGAGAGTAGCAATTCTTAATCCTGGTATGTAGTGAAGTAAAAAGTTTTCTAAGTAATTTGTTACTAATAATGGAAAAAATATAAAAGTTTTCAAGAAATATACTATTTTTACTTATTAAAGTAAAGTTTATAAACAGTGAAATGCACACTCTTAAGTGTATCACATGGAGATTTTGTAAATGTATACCTACACTAGTCAATAGGACATTTCCACACCAATCAACAGAAAATTTCTGTAACCTCTCCAAACTGCCTCTTTCTCCATCCAGTCCACCCACATCTCCCATAGGCAATCTGTGTTCTGATTTCTACCCCTCACACACACCCAGTTTTATTGAGATACAATTATAACTTTAAGGTGTACAATGTGTTGATTTGATATACTTATATATTGCAAAATAATTGCCACCATAGAATTAGCTAACATTTCTATCATGTCGTATAATAACTATTTCCTTCTTGTGGTGAAAATGTTTAAGATCTGCTACCAACTTCCAAGTGTATTAATAATACAGTGGTAACTCTAATCACCTTGTGTACATTGGATCCCCAGAAATTACTAATTTTATAATTGGAAGTTTGCACTCTTTATCTACCTCCTGATTTCCCATATCCCCTAAGTTACCACCATTCTACTCTCTATTTCTATGAGGTCAGCTTTTTCAGATTCCACATATAAGTAAGCTCATATAGTATTTGTCTTTCCCTATATGGCATCTGACTTATTTCACTTAGCATAATCCTCTCAAGGTCAATCCATATTATCACAATGGAATAATTTCCTTCTTTCTCATGGTGGAAATATATATATAGTTGGCCAAAAAGTTCATTTGTTTTTCTGTACAATAGCTTTAGGAGCGCTTAGTTGTCTTTACCTTCACTTGAAATAATTTTATTAGATTGTACTATGACAGCCATTATATTAATGTATATTAAATAATTATCAAAATTGTTGGCTTTTTGTGTAGCCATTTTAATATTGAAGATGGAAGAAAATATGCAACATTTTTGGCATATTGTGCTTTATTATCTCAAAAAAGGTAAAGATGCAACTGAAACTGAAAAAAAAGATCTGTGCAGTGTATGGAGAAGGTTCTGTGACTGATTGAACATATTAAAAGTGGTTTGTTTCATGGTGATTTCTTGCTGGACAATGCTTCACATTCAGGTAGGCCAGTTGAAGTTGATAGCAATCAAATAGAGACATTAATTGGGAACAATCGACATTCTACCACATGGGAAATAGCTGACATACCCAAAATATCAATATCAATAAAGTTATTGGTGAAAATAAAAAAAATGTATCTTTTATTTTAAGGAAAAAACCATATGGGCTTTTTGGTAAACCCAGACACATTGGCTGTTTCCATATCTTGGCTATTTCAAATAATTCTGCAATAAATATTGGAAAACATGTATCTTTTAAGATCCTGTTTTTATTTCCATTTGATATATACCCAGTAGTGGAATTGCTAAATCATATGGTAGTACAATATTATGTTTATTTTTGAGGAAACTCCGTACAGTTTTTCACAGTGCCTGTACCATTCACATTCTTGCGACTACTTATTATCTCTTGTCTTTTTGATGATAGCCATTCTAACAAGAGTGAGATGATACCTCATGGTGGTTTGGTTTTCATTTCCCTGATGATTAGTGATATTGAACATCTTTTCATGTACTTGCTGCTCATTTGTGTCTTCTTTGGAAAAATGTTTACTTTGTTCCTCTCCCCACTTTTAAAAATATTTTATTTATTTATTTTTAGAGAGAGGGGAAGGGAAGGAAAACGAATAGGAGAGAAACATCAATGTGTGGTTGCCTCTCATGTGTCCCCTACTGCGGACCTGGCCCGCAACCCAAGCATGTGCCATGACTGGGAATTGAACCAGTGACCTTTTGCTTCACAGGCCTGTGCTCAATCTACTGAGCTATACCACCCAGGGCCTTCTCCCCATTTTTAAGTTAGATTATTTGGGTTTTTTTCTATTGAGTTGTTTAAGTTCTTTGTATATTCTGAATATTATTAACTCCTTATCAAACATTATTTACAAATATTTTTTTCATTTTATTGGTTACCTTTACAATTTTTTTGTTTCTTTTGCCACTCAAAGTATTTTTAGTTTAACATAATCCCACTTACTATTTTTTTCTTTTGTTGTATGCACTTTTGGTATTATATCCAAAAAATTGTTGTGAAAGAGTTTTTGCCCTATTTTGTTTCTTCTAGCAGTTTTATGGTTTCAGGTCTTATACTTAAGACTTTAATCCATTTCAAGTTCATTTTTGTTATAGGGGTCCAACTTCATTTTTCTGTATGTGGTTATTTAGTTTTCCCCAAAGCAATTATAAAAAGACTATCTTCTTCCCTCTGAGTATTTGTGGCTCTCTTGTCAATTAGTGAACCATTTATTAGAGGGTTTATTTCTGTTCTATTTGTCTATGTATCTGTTTTTATGCTAGTACTACATGGATTTGATTACTGTAGCTTTGTTGTATGGTTTGAAATCAGGAAGTATGATGCTTTAAACTTTGTTCTTCTTCCTCAGGATTGTTTTGCCTATTTAAGGTCTTTTGTGTTTTTATACAGATTTTTAGGATAGATTCCCCTCCACCCTTTTTTATCAAGTTAGTCTTACAAAGCATTTGTCAATATTGTTTATCGTTAAAAAACAGCTTTTGGCTTTATTGATCTTTTTCTTTTTCTTTTTTTTAAAATTATTTTATTATTGTTCAATTACAATCTTTTGTTTTTCTAGTTTCTATTTTATTTATTTCTCCTCTGATCTTTGTTATTTCCCTTCTTCTGCATATTTTAGTCTTAGTTTGTTCTTCTTTTCCCAGTCCCTTAAGATGTAAAATAATTTTTTTCAATTTGATTTTTCTTGTTTCTTAATGTATTTGTTCTACAAAGTTATCTCAGAACTGCTTTTGTGGCATTATGCAGATTTTGGTGTTTTTGTTTGTTTCAAGATTTTTAAAATTTCTTGGTATAAAAAAAAAACTAAAAAAAACTTTTCCAGTTGGATTAATCTGATGGCATGCAGGCGCTGGTTAACAAAAAAAAAAAAGATGTAGGGTGAGGGGGGGGGGATGGAAAAAAAGGAGGTATTTTGATTTCTTCTTTGATTCATTGGTTGTTCAGGGGTGTGGTTTTTAAAATTTTCACATCTTCATGAATTCTCAAGCTTTCCTCATATTATTGATTTTTAGTTTCATATGGTTATAATCAGAAGAAAATATTTGATATCATTTCAATCTTTTTAAAAATTTTCTAAGACTTGCTTTGTGACCTATGGTATGACCTATCCAGGAGACTATTTCATCTGTGCTTGAGAAGAATGTGTACTCAGATGCTGCTGGATGGAATGTTCTGTAGTTTTCTGTTAGGTCGATTTAGTCTAAAGTATGGTTCAAGTTCAATGTTGCCTTCTTGTTTTTCTGTCTGGATCCATTGTTGAGAGTTGGGTATTAAATTTCCCTGCTGTTATTGTATTGTTGTATTTTCTCCCTTCAGATCAATATATTTGGTTAATATATTTCAGTGCTCTGATTGGGTGCATATATATTTATGATTGTTTATATTTATTGATACAATGTCTCCTTTATCACCATATAATGACCTTATTTATCTCATTACCATTTTTGGCTTAAATGCTTATTTTGACTAATATACGTATAGCTATGTCTGCTCTCTTGTGGCTTACACTTCATGGAGTATCTTTTTCCATTCCTTCACTTTGAGCCTGTGTATGTCTTTAAAGCTGAAATGGTTCTCTTATAGACAGTGTAGAGTTGATTTTCTTTTTATCCATCCAGCCACATTATATCTTTTAATCAATCCATTTACATTTTAGAGTAACTGTTAATAGGTAAGGACTTACTAACGCCATCCTCATTGTGTTATGGCTGTTTTTGTAGTTCCCTTGTTTCTTTCTTCCTCTATTGCTGCCCTCCATTGTTCATTACTAATTTTCCAGTAGTACACTTTCATTTCTTTCTCCTTCTTTTTTGTGAATCAACTGTAGGCTTTTTCTTTGTGGTTAACATGATGCTTATATAAAACATCTCCAGATATAATAGTCTATTTTATGCTTGCAATAACTTAGTTGTGATCTGATACAATAACTTCCTTTTACCCCCTCACTATTTTGTTTTTGAGTTTATAATTTGCTTTTTTGGTGGTATATTTATTAACAAATTATTGTGGCTATAGTTATTTTTAATGGTCTTGTGCTTTAACCTTTATACTAGAGTTAAGTTGTTAACACTTTACCACACTACAGTAGTAAAATATTATGAATTTGACCATATACTTATATTTAGCAGTATTTCGTGTATTTTCATGTTACTGGTTAGTATCCTTTCATTTCAGATTGAAGAACTTCTCTTAACATTTCTTGTAAAGCAGGTCTAGTTGTGATGAATTTCCTTAGCTTTTATTTGTCTGGAAAAGCCTTTTTTTCTTCATTTCTAAAAGATGGCTTTGCCAGTTTAAATATTCTTGGCTATCAATTTGTTTATTTCAACACTTTGAACAAATTATTTTGACACTTCCCTGGCCTCTAAAGTGTCTACTGAAAAATTTGCTAATGGTTGTGAGATATTCCCTTGTAGGTCACATGCTTTTGTTTTTTTCTTCTGTATGCTTTTAATATTTTTTATTTGTCTTTGATTTTTAAGAAGATTTAATTTGTTTATTTGTAGAGAGAGGGGAAGGGAGGGAGAAACAGAGGGAGAGAAACATAGATGTGTGAGTGAAACACTGACCATTTGCCTCTTGTGGACTGCCCACAAACCAGCCCTGAGCCCTGAGTGGGATTCAAACCAGTGACCTTTGCTTTGTGGAACAACACCACCAACTAACCCATACCAGTCAGGGCTCTTTGTCTTTGATTTTTGACAGTTTAATTACAATATACTTTGTGTAGAGCTCTTTAAGTTACTTTGGTTTGAAGACCTATGAGCTTTATGAACTTGGATATTCAAATCTCTCCCAAGATTCATGGGAAGTTCTCTGCCATTTTTGCTTTAAGGAGCTTTCTGGCCTTCTTTCCAACTCTTCTCCTTCTGGAACTCAAATAATTCACATTGGTCCTTTTAACGGTATATACAAAAGATCACAGAGACTTTCTTACTCTTCAAAAATTATTTTATTCTGACTGGGTAATTAAAAAAATCCCTATCTTTTATCTACCGATCCTATCATCTGCTTGATCCATTCTGATGCTGATACTATTCCATTTTTCCATTTTTCATTTATTGTATTGTTCAGTTCCAGAATTTTTGGCTCTCTTTTATGGTTTGTGTCTTCCTGTTAAACTTTTTGTTTTGTTCATGTTTTGTTTTCCTGACTTGGATTGTTTTTCTGTTGGATTATTTTTCTGTATGCTGTTGTAAGCTCATTGAGTTTCTTTTATTTTTATTTTCCAATATATTGTTTTATTTTATTGATTATGCCATTACATTTGTTCTATTCCCTCCTTCATTCCCTTCCACCCTGCACACCCCTCCCCCCATCATCCCCCACTTTAGTTCATGAACACGTGTCTAAAGTTCTTTAGATTCTATATTTCCCACACTATTCTTGCCCTCCCCCCTATTTTCTACCTACCATCTATGCTACTTATTTTCTGCACCTTCTCCCCCCTTATCTTCCTCCCACTCCCCTGTTGCTAACCCTCCATGTGATCTTCATTTCTATGGTTCTGCTCCTGATCTAGCTGTCCTCTTAGTTTGCTTTTGTTTTAGGTGTGGTTAGTAACTGTAAGTTTGCTGTCCTTTCACTGTTCATCTTTTTTATCTTCTTCTTCTTAGGTAAGTCCCTTTAACATTTCATATAATAATGGCTTGGTGATGATGAACTCCTTGAATTTGACCTTATCTGAGAAGCATTTTATCTGCCCTTCCATTCTAAATGAAAACTTTGCTGGATAGAGCAATCTTGGTTGTAGGTCTTTGGATTTCATGAGTTGGAATACTTCTTTCCAGCCCCTTCTTGCCTGTAAGGTCTCTTTTGAGAAATCAGCTGACAGTCTGATGGGAACTCCTTTGTAGGTGACTGTCCCCTTATCTCTTGCTGCTCCTAGTATTCTCTCCTTCATTTTAATCTTGGCTAATATAATTATGATGTGCCTTGGTGTGTTCCTTCTTGGGTTCAAATTCTTTGGGACTCTCTGAGCTTCCTGCATTTTTTGGAAGTCTATTTCCTTTGCCAGAATGGGGAAGTTCTCTTTTATTATTGGTTCAAATAATGTTTCCACTCATGACTGTTCCTCTTCCCCTTCTGGTATCCCTATAATTCGGATGTTGGAGCATTTAAAGATGCCCTGGAGGTTCCTAGGCCACTCTTCATTTTTTTTTGAATTCTTGTTTCTTCATCTTTTTCTGTTTGATCATTTTTTCCTTCCTTCTGGTCTGCTCCCTTGATATGAGTCCCAGTTTCCTTTCCATTACTATTGGTTTCCTGTGCATTTCCCTTCATTTCAATTAGTTTAGCCTTCATATGTTCCTCTAATTTGTGACTAAAATCAACCAGTTCTGTGAGCATCCTGATCACCAGTGTTTTGAACTGTGCATCTGAAAGTTTGGCAATTTCTTGTTCACTTAGATTTATTGGCTCTGGGGCTCTGAGTTGTTCTTGAGCCATGTTTTGATCTGTTCATGCCTGTTACGTATGAGGAGAGGCGCCTTAGTTGTTCACCAGGGCGGGGCCACCCTGGTGGCTGGTTTGTGACACTGTATGTGGGGGCAGGGTCAGAGAGGGAGCAATGGCAGTCCTGAATGCTGGCCCGGTCCGCCTCACTGCTTGCCCCCGCCTGTTTATCTAAGCACAAATGTGCGAGCCCGCCGCCCTGTTCTGGAGCCTGCGTGGTCTGTCTCAATGCATGTCTCTTCACTGGCTTATCTGCGCTCAAAAGCACGACCTCAGATAGCCAGCTGTGCAGCGCCTTCCCATAGGTACTCCGCACCTGGGATCTGCGCCCTCGGAGCTTTCACGCTGCTCGGGTGGGGGGATTGGTTTTGTCCGACCTGCTCCACTGCTGGCTTCGACCCTTTCACTGGTTTAGCTGAGCAGTTTATTTTCAGACTCCGTATTGTTTGATTTTCTGTGGTTCGGTTGCGTTCATGGTTGTTAAAACTTTGTTGTTTTTAGATTTGGTTGTGCGAGGAAGCAAAGCGTTTCCACCTACGCCTCCATCTTGGCAGAAGTCCAAGCCTGAGTTTCTTTTAAAAGGCTATTTTGAATTCTTTGTTAGATAAACTGTAAATCTCATGTCTTTGAGTGTGGTTACACATTATAGTCCTTTGGTGGCATCACATTAGATGAATTTTTCATATTCTTTTAAGGTTTACATTGCTATATTTACATTTGAAGTGGCTATTGCCTCCTCCATTCTTTACTAACTGCCTTCATGGTAATGTGTCCAAACTAATATTTTTGCTGTAACAGTGTGCTCCAATTTTTCTCCTGAACATTTGTACTTTTACATAGGCTCACTCATCCATGGATAATTATCTAAGATAGTGCCTTCCAGGTGTTCCTGATGTGTGGCTGAAAGGGGCTGGAGCCAGTTCATGGGCTACTGCAGGGTCCACAGTCAGGACTGAGGTCTGTCTGCTTATCACCAGATGCATAGGTGGGTGAGGTTCTTCCTGGATCCCGTGGTGTATGGTGTTTAATCCCACCATTTCCTCAAAGTAATTTTTGTTCATGGATAAATGCTGAATTTCTGTTGTTAGTGACATCAAGCACAACAATAAGATATGTTTTCTGCTGCCATGATGCCGACATTACTTCTCACTTCTATTACTGGAGATTAATTTGCCTGTTCATGAACTTTAATACCCCAATCTTTTGTATATGGCTTTCATTCTTCAATAAAACAATTCGGAGATTCATCCATGTTGTGTGTTTTAGTAGCGTCTTCTTTTTTATTGCCCACTAGTATTCCATTATATGCATAAACACACTTCACTTACTAATTCTCCTGTAGAAAAATATTTGTGTTGCTTTCAGTTTGAGGCTACATAAATGAAACTTCAATAAATATTCTTTGTCAAGTCTTTCTGGGAACATATCTTTTACTTTCCTTTGGGTAAATACCTAGGAATAAAATTCCCGAGTAATAGCATCAGTGTTTGTTTAATGCCCTTAACCAAACTGCCAGATATTTTTCCATAGGTGTTGTATCATTTTACAATCTAATCAACAATATATGAAAATCTTGGTTCTATGTCTTTGCTAAAAACTGGTATTGTCAGTCATTGCTATTGGTCATTCTGTTAGGTGTGAAATTGTATCTTATTATGTTTTGTGCTCATAATATGAAAAACATTATACTCTTATTGGCCATATCTGTATCTTATTTTTTAATGCATCTCTTCAAATATTTTGCCCAAAATACTTGAAGAGTATTGAGGGTTGGACTTTTAATTTGATTTGAATATGGATACAAGATCTTTGCCAGATATCCATAAAAATAAATATTATTTTTCAGTTTATGCCTTCCATTTACATTTTATTAATGGGGACTTTTGGTGACAGGGTTTTAAGTTTTCATATGATCCAATTATCTTTGTTGTCAATTTATGGTTAACACTTTTTATGCTGCAAGTAATCTTTTCCTCCCTTAGTATGCTTTAAGATATTTTTCTATATTTTGGTCAAGATAGAGACATAGATAGACATGCTTCCCTTCACCCCACAGCCAAAGGCTAACAACCAATTTAAAAACAAAACCCAACAAGAATGGCCAGAGAATCAAACTGTATGGAAGTCCAATAACCAAAGAATTAAGGAAGAAACATTCATCCATACTGGTAAGAGGGACAGACATGGGCAGCCAGGGCAGAGAGGATGCATGGCAAGGTGTTAAGTGGTGGACTGGGTGGTCCCACATTCTTATGCACATAAACCAGGAGGAAAAATTGAAGAGCAAGATAGACCATGCAACCCAGGCATCCACCAGTGGGAAAATAAAGTATCAAACCCTCTGGCTATAAACACCTGTGGGTGTTGTAGCTGTGGGAGAAACTGCCAGTCCCCAGGAGAGTCCATTGAAGGGTCCCATGGGGTCCAGGAACATACACAAACACACCCACCCAGGAATCAGCACCAGGGTAGCACCTGGTAGGGAACAATTTGCTTGTGGGAGGTGAGGGTATAGACTGAAAGTGGAGCAACAGCCAAGCAAGCAGCATTGTTCTCTCTTTGACCCCTACCCCACATATAGCACCACAATGCAGCAAAATGAGTTGCCCTGCCCTGGAAATATCTAAATCTCTCCCCCTTAGAACATAACAGGTTAGCTGAGAGAAAAAAAATATGATCCAAATGAAAGAAAAGATCAAAACTTTAGAAAAAGAAGTAAGTGATGAAGAAATAGCTCACCTACTGGATGCAGAGTTCAGAACACTGGTAATCAGGATGCTCACAGAAATTATTGAGTATGACCCTAAAAGAAAGGAAGAAGTGAAGACTATACAAAGTGAAATAAAGAAAAATATATACAGAACAGACAGTGAAGGCAAAGAAACTCGGACTCAAATCAATGATTTGGAGCAAAAGGAAGAAACAAACATCCAACTAGAACAGAATGAATAAATAAAAATTCAAAAAAAATGAGGAGAGGCTTAGGAATCTTTGGGGCAGTTTTAAACATCTGAATCCTAGGTATGGCAGAAGAAGAAGAGGAAGAGCAAGAAATTGAAAGCTTACTTGAAAAATAGTGAAACAAAAATTTCCCAACCTGGCCAAGGAAATAGACAAGTCTAGGAAGCTCAGAGAGTCCCAAAGAAGTTGGACCCAAAGAGGAACACACCAGGACACATTATAATTACATTACCAAAGATTAAAGAGAAGGAGAGAATCTTAAAAGCAGCAAGAGTAGAGAAGACAGTTACCTACAAAGGAGTTCCCATAAGACTATCAGCTGATTTCTCAAACAAAACCTTGCAGGCAAGAAGGGGCTGAAAAGAAGTACTCCAAGTCATGAAATCCAAAGACCTACATCTAAGATTGATCTATCCAGCAAAGCTTTCATTTAGAATTGAAGGGCAGATAAAGTGCTTCTCAGATAAGATCAAATTGAAGAAGTTCATCATCACCAAGCCCTTATTATATGAAATGTTAAAGGGACTTATCTAAGAAAAAGAAGATGATCAAAAAACTACGAACAGTAAAATGAAAACAAACTCACAAGTATCAACATCTGAACCTCAAACTAAGCAAACAACTAGAACAGGAACAGAATCACAGAAATGGAGATCCTATGGAAGGTTATTAGGGAGGGGGGAGTGGAATGAGGGAAAAGGTACAGAGACTAAGAAGCATAATCAATAGGTACCAAATAAACAGAGGGAAATTAAGAATAGTACAGAAGATGGAGAAGCAAAAGAACTTATATGCACGACCTCTGGACGTAAACTAAGGGGGGTGAATGCTGGAGGGAATGAGGATACTGGTCAGAGGGGGGTAAAAGGGAGGAAAAAAGACAACCATAGTAACATAATCAATAAAATATACTTACAAAAGTTATTCTATACTTTCTACTAAATTCTTGCAAGCTTCATGTTTTAATCCTCCAACTTTAAGTTTTAAAATATATTCAGCAATTATAGATATTAGCAGTTTCATAAGAATTTTAGAATCATGTAGTCAATTTAAAAATATTCAATAGTCTCTTGATTGGAATTGCATTAAACATGCAGATTGATTTGAGGAAAACAGGATATTCTAACAATATTGAGCGTTTTTTTTAAGGCATAAATGGTATATCTCTCCATTTAATTTTTTTATTCTTTATTCATTTTTCTCAGCAGTGATTTCCAGTTTTTAATTTAGAGGTCTTATACAAGTTTTGTTAAACTTATTTTAAGTGTATTTTATTATTTGGTCATATTAAAACAAAATCATTTTTATTTAAAAAAATTTAAAAATATTTTATTTATGTATTTTTGGAAAGGGGGAAGGGAGGGAAAAAGAAAGTGGGGTAAATACTGATATGAGAGAGAAATATTGATTGGTTGCCTCTTGTATGCATTCTGACTGGGACAAAACTCTCAATCCAGGCATCTTCCCTGACCGGGAATTGAACCAGTTACTTTTCATTTTGCACGACAACACCAAACCAACAGAGCCACTCCAGTAAGAGCAAAATTAATTTTTAAACAGTTTTTCAATTGCTTGCTAATATTAGAAATATGATGTTTATATACAAATATACAAACATATAAGTATTTTGGATACTAACCATTTATAGTGTTATGATCTAAATTTTACGATCTCAATTTACTCCTTAGTTCTACTATGTTTTTTGTAGATGCCCAATCTATGTGCACAATCATGTTGTCTGTGAATAAAGTCAGTTTATCTCTCATTTCCACTTAATTATTATGCTATTTGTTTCTTTTTCTTAGTTTATTGTGCTATCTAAGACTTTCAGTAAAATGTTGAATAGAAATGGAGAGTGCGTACATCATTTCTTTGTTTAGCCTTTTCAGAAAGCATTAAAATGTCAAAAGTAAGTATTATATTGGCTGTAGGTCTTTCATAATTGCTTTTCATAAAATGGAGAAAATTAAATTTGTTCCTACTTTTCCAATACCTTTCTGATGATTGGATTTTGGATTTATCAAATGCTTTTTACTATTAAGATGATCATTTTTCTTTATTATTTTGTTAATGCTGTGAATCACATTGATTTATTTTTGAAAGTCAATCAAACTAGCATTCCTGAGATAAACCTTACTTGTCCATAATATATTGCTATATTTAATTTCAACTAATTTGTTTTGTTAAGAAGTACTGAATCTATGTCCATGAGTTGCTATGCTATTGGTCTTTTCCCACCCTTTTACTTTTCTTTTCTTTGTGTCTAAATATTTCTTGCAGAAAGCAAATAGTTGGTTTCTCTTTTTCATCCAGTCTGAGAATATCGGCCTTACAATTGGGGTGTTTAGTCCATGTACATGTAACATAATTTTATGTAGTTGTATTTATGTCTACCATTTTTTGTATTTGTATTCTTTGTCCATCTGATTTTTGTTCCTCTCTTCCTCTTTTTCTGACTTGTTTTATATTATATTAAATGAACACTATAGCATAACATTTAAATTTTTTATAGACCTTTTATGCTATATCTGTTTTTCCATATTATATGATGACTTATTATAGCCAAGTTAATATTTTACATAAAACAAGATTAATACAAAGGATAAAAGGTAGTCTTTCATTTTTATCTACATTTTTAACTTTTCCTATGCTTTTTATTTGTTTCTGTAGAATTGAGTTTCTGTCTATTGTTAGGGAAAGATAATTTCAGTTATGCTTAGTCCCAGCACTCTAGGACATGTCCTCACTCTAGGACATGTTCTTTACTCCAGGGTGGCCCTTCTTTACCTTACGGTCTTTACTCCTAAGGCTGGCCTTTATGTGGTCTCTTCACTCTGACTGGGTCAGAACCCTAACATCCCCCAGTATTATGCAGTGTTTAGTAACTCTGGGCAGCACTTAGCTCCCAAACAACCATTCACAGCTTAGTCCTGCAGAGTCTTGCTCTGTGCATGCTCAACTGAACACTTGATTAAGATTTGCACTTAATGCCCCCACGGACTTTGGCACTCCTCTTCCCTTACCTCCACCCCAAGCTTCCTCTTCTCTGGTAACATGTGTCAAAATTCCAAATGCTTAAGCAACAACTTAAGCAACTCTTATCAGTAATGTCTACACACTTAATTCAGGTTTTTAAGATTATTCATGGCTTCTACCTTTTACTGTGACAGAAAGTGCAAAATGAATGTGGAGTGAGCCTTATGTGTTTGTTTTCTCTCAAGGATCACAGCCCTGTGTTTTTGTTGTTTACTGTCTAAAAGGGTTTTCTTTTGACATTTGTTCAAGTTCATAGTAATTTACAGTAGGAAGGGGTGTCCAGTACTAGATACTCCACTGTGGCTGAAAACATAATTCCCAGAAATTTACTATTTTAAAATAAAGAAGATGGATTCAAAACTCTCTACAAAATAAGGTAACTTTTCAACTTTTTACACTTCAATAGACATTGTGAGTGTCAGAGTATTAGATCCAGTTGTAAATGGCATAGTGCTCTGAATCACCATAGACATACCTTTGAGAGTGTGCCCTAAAGCAGGGCTTCATCTGTCATGTGAGTTATGAACAGGAGGTTAAAAACTCTTACTCTAGACTCAGGGGTGTCCATACTTTTTGTGTCTCTGTGTCACACTGGAAGAAGAAGGGTTGTCTTGGGCCACACATTAAATACACTGTGACATGTAATCACAAAAAAATCTCATAATGTTTTAAGTAAATTCATGGCTTTGTGTTGGGCCACATTCATAACCACACTGAGCTACATGCAGCCCATCAGCCACAGGTTGGACAACCTTGCCGAGAGAGGGAGGTAGAGTGAACACTTTCTAGGTTACCTATGAAAACATTGCAGGTAAGCTGTCTAGTGTCAGTGTGTCTTCTGTAGTTGCTTTTTTGAGTTCTGTGTACCTTTTCAGGGATTAAGTGTGCTGCCAAAATATATGGAAGTTAGGCAGCAAATTTGCATTTTCAGTACGTAATGTATTATTTATAAGAGAAGCCAACTCCAGTGGGACAAATAAACTAGATATCCTTAAGGTCCAAGTCTCAAGACTACCTTTGTATGCAGTTGGTTCTTACAGTCCTCACCATATGGTGGTATGATCATATTCTGCTCCTAGCTTTTCTCCCTGTTTCAGCTTTATGGTACTTCATTCCTGTTTATTTCTGGGTCCATTGTCTAATAATTGATATCACAGCTATTTTCTTATTTCATGGAAAGTAATGTTTTCATAGTGATACTGCATAATCTGTTCATTCAACCAATAATATTATAGTATTAGAAGGTGAGTGTCTTCTAGTCACTCATCTAAATACTGGAGACAAAGCAGTGAATGCCCAAAGTCCCTGTTCTTCTGGAGTTCACAGTCTAGTGGAACCAGCCTAGCTCAGAAAGCACACCACCATGAATTCGTATTAAGTTTAAGGGCTAACTATGAGTGCTAAAGGGCAGAATTTCTTCACTGGGGAGGCAGAATTATGATTTACTTTCCTGCCTCTCTGATGTATAGGTTTCATCAGAAACCAATGTTGGTGATAAATACGTCGCAGTACTTTTTCTACTTTCATATTTGTAAACTATTTTAGTTTTTTTCATAGTTTGCATACTATTTAATTAAATTAAATAATTATAGTAAGTATAATTGGCATAAAAGGTTTGGAAACAAACAACTAAATTGAAGGAAAAATAATGTTTTGATCCAGAAATTTTAGAGATTAGTCAGGGTATTAAGTGTTCCATGGGAATCAATTTGTCATACAGAACAAATTGAAAGGGTCAGTTATTTTGAAAAATTGTATACATGGAGATATTAAAGGTTCTGTGGAGTATGCTCTTCAGTTTAGAAAATAATGAAGTGGATAGCATCAGGAATGGGTGTATAGAAGGAGTTGAGCAGAACCGCTAGGTGTAACTACCTCTTAGGTATGATGAACAATTACTGGGAGTCTTCCAGCTAAAACACCAAAAAAAACCCCCACAAAGTTATGCCAGTAATCCTGATCATAAGCTCCAGTTCACACATAACGTATAAAATACAACACCATTATTTCTTCATAAGGTTATAGACACCATTTGAGAGAAAGCTCTGCCATTTGTATCTTGAGATTAAAGAATCTCAAGAGAAAGAGAAAGATTTCTAGAGAAAGATTCTCCCCCAATTTTTTCTTAAAATCCCACAATTGCTGACTTATGCAGTGTCTTCATTGTCTCTTCTTTTGGGCTCATTTGTTAATTTATAATTCTCCTGATTACTACAGCACATTAAATTCATAAGCACTTTTCCAAAAAAGAATATATCCGATTTTCTCTATGAAAAAGGCTAAAATAGAATGAGTATGTTAAGTGACTCGGCATGTGTGTTGAGGGGTGGATGACCCAAAAGGAGATTCAGAAAAGGGATTAGAAAAGAAAAGGTGAAAAACCTGAAGAATAATCTTTTTCTCTCTGAATTTTGCTGAGTGCTAACTCCTCAAGTATGCATTCTATATGCCAGCCAATGAACTGCTGGATGGAGACTGATGACTTTTAGATAGTCTTGATTTCCATCTTCTATCATGGAGAATATCCAAACAGATTAAAAGTGAAATGAGTCAAAGTAGAACTTTTAAAAAAAAATATATCATGGTTTAGATGAAAAGATATATTTCTCCATTAAAATCATATTCACTTCTTTTTAGCTGTCAATATGGTATGTGCCCCATTTATAACTCAACACACATGGATTATCCATCATTGCCACCAGATATAAAAATCGCCACAGTGTTTTTTTCTTTTCATCAACTTACTATTTTGACATGTAAAGAAGAGTCATCCTGTAAAATTCTAAACTTTTACACAGGTAAGAAATGGTAAAATAATAACGACATTTGTCTTCTGTCAGGAAATATTGACACAGAATTACTATAGAAAAATTGGTTTGTGTTCTGAAGTGTGTGTTATAGATAAATCAGATTTTAGATTTTTACAACAACCTAAATTGTTCTTTTTATGTTAATGCCTATAAAAACATCAGGGCATATATATGAGCAAAAGATGCTATGAAGCAGACATCCAATTTGGATAGGAAACTTCCTATCTGACATTGACACAAGGTCATTTTCAAAGTATAGTGTGGAATATTTCATATTTTATTTGTGTCTAAACTGTGGACTTCTTCAGCAAACAAAGCCCTCTGTAAATGGCAAGGATATGTCATTTACTGTCTTTGCAAGATTTTAGCAAGAGAATTGGAGTGGGGGGAAGGTACACTGTGTGAATGAAAACAAAAGAATTTATATAGCAAAATAATATAATGAAGACAAGCCCCAAGTGATTGAAACATTGGCAGCAAAATCTCTTAGCAGTAAAAGTGAACTATGGTCTACTAGTCAACAGTTTGTGAACTTGGAAATTTATCTCACTTCTCGTTTTTTATCCATGCCCATCAACCACATGCCACAGTCAAACACATACTGCCATCTGTCTAATCAAACAAGTAAAACAACAGGGTATGGAAATGCAGACAAGGATGCCTTTCATATTTTCAATAGCTTTATTTTGATGTTAAAAAGAAAAAAGAGTCATAAGCCAAATGTGACTTATTTATTTTTAAATTTTTAGATTGAAAAATAGCAATACTTAAGTCATTTACTTTCAAAATGATAATAGAAAATTCAAATTCAAACCATATTGTTAAATAGCTACGATATTCAAAGCATGTTCCAAGCATATTGAAGGAACACAGATGACTAGTAGGGAGTAAGTAGTATGCATCACAGGCTCATTGGCTGCTATGGTTTTGTGGATTTGGGATTCTGGAAGACATACTGTCCTAAGAGATAAGGCTGTAGAAGTGAATGTCAGTTGAAGACTTTAAATGGGGGGCTAAACAATATTATCTTTGTGTTACAGGTAAGAAGAAGCCATCAAAGATTTATTTCATGAGGAAAATGAGCCATTAGGAAGATTCAACTTGATTCAACCTTTATAAGAATGTTTATATATAAAACACTTCATTCCTTACACATCTTGGTGAGGTAAGGAGGAGAGAATAAAAGAAAGAGGGAGGGAGGAAGGAATAAAGTGTATAGAAGTGGACACTAAAAGACTAGGAAAAAAGAGAAATATTCCAAGGATGGAATAAAGTGAGAAAAAGAATAGATAGAAATTTTAAGTAAGTTTTGGCTTGAGAATTAGTTGTAGGATATAATCTATTTTGTTAAGCTGTCAGTTTCTGAGAACTCACCTAACATTTCTTAAACTAGAGGTTAAACTGTTTGCCTGAAGTCTATAAGCACCTAAGACTTGGACTTATTTTATTTTTATTTAATTATTTGTTTTTAATTTATCTATTTTTAAAATTTGTTTATTTTCATACATTGCTAATATATTTTACATTTGAGTGGCTTTAGGAAGTTGTTCCACTCTGTGGTTTATATACCCGCCTGACCTCTGTAAATCTTTGAATTCATGGATTGAGAACAGTGGGTTGTTAGTGGGAAATGGATCAGATGCTCACAAAATGTCTTTCATGCTTTACCAGCAGCCATTGAAAGAGCATCTGCCACAACTATTCAGCCTCCCTGATGTTTTTATACAGTCCTTTGCACCACTTTGGGCAGAAATCATTTGGTCAAATCCCAATTTTGCTCATTTATTTCTTCTCTTGCTTAAAAAAAAAAACTAGTGGATTTCCTTTCTATTTGTTATTTATTTATTTGTTTGTTTGTTTGTTGTTCAAGTAGTTTTCTGTCTTATACGTCCATCTCCCAGCCCACCCTCACAGTGCTCCCCACCTCCCTCTCATTTCCACCCCCCTTAGTTTTTCTCCATGTGTCCTTTATACTAGTTCCTTTAAACTCTTCCCCCTTTCCCCCGAAATTCCCTCCCCTCTCCCCTCCGTTTTTTTTTTTTTTTGTTTTTTGAAAAAATGGTAGGAACCAGTTAAGCATTACTGAGTGGTGAAGTACAGGATATTCTTTTTATTATAATTGCTTATATATGAACAATAGCTCCACTATTGGACATTATCATTAACTATATTGCCAACTACATGGGTCTCCCACTAATTTTTATCCATATCTATGCCAAATATGTACAATTATTTTCTAAAATGTTAAGGTCATTAACTAACCTCCATCCTCAGAAGAAGGAATGCACATATTTATCTGTGTGGGTTTAAGGTAGAATAGGCATATGTAACTATGATGATTCAGCATTTCATTTTTGAGTCAGTCATTTCAATCATCTGAGGTCTAAAAATTTTATCAAATTTTACACTTAAAATGTGGCTCTTATTGTCTGTGAATCATGTTTTACTCTCTTTGCAAGATGCTACCCAGAGAATTGAGAAAGAAAGAGAGCAACATGCGAGATTGAAAACATAAGACTTTATATAGAAAATAAAAACATTATATACTTATTAATATTATATGCTTAATAGTAGTACATATTTATTATAATTATGTATTATATAATTTATACTTACAAAAACCTCTTTATAACTATAAGACAACTGGATAAACATGGCAGAGAGCACATAAACTTGTTTTGCCCCACTTCAAATCCTATCAAAATAAAGGTAAAGAAAAAAATTATAAAACTTGAACAGAGTGACTAGGAGTGAAAAAATTGGCTAATTAAGAATGACATTTAGAATGACAGGAATTAAGGACTTCCGCCAAGATGGAGGTTTAGCTGGATGTGCCTGCCTCCTCACACAACCAAGTTTAGGGACAACTAAATATTAGCATCAGAAAACACAACCAGAACACGGAAAACTGAACTTTTCGGAAGTCCGCTAACAACAAATTCTTCAGCCCGACCGGTAAGGGGCGAAACCGGCGTCGGGTGAGGACTTACAAAGGAGGGCTCGGTCGGACCAGGCGCAGAATCCAGACGCGCGAATCCAGTCGCGCAGGTTCCAAACCCAGGATTGGACCTAGTGAGCCACGGAGCAGCCCACCGGGGGAGCGACTACAGAGGACACAGTGGGGAGGCGGTGGCAGCGAGTTGACTGTGGTTGCCTGGTTGCGCGCGAGTGAGGGAGTGAGCGGTTGGACCGCCCCCGCCATTTCCCGCTCTGACCACGCCCCCACATACAGCGTCACAACCCAGCGACCTGGGACTCCAAGGCGCCGCTTCTCACATTTAAAGGGCCAGAACAGACCAAAAATGTCGCAGGAAGACCTCAGAGCCCCAGAGATAAATCTAAGCGACGAAGAAATAGCAAAACTCTCAGACGCACAGTTTAAAACACTGGTCATCACCTTCCTCATAGATCTGGTGGATTACAGCCACAAATTAGAGAAACATATGGAGGCTAAATTAAGGGAAATGAATGGAATTCCACAGGAATCCCATAGAGATGAAAAGGAAACTGGGACTCAAATCAATGCAGTGGACCAGAAGAAAGCAAATAATGGACAAACAGAAAAGAGTCAAGGAGCAAGAATTCAAAGAAATGAGGAGAGTCTTAGGAACCTCCAGGACATCTTTAAACGCTCCAATGTCCGAATTATAGGGGTACCAGAAGGGGGAAAGACACAACCACCAGTGGAAAAACTATTTGAACAAATAATAAAAGAAAATTTCCCCAATCTGGCAAAGGAAATAGACTTCCAAGAAATCCAAGAAGCCCAGAGTACCAAAAAAGTTGGACTCAAGAAGAAACACACCAAGGCATATCATAATTACATTAGCCAAAATTAAAATGAAGGAAAGAATCCTGGAAGCAGCAAGAGCTAAGGGGACAATCACCTACAAAGGAGTCCCCATCAGGCTGTCAGCAGATTTCTCAAAAGAGACCTTACAGGCAAGAAGGGGCTGGAAAGAAATATTCCAAGTCATGAAATCTAAAGACCTACAACCAAGATTGCTCTACCCAGCAAAACTTTCATTTAGAATGGAAGGACAGATAAGGTGCTTCTCAGATAAAACCAAATTCAAGGAGTTCATCATCACCAAGCCCTTATTATATGAAATGTTAAAGGGACTTATCTAAGAAAAAGAAGTTAAAGAAACATGAACAGTGAAAGGACAACAAACTCACAGTTATTAACAACCACACCTAAAACGAAAGCAAACTAAAAAGGACAGCTAGAGCAGGAGTGGAAACATAGAAATGAAGATCTCAAGGAGGGTTAGCAACAGGGGAGTGGGAGGAGGAGATGGGGGGAGAAGGTACAGAAAACAAGTAGCATAGACAGTAGATAGAAAATAGATGGGGGGGGGGGCGAGAATAGTTTGGGAAATATAGAACCTAAAGGACTTGAGACACATGGACATAAACTAAAGGGGGGTAATGGTGGGGTTGGGGGGCAGGGTGGAGGGGAATGGAGGGGGGAATAGAACAACTGTAACAGCATAATCAATTCAAAAAAATAAATAAATTTAATTAAAAAAAAAGAATGACAGGAATTAAAGAGAAGAACCTAAATCCTAAATGTTTGCAGGAACAATTAGTCAATTACAGGCTTTCAGAAAGTAACAGGTCTCAGGAATTGGTCTTAGACACCCCAAATGGGGTGACTAGATACAGAGCTCAAAATAGGGTGATCAAGTCAAGCCAAAAGGGTTGGTCTGACATTGAAAATTAATAGAAGTGACCATTCAGACTTGGTTTAAGATTTCTTTTCATGGGCACCAATAAATCAGTAAGCAAGAATTACTAAGATAATCAAAACACAAAGGTAAGGGAATAAATTAGCTGGCTATATTTCCTTCCTAAAGGTACATTTATTTGGATTCTGGTAAACAGCTTCATGTGCAAGAAAGCCACAAATCAGAAGATCCCAGAGTCACAGGCACATTATATATCATTACAAAAGGTAATAGGTTCCATTATTCCTAAAAGATCTGGTTAGTACCCTGTGATGCTTAATTTTATTTGTCAGCTTGCCTGGGCTACTTCTGGATGAACTTGTTAGAATATCTCTAGAAGAGATTAGCATTTGAATTTAAGTAAAAAAAAAGATCACCCTTACCAATAGAGGTGAGTATCATCTATCCAATCCATTGAGGACCCAAAGAGAACAAAAAGACAGGGGAAGTACACATTTTTCTGCTTGAGTTGGGACATCCATCTTCTCCTGCCCTTGCATACTAAGTGTTCCTAGTTCTCAGGCCTTTAGATTCACACTGAATTACACCACCAGTGTTTCTGGTTTTGTAGCTTGCAGATGGCAGATTGCAGGACTTCTCAGTTTCTCTAATCACGTGAGCCAATTCCTATAATAAATCTTCTCATGTACCCTATTGGTTCTGTTTCTCTGGAAAAGCCTGAATAATATATACCCAAGAAAAAATTCTTGCTCTGCAACAGTGCTCTTCTTTGGTGTTTTGTATCACCTGTAGGAGGCCTGGTTATGGCCCAACTCAGTAAAAGCCTGTACAGGAAGCAGCTGGACATTCAGGATCCCAGTTCCATGTTGGGTGGCCCAGTGACCACCCCTTACACTCTAATGGGAGAATAGAGGTAACTTCTCTGTGCAAACTGAACAAGAAGAAAGAGCTAGTTTTAAAACAGAAGATTCAAAGAAATGGGAAAAATATAACATAGATTGTATACTTAAATTTTTTTTTTCATTTTTAGAAATTTTTATTGGGGTGCAGCAACCACAGAAGTGTACCTCAAGTGTTCAGTTGGATGAATGTACACAAACATGCATACCTGTGCAGCTGGCACTAAGGTCAAGTACAAGACCATCTGCAGGGATGTGGAAGCCCCTCACACGCTCCCTTCCGGTCACTCCTCCCCAACCCCATCTCGCCTTCCCTGCCAGGACAGACACAGTCCTTACAGCATAGATGCATTTTTGCCCCATTTTCTACTTTCTGTAAGGTATTACACAGAATGTTGATATGCTCCTTTATTTTACTTCCTTTTCCCAGCATTATATTTGCAAAGTCTAAAAATTTTTTTAAAGAAAGGTATAGGAAACAGAATAGTAAGATCTCCAGCACCTTTTCAGAGGTCCAGGAGCCAGGTAGAGACTAAAAGACCCTTCTTTGAACTGTGGCAGAGTTGTTAAATGAGACTAACATTTCAGGGTTTTATACATCTGTCTGCATCGAATTCCACTGATCAACCCCCCAAAAAGAGGTATAATTTTGATACTTTCACATCCAACAGATATTGTTGTGTTAGTTGTCATTTAAAAAATTTTTATAGTGCTTTTTCCATTACCATTTAGTCCCTTATACTTCCCTCCCCACTGCAATCATCCCACTGTCATCCATTTCCATGTGTCCTTTTTCCTTTCTTGTTCAAACCCTCAGCCCCCTACCATCCCCTTCATTTAGCTGTCATCCTGCTCTGTATCTGAGTCTGTATCTATTTTCCTTGTCAGTCAGTTTGTTCATTAGATTCCACATATGAGTGAAATCATATGCTATTTACCTTTCTCTGACTGACTTATTTCACCTAGCATAATGTTCTCCAGCTCTATCCACACTGTTGCAAAGGGTAAAATTTTCTTCTTTTTTTATAGCTGAGTAGTATTCCATTGTATAAATGTCCCATAGTTGTTTTAGCCACTCACCTACTGATGGACCCTTGGGCTGCTTCTGTATTTTGGCTATTGTAAATAACACTGCAATGAATATAGCAGTGTTTATGTTCTTTTGAATTAATGGTTTAGGTTCCTTTGGATATATTCCCAGATGTGGTATTACTGGGTCAAAAAGCAGAGCCATTTTTAATTCTTTGAGATATCTCCATACTGCTGTCCATAGAGGCTGCACCTATCTGCATTCCCAACAACAGTGCAAAAGCATTCACCTTTCTCCACATCCTGGCCAGCACTTGTTGTTTGTTGATTTATTGATGATAGACATTCTGACAGGCATGAAATGATATCTTGTTGTGGCTTTAATTTGCATTTCTCTCATGATTAGTGATGTTGAGCATCTTTTGATGTGTCTATTGACCATCTGTATATCCTCTTTGGAGAGATATCTATTCAGGTCCTTTTCCCATTTTTAAATTGTGTTGTTTGGGGTTTTTTTTTGGTGTTGAGTTTCATAAGTTCTTTACAAATTTTGGACATTACCCCATTATCAAATATTTCAGCAAATATTTTCTCCCATTCCACAGGTTGTCTTTTTATTTCATTGATGATTTCCTTTGCTGTGCAAAAACTTTTTAGTTTGGTATAGTTCCATTTGTTTATTTTTTCTTTCATTTCCTTCCTTTGGAGACATATTCAATAAAATATCGCAATAAGCAATATCCAAGATTTTGTTGCCTATATTTTATCCTAGGATCTTATACTTTTGGTTCTAATATTTAAGTATCTAATCTATTTTGAATTTACTCTTGTATGTTGTATAAGGTGATCTAGTTTCATTTTTCTGCACCTATCTGTCCAATTTTCCCAGTACCATTATTGAATTAGTTGTCTTTAGCCCATCGTGTGTGCTTGCTTCCTCTGTCGAATATTTATTGACTATAAAGGTGTCGGTTTATTTCTGGGCTTTTTATTCTATTCCATTGATCTATGTGTCTGTTTTTATGCCAGTACCATGCTGTTTTGATTACTATGGCCTTATAATATAGTTTGATGTTAGGTAGCATGATTTGTCCAACTGTTCTTGTTTCTCAAGATTGATTTTCTTATGCAGGGCCTTTTGTGGTTCCATACAAATTTGTTAAATATTTTTTCTTGTTCTGTAAAATATGTCATTGGAATCTTGGTATGAATTGCACTGAATCTATAGATTGCTTTAGGTAATATGTCTATTTTAATTATGGTAATTCTTCCTAGTAAACATTTACATACCCAAAATAGGTACACCTAAGTATATAAAGCAAATCTTGATGTACATAAAGGGAGTAATTGACTAGTGGGGGGATTTTAATAAAGTCATAGTGGGGGATTTTAATACCCCATTGACTTCAATGGATAGATCTCCAAGACAGAAAATCAACAAGGAGAGAGTAGCCTTAAACGACACAATAGATCACATGGATTTCATTTATATCTTTATGTGTTTTAATATGGCAACCTAAGGGAATGGAAGACAATGCACTTGACTAAATAGTCAGGTATTTCACGTTTTAAAAATTTTTGTGAGAAACTTCCAGTCAAGATGGAGGCATAGGTTGATATACTTTGCTCTTTCCCACAACCAGAAAAAGGATGAAAACAAATTTAAAAGCAAGAAACAACCGCAACTGACAGAAAATCAAACTGTATGGAAGTCCAACAGCCAAGGAATTAAAGAAGAAACATTCATTCATAATGGTAGGAGGGACATAGACAGGGAGATGGGGTGGAGAGTACTCTCAACAAGGCTACAGCTGAAGGGCCAGGGCAAGTGAGGTGGTGGCTGGTGGAGAGGGCATTCCCACGTGTATGTGAGGATAAACTGGGAGGAACAACTGGGGAGCAATATAGACCACACACCCCAGGGTTCTAGCATGGAGAAATAGAGCCTCAAAACCTCTTATGGAAAAATTCTGTGGGGGTTGAGGTTGTGAGAAACTCTCAGCCTCACAGTAGAGTTCGTTGGAGAGATCCACAGGGTCCTAGAACCTACACAAGTCCACCCATGCAAGAATAAGCACCAGAGGGCCCAATTTGCTTCTGGGTAGCAAGGGAAGTGACTGAAAGCTGGCAGAGAGCTGAGGAAGAGGCACTGTTCCCTCTCAGACCCCTTCTCCACATTCAGCACCACAACCTAGCAACATGGGTTGCCAGTGCCCCACACTGGCGAATACCTAAGGCTCTGCCCTTTACTATGTAAAAGGCATGCCTAGACAACAAAAAAAAGGCCAAAATGAAAGAACAAATTAAAGCTCAGGAAAAATTCAACAAAGCAATGAAGGGATAGCCAACCTGTCAGATGCACAGTTCAAAACACTGGTAATCAGGATGCTCACAGAATTGGTTGTTGTTGCAGAATAGAGGAAAAAGTGAAGGCTATAAAAAGTGGAATAAAGGAAAATGTACATGGAACCAACAGTGATTGGAAGGAAACTGGGACTCAAATTAATGGTTTGGAACAGAAAGAAGAAATAAATGTTCAACCAGGACAGAATGAAGAAACAAGAATGCAAATGAGGAGAGGCTTAGGAACCTCTGGGACAACTTCAAACATTCCTACATCTGAATCATAGGGTGTCAGAAGGAGCAGAGGAAAAGCAAGAAATAGAAAACTTATTTGAACAAATAATGAAAGAGAACTTCTCCAATCTAGGAAAAGAAATAGACTTCTAGGAAGTCCAGGAAGCTCAGAGAGTCCCAAAGAAGTTGGACCCAAGGAGGAACACACCAAAACACATCATAATTACATTACCAAAGATTAAAGAGAAGGAGAGAATCTTAAAAGTAGCAAGAAAAAAGGAGAGTTACCTACAAAGGTGTTCCCATAAGACTATCAGCTGATTTCTCAAAAGAAACCTTCCAGGCAAGAAGGGGCTAAAAAGTAGTATTCCAAGTCATAAAAGGCAAGGACCTACATCCGAGATTGCTCTATCCAGCAAAGCTATCATTTAAAATGGAAGGGCAGATAAAGTACTTCTGAGGTAAGGTCAAGTTCAAGGAGTTCATCATCACTGAGACCTTATTATATAAAATGTTAATGAGACTTATTTAGAAAAAGAAGATGATCAAAGATATAAACAGTAAAATGACAACAAACTCACAACTGTCAACAACCAAACCTGAAACAAAAACAAAAACAAAAATGAAAACAAAAATTAACTAGGCAAATAACTAGAACAGGAACAGAATCACAGAAATGGAGATCACATAGAGGGTTATCATCAGGGGAGTAGGAGAGGGAGAGAAGGGGAAAATTTATAGAGAATAAGCAGCATAAATGGAGGTAGAAAATAGATGGGGGTGAGGTTAAGAATAGTATAGGAAATGTAGAAACCAAAGAAGTTACATTTATGACCCATGGACATGATCTAACAGGGGGTGCGGGGAGAATGTAGGTGGGAGGGGGTGTGCAGGGTGGAGGAGAATAAAGGGTGGAAATGGGACAACTATAATAGTATAACCAATAAAATATATTTGAAAAAATTTCAGCACAACAGGTGAAAATGACTGCTTTAAAGGAACAGACTATACTTCTTTCAAAATCTTCAGAACGTGGGTGGAAAACCCTACTTGTTCACAAATATGGATGATTTTTGACATGGCATTAGGAGCACTGACAATTCTGTGCATTTGAAAATCCATGAATAACTTTTGACTCTTAAAAACTTAACTACTAATAACGTACTGTTGATCAGAAGCTTTACTGATAACATAAACAGCAGACTAACGTATATTTTGTATTCCATATATATTATATATTGTATCTTAAAATAAAGTAAGCTAGATGAAAGAAAATGTTATTAAGAAATCATAAGGAAGGGAAAATATGTACATATATTTTATGTATTCATAACATACCTAACATTTTCTTTTTTTTTCAATATTTGTAGGCTGTGTGGTTCATCTGTAAGTTTTTTTCAAATTGTCCCAAATCTCCAAAAAATTTTTTCAATGTATTTATTGAAAAAAAATTGTCTATAAGTTGACCCATGAAGTTCAAATCCATGTTGTTCAATGTGTTCATTATCACCTGTACTTTCTAATGAATTCACAAGTTTTTTCTCCCAATTAGCATAAACCTGTACAACTCAATATGTCATTACTCAAATCCCCTTTTCCAAACACCTTGGTACCTTCCTTAGAATTGAAGACACTCATACTTCTTGCCCTAGTTTGTTCACATTTCTATAATAAATTATCATTAACTGGGTGACTTATAAACAGTAATTTATTTCTCACATTTCTGGAGGCTAGAAAGTCTAAGATCAGATAAGTCCAAGAGATTCAATATCTGGTAAAGGCCCACTTCCTGGTTCACAGATAATCCTTTTATGTTTTTTGCTATCCTTATATGGTAAAGGAAACCAGAGGGATCTTTGGGGTCCCTTTTATATGGTCATTAATCCCATTCCTGAGATTCCACCATCATCGTTTACCTCTTAAATGTCCCTCCTCTTAAAACCATTACCTTTGAGGTTAGGGTTTTTCAACATATTGAAGGAGTCGGGGCACAAACATTCAGACTGTTGGTGGCAAAATGGCACCAGAATGTTACTGGTGATTGGATCTTGGTTCAGCAGCCTCAGTATTTGAGTTATGGCTAAAAATGAATTCAGACCCAACACTCAAATCAGAACAAAAGTTTGTTTAAAAGTCGCAGAGGTAGAAGTGAGCTGTGAAAGAAATGAGCCAGCTTGGCTGTGTGGGCTCAGGAAACAAGCTACAGAGGCAGAAGAAGTGCCCTGGAGCTTAGGAAGAACAAAACAAGAGTATGTGTGCCTGGGAGAAGGGGAGGGGACAGGTGGGGGTGTGCTGTGCTCAAGAGAAAGCTACCCTGAGTCCTTTGTTTTGAAGGTTTTTATTTGGAAATCTCAGAAGAGATCCCAATAGAATGTTCATCAGCTTTTCAGGTGTGTCTTTTTAGAGTCGTTATCTCTACTGATGGGTTGGTTCCAGGGAAGGGGGTCATTAGTCAGCCATGATCCTGATCTCAGCCATGGCATTGCTTCATTTTATTTTGCTGCTTTTCTGGGCCTAGAGTTGAAACACCACTGAGGCCTAGATGTCATCTCTAGTTTAACCAAATCTCTGTCTCTGTGGCCAACAGACCTGAGACTTGCTTCTTAAAATTATTTATTTGATGAGAGTCAGAACCTCATTCTCCTAAGGACTTAATGCCTAAGGGAGTGGTCATGCAAGGGCTTGTACGAGTCACGTGAGGCTTCTCTGGCCTTCTTGTTTCTCCTCCAAAGGGATCTACCACATGACTAGCAACATGCAGAACAGGAAAGGTCAGGTGGTCTAAACAGCATGATCAGCAATATGATAGGTATGGAAAGGTCACCCTTGGATTGAGGTCCCACCCTGCATAGCCCATTGCTAGGCACCCAAGGCTTTCCACCCCGGGTGATCCTCCATCCCTTGTCTATTGTCCTTGATCTCTTCATGCTGAATTGCCTACTAAAGACCATAGCACTAAGACAAAGAGGAATTAGAACAGTGCACATGGAGATAGCTGTAAGAAGGTTGATTGAATCTATACATGGACATGACTCTGGCTAAATAAACGTACCTTCTCCTTTTGCTCTCAGCATCCTCTTAATAAACCTTTACCCTTCTGTATCACCTTCCCCTGTCATTCCCCACCACACATAGAATGGCAACATAGACAGATGGAAATAAAAAGCTTAGAGGATTCATTATTAAACATAATGCTTGTCTGTTCTCAACATAAATTTGTTGCACAGAGGGAGATAAGCAGCTTCCAGAATATAAATATGTTTTATTATTAATGATGTAAAAACCAATGACAAAAGACACAAGGGGAAACACAAAACCTCATTACACCTGAATCACCTGAATCTTCACTGTTTTTTTTTTCCTTTTTGGTGGAAGATTGGAAGAGGGAATGGAGATTTTGAAAGAGGAAGTTAAACCCTTGAAAATATCAATATGAGTGAAAATATCATAATGTTTTCAGGTGACTGGCTGGGCACATGAATTATATTATGCCAGTTTGTATTAGCACTGAAACAAAGCAGAACTTCCAAGCCCTTATTAGCTAAACAGAAAATAAATAATGATGCAATGTGTTTTTATGGTTATAAACAAAATCCAGAACAATTAAAGAGCTATTATTAATCATTAATTTCAAGTTATAATCATTTTCTAATTAGATTTAAATGTAGCCAGTAAGCTCTAACAATACTGAATCCTTGGCTGGCTTCTGCATTTCATGTATGTTTAAGAAACAGAAAAATCCTTTTATTTCACTGGTTTGGAAGGATAAGGCTAATACTATTAAAGCTGGTGTGGCATTGGACATTTTAATATTAAAGTTATGGAAAGTTAGAAAGTCTCTAATTTTTTAAAGAAGTTACAGAGAGCAGAGATAACCTATAGTATATTCAAAACCATATTATAGGAATCAAATTCTGAAACAAAATTGAAACAAGAAAAATCTCAGGGGTCATGGCAGGAACATAGTATGTAAGAGACATAGACCATGCTGGGCAATGACAAGCATAGGGTTTGAGGATGAAAGTGCTTGGTACAGGTAGGAGCCCTGCCCCTTTCGTGGTAATGATGGAACCTGGGAAGAACCTCTGGATCCACTTCTTTAGCTGACGACTGGGCATCCATATGCCTGTCAGGCCTTCCCAGAGTAATTAAGTAGAGATCAAATAAGATAACATGTAAAACTTTCACACTTTGCAAAACAGAGCGTTTCACAAATATAATGTATTAGTTTTTGTTCTTGGGTAAAACAGAAAAAAAGGCTCAATTTTATGATCATCTGAAAATGTTTTAAACTAAGCTGTTCTTGCTGTATTAGTTAACTGCAGAAAAACAAATTTTATTTACTGTCATTAAATAATTTTTATAACTATGTTCTAAATAAAATCCAATCTGATTAGATTTTGTCAATGGCTGGTTTGAGGGTAGCCAATTTTAATATTGACAGGACCAACTTTTAATGGACAGAGAAAGACTGAGGCTAAATAGGCACTATGTTACATACACACAATGGGTCTTCTTATTTAACATACAATCAGTATTTTCTCATGGCTTGTAAGAATTATGTTGTTAATATTCATCAAGAGACCACCCTTACTCGCTTTATCTATAGAGAATCACAGCTTCCAGAAGTGTTAAAATTTCCAGTAATCCTAGTTTGGAATTTTCACTATCATCTTTTTCTTGATAACCTCGGTATTAATGTTTTGAAATAAATAATTACACTTACAAATATCCCTTTAGAATTTTAGAATTAATAAAGCAATTTTAATTCTTTAAATGAGGTCACAGAACACAAAAACTTGCCACAACGGTGTGGCAGGTTTTACAACGAGGATGACTGAACTTGCCTGTAACTCAGATGCCAAGGGAAGAGACAACAGTAATGAAAATGTTCAGACTCCAATCAGAAGGCCTATTTGGTGGCTACCAGGCCGTTTAGCAGTGGAATGAGGCCCAGACTGCATGGTCACCTCAGGCCCAAATGTGGCTCAACATCAAGAGAAACATTCCAACAACCCGAGCTCCCAATGCCCAAGGTTAGACTGATAAACCACTCGGACGCATGGGCTCAGGAGGTCTCATAATTCCTTTCAAATCCACAGTGTTGTGCCTTGCCTTACATTGTAAACACCTCAGTTAGGAGACAATGCATTTCCTAAAGAACACAAGTTATAAGTCAGTTTTTATAAACTGTATTGCCTTAAATCAGTTTTTCACTGGGAAAAATGGCTTTTGAGCTCTCACTCTCTCATTAATATATACATGAAGGTAGGATATTCTAGAAATATAAGATAGTCTTTGTAAATTCACTCTTAGAACACCAGCCTCCTGACTCTGCCTGACCTTTCCTTCAGGGGATGCTGTCTGACATAGTACAATTCCAAAGCACTCAGACCAACCACCTTGATATCTCATAAGAGGGGCCACAGGCCCTGACAAACACATTCTCTGTCCAACAGTCTCGCATTTGCCACCTCAGTTCCAGGCAAGGCTGTGAGTCAGTTCATATTCAAAGGCACATCATCCAGAATGGTGAAGAAGTTCTTCACCTCTCTATCCCCTCACTATAGGCTAGTACAATAACCTCTTTGAGTAAGGATGCCTTTAAATTAGGAAAAAAACAAGCAGAAGAGTTTATTCCCTCTTCTAGGTGTTCCACCAGAGAACCAATGATGCCAACACAACTATGGACATCATATATATTATTATAATATATGAGTATATGTACATTTTTAGTTGATTTTCTCCCAAAGGGAGACTTTGAGAGTGTACAGCCATGGCTGCCACTGATATTCTTTTTTTTTGTTTCATAATAATGTTTTATTTTTTTAAGTTCTTGATTTTTAAAAAAAATATTTTTATTGTTTATGCTGTTACAGTTAAAAGATCATCACATTCCTTTCAGCTCTGATATTCCAATTCTTAGGTACTAGGAGCACCAGCAGAGGGAGCTGGCAAACCCGCAGGATAGTCAAATCCACAAGGCAGCTGGAAATACGGTGAACCCAAATTAAAACACAGAGACAGATTTTCCTTAGGCCTTTGAGTTACAGCATTTAGCTACTGGGACCAAGGTTGTAAAACAATGGCTGACTCTCTCCTGACTGAATACATCACTGGACCATTGTCAGAAGTTTAAGTGTGTCAGAGACCTACATCTAATTTAATTGGATCTGTACATGCACCCATGCACATGTGCACACACACAATTGCACCCATGCACATGTGCACACACACAAGAAGAATAACTTTCAGGAAGTAATTGACATTTGGCAGTTACCAAATATATATAATCATCCTCACCCAAGGATATGTTTACTGACTTTAGAGAGGCAGGAGGAGAGAGAGAGCAACATCAATCAGTTGCTGCCCCATATCCATCCTGACCAAGGATCAAACTCACAACCTTTTGTTGTATGGGACACTGGTCCAATCAGCTGAGCCACCCAGCCAGAGACAAATGTATTTTGAATGATGTGAAATACTGTATTGGATTTTCATACCTGTAAAGGTATTGCTTTAAACTCTACATGCTTTGTAATTAAGCAATATATGATCTCCTGTTTTCATTGGACAATGCTCCTGTGATGGCTCCATGTTTCTCCTTTATATTTGTGGTCTCATCTCATGTTAGTATTTTTTAAATTATTTTACTGTTCAATTACAGTTGTCTGCATTTCCCCCCATCACCACTCCCTCCACCCCAGCCAAACCCTCCTCCCTCCCCTAACTCCACTCTCCTCCTTGGTTCATGTTAGTATTTTTATAGTAATAGTAAAGTGGACTTTCCCAAAGTATCTAACTCTTTTGTTAATACATTGAGAGCCAATTCAGGTCTCAATTTGGATTTTAAAAGATTTGTGTGAATGCAAACAAGTATTCTTTCTTTGGATACAATGAAAGATAGCCAAGAAGAGCATGCAGGAGTTTAAGGGAGTAAAGACTGTGTAGACAAATATATCCTAATTACTTAAGCTCCTACCAGTTTTAATAGTCTTTAACTGTCATCGCTGCTTGTGCTATTCTCAACTGAATACTTATGTCGGAAATGGATCTAGTCAAACTCCAGATACACTTGCTCTTGACATCTTGGTAGTCACATACGTAATCCTGGGAGGAATTCATTCCATGCTGCCTACAAAATAGAGAACAATTTCAGTGAAATAGATGCAAAGTCCTCGGGAAGCTTCAGAAAAAAAATGTTTTCTTGTATTTCAGGAGATATGCATTTTCTTCTGTTACCATTTGTTGATATCATTTTCATCAATAAAGACCTTCATCTAGTTGCAAAAAATACAAAAGAAACCTCTTTCTATATCATAGTGAGAACAACCTTGATGTAGTTCCCAGCTTTGAATTATAATGTATGTCATCAGTAATGTAAGTTGTTATAATTTACTTCTGACATTAAGATGTTGCTTTGGGGCATATTGTTGCAAATGTATCCTATTCACTTTCTTGCCTTCTAAATGCCCTTCATGTTTCAGTAAAACAATCCAATCAAAGCTAAAGACCAAAAACACTGTAAAACAAACCAAGCATATAAACAGTTTCTAAGCATTCCTGTTACATTTTAGCCCTTTACCCAGAGGCTCTTAAATTTTTTCAGCCATGTATAGTAGTTTAACTTAGAAAACTGACCACAGAAAATGTCATCCATGCATATTGTATTCAGTCAGGTTCTTAAGGACTGCACCCCAGAAAGACTTGGAAGAATCTGGAATTATCTGGAGTATCAGAAGCCATCCCAGGTAGAGCTCTTACAGAGTATATCCGAGGTCAATTAACCATGTTCCTTCCCCTTGTACTAGCTTGGGGCAGAATCCTGGAGCCAACAAGCAATAGCCCCGTTGCACCTTCTCCCCCGAGATGTTCTCAATGAGACAGTGAGAAATGGCTTTGGGAGGATTTGGATCGTCCAGGGTCGGTGGCAGGAGAATAAATTCAAAGTTGTTAAAGGATCTTTCATCTTCACAGTCTCTGGAAAAGTGATGTTAATTATTGTTGTCATTAGCGATGTGGCAAACTAAATTTCTAGAGCAGGATATTTATTCACTATAGGAGAATATGCCAGGGTATTAGTTCACTGTGGGCGAATATGCAGTGCAGGGTCATTGCAAAACTATCAGGCCCCCAGTGCTGGAAGTAATAAAAAGTTGTCCCTGGAGAGATGCTTTTCTTCCAGAACCCAAAAGAGATTCTACTATTATAAAATAATTTAATATTAACTCTTAAATACCCTGCTTTCAAATAAACCATTTAGAGAGACTATGTGTTTGTATGTATGTATGTATGTATGTATGTATAGTTTTTCATATTACAAAATGACCTCAGACTGGAGACCTTTTAATTAGTATCTTTCAAAATTTCTGATGATTCTATATATTTCTTTCTTTTAAAAAATGTTTGTTTTTCTATTTTTAGAGAGAGGGGAAAGGAGAGAGGGAGGGAGAAAAATATCAACA
This sequence comes from Artibeus jamaicensis, assembly GCF_021234435.1. Taxonomy (NCBI): domain Eukaryota; kingdom Metazoa; phylum Chordata; class Mammalia; order Chiroptera; family Phyllostomidae; genus Artibeus; species Artibeus jamaicensis. The sequence goes on along the minus strand of NW_026521249.1, from coordinate 5,837,391 downwards.
TGTGGTTGCTTCTTGTGGTACCCCCATTGGGGACCTGGCCCACAACCCAGGCATGTGCCCTGACCAGGAATGGAACCAGCGACCCTTTGGTTCACAGGCCAGTACTCAGTCCACTGAGCCACACCAACCAGGGCTGATTCTCTATATTTCATAATATGTATCAAATATATTACTATACTAGTCATTGGAAATACACTAGTGAATTAAATTGATATGGCCCTGGCTTCATGGAGCTAACATTTTATTTAGGCAGGTAGGTAATATATGCATATAAATAAAGAGATTAACAGTATACTTTCTGATTATGATAAACACTGGGAAAAAATAAACGGGCTGATATAATTCAGAGGGAGTCAACTCGAATGTTGTTGCTTATAGCATCAGAAAAACTTCTCTAAAGAAATATTATGTGAACTAAGATACAAATAACCAAAGAAATTTGTCCAGAGTAAATGTAGAGACACAGGGAGGAAACAACTTTGACCTATTTGCAAAGTAGGGGGGGAAAGACTATGGTTGCTAGTGTCCAGAGAACAAAAGGAAGATGATGCAGTAGGTGGTCAGGGGCAGACAATGCACAGACTGTGCTGCGGGAAGAATTATGGGTTTCATTCTGAGTGCAGTGAGACATTATTGAAGGTGTAAAGAAGGTTATTAGCATCTTCTCACGTATGTTTTTAAAAGGCCACTCTGGCTAGTTTGGGATAATGGTATAGGGAGGCAAAAGTGGAAGAAAGGAGACAAGATTATTACAAAAAAGGAAAGAGACAGTAGTGGCATGAGCTAAGATAGTGGCAGTAGAAATGGTGAGAAAGGGCCAAATTTGGGTAGTTTCAGAAATAAGCCCTAAGAAATCATTGAAGGTTTGTGGCAAACAGAATTCAGAATGGTCCCTAAGACTTAATTAACCCTTTGCTATGCAGGCTCTGTATAATCTTCCCTTGAGTGTGAACAAGACCTGTAAATATGATGGAATTTGACATTTTCTCATAGCAGACTGGAGTAAATTTTTTCTGCTGGCTTTGAAGATGCAAGCTGCCATATTGTAAGAGGACCAGCTAGCTAGGACCTGAGGGGTCCTCTAGGTGTGGAGAGTGCACCCCAACTGATGGGGCACCTTTGCCCCACAACCACAAGGATCTGAATTCTACCAACAAGCTGATGAGCTTGGAAGAGGACCTGGAGCTTTAGATGACATCATGGCCCAGACGACACTCTGATCACAGCCCCTGAGCAGCTAATCAGAGCCTGGACTCCTGATTCATAGAAACTGAGAAAAAATAAACTGTGTTGTTTTTAACCACTAAATCTGTGGTAATTTATTATGCAGCAATAGAAGCTAACACTTGGTTTATAATGGAAAGGAAAAAAGAAATGTATAAAACTAAGAGAAGTTCAAAGTTTTGTCTTATATCTAAATACCATTATTTGATAAAAGGAACAGTATTCCTTTAGAAAAGTAGCTAATGGAGGACTAAGTCAGGGAAAGAACACAAGGAGTCATAATTTTTGGTTTGTTTCAGAAAGAAAGGAAAGACTTAAAGACTGAGGGAGATAATTCAAAAGGGTCATGAGGCCAGATTAAAGGGAACTGACTCCCACTGGCTCACCCTAAGACCACTCGAGCAACAAAAATGAATTATGAAATAATGTTTTATGACACACTAAAAGAAATAGCAATTTATAGGCCCATAGCATATAAATAAATAAAGAGGTAAATAAATCAGGGAGAAGAAGTTTTCCCTTAGAGCATTATGCTAACTAATAAATCTAGGAGAAATTATAGATGTAGAAAATGCAACATTTGATAAATATCATAGGCCTGACTAATTCAAGTGGAAGTCATGAAAGGATGTTAAGGCTGTTAGGTAGAGAATTGATGAGAACAGTAGATCAGTCATGGCCCAAGCAGAGAAGCAAAACCATGAAAAGATTTTACATATATATATATATATATATACATAATTTATAGATATATTATATATTTTATACCTTATTTTTAATATGTAATGATTTGTCATTATCATTTTACTATACATTATAACATACTTACATTATATAACTTGTGTGTTTATAATATATGTATATCTCATATTCTTGCAGAAGTATTTGGCCTTCTGCAGTTGTAGAAGCCAATTAAGCAGCCTGCTGTCTCTGTGTGATACAGGAGCTCTAAGTCCAAAGGGCAGGCAGTAAGTGAGGGAAAAATGGATGGATGCAAGTTAGTTGCAGGGTGAGGGAAGTAGGAATGAACTGGAATATAAGCAGAAGCTGCAGACCCTGAAGAGGGACTAACACCTATGTCAGTCATTGTTGCTTCTGGTGATGGTGTGTGTTATGTCCACAGAAGTCAGTTCCTTTTGACCTGGCCCAAGTGTCAGAGAAGCAGATATGGGAACAAGGGAGAGGTGAACAGCTGCACACCAGTGAGGCAAGCCAGTAGGCAAGTGACTTGGTGTGAGAGTGCAGAATGGCTGCTGCTTCACTTCCACACCCTAAATGACCCACAGGGTTCTTGTGTGGCTCTACTTACTGCAAACATTCTAGGAAGTATAATTCAGCCTAGTCATGCTGACACACTGCAAAGCTATCAAAAGTGGGATACAGGGTTAGACTTGGTATGTCATTCACAAAGAGGAGAACGGTGACTTTACAGTAAACAAACAAACAAGGGAGACACCAACTGGTTCAATGTTTCCATCACCCCCTTGTGCAAATATCATCCTCAAGAGCCTCCTGAAGCCCTGATAAGGATACAACATCATTTCTCTGCTATTCCTACGAAAACTGCATGACCCCTGTCTGAACTCAAGGAAATTTCAGACACACCCAGGGTGAGCAACACCCCACAGAATGAAAGATCTGTACTTTTTAAAAACTTTGAGGCTGTAAAAGGAAAGACTGAATAACTATTCCAGATTTTTAAAGATACATGAGAGCTAAATGCAAAGCATGATCCTGGGTGGCATCTTGGACAAGAAGGAAAAGATCCTTAACTGATAGTTGACAAGTGTAAATGAATTTCAGGTTTGGCTGTAGTTGTCTATCGATGTACATTTCATGTTTTGGATGATTGTGTGACAGTTATGTTGGAGACTGTCTTGGTTTTGGAAAATATACACTGTAGTATTTAAGGAGAAAGGAATACTATATAGCAAGTTGCCCATAAATGTACAGAAAAATAATAACGATAGTAGAATATATATTATGTATATTCATGGAGAAAAAACAAATATGGTAAAATATAAATAATTGTGGAAACTAGGTGAAGGAGATTTGGAAGTTCTTTGTACTGTTTATGCAAATTTTTAATACTTTAAAATTGCTTCAAAGTAAATTATATAAAAGGAAGGAATAAGAAATGAAGAAGTCAAGACAAATATTGATCATGATTTTTCTAACCTTTGCCGTGAATTGCAGGTTGAGAAATGAAACCAGAGTAATAGGGATGTTTGGTCTCAAGGAAGGATTTTAAAAGTTAATTGATAGAACTTATTTGTACGTTGGTGAGAATGATATAAGTGACTAAGAGGATACAGAGAGAGTAATTTCAAGGGCAAAATTCTTAAACAGTGCCAAAGGGATTATGTCCATGTGATAAGTAGATGGACTGGTCTCTGAAAGAAGCAGAGCCATTTGCCCTTCAAAAAAAAAAAGGAAGCAATGAATTTAGATTCAGGCTATAGTAGGATTTGTTATGTATAAAATACTTAAAGGTAGAAATGTCCCTAAAGATGCTGATTAGGAATTACTGTGAAAATAATAAGGCAAAAATAAATTATATTATTTTTAAAAAACAAAGCTTTATGTATCCATGTTTAAAACTTTTTATTTGTTACAGAGAAGACTAACACATAAGAATGTACACATCATTTCCAGACACCTGGTCCATGGACACCTGAAAAATTTCTTACAAAGGTTGAGGATGAATCAAGGCAAATAACAGAACTGGGATGATTTGACTGGCCCTATGTACTCTCTTATAATAAGATAAGTTACAGGTTGTACGCATCATAAAAATGAGTTGCCTCAGTCAAAACATAAAGACAGACTATAGCATCAGACCAGCCTGTTCCAACTCTGAAAAACTTTTATGATTGCATCCAGTCGAATTTCCCAAAGACTTACTGACTTATGTTACTGGTTTCACTCTATGTTTTTCAGTTAAAGCGAAAAGCAATTTCCATTTGAGAAAAAAAATGGTTTGGTTAGGCAGTAATTGTGTGTGATTGTGTAGTAGTAGAAAAGATAATAAGGGAGTTACCCTCCAGTGTCTTTTGTACAAATTCTGTAGGCTTTATTGAGATCAGTCATTGAACCACAACTTTTTTTCACAAATAACTTAAAATTTTAGCATTTTAATACTCTATTACCTTGGAATTACTTGACATTTTCACTTACTTATCAATATATAACTCCACAAAATTATCCTTCCGGAGTATTGGTGAATTTGTCAACATTCCTTCCCTGCTGTGCACATTTTTTCTGTTTATGTTTTAACTTAGCCATATGTATTTATTATCTGTTTTATAAATACTCTTTGTGGGCCCTTTGATAACAAAGGTAGTTCTACCTATTTGAAATATGTACACAATGTTAATTCCACTGGCCATATGAATTGTACATTGGTGATACCACATTGGCGATACCAGCAGGCTCCAGCTTCCATCCCAACTCTACCAGTTGCTACCTTCTTGACCTTGGAAAATGTACTTATCTCCTGGAGCCTGCATTTTCTCAAATGTAACGCACAGTAGGGTACATTCCTATGATTCATTTGAGTGTGCTCCTTCTATAACTTATATCCTTCCCCCACTAGAGTTACACTAAATATTGTAACCCTCCTGGGATTTCACTATGTAATTAGTTTATATCACGTGCATTGAGGTGATTGAGACTTACCATTAAAATTAAAAGAAGTAAACTCTTTAAGAAAGCAGGGGCTGTTTAGAATTATCTACCTATTCACACGCTTATCTCTATGGGTTTTTAAATTATATTAGTGATATTTACTAAATAGTTAAGGGATAATTTTAGGCCCAATTCTGAATAAGGTGGTCCTGTCCTGTGGTGTCTACATCACTGAGATGTGCAGATTAGATGAGGGCATAAACACGCAGCTCTTGGTGAAGTTTCTGGCACATAGAATGTTCTTGGTAAATGTTAATAGTCATTTTTTGTTGGTTGTTCCTAATGCTCCCTTTACTCAAAATCATGCTGCTCTCCAGAAGCCAGAGAAATAATACACTTCATTTGGACAACCAACTTTGGAAACTGGAAAAGGTATAAAATATCATTCCTGGAATAATGTAAGGACCCAAGATGATAAGCAAGGAAATATCACTGCTGGCAACGCCAAAACCCATCTTCTTATTTTTGGTCTAGTTCTTTCTAATACTTCTTTCAGTAAAGATACTCCACTACATCACCACACTGCTTGCTTCCCAGGTAGTCTTTATGTCTTTATGACAGACTCTCATGACCAGTGCTAATCCTACAGCATTGCTTAGATCACTGTACAGAATGTCACTCAAGTAAGAATATATTTATTTCCTACTTCTACCCATTTCCATCCTCTCACTAACAGAGATGCATTTGCATTTGCTGTACTTATCATTTCTTGCTCCAAAGAGGTTAGAAATCCTCGTTTTTGTTGTTCTTATCCAGTGTTAAACACAGTTCCATTCTTGCTTTGCTAAACTTTTCTAATTTAATGGTTAAGTACTTTTGGATTTAGCCCATTGATTTGAATAGGACTTCCATGTATTTCTTGAGAGAGGGACCTAGGAACTTTGTATTTTGTAAAAGACGATGTTTTCACCAAGGGTTAAAGAAATCTCATCACTATATCCCACATGGACAAAGGTATTTGTCTGCATTAGAGACCAGCATGTGAATTGGTTATTATTACTTCTGTGTTAGTCACTAGAGTATCTCCAGAGCTTTCACACAGAAATGACTGCCTTCTTAGAAAAGAAGTCTAAACACAAATGATTGCCAATGGCTAGAAGTTAAACCCTATTAGGAATGATGCTAATGAAAAGTAATCCGTGCACAATGAGACCTGACATTTTTTCCATTTAAAACCATTTGCCCAGCTTTTTAAAACTAAAAAAAAAAAATTAAGGATCATTAACGTGACCTGGGAGATACAGCTTCTAATACAAATAGAAAGCATATTTGTAAAATTACTCCTGATATGAACGGAATGGGAGGGTTTCAAAAATATTTCGTTAACCACTCACTACCAGTCTTCTACTTCTGCTGACTCTTTGTCAACTCCTGCCACATGGGACTAATCAGCAATTGGAGCACTGCCTGTTCAGCTTTTCCCCAAGTACCTGTGCTGCACTTGGTCATTTTGAAGTTGAAGGAGATCTGAAAAGTTTTAGTGGAAACTTTCTGACTGGAGTGATGCCTTTAACCTTTGGGGGATTGAGAGAAGGAGGGACAAGGTACATTTTGTGTCTAGGGTGACCACTGGACCATGGATGATTTATGATTTTAAGGATGTAGGTGTCAGGAACTGATTGTTTTCCTCCAGCCTGTCTTGAGGTCTTCATGTTTGAATTAAACACACACAGTGATGGGATACAGTGTGAACCGAGATTACAGGATGGCTTATGTGAAGCAGGAAGACTTCAGTTCTGCATTCAGCTGTCTTTTCTGGTCACCAGGGAAGGGGCAGAAAACTTTTTACCTCTTCCCTTTTAGGTTGATTGGCTGGTCTAATAATTAAATTGACATGGATTAAAAGGAGATAAATAAATTTAAGTTTGTATGAATGAGCACCACATAAAATTAAGAGACTCAAAGAAGTGACCAAAGCAGAAAGATTTTACACCTTTTAGACACAAAAACAATAAATTTGTGAAGCATTGACAAAACAAAGAGGTTTCAGGTTGGATTAGTAAGTTGATGAAAAAGTAACAAGGTTTGTTTATACAACTCCTTGATCCTAAATTTCCTTTCTCTGATTACAAGGATGCCTTCTGCCCTCCTGGTATAGGGAGGATATCTTTCACATGGGAGATAAATATGCTTTCAAAGGGTTAAAGAAAGATTATAGTGTTCTTCTTGCACTGACTTCCCAAGTACTTTTAAGTCAAAATAATACATATGCTTAAGTGGAACATTTGGGGGTGGCATATTCTGGTCACTTCACTGGCAAAGTTTTTTGTTTGGAATTTTTATAAATGACCAACAATCATTAATACCAAATGAACCCACAACTTACATATAAGCTGAATCTGAGTAGTTTATAGATTTTTCTGGTTGTGAAAGAGTTTGCTGAACTACATTTCTCACATTTTTGATGGCTGTACTTTGCTTATTCTCTTTACCATGTTTAACCTATTTTATTTTAACCTGTTGGTCAATTTAACATCTTGCTGTTTCTTCATCTATTCATGTGTATTTCTTTGTTATATTATGTGAATTTATTGTGTTTCTGCAATACACTTGAGGTTATGACAACACTGAGGATATAGCAATGAACAGTAAGCTGTCCCTGAAGTTGACACGCTGTCAGTTTAGTAATGATGATGGACAAGAAAATCGGCAATTATAACTCAGTGTTGTATGAGCCATGGCATGCCAAGTATTGGGAGGTATGTTAGCCCAAGATATATAAAATAAGCCTGACTGGTGTAGCTCAGTGGATTGAGCGTGGGCCTGCAAATCAAAGTATCGCGGTTCGATTCCCAGTTAGGGCATATGCCTGGGTTGCAGGCCAGTTCCCAGTGGGGGACACACAAGAGGCAACCATACATTGATATTTCTCTCCTCCTCTCCTTCTCTCCCCCTCTAAAGATAAATAAATAAAGTCTTTTATATATATATATATATGTGTGTGTGTGTGTATATATATATATATATATATATATATATATATATATATATATATATAAAATTCAACTTCAGTTTGGGAGGTGAGAAGGCTTCTCAGGTAAGTACTGTCAAAATCAAGGTCTAAAAGTCTGGTGGATATTTTAAGTAGAATTGAGTTCAAAGTACAAGAGTCTTCAGTATTATACAATTGTATTTGTTCTTTATCTTCCATTCATGCTTATGGGTTAGACTTAATATTCATCCATTTCTACTTGGAGATGGGTAAGCAGAGCTAATCTGCTCAATTTAGTAAGGAATTCCTGAAATTGAACTCTGAGTCAAGAGAAGAAAAATGCATGTCAGCTTAAGATGCCAGCAATTTAGAGCTTTCTCCTAGGCCATTAGCTTCAAGTCTGTGATTTTTAGGTTCACTTTCTTATAGCAGCCAGGGTACAAGGGTCGCTTGAAATTTATAAAACTGGCTCAATGGAAACACTCAGGGGAGTTTTCAGCATGAAGAATTGTGCCATGGTGGCCTGTATCTGTCCCTTCTAGTCTTCTGCTCCCTAATGATAGTGTGGAAAAAGCCTTGACTCCTTCCAGTGTGAGCAATTATTTAAGACAATCAACCTTGCTCAAATTAAACTCTGTAGGCAGTATTTCCTGTATTCATAATATGCCAAACATACACCTACTTATTGGATTGTTGTAAAGAACATTTATAATCATATTCTATAGAACAGAATACTGCCTATAGTAAGTGTTCCTTTATGTAATTATTTTATGTAATTTTAATTTATGCAATTATCATTATTAGTATTGGTAATATTATATTGAAAGTGATCTCCAGTCATATTTCAACAAAGTATGGAGAATTATTCCCCAAATTATTTTGATTATACCACCAGCAGTTAAAAGAAAGTAAAATTTGCACATTAAACTTATGAACATATATTACTTTTTATATTAATATATATTTATTTTAAAGTTATACACTAAAATTATATCAAAATTTCAATTAAAATTTATCAGATCAAAAAATAGAAATGAAAATTCTAGTGTTTTTTAATGCATTTTCATCTTTGATGGCACCGACTGGAGGGGGCTTAATTCATTTATAGTGCATTGTTTCATGCTTATGAGTTTGCCACCCGAATGAATATCTCTGACATTTAAGTTCAGGTTAACATCCTTCCTAGAAACAGCTTTTACAGTGTGTTTTCCTTCATTGTGAATCTGAAGGGTATAGGATGAGAGGGTGTGTGTGTGTGTGTGTGTTTGTAGGGGGAAATAGTCTTAAATTTGAACAAAAGGTATTGTTGGCCATATTAGGTCTAGAGCTTCTTTGGAAATAGAGATGCCCCAGAAACTTGATGAGCATTCATCTATTTACTTTTGGCTAATTCCTGGAGCAAGTACCATAGTCAAAGGTCTCACCTAGGCTTCCCTTGTACATTCTCATCTTTTAACCATCTTGCTCGTGTGCTGTAGTTATTCCCTAAACTTAGATTTTTGACAATTACTTAAAATAATTTAAATTACTAAACTTGATTAAAATGACTACCCTTCTGGCCTGCTCTTGGTCCTTTTATTTTTCGAAAGTAAGGCTGATACTTTTTCATAGCCCACTGTAATTTAACGTTGGGCATGGAAACACTTGTTTTCCTTAGTTCTGTGAAGGGTAAAAAATATGTGACCCTAGGTCGATTTAGATTTTAGGCTACACGTAGAGGGTTCCCCCCTTAGAAACTTTCTACTCTTTATTTAAGCACTTATACGTATTGAAATTCACTCTTAAGAAAAATGTGCATGTTTCCTATCAGAGTTTGGATCAGAGATGTAGTTACTATTAGATTTCTGGAAGAGAGAAAATACATTGTTGAGTCAGAGATATGAGAAAGCTTTTGGTGAAAGTGGGAACAAATATGCTGGAGGGGCTGGAGGGGCTCCAAACTCAAGCAGAAAGGGGTACACAAATAGACATCTGTCTTCTGAAGAGCTGTGCAAAATACCCTGACTTATTCCCATGCACACAGGTCTTGAATTTAACCTGGGTACAGGAATAAAGCAGGACAATTCAAAGGAGCTGAAAATCTGCTTAAGAATAATTAGGGCTTCTAGTGGAAATATTAATGTGCCAGGAAAAGGCCCACATATTCTAATCTCTTCTGCAGGAGTGTCATGGGCAGTACTCTATAATGGCCCCCATGACTTTGCCTCCTGGATTTGTACCCATGATTGGGTTATACTATATGACAAAAGAGATTTTGCAGATGTGATTATGCTGAATCTGTTGACTTTGTTTTAATAAAAAAAAGAGATGACTCAGGTGAGATTTACCCAATCACTTGGGGTGTTTAAATCTTTGTCTAAAAACTAGAGCAAGAGAAGTCAGAGAGATTCAAAGTATGAGAATCATTTGATATGAGGGAGGTTCCGCGTTGCTGGCAGGATACACATGATAAAGGAATGCAAGAAGACCCTAGGAGCTTAAAGTGGCCCCTGGCTGATAGATGTGGAAGGAGAGACACTCAGTTCTGTAACCACAAGGAATTGAATTCAGCCAACAACCCGAAAGAGTTTGGCAGTGGATTCTTCTTCAGAACCTTCAGATAAGTATTCAGTCTGGCCAATCCCTTGATTTCAGCCTATGAGGCCTAGAGCAGAAACTATGAGATAGCAAATTCGTTGCTTTAAGTCGCTAAATCTATAGTAGTTTGTCAGCTAGCTTTAGAAAACTAGTACAAGTATAGAAGTGTAATCTGCCATTTTCCTAGCTTATGAACTCTAGAGAGAATCCTGTCAAGAATGCAAAGTTTTAGGTAATCTTTCTCATTTGGTATGGAGATCTCTTCAAAAACGATATCCAATGGGTAAGGACAGTTTACCACCAGTGGTACAGAAAATTCAGATCAGCTTCTAACAATAATCCAAATTCATTACTTACATTAATAAGATTAATAATATTATAAATGTTAGCCATATTTAGATGGCCAAGAGTCAGCAAACATTTGAGGAAATATAATGGTGCAAACCTAAAGAACTGTTTGAGATAGACAAACTATCTATTACCCAGAATAAATACATATCATTTCGAAAATAAAAGGTAACTTTCAAAAAATCTCAAACTAGAATATACAGATGGCTTTGAAAAAAGGAAATGTTGGCACAAAAAGATAGCAAACAGAACAGAATGTAGTACTTGAAAAGTAAAAATATGATTGCTGAAATTTTTTAAAATATCAAAAGAAAAAAGTAGACATAAATAAAACTTAAAAAAACTCTCTCAGAATATAATGAAAAAGAAATAGAGATTGAAGATATGAAGCACATGGCATAATTTGCCAAGTGATGGGTGCTTATAAACGTTAAACTTTTATGATAGTTGAAACATTGTCCCTTGAGTACCCTTAGGTTAGGATATAGGCCTATATTTCCTTCTCTACTTGTTCAATTATATTTTACTAAATTTCACATGAGCACTTTTTATAAACTCATAACAACCCAAATTTGATATTTTGTTCTTTTTCATTTTTATAATAATCCTTAATGCACAGAAGACATGCACAGAGAAGTCAATTTGTGTTATCAGCAGAGCTCTCTCACATGAGGGTTAAACTTTTTCTCTCACACTTTACATTCTTCTGATATTTGGTTCCTCTGAGAACTTCTCCTCTTCTACGATCATAATTTCCAGTATCTGACTATATCCTTTCATAGTATTCTTTAGTATTCTCAACACTGTATCAAAATTTCAAATCACTGACTGTAGTTAATTTTCCACTACCCATCTCACCTATGTTCTCTCTTCCTTAACCAGCTCAGCTTCCAAAGTTCATTGTTACATTCCTCTTACAGTAATCTTTGAGGTCTTCCTCCTCTTTGCTTCTACTTTACTGACCTGGAAAACTCTCATTCTTAAGAATACTCAACTGTTTTCCACTTCATGTCTGGACCCAAGCAGATGAGTAAATAATTTACAATGTTGACTTGGTTAACAATTAGTCCTGGTAAAGCCTGCTGCATTTCTCAAGTATGTTTGCTTTCACATCCTCCAATATGACTTCTTTGTAGCATATTTCTCCTTGAATCATGCACTCCCGCTGCCACCACTTTCTCTCAACTGATGGCCTTGCTAATACTTTTCTGATAAATACATATAATTGCAAAGTAGCTACTTCATCATGTCACCTTCAAATCTGCTTATTTCTCTGCACCTGAACCCATATATTCTTCTATCTTTCCTCTCCTACGAAGGATAAACACCCTTACCTGTACCCAAGGCCATTCCTTCCAGTTCGTTCCACACTTCAGTTCATTATATAATGTGTAGTAGCCACTTTAATTTGGCCCTTTCTATCTTACATCATCATTTTTGTCCTCTTCCTTAAATTATTTCCAAAGAATTAAAATATGCTCTAACAATACCTCTCCAGTGACTACAATATTTCTTCACTTCCTCTCCCAGCTAAACTTCTTGAAGTTTTTCTGTGTAGCTGCTGTTTCCATTTCCTTTTACCCTTTCTCCGCCACTCTAAGCTGACTTCTGTTGCTAATTCCTCAGAACACTCTTGTATCATCAACGACCCTGCAGATGGCCAGACCACCAGTCCCTTTTCACAGTTGACTCAGCTCACTTCACTCCTCAGCAGCTTTCAACACTGTTCAACATACACTGGTTTTCATGAAACATTGTCTTTTGGGTTTCTTTGCATCCTCCTGATTTTCTTCCCTTATTAGCTGCCTTTCTCAGAATCTGTTGCTGGCTAGTCCTCAGCATGACATTAAATGTAAGATTGTTCCAAGGCTCCTTCTTAAATAATTTTTTTTCTCCATCTACCCACTCTCTCCTTAGATGAACTCATCCAGTCTCATTGCTTTAAATGCAAAGTATTTATAAATCATTTATAAATATGCATCTCAAAGCTGACCCCTTCTAAAGCTCCAAATAGGTGTATCCTGCCTGCTTACCATCGCCAGTTAGATATCTGTGGGGAATCTCAGATTTAATATGTCCCTCATTCTACCATCGATTACTTCAACATTTTCATCTGAATTGACTTCTGTTGGGCTTTTCCATCTCAGCAAACAGCACCACTCAGTATCTAGTTTAGAGGATTTATCACTATTTTTTGCTCACATCAGTCATCCATTTCATTTGCAAATTGTGTAAACTTTACCTTTAAAACATATCCTCAAGAGGTCTAATCATCTCTTTTACTTAATTAGTGAAATAACCTCCAAAGTGGGGGTTATTTCCCTCCCCACCCTTACCATTCATTCTCCATACATTTGCTCCTAGAAATGTGCATCATTTGATGCACACACAGGGACACACAGTGTTCCTGCGTGCCCACATCATGCTCAAAACTTCTCCAAAGACCTCTCATCATGCTTAGAATAAAATCCACATTTTTTTACTCTGTCTAAAATACCCTGAGTGTTGCCCTCTATACTGACCTCATCTCTTACTACTCTCTCTTTTCTGTTTGCCTTTCTCTGATTCTTACTCCCAACTTTGGTTCATTACACTAATCATTCCCTTCCAACTTAAAAGTCATCTCCTCAGAGATGTCTTCCTGATATTTGTTCTGAGGATCACTACTCTGTTCAGGTTTTTTGTGTTTTTGTTTTAATCTGTGTAATGATTATCTCTATCTGAGATTTATTCTTGTTTATCTTTATTTTCTTACTCCAATTCTAGAATTCAAGCTGATCGAGACTGGGAATCTCATCTGCTCACGTCTCTGTTATTATATCTTTAGAACCTTGAAAAACACGGAGACATGGTACACGTTCAACAACTATCAATCTGATAAATACTGCATTGTGAATGCTAAGCTGTGAAAAGGGGAGGATAAATGGAGGTAAATGGGGAGATGCCAATCTCTTGGAGTTATAAGTAGAGTTTTGAAAGATAGAGTTTAAAAATTATTGAAAACAATATAGTTTCTTAGGTATGTTAAAGTGAAAAATATTAAAACATACTAAAACTAGTGGGCATTGAGATGATGGGGAGGGTAGTAGAGTAAGTACAGTGCATGCCATCTAATTCCTTATATTCACAGTGACAGACAATGAATACTGTCTGAATATGACAAACTGATTAATAGAGGTATAAGCATATTATTGAAATATAGGAAAGTAGCCAGGAGAATTAAAAGCAGAAATGTTTTTAAACAAATGTGACATGACTATGTAAAATGTTAACATTTGGGGAAACTCAGAGAAGGGCTTATGAGAACTCTGTGCTATATTTGCAACTTTTCTATAAATATAAATTTATTCCAAGTTTTAAAAATTATGTTAAAAAATGGCAGAAGTTGATGAAAGTACTAGTATCTTGGGAATATGACTGGTGATAAGGAAGGTAAATATAGTTTTTATTTTATACTTTCTTACTATTTGAATTTTTTCTTTGTGTACATGTGCATAATTGATAGTAGTGATGATAATAAAGAGGACAATTGATGGTAGTGAGGATAATAAAGAGGACAAAGCCTTTCTTTCATCATCTCATCTATCATGAGGTGACGAGAGAAAGCTTTATAACAGAACTTTATTTTTTAAAATCTTCAGCTCTTTCTAATGGGGCAACTGGCACAGTTGTCTCGGGACAGCCGGCACAGGCACTGCAGGACCAGGGGTATGAGAAAGCACACACACGAGAAGTGAAAATATGAGCTGGGTTGCCCTGCTGCCAACATAGAGGTAGCCCAAATGGAAGGAGGCAACAAGACATCATGTCTTAAGAACTGGACATGAGCAACTTCTCCCAGGGCTCAGAGTGTTGTACACACAAAACAGGGGCTATTGATGTTGTCTACAATGCATCCAACAATAAGCTGGTCCACACCAAGACCCTAGAAAAGAACTGCATTGTGCCTGCAGTGGTACAAGTCCCTCTGGGCACTGCCTTTAGACTGAAAGAAGGGGACCAAGCTAATTCCTAAGAAGGAAGAAATTATAAACAAAAACAATCATAGAAAATTCAAAGGAAATATGATGAAAGGAAAAAATGCCACAGTCAACTACCTTCTGGAGGAGCAGTTCAAGCAGGCAAGCTCCTTGCATGCTTCACTCCAATACCAGGACCATTTGGCCACAAAGATGGTTATGTGCTAGAGGCCAGGAGCTGGGGTTCTTGCTGAGAAAAACCCAGTGCAAGAAAGACAAATCTTTCTTCCTCCTATCTTAGCTCATGTAATAAAAATGTTTACTGTTCTGAAAAAAAACTTTATTGAAGTACAATTTTATATAAGATAATATTTATCCACTATAAATATACATTTCAGTGGTTTAATAAAATAAAATGTAAATAAAAATCACTCTCCTTGGGTAATTTTAATGTCATATGTCTGCTTTAAAATATGTATTTTAGAAGTAATACTTGTTAAGATGTTTGAGTAAAGGGCATCATCATTAGGAAGGAAGGGGAGGAGGAAAGTAGGGAGAAAGGGAAGGAAGAAAGAAAGAGTTGATGAGTAGGACTAGGTCCATGTCATGCTTGATGTCCAAATGAGTCTTAGGTGATAAAAACTATGAGGAACAGCAAGAACCCTCAGGACTAGTCATAGCTTATGGTTTATTTCAATTACAGCGGTACACTGGCTGGCTACTGCTTTCACAGAAATAGTCTAGTTCCCATATAAAAGCTACTAAGAGACAGGCATATTGTTAGGACCTTAGTCTAAAGACTTAGGGACAAGACCAAAGCTTCAAGTTAGTGTGTACACTGGCATACAGAGCAGAGATATAAGGAAAGCAATTTTATAAATCAAAGTAAGAATTAGAGACGCTCTGTGCCTCCTTGCACAACCAAAACAAGGACAAAAATAATTTAGAAACTAAAAACAATGAGTACTGACAGAAAATTGAACTGTATGGAAGTCCAACAACCAAGGAGTTAAAGTAGACATATTCATCCAGACAGGTAGGTGGGGTGGAGTGGTGTTTCTGGGCAGAGAGGGGCCATGGCAAAGTGGTGGCTCGTGGACCCCAGGTGCACACGGCAGCAGTGGGTAGACCCAGAAAGGCAGCGGACTGTGGAGGGGAGCAGTGCACAAAGTGGCTGGTGGACCTGGTGGTCCCACATTCATGTGCAGATAAACCAGGCAAAACTGAGGAGTGAGACAGATCACACAATCCAAGGCCCCAGCACAAGGAAATAAAGCCTCAAAACAATTGAAAACACCTATGGGAGTTGCAGTGACAGAAGAAACTCCCAGCCTCACAGGAGAATTCATTGGAGAGACCCACAGGGTCCTAGAATGTACACAAACCCACTCACATGGGAATCAACACCAGAAGGCCTAAATTTGCTTGAAGGAAGTGGGGGAAGTGACTGAAATCCTGCAGAGAGCAGAGCAAGTGCCATTGTTCCCTCTTGGACCCCTGCTCCACACAGTGTCACAACCCAGTGAGGTGGGTTGCCCCGCCCTGGTGAACATCTAAGGCTCTGCCCCTCACTGCATAACAGGCATGTCAAGACAAAAAAAAATGGCCCAAACAACAGAACAGACCAAAGCTCCAGAACAAATACACCTAAGTGATGAAGAGATAGCCAACCTATCAGGTGCACAGTTCCAAACACTGATAATCAGGTTGCTCACAGAACTGGTTGAGGGTTGAGTATGGTCACAAAATAGAGGAAAAAGTGAAGGCTATGAAAAGTGAAATAAAGGATAATGTACAGGTAACCAATAGTGATGGGAAGAAAACTGGGACTCGAATCAATGGAGTGGACCAGAAGAAAGAAAGAAACATACAATCAGAAAAGAATGAAAAAACAAGAATTCAAAAAAATAAGGAGAGGCTTAGGACCCTCCAGGACATCTTTAAACATTCTAACATCTGAATTATAGGGGTACCAGAAGGAAAAGAGGAAGAGCAGCAAGTGGAAAACTTATTTGAACAAATTATAAAGGAGAATTTCCCCAATCTGGCAAAGGAAATAGACTTCCAGGAAGTCCAAAAAACTCCGAAAGTGCCAAAGAAGTTAGACCCAAGGAGGAACACACCAAGGCACATCATAATTATATTAGCCAAGATTAAAATGAAGGAGAGAATCCTAGAAGCAGCAAGCGATAAGGGGACAGTCACCTACAAAGGAGTTCCTATCAGACTGTCAGCTGATTTCTCAAAAGAGACCTTACAGGCAAGAAGGGGCTGGAAAGAAGTATTGCAGGTCATGAAAGGCAAAGACCTACATCCAAGATTGCTTTATCCAGCAAACCTGTAATTTAGAATAGAAGGGAAGATAAAGTTCTTCTCAGATAAGGTCAAGTTAAAGGAGTTCATTATCACCAAGCCCTAATTATATGAAATGTTAAAGGGATTTATTAAAAAAAAAGAAGATAAAAATCATGTATAGTAATATGACAGCAAACTCACAATTATTAACAACCCCACCTAAAACCAAAACCAAAACAAACTAAGCAAACAACTAGAACAGGAACAGAACCACACAAATAAAGATCACATGGAGGGTTAGCAACAGAAAAGTGGGAGGAGGGGGGAGGAAGTACAGAGAATAAGTAGCATAAAAGGTAGGTAGAAAACAGACAGGGGGAGGGTAAAAATAATATGGGAAATTTAGAAGCCAAAGAACTTATAAGCGTGACACACGGACATAACTAAAGAGGGGGAAATGAGGGTGGGAGAGGGTGTGCAGGGTGGAGGAGAGTGAAGGGGGAAAATAGGACAACTGTAATAGCATAATCAATAAAATATATTAAAAAAAGAATTAGAAAGAAAATGTCAAATTAGTTAATAGGTTCCCACAGCCCTCTTGTATTTGTTTTCTACAACAGATTACCACCAATTTAGTAGCTAAAACCACACAAAAATTTATCCTACAGCTGTGTGAATCAGAAGTCTCACTAAGTCTCACTCAGCTCAAATCTAAGTGTGGACAAACCCTCTTTTATTTCTGGAAGATCTAGGAGAGACTACCCCAGCATCTAGAAGCTGCCCATTTTCCTTTTCATGACTTTTTTGCTCTTCAAAGGCAACAACAGCATGCTGAGTTCTTCTCAGGCAGATACCTCCCTGGTTCTTTTCCATCATTGTCATCTCTCTCTTTGATGAACCATAGCTTGGGAAGATTCTCTGCTTTTAAGGACTTATGTGATTAAACTGGGCCCACCTTGATAATCCAAGATTATTTTCCCATCTCAGAGTCCATGATCTTAATCATATCTGCAAAGTGCCTTTTGCTGTGTAAGGTACTGTATTCACAGGTTCCATATAATTATTGTGTGGATATCTTTGGAGGCAATTATTTGGCCTATCATACCTCTCAAAACTCTCAGGTTTCCAGGCTCCCTGCTTCTGAACTTCTTCCAGGAACTTAAGTACATATTCTTGGGGACCCTAGTTTTGGCTGATGCAGCTGGTTTAGAGCCTGGATGGACATCCTTGTAGGTGTTCTGCCTCTATGCTTGTATGTGAGTGTGCTTAAAGGTGGGTAGACTGACACAGAACATGTGTGGTGGTTAAAATGGTCATTTGAAATGTTATTCCTCTTTTACATTTAAAAATATAATATTTAGAAAAAGCACCTGCTCCTTTATATGAGGTGGCTTTTTATATCTAATTCTCAAAGCAACCAGTAATTATGAAGATGAGAACCACACAATAAAATTTAATTTCACCAGCATAATAAAAAGAGAAAAAACTTTTCCTTTTCTTTATTTTCAACGAAGATTAGAAATTATACATTCCCATCCTTCTTTGCAGTTTCTAGGCTATGCTCCCATAGTGGATTGTTATCTGTTTTATAAGTAATTTCCTTAATATTTCAATGGTCACAGATAGTGAGGATTGCATGTCTCTTCAGAAAACATATATTTCATCAGCGCTGTCACAATCTAGAGTCCCAGAGCTCGTAGACTGATGCTTTTTCCCATTCTTGCTATCAGACACATAGCACAGAAATAAATGTGTTTATTAGAGACTTTAATGAAATTGAAAATGTTGTAACATTTTTCAATGTCAGTGAGCTCATTTTCTTATTTAGATGCTAATGTTGGTTTTTTTCTGAGGATTCCACACTTTAATTGTGAATCATTATTTTTTTATGTCTGAGTACTCTATTCCAAATAATGACTTGAATTATGGTGGGTGGTTTTCAGCCCCAGATAGGACTATATGTTTTTGTTTCCCTAAAACCTATGTCATAAGGTAAAGAGATGAGAGTGGAAGAATAATTGGAGCAATTAAACTTTAGTAAAAAGTGCTTACCATGATTTTGAGGGTTTACAAGGTGCCAAGAACTGTGCTAGGAGCTGAGCATACTCTATATATGGTGCTACACTTGTTCGTTGCTGCTGTCATTCCCCCTCTCTCATATTTTTTTTAATACTCACTTGAGGATATGCCAGTTGATTCAGAGAGAAGGGGATGGGTGAGGGAGAGAGACAGAGATGGAGAAACATCAGTTGGCTTGTGCCCTGAGAGGGGACCGGACTGGCAACCCTTCCGTTTGCAGGATGATGTTCCAATCCTGAGCCACACAGGCCAGGGTTACCATGCTTCCCATTTACTGATCAAGAAGTTATCAGTAAAGTTATTTGAAAAGCAAGCAAATAACTTGTCTATGCTTTCTCAGTATGTTATGCAGAGTTAGCGTCCACATTTGACTCCAAACCTTTGCCTGCTTCCACCATCACTCAGTGTTCAGTACTACTGACCACATCCATCCTGCTACTGGAACCTGTGGTGAGAGACAAGGAAGTAGAGTATCTTGTCTTTCACTCTCATCTCTGTTTTTATATCAGATTTGATTTCTACAGTCTGGCAATTCACAACACTTTCACTGGCCTAGAAGTAGTTTCTGTTCCCAACTCCAGGGTGTCAAGGTTTTTGTTCTCTCTCTCTCTTTTTTTTAAGATTTTATTTATTTATCTTTAGAGGGGAAGGGAAGGAAAGAGAGAAATATCAATGTATGGTTGTGTCTCCTGTGTCCCCTGCTGGGAACCGGCCTGAAACCCAGGCATGTGCCCATGATCCCTTGGTTCTCAGGCCTGTGTTCAATCCACTGAGCTACACCAGCCAGGGCAGGTTTTTGTTCTTTTTTATGCCTAATAAT
This sequence comes from Artibeus jamaicensis, assembly GCF_021234435.1. NCBI lineage: Eukaryota > Metazoa > Chordata > Mammalia > Chiroptera > Phyllostomidae > Artibeus > Artibeus jamaicensis. Next base: position 5,817,470 of record NW_026521249.1, on the reverse strand, counting down.
AGGCAATTCATGCTCTTTTAGACCCCTTTGCCACTCATCTTCACTGTTTCTTTTCCTATTTTTCGTCCTCCTTCCTTCCATTCCTCACTTCTTTCCTCGATTACCCCTGTTGTAAACATCTGCTATATTAATGGTTGTCTAACATCTTTTGACCATCTCTCCTATTTGAGAGACATTTTCTACATTATGAGTCTTGGTTGCCAGACTTGGAAACTAAACCCTTTTCTTCATTCCCCATGGCTGTCTGGGTCCAAGCAAGGAATCTGGGCCATGCATCAGACATGACGATAATTTTTTTTTAATTTGGAAAAAAGAAGTTAACTTTTCTCTTATGAAAGAATAAAAATGCACTCTACTCTAAAAAGTCCATAGAGACACAGGCTCCTTTCAGCTGATTACTAACATGAGATAGTGACTCTCCTATGTCAGGGCCACACTGTCCTATAATACCTCCCATTGGCCTAAACTTACTCCCATGGCCATGTTCAGCTTCAAGAGAGGCTGGACAACTTTGTTTTTACTCTGAGAAGCTGGCCACATGACTAGCTAAATATTCTATTACAATGGAAAAAGAAGAGAATGCATATTGGGGTACAAAGAACAGTCTCTCTTATAAAAGAGAACAAAATGAGGATGTAGACACTCACTGAATCTACTTCTTGGCACTTTGTGGTTCCCAGTGGTTCTCAGCATGTGGCTTCTCAGGGGCATCTAGCATCTAGTCTTGAGCTTCATGGGTATAATCTGTGGTATTCCAATGCACTGAGAGGTAGTACCCACATGTTGACAGCAGTGGCATTTTTATTAATAATCGTCATGCACTGAACATTTTCTGTTGCTGTGGCTTGCTAGCCCTTCTGGTAATCCTAAAAACTACCAAAGGTCTCTTAATAAATTCAATTTTTATCAAAACTAGAATAAAATCCATGGTACATGTCTAAAAACCATCTTCTTACCAGTGTCATCAAATAGATGATTATAATATTTTCCATTTTTTTCAAAATCAGTTACTCAATAACCCCTTTTTTTACCTTTTAGAGTAAAAGTAAATAAACACCCTTAAGTCTTCCTCTCTATCATATCAAAAATTCTTTTTTTAACTTAATATTATGTGTAATTTTATGTATTCTTAAATTGTTACAAACCACATTAGAAGAGAAGAAAAAGAAAAATTGCTTTTCTGGCCACATGACAAGAGAACCACAAGGTAGAAACAACATATGTCTTGAGTCATAGCATGAAAGACAAGCATCCCTAATGAACTACCCAATTTTCATGCAACAAGAAAAAAGCCTTTGTGTTACAAAGTCACTAAGGTTTAACTTTTTATAAATTTTATCAGTAGAATGTATTATTTTCATTTATAGTCACATTTATCTTTCTACAAAATTAAGTACTGCTCAAAGCAGTAAAGAAAAAATAAAAAGTACAGCTTACTTTAGAATCATTTTTCTGATTTTTCCCTTCAAATATTTGTGCTATTGCTGTATTTTCATATTATAAGTCCCATAAGATATATTGTTATTTTTACTTTAGATAGCTAATTAATACTGAGACTGAGTGAAAATAAAAAAACCAATAACTTTAATTTTTTTCCAGAGTTCTCCATATCTTTGTGTAGATTCAAGTTTTTGTCTGGCACCACCATCATTCTATTCTCTGAAAAACTATGCTTAACAATTTTTGTGGTATAAGAATACTGGCTATGCATTCTCTCAGATTTTTTTTGTCTAAAAATATTTTTGTTTTGTATGCAAAAATGTCTCTTTATACTTCTCTTGCCTTTATCATTTCTCTTTGTCTCTTGTTTTTTAGCATTTTAGCTGCAATGTGCCAAAGGATATCTATTTATATTTTGGGTTTGTTTTTTTTTGTGGAGTATTCACCTTGTTTGTGTTATTGTTGGCATGCGTTTATTTTGACCAATAAAAATTTTTGTTGTTGTTCAAATACAGTTGTTTCCATTTTCCCTCCATTCTCCCCACCCCACCCTCAATCCTAACCCCCTTTGGCTTTGTCCATGTGCCCTTTATACGTGTCCTTTAACAACTCTTCCCCTTGTTTATCTCATTTTTCTCCCTGTTCTGGTCACCTCAAAAATTCTTATTTTCTTCTGTCCTAAGGATGAACTGTCCCTGCTTCTTATCAGGGATAAGCTCTCAGCCTTCCACTTCCTTTAAACATGCTATAGAAGCAAACATTACCCCTCCCCCTCCCTCCTGCAACACACCCACGTTAAATCTTAAATCTTTTTTCCCCTGTCTCTTTCCCCTCAGCACATAAACTAAAAACCGGCTTGGGGCCCTTCTCCTAACATTATTTTCTGTCAACACAGTTGCATCCATTATTTGGCTTCTTTAAGCCATTCCATTATTTCTTCCGCTTTCTCTTCCATTTCTTCATGACTCACTCATTCCTAAAACTCTCGTAATTCTTCCTCTACGCCCACTAATTTGCTGAAACCACTTTCTCAGAAGTCACTCACAAACTGTTAATGACCAAATCTGAATGTGTTTTTCTTCTCCGTCTCCTCATGTTCTTCAACACATTGGCACTGATGAACAGCTCCTCTTTTTAAAAACTAAGTCTTCTCCTTGATCGGTGAATAACATTACCCTGAACTCTTACTTTGTCCCTAACAGCTATTTGTCCACCTCCTTTAATTTTTTAACATTATCTTTAAATCCTCAGCACCAGCCCGCTACACCTGTGCCACATTCTTTGCTCGCTGTGGCATCATCACCCTTCACTGGTTTGCCCAAGTCAGATTGGTGAGTACTCTCGAATTTCCCTCTCCTTTAACCCAGGCATGCAGTCAGTCATGAAGTTCTGCCAGTTCTGCCCCACAGATATTTCTCAGTCCTGCTTTTCATCCCTTAATGGTTTCTCATTGTTCTCAAGTTATAATCCAAACTCCATAACACGATTTACAATCTGGCCCTATTTACCTCTTCCAGTCTGCCAAAAGGAATCACACCAAGAGAAAACCTATCATGTTTTCTCTTGGCCTTGAGAATCTTAAGTATTCCTTCTGATCTACCTGGAATGATCTTTTTCTTACTCTTGACTTAAGTAATAATTATTTTTCTTCAGATTCTCAGTTTAGATATTACTTTCTCTGAGAACTCTTTTGGGATTTCTCTCTGCTTTGTCTCATATACTTTTATATTATAACATTTAACATTATTTATGATTTAGAATTGCCTCCTTACTTTTTTGTATTTCTAACCTATATTAAACTCTCTGAGGAAAGTGATTGCATTGTTTTCATTTACCATGACATTTACAATGCTCTATAAATACCTCTTAAATTAATAAACCCATGATATAATGATATATTTGTCTCATTAATGTTAGAATTACCCAGAGACCTATCCTTGCTTTTACTCATAACTGAATCTTAGAAACCCATGATAACATCTGGGCTTTATCTTTCCTTACATTTAGTGTGCAGGGTGGCTCCCAGAAGCCTCAGACACACTTTCTACCTGCTTAGCCCTCTTGAACTATTTACCTCTCTAGACATATCCTTCCTTGTGCACATCTAGTCTCTGTCATACAGCTTCCCTTGTAGTCTGTATGATCATATCTTCTTGTTTTGAATTTTTGAGCATGTTATTACCTCAGTTTACAATAATGTGAATAATTCCTACTTATGCATCATCTGTGACAAAGCATTCTTGAGTTGTCAAGACTAATTCTGGTCCTACTTTTGAATTATCCTGCAGAAGGCAGTTATCCCAATCAGAAACAGATTGCATTGTATTGCAATTACCTTGTCAAGTTTCCACACATTTATTTTTTCACCATCTTTTTCCAGTGTGGAACACAATCAGACACATTATAAATGTTCAATAAAGATAATTTTAAAAATTAATTTGCTATAGGATGTTTTATATCTGAGGATTATAATGTCAATATTCTTAAATGATACACTCTGAAACTGTCTCAATCAGATTTCCCACAATAATGCTGCCTAAAAAAAACCCACCAAAACATGGTGGCTTAAAACATCAAGATCTTATTTCTCATTCATGGGTTTTCAGGTCAGCTCCAGCTCAGCTTGGCTAGGTTGCGTGCTGGGCTCTGTGCTCCAGGGTCCAGTTTGGGCCTGTATGTGCTACACATGATTTTCATACTCTTTGGTCAGTGTTTACCACCCAATTTCTTCTCCTGGTAAATCCGGGAGTCCAAAAGCCAAGTCAAACCATATAAGCATATTTAATGTTCTGCTTTTGTTGTATCTACTGTTTCCAAGACCAATATCAATAAAGCAAGGAAGTTTACTCTTCCCACAGGAATGGCAGGGGAATTAATATTTGCTGAACAATAATCTGAATCAGTGTAAATTCTGCTAAAGAACACTGACAAGAATGGACACCGAGCTTTCTCAACTGTAGAAAGCAGTCGGAAGAAAAAATTCAGTGTCCCTGCTGTAGTACTGCTCTAGGCATGGTTTCCGGTTCTCAATTTCCAGTTTCTTCATAGGCAACTCCTTGGCAATGCTAAAATAAAGTGATAGAAACAAAGATTCCCTCAGAGCACACAAAGGCTTAATAAATCAAACATGTTTCTTGGGTCTTCAAATAACTTTATGATCTGAAGTAACATCATATATCTCAAAAACTCTGTGGATGTGCATTTGATGTACTTGATCAGAATATTAAAAGATCAAAATCAGTACAAATGTTAGGGTTCAAAAATATCAAACTTGAGCATGAAGCCAAAAATTTAAAGCCATCTTTTCTTATAGACAGACTCCCCTTTGCACATATTTGTCCTCTTTATGTAGTTGAAACTTTTTCTGCCCTTCTTTTGTGATGAATGGGTGGTGGTGGGGATGGTTTTCAATGGCCTGAAATATAAGGAGATATTCTCATTGCACATGCAATTCTAGGTAACTTAATAGAAAAGGTATATAAATATCATAGCTGGAATTCATTTTACTTGTTGATAATCATGAGATAACCATATATACCAGTAAAATTGCCTTACCTATTCGCCAAATGTATACCAGGGTATAAGAGGAAGGAAATATATTAAAAACCATATTTAGAAAAGGTATTGATTTTTAACTGAGCTATTATATGAAGAAAATGTGCACATAACACACTTGCTATTTTTAGATTTGGAATCTGTATTCTCTAGGGAAAACTTTGGAGAACATCAACTAGTCAGTTTTCTATCATGAACATGAAGAGTGGTTCTAGGAAGAGATAATTTTATCACATCAGAAGATCATTCCGCAAAGCAGAACTGGAATTAAAAAGAGTTTAATTTCTTTAGTAATTACAGACAAGCAAATTAAAATTACAATGAGATACCAAGTGTTAGCAAAGATATGGAGCGAACACAGTTTTTATAAATAGCTGAAGTGAAGATAAATTTGCTACAACTGCCTTTGAAAAGAAATTGGCAGGACCAACTAAAGTTGAATGCACCCTATGACTCAGCTATTAATATTGCAGGTTATAGACCCATCAAAAATACTTAGGAGGACCAGAAATTGTGTACAAAAATTTTTATAGCAACATAATTCATACTATCCTCATGCTGAAAAAAAGTGTATATCAATCAAAAAGAAGAATAGATTAATCAAGGTACAGTCACAAAATTGAATGTTGTTACACACAGTAACTATGACAGATTTCAGAAGTAGAACATGGAATAAAAAAGCAAAACACAAAAGTATGCGTCTTAGATGATAGTATGAATTTACATACTTAAAAACAGATGAAACTAATCTGACTGGTAGTTGTTGAATGGAGCATAAGAAGAGCTTCTGAGGTGCTGTTATATTTCTCCACTTGGCTAGTGGGAACACAGGTGCATTCATTTTGTGCTAGCTCTTCAACCGTGCCTTTGTGATTTATGCATTTTTCTGGATGATTGTTTTACTTGAATAAAAATCTACTAATTAAGAAAAAACAGATAAATAAAAAAATTCTAAATATTTATTGTGCTGGGTGCTTTTATAGTTTATATAACTTTCCATTCTGACATCTAATTGTGAAGCAGATGCTGATAAGTTCCAGGGTACACAAGATGAATCTGAGGCTCAGCGATATTCTGACAATGCCGAGGTTAGACGATACCTTGTCACTCTCATAAAATCTCTCCAATACAGGTGTCTGGATCCTCTCACTTAATTATCCCATTATACTCTCCATTCAGAAAAGGGTTTTCATAAGTTTGCAACACAGCACTAAACTGTAAATAGAAAGCTCGTAGTTGAAGAAGGTGCTGTAATGAATGGAAACAAAAGTTTGATGAAGAAGGTTGTGAAATGGGAACTACCTGATAAGGAAAATGAGGGCGTTCTAGGAGATTCCAGTGAAAGTAAGTAATTCCCTTTTCCCTTTGTAGAGAAGTAGGTGTTAAGAAATTTGGGGGCACATGGGGCTAAAAGGATTCTGGAATGCTGGATGGATACAAGTACACCTGGGAAGCCATGGTGAGCCACAGAAGTAGTAGATACATAATACAAGTAACAGACATAACTTTGACAGTATTAAACTCATTAACGAGGTTTAAAACAGCTGAAGGACTTTAACTGTATCTATATTTAGGACCAATAGTTGTAAAGATTTATAATTTTAACACATTGACTATTACTCTTAAAACAAGTTTTTTTCTTCTTAACGGTGTCTTCTGTGTATATAATTTTCTTTGTACATTTGTATATCAAGTAATTGGTAGACTAATTAATCTTTACTTTGTATAGAAGTCAACATAATATAGATCAAGAGTTGGCGAACTTTTTCTATAAAGGGCTAAATGGTAAATATTTTAGGCATTGTAGGTCATAGGGTCTCTGTTGGTAACTACTCAATTTTGCTGTTATAGCATGAAAGTAGCCATAGATAATATATAAACAAATGGGTATAGCTGTGTTACAACAAAATTTTAAGTGCAAAACAAGTGGTGAGCTAGATTTGACCTGCGAAAGAAGAGAAAGAGAGGGGGAGAGAGAGATGGTGGAAGGGAGGGAAGAAAGAAAATTATGGACGATGAGATCAAAGAAGTAACCTGGAAACAAACCATGTGAAATCTTGCAAATCCTTAAAAGGGATGGCTTTTTGTCCAGAGGCAAGGCATGATGTGATTTCCATGTCAGAAATGTTTCTCTCTTGTGATGGGAAAGTCCATAGTGGTCAAGGATAGACATAAGAACACTAGTTAGGAAGACATTTTGGTGATCCAAATGAAACCGATGATGTCTCTGACCAAGGTCACTTTTGTGGAGGTAGGAGAAATGGTCTTGCTCTGGATCTATGTAAATAAAGGCCAAAGGGGTTTCCGGTGTATTGTTTGTTTGATAGATTTGGGATGGATGACTCTAGTTTGAAGGTAGACCAGATCCTATCTAAGATTTCTCCTCTTATTTTACATTCCTCTTGTTATGGAGGATGCATCCAAATTGTTTTCAATACTCAAAATTTGGGTTTTGGAATAAAATGGGTAAAGCAGTCGCACCATGGGTTCTAGAGTTTACTACTGCATAAAGTTTTTCTCCTTTTGGAAAAGCAGAGACTAAGTCAGAATTATGAAAATATGTATTGGCTCAATATGTATTATCAACAAAGAATTTTGTACTAGGCATCAGAACACGGTCACAAGTGCTAAATTATTCACTTTATTTCTCTTGGGATAATAAAATATTTTATACAAAACTCATTAGACTATAAACCTCTGTTTTTTTTAAATCCTCACCCAAGGATATGTTGATTGATTTTTAGAGAGGGAGGAGAGAGACAAAGAGAAATAATATGAGAGAGAAACATCACTTAGTTGCCTCCTGTACTGGCCCTGACTGGTTAAGTACACAACCTAGGCCTGCGCCCTGCCCAGGAATCAAACCCACATCCTTTTGGTTCATGGAACAGTGCTCCAACTAACTGAGCCACCCGGCCAGGGCAAGCCTCTACTTTTTAAGAAGAAAAGAGGAGCCACATAAAAAGTGGTTCTGCCTGGTTTGATCTGCCTGGTTTAATCTGAAACTCTCTAGCAATCTAGAAACTCTGAAACTCTGTAGAAATCTAGAAACTCTGGTGTCTAGAAACTCTCTGAGAATAGGTGCTGTGTTCGTCTCTTTAGATGGTCTGAAATCAAGTCCTTCTTCACAAGAATTCCTATGACTGAAATATTGTGCCTTCAATAAGCTTGAGTAGCCATTAACCTCACGCTATCAGCTGCATCTAATGCCTAGAGAAAGTGTTCCTACTAACATCTGTGTCATTATTGACACAGAAGAAGGGATAGACTATTGACATCCTTTCTACCTGTTTCTTCATGTCCTCGTCCACAGTAGGTGGGCTCATTATTAAATGTCTTGTATTCATATGAAATATGTAAAATTTCCGAGAATTAGAATTTGCTATAAATTATTTAAGTCAATTCACAGAAATTCTACATTGTTCTTATTCATTCTATCATCTAATAGTCAAAAGCAGTAAGTAACATGTTAGAAACTACCAGGGACTACTTTGAGTTACAGGTTCCCAGGCCAAACACCAGTGCTACCAAATCAGGACTGCTGGGAGTTGTGCATGAAAATTGTGTTTTTGTTTTTTATTTCTTAAAATCTGCATAGAAGAGCTTGATATTATGGACCTGGATTAGATTTTCCAGAATGGCGCTTCAGTCTTCCCATGATTATTGCGATCATGATATTTAGATATGCCATCAAAGCAGCTGCCACTAAAGAACTGAAGGCATTGAGAAATTGCAGCCTAGACATGATTTGGGGCAGACTTGTCGTTCCCTGAGAACATAGTACCTGACCATTTGAGAATGAGCTCACTTCAGGTCACCTCTGTTGGTCACACTGAATGATCACCTAGAGTTTTATTTCTTTAACTTTAGATTACCAAATGATCATCTCTGCTTCTATTTGGAGAATGTAATGTGGTTTGTTAGTGTATTTCCATCATCAGTAAATTGCTGATCCCTGCCAAATTTCACTGAAACAGCCAACCATACATACAGTCTTCAAAATAATCACCATCAATAGCATGAATTTGAAATCTCTCTCATTCCTTTCTTGGCAAATACAAACTGCTGACTCACGCACCTTTCTATGTCAAGTGTTGTTTAACCTCATATGGCAGCTTAGTAGTTTCATTCCAAAACAAAGACTGGAATTGGAAAGTGCAAGGAGAAAGTGCAGTAGGTGAAATGAAAGTTTTGCTATGTGTTACCATATATAGGAATCTTAAATTACCTCTAAATAATATACAAGCTATGACGTGAGGCTGAAATGAATCTGTGACAGAACATTTTATCCATACTCATCTCTCATCTTTTCTCCTAGCAAAGATAGGGAAACAAATTTACTTTGTGGAATTTTTTCTAATTAAGGCATTTTCATTTCAAATTCAAAATTATCACCCTATTTTCTGGATTACCCAGTAAAGAGAGCTGGTTCACCCATCATTTTAGCAAAAATCCAGGCTGTTATTAGTGAAGCATGATACTATTTAGTCATTTGATTTTCCCCAGAATGAAGTTCAGTATGTTATCACTACAGCCTCAGTTTTTCAAGCATCCAAAATTATCAAGTTAAAGAAAAGTAGTAACCAATTTCTGGCACCTTTATATTGAAAGTCCCCCATCTCCATTCCTACTCTGTGGCAGGATTATGAAATTAGCAAGCTAACTCAAGATAAAATCCATGCACTGTGATTTTTCTAAAATGCCGAGCAACTCCTTGTAAAGTTCTGACATAACCACATACAAATTTTTCCTGGATTTATTTGGGAATCACATTTCTGAAAATGTAGTAACAAAATCATGTAACTTACTTTGCACTTATATGTAAAATAGAGTTATGTTCTCTACTTAGATAATTACACATAGGTTTTCCTACATGATGTCCACTGGGTACTCAATAACATGTATGATGCTAGAATTCTTTACTGCCTCACAATATAATATGCATTCAGGCTTTTTAAAAAAATCCTTGGCCCATACCCACTAAATGGCCATAGGGAATCCTCATTGTTGTGACAACCATAAACGTCTCCTTACGAATTTCCAAAGGAGAACTCTTAAGAACCACTGATCCAGTTGACGAGGAAATAGACATCCTTCCAATACACTGAAGGACAGCACCCCACTCAGAGCCTATAAAATGGGGCATTACAACATAAACTGGCCTCTATATTTTTATTTATTTTTATTTTTTAATACATATTTTTATTTTATTGATTATGCCATTACATTTGTTCTATTCCCCCCCTTCATTCCCCTCCACCCTGCAGACCCCTCCCCCACCATTCCCCCCCCCCCTTTAGTTCATGAACACGTGTCTCAAGTTCTTTGGCCTCTATATTTTTAAAACTTTCTTTGTCCTTTTGGACTGAGTGGTGAAGTGAGCGTGCTGTGGATTTAGAGTGAGAAAATATCTCAGCTCTAATCATGGTCCTCCCTTGAATTCAGTAACTATGTGACTCTGGGCAAGTTACTTCCCCCCATTCTGAGTCTCATTGCCCTTATGAATAAAGCACAGGTAATATAGTGACTGTCCTGCCCACATCACAGGATTGTCCCCCAAATCAAAAAAGTATGTATGTGATCTAACTTTGCTATCTAGCTGGTTGTTAGAACTGTGCAGTAATTCTTAATGCTCAGTGATGCCATGAGGAGATAGGCAGGGGACTGTGCTTATAAATCTAGGACTGGCTGGTGTTCTGGTTGTATGGATTGACTAAATGTGGGTTCACCATATCCAGTAAGTGCTGCTCCTACCAATGGCTTCCATCCAAGGGTCTACATTGGATTTATACTCCTGTCTGCCCCCTGAGCACAACATTTCCTATGTTGTCTCTGGGGCATAGCTTCCAGGGCTTTCTCTGCTCTCTTTTCTTCAGTGTCCAGTCCATCTCTCCACTGACACCTCCCCTGTTAGGCTGTCACTTTCCCACCTACTTATTTCTTCTGCTTTATGAATGCACGCACTCTCTCTTACACCTGCCCTTCTTTCTCCAATACACTTTCCATAGATATGTAACAGTAGCTCCTAACCTTGACTGCACATTAGAATCAGATTTATAATTATTCCTACCATATTAGTTTACATGGCAAAAATTTCCTAATCATTGCTAGTCATTTTTTAAAAACTTCCAGTGACATGTAGAAAAGCTGTAGTAGACCTTTGGTGTTAAGAAATTAGCTCAGGTGGGTGAGAGGCAACCAGTAACAAAGTCTCCAGAGGCCTGTGATGATTCAGTATGGCAGGAGGATGTCCCCACAAGAGCACGAAAACCACAAGGAAGTCATGAAAGTCTAGGAGAGAAGCTGGGAATTAGTGCAGAAATTCAGGGTCAATGGTGAGCACAGATTAAAGAGCGGTTGGCCTTGATCCAGATGTCATAACTATATCAAATACTTCTCCTAGGATGGTGCTTCTCCTGAAGCCTTGGATGTGCCTGAGAATTTTTCTCCTTGCCATGTGAGGACAGAGCCCTAGTGCTGGTTTGAACAGTAGCATTGGGCAATTCATATACTCACCAGGGAAAATCTGAAATTTAGAAATCTGACATGAATTTCATTAGAACTCATGAGTGCTCTACTGAAAAACATTCTAAGTTTTTTTCAGGTGAATCTTTGTGAAAGGCCAGGCTAGAGGTAGGAGTTAGACCTAGTTTCTGAAAGTATGATTTTAAGACAAGTAGACATTAACCAAAGGAGCTCAGGAACCAGAACTGACTCAGGCCCCTCTTAAGTCAAGGTATCAGGAGAACCAACATAATGGTGATTCAGAATCAGATGGGTAATCTATTCATGGTTCTGTGTGGTAGAGGGGTCTCTTCTACTTAAATAAACCTTATCTGATATCTGGGAAAACTGGAAAAATGCCCACCTTCCTGGGCAAAGGAAACAAAAAGGCCTGGCCAGGAAGCGAACCAAGGGCTTACTGTTATTAGCAACATCCTCTTGTTAGGAGAAGTAACACCTAGTTCAGAAATTAGGCTGAAATGTAGTTACTCAGGCTGAGCAATGTGGCTGAGGTGAGAGGAACTTTCAGGCTCTGTGACATTCTTACCCCAAGAAGAGCATTAAGCAAGTCTGATGGCAGAGCTCACCCCAGACTTGTCCTAAGTTTGGTTGGGCTTGAATAGTATGGTATGCAAGTTAATGGCATGAGTTTAGGGATGTCTATCTATCTATTTGTTTGCTTGTTTGTTTGTTTGTTTTTTGCTGTTTGAGACAGGCCTGTGTGTCTTTGGGAACTAATAAGCACCTCAATGAGCCTCGAGTCTGCCTGGGCCTAAAGGCTCCCTCTGCCCATAGAGAGCCGCTCTGGTCCGGAGCTAGAGGCCATTTGTGCAATAATTTGTGCATGTACTGCTTCCCTGTCCACAGAGGCTTGTCCAGAGCTGTGCCCTCCAATGTTTTTGAACCTTAGCCACTTTACCCCTCATTTACTCAGAGTTCACCATCAGCTCCTTGACCTAAAAGACACCTTTCCTAACTCAAGTTTTGGATTCATCCTCCAGAATCTTCATGAAAGTTTGTGAGCTTACACCACCCCCACTGCTGCAACGGCTCCGCAGGAGAAGGAGTGCTGCTATCTGCACGATTCATTCTGACTCACACTTTCTCCATGCTCACTGAGGACCTCATTTTGTACTTTTTTCATTTTCTGTGTTTTGTTATGGATAGATAGCAAGAATTTACATTTCTAGCCCTGGTTGGTGTGGCTCAGTGGATTGAGCACCAACCTGTGAACCAAAGGGTCACTAGTTTGATTCCCAGTCAGGGTACATGCCAAGGTGGTGGGTCAAGTTCACACTGTGGGGCATGTGAGAGGCAACCACACATTGATGTTTCTCTCCATTTCTTTCTCCCCCCTTCTCCTATTTCTAAAAATAAAAAATAAAAATAAATAAAATAAATATTTGAAAATAATTAAAAATTTACAGTTTCATTGATGGCACAATAAGACTTTGGTATAATCAATAGTGAACTGACATACAGAGGGCTTATGTTTTAGCAGTCTCTGCTACTACTAATGCAAATTTAAATAAGTATTAAACTTCTCTGACCATCAATTTCTTCTTCAGTAAGATGGAAAAATGACATCTAGCTCATTTCATCATTGACTTGTAATAAAAATCAAATGAAACTCTAAATACAAACTATAAGGAAAATTACAGATAGAAACTATTGATCCATCTACCCATTCATATACTCTCAAAGAGTTGATGAGCCCCTATTTATTGTGGCAGGGAGAGTTAAGCACTGGGGCTACTAGTCAAGTGAATTATTTGGATATAAATGAAATAATCATTTTGAACTGTAAGTTACAATTCTGACAGAGGCAATAAAGGAGAGGTGTGTGGTTCATATAATATGGAAGATCTAAACTCCTTATGGTGTCAGTTATCTGAGCTATAGGGAATAGAGAGAATTTAACCAGGTCAAAAGGGCAAGCAAGAGAATTCCAGAGACTCAGAAAAGCCTAAGTCAGGAGGGAAAATGCAAGAAATAAAGGACAACCAATAAGCCAGCATGGCTTATCTTCTCAATTGGAGAGAAGGATGAGGTGGTAGATGGTGAGGCTTAGGAGGCAGGTATGCACCAGATCATATACTGCCTGTTGGTCGTGGTAAGGAGATTTGGCTTTAACCTAAAAGCAATAAACCTTTAGGGGAAACAAAGAAGAAAGAGAGAAAAGTAATATGTTGAGATTTGAATCTTAAGACCATTCCTCTTATAGATATTTGACTGCATTTATTATTTTATTCCTTGACTTTATCTTTCATCAACCCCATCTCAAATTTTTTTGATTGCTGTAGTAGGATGCCCATGGAACTTAAAATGTTTTGCACAACTGGACTTATATTTTAATTCCCCCATTTACAAATTATATAATTTTAAAGAAGGAGCATAGTCTTCACTAAGTCCTCTTCATCTAATCTGTGAAATGGTCACGATAATTCATCTCAGAGTTTTGAATGAATAAATGAGATCATATATGCAATTTCTGGCGCATAATGAGTCAATAAATGCTAGTTTTGGTTATTACCCTCTCTGATAATTTACTCCTCTTTTAATCACACTCTTTTAGGTAAGTTACATTTTATCTTTTTTCTCTTTTTAATAAGAAGGTGACATTATTGATCTACTATCAGTACAAGATGGTATTTCATTTATTTCCTATACAGGGGATGGATTTGCATCGAGACATTTACATTTGCTTCTTAGGTTCACTAATACCCATACTCTACATTACTTCATCCAGCAATGATTTAGCTGATATCAGGAATTAATATCATTAATCTTTTAGGATTTTGCCAAATGGAGTAATATAAAATGATTCCAAAAAAGGGGGTGAGTGGGAGTAAATTTAGGTTGCACTCTTACTACTGTTAGCAGTAGCCAGTCAACTCAGACAGTCTTTCGCTGCATGGCACTTATGTTTTTCAAGTGGGAACAGTGTCACCCATATAAAGCAGGTGCACCTGATTTTATAGTATTGAAAAATTGTTCACCCTAACCAATAAGATGTTGGGTGGGTGGTGACTTCAATTGTCAGGCTCCAGAAACTCTAGTAAATGAAAATGGTCATTTTTGAGTAAGACACAATGGAAAATGTTAGGTAGTATTTGACCTACAAAGGGTAAAAACATCAAAATTAATTTTGGGATAAAATTAAGATTCTCCTCACAGTCTCAAAGCTTTCTTCTCTAATCACACTGCAGACACTATCAGTGAATAGGGAATCTTTGTATTATTTCCAAGTTTCTCCCATTGTCAGTCACTGTGACAAAGTGCCGGCCAGTCTGACACAATGATGAATCACTCCAGACATTGAGTTTTCACATGGCTGTCCGGGGTTCTTATAAGGCTGTAGTCTGCAAACGCCACTGACCAACACTGGGTGCTCTGCTCATGAACAAAGCTGGGACTTGGTAAAAGTTAAGCATATGCATTTAGAAAAGAGAGATGTGTAATAAACATTTACTGTCTATATTTTTATTGTGTCTTCATGTTGCAATTGATTTAAATGCCTATTAAGTAAATTCTCGCTTTCCCGATGCCTTCTTCTATGCTCTGCTGAAATGTGTTAGATGTGAGAGCACATTGAGTTTAAATATTAAGCGAATATTTTTGTTTATTGTTTTCAGCTATAAACTAACATAGCTGGGCTCTTCTTGCCCTTTATCCTTGAAATTTTAACTAGGAACATAATTCTCTGCTAATAATTTTTTAAACTGATTAGATCTAGCAAACCCAATGCTATTGGAATATATGATGGATTAGTGCATTGTCTGATGCAAATGTACTTGTAATGTCTACCTTAGTTTCCTGTTGAAGGGCTTGTCAATACACCACTGCCTCAAATCCATTTTCTTGGTAAAAATGTTGTAGTTTTCTCATTATTATTCACAAAGGCAGCTTCCTGAGTGATTTCTGCTCCTGCACAATATTCATGATAGCAATTTGATACCTTAGCAGTTTCAAGGTTATCAAGTGATTGAAAATCCTACTGCTTACTTCAAGGTGTAACATACAACTGTGCTGTCATCCATTATAGCAGCATAATAGTTTTTTGTAATGCCTTTCATGAACTGCTGATTTAGAAGTGTAAGCCTAACTTCTGAAGGCACTTATCAGTCTCAGTCTGGGGAAGTATTGCTTAACTGGAAAACATTAGTCAGGGACCCTTTGTGTGACTTAAAAAAAAACAAAGAAAAAAATTAAGTTTTATTTCTCTTTTAGATAGTGCTAGAATTCATTAAAATGCATTCGCAAAAGCAAACAAAAAAGGCATAGTTTATCTGGTCCTTTGAATGGCTAATGCTAATAAGCAGTGGTTCTTAGAAGTACTGGATTTTGCAGGTTGTGGAGATTAAGTTAGAAGCAAGAAATTACTGAGAGAGATGATGGAGGTGTTGCTAAACTAAAAATACACAAAAGTCAAGTAAATTCATAATAAAGCTTGGAAGTAAGATTAATCATTATTCCAAATCCCCCTTTAAGCTCCAGCCACACACTGAATTTTGGTTTAGGGGTCTCTGGTTGGAGCAGAGGGTTTGCATGAATAAGTTTAGAAAGTAGCATCTGTTTAAGTAACAGATGTCTGTGTCACCAAGGTGCTATGTTTTCCGTTTTTATATACGGGGAAATTGCTGCTGAAAGAGTTTTATTGTCTTTGTGCAAATGAAAATATCATATTCTTCTCCTTACAGGGTTTCTTCTGATGATGTGATTCTGCAACAACCATAAAGAACTTCAGTTTCATCAAAATTTTTTTGTCACATTTTAGAATGTGATAGTTTCTTATGAACTTTCAATTATGCGTGAAATGAGGTTTGGGATTGCAGATATTTAAAAAGGCCCTACTGGGTCGAAGCAAATTGAGCAGGGTGAGACATAGGGTCGTCCCTCACCTGCTGTGACACCAACAGACGGGACCTGAGGAGGCCCCCATAACTCCCTCAGAGAGCTCTAAGGATTTAGACGGAGGGCACCTTCTGGAATGATTTCAACTTCTATCATTTTATTTTCAGTTTATGGAAATCTCTTTGCTCCTCTTATTTTTCAGGAGAGATGGTAAATGGAGTCATCCAAAAATATCCTCCAACCTGAGAAAAAAGTAACCATCCTAAATAGGATAGGAAGTATGCACAAGGATCTGCGCTTTGGATGCATACCAAGGTACAGTGGTTGTCTTGAAGAAAAGCACCTTGTGCAATTGTTTGAGTTGCAAGCCAAACTGATGATATCTTTCATGAATGCCATTTTTACTTAAAGGTCAAAAGAGAGATAAATTATGGATATCCGGATTTGGTTATTTCAAAAACATTGTAAAAATGAATTAAGTCTGTCACTTTGAAGAAAATGATGGACAACATTTGTTGCCAGTGATAAAATTCAAACTTTCAAGTGGAAATTTGAACTTTAGAAAATTTGTATCCATCACCATGAGTTTACCAGATTCCCAATATTTAAAGACTTTTGTGACGAGATTGGCACTGCTGTTAATAAATGAGATTTTTAAATATTCTATAATGAAATGTGTCATTATTTGTAAGATCCACATAACTCAGTGAACTGAGATTTTCCAAGTCATCAATGCATGATCTCACAGGCTTACATAAGATAAAAAGGATCTATTCCAAGTATAAGAAAGGCTAGTGCATTATGATGTAATTGTAAGAAATGTTCACTGAAATTATTTCAGATCAACCCACAATTAACTTTTAAGTAACTACTACTTTTTGAGATTTGATGTACTAAGAAAAAAAAGAATGTTTGTAATTATCTAAAAAGGCAATTAAAATTCTCCTTATTTTTCCAACTATGGACCTGAGGATGGATTTTTGTCATGTATTTCTCTCAAATAACAAACAACAGATTGGATGCTCAAGTATACGTGGCAATCCAGCTCTCTTCTATTCTGTCAAACATTCACAAGATTTATAATGACAGAGGTATTTAGAGATTATTAAATTGACTGGCTTATTAAAGTAAACCTGAAAGATCTTTTGTCAAAGGTATCATTTTGTGGACAATTATAAAAATTAAAGTGATTTCAGGAGCTCATGGGTGCCTCATATTTTCCAACAGTGGATTCTACATCTATGGAAATCATGTACATATGGTAAAGCAAATATCTGTAGGTATCAACAGCCTAGTACCAGCAGCTGAGGTCAAATGAACATTAAGGCCTTACCAGATTAATTAAGACATATCTGTATACTTAAGAACTTCAACATTCCCTCTTCTGAGCCCTACACTTCTCCCACTCCACTCGTTTTTGGAAACTATCAAAATGTTTTAAAAATATTTTATTGTTTCTTTATTACAATGGTCCCAATTTTCCCCCCTTTGCTCCATCCACCCAGCCTGCCCTCTACTCCCCATAGTCAATCCTCACACCATTGTCCATGTCCATGGGTCATTCATATGTATTCTTTGACTAATCCCTTCACTTTCTTTCAGTCAGTCCCCACCTCCTCTTCCCTTCTTACAGCTGTCGGTCTATTTCATGTCAAACTATCAATTATGTTTGTGAATCAATTAAGTTCACAAGAATTCTCTTGTCCTTTCTGTGTAGCTCAAGTCAGAGCCAACATTGTTCATGATTTCCTTCAGGTTACTATAAACTGGATGGGCTTAACGCCATTGTCATCAAGTTGTGTCAGTCACCGTTGCTCTGAGAAAGCTGGGAGGATGTCATTTTTTTCTAAGAAATGGGAGTATAGTGAGCAGCCCAGCTGGGACTATAAGCTATGAAATAGGAAGAGACTTTCTGCCTATTCAAGGTTATGAGAACAAAGAGATGGTAGTCCCTCCAAACAAACAAACAACAACAAAAAACCCCTAGAAACTAATGGGGACCAGGTGTAGGGTCTAGGTTAGCACTCGGCGAAGGATAGAGGATATTTGGGAGTGATGAGGTAAGAAGCTGAGCTTCCACAAAGGACATTAGAAATATAGTTTGTGAAAATGTTCTGGTAACATAAAATTGATCAGAAAAATGAGGCCCTCATGACACCCAGATATCCCCAAAGTGTGTATAAAGCCACCCTAGCTAAAAGGAGAAAACACAACTCAGGGTATAATGATTCTCTTTTATCAATACTTACCTGAGAGATGACCCATTTCCTCCAAAAGCTAATAAAACTATAACTGATTATTTAGTGACTCCTCTAAAGAGAAGAGAGTTGTAATAACTCAGTGGGATGCATTTAATGTTGGAAATTTAAGAGGCAGGTTTGGGATAGGCAAGACTTAAATATTCCTAACAGCTGAAAATAGCTGCAAACCCCACTCATTCTGAGACCACTGCCTCATCTGAAGTTGAACCATGTCTCTCTGTTTCTTTTCTCTCAATATTCATTGTCTTAAGAATCATATTTGGTGGAAAGAAACCTCTAGAGACCGGAAATTTCAGAAAATACCTTTCAAGCACTCAAGTGAACTGATGCTGGGCCTCTTTGTCCCTCAGACTGTATGAGTGTGTTTATATGTATTTAATAAACTAATATTTCAGTAAACACAACATTCCTTTGAAGATAAGTATGACTTAGAAAAAAGTTTATTATGATTCAAAATTATTTTTAATTATAAATGCTGAAATTTATCTCCATGTTATAGACAAGTATGATTTAATAATGTGCAGAAATCAGTTTTCAGAGATTATTATGAAAGTTGAGTGAGGTTGTTTGAATTGAAGGACATAAAATATAACAGAAGGCTTAATAAAAATATTCACTTCAGTATTATAGCTACAATTTATATGAAGGCAGATGTGAAGGCTTTGTCTAAAAATGGTGAAACTCAATTGTCATGTTTATAGTTGCAGTAACAGTTTATCCATGGAAATTTTTATAGATGTCATTAGAATGGTCATTATTAGTCCTCTGATTTCCCAGCTAACCTAACACTAAGAGGAGAGCACCAATCATACCTGAGTAGAACGTCACCTGAGACACCTGAAGACTTTGCTGCATATGTCAATTTCTAAAACTGAACTTCTAAAGACACTGTACATCTGAGTATATGATCTCTCTCATCATCATCTTCAACTCCATTTCATTTACATCCTCAACAAAGCAGCTCCCGAATATTGCCTGAATATTATGAAGGCAGGCTATAAAAGAGTAGAGAGTAAAGTTACATGGGTGTGATGGTGAGAGAAATGTAAGAGCCCATGATAGGGCCATCATGAAAAGATGTGTGTTGCAGCTAGAGTAGGAGCAGAGGCTCAGGATCAGAGGGCAGGTGCTTGCTTCCTTAAGGCAGCCTAGATCACTCTGCCTTTGACCCAAATTAACAGGCAGGTGTTCAGGGAAATTCCAGATTACATATAGCAACTAGATTTCTTCTGGTATACTGATGACACTTGATGGATAATGGAGCTGGCATTCTGTATTGAAATAGAATTGGGGTTGTGGGGCAGAGAAGGTTGTAATTCATTTATAATATCTGCCATGGACATGACAAGGGTGACTGCTATATGTGTGACATATTTACCCCCCTGCTCTACATTTTTCTGAGCAGCCTGCTAAATGTATGACTATCTCTTCCTTCCACATTCTCAGGTTCTAAGGTCACCTTGATGTTCAGTGATATTGCCTGCTGTAGAGATTGGCATGTGTATGAGAATTCCTGGCACAGGCACGTCTATCTTTTCTTGTCCTCCCATTTCTAGAAGACGTAAGGGATTTAAGTTTCCATATTCATCATTCTCATAACCCTCTTCACTGGTCCTGTTCCCAGAGTAATTTTCCTAAGACTCTGCCAGAGATGCTGTCCATTTCTGTATTCTCTCAAATGAAAGACATAGACAAAAAAACCCTATTTGTCAGAGAGAGAGAGAGAGAGAGAGGACTCACTGGGACTATTCCCTTAGGCCACTAAGATCCCTATAATAATTCAAATGAGATGACAGCCAAATAACTTTTTTATTTGTTCCCTTCCCTTGACTTGCCACCAGAAGGTGGACAGTTTTTTTAGAAACCCCAAATTAAAAATGGCTTCTTCTCTCTATTTATATTGCATTTTAATTTAATTGGTTGCTTTCTTCCTTTTGTTTGGAGGTGGAGACCCAGCTCTAGGGGCCTAGAGATGATGAGTAAACAAGGAGAGAAAAAGAGAGAGCACGCACATGAAAAGCCCCATCAGAAATACTTTCTCTTATTTATAGTGACAACCCCCAGCAAAGTATAAAACTATATTAGGGAGATGACAGCTTTGTTGCTTCTTGATCACAAACCAGCACTTAGTAGCTCACTTTTGTGAACAGCTAAAAAGGGCTGCATCTTGATAAACCAGGGTGAGGAAAAGGGAGATAGAGAAACTGAGCGAAGGGCAATGTGCCCTAGACAAAACCAGTATAAAGACCAACACTCTAAATAGAAGGGAGATTCTTAGGTTATTAGTTGTGGATGCCCTCGACTGCAGGTGAATGAAAACCACTTCCCATCCACAAATTAGAATGCCAGGAAGGCAAGAAGTCCTTAGATTTGCTTAACAGTACTAGGATTTATATTTGATAAATAAAACATTCAGTCTTCAATTTACTTCCCATCAAAATAAGGGATGCAGGGAAGAATGCATGAAAATATTTGAGGCATTAAAATAGAGGCATTTTTCAACTCATAAATGGGTCCATGTTTGAAAGTTCAACAAAAGTGCACTCTGTGCTAAGATGAAGATCCTGCTCTCAAAAGACACTTCGATGGAACCAGAAGTTTTCTGGAAATTGATTTGAAACTTGCAATGCCTTTAGGCTGTGTTGGGTGTCTCAGTTAGTTGGAGCATTGTCTCAGGCACCAAAAGGTTACGGGTTCAACTCCCTGGCAGATCACACACCTATGTTTGATTCCCATTCAGAGCACATATTTAAGGTTTGGGGTTTGAGCTTCAGTCACAGCATGTATAAAAGGAAACCGATCAATGTTTCTCACATTGATGTTTTCCTCTTGCTCTTGCTCTCACTGCCCCTCCTTTCACTCTCTCTAGAAATCATTTTTTTAAAAACTTGTAATGCCTTCTCCATAGAGATTATGTTAAAAGTGGCTGTTGCTTTTCAGTTCCCAATCTCTTTTTTTAACACACAAAATTTAATTTTCTTTCACATATGAGCATTGAACATATAGACACTAAAGTATCATTTATAATAACTCAAAAGTGAAATATTTAATTGTAAGTCTAACAAAACATGGATATAGCTTTGCTGACAATTACAAAATGCTAATGAAAAAATCAAAGTTCTAAATAAATGGAGAGATATGTCATGTTCATGTATTAGAAGACTCAGCACAGTGAAGTATCTGTTCTTACACACTTGATATACAGTGTTAGTGCTGTTTTCTATTAAGAATCCATCAAGATTCCTCATAGACATAGACAAAATTATTATAAAATGTATATGGAAAGACAAAGAAAGTAGAATAGCTAAAACAGCTTTTAAAAAAATTTTATTTAGTTATTTTTCAAGTACTTTTTTTTGTCTATTTCTCCCATCCCAGTCCCCCCTCCGCCCCATGCTCCCCACCTCCCTCCCATTTCCTCCCCCCCAGTCCTCATCCCTGTGTCTTTCATACTTGTTCCTCCAAATCCCTCCCCTTTTTCCACCTTAAATTCCCTTCCCTCTCCCCTCTGGTCACTGCCCACTTGTTCTCTATTTCAGTGTCTTTGTTTTTATTCTGCTCGCTTGTTTGTTTTGTTGTTTAGCTTCCTGTTAAAGGTGAGATCATATGGTATTTGTCTTTCAAGACCTGGCCAATTTCATTCAGCATAATGCTTTCCAGTTCCATCCATATTGTTGCAAAGGGTAGTAGCTCCTTCTTTCTCTCTGCTGCATAGAATTCCATTGTGTATATGTACCACAATTTTTTGATCCATTCATTTACTGTTGGGCACCTAGGTTGCTTCCAGCTCTTGGCTATTGTAAATTGTGCTGCTATGAACATTGTGGTGCATAGGTCCTTTGATACCAATCTCTTTGTTTTTGAAATATTACTTCAACTGTGCTATATCAACTCTTCTTTTACTAGCACCATTATTATTATATTATTATTATTATTAGTAGTAGTAGTAGTAGTATTTCTATGATGGGTATTTTTAGTTTAAATCTAGGATAGAGGAAGTGCTTTGCTGACAGAATCCATTAAAATATCTGACTTCCCTTGAGCTGAGTCACTTGAAAAGGGAGAAAAGCTAGAGAGAGGTGGAGGGCAGAAGGTTCCCTGCCTATAAAGACGTCAACAGTCACTCCTCACTACAAGTGTGAGTGCCCAAGAATCCCAGTTTTAACTTAGGCTGAAGACATCTCACCATTGCTTTAGGTATGTCTCTCTGATTCCGTCCTTGCTATCCATTCCCCTAAACCCCCTGGTCCACCTAACTTGACTAGTTTTAAGAACACATGCAGTTTTATATCAAAGTCCTTTCACAGTCAGGACCATGACCTGTTACTTCCTTTGTTTCTACTCCTGACTCATGTTCGATTGCTATCTCAGCTCTTCCACTCTGGCCGACTCTTAATCGGAACACCCAGTCTTTATGAATCTGCTTCTACACACATTAGCTTATCTTTGTCATGGTTAGGCACTGTCTTTGATGTGTGGTTCTGCCTGCAGGTAATCACCTCCACCTCCCTGACTCCCATATGCTCTCTTTGGTATCTGAGGTCAAGAGAAAATATTCTAATGAGAAGTATGAAGAAGGGGAAAAGGGAGTTATTTATTAACTTCAGTTAACTCTTATTAACTCTATAATTGTTTAAAGAGTTATCTAAGTCAGCCACCCATCCACCAACTCCACTAATTCCACAATTTAATTAAAAATGGGTTCTTTTGGTGATACTGGGGTCACTAAATTCCCACATATTCTTCTCTGTTTTTTCCCTACTTCCCCCTTTCAGACTCACAGGGGTCTTGCAAAAATAATAATAAAAATAAAAAGAAGCTCCACACACCCCAACTCAACTCCTGAATCCACCACCACCAACTTCAGTATGAAGCTTTTCCATCAGCACAGTTGCCCAACCATCACAGTGTTCTTCCCCAAGTCAGAGTTCTTCTCATCGCCATCACTAATTTGAGTTTTGGTTCCTTACTTTTTTATCTTGTAAAAAAAAAAAAAAGAAATCAGCAAACCCTGGGGAAGAGGTGAAACTACAGAGAGGTGGGCAGGAAAAAGGCTCTGAAACAGTAATTAAGAAAATGGAGAAATACCAATGAGATGTCAAGTCTACTGGTGGGCATGTGTAACAGAAAGCCAAACTGACAGACTTTTAAAAAATGTGTAAGTAGATAATGTTTACTTATTTATTTAAAAATTTACATACACAAAATCCTCTCCCTTTTGGCATACAATTCTAGTTTTCACAAATGCCCCCATCGTTCTCAGAATACAGAATAGTTCCATCAATCCCAAAATACTGCCTCTTGCTACTCCTTTGTAGTCCCACCCTCCCCCAGTCTTTAACCCTGACAACCACTGATCTCTTTTCTGTCCTTACCATATTTTAAAATTGGAGATGAAAATTTCCTGTATCAGTGGTAAATATGGTTTCCTTCTTATCTCAGCATGGCCCTTGGTTTGAAGTTTTTGTTGCACTATAGCTCACAACAATGAAGTTCAAAGAAGAGTTATGGTTTTCCAAAGCATTTCTATCACTGTTTTGGCGAATGCTTTCCTGTCTGGATGCACAGAAAGGTGTGGGGGTGGGGATAAATTGTGTTTGAAAAAATGAACCAGGTCTCATAGAAGGTCCGTTTTCAGCACAGAATTGCAATCCTGATATCAAATTAGAATTGCTTCTCAATGAGGAACGGCTTTTATTACACTAGGTACAAACTTTTTCCAGAGAATCCCAGGTTTGATATAACTTTTAATTAAGTTTCTCAAAAGCTGGAGCTCATTTGTTCTTCCCTCTGTCTGCCACCTAGCAGCAGTGTGCAGGGCTCTGTATTCACTGAGACCTTGCTTGGAATTCTAATTCCAATTTGAGCATTTATACATAATTTTTGTTCATTCTGTGAGTTTTGTAAATTATTTGCTTAAATATCATCAGTATCTATTTCCTTCTCTCCCTCCATTTTCACTGTGGGAATCTCCCTGGATAAGGCTATTAAGCAGTTCAAGCTACCTCTTTTCAATACCAGATTGCAGTTAGTATTTTAAAATCAAATTAAACAAAAATAAATTCCCTAAACAAATTAAATTACAATATGCATTCATTTCTTACCCTGACTGGAAGTAAAAAGGTGGTAAAAAAGAACCCTAGGAAGATGATTTTGGCAGAAGTATTATGAAAACCAGGTGAGCTTTTTAGTGTTTATCTGAATAATAAAAGGCCCAACACTGTAAAAACTTTCAACCAAATTTGAAATACCAACCAGTGCTTCTTTTGGCATTCAAACTAAAAAGCAGACAGTAAAAAAGAGCAGGCATTGGTATGAAAAAAAATCATTCTGTGGCCTTTTTTTTTTGGTGGTGGTGGTGGTATGATGTTTCGGAGGCAAGAAACTCACACATGTATTCAGGATTCCCAAAGTTGTATTTTTAAAAGTTACCAATTTCATTCCATATACCTTTACTATCTCTGATCCAATCTGCATTTCATCACTGCTAGAATTATACCAGTGGAAGTATTTATTTAGACTAGCAGAACAGAGAGGTTTTATATGCACTTTGAACACATTATACATCCTTGTTTAATCTTGTTTATTTGCTATTTATTAAATAGCAAATTTCATTTGACTGCATAAAATGCATTTGGAATTGATAACTCTAAAATGTAACATCAACTGTGCTTATGAGAAGCCATGTTATAGCTACTTCAATTGGCTGACACCCCATGTATGATGTCTCATTATAGAATATCCAGGGAAAAGAGCTAGTTCTTCAGGTGCTATAGGTAATGACAGCAACTCTTAGATGCTTATGTAGGAAATAATACATATATACATACATACACACATATGCTTTATTTTTAATGAGCCATATTGGTAAGCAGATCTTAAATTTTTTAGACTATCAATATCATATGGGTAATTACTATGATCCCCTTATGTTTTCCAAATAATGTATTATGATGATTTCATATATGCTTAAAAATGGAAAATAGCTTTGACTTTAATGAAGGAAGGTTACCAAAAAGTCAGAGAATGAGGTGCACAGAATGCACACAGGCTACAGCAGGGTATACTTACATATCATTTCATTCATGTAGATTCAGCGTAGTGCTCAGTGAATGGAAAAATCAAGTTTTATTTTTGAACTTTCTGAGATATTTTACTTCCAAATATTTTAATCAACAGTTGGTTGAATCTGTGGATTATTAGGAACCACCCTGCCTATTTTCAGGAGTTGTAACCCCCCATAGCTAAGACTGGGTAAAAAGGCCTTGGGACCATAAGCCACTAAGGAGACTAAACTTATTCTCCTGGCAGGGCACAGCCTCTGCCCTCTTCACTTCACCCTGCTTGGCCCCTGGAGGATGGCTGGATAGTAAATGACAGGTAAGATTCCTCAAGGGAGAAGCAACCTAAGACAGACACAGTCATGAAGGGACAATCAGGGAAGGACTTAGGGGACTACAGAAAAGGGGTGATGGACCTTCACCCCTCTGCTTTGTTATAGTCTGAGTACTCATTCTATCTGTAAGAAGTCCCCTAATCTTTTGGCTGCCTTACTTCCCCTGCCTGACTTAAGCCAAAATAATGCCAAAAGGGATGTGTGGCCCTGTGCTTGAAAAAGCAGTTCTCTAGGGCAATCAGGCCTAAAAAAGAATACATAAAATCCTGTGAAACTTGCTTTACTATGAATGCTCTTAATTTAAATGATAAGGGTCCAATCATAAAATAAGCTTGTTTCCCAAAGTTTTATGGTCCTTTGGTGTCACTCTATCTGACCCTGACTCAGAATAAGCCCTCATAGTTCTTTGAATGTTATCTGTCCCTTGATTATTACTGCCTGACAATGACTGATGAGCTTTATGTATATGCCTTGTATGCCCATGCAAACTAAATCCAATAAAAGCTCATGGAGAAAGAGGCTTAAGGCCCTTCTCCTCTGAGAGATTGGCCCCCTTTCCTACCCAAGCAGATCATGTCTTGGTAGACTTATTCTCATCCATGACAGCCAGGGGGTCTCTGAGGGATAAATTCCCCCCACAGTGGATATGAAACCAGATGATATGGAAAGTCAATTGTACATTAATAGGTGATAGGAGGCATGCATATTTACTTCATATTTTCTTTGTTCCAGTCTTCTCTAACATGGAAAATAATCTTCATGTTGGAAGGGTGTAGAATGTGAGAGGTAATATGATGTAATTTAAAAGTAACAGTCTATGGAGTTCAAAACATGAATTTGAATCCAAATCTTCTCAGTCATGATGGGTCAGAGGTGCTGTTTACAATGCCAATTCTCTTTCCCGCTGTCTCACTAACAAATTGTCTTTCACTTTAAACTCTATGCTGGCTAGTTTTGAATTCTTTTCTGCATGAAGCCAAGGACTCACAGTAGGTCATGAACCTTCCCCTGGAACACCTGCATCATTAGGAGGTAGTGACCCTTAGAAGGTGATTTAGTCAGAAGGATACAGCTCTTATGAATGGGATTAGGTGCTCTTACAAAAGAAATTCCAGAGAACTTTCTTGCCCTTTCCAACATGTGATGAGGCAGTGATAAAACAACTGATAACCAGAAAATGGGCTCTCACTAGACACCAAATCTTCTGGCACCTTAACTTTAGATTTCCCAACCTCCAAAACAATGAGAACTAAATGTTTGTTGTATAAGCTACCCAGTCTACAGTATTTTTGTTATAGCAGTTCAAATAGTCTAAAAATTATGAAAGAGACACCTTTAGAAGTAGAGCTATCCTATGAGCCAATTAAAAATTTTAATGGGTATTATATGAAGAAGGAATTAGAATCATTTTGTTTAGTTTAAGCAACCAGAGATATGAGTGCTATGTAGAAGTTATAGGGAGGTAGATTTTGGCTGAATACAAAGACTTGTAAGAGCACTAGTCTTGAGATTTGATAGACTAGAATTATATGCCCGGTCATGCTACTTCCTAGCTAGGTGTCTTTGAGTAAATGAACTAACCTCTCAGAATCACAGTTTCTCATCTGTATAAAGGCAAGCTCACAGAAGTACTGCAAAGTAAAAATCCTATACTAAATTTGAAAAAATCCACATAGTTTCTGGCATATAACAAGTACTCAATAAGTGCAATTATAATTGTATTAATGACAGAGATGCTCAATAATGAGAAGGATGAAGACTTTCTAATGATTGAGAGTATTTTGATAGTGAAAATGTTCAAGCACATTCTGAATCCTTTAAAATAACTGAAAGGCTACTGTGGGCAGCACACATCAGGGAAAGTAGTTGTATTCAGTTCCCATCTTTATGGGCTAGCAATTACATGATGACTAGTAGGGCAGGTAAGGCAAATATATTAATACACGATACTCTAGGACAAGTGCTATCAAAGTTGCAAGAGGCTAAGAAGATTAAGAGCCTGAGGGCAAATCCTTTTAAGGGAAATATAGAAGGCTTCATGAATGTGGCAGTACCTGAAAAATGGAAACATTTCCAGTGGGTGGAGTAAGAGGAGAAGCAGGGCATTATAGAAGAAACTATTATGAGGAGAGGTAACAGGCAGGAAAGCACAGGAATATATCCAGAGAAGCAACACCATTTGAAGGAATGCCATGGCAACCCTAAAGTAAAATGATTTGAGGATCACGGAATAAGTCTTGGACTTAATAAGTGGGGAGAGAGTAAATATTTGGAGGAGAGCAGTGACTTTATTAAAACTGCTTTTAAAAAACTAAATTTGACAGTGGCAATGAAAAATGTTAGAATCCGCGTGATTCCTAACATAGGAAGACAAATAAGAAAAATAGCACAGTTTGTTCTGCCTGTTGACAGCCAACACCTTCCACAAAATCACAATGAGTTTACACCCAGGTTCTGGAATCTGGCTGCAAATTTAGCAATGCCTGCTGACTCTCACTACTTCAAAACCATGGAGCACAGCCCCAGAAAGTGAGCAAGCTTTGGGCCTTTGTGAAATTGTGTAAGCAGGATCCCACAATTCTGCATACAGAGAAAATGTCCTTCATGAGGTGGAGAGCATGGGAGGTAAAATACCCCTTGCTACTCCTAAAACTAAATCAGAAGAAATATCAACTAGGGAAAAACAGATAGTAAGTAGGTGGAGGAAAACCCAAAGACAGACAAACAAGCAAACTACAAAAGTGATCTAAAAATTGACCATGGTTGCTTTATCCACTCATCTATTGATGGACACTTGGGCTGCTTCCATATCTTGGTGATTGTAAACAACACTGCAATGAACATAGGGGTGCTTGTGTGTTTTCAAATGAGTGTTTTGTGTTCCTTTGGATATATTCCCATAAGTGGGACTTCTGGGTCAGAAGACAGATCCATTTTTAAATTTTTGAGGTATCTTTATACTGCTTTCCACAGTGGCCACACCAGTATGCATTTCCTCCAACATTGCAAAAGCATTCCCCTTTCTCCGCACCTTTGCTAGCAACCTTGTTTGTTTATTTATTGATGAGAACCATTTTGACAGGTTTGAGATGGACATCTACACATTGGAATACTACTCAGCTGTAAAAAGAAGAAAATTTTACCCTTTGTGACAGTATGGATGGACCTGGAAAACATTATGTTAGAGTGAAATAAGCCTGTTAGAGAAAGAAAAATACCCTATTATTTCACTCATCTGTGGAATCTAATGAACAGACTGAACTAACAAGCAAAACAGAAACAGACTGATAGATGGAGAACAGATGGCAGCCAGTGGGGGGCAGGAGAGTTGGGGGGTAAAGGGATTGAGCAAAAAAAGCAATAAGGATTCATGGACATTGATAACAGTGTGGCAATTGCTAGGGGAAATGGAGTATAAGGAGACTAAAAGGTAATGGAAAAATACAATGAAGATTAAGCAAAAAATAAAAATAAAAATTTACCATGAAAATGTGATTAAACAGACTGATGCCTCCCAAGAAATGGGAGATGAAAATGTAGAGATAACTGAGGAGATGAAGAATCAGACAAATGGTAAAAACATGGCTACCACTGATACCGTCGATGGCAGTGAACTACAGAAAGCTTGTTCACAGATGCCATGAATCTAAATCCTCATCTGGACATTCTGTATGCAAAGAGAACCAGTTTCTTCATCAAATTACGGAAGTCAAAAGTAGTCATCTGAGACTACTGAGCCATCTGAGCCATCTGAGACAGAGCTGTTGCAATATATCTTGTTTCAGTGCAGCCTTACAAGTGGTGAGGAAAAGCACACAGACTTCTGGGACGTTGGGAAGAAGCAGACCATGATCTTGACTTTGCATGTAAATTGGATTATGATGAAAATTATAGTTCAATGCTGAATGATGTTCAACTATGGCCACAGAAATTTCAGAACATAAGAGAAAGTAAAAGCATAAATGTGACTAGTGAGAGATCAAAGAAAGAATAGAAAGAATTAAGAGAGCTTGGGAAGAACATGAGAGAGCCCGGAAAGAGAAAGAAGCCAGACAACAACCAGGATCTCAGTCTGTCTGTCTCTTCAGGTGTCTTTCCTGAAGAAATGCACAGTAATTTTCCTGGAGGAGTGACTAGAAGGGAAAGGGGCATGCCCGGAATGGCAAAAATGCCTGGGTTCAATGAAATTCTTAGTGATACAGAAACTCTTAAAGCCATACAGGATCCAGAAGTTATGGTGGCCTTTCAGGATGTGGCTCAGAAACCAGCAAATACGTCAAAATATCAGAGAACCAAAAGGTTATGCATCTCATCAGTAAATTGTTAGCCAAATTTGGAAGTCAAACATAATGTCCATCTGATGAATGAAGCCCTTGCTGAAGGAAAAGCAACAAATCAACCCAACTGGTTTGCTGTATCACAAACCAGTGTATCTCTAACCTACTCAAGAAGAAAGCTGCAGTGCTTTGAAGAGAATCCCCATTGCTCTGCCCCAAATGCAACTATAACATTTTACAGTGGTTTTCCATTAGGGTATTCATTCAGATCATGTTTTTCTCATATGAATTATAAAGTTTAAATACTTTTAAACCTTCAAAGATTACAAGATGATGGCAAAGTAGGTGAAAAAATACACTCATCTTCTCCAAGGACAAAAATGGAATTACAACTAAAATATAGAACAATCAACCTGAATAACCAGAGGGCTAGCTGAACAGAAGTCTTATAACCAAGGATTTACAGAAGAAACCACATGAAGACTGGGAGGAATGGTAGAGATGTGAAAAGGGCTGTCCCCATTCAGACCAGGTGGAAGCTGAGATTCCAAAGGGATATCTTAGCTGCAAAAGTTCCCCCAGAGGACTGTGGGGTCTCAATCCCACTCCAGGCTCCTAAATTCAAAGTACCAGAGCCAGGAAGAGGTGTTGTGACATGTAACATCTAACATCCCATGTAACATCTAGCTCTGAAAAGCAGCAAGGATTTTGTCTATCCAGGAGAGGCTAGAGTTAGCTAGGGACAAAGTTGTCCTCTTAAAAGACCAGCGGACAAAATCTTATTTGAAGCCACTCACTCTGGACTGTGGTGGAGGGAGGATGGAGCAGACTATAGTTGTGTGGGGAAAGACTTGGGTTTGTGGCTCTGGAGAGAGAGCCGAAGGAACAGCCAGCCACCAGGATCTCTGTATTTTGTTATTCTGCCACACCACAGAAGCCACTTTTCTTGGGTGGAGCTCTCCCCTCTAATACATGAACCTTGGGGAATGCCATAGTCTCACCTTCAGGATACCCTGTTGCCCCAATCTGTAGAGCTTGTGCCCTACAGAGGACTAAATTGCCTGGGCCAGGGTGTAGAGGTCTGGGAAGACTCAGTGAGGTGTCAGTGACTGAGTTGTGTGTCCTTGGGGTGGAGGCCATCACCCCCACTTTCCTGTGAAGCTGACAAGCAGTGTCTCCCCTACACGTGGATGTGCTATCCAACCCTCCCAAATTCTGGTGGCCCTGCCCTGCTGAGCTCAAGCTCCCAGCAGAATCTGGGAAAGACTGAGTTGTGTGGATCTAACACAGGGGTCGTTTTTCTGTTGCATGCCCAACCAACACAGACTCTTCCCTTTACACAGTCATATTGTGGTCTGTTTGGACCTGCTCTGTTCGCCGCAGTCTGATGATACCCCGAGACCTGATACCACCACAAAGGTCTACAGACACCCAGTGGAGGGCAGCTGGATGTGGTTTATCTTGGGACTTTGACTGAGTGTCCTCAGACCCAGCACTGGCACCAAGTTGGAACCTACATACCTGGTGAACACCACTTGCTTCTACATGGTGACTCACTATGAACCTACTTCATGCAACTTGAGTATTGCCAGAGGCTATTTCAGTGACTAAGCCTAACAGACAGCTGTCAGGCAGAGGCATCCATACCCGGATCTTAGAGTACCTTGAACCTTTTGCTGATAAGCCCCAAGCACGGTGCTGGTGGAAGCCAGCTTTGGTGAGCTTCACAGTTGTGGCTGCCTTGGTCCTTCCCGGAAAAGGCAGCCACAGCTGTGGATTGCTTTGCAGCTCCTAATATGTTGTCCAGGGCCAGTGACAGGCAGTTTTGACATGGATCTGAACCCAAGTCCCTCCCACAGAGGTTTCAAAACAGTCACAGCCAGTGGCCAGCTTCAGACAACATCAGAGCAGGATCCAATTAGCTTGACCAGTGGCATCTTATAGGGAGATCTTGGCAGAAACAAGACCCTCCTGAAGTGAAATCTGCTCCCTGCAGTCAGCATTTTCATAGCAGCTAGTACTCTACAGTTGGGGTTTGATCATCACAGTCAGCCAGCCTAACGATTCTCCTCACACACAAATTGGCCAATAACAATCATGACTCAATTACAACAGCTGAGCTCATATAATCCACATAAGGGACATTCCTGGAGCACCCAACTCAGGGGGTCAAGGAGACTGCACCACCAGGTCCCACAGGACATATAGCAGATCAACCCAATACATATAAACACACACAGAAAGGCAGCCAAAATGGGGAGACAGAGAGAACCAGAGAAAACTCCCCCCAAAAGGGCTAAATGAAATGGAAGCAAGCAATTTACCATAGAGTACCAAAAAATTGCTTGTAAGGATGCTTGAGAAACTTAGTAAAGAACTTCAACAGCACAAAAAAGAACAGAATCCTTAAAAAATAACAGCCAAAAGTGAAGAATACAGTATCTGGAATGAAGAATATAATAGAAGACATAAACAGTAGGTTGGATAAAGCAAAGAATCCAATCGGCAAGGTACCAGAAAACACTCAATCAGAGCAGAAAAAAATTATAAATGAGGATATTTTAAAGAACCTTTGGAACAACATAAAGCACAACAACAGCCACATTATAGGCATACTAAAAGAAGAAGAGAGAGAAAGGGATCAAGAACCTATCTAAAGAAATAATGATTGAAAACATCCTTAACCTAGTGAAGAAAAAAAGACACACAAGTTCAGGAAGTGCAGAGAAACCCAAACAATATGAATTCAAAGCAGTCCACACCAAGACACATCAGAATTAAAATGCCAAAGGTTAAAGTAAAAAAGGGAATCTTAAAAGCAGCAAGAGAAAAACAGTTAATAACCTATAACAGAGCTCCCATAAAACAGTCAGTTGATTTATCAACAAAAACAATGGGCCAGAAGGAGTCGCTTGAAATATCAGTGATGAAAAGCATCCCACCAACACTGTCATTTAAAATTAAAGGAGAGATAAAGAACTTCCCAGGCAAAAAATTAAAAAAAACTAAACTAAAAGAGCTCATTACAACCAAACCAGTATTACAAGAACTATTAAAGGGTCTTCTTTAAAAAGGAGGAAAAGGAGAACAAGAACAAGAACAGAGTAACAGAGTAACATAGTTATAAAGAATAAAATAGTGATAAATACATACCTATCAATAATCACTTCAAATATAAATGATTTAAATACTCCAATCAATAGATATAGGGTAGCTGAATGGATAAGAAAACAAGACATATATATGTGTGTCTACAAGAGACCCATCTAAGAACAAAAGATACACACAGACTAAAACTAAAGAGATAGAAAAAGATATTTTATGCAAATGAAAATGACAAAAAAGCTGGGGCAGCAATACTTATTTTTAATACAAAGGTTATAGTAAGAGACAGGGAAAAATATCATATAATTATAAAGGGAGCAATCACACAAAAGGATAAAACCCTTATAAACATTTATGTACCCAACATAGGAGCATCTAAATAAATAGCAAATCTTGATGGACATAAAGGGAAAGACTGACAGTAATATAGTCATAGTAGGGGAGTTTAACACTATATTGACATCAATGGACAGTTCTTCCAGACAGAAAATCAACAAGGAAATGGTGGCCTTAAATGACACACCATTTAAAGATTTAATTGATATCTTCATAGCATTTCACCTCAAAGAAGCAGAATATACATTTTTTTCAAGTGCATAGGCAACATTTTCTAGGATAGGCCACATGTTACAAAAAAAACCAAGTCTCAATAAATTCTGGAAGATTAAATCCATATAAAATATTTTCTCTAGAAGCTAAATAACATGCTACTAAACAATGACATCAAGGAAGAAATAAAAATACAGTCATGCCTCAGTACTTGTTGGCTTCAGACTCATCAAACCCTGTCTTTGTTGCATTTTGGAGAAAAAAATGTTTTAGCGCTTGGTGCTTGCTCAGGAATCATCACACTTGCTAGAACTTTTATGAGTCATGACATCACACTGCAAGAGAAAATGCTTCATTGTTCAGTACTAGTGGGGTTCAGTGCTCATCACAAGTTCCAGAAAGAATTAATGTCAAGTACAAAGGTACCACTGTATACCTTAAAAAATGAAAATAAGAATATAACAACCTAAAATCTATAGAACAGAGTGAGCATTGTCCTAACAGGGAAATTCATAGCATTATAGTCTTACTTAAAAAATAAGAAAAATCTCAAATAAGTAATCTGTACACTTAAAGGTACTAGAAAAAGAACAACAAACAAAACTCATAGTGAGTAGAACAAAGGAAATATTAAATGTCAGAGCAGAAATAACACAATAGAGTCTAAAAAATTACAAAATTTTAATGAAACCAAGAGTTCTTTGAAAATATAAATAAGATTGATAAACTATTATCCAGAATCATGAAGTAAAAAAGAGAGGACCCAAATAAATAAAATCAAAATGAAAGAGGAGAAGTAATAACTGACACCAAAGAAATATAAAGGATTTTGAGAAAATATTATAAGCAACTATATGCCAACAAATTGGACAATCTCAATGAAATGGCTAAATTATTAGAATCATACAATCTTCCAAAACTGAATCGGGAAGAATCTGAGTAGACCAATTTCAAATAATGAAATGGATGCTGTACCAAAATAAACAAATGAATAAATAAACCTCCCAAGAAACAAAAGTCCTAGAATGGATGGCTTCACAGGTTAATTTTGCCAAACATTCAAAGAAGAACACTTCTCCTTCTTAAACTATTCAAAAAATTCAAGAGAAAGGAAGACTCCCAAGTTCATCTTACGAGGCCAGCATTATCCTAATTTCAAAACCAGATAACAATGCTACAAAGAAACAAAATTATGTGACAGTATCCCTGATGAACATCAAGGTTAAAATCTTCAACAAAATAGCAGCAAAGCAGATCCAGCAATACACTGAACAGATCATACACCATGATTAATTGGGATTTATTCTGGGAATACATAATTGGTAGAATATCCACAAATCAATAAATGTGATACAACAAATAAACTAAATGAAAGATAAAAATTCTCATGATCATATCAATAGATACAGAAAAAGCATGTGATAAAATCCAGCACCCATTCACGATAAAAAGTCTCAGCAAAGTAGGAATTGAAAGAATACACCTTAATGTAATAAAAGTTATATATGACAAGTCCATAGCCAACATCATATCAATAGTCAAAACCTAAAAGTGTTTTCCTTAAAATCAGGAACAAGACAAGGATACCACTTTCCCCAATCTTATTCTACATAGTACTGAGCCAGAGAAATCACACAAAAAGAAAAAAGTAAATGCATCCAAACTGGAAAAGAGGAGGTAAAATTGTCATTATTTGCCAATGATATGATACTGTATATTGAGAACCCTAAAGATTACCCCCCAAACTATCAGAACTGATAAATGAATTCAGTAAAGTAGCATGATACAACATAAGTGTCCAGAAATCAGTTGCATTTTTACACATCAATAATGAACTATAAGAAATGGAAACTGAGAACACCATACCATTAAAAAATAATAAAATAAAACACCTAGGAATAAATTTAACCAAGGACAAAAAAAGCCTGTACTCAGAAAATTGCAAGGCACTGAAGAAAGAAATAGAACGAAACAAATAAGTGGAAGCTTGTACCATGTTCACGAATAGGAAGAATTAACATCACTAAAATGTCCATATTACCCAAAGCAATTTATAGATTCAATGCAATTCCTATTAAGACAGCAATGAATTCTTTCACGGAACTGAAACAAATATTCCAAAAATGTATATGGAACCACAAAAGACTCTCAATAGCCACAGCTGTTGGAATCACAGTGTCTGATGTCAGACTACACTACAAGGCCATAGTATCCAAAACAACATGGTACTGATATAAAAATAGACATATAGATCAATGGAATGGAATAAAGAGCCCAGAATTAAACTCATGTCTTTATGGTCAATTATATTTGATTTTGACAAAGGAGGTGTTGGGAAAATTGAACTGATATGTGCAAAAAAAAAAAAAAAAGAAATGAGACTGTTTTAACAACAGACACAAGAATAAATGAAAATGGATTATAAATTTAAATGTAAGGCTTGAAACCATAAAAATCATAAAAAACGCTAAGCAGTAAAATCTCAGACATTTCTCCTAGCAACATTTTATTCTGATATATGTCCTCAGCCAAGGTAAACAACAAAAAAAATAAATGAATGGGACTTTATCAAACTAAGAAGATTTTGCATAGCAAGGGAAACCATTAACAAAGTGAAAAGACAGCGCTCCCAAATGGGAGAACATATTTGCTCGATATATCTAATAAGGGGTCCATATCCAAAATTAATAAAGAATTTATAAAACCCAACACAAAATAGACAAATAATCCAATTAAAAATGGACAAAGGATCTGAATAGACGTTTCTCCAAAGAAGACATGTAGATGGCCAAAAAACATATGAAAAGATGCTCAGTGTCACTAATCCTCAGAGAAATGCAAATTAAAACCACAATGAGATATCACCTTGCACCTGTCAAAATGGCTATCATCTTTATGGACATAATTCAGCAAACAAGTATCGGTGTGGATGTGAAAAAAAGGGAATCCTCATGCACTGTTGGTGGAAATGCAGACTGGTGCAGCCACTGTGTAAAACTCTGTGGAGTTACCTTAAAAAATTAAAAATGGAATTGCCTTGTAACCAACCAATTCCACTTTTCACAATATATATGAAAAAAAACCTGAAATACTGATTCAAAAGAATATATACACCCCTATGTTGATTACAGTGTTATTTATAATAGCCTAGATTTGAAATCAGCCCAAGTGTATGTCACTAAATGAGTGGATTAAAAAGCTCTTGTAGTTTTATACAATGAAATACTACTTGGTTATTAAAAAGAAGGAAATCTTACCCTTTGTGACAGTATGAGTGGACCTGGAAGGTATTATGCTAAGTGAAATAAGCCAGTCAGAGAAAGACAACTACTATGTGATTTCACTCAAATGTGCAATCTAGCAAACAAAATAGAAACAAACTCATAGAACATAGACTGACTGCTGTCTGAGGAGAGAGGATTTGCAAGGCTGGGTGAAAAAGGTGAAGGAAGTAAGAAAAAATTACTTCATAGACACAGACAACAGTATGCACAGTATTACCAGAGGAAAAGGGGGTGGAGGAAGTAGAAGAGGGTAAATGGGGTACAAATGGTGACAGAAAAAGACTTGACTTTGGGTGGTGAACACATAATATGGATGATGTATTATACAATTTCACACTTGGAAACTATATTATTTTATTAACCAAGTTTGCCCCAATAAATTTAGTAAAAAGTAAAACAATAAAAAATTCAAAGAAGTTGAGATTAATTGGTTACCTTTCTTGAAAAAAACTGAAAAAATAGAACAAAATAGAAAATGATCATAATACAATAAAGCTCTACTAGAGTTAATTGTAAAAAGTGAATTAAAACTTTTAAACTTTAAAAATATTTAAAAACAAATTAAAACACTGTGCTAAACCCTACGTTGTTCTTTTAAAGAAAGAAAAAGGAAAATAGCACAGCAAATGAAAAAAAAAAGAGAGAATCTTAAGTAGGTTGGAAGCAATGAGAATGGAGAGAAAAATCCTTAATGAAATTTATATGAAGAGCACATTTTTAGTGAAGAATTGACAAGTGAGGCAGGTGATGAACTTAGGAGGAGATTGGGTTTTAGTTAAAGGTAGGAACTTTGAAGATAACATCAATGATATTTCTTCTCAGCAGAATAGCACACATTAGACCCCTACTAAATATTTGTTCAGTCAAAGAATTCATAAATAAAGGATTTGAACTAAGTTCTAAAAAGAAGTGTGGAAGATAGTAAGACATGAAAGCTCAGAGCAGTATGAGGAAGGTGAGGCTGGGTGGATAGAGATGGGAGTTAAGCAGCAAATATATGGAGGCCTGAGAGCTAAATTACTAGTTGGCCAATTAAGGGCCATGGTCCAAACCCAACCCATCAACTGTTTTTGTACAAGCAGCCATGAGCTAAAAATAAATTTTATATTTAGATGATTGAAGAACATCCAAAGGAGGGTGATAATATTTCAAAACACGTGAAAATGATATGAAAATCAATTTTTGGTACCTATAAATAAAACAACTTCGTTGTTGTTTTATTATTGCAGAAGGCAGCAGCCTGCACCTTACAGGAGCAGTAATAATGTGCTAAGTATTGTATAAGAGTTATCTCTGTAATTCTCACAACACCTCTATGAGATTTAGTGTATTGTTCCCATTTAACTGATGAGAAAACTGAAACTTATGTTTTAGCTAAGGTCACATAGTTTATTAGGGTCCAATCAGGAGCTATAGGCACACCAATCTGTTTTCCGAACTTTCCATTTTCCCCCTAGGATAAAAGCCTATGGCTGTGGAAGTAATGAGACCATAAAATGCTTGTAAAAAAAACGGCTGGGGAGTATGCTGAATGCTTAGAGGGCTGTTTTGGAAGTGAAACAGAAAAGGGAATGGTTTATGCAGACACATTTCTAAGAGATGCACATAAATTAACTTAATTCCCACAACTCCTCCATGAGTTGTATAATATTATTAATAATCTTTCATTGGATAGAGGGTAGCTTCCTTTAAGACCACTTCCCAGGTATACGTCCGGCATCTGGATATTCTAACACTGAACCCTTTGATGGGTGACACTACTGGACTCCAAAGGCTCATCCAACCCTAAGAACTTATGATTCCACTTTCAGAAGCATCTTGGGAAGCTGTCCAATGAACTCAGCTTTTATTTTACCTTGCTGCCCTGAACTCTTGTCCTCAGACTCCACTCCCAGTCCCTCATTTCTTACCCCCAGGCTTTTGAGACCTTGTAGCTAATAGTTCTGTGCTTCTTCTCTGGTTGTTTATTCTGAAGAGACTTCCTAAATCACAACAAATTAGTCAGTATGTTAAGAAATGCAGCAGATGAATTTTTTAAAGTTAACTGTTGAAGGACATGAAGGCATGAAACTCTCCACAGAAAACAAGAGAGTGAGGACAGTAATTCCATGTTAAAAATTTCAACAGTTGCAAATTTCAGAAAGTGCTTTGTACTTTTGTAGCTGGCATGTTTATTCCTGTGTTTGTCACCTTTGACCCTGAAAGCAGTTTGGAACTTACTAGCAGGCAGCAGCTGATAAAACAGGAAGTGATCAGGCTGTAGTTTGTTTTTACAACTCTCTGAACTTTGGGAGTAAAATAAATTTTACTAGTGGATTTACTGCCTTGCTTAGTACCTCCAGTTTTTATAAAACGACTGCATCGGGGTTCAAGTATCAGTGCAAAAGTCCCACTGATGTAACACTGAGCTTTGCATACCAGCCTTTCATTGCCTGTTAAATTCAAAGCAAGTTTCTTCTTTTCTTTCTTGAAAACAAGTCGGTGGGGGTAGGGAAAGAAAAAAGGAACTGGGAAAAGAGGAGAGAGGAAGTTAAACTTCCCTTTCTTCCTGTTTTCCTCAGCAAATCAAATATGGCATCTTCCATGAGGAGCTTGGTTTCTGATCACAGCCGGTATGTTGAATCTTTTCGGAGGTTTCTCAACAATTCTACGGAACACCAGTGCATGCAGGAATTCCTGGACAACGAGCTGCCAGGCATAATAGCAAGGTAACACAAAAGGACGTTTTTGTCTAAAGGACGAGCCTCTGTGATTTTTTTCCAGTGATAGACGGGTGGAACCCAGCCCGGGAGGCTGGGCACGGGAATAAGTACCTGCTACTGACAGCAGTTCCCTCCCTCCTTGCCGCACTGTGCCCCGTTTTCTGTGGCGCCTTAGTTAGACATTTGCTTTAAACATTCAAAGGATCCTATTTGTGCAGCATTTCCAGCTGAGTGGAAATAAGCATTAACCATTTGAAGGCACAAATCCATATTCATTTGGGAAAAGATAAGATGAAAATCTTTCAGCTCAGATTTTTCACCCCCTCCTAAATTTCTCATTCAAAAATGTCCCAAGTGGAGTCTAATATTCTTTTTATTAGAATCAAGTATAAATAATTACCAAATACTATTTGTCCCTGAGGATTGAGTGGCTGCTTCTCAATTTTCCTAGTATCAATTTGGATTCCTTTTTCTTATTCATTATTATAGCTATTATGCTCCGAAAAATATCTGTCTTCTCCTTTCAAGTTAATATTAGCAATGTGGCCCAAAAGAAAAAAGCATTTTCCTGTTATCAGTGAAACTCACTAGTTCCTATCCTTCTTGCAGACTGCTTTTTTTCATGATTAATGTGTTCAATTTGTGCCAGAGCTGATAAGCATTATGAGAGTAACAGATTCCACATGCTGAAGATAATCAAATCACCTATCTAGGGGTGGATTGCTGTAACTTACTTTGCTTCAGGAAATACTGATGGAAAACTGGGAAGAAATAACTGACTGTAGATCCAATCGGCAACAGCAAAGGAAACTGAAATTTTATCTTTTGCTGGCTTTCTCTATTATAGGCCTGAAATTCTTACACCAGGAAGATACCTCTGCCTGACCAGAGCAGACACTGCTAGATGTATATGAAATTGTGTTTTGCTTTGTTTTTTTTATGGTTTAGTTTTTATATGTGTTTTTAAAATACTTAAACATTTTTTCCATTACAGTTGACATATAGTTTAAATGTGGTTTTTAAAAGTAGAGTATTATGTAATTTATTAATAATTAAATAGTAATAGAATAATGATGCAAAATTGAAGCAGGGAGCAAATATAGAAATATTTCTTAAATGGGAACTAGTTATAGTTTACTTCTTTGGGTTTATTTGTTAATTTCTAAAATTAAAAGCAACTAGTTTCTGACTTCTTTTGAAGAACTAAACATCTGTATTCATGTCTATGGCTTATCCAGACACTTGGTTTTCTTTAGCCATCAGTTTGGTTCGAAGAGGCACCATGAATGGATATAACATAATAAACGGTGACCCTTCTTTTCAAGGTATATATAATCCAATTGGAAATACTGAATGTGGAACTCGTAAAAGACTGGAAAACTGCCCTAGCTGTTGTGGCTCAGTAGTTGAATGCCAGCCTGCAAATCAAAGGGTTGCTGGTTTGATTCCAGACAGGGCACGTCCCTGGGTTGCAGGCCATTTCCCTAGTAGGAGGTATGAGAGAGGCAGTGACACATTGATGTTTCTCCCCTCTCTGTCTCCCTCCCTTACCCTCTCTAAAAAATAAATAAATAAAACCTTTAAAAATAAGACTGGAAAACTTTCAAAGACATAAATGAGTTCACATTATATTGGTAATATATAATTAGAAATAATCTAAATCAAAGTGTTATTTATTTTAAAAGTAACTTTTTGTAAAGGTGATGTTTGGAATGAGTTTTAGCTAAAGGACCTTTAAAATTGCTGTTTAAAGTTTTTTCTGTTATATAAATACTCAACCTGCCTGCTTTATTTTTCATTCTAAAAAAAATTAAATCAAATGGTTCTAAAGAGTTTATTCCAACAACAGCAAAAATATATATATATGTATGTATACTGGTTTCTTGCCTACCTACTCCTAGCCCTGACTTCTTCTACCCTCCATGGGGAACTACTTTCAACACTCCAATTTTTTTGTGGTTTCTTATGAAATGGTCTTCCCTAATTCTAAATGGCATGTTATTCTTCTCTTTCTTCAGTTTTTTGTGTTAAAATACCTAAATGAATATGTGCATTTCCTCCCTTATCATATCAATATATTTATGTCAAATTTTTGTTAAGTAATTTGAGTATTTATATAATTTTGCCTATGTACACGTTATTTATATTTGAACAATGCATTACATTACAATTACATTGCCTTCCATGTCCAGCTTTTTGTCTTTCCTAGAGTTAACTATTGTCTTGAATTTTAGTTTTCCATGAGCCTTAGATTTCCTTAGTTTTCTATGTACCTATCATTACTTATACTCCAAGCAGAAGAATTAAACTTCTCTCAGTATATTCCAGCAGATCAAGTAATCTGTTACTTTTTACCTGTGGGAACATCTTTTCTGGAGTTCTCTGTTATTTTTCCTCCAGTCTGTGGTGATTTGCTCTTAGCCTGCTATACAATTACGGATAAGGGAATTTATTTCACCTCCTATAAATTCTCATCTTTCTTGTATTGGGTTCCCTGATTCTGGATCAGGTGCCTTTCTGGTTTCCTTTATCTTTTTCTTTGTTTCTTCTTCTTTCTTCTCCCCCACTTTTTGTTTTAACCTTCAGCTAATCCTTTAATAGCTTCTCAAGAAGGAGTATATGGGAGGTAAACTTTTTGAGATTTTGTTTAAAAATGTCTTCACTCTATGCTCATCTTTGGACAGTTTGGGTCTAAGATTCTATGCTGACATGATTTTATATTATAATTTTAAATGTATTCTTCTATTGTTTTTACCTACTAAATTTACTGTGGAGAAATCCAATACCATTCAAATTTGTCATCTTTGGCTTATCATCTTTTTGTTGTTTCTTGTTTTTTGTTTTTGTTTTCCCTACTTAGAAGCTTTTAGGATCTTATATGTAGTATTATAGAATTTTAAGATAATGAGTTGTGGCCCTGGCTGGTGTAGCTCAGGGGATTGAGCACTGGACTGTGAAGCAAAGGGTCGTCGGTTCAACTCCTAGTCGGGGCACATGCTTCCTGGGTTGCAGACCAGGTTCCCAGTAGGGGACACATGAGAGGCAACCAAACATTGATGTTTCTCTCCCACTCTTTCTCCTTCCCTTGCCCTCTCTCTAAAAATAAATAAATAAAATATTTTTGAAAAAAAAGATAATGAGTTGTGGCATGGGTCTTTTTCACCCTTTTTTGTTGGTATTGCCTAGGCCATTTCAGTTGAGGTTCAGATTCTTCAAGAAAACTTTGGTATTTTTAGATCAAATACCAAAGATCTTCCCCTCTCTTTTTCTCTTTCTGGAACTTGGATTCAACAAACACTAGACCTTGTGGATTGATTCTCTAATTTTCTTAAATTTTTAGTTTTCTACAATTTTATCATTCAGCCTTTCTATTAAAATTTTGCTATTATTTTTTAATAATAATATGGAAAATTTTTAATTTCCATAAATTCATTTTATAGCATCCTATTAGTCTTTCACACATGTAATACCTTATTTTATCTTCTATAAAATTTTCCACTGCTGTCTGCATATTTCTTCTGAATTTTGATCTTGTTTTAGTCTTCATCTTCCATGCTAGGGGCGCCCCCAAACTACCTAATAAACCTTCACTGTCCATCTCCTCAGATGAAGAGGCACTCGAAAGTGACTCAGAGCCTCCTTGTATATATAAGGGAAGATTTCGTTGAGTGGGTGGCTCACTGTAGCAATTCGATATAAACTCAGCTGTTTGCTGGGAGATTCTTAGATGTCAGTATACGTAAGTTTATTCATTCTTCATCTTGAGGTGAAGAATCGGGTAGAATGACAATTTATAGCTGTAAATAGTAAAGTTCTGTTGTTGTTGTTGGATATAATACATTTAGTTCCCAAACAGTAAGTTTTCAATAATTATTAACTGTCATTATAATATATGAAATGGGATAGTAATAGTATCTAACTCACAGAGGAGTTGTGAGGATTCAAAGAGTTAATTCATTTAAATCACTTAGCTGTGCCTAGAATAATAATAATTGCTAATATATGTTGTATATGAGAAGACACCAATACCAGTCTAAGAGATTTATATGAATTAAGTCATTTAATTCTCATACCTCCTCCATGAGTTAGCTACCATTATTGCAATCCTATAAGGTAGGTGGTATTATTTTATTTCATAGGTAGTAAAGATGCAGAGAAATTAAATACTTGTTCAATGTTACAAATCAGTAAGCTGGGATTTCAGCTTGGGTGTTCTGATCCATAACTTCACTATGGTATCCGCAGATATGAGCATTTTTAAGAATTAACCAAGAACATAGACAGGAATCAGTATATTAAAACTCATGATTATGAGTTGTAAGTTCATTAGAACTATGGCAGGCAACTCATTGTCCTTGACTC
The DNA here is from genome assembly GCF_021234435.1 of Artibeus jamaicensis. Lineage (NCBI taxonomy): Eukaryota > Metazoa > Chordata > Mammalia > Chiroptera > Phyllostomidae > Artibeus > Artibeus jamaicensis. The sequence goes on along the minus strand of NW_026521249.1, from coordinate 5,773,181 downwards.
TATACTTTCCAATTTCCTTGAGAACCTTGCTTTAAACTCCGTCTTCATCCTATTACTCTGCCTTCATCCTTTTACTCTGTATAGGCTCTTTAATAGCCCAAAACTAGATTTGTTCACCATTCCAAAACTCAACAAGCAAACATACTTCACTTCATGTTTCCCCTTTAGCAGTTACCCCTTTTCTTCTCACTGATCCTATTTCAACAATCTCTCTAGATCCTTATTTCTCTTCGTCAGCTTCATCTTTAGTCCCACTGCCATCTGATTTCTGCCCTCAGCCTACTGAAAAAAAATTGTCAAAGATATTTATGTTGCCAAATTCAATGGAGATTTTTTCCTTTTTAAATTTTTTAGTAGTACACCTTGCCACCTTTGACACCACTGATTGCTTTGTCCTTTCTACTACTCCTTTCTTATCTCTGAGCTTGGCTGCTGTACTCTGTGTTCTTTGTGTATGTCCCATAATCCAGTGACTTTTAAAAGTTGGTATTGCACACCCTGGCTGGTGTAGCTCAGTGGAGTGAGTGTGGGCTGTGAACCAAAGGGTCGCTGGTTTGATTCTCAGTCAGGGCACATGCCTGGGTTGCAGGCCGGTTCCTAGTGGTGGCCACATGACAGGCAACCACACATTGATGTTTCTGTCTCTCTCTTTCTTCCTCCCTTCCTCTCTCTCTAAAAATAAATAAAATCTAGAAAAAAAGTTGCTATTGCATCATCATCTCACTGCTCTTTTAACTATTTGCAATGTCCTTGGTTGATGAAATCTACTTTCCTCGTTTTGACCATTACAATAATTCTCCAGAATACATAATTTATCCTGGGATCTCTCTCACCCACATTAACTCTTGTATACCTAAATGCCTGTTGAATTCAGATTTATCAAAACAAAACAAAACAAAAAGAAAAACCCTGACAAAACATAAACTTGCCACCAAGCTGTATTCTCCATTTCCTTTTGGGCACCACACTTCACCAAGTCATCCTGGCTGGAAACCCGGCATTTTGCACTCACACTTTTTTTCTGACCCCTTTAATCAACTTAAAACCAGCTGTAGTGTTGTTATCCAGGTCATCAATTTCACTCAGTTTCTAGTACTAGAGCTTTATTATCTCACATTTCACTTGAGAGCAAAGTAGTGTATTATTTATTCATTTTTGTATTCTCAATGCTTAGAATATACATACAATAAATGTTTAATAAACACGTTTGTTGAAAAGGAGTTAGCAGGAAGAAAGGAAAGAAGGCAGCTGTCATAGAGATAGTATCACCTCAGCCTTTCCCCATGTACAAAGAATGGCTAATTATGTTACAAGACTCAGGAACCCACTTTTTCTGTTCTTGTTCTCCCAATACATTCTCAACAAATGGCTTACCTTACCTCTGAGATGTTTATAGTGTTTCTAAAAGTCTACCAGTTCAAAATTGTTCATGAATGCAACCTGTATTTCTAAAGATTTCTAAAGATGGCAATATAACTACTGAAATAATTTGAACCTTTCATTTTGGCCTACTTTTTTGTTCACTAATATTTGTCTGTTCTTTTCACTGAGGCTTAGTAATAAGATTTTCCCAAAGCACCTAGCACATTTTTCTTAAACAACATAATTTTTTTCAGGATTGGAGATAAAAAGTCAGAAGTTAAGATTCTAAGCATTGGCGGAGGTGCAGGTATGAATATTATATTTTAAAATTTGTATTTCGTTCCAAACACCATGTTATTTGATGGCAATATTGTTGTTTGTTTGTTTGTTTGTTTTTTTCAGAAAGCTACTTTTGGAAGAGATTAGTTTGTTTAAACTGGTAAGAGCAATACCACTTCAACTAAGATTGATGACCCCATGGATTTATAGAATTTAGGACATCAACCTTCATTACCGTCTGTAACGAGGATAAGATGTAGCTTTCTTTCTTACAAATGGAAAACATATAGAATATATTTGGCTAACTTTTATCCAAATGATTTAACATCACAAAAAAGGAAAATTTCATAAGACATTTCTTAAGCTTGTCCCACTTAAAATGTGGTCTGTGGACTGGCTGCTGGTTTGCAAACTGTTGCAGTCTACAAGGAGATAAGCATGAACTGGAATGTAAATAAATGCACAGCTCCCGTCACTGAAAAAGTTTTGCTATGAGGAACATATGCTTAATGACATAATTAATTTACCCTCCTGTGGTTCTGCTCTTTGAATTGCACTTGCCTAAACCATGCCCTTCCTCTGCTTCAATTCCAAAACTTCCCTCTTAGAATTCAGCACACTTCCCAGTCCCCTTTTGTAAGTTTTTCATGGCATCACTACTCTCAGAACCCGTGCATTTATCTTATGGGAAAATGGAAAGTCTGGAAAGGCAGACTGAAGTAGTTTCAGACTCTGCCACCAATGAACTGTGTGACCTTGGCTGAAGCATAGGCTTCAGTCTTCTTATCAGTAAAATGGGAACAATGAATCATACCTCATACAGTAGTAGTGAGCATTATATAGATAACATTTATAAAGTGGCTAGCACATTGTTACTGCTCCTGTAAGGTACAGGCTGTCCCCCTTTGCAAAATCAAAACAAAAATTTTCATCCCCAGGCTTAGCCTCATATCAAGCTCTTGAGTTGTGTTTGCTTTATTTTTAAGTTCCTGTTCATCTGGATATCACCTGATGCTCATGGTTTTGGGTGGCCTATTTGATTTCCTTTTCAGAAACACGAGCAGGGGCCATATGTACCCTTACTGTCTTCTGACTGTCTTGTGCAGAGGTCACTGTTTGTGTGAAGAGAGGTTTCACAGTTAAGGTACTTGAAGAGGTGTTTGGAAATGTACGTTAGAAGCCAACCAATAATTAGGGCTCTGAGCAGCTCAAAGGAAAGGAAATCAGTGGCCAACTTCTTTATTTACCACATCAATGAAATATAATTGATAAACAGTGCTGCTATTCATGGGTTGTACAGGAAGATGTATGAAATGAATGTAACAAACACCCCCCACCCCAAAGAGAGAAAATCAGGAGAAAAACAAGTAACAAACAGATACATAGACCATGTAGATTTTCCAGAGGTCAAACTGGGAGGTATAAAGTTATGTGATGTGCACTTTAATGAAATACAGTGAGCAGCTAGGTTGCTTTACTTAAGATCTTGAAGCATTCATATCCAGTTCATTTCAGCATTGTTCTTTAGATATTGAGAGCAATTGCATTGTATTCTAAATCTCATAGATTATGCTTTTTGGTCCATCTTCAATATTGATGCTTCCTAAAATTAAGCCACTCAATGGGGCTCCATTATTATTCAACTTTTAAAGAGTGTCGACTAGATGGCACATTGAGAAAATAAAATCCACACTCTTTTTGGTAAAGAAGAATGCTTTTAATTTATAGGGGAAAACTTATGCCTAGAAAAAAGTTCCAGAAGGAAGTAGCAAGCAGTGGTTCTCTTTGATCTGGGTTCTGCTTAAAAGAGAATAATTTTATCTGCTGAACTGTTTTATATGGGTTATATGGACTATAATTCAGTCTTCCTGTATCCAGCTTTCTCCTTCTATTCATATTAACCTATTGTGTACCATTTCAATGACCAGACCTTATATAATATACTAGTACACACATGCTAGGGGGTTCCTGCCAAAAGAACCCTGGAATTATCTTCTGGAGGGTGGACACCCTGTAGTACAGGCTTCCCCCACTAGATAACCTATCTAGGTCGAGTGATCTAGGAACCCATCTGTATCAGTGTATCTGCTGGTGTTGTGAGAGGCTGCGTACAGCTTCACTGAATTTTTTGGGAAGACTTTCAATGTGTTTGCCTGTTTAATAATGGGTGATTTACAAGCACAGCTGTCTATACCATGCTGAATGTTCAGTACTTTTTGAGCAAAAGTAGCATGACCTCAGTTCCCCACCCTCCCTATTCAACCAGTTGGGCGACGGGCGACTTTTTTTGTTTGTTTCTCTGGATAAAAAAAGTCCTCAAAGGGAAGCCTTTTGCTGATGTAGAAGAGGTGAAACAAAAACATCAGGAGCACTAAAAGGCTTCAAAATTGACGAGTTCAAAACCATTTTGAGCAGTGGAAAAACTGTCTTAATATGTGTGTATTGCATCAAATGGACAGTACTTGGGAGGTGACTAAAGTTTAAACATAAGAATAAATACACTTTTATAAATAACTTCTGTTTGGGGGGGTTACTCCTTGTATGTTTATATTGCACAGAGTTTTTAATCCACTGAAGCCACTCAGTATGAACCACAGGCGATTTGAACTCTTTCATAACATTTTTTTGCTAGTAATTTTTCTGATATATGTTGACATAGTAAGGTAGGTAGTTTTCTTGTTCTATAGCAGTGGACACTAGCATTCCTACAGAGGTTAAAAAATAGAGAGTTTAGAGACCATTAATACCCTCATTGTACAAATAAAACAGAGTCACCAAGGCAGAAGAACAAAACTCAGGTATCTTGATTTTAGTCCAGGCCAACAAATTGTACTAAGCAATATAAAAGTTAATTTTTGACTTGTTCAAGGAAAAATTAAGTATTCAGTTATGACCAGCTATTTGAAAATCTAGTTTTATCGAATTATTAATCCTCTCTCCTTTTGTAAGTGACATGTTAAGGTGACACAGAGGTTTAGTGTTCTAAGCTAGTTTGATAGAAGTAAAACAAATAATTAGGATAGGAACTGGAAGATCTAGTACGTCAGCTTCAGCAGCCAGGAGGTGGTAAGTAGCAAAGGTTAGTGTTTTCCAGTGGTTCAGAGTAAGCCAACAACACATACCAGCAAATTAGGAATGAGTGGAGAGATACAGGAAATTGAGGGAATTTTTTCCTAGAAAATAAGAATATGAATGTGCTTATTGACATTTTCAAATACTTCTTGTTGATCAAATTACAGAATATTTGCCCTTGAAGGGCCAGTGGTGAAAAAGAGAGAAATTTCTTGGTTCAGTATTAGAATATTCTAATGATTGAACCAGTCCAGAAATGATATATCTTGGGAGATGAAGAGATATCTGTCACTCTAAGAATGTCAGTATAGGCTGGAAAAATACATTTCAGATGTGCTATAGAAGGGACTTCAGCTCTGATTTCTTATGTGGTTGAACTATTAAATGTGTTTGTAGTCCAAAAAATGTATGATGAGTAACTGTCAAGAAAGGGGTAGGCATTGCTCCAGAGTGGTGTGGCTAATAACCATGTTTGGTTATCTAGGAAGTGTAATTTACATGGACTTCTGGATATTCAGACACTTTTTAGTTTTCATTCTAACTTGAAATGAGTAAGAATTGTTTTGCTTATGTGCAGCATAGTAGCAATTACCGTATGCTTAGAAGGATATGTACTCTAATGATTCACTGATATAACAGGATTTCAGACTGTCTACTTCAGGTAACCAGTTTGGGGCCTCAGATATAAAGGCAATAATAAAGATAGTATTTAAAAATAAACTTTTCTCCACATGTGCTTTTACCAAAAAATAGTTAACTTTATAATATTGTATTTACAACTTTGAGTGAGCATGAAGGGATTGTTAAAGACAGATCCATTTCAGGTGTGAGAGAACTAAATGTGATGCTACAACATTGGAGCCACTGTCATTAAAACCAGAGTAAACAAGATTGTCTTGGCTAATTCAGTAAGGCTTGAAACATGACAACGTGGCGTAATGGGCAGAGCGAAGACGAAACTATCATTACTGGCAGATTAAATGTGTACTTAGAAATACAAATAAGCTCAGTTGCACAGCTTTAGAATGAATAACAATGCAGTAATGGCCTGCATACAAGTAAAACAGGTAAAATGCAATGGTAGGTCCACGTTCTTTTTGTTGTGGTTAACATTTGAATATTTTTCATACACACTTTTGATTATCTGCAATGTAATTGAAATCCCCTGGCGTGTATATCTGTAATTTTTTGAAGAACGAATTTGTGTCTTGCCAGTTTTTGTGCCAGTTTGGGACACAGTCTGTCAGTGAATTGGCTCTCAAATTTTCTACTCACACTAGGGTGCAAATGACTAATAATTGTCCTCAGTAATATTTGCATTTTAACCACTATTTATGTGGAGGGACAATGCAGTGACTCTCAGAAGAGAGCCAGACTGTGAAGGTTATCTAAGTGAGAGAGAGGAAGAGGGCCTGAGTCAGCACATTCGCACTGATATTAACTCATCAACTGGGTGATTACTTTGGACCACCTTTGTCAGTCCAAATAGTTTCATGTTGCAAATCCTGTCATTGGTATAAACAAAGGAGAATGTTAGCACTTCATTAAGAGTAGCTCAATAAAACGTAACTATTGCAATATTGTACATGTGATTTATTTATGTATGTGCTGAAGTAGCAGTCAACTACCTATATGTTTAACATTTATAAATTAAAAGTTAAGTCAAGATTTAGTCTTTCCTGGGTTGTCTATCAAATAGCTCCACTTCAGTGTTGAGCTCCCTTTGTGGCATTTTGTCTAAGTTTCTATTTTGTAGAACTACTTGGTAGCGTGGCTTTTCTTAGGCCTCCTGCAGGTGCACAGCATTCATTTAGGCAGTATTGTTCCTGGGCCAACAGCCAGAATACACACCAAAGAAAATGGCAATTTCCTTATCACTCAGAATTTGTATTTATAATCCCCTTCCTGATATCCTATGGATATTTTAATTATCTTCTCTTATTTCCCATACTGACAGAACTGCCTCAATACTGAGGCATGCAGGGTAGGAAAGAGAGAGAGAGGGAGGGGGAAAAGAAGTGATTTTGTCAAGAATCTTTTATCTTTCACACTGTAACTCAAAATAAGATTGTTCTTGCTCTGGTTGCAAACTCAAAGCTGAAATTATTTTTCACTGCTAAGTGTTGGATTATGCAGGCAGTTTTTTCTCCCTGGAAATATTTTTTTGTATGTTTGCCTGTATTTTAGTAGAGGGAACAAGGAAGATAATAATCTTAATGCAAAATGTAATAAGATAAATTTTTCCTGTTGATAACCTAAAGAATTCATATATACTTTGATATGAGAAATAAAGCAAGAATAGATGGAAACCAGATAGCAAGAGATAACTCAATAGTCTAATCCCCCATTGTCTTGACCTGCAGATTTTCTCACTCGGAGAAGCCACAGGGTTCTCAAGTTTGGGATTTCTGTTTTATGTAACAATAGGCTCAGTTAGAAGGATAAGCCATCATGAATACATGATGAGTACTTTTCCAAGTTGTCACTTTAGTGTGGAACTTCCCATTTAGAAAGGTAACTCTTCATTTTCCTCATTCTCAGCCTCCTTCAGGCATCTCTTAAATGTCACTGTTGCCATGAAGTATACTTGACCACCCAGTAGAAAATTATGAAGATCCCCTTTATGGTTTCCTCTCACTCTTTTTTGCCTCTTCTCCACGGGACTTAACACCATCTATAAACATTGGATGTTTTTGTCTATTTGTTGCTGCATCTCCACTGATTAGCAGCTAGCATTAAGTAGGTGCTCAAAAATATTTCTTGAAATTGTGCATTAAAGCTTCAATTTGTTGAGTAAATACTGTATATTGTGAACTGTGGTAAATTATCTCCATAAAAATGCCTCTAACTTTTACAATGATCCTGCTGCATAGACCATATTATTTCTAATTTACAAATGTACAATTTAAAGAATAGAGATAATTAAAAAATTTGCATAATTAATTCTGGTGAATACTATATTTGAGTTTATTTTTTCTCTTTTAAACTTTAACATTTTCCTTTTCACATTTTTCCATTTTTAATCAGATGACCTTGAATTTTAAGCAAATAATACAATTCTCTGCTATTTCATTAAGTATATACTTGAAATTCAGGGAGTGGAGAAGGTTTTCTAAAAGATGAGATTCCCCCAACCTCCCCCTTCATGTTTTTAAACTTTTTATAAACTCAGTGTCAGAGATGTCAATTATATATCCTTTTTTAAAAATATAGACCCGATACATTTTAAATGTGGTTCATATGAAAGTACACTATTATAACCACAAAAAATATTGGCCTGTACAATTAAGCAAAGCACTCATTTAGTCCAGAAAGGAGACATGAGAGGTAATATTGTAGTTGCAGCTGATTTGAGGGAAAGGATGATACAAAAAAAATAAATTTGCAAGGAAGGAGAGTTTTAAAGTGTAGTTTTCATTTAACTTTCCAAATCAAAAAATCAGCATAGTCTATTTGATAGATAATAAAACAGGACTGAACAGAACAGAAAAAAAATATCCTAAATCCAGCCTAATAGAAAATAATTTTTGTTTGGTGCTGATGCATATCTGTATTTTTCAAATTTTGCTCAAGTTCCACATATTGATCAACTGGGAAAATCAGTAATATCATCATAAAATGCAGCCTCTAAAATTATTAATTTGCTCTGGCAGTCACAAAAGAAGAAGGGGAGAAAAGGAGAGGAGAGAAGAGTGAAGGGAGGAGGGGTAGGGGAAAATAAGAAAAGAAGGATGATATATTGGAATAGAGTTGTTTAATCATTATAATTTTTCCATTTTATCACAAGAAACTTTGCAGATTCTGCTCTAAAAACTTTAGGAGGAAACACATAATAAGCTTTAGTTAACCCAAGCAACTGTTGATGACATTTATGTATCTAAAGGCTTAGGGTGTCAAAATAAGTGGTCTACAGTTTCCAGGGTTATGATCAAGCAATGCCTAATGAAATCGTATGTGAAAAGAGACCGACTGTAAAATGAAAACGTATTGCCTCATTCTCCTAAATGCTGTTTTCTGGATCTAAATTTAAGATTTCCAGAAGGCTTTGCAATGCTCAGTAAAAAAGTAGACTGCAAGCTTCTACGTTTCTTTTGTTTAAACCCTGAATTTGCTCAGAATTCCTGAATTATTTGATTGATTCACTTCTAATTTACTTTTCCTTGTTATTTTTGGCACATTAGTTCAGCTTGTGTACTCTGTAAAAGCCTTCATAGAGAGCTCAGCATCTGGTACTGGGGTACATTCATAATGTTGTAGCTCTTGCTCAGAGGGATTCAGTTGAGAAAGAACAAATGATCTCCCTTTTAGAAAAGTCTCTTTATTGTTGGTTAATGGTCTATAGGGTTTGATAACCTCTTATATGTTTCTCAGTGATTGATGATCAAATCTGCTCGATTGTTCACTCTACCATTTTAGAGTCTTTGATGTTACTTAACAAATTCATTGGACTCAAGCCTTTGCTAGTGAATAAAATAAGATCAAGGAACACAAGAAAGTTTTTATATGGGTTGCCATGTTGAGCCAATTGATGGGTAGTTTCTTTCTGAAGGATTCTGATGATACTTCCAGGATCTGTGGGAAAGACTACCAAGGCAGTTTGTCTTTGGAAGTGTTTAGGGTGCATAGAAGTTAATCAAATTAAGTGAGGAAGTGAGGGGAGAGTAATTCTGTAAGAAGAGAAAGCATGGGCAAAAGAGAAGGAGCATAGAAGAACATGGTATACAGGAGTACACAGGAAAAATGGGAAAGGTGGAAATATAAGAAATTTTGGGTTCCTCATTTCAAAATATAAAGTTGTTAGACATCAGAAAGAGGAACTAGGCAGTAGTCTGGGCTTAGTTAAAAAGCTTGGACTTTAAGCTAGTTGATTAATCATTTAATGGTTTTAAGCAGGGAAGTTTAGCTTAGTTTTAAATGGTTATTGTAGTGATGGCTTTGAGGAAGCTGAATTCAGAAGATATAGATTGTCTTTTTAAGGTATTATTGAAGTATTTGAAGAGAAAGATCATTTGGGCCCAAACAAGGGCATTGCTTGCAAGGACAAGAAAGAGAAAGTAAAGAAACATTTAACAGGACTTCGACCAAGATGAAGGCATAGGTAGACATGTTGTGCCTCCTTGCACAACCAAAAAAGTGACCACAACAAATTTAAAAACAAAAAACAACCAGAACTGGCAGAAAATCGAAGTGTGTAGAAGCCTGACAGCCATGGATTTAAAGAAGAAACATTCATCCAGACTGGTAAGAGGGGCAGAGATAGGCATCCGGGTAGCAAGGTGGTGGCTGGTGGACTGGGATGGGTGAAGCAGTGGCTGGTAGAGTAGGCAGTCCCACATTCGTGTACAGATAAACTGGAAGGAACAACTAGAGAGCGAGACAGACCACTCAGGGCTCCACTGCAGGGAAATAAAACCTCAGAACCTCTGACTGAAAAAAAAACTTGTGGACTTGGAGGTAGTGGGAGAAACTTCCAGCCTCACAGGAGAGTTCACTGGAGAGACCCACAGGGTCCTAGAACATATACAAATCCACCCACCCAGGAATCATCACCAGAAGGGCCCAATTTGCTTATGGAAAGTGGCAGAAGTGACTGAAAGCCAACAGAGAGCAGAACAAGAGGCATTGTTCCCTCTTGGACCCATCCCCCACTGATAGCATCACATCTAGTGATTTGGGTTGCTCTGCCCTGGCAAATACCTAAGGCTTCGGTCCTCACTACATACATAACAGGCCTGCTGATACAAAAAAAAATGTGGCCCAAAAGAAACCGCAGATCAAAGCTCCAAAAAATACAACTAAGTGACAAAAGAGATAGCCAGCCTATCACATGCACAGTTCAAAACACTGGTAATCAGGATGCTCACAGAATTGGTTGAGTATGGTCGTAAAATAGAAAGAAGTGAAGGCTATGAAAAGTGAAATAAAGGAAAATGTACAGAGAACTAACAGTGACAAGAAGGAAACCGGGAATGATACCAATGGATTGGAACAGAAGGAAGAAATAAAGATTCAACCAGAACAGAATGAAGAAACAAGAATTCTAAATGAGAGGAGAGGCTTAGGAACCTTCGGGACAACTTTAAATGTTCCAACATCCGAATCATAGAGGTGCCAGAAAGAGAAGAGTAAGAGCAAGAAATTAAAACTTGGGTGGCCCCACTCTGGTGAACAACTAAGGCTCCTCTCCTCATACTTAACAGTTGCGAACAGATCAAAACATTGCTCAAGAAGAACTCAAAGAGCAGAGCCAATAAATCTAAGTGAACAGGAAATTGCCAACCTATCAGATGTGCAATTCAAAACACTGGTGATCAGGATGCTCACAGAACTGGTTGATTTTAGTCACAAATTAGAGGAACATATGAAGGCTAAACTAATTGAAATGAAGGGAAATGCACAGGAAACCAATAGTGATGGAAAGGAAACTGGGACTCAAAGGAGTGGACCAGAAAGAGGAAAAAAATGACCAAACAAAAAAATATGAAGAAACAAGAATTCAAAAAAAAAAATGAGGAGAGGCTAAGGGACCTCCAGGACATCTTTAAAAGCTCCAACATCCGAATTATAGGGGTGCCAGAAGGGAAAGAGGAACAGCCACAAGTGGAACACTTATTTGAACAAATACTAAAGGAGAACTTCCCCAATCTGGCAAAGGCAATAGACTTCCAGGAAATCCAGGAAGCACAGAGAGTCCCAAAGAATTTGGACCCAAGGAGGAACACACTGAGGCACATCATCATTACATTAGCCAAGATTAAAATGAAGGAGAGAGTTCTAGAAGCAGCAAGAGATAAGGGGACAGTCACCTACAAAGGAGTTCCCATCAGACTGTCAGCTGATTTCTCAAAAGAGACCTTACAGGCAAGAAGGGGCTAGAAAGAAGTATTCCAAGTCATGAAATCCAAAGACCTACATCCAAGATTGCTCTATCCAGCAAAGTTTTCATTTAGAATGGAAGGGCAGATAAAGTGCTTCTCAGATGAGATCAAGTTCAAGGAGTTCATCATCACCAAGCCCTTATTATATGAAATGTTAAAGGGACTTACCTAAGAAAAAGAAAATAAAAAATATGAACAGTGAAAGGACAGCAAACTCACAGTTATTAACAACCACACCTAAAAGAAAAGCAAACTAAGAGGACAGCTAGATCAGGAGCAGAACCAGAGAACTGAAGTTTACATGAGCGGTTAACAACAGGGGAATGAGAGGAGGAGAAGGGGGGAGAAAGTACAGAAAATAAGTAGCATAGATGGTAGGTAGAAAATAGATAGGGGGGAGGGCAAGAATAGTAGGGGAAATATAGAATCTAAATAGCCTGAGACATGTGGTCATAAACTAAAGGGGGGGAATGGTGGGGGAGGGGTGTGCAGAGTGGAGGGGAATGGAGGGGGAAAATAGAACAACTGTAATGGCATATTCAATAAAATATATTAAAAATAAAAAATAAAAGCAAAAAAGAAAAATACATAACAAAAGGCTAAATATTTACACTAGATTGTAAATAATATTATAAAACATCTGAACTACTTCTCTTTTCACTCTCTTTTCATGAGGAAAAAGTTTTACATAAATCATTTAAAAATATGCATGTCTTCTATTTTTGAAGAAAGCTAGAAAGCAAACTGTGTAGGATATGAGACCAAGGAATATATTATCTTACAGGGTCTCTCTCTCTGCCTCCCTCCCTCCCTTCCTCCTTTCCCTCTCTGTCATCTCACAGTAAGAAATAAGTCCATTAGAAGAAACAAATATACCACTGAAAATAAGTGGTATATTTGTTTCTTATAAGACTTATGAGCATGCTGGCATTAGTTATTGTCAAGCCTAGGATACTTTTAAGAGTGACAGTTGAAAAGAGTGGACAAAATAATTAAAATAATAACTTTTTAAAATACTATTTATTGAAATTTGTTTTTAGTTTGTTATATCTGTCTATTTATTAAATAGTTCTTCTAAAAACCTATATTCAAACATAAAATTTTAACAATAATATTTTGTTAGAAATAAAAACAACTTAAAATAAGAAATCAATCCAGACGGACACCAGCCTAATGAGCATCAGGTGGAACTGTCCCTGGCCAATAGGGGTATGGTCACCTGACTTATGAAGTCAGAAAAGGATTTGATATGCTAACTCCTGCCGAAATAGACTCATTATCACCCCTGTTGTTAGTTCATTTCTCCTGGGGATCCAGCAGGGAATGTTTGTATGGTTGATGTCCACACATGCAGTCACACTTCAGAGGTTGTTACGTGAGCCATGGTTTCTGTGTCTCAATTGCAATTCTAGCATCGTGTCCTCCATCATTGCCATAGGAGAAGGTACTGGTGGGCTCCGACTGTGGCAGAACATTCTGCTGGTTAGGAAAGTGACAAGACAGAAACATACACAGGATGTGCTGGGTGCATTTCGCTATTTAAACAGATCCATCTTAGGAGGAGAGCTCACCAAGCCCCAGGGGAAAATGATTGCATTTCAACTTTGAGTTTTAAAATATTGGATTTAGGATCCTCATAATTGATATATTTTTTAAATATATGGCTAGGCTGATAGAGCCAAGAACAGAACTTTGGCTACTGGTCCTTTGGGGCAAGCTGGAATATCTCTATTTCTTGTTAACTTACAGCTTTTCATAGCTGCCTTTGCCTTAATTATTTTATTTACCCTTCAAAGGTAGTTATTGTCGAGAAGAATAAAAATATCCTGTGTCCTCTTAGAATTTGGTATCTTCCTATTTCTTGTATGAAATCATTAGAACAAATGCTTTAGAATCAGAAAAAGGTGCCTTAAACTTTACCCACATTAACATCCACCGAGTGTCAAATTACTCAAATCAACTTTCCTTGTTGGAAATACTCTTGTGGAGTTTGCAGTAGTATTATGGTCAGGATTAAATGACATGTTCCAAGTAAAGCCCCTGCATAGTTTTGGGGACAAATAGTAGATGGCTAATTAGTGGCAGCTAGAATTAATAAGGAAGAAAGTACAGGTTTCACGTTTGTGGGGACAACTTTGGAGAAAACTGTCACATAGTCTCCTTCATCTTCCATTTCTATTTCTATCCTACTCCTTGTCCCTCCACAACCCTTCATTACCTCCTTTTATACTCTTATACACTCATTATATATCATTATACTCCCTCCTTCCCCGACATTAGCATATTTTGTTTCTAATTTATTTTGCTCATCTTCCTTTCATACTTCCTAGTCTTGTGATCTTTGCTTTTGTTGCCTGCTATATCTAACCTTAAATAGGTTCTGTTCATGTAATTTATGACAAATATTAAAGACTAACATCATTTTAATATAGTAGACTTACCAGCACATATGTCTGTTTCAGTGAAGCTATCAACATCATAACCACCTAAGAGTAAAATTTAAGTTGGAGGCATCGGTAATAGGAAAGAAAGATAAATTTTTAAGGAGAGAAACTTAATAATAATAAAAATGTACAGCTAACATTTATTGGGTGCCAACTCTATCTTGCACTGTGCTTTATATGCCTTGCATCATGTAACCCTCACAACTGATAAATTATGTACCATCACTGCTATTTTTATGGTGAGAAAAATACAGCTTGGAGAAGTAAAGCAAATTGCCAGAGGTTATATATTCCCAGTAAGCAGAGAAAACAGGTTTGGGACTCAAGTCCACCCAAGTTACCACCGTCTCTCTCATGCAATCACTGACAGGCTAAATTTTCATCAGGGCAGAGATCTGTGTCTCTTTTTCTCATCATTTGCCAGAGCCTAGCACAGTGTCTGGCACATAGTAAACAATCAATTAATAGTTGATGCATGAACCAGTGAGTTAATATTTATTCTGCTGTAATCCTCTATCCAATTACCTCTCTTGTGTCCCTCTTCCTTAGAAGCTGTGCCTTCCCAAATGTTTCAAAATTCTGAACTGCTGGTAGTCCCCATGTGTACTGTGGTTCTTCCTGACTTCATGCCTCTCTATCTTCCTCTCCTCTCTGCTTGTAACTCCTCGTCTCCCCAGAAATCTCTGGCCTAACTTCCTCTTACTCTGTAACACAGACAGAGCTCAGGAGTAATCTTTCTCTGTGAGGCCTTCTACCTCTCTGGTCTCTCTTCCTGTCCTCCCCCTCACTGTCTCCTTTCTTCCCACCTCAGCTCAACCCAGTCAGGATTCTTTCCATGTCTGCTTCTTCCACTACACCATGGTGTTTTTGAAGATAGATATCTGACGTAATTTTATATCCATTTTTGTACCTGATATATTTTGCATCTGACTTTTGTTTGCTTCTGACCTCGCATAGTTTATTCTAAGGGTTTTTGTTTGTTTGTTTTAGTATTTTAACATCTGTAAAATTGGGATACACTTTTCAGTTAATGATATCTTAAAATTATAATTGAGAGTGTTTTTTCTGACTTTAAAGTGATAAAAAAGAAGGGTTGATTGCATCCTATAATCAATGGCATCTTAGATTTAATGTAATACAAAAATGGATATTGAATAAGCATTATATGAATGAGTAAATGAACCAATAAATAGCAACTGTAGCACTCTTCAAGTTACTTTATTATTCCTAGTTATCACCTACCTGTTCTGCATCATAGAAAATGTGGCAGAGCTACAGCTGAGCGCTATTCCTTATATATGTTGGGCTTTGCTAGTAAACTAAAACAGATAAACCAGTTGAAATTATTTTTAATGATTTTTTTCTTCTAGTCATATCTGTTCCCATGCTTATATTCTAGGTGAAATTGATCTTCACATTCTCTCCAAAGTGCAGGCTCAGTACCCAGGAGTTCCTATCAAAAATGAAGTTGTTGAACCGAGTGCTGAACAAATTGCCAAGTATAAAGGTACCTATAACTCCTGGTGCTATATGTTAAATTCTGTCCCAAAACACTTATCATCCCAAATTTGTCCCTTTAATCATTAACAGCATCATTATTGTGGTATGTTCTTTGTAAGCTTATTGGGACACCTAATTAATTTGTTTTCTTGGCAGGGATAACTAAATGCCTCCTAACATAAACAATGAATAATTAAACCCCGTTATTTACTGACTCTCCGTCCATTCACTGGCCAGGAACTATTATTTTTGAAGCTTCTTCTTAGATACAGAGTTAGTAATTCATTGAGAAGTGTTTAATCAACATCCCTCTCCTTAAAGAGCTTATGTGTAATGCATTATAGTAGAAATCTGAAAACTCTTTCTGAGAAAAGGCCAGAATAGTAAATATTTTAAACTTAGAAGACCACAGAATCTCTGTCACGACTAATCAGCTCTGCCACAGTAGCACAAAGGCATTCACAGACAAAAATAAACTAATGACTGTGGGTATGTTTCAATAGAATTTTATTTATACACACTAAAATTTGAATTTTATATTATTTTTGCATATAACAAAACAGTATTCTTATGATTTCGTTCAGTCATTTAAAACTAATAGCATGAGATATGAAAGAGGAATAAAAACAGGCAATATAATAGTATATGTTTTTAGCTTGTGTTTCATTTAAAAATAGGTAGTGGGTCAGCTATGGCCCACGGGCCATGATTGCTGACTCCTGGGTTATAGAATCCTATCACCTGTTTTACATCAGTTTTTCATTGATAAAGTCCACCAGTTAATTCCCTATTAATACTGAGGTAATGTAACCTAGGTTTGATCAAGGTTCTCATAATTATTTCTTATTGACTCTTTCTCTCATCTCTAATTTTATTTGAAGTGAGAATAAAATCAGGATAAACTCTCTGGTCTTCCAGAGCTATGGAAAAAAGAAAAATGTGTTTTATATTTGTTATGTATATAACATTGATTGCATTAAAATTCTAAATGGAAATGGGCTCCACATTTGCAATTAAAATTGATGGTGTACCACCTCTTTTCTGTATTTTAGAGGTTGTAGCCAAGTCCTCAAACCTTGAGAACATAAAGTTTGCTTGGCATAAGGAGACATCATCTGAATATAAAAATAGAATAATGGAGAAAAAAGAACTTCAGAAGTGGGACTTCATTCATATGATTCAGGTAAAAAATATTTATGGTTATATACTCTCAAAAAGAAGATTTTCAGAAATATGTATGAAGAGTACTTAATATTTTAACTTTAAAAAGAAAAATAAGAATCTGATTTCAGATTTTATAAGTGAGCATATTCAAATTGAGGATACAGATGTTAATAATACTATGAAATTCTCCGTAACATTCAAAAGCCAGTTTTCTCTACTCAAAATACTTCCAGAGTTACTGATTTTTCTTCCCATAGAACTGAAAGTTTATAGATAGATTTCAGGATAGGAGAGTATAATAACATATTCTACCACAGTTCTACAGTAGCTCTAGTGGTCTGGATGGACCGTGTCTCAGAGTTTTTCTGAATCCTCTTGCTTTTGCCTGCTGTTGATGACCTGGCTAGCAATGTATATGTGAGAAAAGGGTCGGGTTAGATGATTCCTTAAGCTAATAAAGTTTTATTAATATCAGTCACTCAGTAGGAATTTATTTCCAGAGTCCAGCACTGGTAGTGTATTTCTTGGAAAGGAGATGACTATTCAATAGATGGACATATTTCCACTAATATTTCTGGATAGCATATGGGTATAGAGGCACCTATTAAAACGTGTATATTTTAGAAATACCACAATTAACAACAAGATCTTTCTTATTTTCTATAGTTCAGAAGTACAGTTTCCCCAAAGAAATAAACTTAAAAGAAATCAACGGAAGATATGATTCCAAGTCTGGCATATTCAGGCAATCCCACATCTCTGCTCTCTTAGCTGATGAAATCCTTTACCTGTAAGGGAGTTGCCCAGCAAGCCTATGATATTCCTCCAATAGGCCTGCTTCCCACCTCCTCACACAATGATTGCAGGCCTCCCTCTCTCCTTATGCCTCATAGAACTCTTTTGCCACCACTCCTTCCCAACTGATGGCCTCACTTCATTCTGTGAAGGGAAAGAAGAAGCCATCAGATGGAAACTCATCTTTCTTTACCCTCTAAATTTACAATCATAGCTACAACGGCACCTATCATATCTTTTTTTCATCTTACTACAAGAGCCTCCTTTTATCAAAAGCCAGTCCCTCCAGTTATATTCTGGATTCATTCTTTGCCAGGTATGAAATTTTGCAACTTCAGAGATCATTCTCCCATTTCTCTCAAAGCTCCCATATGGTTTTTCTTACATCTTTGCTTCCTTTGCCTTATGACTCTGTTCCTCTCTTATTGTCTGTCTACTCTGCACTTTTCTGTGCTATGTCTCTGTCTCTTCATTGTTGTCTGTAGTACTAACACTCAACATTTTCATCTTAATATTCACAGTCAACTACAGAGAATCTTGGTGTCTATTAGAACAAATTTCAGAGTATCTGCTATGGCCCACCTCCGCTTTTTTCACCAGGTCACGTCACAGATTGTTAACCATCGTATGAACTAGCTGTATATGGATACCTATCTAAGTATGGACCCTGTGGTGAAGCATGGAATGACATACGAGTAAATAGGGCTGCTGAGGTGCTGAGGCAGCAAGGCCATGTGCAAGTCCATTTCCTTTCATTTATTTGTGAGAGGAGCCATAGATTAAGTTGGTTTTGTTTTATGCAATAAATTCTGTCATGGGAATCTACATAAAATAGTTGAATTCTTGTCCAAGAGAGACAGAGATAAGCTATTAGAAACAAATGTCTATGGAGGTAGAGTCCAAGAATATAAGCCCTCAGGGAAAGTTTTCCACCACCAAAGTAAAATTCCAAGGTCTAGCTGTGTTCGGTGTAAAGACCACTCACTCCTATTATCTTGTGGCCAAGCATGTAACTTCATGTTTTATTTAGTCCTGTTCTAGAGAGTCTGTCAGCATCAGAGCCTGTCACATTTTCTGTGATTTAAGAAAAGCATCTGAGCACGTGGTGAAGTTACCACAAAGGGCTTCATTTTAAAGCAACATTCAATGAAATGGAATCTGTGTTTATGGTGCCAGCCCCAAATTCTCCCAGAAGAACTACAATTCACAATATTTGGAGTAAGCACAGAATTGGTGCCTCCATGTAGAGTGGAGACTAAGTGTTTCCAGCTAGAGATGTCTGTGTTGTTAAAGCCAGAGAGAATAAATTTAAAACTGTTTGGCTCTAGTTGAGCAAATAACATAGTTTCCCTTTCCTCAAAATTTCTCTCACATTATTTTTCTAGCTGTCCACGTTACATCTTTCATTTTTAAACTTCTTAAGTGGTTTGTTCAGTAAAATCTACTCAGGAGTATTTAGCCCAAGCACACAAAGATATTCTATAGAAAAGTGTTTCATTTCTTTTTCCCTTTGTTTCTAGGTGCTGTATTATGTAAAAGACATCCCAGCAACCCTGAAATTCTTCCACAGCCTCTTAGCTACCAATGCTAAGATTCTTATTGTTGTTGTGTCAGGTAAGTTATTTTCATTCAGCCTCAATTTGAAAATAACAGTAGTGCAGATATGTATGGATGCATGTCTTTGGAGTCTGTATTAGGCAAGTCCCTCACAATAGCTCCCGATTTAGGAAGCCTAGTGGAATTAAATGTCTATTCATTTCTTTCTCCTGAGAAAAGTACATTCATAGGTACACTGCAAGGCAGAAAACTGAGTGCTCATTGTAGATAAGTTTGTAAAGCCTGAGTTAAATTTTGTCATTAAATGAAATTTCTAAGAGCATTCATGTAGCCCATGTCTTATCTAGGCAGTTAAAGATGTCTGGATTAACATCTTGTTCTATGTGGTCATCTTAAATGTGCCACACAGCTAAGGCTCTTGCCTGTCCATCTTAGACACTTACCTATTACTGAATTGACTAGTGATTTCTCTGACTACACTGAATCACTCAGTTGTTTGAGAACTCGTTTTTGCAATTTATTAGATTATTAAATAATGAAAATGGTGGTCAGTTTCTAGATTTAATTATGCAGAGCACCTTCCTTGGCTCAGGAGCCATGTGGGTTCAGCCTTATTCAAAACACAGCCTGTGCTCAGTTGCAGGTTGGCTGCACAGGACAGCTGTGTAGGTTTGGTTCATCCAGCTTTTACTGAGCTCCTGTGGTCAGTCACTGCTAGGCTCCAAAGGTTGCAAACATAACTTTGCCTTTGTCTTTGAAAGACTACTAATTTAATGTAGGATTCGGACATGTAAACACTTTCAGCAGCGTGCCAAGTTTCTCCCCACGTGGGGAGTATGGCAGAGTTCCTTGAGAGCAGGAGGTTCTGACTCTTATCTCTGGTTCCAGATCTTTGCAAAGCCTTTAGCACCTAGAAGACTCCCAGTAAATGTATTTGAATTGGACTGACTAATTGCTTATTATTTCTCATTTATGATATGCAAAGTATGACCACTTCCAAATGTCCTTCCAAAAAAACAAAACAAAAAAAGCATGTTTTAGCTAAAACTTAGTACATGATGGACATGGAATCAGATAATATAGAAACTTCTGGAGATTTGAAGATGGATTTAATAAACAGAAATAAAAGACTCAATTAAAAGTCTCATGTGGGATGGGAAAAATAGACAAAAAAAACTGTACTTGAAAAATAACTCAATAAAATTAAAAAAAAAGTCTCATGTAGCCCCAACTGGTGTGGCTCAGTGGGTTGGGCATCATCCCACAAATCAAAAGTTTGCCTGTTCGATTCCCGGTCAGGGCACACGTCTGGGTTGTGGACCAGGTCCCCAGTTGGAGGCACGCAAGAGGCAACTGACCAATTTTTTTCCTCTCACACATCGATGTTTCTCTCCCTCTATTTCTCATTCCCTTTCCCTCCCTCTAAAAATAAATACATAAATAAAATCTTTTAAAAAGACATGTAGCCACACACACAAAGTGCACACTGAAATAGGTGGATATAAGCAATGAAGGGTAGGCAAGTGGAACTAATTAGGAAAAGAAAAAGAAATTAAAATCAGGATTAAATCACAGCATTTGTGGTCAGCCTGTTAGAATACTTGCTGCTTGAGGGAAAAGAGGCTTCCATCTGTGTTCCTAGTATCCATTACAGAACTAGACCAGCTTCAGTTAATATTCACTTAATTATAACAAGCAGAAGTTTCTGATGATGAAGATAAAAGATTTGATTTGGAAATAAAAAGAAAAGAAATAAGAACAAAAAGATGTACACACACTGAAATGTGTCAAGTGACATGTTTTTGTCCAAATGTAACCACATATTGGTTGAATGAGTTGCTAATTAAAATGCAATCTATCTGGTTAAGAGAGATTAGCCAAAAGCAGGTATTAAAGTTTTCTGTCCTTCCCTCTTTTTACCTAAGGAAAGAGGCAAATCATGGTGTGTTGATGCAGACACCGGCCCACAGTGTCCACATCATTATGGATGAAATGAGACATTCACAGGGACTACTGAGTCCAGTGGAGGAATAGGGATGGCAGGGCTTTTCTCTCCAGGGGAGCAAAAGCCACGGCCCTTGCCATGGCCTGCCTGCATTGGGTTTCTCGGCACATCACATGTTGGTCCTCATTTACTATGCACAGGTTGCTAATTTAGGTAGTTACCTTTTGCAGAAAACAAAGGAGCCAATGACACTAATCACATCACAGAAGAGGGATATTTGCAGATGAAAAGGGAAAAGTAGTTGAACCAGTTACACTCATCTTTGGAAGGTTTAGCATGGATTTTAGGAAGTTACTGTAAGCACTTTCTGTTTCAATTCAGGGTGAGGGAGTTTTAGTTTTAGCAAAAGCAAGTCTCACAGCAGTCCAGGCACAGTGCAGACCTGATTCCCCACAGGAGAACCTATCCATGGGTGTGGGTCCTGTGCATCTCGTGAGTGGGAGCTGGGCCCACACCACGCAGAATGGTCTGCAGTGTGTTCTTTTTAATACAGTGGGAAAAAAAGAATTTGGTTTAGATCATGCTGAAAACAAAAATACCATTGTATGTTGTGCCCACCAAGAGCCATTATGAAAATGCATCAGTCAGAAACTGTATAATTGCTCAGCTCAGAATTGGCACCCAATTGCAGAAATCTGACACCAGCACATTTTCTGCTATTAGTGTTAATTTTTCTCTGCCAGGTTAAAAAAATAATGATGGCAGAGGCTCTCCTCAACCACTGAAATACTTATCTTCTTATAAAGTCTTGTTTGTAGGTAAATTCTTATTTGGGAAGATAATCACTGTATTTGGAATGATTTTTTAATATATACTTATGACCCTCATTTTTTTTATTGAACTAAGGTTGTATTTTTTTCTGCTCCATTCCAATTCCTAGAGCATATTCTATAGTTATCATTCTGTCATCTGAAATATAAATGGAGCATCAATTATTTAGGCTATGTATTATTTACTATTTTTGCCTTGTATAGCCTCTTTGGTTGAGTTAAATCAGGCAACTTTAGCCTAGTCCATGGATGAGGGTCAGGGGTCTTGAGCATCCTATAATTATATGCATAATGACATGGGTTTGTCTTATTTGTATACTTTTCTGGAGAGTTAGTTCCTTTCATTAGATCGTAAAAGAGGTTTGGGAACCAAAACATTTCAAGAAATCTTCACTTGTTTTATCGTTGACACTATTACAGATGCTCCCCAATTTTCTGTTCTTTGCTCCACCCTGGCCTTCACCATGGTGTTGTCTGTGTCCATGGACTAGCAATATATGTATATATACAAGGTCCGTCCAAAAAAATTAGAACCATTGTTAATAAAATGAGAATGGTTTACATGACATCAGTGTAACCTGGCAGCTAAGGAGAGTGGACTGGAATGTATAAATAATAATGACTTCACTGTGCTTATCAGTGGGGGCAGTAGACACTGTTGAGTGAGTGTGTGTACTGTGTGGCCGTTGCATTCAAAATGAGAGAGTAAAGCAAGGAATCTGCATGAAATGTTGCATTAAGCTTCAGAATTTCTCCACGGAATCTATTTGGATGACTCAGAAAGCCACAGCTATGGGCAACTGGCGATTGGCAACTTTATCACAATGTGCCTGCTCATGCATCAAGTCTCATGCAGAGTTTTTTTGTGAAACATCAAATCACTCGGGTTACTCAGCCCTGTTACACCCCATATTTGGCTCCCTATGACTTCTGTTTTTCCAAAACTAAAATCACCTTTGAAAGGTGATTGAATAAATTCAGACTGTCAGTGAGATTCAGGAAAATACAATAGGCAAGTCGATGGCGGTTGGGAAAATTATGTGAGGTCCCAAGGTGCCTATTTTGAAGGGGCTGAGGCATCATTGTCCCCTGTACATGTTTCTTGTATCTTCTTCAATAAATGTCTCTATTTTTCTTTCTACATGGCTGGATACCTCCTAGACAGACTTTATATGTTCTTTGGCTAATCTCTTCCAGTCTCCCCAACCCTCCTGCCCTCAGAGATCTGTCAGTCTATTCCATGTATCCATGCCTATGGTTTTATTTTGTTTGTCAGTTTATTTTGCTCACTAGATTCCACAGGTAAAAGAGGTCATATGGTGTTTGTCTCTCTCTGGCTGCCTTATTTCACTTAGTAAAATATTCTCCAGATTCATCCATGCTGTTACAAAGGGCAAGAGTTCCTTCTTTTTTACAGCAAGACAATATTCCATTGTGTAAATGAAATCTTCACCTTTAATCCTGGAAGTTCATAGAAAATATAGGTTCTTTTTCATGTTGTGTTGGCCAAGTCCAACTTAATTATCTAATACTTCAGCAATGTTTACTATGTGCTAGCCGTGGCACTAAGTGCTTATTACCTTTTTAACTTAGTTAATTCTTACAGTAATTATATGAATACATTCTATTATTATTCCTGTTTTACACGTGATAAAACTGAGACACAGGTTCAAGAAGCTAGTAAGAGGAAAAAGCAGGCTTCTCACTCAAGCATTCAGGCTTTACTGACTACTCTTAATTCACTGCACTGACTGTGTAGGTAACAGCTCAATATTACATGCATGTGTTAGAAAGTCTACAAATCAATATGCATTCATTTTTATTTATTATAATTATGGATTTATTTTTTAATTTTTTTATTGTCATTAGAGTTGTCCCAATTTTTCTCCTTTTGCCCTCCTCTGCCTAGCTCACACCCTGGTCCCGCAGTCAATCCCCACACCATTGTCCGTGTCCATGTATCATTCATACATGTTATTTGACTAGTGCCTTCCCCTTCTTTCCACTATTATCCCCCTCCCATCTCCCTTCTGATCACTGTCAAACTGTTCCTTGTTTCCATACCTCTGATTCTATTTTTCACATTCATTTATTTTATTCATTAGTTTCCTCTTGTAGGTGAGATCATACGGTATTTGTCTTTTACTGACTGGCTTATTTCAGTTAGCATAATATTCTCCAGTCATCCATGTTGTCACAAAAGGTAGGAGCTTCTTCTTTCTTTCTGCTGCGTAGTATTCCATTGTGTAAATGTACAACAGTTTTGATCCATGCATTTACTGATGATCACTTAGGCTATTTCCTGCACTTAGCTATTTTGAAGAGCAATTTGCTTTTTCTTTTTTTTTTCATATATTTCATTGATTATGCTATTACAGTTGTCCCATTTCCCCCCTTTCACTCCCCTCCACCCTGCACGCCCCCTCCCACCCACATTTCCCCCCTTTAGTTCATGTCCATGTGTCATGCTTATAAGTTATTTGGATTCAACATTTCCCATACTATTACCCTTCCCCTGTCTTTTTCTGTCTATTATGTATGCTACTTATTCTTTGTACCTTTCTCTCCTCTCTTCTTCCACTCCCCTGTTGCTAACCTTCTATGTGATCTCCATTTCTGTGGTTCTGTTCCTGTTCTAGTTGTTTGCTTACTTTGTTTTTGTTTTTGTTTTAGGTGTAGTTGTTAATAATTGTGACTTTGCTGTCATTTTACTGTACATGATTTTTATCTTATTTTTCTTAGATAAGTCCCTTCAACACTTCATATAATAAGGGCTGGGTGATGATAAACAACTTTAACTTGACCTTATCTGAGAAGCATTTTATCTGCTTTTTTATTCCAAATGAAAGCTTTGCTGTATAGAGCAATCTTGGATGTAGATCCTTGCCTTTCATGACTTGGAGTACTTCTTCCCAGCCCCTTCTTTGCTGTAAGGTCTCTTTTGAGAAATCAGCTGACAGTCTTATGGAAACTCCTTTGTAGGTAACTGTCTCTTTTTCTCTTACTGCTTTTAAGATTCTCTCCTTCTCTTTAATCTTGGGTAATGTAATTATGATGTGTCTTGGTGTGTTCCTCCTTAGGTCCAATTTGTTTGGGACTCTGAGCTTCCTGGACTTCCTGGAAATCTATTTCCTTAGCCAGACTGGGGAAGTTCTCCTTTATTATTTGTTCAGATAAGTTTTCCACTTGTTGCTCTTCCTCTTCTCCTTCTGGTACCCCTATAATTAGGATGTTGGAACATTTACAGGTGTCCTGGAGGTTCCTAAGCCTCTCATCATTTTTTTGAATTCTTGTTTCTTCATTATTTTCTAATTGGATGTTTATTTCTTCCTTCTGGTCCACTCTCTTGATTTGAGTCCCACTTTCCTTCCCATCACTGTTGGTTCCTGGTACATTTTCCTTTATTTCCCCTAGCATAGCCTTCATATTTTTATCTAATTTGTGACCAAATTCAACCAATTCTGTGAGCATCCTGATTACCAGTGTTTTGAACTGTGCATCTGACAGGCTGGCTATCTCTTTGTCACTTCATTGTATTTTTTCTGGAGCTTTGATCTGTTCTTTTGTTTGGGCCTTTTTTTTTTTTTATTGACGTACCTGTTACACAGTGAGGGGTGGAGCCTTAGGTATTCACCAGGGTGGGGCAACCCACCTTGCTGGGTTGTGAAGCTGTAGGTGGGACAGGGGTCCGAGAGGGAACAGTGGCATTTGCTCCACTCTCTGCAGGGGAAGTCACTTCCCCTGCTTCCCACAAACAAATTGGGTTCTTCTTTGCTGATTCCCGTGTGGGTGGGCCTGTTTATGTTCTAGGACCCTGTGGGTCTCTCCTGTGAGGCTAGGAGTTACTCTTGACACCTCAACCCCCACTGGTGTTTTGAGGCTTTATTTCCCCATGCTGGGACCCTGGGTTGTGCCGTCTGTCTTGCTCCCTAGTTTCTCCTGGTTTATCTGCATCGCAATGTGGGACCATCAGTTCTGCCAGCTGCCTTGTATACACGCCCCTCCACCATCCCCGCCTCACTGGGTCTGACAGCCACCACCTTGTGCACCTGAGTCCACCAGCCACCCCTTTGCCGTGAGTCCTCTCTGCCTGGCAGCCCAACTCGCCCCTCCTACTGGTCTGGATGAATGTGTCTCTTTTAACTCCTTGGTTGTCGGTCTTCCATACAGTTCAATTTTCTGTCAGTACTGGTTGTTTTTTGTTTTTAAATTGTTGTTGTTATTTTATGCCTATGTTATACCTATGCCTCCATCTTGGCTGCAAGTCCGCAGTTTGCTTTTTCACAGTCTCAAGATTACAACCATTAGAAATACATTATCAAACTTATTTCATATACTGTTCATATATCTTGTCAGTACTTATTACTCATCTGCTATGTGCTCAGCATTGTGCAATGATTCACTTAAAGTATCTAATTAAAAACTCTCAGTTGAACTCGAGTTCAGTACAGTTATCCCCATCTTATAGATGGTAAAACTGAGATTCTGAAAGAGTAAATAACAAACCTCATCTCAGTCTTGAAGTGTTAGAAGAATAGTCTAACCTATGTCTCTCTTTTCCCTCAGCTGCTGCATAGCCTAGCTTCTATGCTGGTCTAGGTCTTCAATTAAATACAATAAACATTGCTAAAACATTCTAAAGTTGGGGACAATGTTTATAGAAATCCACCTAGTTATTGGCTGTCCAAGGCAGAACATAGTAAGTGGGTAGACATGAGAAGCTACCCAGTCTTTAGTTTAAGTAAATCATTTTGAGTCCATCAATCCAGAAAGTTCTACCAGGTAGCACCTCGGTGGCTTCTCATGTCCTGCCACTCTCCCCCTTGCTCACTCAACTCCAATTTCACTGGCTTCCCAGCTAGTTCTTAAACATGCCAAGCATATTCCCACCTTAAGTCCTTTGTAGTTGCTCTTCTCTCTTCCTGGAATAATCCTCTCTCTGTTTTATCTACATGGCTTGGCATGTCGGTACTCAAATGTCATATAAGATAGACTTTCTATGACCACCGTATATACAACAGCAGTCCACCCAACTCTTTGACCCTACTATTCTTTGCTCTGATTTGTTTTTTCATTAGCATTAAACACCATCTGATATATGATTATTTATTTATTTGTTTATTTAAATTCCTCTCTCCTTACCCCCAAACTCTTCACTCCTTTAATTTAGCTACACAAGGACAAGGATATATTTTCTTTTTTTTTTTAATTGACTACTCTACCCCGATTATTTAATGTATAGTCTCACAGGATAGGTGAATAAAAGAAAGAATAATTGAAAGCATGAACTTCATTCTGTCTCACAGGAACCAGTGGCTGGGACAAGCTATGGAAAAAGTACGGATCCCGCTTACCCCGGGATGACCTCTGCCAGTACATCACAGCAGCTGATCTCACCCAGATGATGGACGAGTTGGGAATTAAATATGAATGTCATGACCTTCCATCCACCATGGACATATCTGACTGTTTTATTGATGGTAATGAAAATGGAGTCCTGCTTTGGGATTTTTTGACAGAAACCTACAACTTTAGTACAACAGCACCACCTGATCTCAAAGCAGAAATTACGAAAGCTCTACAAGAGCCTGAATTCAGTGTCAAGAAAGATGGAAAGGTTCTTTTTAATAATAATCTGAGTTTCATAGTGGTTGAGGCATAAATAGCAATCATGAGAGTATATAAAAATTATATTTTAAACAATGTTGATCATTTATTTCTGTATTCAAATTACAAGTAAATCTCATAAATATAAATAGAACATTATTTCTTATGTATAAAATCTAGAAAATTATAACATTCTTGGACTTCCACGTACAGGCATAAATGATATTGCTGGTATTATCCCACCCCTTCTCCAGGCTGGAAAAATGAGACAGCTAAGTTTCACTGGCTTATTGATAATAAAATTCTTTCTATTGTTGATTGTACTGGAATTTCCTACAACACTAATAAAGTATGTACTATGGATTCTTTAAATACTAGTAAAGTATACACTTACTGCTATTGTGAACACTAAGAAAGTGTGTATTTATTGATCTTCCCCTTTTGTGAAGAAGTATTTGTCTTTGTACATTCCTCTATTGTAGTTGCTATCTCATTTGTATTGATTACTAAAGGTAAGCACTTTTAGGGTACTGTAAAATTACCTCTGTCATGTGTTGCCATTTCCTCTCAGCTTGTTTTCTTTTTTAGTTTCATCTCATATTTTTATAATGTTTTGTTTCTTTTTTTAATATACTGAAGTTTTTTTTCTTTTTTAATTTCTGGGTTCTTGACACATTTTAAAAGGCCTTCTAAAACCATTTTGAGATATTAACGTATTTTATAATAATAATTTTATCATTTTATCCTTAAAAACATATCTTTGATATGTTTGAAACTAATACAAGTATAAAAGAGTGAGATTGAGAACAAGCTGCTTTTCCTAAAAAGATAAGCCAGGTACATCAACTCAATTAACTTAAAATCCACTGACTTAAAATACACCTCTTATCATTTATTATGTTTTTAGAAAACATTAAGTCTTTTTTCATACTCTACCCCTTTATGTCTTTCTAAGATCTCAAAGGACAAGAGTCATTTTTGTAAAGTACGATTTCAGAGAATTCGTAAAAACTTATTTATGTGCTTTATTTTATTTTTAATAATAAACATCTATGATTCTTATAAAAATAGTATACCTCTATATAAGTAAATAAATAATTTTATAATTAATAAATATATATTTAAAGTATATATTATTGATTATGCTATTATAATTGTGCCATTTCTTTCTCCCATTTCTTCCCCTCTGCCCTGCACCCCACCTCCCTCCAGCATTCCCCCTGCCTTAGTTCATTCATGTCCATGGGTCATACATGGACAACCAACCTCATAAGTTCTTTGGCTTCTTCATTTCTTATACTATTCTTAACCTCCCCCTGCCTATTTTGTGCCTACAAATCATGCTGCTTATTCCCTGTGCCTTTTCCCCCCATTCTTTACCCTCCCCTCATCACTGATAACCTTCCACGTGATCTCCATTTCTGTGATTCTGTTCCTGTTCTAGTTGTTTGCTTAGTTTGTTTTGGTTTTGGTTTAGGTTAAATTGTTGATAGTTGTGACTGCTTTTATTTTACTGTTCATAGTTTTGATCTTCTTTTTCTTAGGTAAGTCCCTTTATCATTTCATGTAATAAGGGCTTGGTGATGATGAACTCCTTTAACGTGACCTTACCTGGGAAGAACTTGATCTGCCCTTCCATTCTAAATGAAAGCTTTGCTGGATAGAGCAATCTTGGATGTAGGTCCTTGCCTTTCATGACTTTGAATACTTCTTTCCAGCCCCTTCTTACCTGTAAGGTTTCTTTTGAGAAATCAGCTGATAGTCTTATGGGAACTCCTTTATAGGTAACTCTCTCCTTTTGCTGCTTTCAAGATTCTCTCCTCTTTAATCTTGGGTAATGTAATGATGATGTGCCTTGGTGTGTTTCTCCTTGGATCCAACTTCTTTGGGACTCTGAGCTTCCTGGACTTGCATGTCTAGTTCCTTCGCCAGAATAGGGAACCTTTCCTTCATTCTTTTTTCAAATAACTTTTCAATTTCTTGCTCTTTCTCTTCTCCTTCTGGCACCCCTATGATTCAGATGTTGGAGTGTTTAAAGTTGTCCCAGAAGTTTCTAAGCCTCTCATCATTTTTTTGAATTTTCTTGTTTCTTTATTTTGTTCTGGTTGAATGTTTATTTTTCTTTTGTTCCATATCTTTTATTTGAGTCCCAGTTACCTTCCCTTCACTGTTGGTTCCCTGCGTATTTTTCTCTATTTCACTTTGTATAGCCTTCATTTTGAGACCAAACTCAATAACTTCTGTGAGCATTCTGATTATCAGTGTTTTGAACTGTGCATCTAATAGGTTGACTATCTCCTCATCACTTAGTTCTTTTTCTGGATCTTTGATCTGTTCTTTCATTTGGGCCATATTTCTTTGTCCCAGAGCACCTGTTACATTGTGAGGGATGGAGCCTTAGGTATTTGCCAGGGCGGGGCAACTCATTTCCCTGCATTGTCGTGCTGTATGTGGGGGAGGGTTCAGAGAGGGAACAGTGTTGCTTGCACTAGCCCAGTGTTGCTCTAGCCCTGCTTTTAGTCACTTCCTTCACTTTCTGCAAGAGGATTGTGCCCTTTCGGGTGCTGATTCCCAGGTGGGTGCTCTTGTGTACATTCTAGGATCCTGTGGGCCCCTCCAGTGGACTCTCTCATGAGACTAGGTGTTTTTCCTGCTGCCATAACTTGTGCAGGTTTTTATAGCCAGAGGTTTCGAGGATTTAGTTTCCTGCACTGGAACCATGGATTGCATGTGGTCTGTCTTGCTCCCCAGTTATTCCTCCTGGCTTATCCACACACAAATATGGGATATCTTAGTCCTCCAGCCACGTTGTTGTGCATCCTTACCACCCCAGCTTCCCATCTCCACCCCACCCACCAGTCTGGATGAATGTTACTTTAACTCCTTGGTTGTTGGACTTCCATACAGTTTGATTTCCTGGCAGTCCTGGTTGGTTTTTGTTTTTAAATTGGTTGTTTTCCCTCTTTTGGTTGTGTGAGGAAGCAAAGCATACCTATCTATGCCTCCATCTTGGCCAGAAGCCTCTAAATATGTATTTTTAAGGTAAGTTAAAAACTTTTACTTTGTGTTAGACACAACACAAATGTAAGGCTTTACTGAAGCACTCCTGAACTCTTACTCTCAAAGTAATGAAGCCTTCAACACAGTATCATAGTCACTCTTTTACATTACAGAGCTACTACTTAATGCTACACTATAGCCACTTTAAAGAGAAACCCAGAAGTACACTGTGGCACAGAACCTATTTGCTTTAACAAATGAGTAAGCTTTGCTTTTCATGGTAACTGAAACTGGCTTGCATTGCCCTCTTTTCTTGGACAGCTTCATTAATGTTTTTTCAATTATAAGTTCTAACAAATGAGACGACAGTTATCCAATCAGATTCCTAAATGTGAACCCTGAACCATTAATCATACTGATATGTACTACTGACAGAGGAAATCCATGAGGCACACATGATTGATTAATACGGACCATGACGACCTTGAACAACTTTGCCCAAAAGGATGGAAATCAAAACTCTACAGAGCAAATTATGACCTTTTTAAAAAAGCAAATGTGCAAAACAAAAAAAAAAAAAACAATAGAACTAACATGCTACTAAAAATAGAAAAGAACAGCAGTCCATAGATGGATATTTGTATAAACAAAAGAACAATAGAACTAACATGCTACTAAAAGAAAAGAACAGCAGTCCATAGATGGATATTTGTGTATACATATAACCTTTTCTCATCCCTATACAGCTCTTACTATAAAATACAAAAATAAATTCTCACTTCAATTTAATGAAATGGGAACACTCAAGCCTTTTTGCAAATAAAATCTCCATGAATACCTACCAGTTGGTGGTGGAAAGTTAGAAGGAATGAAATTATTGATTTCTGCCTGCAGTGCAGTAGATCGTACCAAGGATTGGGGTAGCCATATACTGACTTTTCAGGTTTGTTCTAGAGATTCAGAAAAAAAAGCCTGCAACATGAGTTTGAAACATTGTTGTATATATACATCATTATACATCTACCAGTGTTTAACATGTTGCCACATATATGGAAGATACCAAATAATAGGTACAGTGAATTCTGTACTTCTCAAGAATCTCTTGTATACCTATGTGTTTATATTCTTATTGTAACATAGCTCAAGAAACCCAACAAAACCCTTAGTAGTATAAACCCTAACTTATTTAAAGTGGAGGACTATGTTTTAGGGCCTTGGTATTTGCTTATAAAAATTAGCAATGTCTTTATTGAGAACTATGTCAATTTGGGTACAATATTTTAAATTTCTGGTTGTACCTACATAAAAACAGATGCAAGGGTCATAGAGAATACTAGATCTTAAGTCTATAAAACTGTACAGACCTGAGGGTGTATTTGATGTATTTTCAATGTTTATTAATAATAGCTTACCAAACATATTTTAACATTTTAGTAGCATATTTGCGTGTGTTTTCCCCCTCAGAAAATTATTTCTAAGAATAAAAGGACTGCTTGCTAAGCCTCACAGGGGAACAAATGTACGACATAGTCCTGTTAGATGAACAGGTTGACTCAGACTTCCCAGGTTTGAATCTTGGTTCTGTTAACTCACTAAGAGATCCCAGGAAACTTATTTTCTCCCTATTCCCACTTTTCTTTGTCTTCAAAATGAAGATAATCATAGTAACCTACCTCAGAGGATAATTGTGGGATTTCAGGAGTTAACTACATAAGTATTCTCATAAAGTAGTAGCAGGCTCATAGGATATTTCAAAAATATTAGCTATGATTATTATTAATTGCTCATAAAAATTCAATATAAAATTCAGAGCAGACAATAAATAAAATTAAGATCTATTATGACTGAGGCCAGAGAGCTAGTTACTAGAGGAGCCAAACTAGTTCCTGACCTTGACATTTCTAGTCAAAGGTATATGGCCTCTCTGTGTCTATTAGAGGCTGAGCTGGTACTTCACAAAACTCAACATGTCATCAGGGTTGGGAAACTTAAGCCTCACTGAGGGAATCTGCCTACTTGACACTGTAAGTACCTGAGCTCTGTACTTTGTGAAGTGATCCCATTCCAACTCTGTCCTTGAGTAGACCAATGTCAACTAACTGGCTGATTATCATTTGATTGGAATGGTTCCTTTTGAAAAATATGAAATGGAGCCTTCTAATTCTTCTCTTAGAAATCTGGAATTATAATTCTGGAGAATTCAGGCATCGATTGTTTCATTTGTTCATGAAATACATCATCTAACCACTATTGACTATGTGAGACGTTCTAGGCAAGGGCAGTACTGAAGTTAAAAAAAAGTCAGATAGTGATAGTCGCTATTAAGAAAAATAAAAGCAGACAAAGAGAAAAGAATACCAGACGGTATATTAGTCAGAGTGGTCAGGGAAGGCCTTTTTAAAATGGTGAGATTTGAACAGAGTTTAAATGAAATGAAGAAGCAAGCCAGGCAATAAGTTAGAGGAAGAGCATTTCAGGGAGAATGAAGTGTAGTACAAAGGCCCTGATTTGGGAATGAGCTTGACATATATGAAAAACAGTCAGAAAGCTGAGAGGCTTTATATACTAGCTAAACTGACAGGTCATGAAATAAATTCAAGTTCAGGGTTGCCACTCTGGCCCATATGTGGGAGGAACTCACTAGAATGCCACAGTTAGAAAGAGGAATGGAGCCAACTTGAGTGAATAAGACCACATGGCCTTTACACAGGTGATGAACTTGGAAAGCTCATCTCAAGTTAAGCTCGTCATTTCTGATTCTTGTCTATTCTGAAATCACCCTTTGCTCTCCAGTCTGCCTCTTGCTTCCCAAGTCTCCTGGTTAGAACAGTATATAATGTCTCATATCATTGTTAAGGAGTTTAAAAGGTTGGTTATTATAATCCCATTTTTGATGGTGAGGAAACTGAAATACTGGTGAGTTAAATGGCCTAGCCCAGCTCTCAAATCAAGTTTGTAACAGGAGACAAGCTGTACCCTGTACCATCTGACTTCATACTGGGTGTCTACACTTTGGGCGAATTAAGTTTACAATCCTCTTTTTATCTCAGATGCAGCTTTTCTTAAAGAGTAAGACTTCTTACTAACTTACCTTTGCTCCCAAATGTCCATTTGCAAACTGAAGGGAATCTGATGACAAAGGGAAGAAGGAATTGGAAAGTCACACACAGTGTGATGTAAAAAAAATCATTTCATTCAGTAGTGAGATAGAACTCTTTCTAAACACTGTGCTTCATGAATGTTTGTTTTAATCTAACCAAAGATACATGGATTCTCCCATCCATTTGCCTTATTTTTTTGCTTTTATTTCCCTTTTATTTCTACCCAGTCCCAGGCATCGCCAATTTCATGTTTAAATTATCTGTCACCATATCCTAGCTGTGCCACGATTCATATGCTGTACAACATACATTCATAGTATGAGATCAACTAATACAGGGTAGTTAAAGCTACAGGTTATGTAGTTCATTTCTCAATGTGATATACACTGTGAAAAGGCGACTGCAGTAAAACAGGGGTTGATTTAAGAGTTTCCCTGGGCAATGACAGTCACAATTTTCAAACGTGCCAAAAATTCATTAAGGGTCCATGTCAGATTGCCACAATCTCTGTAGCAATGGATTAATAAATACAGCAATGCACTGTTCTGGAGGCTGCAATGATACATTGTGAATATTCTGTATAAGCAGTGTCTTCCCATGATCACATTCGCTTGAGGAATTATCTATGTTTCCTGACTCATCATAATGATACTTGAAGGACTTTGTGAACAACCTGCCTTGAGTAGAAAATGCTGAAATAAATCACAGGGGCCATCAACTACAGTCCAAGCTGGATGAGTTCTCCAAAGACATTTGATACAGAAGATGCAGGAAAATGTCAGTATCTCTTTTTATGTCCTACAGCTAACTAATCCCATGCTAATTTCACTTCTACACTATGATCCCTTTTTTTTCTATGTGTTGATGAATGAGTTTCATGAGTTAATTCTGGAGTTTCCAACGCAGACTGGACATAAATCCCAGGGTTCTTCAGAGGAGGAAGTTGTTCTGTGTTACTTATTATCAACACAAGCACATTGCAGCCTTGGCTTATTTATCAAGATATTGTGACTGTTCTGCATGTTTTCCAAGAGGTTTAATTTACCTCACAAAGCTTTTAATGAGAGGTGCTTTACAGTCTTTGCATTTTTTTTACTTTAGTTTTTTATTAAATGTATTAGGATCAACATTGGTTAATAGGATCATATAGGTTTCAAATACACATTTTTGTGACACATGATCTGTATGTCATGTTGTGTGTCCTCCACCCCAAGTCAAATTATTTCCCATCACAAAATATTCAGCCTCATTTATCCTCCCTACTTCTTTCCTCTGTTAATCACCATATTGTTTGTTTCTGTGCCTATGACTTTTAGTTTTATACTCCACATATGAATGAAATCACAAGGGGGTTTTAGTTTTTTCTCATTGACTCATTTTTCTTAGCCTAATATTTTCAAGGTTCATCCATGTTGCAAATGGCAGTATGCTTTGGTTATTATTTTATTAGGATTTTTATTTCTCTAGGACTGACTGAAACAAGAGTTTGGACTTCTTTCTCATTGTATAAAAAATAACTAGAAAACAGGACAAGGAAATTAGCCAGGTCTTACTGCTTCAGAAGAAACCTCATAAAATGGATTTGCTTGGATAAGGTTGGCAATCCATGACTTTCCCCATCTGTAAGTCTTAGGAATGGCGAAGTAAACATTGGCTCTCAGGCTTACCTGCTTCCATGTATTCTATTTTTAAATTTTTTATTGTTATTACATTACAATTCTCCCAATTTTTCTCATTTTGCCCTCCTCTACCCAGGCCACACCTTACTCCCACAGTCGATTCCCACACGATTGTCCATGTCCATACATCATTCATACATGTTCTTCAACTAGTTCTTTCCCCTTCTTTCAACTGTTATTCTCCTTCTCTGCCCCCTCTGGTCACTGTCAGTATGTTTTAAGTTTCCAAACCTCTGGTTCTATTTTTTCATTAGTCTATTCTGTTCATTAGATTCCTCTTATAGATGAGGTCATACAGTATTTGTTTTTCACTGACTGGCTTATTTCACGTACACAATATTCTCTAGTCATCCATGTTGTCACAAAAGGTAGGAGTTCTTTCTTTCTCTCTGCTGCATAGTATTCCATTGTGTAAATGTACCATAGTTTTTTGACCCATTCATTTACCGATGGGTACTTAGGTTGCTTCCAACACTTGGCTATTGTAAATTGTGCTGCTATGAACATTGGGGTGCATAGGTTCTTTCGAATTGGTGATTCGGGATTTTTAGGGTATATTTCCAGCAGCAAAATCACTGGGTCAAAAGGCAGTTCCACCTTTAGTTTCTGAGGAAATTCCACACTGTTTTCCACAGTGGCTGCACCAGTTTGCAGTCCCACCAACAGTGCCCTAGGGCTTCCTTTTTTCCACAACCTTGTCAGTACTTGTTTGCTTCACTATATATTTTTGGCCTCTTTAATTTATAGATTTCCAGTCTGAAAATGAGTTGATCATGGAAGAGGATTCTTTTCTAGATTAAATAAACCTTTAAGACTTTTAAGGCCTCCACATTAATAATAGTTAATATATATTGAGGCCTTATGATAATATTAGGCACTGTTCCGCTATTTAATCTAATTTTGTAATAAGCTTATGAGTTAGTTGCTATTTTTATTCCAGTGTCATTGACAAGGAAACTGAGGTCTAAGTTGCTTCTGTACCTTCCCCGATACCCTCAGAGCTCTCCAGCCCACACAGATGAACCCTGGAAACCATCTTCGTAACCACCATATCCTAGCTGCTTCTGATGTAGATACACGTGAATTTTACGTTTCTTTGTTTCCTAGCTTTCCAAGTTTAATTTTAGGAATTCTCTCCCAACTTCTGAACTTTCATTCTACTTCCTGGGGACTGATCTTACCTGGCAACTCTGGCACAGAGAGAGCACCTGTTTGACTTAACCACCTTGGTCCAATAATGTATTACTTTCAAAAGGCAGCTTCTGTGTGACCATGGCTTGACCTCACGGGTAGGGGAGGACAACCCAAGTGAATTGATCCATTATTTTGCCCTCATGTAAACATAATCTGTTTTTGAATCTGTAACATTAGAGACTTTGTAGTGGCAAATAATAAGGCCTGTGTAGTTTTAGCTGGCCAGAGAGTTGAGGGTAATGTGACAGAAATGATTTCCTAATAGCAACTCTCCCCTCCTATGGCAACACACTGTGTTTTTTTCTTTTAAATTAGGCCCATGGCTACCCCAATGACTATATTTCTCAGACTCCCTTTTAGTTATATGTCATTGTATGACTAAATTCTAGCCAATGGAATGTAAGAAGTAGCAATTTGTGGGCTAAGCAGACAAAGGAAGGTGTGTTCTTTCTGTTCTTCTTTCTGGATGACTGGGATGCAGATGTGATAGTGAGCTATCTCAGACCACACAGACAACAGTGGCAATGTCCTAGGAAATGCAAGGCCATAGGTGGAAGGAGCAGGGTCCCCGGACCTGATGGAGCAGTTGCCACATCAGGGATGCTCTGCCTGCCCTTGGACTGCCACACGAGAGAAAAATGACAGTCTGCCTTCTACGTACAATGCTAACTTACAGGACCAGAGGCTGAACCCATGCCCTAACTGCCATAAGTAAATTAATCTGACCAGAGTCTTTCTCATCTTCTTCGAAATCTTCTTTGTAGTTTATAAAGCAGGACAAAAGCAACATTGAAAAAATAAAAGAAAAACTTTGAAACAAACAACACAGATTATAATGGGCCTAGGAGAGTGAGTGAGTGTTTTCAAGGAAAATATTTGTTTTCCCAAATAAAGCCAAAATATCAAGATGAGAAGTGTATCTCTTGAATCAAGCACATGTATCTCAGATGTTTAATCTGCACGAAGTCAACTACCATAGCTCCCCCTGATCAGTGGGGCTAATGTGCCAAAACCCACGGTGGGCACCTAAATCCGTGGATGGCACCAAATCCCACATGTGCTCTGTTGTTTTCCCTCAACACAGATGCATATGGTAAAATTTAATTCATAGAGTAGGCACAGTAAGAGATGAATGATAACTGGCAATAAAACATAACAATTATAATAATAAAATAAGGGTCACCTAACACAGCACTGTGATACAGCCTCAGGTGATCTAATATCCTGGAGGGCAAGGAAGTGACTGACAGGCAGAAGCATATGCCACATGGATGCACTGCAAAAAAGGGTCATCGATTTTTATTTGTTGGTGTGTACTTGGCTAGGCTGTGGTTAGCATTTTTTAATTTTGTTCATTTTGTCAATGTGTATATATGTATTTGGACCATATTTGTGCATGATACACAAAGAGACAAAGACACACAAACATAAATCATTTAAATATGGATATCATGTGTATATCACATGTATATCACATGTGCTACCACAGCTGTTCACCTCTATAGTAAAAGAAACCACAATGTGGATTATAAATTCATGTTAATTTAACATGAATAATTATGTTTTCTTAATGTAAAATAATACTTCCATAAGCAAGAAACCAGTATGTATCAAACCTTAACTGTGTCCTCAATTATAGGCAGGAAGTTAAACAAAGGCATTCACACACAAACGTCACATTTAACTCAAAGACATCACTACATCTCATGCTTTTGTTTTACAGCAAGAATTTCTAATAGCACTACTCTAGAGAAAAATGTCTCCCTTTCCAATAAAAACAAAAAGGCTAAAATTAAATAGATTAATATCTAATTTTATACCTTCATTTATTTTGTGTGCAAAATTATCTTAAATATTTGTTATGGGTGAAGTGACTTTCTACCAAATTGAGCCTTTTCATAGTAGAAAATGTTAACATAAATTGTAGCATAAATCACTGCCTTGTAGAATACCAGAATGTGCATATAAAAACCCATATCTTTACTGCACATATTTCCCATTAACCATAATCTATTAGTAATTGAAGTTCATTACAAATTCTTGTAGACTTTATTGCTATCATGCTGCATGACATACTGAACCTGGCTTGCATAACAAGAAGTCCTTGCTGGGAAATATCCTATTAACAATGACAGTGCATTTGTCATTGTGATAATAAACCCAAGAGCTGTCTGTAGACTATAAATTATCAAGGCGCCATTTGTGCTGCCCTGACTTGAAGGTTTGTCAGTGCTTCTATTTTAAATGCGTGGTTTTCAGTAAGTTGTAACTCAGCTATCAGAATCTGCAGTGAGTTGCAACTTTGTGTCCAAAGATTTAGCTCAAGACCCTTTTGGAACAATTCTTAGGTATGATTTAAATTTCCAATCAAAAGAGCAAAAGGTCTTCTGGCTTGTGCACAATAGTATTAAAGGGATCTGTAAGACACGATAATTTCTCACCAAGAACGGTATATTTAGATCTGGTCCAGATAGATACCTACGGAGTTTGTAACAGCCACAGTTTTGTGCCTTAAAAAGATATTATTTAATTTTTAGGAGGGTAACAACTAAACTCAAAAGTCAGTCATGCAAGGCAATCACATATGCCAAGTGATTTTCCCTTTCCTGCACAAAACCCCACTTTCATCCCATCTAGATAAAAAAATTGAAAAAAAGAATTTCCGTGGAACAGTGAGAAAACATCCCTGAGAAGGGAGAGTAGCATTGGAGAAGCAAATGTTAATTTGAAACAGAAACAGCCACAGCTGTGTAAATAGATGTGTCTTTGCTTAGGTGAGCTTCACCAGTCTGCAACATTTCTCAGCCAAGGAGCTGGATATCAGCTGGACCGGTGCTTTCTGCATTACATAGCGAGCCTGGTTCCACAAACTTTGATCTTTCTTATTTACCTCAAAAGGGGGTTTTAGATGATTGTACTTAAAATTGCCCCAATTCCCACATTAAGGACATGCATTTTCATGGACACAGTCCCAGTGACCAAGAGTCTCAAGTCTTGCTGTTCTGCAGAGAGGGAATGATTGATAGGGGC
This sequence comes from Artibeus jamaicensis, assembly GCF_021234435.1. Taxonomy (NCBI): domain Eukaryota; kingdom Metazoa; phylum Chordata; class Mammalia; order Chiroptera; family Phyllostomidae; genus Artibeus; species Artibeus jamaicensis. The sequence goes on along the minus strand of NW_026521249.1, from coordinate 5,733,744 downwards.
TGACATTGTCTGGACACTTCTGCACAAGACCTGATACTGTCAGAATGGGAAAGCCAACGGTGAGGGGGAAGACTTGGCTTCGCTCTCAGAGGTGCTGACTGCTGAGAGACTGACAAGTAGGAATAAAATAAGAATATATAAAAATATACAAAGAGGAAATAAGACAGAAGTGTAAAGTTATGCTGCATATAAAAACTACCCGAAGGCATATAAAGCAATTAGTTCTTACTAGATAATTAAAGGAACAGATTTCATGAACAGGACATATTTGAGCTGGATCTTGAATAATTCCAGTTTTTGTTTGTTTTGTATTTTTCTTTCTTTAGAGACCCCCTACTGCCCATTACCCAATGCAAAGCCCTTTTCTGAGGACAAGTCCCAACATGAGGAGAAAAATAGATTCCTATTTCAGGAATGACCTCTAGCTTACAGTGCAGTGGATTAATTTCTACTAGCATAACTTCTAACAGTGATAAATACAAAATCATAGCCAGAAGGTACCAATTGCATACATGCGTGGGGAGCAACCAAAGCATAATGAGAAGGAATAAATCTGCTTTCTGTCTAAGGGAAACTCTAATGTCTAGGTCCCTCTAGCCTTCTTCAAAGAGAACACTGGGCCTGCAATCATTAAGTGAAAAACAAACAAACAAACAGCAGAACAAATGGGTTCTTTCATTGAATTTATTCCCTAACATCTTTGAAAGAAAAGTTAGATAGTTCAGGCACTATCAGTTAATTCTTTTTTATAGAAAATTTACTGGGAAAAACGACATGAAAAATCCTAAATCTATGTTTCAGATACAATGCTAAGCAATATAATATATATTTGTTCCTGAAAATTATAAAGTGGGTTTTAATATTTTCACTTTAGGGAGAGAAAAGCTGATACTTTGCAAGCAAGATGTGGAAACTAAGACAGGTTAAGATTTGCCCAATATCAAACAGTTATTATAGGGCACAGTGGAAATTCAGACTTGGGCCAACCTAATTACATAGGCTGTGCTACAACCTAGCCTCTATGCACCCCTATTATTGTTGTGAAATTAATCCCTAGTAATAAATGAGAGCACCAAGATAGCCAGTTCCCACCAAATCTGAGTTCTATTACTGAATCCATATGCTTCACTTTTTCTTTCTTTTTACGTCCAAGTACTTTGCTCTTCAGTTGTGTATCATTCTGCTTCACTTTTTTTTCTTTCAAGAGCTATTCCAAAATAGAGTGATTTCATGTTTAACTACAAGAAAAAAAAGTGAATGTTATTTCCCCATAAAGGTGATTGGTTCTATCAAAATTACGTAATATTCTCTTTAGCTTGGTTAGAACAAAATCTGTAATTCAAGACCCATCTTTTTGTTTTAAAAATAGTTCTGGTCTCTACAATAATGACGCATGTAGAGTGTGTCCACACCTAGATAAAAGTCTGCCACCTTAACTCAGATTCCACAGTCTGCTCAGAGTCTTTTCTTTCTGTTGGTATCTTTGCTTGGTGATGGATATGTTTCCTTCACTTGCTTTCTTTTCAAACGGCATCCTAGAGCTCCACTAAATTGCAGGGGTTTTGTAGCAAGTTTTATGTCATTTTATAATGGAGAACATGACTTTCACAGTCAACAGAGTAATGAAATATTCTGAAACAAATGGAATAGGGTCATTTTGATGGCAAGTATTTGCCCGGTGATAATTTGCCATTTGCAACCAGACTGAAAGCCAATGAAAGCATGACAACCCATCTACCCAATCTTTCTTTCTCTTTCTCAAGAATTATAAACAGAGAGGAGGCAAGATGGTGATGGAGTAGGATGAGCAGATTCCAGTTCCTTGCACACAAGAGAGAGAATCCTGTCTGATTGGTGGAGGAGAGGCCAGGCAGCCAGCAGTTGCTCAGCATATATGAAAATAAGGGACCAGAAATCTTGACGGTCACGGAGGAACCAAAGGGTAGGGAGACAGCAGCGGTACAGTAGAGTCTCGGGGACAGAACAAAGACAGGAACAGCAGGGAATTCGGGGGGTGCACAGTCCAGGGACCAGTGCTCTGCCTGCGGCACACCTTGATGGACGCCCAGCGCGGCTCGGCAGGCGAACAGCGTTCTGGACCAGTTCCCCATGCAACTCCCTACCTCGGATTCGTCAGGAGGATGGGGGCCTGCCTGAAGGGACCAAAACAAAGACAGGAGCTGAAGGGATTTTGGCCAGCACGCAGTTCAGGGGACCAGTGCCCTGCGGGCAATGTGTCTGGGCGAGCACCTAGCACAGGTGGGTCAACGCTCAGCATGCCAGTCCAGTTCCCCGTGCTTCTCCCTCCCTAGGATTTTTCGGGAAGCCGGAGTCTGCCGAAGGGACCAAAACAAAGACAGGAGCAGAAGGGTTTTTGGCTGGTGCACAGTCCGAGGACCAATGCACACCGCACAAGGTGTCTTGACGTGCACCCAGTGTTTCTAGGGCGGTGCGCAGCCCTCAGATTGGCTCCCGACTTCCGATTCATCTCCCTCGGACTCTTTGGGAGTCCTGGGCCTGCCAAGGGGTCCTTGGGAAAGAGCTTAGATCCTCAACTCCCTCCCTTTCTGGCCAAGCAAGGCTGGGTGCCAGGAGAGACTTGTTTGCTAGAAGTTACAGAGAGGGTGCTGAGGACAAAGGGCCCCAACCGTGGACTCTGCGGTGGCCAGCCCAGGAGAACTGATAAGCACAGTGTGGGGCTCTGATTCCAATAGACACAACTGCCTGGTCTGCTCCACAGCCAGCTTGGCAGGGAACCCAAGCTTGGACAGAGGGCCTGGAGTTCCCCCACAGAATGGGGGCAGGTCTGTGTTTGATCTGTTGGGAGCCAGGCAGCCTGGCTGGTGCAGGCACCCACTAGCCCTCCAACCCAACCCACAGTGGTAACCCCTAGCAAAAGAGCACTGTGAGGAAGTCCTAGATCCCCATTGTAGGGAGCTGGGGAGAGGTGCCAATAGTCTGGCTCCTGAGAGAGGGTTTGCAGAAAAATCACAATAATTGACCCTCAGCCAGAAAAACCAGTTTGGCTAGTTTGAAAGCAACAAGTGACATTTATTTTTTTCTTTTCTTTCTTTTTCCTTCCCTTTTCTTTTTCTTTTTTTTAAGTAATCTGTTATTTTTTAAATTTTATTATTGTTTTATTTTTCAATACTTTTGTCCTCTTTTTCTGTTTTATTCCTTCTTCCTTTCTTTCCAAACTTATCGCTCTTACCTCCATTCCCCTGCCTTTTTTTCTTTCTTTTATTTCTTTCCTTGTCTTTTCTTTCTTTTACTCACAAGAGACACAAACAACTTGAAAACACAAAGAGACCAGAACTGGACCCATAGAAGACGCTTCCCAACAGTAGACTCAGAGAGACAAATTTCACTTTGCTGTAGGAGAGAAGCCATAAGTGGCTGCATATTTGAGTAGGTGGAAGCAGAGAATGACAGGATAACTGAAAGAGACTGCACCACTGAACTTCACAGGCATTCCACCACAGAAGTTCACACCATAAATCCAGGGAGTCAGAACAGATCAATCTAAGAAGCTGAGGCTAACAAGAAGAGTCTCACAAACAATGGGAAGACAAAGAAACAATCCCCAAATGAAAGGAAAGGAGGAACCCTCAGAAAGAATGTTAGATGAAATACAGGCAAGTCAACTATCAGATATTGAATTCAAAGCACTGGTGATCAGGAAGTTCAAAGAGCTCGCAACGAGCTACCAGAAACTACAGGGGAGCTACAATGATCTCACTGTGAACTATATCAACATGAAAAAGGAAATGGAAATTATTAGCAAGGGCCAAGAGGAAATGAAGAATACGATTTCTGAATTGAAAAACACAGTAGAAAGCATTAAAAATAGGGTAGATGAAACAGAAGATCGGATTAGTGAATTAAAGGACAAAGTAGAAAGCATCTCACAGAAAGAGCAGGAAAAGGAAAAGAGGCTCAGAAAAAAATGAAGAGGGATTAAGAGAAATGCAAGACAATATGAAACGTAATAATATCTGTATAATAGAGATACCAGAAGGAGAAGAAGAAGAACAAGGGAGAGAAAACATATTTGAAAGAGTAATGAGAGAAAATTTCCCTAATTTGATAAAAGAAAAATTCACACAATCCAGGAATCACACAGAGTCCCATTCAAGAGGAACCCAAGGAGGCCCACTTCAAGACACATCATCATCAAGATGGCAAAATTCCAAGACAAAGAGAGAATCTTAAAGGCAGCAAGGGAGAAAAAAGAAGTGACATACAAGGGAGCCCCAATTAGGTTAGCTACTGACTTCTCAATGGAAACACTCCAAGCAAGAAGAGAATGGCAAGAAATATTCCAAGTAATGAGAAACAGAGGCCTACAACCAAGGCTACTTTAACCAGCAAGGCTCTCAATCAAGACAGAAAGCCAAATAAAGAGCTTCCAAGACAAAAGAAGCCTAAAAGAATATGCCTCCACCAAACCAGCTCTACAAGAAATACTAAAAGGACTGCTTTAAGGAAAGGAAGGAAAAGAGACAGACAGAGAGGAACACAGGTACAAAAATGGCAATGAATAAGTACCTATCAATAATAACCTTAAATGTAAATGGATTAAATGCTCCAATCAAAAGACACAGAAAAGCTGCATGGATAAGAAAGCATGACCCACACACATGCTGCCTACAAGAGACCCACCTCAGGACCAAAGACCATCACAGACTAAAAGTGAAAGGCTGGAAACATATTTTCCAAGCAAATGGACAAGAAAAAAAAGCTGGGGTAGCAATTCTCATATCAGACAAAATAGACTTCAAAAAAAGAGCCATAAAGAGAGACCCAGAAGGTCACTTCATAATACTCAAGGGAAGAATCCACCAAGAAGACATTAACATCATAAATATATATGCACTCAACATAGGAGCACCAAAATATATAAAGAAAATCTTAGAGGAATACAAGATAGATATTGACAGCAACACAATTATAGTAGGGGATTTTAACACCCCATATCAAAAATGGACAGATCTTCCAAACAAATTATCAACAAAGATATTGTGGCATTAAACAACACCCTAGATGAAATGGACCTAACTGATATATACAGAGCTCTTCACCCCAAAGAAGCTAAATACACATTCTTTTCAAATGCACATGGAACATTCTCAAAGATAGACTACATGATAGGACACAAAATGAGCCTCAACAAATTCAAGAATATTGAAATCATACCAAGTATTTTATCTGACCACAAGGGACTGAAACTGGAAACCAACCCCAAAGGAAAAAATCCAAAACACCCAAAATCATGGAGACTGAATGGTATGCTATGAAACAACGAATGGGTCAAGAATGAAATTAGGGAAGAAATCAAAATGTTTCTGGAAACAAATGAAAATGATCTCACAACAACCCAAAACTTATGGGACACAGCAAAGGCAGTCCTGAGAGGGAAGTTTATAGCAATACAGGCCTACCTTAAGAAGATAGAAACATTTCAAACAAACAACCTTACTCTACGCCTGCAAGAACTCAAGGAACAACAGCAACACAGCCCAAAGCAAGTAGAAGGAAGGAAATAACCAAGATCAGAGCAGAACTAAATGACATAGAGACTAAAAGCACAATTCTAAGGATCAGTGAATCCAGGAGTTGGTTCTTTGAAAAGATAAACAAAATAGACAAGCCTTTAAGTAGGCTCATCAAGAAAAGAAGGGAATGGACACAAATAAATACAATCGAATGAACACATATGAAACAGGAGAGATTACAACCGATACCACAGAAATAGAAAGGATTGTAAGAAATTACTATGAACAACTGTATGCCAAGAAATTTGAGAACCTAGGGGAAATGGACACATTTCTAGAAAAATATAATCTCCCAAAATTCAATGTTAAAGAAGTAGAAAACCTGAATAGACCAATAACACCAAAAGAAATTGAAGCAGTAATCAAAAAACTCCCATCACACAAAAGTCCCGGACCAGATGGGTTCACAGGAGAATTCTACAAAGCATTTAAGGAAGAGCTAACCCCTTTTCTTCACAGACTATTCCAAAAAATCCAAAAGGATGAAAAACTCCCAAACTCCTTTCATGAAGCCAGCATCATCCTAATTCCAAAACCAGATCAAGACAAAACAAAGAAAGAAAACTTCAGGCCAATATCACTGATGAACATAGACACTAAAATCCTCAACAAAATATTGGCAAATCGCATCCAACAATATATCCAAAAGATTATACACCATGACCAAGTGGGATTCATCCCAGGGATGCAAGGATGGTTCAACATTCACGAATCAGTAAATGTAATTCATCACATAAACAAAAGCAAAGACAAAACCACATGATCATATCAATAGACACATAAAAAGCTTTTGATATGGTACAACACCCATTTATGATAAAAACACTCAGCAAAGTGGGAATAGAGGGAACATTCCTCAATATAATGAAGGCCATCTATGAGAGACCTACAGCCAATATCATACTCAATGGGCAAAAACTAAAAGCTTTTCCACTAAGATCAGGAACAAGACAAGGATGTCCACTTTCACCACTTCTATTCAATATAGTTTTGGAAGTTTTGGCCACAGCGATCAGGCAGGAAAAGGAAATAAAAGGCATCCAAATAGGAAAGGAGGAAACAAAACTGTCACTGTTTGCAGATGACATGATAGTGTACATGGAAAATCCTATAGACTCTACCAAAAAACTGCTCGAACTAATTAATGAATTTGGCAAAACAGCATGATACAAAGTCAATATCCAGAAATCAAAGGCATTTTTGTATACTAACAATGAATCAGCAGGAGCAGAAATCAAGGAAAAAATCCCATTCGATATAGCAAAAAGAATAATTAATTATCTGGGAATAAACCTAACCAGGGAGGTAAAAGACCTATATGCAGAAAACTACACAGCACTGAAGAAAGAAATCAGGGAAGACACAAACAAATGGGAACATAAACCGTCTTCATGGACTGGAAGAATTAATATCATCAAAATGTCCATACTATCCAAAGCAATATACAAATTCAATGCAATACCTATTAAAATATCAATGGCATATTTCACAGACATAGAACAAACACTTCAAAAATTTATATGGAGCCATAAACTACCCCGAATAGCAGCTGCACTTTTGAGAAAGAAGAACAAAGTAGGAGGGATCACAATACCTGGTATCAAACTGTATTACAAGGCCACTGTAATCAAAACAGCCTGGTACTGGCATAAAAACAGGCACATAGACCAATGGAACAGAACAGAGAGCCCAGAAATCAACCCAACGCTCTACAGTCAATTAATATTCGACAAAGGGGGCAGTAACATCAAATGGAGTAAAGATAGCCTCTTCAACAAATGGTGTTGGGAGAACTGGACAGCTACGTGCAAAATAATGAAACTTGAGCACCAACTTACACCATACACCAAAATAAATTCAAGGTGGATAAAAGACTTAAATGTAAGTCGTGACACCATTAAAGTCCTAGAGGAGAACATTGGCAAGAAAATCTCAGATATTTCACACAGCAACATATTTACTGATATGTGCCCTAGAGCAAGGAATATAAAGGAAAGAATAAAGAAATGGGATCTCATCAAAATAAAAAGCTTCTGCATGGCTAAAGAAAATAATGTTAAAATAAAAAGACAACCAACTGTATGGGAAAACATAATTGCCAAAGATACCTCAGACAAGGCTTTAATTTCCAGAATATACAAAGAACTTACATGATCCACTCTAAGACCCAATTAAACCCAATTGGGTTTAACCCAATTAAAAAATGGGAAAAGGACTTGAACAGACACTTCTCCAAGGAGGACATACAGAGCATCCAGAGACACATTCAAAGATGCTCAATATCACTAGCTATCCGAGAGATGCAAATTAAAACCACAATGAGATACCACTTTACACCGGTCAGGATGGCTATCATAAACAAAACAACAAACTTTGGAGAGGTTGTGGGGAAAAGGAGACCCTAGTTCACTGTTGGTGGGATTGCAGACTGGTACAACCATTATGGAAAACAGTATGGAATTTTCTAAGAAAACTAAAATTGAACCTCCCTTATGACCCAGCCATTCTATTGCTGGGACTATATCCTAAGAACCTTAAAACACCAATCCAAAAGAATCTATGCACCCCAATGTTCATACCAGCACAATTTACAATAGCCAAGAGCTGGAAGCAACCTAGGTGCCCATCAGTAAATGAATGGATCAAAAAATTATGGTACATATACACAATGGAATTCTATGCAGCAGAAAGAAAGAAGGAGCTCCTACCCTTTGCAACAGCTTGAATGGAACTGGAAAGCATTATGCTGAGTGAAATAAGCCAGGTGTTGAAAGACAAATACCATATGATCTCACTTTTAACAGGAAGCTAAACAACAAAACAAACAAGCAAGCAAAATAAAAACAATGACACTGAAATTGAGAACAGGGGGACAGCAACCAGTGGGGAGAGGGGAGGGAATTTCAGGGGGAAAGGGGGAAGGATTTACAGGAACTAGTATAAAGGACACATGGACATCAATTAAGGGGGGTGAAAATGGGAGGGGGTGGGGGGCGCAGGAGGGGGTGGGTTGGGATGGGAGTAAAAGACAGAATACTGTAGTTGAAAAATAATTAAATAAAAAAAGAATTATAAACAATTACTTTAATTCCAATGGCACCTTCTTTTCAAAGTGTTTGACAATGGTCATATATATTAGTTCATTTATCAACCCAAACTTTTCACTGAATAGATAATTCAGGAGAAAGTAAAAACTACCACAATGATATCTCCAAAGATTTTTCTTTATGAAAACCAAAGAACAAGGGCATCAAGTGCCTTACTCCACAGATAATGTATGTGACTTCAGTAAGTAATGATTTTTTCCTGTTGCGCTGACCACATTCCCATGTCTTCATGTGCTAAACATGACAGAATAAGGGATATGGCTATTGCAGAAAAATTAAAATGATAAACATCAGAGAGAATTCGTCTTAATTTGGGGGTTGGGAGAGAAACTATGCCCAACTTTATGTCAAATATATGAGGTAACACACACAAAAATCTATGTTAAATATGGGATCTGATGGTACAATGTTATCTGGGTCTTCCATCCTGGGTCATGCCCAGTGAGACCACAAATCTCATGGAGAAACCTTTGTGGCATCACAGGAAGCTACTGTGGAGTAAAGCAGTCACTTCTAGCACAGCATGGCTAAGCTTGGGTCAAGAGGGGGACAGAGGACACTACACTCCAGGATGTGTTGCCATAGGCTTATGAGTATCATGAGCAGGTGTTCCCAGATCCCTAATTCCTCTACCTGCTATGCCCCAAATGCCTGTGCAAGGGCTGTGACTAGGCCACCGGTCCTCAACCCATCTCATATTATGATGAGGATGTGCAACCACAAATGGCTGCCTAGGCAGGGGGACTAGAATCCCATGAGAGCACAGTGGATGCCAGTGACCTCGTTTCACTGCTGGCAGAGACCATGGCACCATGTTTGTTCATGTCACTGGTGCTGTACAAATGTATAGTCAAATGTATACTCTTCTCTTCCTACTTTCAATGTCTGTATTTCCAATATCAGGACATGGCAGACTGTTTTTGGTGTGATGGTGAAAGGATCATGGCCATAACAATAAAATGGGCTTGATTTCACATTTGATATTCTACACTCTAATAACCCTTCTTTCCACTCCATGCAAATTTCTCTCAATCTGTACAAATCTCACCACCTGAAGCCAAACTCTACTTTCCACATAATTTCCATACATTATTATCTCTTAGAAATACTGCATCACAACTCAGGGGAGATTATCTCTCAAACACAAAACAGTACATACGTATTCATGGTCATGCACCTTGTCCCTTAATAGTCCCCCCACAACTCGTCAAAGCTCTAAGTAGGTAGTTTTAAAAAGTGAAAGTTTCAACTAAAGAAAACCGCACAAGAAGCCCTGGTCTCCAGGGTATCCTTCTTTCTCTATTCAATAAACCCATGAACTCCTTTTCTGATCACATTTAACTGTATCCAATTCCTGAAACTCTTCTACTGTGGCTAATAAAATTCCTGGTTCATTATATTGAATACCTTATGTTCTGGACCCTTACTCTCTCTTGAGGATACCACTTCTCCCAAAGCCCTTTCAGATGATAGATTTTAGCTCTTCTGCACTCTCATATACTGGCCTGACAGGAGGGTTGCTTGTCCCTTACCTCCTCATTGCTCCTTTCTTCCTATTTTCTCCTCTGTATCCATGGAAATACTCTGTTTTGAGTATCAAATGATCAGGCTAGTCCACATACCACTTCTTGTTATAGTTATCAACTCACATTTGGGCCATTTTTTAATTTTTGAAGATTTTGATCTTGGCTTATTGTCACTTTCTTTTATATCACTTTTGCTTCTCAGTGATATCAATGTCCTAATCTAATATGATCTTTACAATACCCTGGGTTCTCAGTGCCTGAGCTCATCTGTCCCCATGATCTTCTTGTTTATACTCCTGAGTTATTTGCTTCCATAATTATACCCTAGCCGTTATCATTATGTGAACTATATTCCCTCTAATCTATCTCCAGCATCACACTCTCTGACCACCACCTGGTATCTTTCCAGCACATTCCTTCCATATCCTCTCTCCAACCTCCATTTGGCCCCATCAGAACCTGCAGTCTATCAATGATATCAATATTAACTTTTTCTGACTCATTTGGATTTACTCCCCTTCTTATCCAGCCTTAATTCTGTGACCAAAATCTATAGTCCCTTACTTGCATGTACCCATGACTTCTTTGTCCCTCTCTCATTTCTTAATAGTAAAAAGCACAGCCCAAATTAAATCAAACTCTCTGTCTATGCCATGCCTGCAACTGTGCAACTGAACATGACTAAAGGAAAGCATAATACTATGATAAATGACCTCATTTTAAATTCATGACCACTAATCTCAAGTGGGTTCTTAATGCTATCTGGAAATTATATTTCCATATCCATTTCTCTCCCACCCTGAAAAGTAGACTATTTCAGTCCCCAATATCTCTTCATCATCCTCCTTTCTTAGTTGATGACTTGGTTCCTTCTCCTCTTCAGCTGCACATTTTACTGAGAAAATAAAAGCAGCCAGAAGAGAACTTCTGCAAACTCCCGCACAACTGCTCACATACCAGCATCTGTTCCCCACATACTCTGCCTTCTCTCTTGATACTGTGGATGCAGTCACTGTCCACTCTGTGAACTAACACATTCACCTCTGCTTATAAAGTAAGTGCCAACTCCTCCAGTGTGCTCAAACATTGCAATGGCAATTATCCCCCTTTCCCTGAATCATGACATTCTTTTCTTTACATGATAACTTATCAACATAATAACTTACTATTTTCTACCTAAAAATATTTCTGTTTAACTAATTCTACTTCTTTTTTGAGCTATCATTTATTTGCTTTTCCCTTTACAAAAACTCTCATTGAAAGTGTTTCTATACTCATTGTCATTCATTTTCATGTCATTTCATTCTCTTTTTCATTTTAAATATATAGGGTCCAGCACATATACCACTCCTTTTTATTACAAAATATTTTATTATAAAATAATAAGCATGTAACTCTGTAACATAACAATATCACACTCAACCATACCATATGATAATTTAGGTAAAATGTTCAAATTAAAACTACAAATTATTACACCCATATTATTATCCTACCAACCACACTCAAGCAGGCCTTACTTCTCCTGGACCCTGTATTGACCATGATATAATTGACTACACATGATATAACAAACTACACATATTTGAAATGTACAGTTTGGTAAGTTTTGATATATGTATACCTATATGTAACTATCTCCACCGTAAAAATAATGAACACATCCATCCCCCAAAAAGGTTCCTAGGGTTCCTTTTCAATCATCCCCATTTCTCCCTCCTTCCTAAACTTTTCCCACCATCCCAAGCACATTGATAAGCTCTCTTTCACTAGAGATCAATTTTCTTTGTCTAGAGCTTTATAAAAATGAAATCGTATGGTAGGAACTGTTTTTACAACATAGTAATTAAACATTTTTATAACTTGCAAAGTGATCACCCTGAAAAACTCAGTACCCACAAGACACCAAACATAGTTATTAGAATATTATTGACTATATTTCTTATATTGTATTTTACATGCCCATGACTATCCTGTGACTACCAATTTGTACTTCTTCATCCTTTTTCCTCTTGTATCCACCCCCATGCCCCTCCCATCTGGCAACCATCAAAATTTTCTCAGTATCTATAAGTCTGTTGCTGGTCTGCTTGTTCATCTTTTTGTTTTTCAGGTTCCGCATAAAAATGAAGCAGTATGACCTGGTTCTCAGGCCTCTGGGTGTGGACTGGCACTACACCATTGGCTTTCCTGGGTCTCCAGCTTGCAGATGGCAGTTTACAACACTTCTCAGCTCTCATAACTGCATGAAACAGTTCTTCACACTGAAACTTTGTTTATGTAGCTCTCTATCTCTATATAAATCCTATTAGTTATATTTCTCTGAAGAACCCTGACTAATAAAGCTTTTTTTTCCGAGTTTCTCCTCATCTTCCCAACCTCTTAATTTTGGAGTGCTAAGGACTAACTAAATCTTTGGCCTTTTATTTTCCTATCTTTGCTCACTCTCATTCTCTTGGTGCTTTAAATTGAACTTATTAAGATACTTTTAATATGCTGACAACTCCAAGATATCTCTCTCTCTCTCTCTCTCTCTCTCTCAAGGTTTTAGATCTACAGAAGCAACTACCTATGTGGCATCAGTTCTTAAATGTCTAACAGAATTTTCAAATTTAATATGGCTAAATATTAATCTCCTAATTTCCCCAAACCCAACCTCAGGCAAAATCCCACTATAAGTGAGGTCTTCCTTGACTTTCATTTTTAGAATTGCAACCCTCTAATCCCAATATTTACTATTCGATTCCCTGCATTATTTTTCTACTTATATATTCATTCTGTTTATGGTCTGTCTCCTCCATCCCCCAATGCTATATTATAAACTTACGAAAACATAGTACTTTTTACTTGTTCACTATTCCATTCCTTAAATATTATGGAACATGGTAGGAATTCACTAATATTTATAGAATGACTGAAGAAAACAGTTATTCTTAATATTTTACTGGGCAAACACTGTGGCCCTGTAAAATATGTGTTAGAAATATGCCTTTGAAGTAACCATTTGGAAGTTTTCACCCCTCATTACCATTGTGGGTATCACAGAATCTCATCTGCTACCTCAGTGGCAGGAGCCCATTCTTTCCCTGCTCAGCACAAAGCAGTTCTCAGAAGGGGAGTCCATTACTGCATCCTTTTATGAAAGAACACCTCAGTTTTGATGTAATGCTCTGGGTGTGATGGTTGCCCAGTTTTAGGCTGGTGAGTACTAACCTCCTTCCTTCCTGCCATGCAGCATGTAGGAGACAACAACATCTTATTTTTAATTGGAATCATTTTCACAGTATACTCTTTCTTCTACATACCATGTTTATGAGTTTATGCTCATCTCCACCCCACCACGAACACCTTTTTAAAAAGGTGCTCTGTCAGTCAGCGTTCTGCCAGGAAAACAGAAACATTCTGAGTATTTAACACAGAGAATTTGTTTGAAAGTTATATAGTGTAGAGGGAGGATGTTGTGAAGCCACCCATTACAAAGAAAACCAACCCAGAGATGATCAACAGCAGGAGGCCACTGTGATCCCAAGTTTGAAAGGATTAGAGAGAGTATTGTCACTGAAGTCCCGGGGGGGTCACATGGTGTAAGTAAGGTAGGTCATTACACAGAGGGGAAGCAGCTGCTGTTGGAAATCTGTCTGCAGGCAAAGATGTGGTAGCTTCTGCCTTCTCTCCACTGACCTCCCATCTTCCATTAGTTCCTCAGCCATAAGCATGTGCTTGTGTACCTATCACAGGATCCAGGAAGACAGACTACAGGGGTTAGATAACCTCCCCCTTAGTTGCCTCTTCACCCTTTATGATAAAGGACAGAGCAGGGAGAAGGCAGAGAAATAAAAGTGAGGGGAAATAGCTCCAAAAGCAGGAACAGAAGATGGGACTTTGTTCATCTCTAGCTGTCAGAAGTTAATTGCCCCAGATCTAAAGATGCAATGTGGAGGAGACCTTCCAGATATGAAGTACAGCCAAGTTTATTCTCAACAGGTTGGGGTGGGATAGGAGAGTTTTCTTGGGGTAATGGCAAGAACTTGGGATAGTGAGGAAGAAAAGTACGAGGAGAAAAGCCTACAGGGATCTGAAGTGGATTCAGGTCCCATAGGTGCCTATCCTCTGTCTCTAAGCAGCACAGCAGGTGAGAGGCATGGTCTGGAACATGCACAGCAGTTGCCCATCCATTGCCAGGGTTTCTGAGGCTCTGATTTTAAGAACCCATAAATTCTCAAAAGGGCTACTAAGCATAGTTCTAAAATGATACAGACACTGGCAAGCAGTGTCTGCGGCATTGTGGGTGAGATGAGACAGTCACCTGGACTACCGAATCCTGTGGGGAAAAAGGATGGCATGGCCCCTCTCTCAAGAGAAGAGTGTGCTGCTGACCCTTGCCTTGAATAGCTCTTACTGCTTTTCTGGGCATATTACAGTGAGGATGGTCCTCATTTACTATGCATAGGTTTGCTTCAGGTGGTTACTTTTTATAGAAAACAAAGGAGAGGATGTTGCTAATTACATCAAAAAGAAGGATATTTGAAAATGTAAAGGGAAAAGTGGTTGAACTGGTTAAACTCTCCTTGGAAGGTTTAGCATAGATTTTAGAAAGTTACTTTAAAGATATGCAGTAAATGTTTTCTGCCTCAATTCAGGGTGAGGGAGTTTTGGCAAAAAACAAGTCTCAAAGCAGCCTAGGTACAATGCAGGCCTGATTCCCTATGGGAGAACCTAACCATGGGCATGGGTCCTGTGTACCAGACCTCGCTTTCCACTGGCCTTTCTGAGTGGGAGCTGGGCCCATGCCACTCAGAGTGGTCTCCCATACTATATGATCATATTATAAAAGCTAATTACAGTGGGCCCCAAGTTGGGGAGTGAATATGGGACACTCTTTTTATAAGAAGTTCGATAACAAAGAGGAACTACAGATTGAGCAGAACCACATAATTTTCTGGAAGGAACTGCTCATTGTTTAAAAATGTAAATGCAGATAGAATTGCATCTATACCATCCCTCCTAGTAACAGATTATTACACGGCTACTTCACAATCAGTTAAAACTCAGTGTTGATAAAGTAAAGCTTTTGATGTTTGACCACAGACCACATCTCTGACACAGGAGTTGGCACAAGGTGGGGGCAAGAAATCAAACATTGGGTGAGAGAAATCTGACCCAGTTCATACTACAGCTCCTGTTAGCACTTGGAAAAGCTACTTAAATCAAGGTCTAATTCTTCATTAGGAATGATTATTATAACTCATATTTACTAAATGTTTCCTATTTGTCAAGTCCTTATGTACTTATTGACTGTATTAACTAATTTAACTCCCAGAACACTATTATTGGCTTCATTTTTTTATTTTTAAGTATATTTTATTGACTATGCTGTTACAGTTGTCCTATTTTTCCCCTTTACTCCCATCTGCTTTGCACCCCCTTCCCTCCAGCACCCCCCCACTTAATTCTTGTTCATGGGTTGTACATATAAGTTCTTTGACTTCTACATTTCTTATACCATTCTTAACCTCCCTGTCTATTTTATACCTACTGTTTATGCTTCTTATTTCTCATACCCTTTCCACCATTCTCTATCGTCCCCTTCCTCACTGATAACCCTCCATGTGATATCCATTTCTGTGTTTCTGTTCCTGTTCTAATTGTTTGCTTAGTTTTTTTTAGGTTAAATTGTTGATGGTTATGAGTTTGTTGTCATTTTACTGTCCATAGTTTTGGTCTTCTCCTTTTTCTTAGATAAGTCCCTTTAACATTTCATATAATAAGGGCTTGGTCATGATGAACTTCTTTAATTTGACATTACCTGGGAAGCACTTGATCTGCCCTTCCATTGTAAATGATAGCTTTGCTGGATAGAGTCATCTTGGATATAGGCCCTTGCTTTTCAAGATTTTGAATACTTGTTTCCAGCCCCTTCTTGCCTATAAGCTTTCTCTTGAGAAATCAGCTGATAGTCTTATGGGAACTTCTGTATAGGTAACTCTCCTTTTTTTTTTTTTTTTGCTGCTTTTAGTATGCTCTCCTTATGTTTAATCTTGGATAATTTAATTATGATGTGTCTTGGTCTGTTCCTCTTTGGGGATTCACTTATAGAAACAGAGAGAGGTTAAATAATACAGGCTCATATAGCTAAAAAGTAACAGAACTAAGTTGGTTTTGCATATCGTATAGCACAAAAGTTGTCTCATCTAAGTGTTCACCATTCTCATGACAATCAAGGTAGAATTGTGTATTGAATAGGGTGATTTTCTGGAAGATGGCAGTGAAGTGTTGTATTTTAACAAAATCATTGTATTATGACACTTTTGGACAGACAGGGATAAAGAATTTTGAGAAAAGTATGCTTTTTTCACATCAGCACACATTTCCCATATGGTAGCCTTGGGAAACCAAGATACAGATTTGGGCAATTAGGCTTCAGAAAGATGTTAGAAATATGATAGAAGAATGTGTGACGTAAAGTTTATTTTGAGAACAAAATAAAATACCATACATAAAGAATTAATAGCTATTTTTTCAGTCTTTTAAGACTGGATTTATGTTGGGCCAATGATAACATAAAAGTACATTGGTGATCATGTGATTAACTATGTTGGTATAGTTACAACAGGTAAGGAATGAAAAAATTATGGATACCAAGGAAAACATCTTACCTATGGGAATCCAGCCCTCACTATCGTCTTTAAAGATGAGGTATCATTGGCACATATTTCTCTGGGAAGAACAGACTACCTCTATACATAATCCAGAACTCTAGGTGATCCTTAGTTTCTAGCTAATTTACTAGAACTTATAGGACTTTGTTTTTTATAGCCTGGGTACTACCATTTGTAAGGGGAAAGCATTAACTTCCTACTCTTCTTTTAGATATTGACAGTCTCTAGAAAGGCCCAATTTTTACACTTATAATATACGTGATGGTTCCCACAAATGTCCTTTGAAATAATTCTCCCCTTGTTCCTCTTCTTTCCACTAGTTTTAGAGAAAGTGAAGTCAGAGGTGGGGATTCAGAACTGGGCTTTTGGTCCTTGTCCTTTTCAAATACTTGTTTGTTGCTTGTTTATTTTTATTCAATTTTCCACATACACTTTCCTTTTGACCTTTTTTCAAGTGTTCAGTCACAGCATTTTCACTTGTACTGACCCTGGCAAAATCATTACCTGACATGTAAAGCACCCCTCAGGGAGGCTAGATGCTTTCTCCTCAGATGGCCAAGCTTCCAGAGTAGAATACTCAGCTTTCTTGAGAGAGTCTCCTATTTCTTTTGAACTGTTTGTGCCAAACTTATTGTGACTCTGACCATGAAAATATACATTAGTTTGCTTATTTAGCTGGAGAAACAATATGTAGTGACAAAGAAAAGTGGTGATAAAAGGAAATTCATTACTTTTACCACATAAAATACCCTGGCAGGATGGTTTGCTAACGTAGCATAATAATGATGATGATGATAATTATTATAATAATTAGGATGTGTTGAACACCCAGTAATAGAGAAATTCTTCCAGGAAACACTCTTTTTTTGTGCCTCGGTAGTAAAAACAGCTACTATTGTGGTTCTCTGAACTCTTGGAAAGGAGGCAGGAATAGCTTGGGACAACATCGGTGAGATTAATACTTGTCTGGTTAAAAAAAAAGGTGGAGCCTCTTATTTTGCAGAATTACATGGGCCATTTTATGTTGAGCAGTTCTTCCAGGGAGAGCAGGTATGGAGATGAAAGATCTGGGAAAAATTTACCAAGAACTAGGGAAGGGAAAAAGTACTAAACAGTCTGTATTTTAAACAAAAACCATAGGGAGTCAGTGGGGGGTTGTAAACCCCTGATACTGACCGGTTTCTGAGAATCTTCAAATCCTAAAGGCTATAATCTAAACATCCGTTTCTTACTATTTTCTCAGTATGTTGCATAATTTTTTCTTCTGTTTGTCTCATCCTGGAAGCTAATTTTTAAACACATTTTATAGATAAAAGAACCAAGTAAAAACAAACAAACAAAAGGTTATATACACAGCACCATTATCTTACTCAACAAAAATTTACTGGGTACACATCATGTTCTGGAAACTGCGCTAGGTGCTGAGGATCAACCAGAGCACTAGATGGGTAAGATATCAGCTTTCATGGTGTATATTCTAGTCAGATTTACAGACCAATGGGAAGAAATGACAAGAAATGGCACTTTCCCCATCTTAGAGTTTTAACTGAGGTCCTAAAGCTGAGAACAGTAAAATAATGTACTCCAAATCAAAGTGTTAGATCTTCTATGCTGGCTATGCAAGTGGATTGGACAGAACTGGTTCTGCCACTTATTGCCAACACTCACCTCCTGGCTATAAAGAACAAAGAACAACGGGAGCCTGAGAGCAAGGAGTGATGGACAGAGTGTTTTCAGTTAGCAGCCCATGATGCAGGGGAGCAGATTGTTTCATCCTGCGAAAATTTAATCTTCAAAAAACTGAAGTCTAGGACACTGAAATTATGATACCTTAATACTCATGGCTGATAGCCTCCAGATGACCTTGTATAACCTTCAGTAGCAGGTGTCACTGGAAAACACTTGTTATGTCCTGAATGTACACCCCCAAATTTATATGTTGAAACCAAATCCCCATCGTGATGGTGTTTGGAGGTAGAGTCTTTAGGAGGTGATTAGGTCATGAGGGTGGAGATCTTATGTATGAATGGGATTAGTGCCCTTACAAAAGAGACCCCAGAGAGAGCCCTCTCTTCTTCCACCACATGAGTTCACAGTGAGAAGAGGGCCATCAATCTTCTCACCAGACACCAAACTGCTGGCACCATCACCCCGGACTTCCCACTTTCCTGCTAAAATGGAGAAATAAATGTTTTTTGTTTTAACCACCCATTTTACATTATTTTTCTTATAGCAGCCTTAATAAAATGAGACAAACTTTCATAACATGGGGTTGGCATTGAAAGCCTACATTACTTTCCTGCTTCAGATGTTGTCTCTGCAAAAGGGACCTGTACTTGAGTTATCTCAATGGAGAATTACTCAAAAGAGTGGGGTGATGCCAATATAGTTGTTTTGGGGAGTAGGCCATGAAAAGTAAGAAGTTGAATAAAGTGTCAGAAAACTGCTGACGGTTTGTCATTAACTTGAGAAAAATAAGCAGACAGACCTGCAACCCATAGAAGGCCCTGATGCCAGGTTACAGTTATAGGCGAAATAAGTTCTTTTATGCCTCACTCTTCTCTGCCCTTGATCTAATCCCCAAGAAGACAAAGGGAGCCTATACAATTGGGTGGGGGTGTGGGGGGAATGCAAACTAAGCAGAATAATAAAGAAACTGATCATACCCTCTTGGTATAATTGTAGTCTTTCCAGCTGAAACAGGTCTATTGGGGAAAGCTAAAAAGCTTTAAATTGTGCAAGTAAAAGAATTAAAGCATAGATGTTTCACCAGATTAGAGTTTTACTACCTGAGAAGAACAGAGAAAGCTATGGGATTATTGCTGTGAAGGGTAATGAATCAATAGATAAGGCTTAATAGAAAGGTGTTTTCTATTTCATATACACCAAATCTGGTTCATTCATTAGTCAGGTTTCTAGAGAACAAATACCCTTGAAGATTGTGATTAGTGCTATGCATGAGCTAAACAGGTCAGGAGAGGTCCTTGAACCTGAGACTTGAATAATAAGGAGCCAAACAAACAAAGAAATCTGGAGAAGGAGGAAAGGCCACAAGGCAGAAACTTATAATGATCTATGAATGACCCAAATGGCAGCATCCAAAAAAGCAGAGGGAGAGAGGCCTCTCATTTAGTTGGCATTAGGGTTAGAATCCTGATTCTTCAGTGCCTTTTAGATTGTGGCCTTGAATTAGAAAATAATTATGAAAGCAAAGAAGCCATACAAGAATTTGAAGGTGATCAGATTTGTGTTTAAAAAGAAAAAAAGAAAACAAAGGTGGCTTCCATGAGGACAATGTATTTTGTTGAGAAAGGGTGAGCATAGGAGCACCTGTTAGAAACATTTTACTAGTCTATATAAGACATGAAGGTAGCTTGGCCTAGGTATTAGAAGTAGCTTGGAGAGATGTGGGTGGGTTTCAGATATAAATTGTAGGTAGAATTTGGACTACATGTTGAGGGGTCAATTAAGAATCTATAGCGAGTGCTATTGGTGCCCTGTTCTTCCCTTTCTATGGAAAGATATACCCATTCCCCAGATGCCATGAGTATCAGATGTTAACTGCTCACAGCTGCCACCTTCTCTGGAGAATTTTCCTCAGTAAAACAGTGAAGCGCTTGGGAAGTTATATTCTCCAACCTCCCAGCCTTGCGGAACCTGAAATCTGACATGTGGTGATAAAACAGCCTCCTTGCCAAAAGTGAGGCCAATTTAGTGTACAATTAGCAGGACCACTGTGAAGCTAATCTTACTTGGCTTTCTTTTTCCAGCCCTGTCCTGTGTTCCTCCCCTTCTCCTGAGAACACTCACCAAATAAATCACTTGACTATCACTAAATCAGTATCAATATAATAAATCACTTGAGAATCCTTGAAGCTCTGCTTCTAGGGAAAACAACCTGAGAGAGAATTTAATTTTGAGCATGTTACTTTTGACATGACTATGAGGCATCCAAGTGCTGATGTTAAGTAGGGAGGGTGATATATGACTCAACCTCAGAGAGGTGGAGAATTTGGGCATCAGTAGCATATGAATGGTATTAATAGCCAGAGGAATGGATGAAATCTCCAAGCAGGTATGTAATTAGATTATAGGGTCTAGAACTGAGCCTTGAGATTTCTAGCAGTTAGAGAAAGAAGGAAAAAATTGCAAAAAGAGAGAGTTTAGTATCTTGGACTCTGAAGAAACTGCATTTTTATACCTAGATTTTGAGGTTATAATGGGGTTCTAGTATATGGTATTATGAAAGTATTAGATTCCCTAGTGACCATTCACTGAGTCCTTTAATATACAACATGGAGAAAATTCAAGAAATGTCATTTCCTGTTAAAGAATCTTTTAATCATTGATACCTGCAAATTATGCTTTTAGAGTCTTTGTAATGCTAAGTAAGGTTATTTCATGTTAACTGCACAATTAACTCATGTCATCAATGAAGCTTTTTTCATTTGAATTAAGTCCCCAGTCCCTATAAAATTAGAGTTTTTCTCATTTGCTGAAGTCTTCCAATTACTTTCTATGTTGGATTAGTAGTGCACTAAACTTTTATTTCCAATGAAATGAGTTCAACTAGAGGTCATCCATGCAAATGAGTTGAGGGATCTCAAACTAGCATATAAGTATGCCAGAAATTTCTATCTATATTAGTTTATTTTTAAGGACAAATGAAAGGAAAGAATATAAATTTTGTATATTTACTTAAAAAGAGATTTCTGAAAATGGAACTATTTTTATCTATGTCTTGATCACATACCAACTTGTCAGGGAATAAACTTTATGGCAGGCTTGAAAATCCCAAGATGGTAATACAACAAGCCAAAGGCATAGGACTAATAACAAAGATGCTGAGTTAAGGACACCATTAATAGTCAATCTGTAAATGATTAAAGTTTATACCTAGTTATAAGGTAATGAATTTTTATTATGATGAATCTTAAAACATTAAATTCTTGTTTAATCTTCAATGCAATGTTTTGAGGTAGGTGGTATCTTCTTCAACTTAATAATGATGCAAATGATCAAAAGTTAAGCAACTTCTTTGAGAAAGCAAAACTAGGATTAGGATTCTAATCTAGATCTCTCTGGTCCCAAAACCCACACTCTTTTCCCTATACTCAGGTCAATCATGAAGATGGGTCTTATTATCCTTAGATGTTCCAAGTCTCTTTAGGGTTCCAACAGATAAGACTTCCAGAAGATAACATTTAGAGGAAAAGTAAGTATACCCCCCTAGTGAGACCTCACTCATTGATCCTTGTACTTCATTTTGTCACTATAAAGATATTTTTCTCTTTGTTTTAAGCACAATTTATGTATATTTTTCCAAGAAACTTACAAAAATTAGGATGGTGAATAATTTCAAATGAAGATATAAACAGCAGCAGTTCCAAAATTCAGGTGTAGAAGCCTGACATAATGGGACATTTTGGCTGGACCATGTTTGGAGTTTGGCTGCTATTGGTCAGTGAACAGTGGCATTTTCACTTTTCTATGTTTATTTGTAAACTTAGATTTTCTAAGTGCAGGAATTGTTTTCGAAGATCAGATTGAAAAACGTAAGGAAAACAGGATCGTTTGAGGGTGGTGAGGCTGGACATCTACCTTTGTGAGACCAAACACCAAGGCTTAAATTGTTGAAGGCTATTAGCGTGTCTGGAAAAGTATGTTAGTTGACACTAGAACTTTATCACCAACATCTGGTCTGGTAAGAATGGAAGAGCTGCAACCCTTGGGAGCTTGGGTTATCTTACTGAGGACCTAAGCTACGAATAATATAGCTGATGGATCATTCTTCTGCCTTATTCAAGTGCAGTTTCTCTTTTTCACTGCAAAAGAGAAATAATGAGAACCCGTAAATCTAAAGTGCAGGGGTAAAACAGACAGTGTTCCCCAATACTGCAACAGTCAATACTAGACACAGTTGAGATCTTCCCAAGGTGCCCATCAGTAAATGACTGGATCCAAAAATTGTGGTACATATACACAATGGAATTCTATGCTGCAGAGAGAAAGAAGGAGCTCCTACCTTTTGCAACAACATGGATGGAACTGGAAAGCATTATGCTGAGTGAAATAGGCCAGGTGCTGAAAGACAAATACCATATGATCTCACCTTTAACAGGAAGCTAAACAACAAAAATATAATGGACACCAATATCCAGCTGCTAATTGCTTGAAGATATCTATATGAAATCAGTCTCAAGGAAAGGGACATCTGATTTCCAGCTAAACCAACTGTTTTTTTAAATATACAAGACTGATTCACTATGTTAGTCAATTCATTGTCATGCCCCTACTTTTGCTTGGGGATTTTCAGAAATATTTGAGCCAAGGAGGTTCTAGGAAATCAGCACTTACTGGACAAGTAGAATAGCAGTTTAGAGCTAGCCAGACTTGAATGTTACTATTTAAAATATTCAGTGCTGAGAAAATAGAACATTTTATGTAGCTGCTACTATCAAAGTCCAGTAAAAGTCCCTTCACCCAAGTTAACCACAAACTGGGGACAATTTGGCCTAAGTTCAGTCTCTTCTAGCTCCTTGCCTAACTTCCCATTATTATTATCATCTCATGATATCCAATACCTCTTATGAATTCACTTGAGTCCTAGTTTACTTAAAGGCTTTGACCCTCCCTCCTATGTAACTAAGGGAATTTATCTTATAAGTTAGCTCACTCTAGCTTCACAATATACTAGTATAGTGAGCTAAGTGGCAGTCCCCACCAGGATATATCCATGTCTTAATCTCTGGAACTGTGAATGTGACTTATTTAGAAAAAAATCTTTGCAGATGTAATTAAGTTAGGAACCTCCAGGATGACATCATGCTTCATTATCTGGGTGCACCTTAAATGAAATGACAAGTGTCCTTATAGCAGGCAAAACAGGGGAGACACAGAAAAAAAAAGTTGTATTGTATGAAGACAGAAATTGGAGAGATTCACACACAAGCCAAGGAACATGGAGAGTGAACAGAAGCTGAAAGAGGCAAGGATAGATTCTGCCCTGGAGCCTGAAGACCGCCAGCCCTGCCAACATCTTGATTTGAGATTTCTGGCCTCCAGAACTGTAAGACAATACATTCTTATTACTGTAAGCCACTAACTTTTTTTAACTTGTCACAGAAGCCTCAGGAAATAAATACAACTAGTAACAGCATTGAAATTATACTATAACTACAATACAAGTATAATAAAAATAAAATAGGTACTCCAAGAATATGGTTATTAAACATGAATAAGGTTATTGAATACCTAAGAGTACTTTGGGAGCATGTTGTACCCAGAATTGTTCCATATTTCTCAGTCATTTCAAACTTATAGAACCATGCAAAATGGGCAAGACCATCCTAATTTTATAGCTGAAGAAATTGGATCCCCAAAAGGTTAGGATTTTCCCCAAAGATCACCACAAGTAGGTAGAGGAGTGGGGATTTGTGTCTAGGCCTTTCTAACATCAAAGCCTTTCATCTTTTTAATAAGTCACCCGGCCAGCTCATTTATTTTAAAACATCTCAAAATTACACTAAACTGGTGGCAGAGCTGGAGATACTCTAATACAAATTTTGGCTGCCAGGAACTTAGTGTTATTTTTTCCTTTTTTTAATTTTATTTAACTATTATTCAAGTACAGTTTTCTGTCTATTTCTCCCATCCCAACCCATCCCGTCCCGTGCTCCCCACTTCCCTCCCATTTCCATCCCCCTTAGTTATTGTCACTGCATTCTTTATACTTGCTCCTCTAAATTCCTCCCCTTTCTCCCCTTAAATTCTCTCCCCTCTCCCCTCTCCCCTCTGGTCACTGTCTCCCTGTTTTCTATTTCAGTGTCTTTGTTTTTATTTTGCTTGCTTGTTTGTTTTGTTGTTTAGCTTCCTGTTAAAGGTGAGATCATATGGTATCTGTCTTTCGACACCTGGCTTATCTCACTCAGCATAATGTTTTCCAGTTTCATCCAAGCTGTTGCAAAGGGTAGGAGCTCCTTCTTTCTCTCTGCTGCAAAGAATTCCATTATGTATATGTACCACAATTTTTTGATCCATTCATTTACTGATGGGCACCTAGGTTGCTTCCAGCTCTTGGCTATTGTGAATTGTGCTGCTATGAACATTGTGGTGCATAGGTTCTTTGAGATTGGTGTTTTAGGGTTCTGAGGATATAATCCTAGCAGTGGAATTGCTGGGTCAAAAGGCAGGTCGATTTTTATTTTTCTGAGAAAATTCCATACTGTTTTCCATAATGGTTGTACCAGTCTGCATTCCCACCAACAGTGAACTAGGGTCCCCTTTTCCCCACACCCTCTCCAACATTTGTTGTTTGTTGCTTTGTTTATGATAGCCATCCTGACCAGTGTAAAGTGGTATCTCATTGTGGTCTTTATTTGCATCTCTCTGATTGCTAGCGATATTGAGCATCTTTTCATGTGTCTCTGGATCTTCTGTATGTCCTCTTTGGAGAAATGTCTGTTCAAGTCCTTTGCCCATTTTTTAATTGGGTTATTTGTCTTCTTAGAGTGGATTCGTGTAAGTTCTTTGTATATTTAGGAGATTAAACCTTTGTCTGAGGTATCATTGGCAAATATGTTTTCCCATACAGTTGGTTGTCTTGCTAATTTAATACTGTTTTCTTTAGCCACTCAGAAGCTTTTTATTTTGATGAGATCCCATTTCTTTATTCTTTCCTTTATATTCCTTGCTCTAGGGCACATATCAGTAAATATGTTGCTGTGTGAAATATCTGAGATTTTCCTGCCTATGCTCTCCACTAGGACTTTAATGGTTTCATGGCTTGTATTTAAGTCTTTTATACACCTTGAATTTATTTTGGTGTATGGTGTAAGTTTGTGCTCAAGTTTCATTTTTTTGCACGTAGCTGTCCAGTTTTCCCAGCACCATTTGTTGAAGAGGCTATCTTTACTCCATTTTATGTTACTGCCCCCTTTGTCGAATATTAATTGACTGTAGAGAGTTGGGTTTATTTCTGGGCTCTCTGTTCTGTTCCATTGGTCTATGTGCCTGTTTTTATGCCAGTACCAGCCTAGAAACTTAGTGTTATTAAAGGGACTGTAATTTTCCTCTTTCTGTTTTAAAACATTTCTTCTGGAATCTCCATTCTTGTTTGAGAATAAGGTTACAAACTAGCTATTGCTGAGTTAGATTTGCATTCTTCTTTGCTTAATATTTCAGAAAGATATCTAGAAAGCAAAAAATTACTCATGAAACTGAAAGATCAGTCATTAGTAACGATCAAAAATTGACAAAATTATATTTGTCAAGTATCAACTATGAGTATAGATTGGTTGGACTAAGTTTGGCAAATACTGATCTTAAACTCTTGGCACATTTTGAGGAGGATTCAAAAAATGTCCATCCTTATTATAGTCAGAAGAAGCTTATGCCCAGTATGAGAAATTATGCCTCCTCCCTAAAAATTTGTGGACTAATAATTTTAATAAAAATAAAATCATTTTGTAACCCCACCCCATCAAACATTTTTCTTAAACTGCTACTGTACTTTTGGATCTCTCTTCAGACAAAGCAAACAAACTGCTGAGTTTATAAACATTTGTTACTGTTGTAGCAGAAGGTGAAATATTTTAATAAATATGCAAATATCACATACTGGGCCTCTGTAATATTTTCAGCAACTCTGTTTCAGTTGTGTCTACTTTAAATCTGATGGGAAAGGAGGAAAAAGTGCAGAGCATGCAACTTGGAGACATTTCTGCTCAGGAAAGTAGCAATTAGAGAGGTGGATAGGCGAGCAGGCCTGGGATAATGAACAGTACCAAGATGACCTGCTTAATTTGATCTTCCTCTAAGCCTGAGGATGTTGCAAAGGAGCAGGTT
Source organism: Artibeus jamaicensis (assembly GCF_021234435.1). NCBI lineage: Eukaryota > Metazoa > Chordata > Mammalia > Chiroptera > Phyllostomidae > Artibeus > Artibeus jamaicensis. The sequence continues at coordinate 5,707,051 of NW_026521249.1, read as the reverse complement.
TTGTTTCTGTAAGGGAAAACTAGTGAAATAAGGACAATCTCTATGATCTCACCACTTATATACTCAGAGTTTTGTATTCTTTAGGAAGAAGGTCCTATGTAAATCCAAGACAAGAGCCTTTATTATATAGGATTGCATTTATCTGTTTATTTGTTGTAGTTTTAGAGACTTGATTTCCACCATTCTGTAAATCTATGGAAGTTATAAGCCCATGAGGACAGCCCCTTAGAATGTCCACCTGCCCAGAATGCTACTGAAGCACAAGGGACCTCCTTAAGTGTGGGGTCAATGAATAAATGAGAGGGAGAGATAGATCTAATGACAAAAGCAAAGGTTTTGGAATCAAACAAGACTGGGGTTAAGTCCCTGCTCTATCACATGCATGCTCACAACGTCTTCAAGCTTCAGTTTCCTCATCTGAAACTCACCAGGCACCAGGCTGATATCAGGCATTAGATTCATGGTAGATGTAATTGAGTTCTCAAGATGGTAAATGTCATAGTTGACTGTGGGAGAATAGGCCTAGCAAGGAATTTATTTATTTTTAACAGAAAAAATATTTTTGAGCTGCTGTTCCTGGCTCCTGAGGTTCACAGAAACAATACAAGCTCTACTCTCAACACATAGCAGAGAGATATATACCAAAAATGACAACAAACATTATAAAATATGTCATTTACTATTACAAAATACTACTGTTAGTATTAAAATAGTATGGTAAATGTTATAACAGAACCATGCTCAAGAATCGATGGGAACATAAGAAAAACAATGACAGAAGAGATAGAGAAGGTGATAGTTGAATTTAGTTATGATTGAACGTAAAATAATATTAAGAAATATTGGAAATGGGCTGAGTTGAAGGTCACAGAGCATTTCACAACAATGACTAACCAGTGCAAAGACACAGGAGCATCCCTGGCTGGTGTAGTTCAGTGGATTGAGTGCAGGCCTGCGAACCAAAGGATCCCAGTTCGATTCCTGATCAGGGCACATGCATGGGTTGCAGGGCAGTTCCCAGCATGGGAGACAACCATACATTGATGTTTCTCTCCCTCTCTCCTTCCCTTTCCCTCTAAAGATAAATAAATAAAACCTTTAAAAAAGACACACGAGCAGTTACTGGTGTTCCTAGGAGGTCTGTAAAACCTCCTTGTTCCCAAATATTTTCCAAGCAGATGCTTCCTTTTCTGCTAAGCACCATCCTATCCCATGCAAACATCCTTGGAAGGCAGAATACCAAATGACTGAGCACATGTTATGCATGGGTGATTCTGATTACATAAAGTCTATAGAAGAGACCAAGTTTCTGCAGGCAAACCTGGGTGAGCAGACAGCAAGGAATGTAGCAGGTTCCATAATTCTGTTTTTCATGAATTCCTCAAGGATTAGCCCAATTGAATTTGTAAGATTCAGAGCAATCCATGTTTGAGGGGAATATAAATAGTTTCTTATATCATTTCCCCCAGACCAAAGGTTTGGGTCTTGAGTTGTTTTAAAAGAGCTGCTGCCTCTTTGATTCTTTCATCCATATTTGGATTTGGAGTTGAGCTAGGACAGGACCTGGGACTCCCCGAAGTAGATCTCTGTTATGGTACAATCCCTGATCCCAGCTTCCCCTTCTGATTCTGTAAATATTCAAAAAGCCTATTTTGTAGAGATTTGTGACTAACTCACCCTAAGACAGCACTTCAGGGATTCTAAAAAATTGGAGCATAAATGAGTATGGGTGAGTGTTCATTAATATACTATGTCACCAATCTCTATCAGAATTGTGCTTCATGAAGTGCTAGAACTTTCTTGAAAATATTCTCAGGTGCTGCCAGGTGTCTTCAGGAACAAGCAGGTCTCTAGTCCCTTGTTCTATTTTAATAAAAATAACTTGCACTTAACCAGTATTTATGATGAGTGCCTCTGCAATATTTTGTTTAGAGAAAATGTGTCTGACAATTTAAAAATTTGGAAAACATTGATGTAGAGCAGTAATTCTCAAACTTGGGCAGGCATCCGAGTCACCGAAGGACTCTTCAGCATGAACTGCTACTCCTAGCACCTAGAGTTTCTGATTCAGTAGATCTGAAATGGGTATGGAGAATTTAAATTTCTAACAATTCCAAATGATGCAAATACTATTGGTCAGATGATGAATGATACAGGGAGACAAAACTAGCTTGAGAGGAAGGAGCCCTAGATTCTAGACCTAAATATGCCTCTAACTGGGACCCAACATTTTAAGAAAATCACCCTCTCTCTCTGAGCTTCAGTCCTATAACTATTAAGTTGGCGAGGATGAAGAGGGCAGGCTTTTTCAGATATTAGTGATAGAAACATGATTCAGATTGGTTTAATAATATAATGGAATTGATTGGTTTGTGAACTTGTAAGGTTCATTTGTAGGCGTCCAACTTTCTGCATTTCTGGATGTGGGTTCTCAAACAATAGCAACAGAATTCTGAAATTTTCCCTCTCCAGGTTCACCTTTATTTCAGGCAAGCTGTCCTTCATGACAAGAGAACAACTAGCAATGCCAGGCATATATTCTATAAGTTCAGCAATCTTACAAAGTATCTTTTTCTCTACAGTTCCAGCCAAAAGTCTGAGGGCTGAAACTCCTTTCTTGTGGGTTTCATGGACCAATTTGGGACTCTGTGGACCAGACCAAAAACACATGTGAACTCATTGAACTAAAGGGTAGGGGAAACACAGCTCAGGACCCATGCACGGAAAGTGGAGGAGAGCTAATTCCATGAGATTATACCAAGATGTTGCTATCAGAAGAATGAGGAATAATAAAGCAAAGTCAAAGATTGTAACTTAGGGCTGGGTAAATCAAAATCAATGTTTCTTAATTTTTTTAACCTGTGACAAGAGGTTTACGTAAAAGTTTCTTCAAAGAGTTCATTCTTTGAAAGTCATTGAGAGGGTTTTTTAAGTTATATTAACTATTTTACACGCTTTTCAAATATTCCCGTGTCTCCCAGAGCTGCAATTCTCTGGATGGGGTTGGAGAAGGTGTTGCCAGTGAGACACAGGAATTTTAGAGTCACTCAGACTTGAGTTTGAATCCCAGCAACACCATTGACTATTTGCTGTATTCTTTCCATTTCTGTGGAATGAGGATATCAAACCTAGGATATTTATCCTCTAGGGTACTGGCAGTCACCAAATTAGATGATGTATACAAAGAACCTAACCTTCATACAGACTAAACAGATAACAACTATGTTTATTAATTTATTGCCAAACTTTATGGGTCCGTTTGGTCAAAGTGGTGTAGATACCAGTTAGAAGTTTAGGATTATTTCAGTCTATGGGCTGATTAGACCCAAATGGCCAAATCTACTAAAATCGTTAGTTTAACAAACTCAGGGATTTTTCTTTTTTTCCCTTCCAACTTTCAGCAAGTCGTGACACCTTTTAAATAAAGAATCTGGAGCATTACTAGGAGTTTATAAAATAAGGTAGAAAGTAGCCTGGGTGAAATGAACATAAAAAGTAGACTAAAAACAAAGAGAACCTGGAATCAGTGGGAAACTTCATTTTCTTTAATTAGCATATTTAAGTGAAGCTTAGAAGTTACTCCTTCCTGAAATGTTACATTTTATTAAAAGCTGTTTAGAGCTCATAACCATTCTGCTGATTTTCTCAAAACATGTTCTCCTTATAGGCCAGTGCTAAACTATGCATACGAAATGAGCTCGGCTTAATGTTGTGTTAAAAGAATTTGGTCTCCAGAGCTGTCTCTCTTCTTAAAAATATGTAATCATACTCCATCTATTTAGTTTTCATTTAACTTGCCCCATGCAGGCAATGAATTCAGTTTAATTAAATGTGCCTTTAAATAGTTGAATGGCCCTCATTTGCACCTAGCAAGCCTCCCTTTCATCCTATTAGGACCCCCTCGAGATATAAAAACCCAATAAAGAGGCCGTGTAAGATATGTGTCTGACAATACAAAGGAAATCTGACATTTTCTCTGTAATTTAGCGAGACTGGCAGTAGCTTGTGGACACATTGACATAGCTGTATGAAGCCATAGTGAGGTATCTTGAGTTCTGGAGGGCAGTATTTGGTACATTCCTCATAAACAGCACATTTGGAGATAAGCTGGTAATCCTTTGCATTGGAGCCAGTCATGCTTGAAGTGAAGTCTACTGAGACACCAGACAGCCCCCCATGGAGGCCCCAGAGAGCCTCTGAAGAGGGCACGACTCAAGCCTCTGGTCCCATTCCCTGGGGACACTGGGTGGGGCTGCAGTGTCTCCTTTACAAGATTACGTAAAAGGGCAGGGAAGCTGATTCTGAAAATTGAGAGAGGAGAGTTATGTGGTATATTCCAGTCAAGAAAGGGTAATATTAGAGAATACTTAAAATGATTGTCTTAATCACTGAGTCTCTCGGTTAAAGAATGGCCTATATTCAATCTCATGCTTCATTACTCATTCATCACACACATTATGCAGTTACTGTTGATCCCTATCCCCTACTAATGATCAGGGACATAACATCAAATGAAACAAAGTCTCTGTTCTCTTTAAGCTTATATTCTAATTGGGGGAGACAGAGAATAAACAAAAACAAGCAGACAACAAGCAAATAAATCTATTGTGCTAGGTGGTAAGAAGAAATAAATCATGTTAAAGGGAAGTCAGATGAAAGAGGTGGGGAGTTATAGGGTGGGGTGGACAATGTCAGAGAAAACCTCTTTCAGATACTATGCTGTATGATCAGATCTAACCAACTCTGTACATATGCTGAACTAAGTCAAATGTTAGGAGTGTAACAGTAGAAAATTCTGACGGGAAATTTTAACCTACCCCATTCTTTTGACATCGTTTCTGTAAATGCTAACTCTAATGTGTAGTTTGTAGATGAACAGCATGTTTTTATAAAAATCCTAGGAACTAACTTCCAAAGATACAGACCCTAACCTTATCAAGATATTAAGAAGGGACAGAGCATCCTAGTTTCTCTTGCTGTCTCCCCATTCCATTATTCAGTCTACCTGCCTTCGAAGAGAAGAGGTTACACTGATTGATGTCACTTCCCTTGGAAACATAAACCAGGGTAAAGGATGTTTTCCAATCAATATTCTCAAGACATTGGTTCTCTTAACCCATTTGGTTTAACCTTAAATATATGGTCAAAATGATACAATTTTATCTTTGGGGGGAGGAGATTGGCAGCCCATTAGGGTGATCTAATTTTACTTTCAAAAAAATCCCCCCATACTAGTCACTTCTCCACTGATGACTCTCCGAGGCTGCTGATGACAGTGTAGATGTTTTCTGACTGAAATATGTCATTAAGTGAACTATTTCTAAGGCCACTGTAGCCAACTTAAATTTGTCTAACTATTTTCCCAGTCCTGCACTCTATTTAAGTATATTGCCAGGAAACAAAATTAACTCAATAATAAAATTTCTAATACCTAAATATAAACTCTCTTCCTAAAGATTCCTTTAATCTCCTAAAGATTAAATTCTTTAGGAGAAAAGAAAGTCCCATAGAATTGATCTTAAAAATTCAAGTTTAAATATATCAAAATTCAAAGTAATTAAAGTCCAAAATCAAATGTTCTTATATGTGGGTATGAAAATAAAGTTCTTTTTGTATTCTGCTCTGTCTTAGTTGAAGTTTTTTCCCAGTGCCTGAATAGAGTTAGGTCCTTTTAGAAGTAACAGCCTATGTTGTCCATCACCATAATGCGGACAGTTCCCTTGGACCATAGGAGTTGAATTAGTTCCACTTTAACTCTGGTATGTACCTCACTTTCTAAAGAGTCCAAAGACATGTTAGAACTCTATTACAAGATTATACTAGTCCTGCTGCAAAGCTACCTATAAAAAGGGGGAAAAAAAGGAAATTCCCAGTCTCCAAGCCTTCATCTCAGTCAAAAAAGCCTAAAACTTGGGGCTTCTAAAGAATGAAGTAAAGATTTAATAATTTTTGAAAGAAGTGGGTATATGGGGGAATTTTTTATTTCATCTTCAAAGGATCTCTAGACCATGCCCATTTAAGATAACCATCACTTGTAAATTTAAACATGATTGGGAGGTTTGTTTCAACCAAAGGTTAATTTGGGCACTGTACTTTGATGATATCTGGGAGAGACATCTGCCGAAGGGTTATCCCATCCCAGAGAGTGCCATTTGAGATACCATGTTTTCTGGAGTTTAGAAAATTTGCAGTGGCAGTGATGAAATCATAAAGTCTATTTTGAAGTATCATTCTTTCCCATTTAGTGTATTTAAACTTTCCTAATTTCCATTTCCTTTGGATTTCTGTGTCCCTGGCCAACCTCTATTGAGTATGGCTCTTTCTAAAAAGCATATTTTCACAGACTCATGCTGACAGGCAGTCTTGCTTCAGTGTTAACAAAGCCCCTTGCCATGAAATTGATTAGGCCTATGAGAGCTACCTAATAAAGGAAGTTTCTTTATTTTCCCACCTGGGTTTCTGTAGGACCAACACCCTAGAACTGAAGCTTCTGAAACATGTGCTTGGGAGCCTTGTGAGGACAAAAATCTCTGATGTGTGCTCTTCTAATACAGTAAAACACAGAAAGAGCTTAGTAGCTAACCAATGCAGACACAATTTGAAGTCAGTTTGTGTGGTGGGGGTGGAGTTTGGGTCGGGGCGGATGTAGAAGTGATGCAGAGCCTGTGAGGCAAACTGGACAGACAGTATTATTTTTTCTACAAGAGAAACCTGAGCTGAGAGAAGTCGATTATGAGCAAGGGCTGGAAAGCTTGAGCATTTTACAGTGAGGCTGGGAGGCAGGGTTTGGTGAATGAGTGTTACAGTTTCATAACAGGAATACGTAAGACATGCGGTTGTTAAGTACCTCCCACAGTCAGGCTCCACAGTGCACCTCCCACAAGTACCTCCCACAGTGTAGCCACAAAGGCAGAGAAGCAGCCCTGGTTTTTTGGGCCTTGCGGAAAAGTGTGGGTTGACTGTCTTAATTCTTGCCTCTTCCCTAGTTGCATTTGGATGTTTTCACACATCTCACTTATACCAAAGGGAAATAATCTTCATTCAGGTCCATATTTCTTCTTAAAAAAACCTTCAGAGTATATATTCAAGATCTGTTTTGTTTAAGAAGAAGGGAACAAAAAGAGATTCTTCTGCAGAGAATCTTTCAATAAGGCACAGAAATTCAGAGTTCCTTCTATATTCCTAAATATGAAATGGAATTAGGGATAATAAATCCATTGCAACCTAGCATTTTATTACTAAAACTTATCACTGCTCTGTATATAGATTTTAGACATGTTAAGGTTTAGAAGTGGTAGATATTCTACATACTAATGCCTAAAATGATCTTTCAATGCCAGATCCTGCTCAGTTTGAGTAGCTGAAGACAAGTCATGTGGCCACACCCCAAGTTCCCACTGTTGGGCAAAGGACCTTAGCAGGACTGGCTACATAATTTGTGGGCCAATACAAAATGGAAATGAGGACCCTTTGTTTAAAAGGTATTAAGAATTTCAAGATAAAAACGACAAAGCATTTAAACCTAGTGCAGGGACTATCAAGTAGCAGTTCTCCATGTAACTACATGGGTCATATACCCATGAACCTGACCCTCCACTGTGGTGGGCCACATCCTGTTTGTAGACCTAACTCTCTTTTGCTTGATGTCAGCTGCCTTTACTGCTAATAAACCTGATAGAAAACTTCACATGAGTGTGAGGACAATTGGATTTCATCATTCTGAGCCTTTATGTTCGAGACTAACAGTTCAGGTCAGAAGCATCAAGGGCAAACAACAGACCAGTTCCTGTTAGAACAAAACTTCTGTTGTTAAGCTTAACACATGACCAAGAGCTGACCAGAGGAATTCCAAAGAGAAGGAAGAGCAAAAGAAGCTGAGTTGTACCAAGGCCCTCTTTGAAATATTCCAGTGAAGTAGATCACTGCTCCCTCCATTCCCCACTCCAGGAAGATATGAGTGTGATGGGTGGAGAGGCACCAAGTAAATCTCTTCTAACAGAAACCTGAAGTCAGGAAATGGAGATTTCCACTCCAACCCTTAAAATCCCTAGAAAACAACTATCACCATTTTGGTAGGTGGTAGGCATGCTGTAGATATTTAAGAAAATATTTGTTTAAAGAAGAAATACCTCCTGACTCATATACATGTAAATTGGCCTAGGAAGACCTCTTATATTCTCCACAGAACCAAATACTTCATCTTCTAGAAGCACAGCATCTGATGACAACATGATTCACTATATATGTTATGAATTTCCTCCTTAGCCTTGTGTGGGTTTTCCTATTTTGGCTCACTAGACAGCATTTGCTTCTAAACCCTGCTCTCAGTCAATGTGCAAGAACAAAGAGTGAAGAAAACTCAGTATGTATCTAAGCTTTGCCTCTGATTTGCCTACGAATTTAGGACAATAAACTAACCTCTTAGCTTTAGCTCTCTATTTCAAAGTGAAGGGGTTGAATTACAAATACATCAATAGCTTTCAACATTTTACATCCCCCGGTATCTATCTAAAGCCAGGATCTTCAGGGCAAAAAGAGAAACAGCTCACTTCATCTGCACATTCTGTTATTAGCTTGAATATTTTAAGTAGATCCTCAGAGGCCAATTAAAACTGTTTGCTATTAGATAATGAAGAAAGAGGATTTAGTAAGATATTACATGACAAGATAATTCCTCATATTCCAAAGGTCATGAATAAGTTATCCTTAGTAAGTAATATTTCAAATATATAACACATTGTTAATGGAGGTTGAATGAAAATCAGTCCTTGATAATTGTTATAAAATCCCACTGATCCCCATAAACAATCTCTGCATCCCAATAACAGCCACTCATATCACTGGGAGAGTCAGTGCATCAAGTGATGCTGGCTCTATTATTCTACGGCCCACTACAGTGGAATTAGGATGGAGAGAGGCCACTCCCACATTGCTGTTAGGACTCTACTGTGAACTCAGGGCTCACTAAGAACAAGATTATAAAATGGTGAATTTGTATCACATGTCCCATGATCAATTCTGCTCGGCCACTTTTTATGTGATATTTATCTTTCATCTGTGAGTGTGAGGAACTGCTAATACTGTCATTAGGACAGCATGGCACACTGCAGTGCGTGATTTACAACCAGGGAATAGGAAGGTGAACTAGGCATTTTCTTTGGGCTTTATATTTGTACCTCCAGAGAACTTTGCCTGCTTGTTACTTTGTAGAACCTGGGTAGCAGAAAAGAAATAATCTATTACTTAATATTCAGATGGGAAGGGGATTGATGTAGTGGGTTATTGTACCTGTTAATGACCTTGGGTAACAGGATGGTTCCCTCAAGACAGAACACAAGTTTTACTACGTAATAATCTCTTTGTTTCTTCCTCCTGAAACAGATCTTGAGTCTATACTCTGACACTTGAAAAATTAAAGGCAAAATTAAAACTCATTCACACCAAGCTGAGAAATCAGTGTGGATAACATTTGATTATTAATGTTATTTTGAGCAGAAAATAAAAGGACTTTGCTGGAAACATTTCTGTCTAAACTTTCTTTTATACTTTCTGAATTCTCCTTAATGTCTTATAAAAAGAACTAATTATTTCGGAGCCTGACGAGAACTTGGGAGTCTCTCATAATATTTGGACAATAACTGCTCTAAAACAGATAAACACCTACTCTTTCTTCCCGGGATTGTTTTGTGATTAAACTTCTCTTCCACAGTGGCTTCCCCCTCCCTATAACAGGGCCAAAAATTAGGCCAAGGATTTTAGTAACTTTTATACCAAAGTTGTTAGACTTCGCTACATTGATCATGTTCTTTTACATCAGTTTATGGGAGAACAGCTACATCCCAGGTTGCTAGGCCCAAGGAATTCAGGCAAAAACATGATTCGTTTTTATATTCTCTCCTTTCATTTTTCCCTGCCACCAGACTCTGCACTGCCCTGGTTACAAATTCTGACTCCTCTATTTTTATTTTTGTTTTCCATCTCAACTTGGGCATTTAGCTGATTTTTAGTGTCTTAATTTTTTGAAAATAAAAAGTTCAGTTATTTTCTTGGGTGTAGTCTCTTCCCCCTCCCTTCAAGGTCTTTTTCAGGAATTCCATTCTACTCTCTTTCACTTACGAACGAGATTACTCCTTATCTACTCCAACGTTCATGGCAATGGGTAGCTCTATATTTAAACTAATGGTTAAGGCAATCTTATACATAATGTAAAGCAATGAGGCAGAAGTGGTAACAAATTAGGTATTCTGCTAATACCAAGAGGTCTGGTATCCCTGAAGTGCCAGGGTCTCCATTATATCTTTTTAAATTCTGAACCCTATGCTACTGTTCTTATAGTGTCCAGCGTATTTGGGTTTTCTACCTGATTTTCTCAGTGAGGACAGAGATCTAATAACATTTGAACACACTGACACAGTGTGGCCTAATGTAGCCACCCTATCTGGAATCATTGATTTGTTAGAAAAAGATTTAGGAAGAACTGAAGCTGCGCTTCATTAAAAAGGCATAAATCCCTAGTAGAACAATATAGATGGAAGATCATTAGGGTAGGCAACTTGTTATGTCCTCCACTTAGCAAATCAAATCTGCTTTATTATGAAGCTACCTGAGGGTCACTGGAGCTGCATTTGCAAGGAAGCTTTCAAGTCGATAGTGCAGGATGTAATAGAGATCTTGAAAAATATATTTGACAGCTTCCTTACCCTGTTTTTCCCATTTTGGGGCTCTTTTAAAATAGACACTCCAGAGTAAATTACAAGAAAGGTCTAAATAGTTTAATGTAGAAGCACAGGTAGCAGAATTTTGAAGGGAGTGGCAAAACACAGGAAGTAGTGACAAGATCCTAAGAAGGAAGGTGGATCGTAGTGTTTTGTTTTGAGATTTAAGAAACATTTCTTTGATAATCTCATTTCTTTTTTCTCTTTTTTCCTTTCTTCTTCTTGTCCTCCCTTTCTTCCTCTCTTTCTTCCTTTCTTCCTCTTCCTTCCTCTCTTCTTCCTCCCTCTCTTCCTCCCTCCCTTCCTCTCTCCCTTCCTCCTTCCCTCCCTTCCTCCCTTCCTCCCTTCCTCCCTTCCTCCCTTCCTCCCTTCCTCCCTTCCTTCCTTCCTTCCTTCCTTCCTTCCTTCCTTCCTTCCTTCCTTCCTTCCTTCCTTCCTTCCTTCTTCTCTTTCTTTTTTCCTTCTTTCTTTCCTTCCTTCCTCCCTTCATTCCAAAGGAGTAATACTCCTCTTGGCTAAGAGCTTGTTTGGTCCTATGTCCAGCGTTCTTATCAGCTAGATGGACTGAAAACTTTCACACAGGAAAGAAGTGGAAGTTCTTTATCTTTGTTTTTTTGCTACCTAGGTGTAGAGTATTCTGTGGATAAAAAACCCCACTGGCAGGTTAGATAATACAATAAAAGAAATTTGATCTGTTTTGTATAGGGACTGCTAATATCCAGGTAATGACACCAAACTTGGGGCTAAAAATCAGGAAGCAGAAGCATATATGAGGTTGAGTGAATTCCTTAAACAGGATAAAATGGGCAACAGTGCAGTCTATACATAAAGGCATGTGGATAATGGGTTTAGAAAATAGGCCTAAGACACATCCTTATATGATTTTAACAAAAATAACAATAAATATCTTAAAAGACTTACAGAGTATGAAACTTTTTTTGAGGTTTTTTAAATTTTTAAAAAAATTTTAATTGATTATGCCATTATAGTTGTTCTATTCCCCCCTTCATTCCCCTTCACCCTACCCCCCCGTCCCCACCATTACCCCCCCTTTAGTTTATGACCATGTGTCTCAAGTTCTTTAGATTCTATATTTCCCATACTATTCTTGCCCCCCCATCTATTTTCTATCTATTGTCTATGCTACTTATTTTCTGTACCTTCTCTCCCCTTCTCCTCCTCCCACTCCCCTGTTGCTAACCCTCCATGTGATCTTCATTTCTATGGTTCCACTCCTGATCTAGCTGTCCTCTTAGTTTGCTTTTGTTTTAGGTGTGGTTGTTAATAACTGTGAGTTGGCTGTCCTTTCACTGTTCATGTTTGTTAACTTTTTTTTCTTAGGTAAGTCCCTTTAACATTTCATATAATAAGGGCTTGGTGATGATGAACTCCTTGAATTTGATCTTATCTGAGAAGCACTTTATCTGTCCTTCCTTTCTGAATGAAAGTTTTGCTGGATAGAGCAATCTTGGTTGTAGGTCTTTAGATTTCATGACTTGTAGAGTATGAAACTTTATACTTCCATTCCATCACTTGTGCACATGTACTGGTGCATGTTTTTAACATCTTTTCTTGGGCCTATAGTTCCTTTAATAGTGTTTCTGATTCCGGTGTCCCTGCCTTCCTGGTCTTGCTGTTATCAGAAGGATGTTCATTAAACACAAATCTGGTTATGATGCTCTTCTCTTTAACCTCCTCAGTGACCTATTATCACCTATATGATTAAACCTGAACTCCTTAGGAAGTACTTGGCATACCTCATCTCCCGCAAATATCTGACCCTAAGATTCTATCAAAGTATTTATCCTTCCATACGTACATTCTGTTATTTCAAACCTACATTTCTTTTTTTTAACTTCTAAATTTTGAACCAGAGACTCCCAGAAAAGCTGAAAAAATAGTGCAGAGATTCTCCATATATCTCTCATTCTACCTAACATTTGCACGTAGTAACAGTCCATTTATCGAATAAAAGGAATTTGCATTGGGATAATATTAACTAAACAAATTACCTTAATTCAAATTTCACCAGTTTTTTTACTAACTTTTTCCTTGTCCAATATAATATACAGGGTCCCATTTTGCCTTTAGTTATTATTTCTCCTTAGTCATTAATAGTCTGTAACTCTTCCTTAAGTTCTTTCTTCTTTTTCATGACCTTGACAAATTTGCAGAGTACCAGTTATTTTGTTGAATGTCCTCAGTTTTGATTTGTCTAATGCCTCTTCATTATTGAACCAGTTATGCATTTTGGGCAAGAACGCCACAAAAACATTAGTGTTTTCAGTGAATCACGTCATAAAGTTCATAATTTTGATTTGCCTTATTATTAGTGATGTGGACCTCTGTCTATTAGAAGGTGATTTCTGTTGCATTTTTTCTACTATAAAATTGCTACCTTTGCCTTTATTGTTAATACATATCTTGTGAGAAATACTCTGAGACTATGTAAATCTATTTTGTTCTAAAGCATTTACCCACTAATTTTAGCATACAAGAGTGAATCTTACCTGCAACACTCTTACTGATAATATTCCTCATTTTCCCCCTTGCTTTAATTATCTATCCACACTTTTTCCTCTTGGCCAGTTTCTGTTCATCCTGCACATTCCACTCAAGGTGGTTTCTCTTCTGGGAAACATTTTTAGACTGCTCCAGCCAGATAAAGAGTTCTTTCTCCCCACTTCCTTAGCAGCTCAAACACAGGTTCACAATACACATCACTGTGTTTATTGGCTATTTTTATTTCCTTGTGAGTCACCCACATAAACTTGTTGAGTGATACCTCACTATCTCAGCATTTCCTCATACTGCTTGTACAGTGCCTACCTAGCACAGTGTCTGGTCTATAATAGTCATTCAATACATGTTTGAAGTGTAAATGAATGAATAAATACATCTTTTATACTCTTTTCAAAATTCATTTCTAGCCTGAAGAATTTAGAGTTTGTTATTACAGTTAAAGAATAATGCTCATTTCTAAATACATGATTCTGATTTTCAGCCAAAATTGTATGCCTTAGAGAAATACATTTCATCATGTTCCTGGCATCAAGCCTTATTTAATCCTCTAAAAACCAATCTAAAATTTTACTTGCTCCTTTTTCTACTTCTCTTCATTATACAATGGCTTACATTTTTACTCCTCCACTTGTGATTAGGTTTTCAAATAGTATAATTTCATGTACAAAAAAGAAAAAAGCTCTTTTTTCTTTTTTGTACATGCTCTTTCATTCATTTAGCTAAGCCTCTTTGTGTGTCCTACTCTGATCTTGCACATGAGCTTCCTTAATCCTTGGTGATATTTTTCCTCCAGTGTGTTTGCTTTATTCTGTAAATTCAAGAGAAGTTTTCCAAAACTGCCTTTATTCCCCTGAAGAAGCAAAACAAACTATGAAAATTTTCCTTTTGGCTAACAGTTATTCTTCTTCTTATTAGATAATTAATGACTTGATTATTAATACAGGAGGCCAGACATGCATGTGAATAATCTTCCTGGCCATGTACCCATAGATATAGCAGCAGGAACTAATACAATTGTAGATACTAAAAGTAACTTGCCCTCCATCATCATCATTATCATCATTGTCATCAACATCTTTATCATTAAAATCCAAACCACATTGTGTGCAGTCCGCACAGAATCATACCTACACTTCCTAATCCTTAACGTCACTCCTTTGAATTCTCTTAGCACTTTGGGCCCTCTTCAAACCTCATTTTGGTAGTTACTTTAGACAGTATTGCAGCCACTTGGAGTTATCTCACCCTTCTTGATTTGCTGTCTCCCTACCCACACTAGACCAGGAATTCCTTAAAGGCTGGGATTGAGGTTTATACTCTCTTTATCATTAGTGCCCATTGCTATACTGAGAACATAATAGAAGCTTAATAACTCTTTGTGGCATTCAATTATCTTGTCTTCCCTCTAAAACCAAAAAAAAAAACCAAAGAGACTGCTAAGTTGGAAAAGGGCATGTAAGAAATTAACAATTACAGAATCCTAACTTGTTTTTTTTACTCATAGAATATTATTGATGAGCACATTTTTAGTAGAACAAGGCTTCCAGAAGTTCTGAGAACTTAGAGAAAAAAATGAACAATTGACATTTTAACAAGAAACAAGAACTTCAAAATGAGACCTGAAAATATGAAAGATTCATTTGGACTTCATTTATACAATGCTTTTCTAATAGTTGTTGACATTCAACAAAAGAAGTAGTCTCCATGTCATTCTTTTTGCTTCCAAATCAGTATTAATCTTAAGAATCTACCTCCTCTTAATACCCATTGACAATGTCTTCCATCTGATCCTTGTTATTTTTCATCTGGATAATTTCAATACTTCCATATGATTTTCTGCTCCAGTTTCTTCTCCCTTCAGTTCATAATAGGTGGCTCTCCATTGATCATAAAACTAAGTATTACCTACTTTTCATGGCATACTACATGCTTTGGTTTTGGCTACCAATCTATTTTATTAGATTTCTCACTTATTCCTTTTATGCAAGCTGTATTGT
Organism: Artibeus jamaicensis; assembly: GCF_021234435.1. NCBI lineage: Eukaryota > Metazoa > Chordata > Mammalia > Chiroptera > Phyllostomidae > Artibeus > Artibeus jamaicensis. Next base: position 5,691,816 of record NW_026521249.1, on the reverse strand, counting down.
AGCCACACATAACTTTACAAATCTCCAGGAAGGAGCAGGATATCCTTTTAAGGTTTCCACACATTTCTTCATACTGCTTTTGCAATGTGAAATGCTCATCACTTTCATCTGATCTTCCCAGAACCCAGGTAAAAGAAAACACATATTATCCTCTTAGTGAAACATTCCTTAAGTTTACAAGGCAAAATAGATGTCTCTATCATTTGGCAGAGAACTTGGTCTGTACTATTTTTATTGTATTATTTGACATGTGTTAGAATTTCTTGTCTACCAAACTGAAGTTCCCAAAGGCTAACGGCTATTTATCTCTGCATTACCAATACCTAGAGGGAGACTGAAGAAGGCCAGACTGCTAGAGCACACCCGGAAGTCTCTGTGATATATCACAATGAGAGCTTAAAATTTACTCATTACAGACCGAAGTGTTGAGAGAGGGCAAGTCATGCAGGGAAACAGTTTCCTTATATAATGTGAGGAAATAATGTGAGGTTTATGTCAATAATATAATTTTATTTATCACAGAAGTAATTTCTTTCACTTCCAAGAGAGGAGCTTTAAATAGACTGCTTGATTCTGTAGCTCTCAGTGAAATTTTCTCATGGATAGTTGTGGCTTGGTTCCCTCCAAATATGCCACTTTTATGCAATTATACATGGTGTTCTTGGAGAAGGGGAATAATTTAATCAGAAGTGGAATTTTAACCTCTAACCTTCTAAATATTCTAAAGGGACCCTGCAAAGCTTGACCTTGTGAAATCTGACACAGCTTACAGAAAATAGAAAAGCAATTAGGACTTCAGATAAGAAATAAAACAACATGGAAGTAGACATCTTCATACTTGTAGGAGCAAGAGACCAGACAAAGTGCCCTCTCTCATACACATCAAGTCTAACCCTGGTTCTATCTAGTTCTCTGCCTACTCCATATCTGCTTCCTAGCAGCTGAGCAGTTGAACATGGTTAGAGAAAAAAACTCACAGCTGGACTAACTGGAGTAATTTCATTTCTAGGACAATAAGCCTGAAGTGGTTGGTACTGTCCAGCTATCCTCATAATGACAGGTGACACTTCACAGTGCCAGACCATTTTACTATTCTGAAAAATCCTATGATATAAGTATACTCTTATTATCCCAACCTTAAAAATTAGGAAATTGGGGCACCTAGATGATGAGTAAGTTATGCAAAGTCATAGTCTTAAGTGACACAGCCAAGATTGGATTCCAGTCTGGCTCCAGGGTCTCTGCAGGATAACCAGCACAGAACACTGCCTCTGCTATCTTGTCTCGTTTTCCTAGTAAACTTATTTTCACTCTTGGAGACCATTATTTACAGATATTCTCTTAAAATCTACAAAAATCACTCTTCCTTCTTCATTCTCAATTGATGACCTTGGTTTTTATTTTCACAATAAAGTCTTCAGAGGACAATGCACTCCCTTTTCCATCATCAATTTCTCCAGTTTCTATGAATCAGTATCCACATACCCAAGTTTCTTTCATAGTGGGTAGTTTCCTCAGAAAGGACTGCTAAAACTAGTCTCTCCAAAAAGTGCACTAATTTCTGTTCCCTCCGGCTGCTCAAGAATTTGGCTCTCACATGCAATTTACTCTCCTCATTGCATCTCCTATTGCATCTCCTCATTACTTTCCTATTGGCTTATGTGGTAGAGGCGGTGATGCCTACCAATAATTTCATTTGCTTTCCTACATTTTACACCTCTTTTGCAGATCACATAATTACTTCTCACCCATTAAATGTTTGTTCTGACCAATTAAATTACTTCAAGGTAAGAGAGAGAAAATCCCAGTCCCTCTTTCCTAGTCTTCCTCTGCTATTATAACAAATAAAGAGATTTGTATATTTGAAATCATAAAAACATATGACAATAGAGCAAGATAATTGTGACTGAGAAACTATAGGTAGAAGGACCTCCAGCTAACTCTCCTTGAACATGTAGCGTAAGTGAGAAATAAACCTTTGTAGTAGTAAAGCCACTGGGAGCTTGGGGCTAATTTGTTACTGTGGGATATTTTAGCCTATCCTGACTAATAGAGGATATAAATATGTTATTAAAAATCTCTTTATTCTATATATTCTTCCAGCTATTGTCAATTTATTCTGCTCTCTTTAGAGGAAAATAATTGAATGTCTTATGCACAAAGTTTCCATTTCCTTACATTCCATTTTCTTTTTAACTCTAAAGTCAGGATTTTTTCTTTACAAATCACTTTTATCAATGTTACCAACACTTTTATCACACTAAATTCATCAGACAATTCAATGTCCATATATTACTCAACCATTCAGCAGGGTTTAAAGTACTTTCTTCACTTCTTCTATGTGAAATTGATTTATTTCACAAATGGCTTCCCTTCTGTTTTATTTGCCAGTTTTTAAAAATATTGTCCTTCTCCTTCTCTTTAAAAAATTATTATATTTTGTCCATTATCATTTAACCCAATTATATACACCCCTGCAATCACTACACTATTGTCCAAGTTCATAAGTCTTTTTTCTTTTTGCTTGATCTCCTCTAACCCTCCACCCCTAACCTCTCCCACCAATAGCTGTCCCCCTGCTCTCTGTCTATGAGTCTGTCTCTATTTTGCTTGTAAATTCAGTTTATTCATTAGATTCCACATATAGGTTAAATTCTATGGTATTTGTCTTTCTCTGACTAGTTTATTTTGCTTAGCATAATGTTCTCCAGGCCCATCCATACTGTTGCAAATGGTAGAATGTTCTTCTTCTTCTTCTTCTTTTTTTTTTTTTTACAGCTGAGTAGTATTTCATTGTGTAAATATCACATAGTTGTTTAATCCACCAATCTACTAATAGGAACTTGGATTGTTCCCATACCTTGGCAATTGTAAATAATGCTGCAATGAACATGGGTGTGCTTACAGTCTTTTGAATTAGTGTTTTGGGTTCTTTTGGATGTATTACTGGAAGTGGAATTGCTAGGTCAAAAGGCAGATCTATTTTTAATTTTTAAGGTATGCCCATACTGCTTTCCACAGTGGCTGTGCCAGTCTGCATTTCCACCCAGAGTGCAAAAGGATTTACTTTTCTCCATATCATCACCAGCATTTTTTGATTTATTGATGATATTCATTCTGACAAATGTGAAGTGATACCTCATTGTGGTTTTAACTTGCATTTCTCTGATGATTAGTGATGTTGAGCATCTTTTCATATGTCTATAGGCCATCTGTATGTCCTCTTTATAGCAGTGTCTATTCAGGTCCTTTGGCCATTTTTAATTGGGTTGTTTGTTTTTTTGGTGTTGAGTTTTGTATGTTCTTTATAGCTTTGAATATTAACTACTTATCAGGTGTATTAGTGAATATATTTCCCATTACATGGGCTGTCTTTCTCATTTTGCTATGGTTTCCTTTGCTGTGAAAAATCTCTTTAGTTTGATGTAGTCCTACTTGTTTATTTTTTCTTTTGTTTCTCTTGCTGAAGAAGGTATATCAAATAAAATATTTCTATAATCAATATCCAAGATTTTACTGCCTATGTTTTCTTCTAGGAGTTTTTAGTGTCAGGTCTGATATTTAAGTTTTCAATCAGTTTTAAATTTATTATTGTGTGTGGCATTAGAAGATTGTATAGTTTCATTTTTCCGCATGCATTTGTCCAATTTTCCCAACACCATTTTTTGAATAAACTATCTTTAGCCCATTGTATGTACTTAATTCCTCTGTTGAATATTAATTGACTATAAAGGTGTGAGTTTATTTCTTGGCTCTCTATCTATTCCATTGATCTATGTGTCTGTTTTTATGACATACAATGCTTGATTACTATGGCCTTATAGTATATTTTTGTTGGGAACCATTCTCCCTAGTTTCTGAAGCTGTAACCCTGGTCATAGGCGAAAAAGCCCCATGACTAGGATACCTTGTGACTATAAGCCACTAAGGGGACAAAATTTATCCTACCCACAGGGGTGCAGCCTCTGCCCCATTTATTTTACCCTGCTTGGCCCCCGGCGGATGGCTGGATAGTCAATGACAGGTAAGATTCCTCAAGGAAGGAAGACAGGCACAGTCATGAAAGAGCCATCAGGGAAGGACTTAGGGGATTGTGGAGGAGGGACAAAGGGCCCTTGCCCCTTGGCTTTATCATAGCCTGAGCCCTCCTCATTCTATCTGTAAAAAGTCTCGTAATCTCTTCTTGGCTGCCTTGCTTCCCCTGTCTAATTTAAGCCCGAAAAAATGCCGAAGGGAGGTGCAGCCCTGTGCTGGAACAGGCAGTTTCCAGGGGTGGGTGATCAGGTCTAAGGAAGAATGCACAAAGTCCTGTGAAACCTGCTTTGCTAAGAATGTCCTCAATTTAAATGTTAAGGGTCTGAGCACAAAATAAGTTTGTTTCCCAAAGTTTTACAGCCATTTGGCATCACCCTGCCTACCAGACCCTGACTCAAAAGGACCCCCTAAATCCCAGAAATGTTATCTGTAAACCATACCCCCTTTCCTTGATATGCACCCCTGTGTAAGCTAAACTCAATAAAAGCTCATTGAGAGAGAGTCTTGACACCTTTCTCTTCTGAGAAACTGTTAAGCCTTTCCTCCCCAAGCAGATCATGTCTTGGTAGACTTATTCTCATCCACAGTGGCCAGGGGAGCTCTGCTGGGCAAAGTTGCCCTGCATATTTTCATGTTAAGTAGCATGATTTCTCCAACTTTGTTCTTTCTCAGGATTGCTGTTCTTATGCTGTGCCTTTTGTGGTTCCATATAAATTTTTGATATTATTTGTTTTAGTTCTGCAAAATTTGTCATTGAAATCTTAATAGGAATTGTGTTGAATCTATAGATTGCTTTGGGTGGTATGGATGTTTTAATGATGTTAATTCTTCCTACCATGAACATGGTATGTGCTTCCACTTATGTGTATCTTCTTCAATTTCTTTCTTCAGTGTCTTATCATTTTCTAAGTACCAGTCTTTTACATCATTAGTTAGGTTTATTCCTAGGTACTTTATTCTTGTTGAAGCAAATGTGAATGAGATTATTTTCTTAATTTCTCTTCTGTTACTTCATTATTGTCATATAAAAATGTGACTTATTTCCAGATATTAATTTTGTATCCTACTACTTCACTATATTTATTTATCAGTTCTGGTAAATTTTTGTTGAAATCTTTGGGGTTCTCTTAATACAGTGTAACATGTCATCTTTAAATAAAGAGTGTTTGACTTCTTCCTTTCCATTTTGGATGCCTTCTATTTCTTATTCATGTTTGATTGCTATGGCTAGGACTTCCAGTACTATATTGAATAACAGAGGTGAAAGTGGACATCCCTGTCTTATTCCTGATCTTAAGAGGAACAATTGTAGTTTTTTCCCACTGAGTATGATGTTGGCAATGGGTTTGTTATACATGGCATTTATTATGTTGATGTATATTTAATCTATTTGCACTTTGCTGAGAGTTTTTATCATAACAGTGCTAGATTTTATCAAATGCTTTTCCTGCATCTGTTGATGTGATCATGTGGTTTTTATCCTTCATTTATATATGTGGTGGGTTACATTAATTACTTTGCAAATGTTATACCAATCTTGCATTCCCAGAATAAATTCCACTTGATCATGGTGGATGATTTTTTTAATGTACTGCTGTATTCAATAGTTTCTTGAGGATTTTATCATTTATGTTCATCAAGGGCATTTTTTTTTGTGTGTGTGTGTGTGTGTGTGTGTGTCTCTGTCTCATTTTGGAATTAAGATAATGCTGGTCTCATAAAATGAGTGTGGAAGCCTTCCCTCATCTTGAATTCTTGGGAATACTTTGAGAAGAAAAGGTGTTACTTCTTCCTGAAATGTTTGGTAATATTCACTTATGAAGGCATCTGGTCCAGAACGTTTGTTTGTTGGGAGTTTTTTATTATTGCTTGAGTTTCACTAGTTACAAATCTGTCTATTCAGATTCTATGATTCTTCTTTGTTTAGTTGTGGAAGATTGTATGTTTCTAGGAATTTATTCATTTTATACAAGTTGTCCAATGTGTTGGCACGTAGTTGTTCATAATATTTTCTTACAAATCTTTGTATTTCTTTGGTGTCAGTTGTTATTTTGTTATTTCTCCTCTTTCATTTCTGGTTTTATGTATTTTTGGTCTTTGTCTTTTTTTCTTGATGAGTCTGGTTAAACATCTGTCAACCTTGTTTATCTTTTCAGAGAACCAACTCTTGGATGCATTGATGTTTTGTATCACTTTTAAGACTTTATTTCATTTATTTCTGCTCTTTATTATTTCTTTTTCTCTACTCACTTTAGGGTTTGTTTGTTGTTGTTTTTTCAAGTTCTTTTAAGGGTCAAATTAGTTTGTTATTTGAGCTTTATATTGTTTTTTGATATGGGCCTGTAATGCTATGAATTTCCCTCTTAGAATTGCTTTCCCTGTGTCCCACAGATTTTGGATTGTTTTGTTCTCACTTCCATTTGTCAAGGTATCTTTTGATTTCATTCTGATCTCCATGCTGACCCATTCATTGTTTAATAAGATTTTATTTAGCTACCATTCTTTAGTTTTCTTCTTATGGTTGATTTCTAGTTTCATAAAACTGTGATCAGAGAAAATGTTTGATATGATTTCTATCTTAAATTTATTGAGATTTGTTTTGTGTCTTAACATGTGATCTATCATAGAAAATGTTCCATGTGCACTTGAAAGGTATACATATTCTGCTGTTTTAGGGTGATATGATCTGTAAATATTAATTAAATCCATTTGATCTAATGTGTTGTTTAAGGACACTCTTTTTTAAAAATTTTTTTAACTGGAAGATCTATCCGTTGAAGTCAATAGGGTGTTAAAATCCCATACTATGATTATTTCTGTTGATCTCTCATTTTATGTCTATCAAAATTTACTTTACATATTTAGGTGCTCCTATTTTGGTGCAGAAATATTTACTAGTGTTATATCCTCTTGTTTATTGTTCCCTTTGTCATTGTGTAGTATCCTGTGTTTCTTACTATAGCCTTCTTTTTAAAGTCTGTTTTGTCAGATATAAGTAATATTACCCCAGCTTTTATTCTTTCCATTTCCATGAAATATAATTTTCCATTCCTTTACATTTAGTCTGTGTGTATCTTTCAATCTGAGGTGGGTCTCTTGGAGGCAGCATATATATGAGTCTTGTTTTCTTATCCATTCAGCTACCCTATGTCTTTTGGTGGTAGTGTTTAAGCCATTTACATTTAAGGTGATAATTGATAGGTATGTATTTATTGCTATTTTATTTTAAAACTATTTTCCTTTCTTCTTCTTCTTCTCCTTCTTCTTCCTTCCTTCCTTCCTTCCTTCCTTCCTTCCTTCCTTCCTTCCTTCCTTCCTTCCTTCCTTCCTTCCTTCCTTCCTTCCTTCCTTCCTTCCTTCCTTCCTTCTTCTCCTTCTCCTCCTCCTTTAAGCAAGGCTTTAATGTTAGTTGCAGTACTGGTTTGGTATTAAGAAACTCCTTTGGCTTTTTCTTGTCAGTGAAGCTCTTTACTGCTCCTTCTATTTTAAATGGTAGCCTTGCTAGGTATAGTAGCCTTGGTTGCAGATCCTTGCTTTTATTACCTTGAATATTTTATGCCAATCCTTTTTGGCCTAAAATGTTTTCATTGAGAAATCAGATGACAGTCAAGTTAGAGCTTTCTTGTAGGTAACTACCTGCCCTTCTCTTGTGGCTTTTAGGAGTCTCCTTGTCTTTAAGCTTTGCCATTTTAATTACGATGTGTCTTAATGTAGACTTCTTTTGGTCCATCTTTTTGGGGGTTCTCTGAACTTCCTGAATTTGTGTGTCTTTCTTTCTACAGACTCAGGAACTTTTTGGTTATTATTTCTTCAGATAGGTTCTCGATCCCTTGTTCACTCTCGTTTGTCTGGTATTCCCATGCCATGGATATTACTGTGCTACGTGTTGTTCCAAAGGTTTCTTAAGCTCTTCTCATTTTTTAAAATTCTTTTTGCTTCTTTGCTTGAGCATTTTTTCTACCTTGTTTTCCAAATTGCTGACTTTATCCTCTGCTTCATCTAGCCTAATTTTTATTCCGTCGAGTGTATTGCTTGTTTCAGATTTGCATTTTTTATTTCTGACTGGTCCTTTTTGGTTGTTTCTATGTCTTCTTTCATGCAATCGAGTACCATTATAATCATTACTCTAAACTCTTCAACAAATTGCTTGCCTCCGTTTAATCTAACTCCTCTGCTGGAGGATTCTCTTGTTCTTTCATTTGGGGCATATTTATTTATATTACCATTTTGGCTGCTTCTTGTGTATTTTCCTGTGTATTAGATCTCCAAAGCCTCTGGGCAAACCTAGATCAGTTGCTGCTTGTGACTGGCTGTGGGCAACCTGTTTGGAACTACCAGCAAATCACAGTGTGTGGCTCCCTCTGCTGGGCCTGTTTGTGTGCAGAAAGAGCTAGGCTGCACACCAAGGCCCGTTTTTACTAGCACTGGGCCTGGTCGAGGGTCAGCTGAGATCTCAGAGCTCTTAGAGTTCTGTCTTTCTTGTTAAAATTATTCTCTGTGATAACCTCCACCTGTACTCCTCAGCAGTATGGCATAAAGTTTTTAGGATGGGTCAGAGAAATTCCTGTGGGTGGGGTTATTGCTTCCTCTCAGGCTGATGCTGCTTGGAGGGTAGTGCCCTGTCCAAGAAAGATGGCCTCTCTAGAATGGGGAATGACTCAGCATGAGGATCCTGGTAGTTGTTCTTTCAGTTTTCTCCCCGGAGACATGAGCTCCAGACTTTCCTAATGTATCTCTAGTCCATTCTGCCCTCCCTCTGGCAGAGTCCAGGATAAGTGGCTGCATTTGGAATTTTGTGCTTGGCCCTTTAAGAGGCTTTCTGTGTGACCAACCATCTCCCCCTGTCAGACAGAAATCCGGTTGTTTTTCAGAGCTGGGTCACTTTCCAGCTCTGGTCCTATAAGCTGGGGAGCCCAATTTGGGATTTAGACCCCACACTTCTTAAGGGTAACCCCCCCAGGTCCTGTAATACCCCTCTGAAACTTCAGCTGCTGCCCATGGGAATCCGCCCAGCCCTCTCACACATCCTCTGCACTCCCTACCTCTCATGTTAGCCTTCTTTCTTCTGTGGTGAAGTGGTTTCCTCTTTCTGTCATTGCTTATAAGGTTTCTCACCAGCTAGGGTTCAGTTGGTTATTCAGGATGATTTCAGGATGATTTAGCTGTAATTCTGGTCTGGTCTTGGGAGGAGGTTTGTGCAGCTTCCACTTACTCCTTTGCCATCTTAGACATTCTCCCTGTGCTGCTCATTTTTGACCTGTGGTCCTGTTTTCCCCCCCTCAGTAATCTTTCATTACCGTGATGTCTTGTAGCATTTACATGCTTATAATGCCTAATTTGTATTTCCTATCCAGACATCTCTCTGACTCCAGACCCATCCCTAATTGAGCAGTTACTAGTAATAGTAATAGTTAAGAGGTATCTAAGACAAAACATGTTTAAATCAAAACTTTTTATTTCCACCTTGATCCCTGATGCCCTGACATGCACATACACACACAGAGATACACCAAGTTTGCTCCTTCACTCTCTCCTTATTGAAGCCACCAATATTCATCTACTTGCTAAAGTTCAGTCAGGGACTGTGCACAGATGACTGTTGTGCACTGCAAAATTCTAGATTGCTCCATTCTTTCCATTATTTCAAATACTGTTCCCACTTCAGCTTCCCCCATATATAATCCATTAGGAAGGTCCATTGGGTTTGCTCCCTATGTATAAGCAAGTCCCTTTACTTTTGTTTACTTCTTCAAATATCATATGACTCAGAGATACCATTGTCTTCATGGACTTTAGAAACTGATTCACAACTAGTTTATTTGCTTCTACCCTTGCTGCACTGTAATTTATTCTTTACATAGTCACCAGAGAGCTCTTTAAAACCACACATCAGATTATGTCACTTCCCTGCAATACTCCTCCACTGCCTCTCGTCACATTAAAATAATAGCCCACTTCCTTACTACGGACTTCCTTGGCCTGCATAACTTAGGCTCTGCAATTCTTCAGCCTTAACTCCTGCTTTGCTCCTCCCTACCCTCTCTGTCTCAGCCACGCTGTCTTCTTAGATGTTTCTACGAATACTCCAAGCTGGTTTCTGTTTTGAGAACTTCATACCTGCTGTTCCTTTCCCATGTCATTCCCTCTCTATTTGACACTGTTTTGTTAGATCTTCACAGTTCTCACTTCTACATATCTTCAGGTCTGTGCTCAGATATCATCTTTTCAGAAAAGCTTACCCTGACATCCATTCTCAAATAGCCTTTCCATCCCCTGTGCTCTATCTCCTTTAATTTCTTGGTAACACCACAATCTGAAAGTATATTCTTGTATATACTTTGTACTGTCTCCCTTACTGTAACTTAAGTGCAGGAAATTTTTGTTTGCCACTGGATTTCCAGTGTTCAGAATAGAGCCAGATACCTAGTAGATATTCTATGAATCACTATTGTATTAATAACTAAATTAATGTAACATGAACCTAATTTTGTATATGGTTTCTTTAGAATTATATCGTTTTCTTTAGGTTTAATTCCCAAAGAAAAGGAAAGATTCATTGAAGCAAAAAATCTCTCTGACATCGAGAAGATCAGAAATGACACCTAGTGAAACAAAGGCCAGTTCTACAAATAGTTGACAAATTGGGTGAGTTTTGGTCAATCCATTTTTAGAGTCACCTTTTGAATGTGTAGGTTTTTGAAGTCACTGGATCAGCCATGCCATCAATTCAATTCAGTCTCAGAAGGGTGAAATAAATTAAATGTTTTTAACCCTATATTTTTTCATCTCTCAACATGGTCAGTCTATACTTCAGACAATTTACAAACAGAAACCATTAACTTTATGAAAATCTCTGTAGGCATTAACCTTGTCCCATCTACTGCTGCATGATTTCTTTTCCGTGTTCAAGTACTGAAAAAGCATATTTGTCCTTGTTACTAAAAAGACTAGCACTGGGCAGTTGATGAGAATCTCTTCTAATCCCCATGTTTCTTGAATTCATATTAATGGAAGGAAAAGAAAACAACAACCTCATCTGCAGTTATTCTAAATAAAATCTCATCTTCATTTAACATTTGAGCACTAAGTTTAACAATAAAATTCATCATAGAGCAGAGACAAGGGGCACATTTTTAGCAGTTAAGCTTCAGGCCAACTTGATCCAAACTAAATGCTTTGTAATCTCTCTTTAAACAAAAGCTTTAGCTTTTGTAATCCTCCTCTTTATCTATCCCTGTGAAGCCTCCTACAGTTGAAGCTGCTGCTCATGTCATTTTTATAAACAACCAAGATCTCTGCCCACAAATTGCTTTCCAAGGGTGATGGCAGCAGTGTCAACGTAGCTCATGAGTCATGTTTCCCTCCCTGTGAAACCACCTGGCCAAGCAAAGCCTGAGCCTCCTTTGCTTGTATTCTCACTGCACATGTCCTGTTACTGAGCAACTAGCCAAGGGTCCTGGCTCATTAAAGCACATCTGAGAGACTTGTGCCTGTATGAACCTTCCATTAATAAAATTCCAGGAAAAGCCTTCAATTTTTCATGTAAATACTCACTCTGCCACATTGTACCCCTAGCTCCACCCCAAATCTGATGTCTTTAACATGGTCCTTCTGTGCCTATGAACTTCTGCTACCTTTCTGAGAGGAAATAGTTCAAGCTCCATGTCACCAGACAGATGCCCTTAGGAAGCACAGTCTAGCCACATTGAAATGGCTCACTGTGATCCAGGCACTGTGGATTTTCCAACAGGCACATTTAATGCTTTCTGAGTAAAGCCTGCATATAGAAACAATGAAAATCTACACTTCAGATAAAAACCAAAAAGTAAAACTATGCAGAAACATCAGAGAAAGCATCCAACTTTTGTGGCACCTGTTTATTGCAGGGCCATGTGTTTGCATGTGAGAGCATACACATATATACACACATGCATTTGTGGAAGAGAAATGTCTCTGGATAAATCCTCATAAGACAAAGACCAATTTTGCCTTTACCTGATGTAGAACTCTAGGCTCAGACTCATTAATAAGAAAGTTGCTATAGCTGGCAATAAGGGGACCTAGTTTCTCAAGGAGTGGCCTGTTTGAATGGTAAAAGATAAAATTAGAATTAAAGAGATGTGGATTTAATACCTCATATTATACATATTATTTGTCCAGCTATGGGAAAATACCTTATATTCTCCGAGTCTCGATTTTCTCACTTGCATAAAACTTCTTGGAAGCATTAAAGATGATATGTTCAAATTGGCTGGAACAGAGTAAGACCTGAAGGAATATTGGTCAACTCCTACTCTTAGTGGACAAGACATGCAACCTTTCTGGGCTCTGGTTTCTTCCTCAAAGAATCAATTACAGTGTTCAAAGATTCAAAACTTCCACTCAGGAAAGGAGGATGGATAAAAAGAGTCAGGATTTTCCTAGCAACCCATAATTCTAAATAACAATGTCTCCAGTTTTCCTTGGCTATAAACTATGTTCAGTCCTGGACTGTCTAAAAAAATAGTAATTGAAACAAAGTTAGTGTTCCTAAAATTCTCTACATAGAGAATACTTGGTGAAGGGAATCATACCATCTTTCATTTGAAGGGTTTTCAAAGGGAATCAGGCCATCTTTCATTTAGAGAGTTTTCTACACCCCATATTTGGTTTGTATTAGGCGATTTCATTTGTCTTCCAGGGCTGCCACTGCCTTCCCACAGAGGAAATTCATGCAACTGGACTCTGCCATTTTTAAAATACGTGTCTATAAAGGACTCTCTTGATCCTCTGTTTACAAGGTGATAACAAAGTCAGATGAGGTTAATCAAGATAGATATATAGATACTCTTTTGAGTTGTCTAGCTAGCATTTTCACTTGTTTTTAGGTGATTAATCTATTCTAAAATGCCCTTCAGAAGACATGAACCGTTCTGGCTCAAACACTGAAATTTTTATTCCCTCTCATATTAATTACAGCAACCAACATCCATAACCAACATCCATATGGTAAGACTACTCTCTCTCTCATACTGGTAAACAAATAGTAAACTGCATTGACTTGTTTTTCTTTAATGAAGTGAACTATGTTAGACCTTTAAAGGTTTCCTCAAATTGCCTCAATCCCACTTGTTTTTAAGCTTTAAGGGGCTTTTATGGATCAAAGCATTAACTCAATACACTTAGCCTTCCAAAAATGAGTTATTGAAAGCCAGAAGCCCCAACCACAGCACAAGTGCTACAGATAAGAATGAGTGTTACTACTTACACCCAGTCACTATTCGACTCATTTTTAGCACCATTTACGTTTGTACTTCTAGGTAAGTGTAATAGTTTTCTGTTACTGTGCAAAAAATTATCACAAATCTAGTAGCTTAAAATGCTACACATTTATCTTATAGTTTCATGGCTAAGGATTTGGGGCACCTTTTATCTGGGTCCTCTGCTTCAGGTCTCATAAGGTTGCAATAAAAGAAAAACAGCCAGATTGAGTTCTTGTCTAAAGGCTTGGCTGGGAAATCATTTACTTCCAAACTCACTCAGTGTTTGGAAGAATTAATTTCCTCATGGTTGTAGGTCTGAGGGTCCTGGCATCTTACTGGTTGGAGGCTGAAGGGTATCCTCAGCCCCATTCTCAAGTCTAACCATTTGTTCTCCCACTAGTTCCTTGCCAGGCTACTATTTTTACTCCTCTCCCTCTGTCAAAATCTGGCCAAACCTTCAGGATGCACCTTCAATCCCTGCAACTCCTCCCCTCTGCTCCAGGGATCTCAACCCTGGCTGTATAATAAAATCTTGTGGAAGACCTAAATGAAAGAAAAAATTAATATTCAGATCCCATGTATGCTTATTTAATTGGTCTAAGATGAAACATAGACACCAGAATTTCTACATAAGTCCCCAGGTGATTGATTCTAATGTGAAGCAAGTTTTGAGGACTGCTGTTAACTTAATTCCATTAAACTTAAATGATCACATTCTGTTTGTAATTTAGTTATATTCCCTATTTCCATGTTTAAATGCCCCAGCTTAGAGAGAAAAAGCCTCTTGTTCTTCTAATCATGGAGCCTTCTTTGCTCATTTAGTCAAGCAAGCCTTTTCATCTTTAAAATATAAAACCAATTTTGGTTATCTTGAACTTACATATAAGAAGAAAGAGTGTCACTTTGGGGCATGGAGTCGAGAATCTCTTCCTGTTTAATAGTCACCATGTGCAAAGAATATCAAAGTCTTAGTTTCCAGCAGAATAGGAGTTAACTATGTGGCATTAAGGGGTTCTAAGTAGAGGCTTTGATTTAAAATGATCTGTTTTACTTTTGGTGCCACATTAACAGAACTTCTGTCATTAGAGATTCATTTATTTGGGTTAATCTTTCACCTTTTTAGTAGCTTTTCATTCATCATAAATAATCTTAGAAAGAGTCATTAAGACCTTTGTGTGAAATAGCTCATGGGGTCACTGTTACTTGTGACAAGAGAAGGCACATAAATTACCACTTATAACAGCCTTTATTCTGTCTCCTTCTCTAGACTGCTCTCCATAAAGGTAGGGCTATGCCTGTATTAATGTTTATAGTCCCAGCACTTAGCTCAGTTTCTTACACAAAGTAGATTCACAGTTAAGTATTGCTTGTAATGAATAATGTTTAATGAATAAGTGAATGAATGGATAAACAAAATTGAACAAAGCTGTGGCCATAATTAATCATGAATCCTGAAAAAAGGTAAAGAAAGAGAAAGAAAAATAGAGGATACTTAAAGGAAAAACATTATGATGTCATAATTTTTCTGGGGGTCTGAGGATCTGCAGATTAAAGACAACTCACTAATGGTTCTATTTTGAGTCTTTTGACATTTTTGCTGGGATTTACCTCGCCCCTTGCTATCTTTCTTCTTCAAAAACAATAATATGAACAACCAGAGCTGCCATTTATTGAAAATTAGGCAGCATACTAATTATTTAGGTATTTTAGTTGATCATCTCAATAACTCAATGAGTATTATCCTTACCAATTTACAAATGAGGAAACCTAAGCTTACAGAGGCTATGTAAAATGTGACAATCAAATGGCAGACATGAGGCGTAAGCCACGATCTGATACTAGTGGTCTCATTGGCTTCTGATGCTCCTTCATCATGTTTCACCCACCCCAACACATGACCTTTCTCCTTTTTTTTCTGTTTCATATGGTCATGCGTACACATTGGACATGAGGATGAAGTTTACCCTGTCTGAATGTACTGTGGCCTGGAGAGATTTGAGTTAAGAAGATAAAGGCTATATTCCAGTAGGGATCAATGCAGCTTTTGGAACTGTATATAAAATCCACATAGTTTCTCAGCAGTCAATCTGCAAAGAAAAATGTGTTGGAGTCTTAATATCTTGTGTCTCAGGAAACAAAGTTTTCCCCCATATTGAACTTGGAAAGAGATTTCTTACTTTGGTAAGTAGGCAAACAGGGCCTAAAAGAAAATATTCTCAGCTCATATTCCATAGCAAATGCAGAAAAAAAGTATAGGACAGTTCTTACAGAGACTTCTGATAAAAAGTCAAAAGCATAATGCCAAAGTGTAACTTGCAAACTCTAGTTTAGATGGCATGCCACGCATCATGGCGGCCTCACATTGTATCATCAGCTGAGGGAGGAAAAAGTGTAAGTAGGCTTCTGTGGTCAAAGCTTACACTAAAGGCCATGAAAAAATAGGAGCACGAGGGTCCAAATACTTAGAAGAGAATATAGAGTACACAGTTTTAATATGACTGTCTCTAAATATCACTTCGTACAATTAGGTTTCTTAAAGAAGAGCTATGTCTCACATAAAGATTATATTATTTTCAGTGACTGATGGGTGACTATTCTATAGCCCTGATTCTGGCTTTCTTGAAGTTTTATTAAACAATGTTAAGTACTTGGCAAAGTAACATTCTCTTATGGCATATGCAAATTTATCCACTATTTTGACACACACACAGCCCTTCCTCCCAGATGAAGCCCTGCATGGATAGAGTGCCTGTAGACAAAAGAAGGCATTTGACCTAAGAGAGTCCTGGGGTGAGATACCATATACTACTCCATTGGGAATGACAAAAATTAATTTGGAAAGTTTTTCAGAAATAGTAAAAATAGTAGTTTTTGTGTCTTTAGGTGGTATATATGAAAGATTTTTAGATGATGATAGAGAAACAGGGTAGGAGTGTTGGGTTTTTGTGATGATGGAAGAGGAGAATGCCTGTATTTTTAGTAAGGAAAGGTGGCACAAAGAGGAAGTTCCAAGGGGGAAAAAAAACACATCATGAACATCTCTTTCACCATGAGCCAAAGCAACACCCAATGGACGAGGATAAGGTGGGGACTTGTATTATCACTTATTCAAATGTACCATAAAAGTTCCAGGAAGCCAAATTAAAAATTTTCCAGGAAATCAAATTTTAAAAGTTCCACGAAGTCAAATTAAAAAATTTCATATAAAACAAAAGCTAGGTTTGTTTGGTGAGAGAGGAAAGGATTTAGACTGGCATTAGGGAGAGATGGCAGGGGTTGGAGGAGAGGAAGGATTAAATAAGACAGAGAAGAATGAGAGAGGCAAAAAGAGCTCAATACAGTGAAAATGCTTCTTGTGGAAAAGCAGAAGGGTGATTAGGCTAGGAGGGTCATGAGAAGGACTTGACATGCTGTTGCTCGTCTGAAGACGTGAGAGGAATGCACGCAGTCTCTAGGACAAGAGCAGCAAGCAAAGAACAGGGATCTCAGTCCTACAAATGCAAGGAACTGAATTCTATCCGGTACCTGAATAAGCTTAGAAGTAACTTTTCTGGCTAAGAAAAGCCACTTCTTGTCTTCAGACAAGAGCCCAGCTCAGTCCTGATTTTGATTTTATGATATCCTGAGCACAGAATGAAATTAAGTTCACCCAAACTTCTGCCCTGCAGAACTGTGAGCTAATAAAAGAAAGTTGTTTTAAGTAGCTTAGTTAGTAGCAAATTGTTATGCAGCAGTAGAAGATCAATACAGCATATACACTAATAGACTGTATAGATTAATGCAGCTTTCCTGATAATCTCATTCTTCTATTCTCCGAGATGACATTGAAGAGTCTTCTCCCCACTGGGACAACATCCTGACTCTCTGTGGTCTGGGCCCTTTGACCAATGATCAGTTGAAGTATCATGTGTCACTTCTGAGGCAGCATATTTAATTAGTTGTGCCAGACAAGGCGAGGCTGTCTGTCTTCATAGGGCATGAAGATAAGCTTGTAATAAAATATGGTGTCCATTAGCCTGGGTCCTTGTTTAAGGGGATGAGCAGAGATCCACTGCTGACCTCAGTTATACATAAAGTGAGAACAAAAACATAATTTTTTTGTTCTGATAAATTCCTTTTTTGTTACTTTAGCATAACTTGGTCTCTTTCTAATACAGGAATTTAAAATATCAAGAGATATGAGTGAGGAGGTGGAGGACAGATTTTAAAGAAAGTGAGTCTCTCTAAGTGGTTGACATTGAGCAGAAAACCTGCGTGAACATCTGAGGAGAGAATGTTCCAGGCACAGAGTAGAAAAAGTCTACAGCAGGCTTGGCAAGTAGGAGAAACAACATGGACAATGTGTCTAGAGTGTCAGAATAAAGAAGTAAAATGGGGACAAGATGCATAGACTTATACAGGCCATAGTAAGTAATTTATATTTTATTGAAAATAAGTTAGAACTCCATCCACATGGGACATTATTTAAAGCAGGAGAAAAGATCAGTCAAGATAGGTGGTTATGCAGTAGAAACAAAACAAAATCTCAGGGGCTTAAAGCAATACAGACTTTGTTCACGAGTGTACTGTGTACCCATCATGGGTTTGTTAAGGATTCTGCTTTCAGCAGTAACCATTGTTTTCTGCACTCCAAGACCCCAGATGATGAAGTCACCACTGTCTGGAACATGCCAGTCTCTGTAGCAGTGGGAAAAGAGTATATTCTGCAGCATCTAGAATCAGCAATTAAGTGCCCCAACTCAGTAGTCAGGTGTCATTTTGTTCACATTTATTGGCCAGAACAAACCACATAACCCCACCCACCCACCCACCCACAGGAAGGCAACCTACCATTTATTCAGAGGGACAGGAGTCAGTGTGGCCAATGGGTAGCAGTAATGTCTACCACAGAACTGTTTTGATATTATTTATATTTGTAAGATATTATCTTATATATTATGCAGAGAACATATTAGGGAGCAAAGAATGGAAGCAAGGATATTGGGTTAGAGGTTATTTCAGTTACCATGCAAAGCATGCTAGTGGTATGGAGGTAGTTAGCAGAAGGCAGAATCTCAGGCTACAGTGAGGAGGGCAGCACAGGGTGGTGAATGAGTCCTCTGTGGGCCACCCGATGGTGGGGCCGTCAGTCTCAGAGGGCTCTGCTCAAATGGTATGCAGCCTCTTTCACCACCATAGTCCCATGTGGCCTGTGCCTTGGTATGTGGTATGACTTGTGTGCACATGACATGAGGACTCAGGACAGCTGGGCTGAGGGCTACGACTACCTGCTCAAGTTCTTGCTGGTGGGTGACAGTGACTCCCGTTGTATGACATTACCAATGGCTGGTCCTTCCATTGCACGGACTGGTGGATCAAGGAGATGCCCAAACATGTGTGGGCAAGAAAGGAGGGGACAGAGAGGTCCCTGGGACCCTAGCTGGGACATGGCTGCACTTGGTCTTCAAGCAGCAAGTCATTACAGAACAATGCATCTGTGTAGAGAAGTACCTGACCTTCCAAGGTCTGGTTGTTGTGCCAGTTCTTCATCATCAAAGCTTTTGCATCATAGAGTCCTTTGCACAGCATGGAGAGGATCTGGACACCCTAATGAGTGTTAAGCTCACTGAGCTATCATCTCCTGTACCCCCATACACCTCACAATCCCCTGCAGCCTGCCACCATCAAGAGCCACCTCAGGTCTTCCTCCACGGCCAGTGGCGCTTATGATGTGTGCGTGTTCCTCCTACTCACTGGCCAGTAGGGTCGAGTGCAACCAGCCTCAAGATGTCCAAGTTTCCCCTTTCCCCAAGCCCAGTCCAGAACTGCTTGCAGACCAGTTGCATGTTCTCTTAGCCAGGCAGGCAGGGCGCCTCCTGGTCCAGGCATTCTCTGGGAGGGCTTGTGCTTGGGGAACTCTCCTGGTCCGCTGGGCCCTTGTTACGTGCAGGAAAGACTTTGGCCCCTCACCAGGTTTGGGGATGCACATAGTGTGCTTGGTGACAGCCCAAACAAGTTCCACAGAGGAGCTGCTGGTGCTGCTGAGATATGGGCAGAAGAAGCATTCCTGGGACCTTGTGGTGCAGCTAAGAAGTGGGCATGAGGCAGCTCTGCCTGACCCAGCCTAGCTGCCAGTGGGTAGCCTTAGGGGACCTGGAAAGCCTGGCTTGCCCTTCTTATTTATATGGAAGATATTTCACCCCCCCGGCCATTTTTAGTGGGCCAGCAGAGAAGCCTCAATACAGGCAAGTGGTGAGCCCACATCAGCTGTGGGGACCACTTGGGGCGTTTGGAGAGGGAGGGGAATTGGAGACAAAGACTGGGAGGAATCTGCAGTCAAAGCTTGACTCTTTCTGTGAATCCATGTACACTTCACATAGGAGTGTGGGGGAGCTACACAGGGACCAGTGGGGACATGCAGAGTAAGAAAACCCCAAAATTTTTGGCAATAACCTTAATCTCTGGCTACCCTACAGGTCTTTCTGAGCACTGTAAATTTCGTGTGTGTGTGTTGTCTTTTTTGTTTGTTTATTTTTTTAATTGGTATCTCATTTTAAGGTTGATCCAACACAACTTTGGCAATGGATTGGGAAAAATAAAGTTTTATTATGAGCTCCTGGGTGAATTAAACTTTATTGCTAGGTAGAATTTTAATAGTAAAAGCTGTATTAGAGGTGAGAAGTTAATGGCTTGCTTTTTGCTCATATGTTAATTTGTAATGTCTGGGTTTACCAGATTGAGTCCCTGAAAAAGGCTGAGGAGTCATCACCTTAGAGAGGATATGTATATCTAAGAAATCATGATGAGACTATCTAAGAACTGAGTTTGTAAGGTTTTGTAGAGAACTGAGTTTTGTAGAGAAGATAAGAGGACCAAGGACTGAACTCTTGGATAATGTGGGTAAAAGGCATGTTTTATTGCTCCTTTTTTAGTGCTGAAGACTATAAATGCATATGTATTACGATGGGAGATCGATGATGCAGGGGAGGTGTGGAGTAGCTAACTGCAGAAGCAAACTCCCTGAGCAGGAGAGAGGAATTAAGACATGAATGCAAGCTCACTTTACAAGTATAAAGTGCCAATTCAGGGAAATTTTATTAATAGGAGTAAACTATGCTTTCTGGAAGGAAAAACCAAGTTCTGACTTTTTGTCAGTGATAAATTCTAGGAAAAGAGCACAGAAGCATATTTAAAGTTTTTGAGAGATGACTTCCAACAACTAGAACCATACAGCTTGGGACACAGCATCAACAGTGGTAGAATTTGTAGTGGGAGGTCTAGCTAATTTAGTGACCCTGAAATTCCACCCAAAGAGTTGCGACTTTATTGCTAATGTCCTTGTAATATTCTCCTGTCTGGTTCACATTAAAAACTCTCCCAAGATTTCTTTCAGTCACAAAACAAAGAAATATGCTATAATCAGTATGCGTAATTATGCATATTATAGTGTGAAGATGATCAGCTTGTCTCTTGGAAATTTATGGTAACCGCATTTTAATAGTGGCTCTCTTGGGGTTTCTCTATAGCCTCTCTTATTCCTGGATTGTTTATTTCTTCCTATTCAGCTACAATTTCATATGAAAGGGATTATACTCACCTTCAACTTCACTCCCTACTCTGCTGCTCTATGCTATCAGCTTTTACTACTTCTGAAAATGTTACTATTCTAATGTTAATAATAACTGTTGTATTAGTTTAGTAAGGTTTCCATAACAAATTACCACAGAATGCGTGCTTCAAAATAACAGAAATTTATTTTCTCACAGTTCTGGAGATTAGAAGTCCAAGATCAAAGTGTTGACAGAGTCGGTTTCTCCCGAAACTGCTCTCCTTGGCCTACAGGTGGCTACCTTTTCTGTGTCTTCACATGGCCTTTCCTCTGTGTATGTGCAACCCTGGTGTCTTTTTATAAGGGCACCAGTCCTACTGGGTCAGCCCCTTACGAATTTACTTAACCTTACTTACCTTTTCAAGGCCGTCTCCCAGTAGTGTCACATTAGGGGTTAGGGCTTCAACGTGAATTTTAGGGGCACACAATTCATTCCATAGCAACTATTTTTTCTAATAAATTTGATGGCAATTCTGGTTTTAATTGAATAATGTGGTTTATTTCATACTGTTAACAAGTTGCTTCTTATAAAAATTCTTTTTATTTCCCCTAAGTTTTCATAAAACTATTCTCTTTCCACATTTTTGCCTAATTGTTGTTAAATCCCTAGGCTCAGTCCTGAGTCCTCCTCTTATCTAACTTAAAGTGATCTCACTATGTGGTATTAATCATGTCATAGCTCAAATACGATCTGCTTACAACTACATACACTTTTATAACTCTAGTCCAGACCTTCTTTTGAGCCTCAGAATTGTGTATATTCACTTTATTTGAACATCTTGGAATCTATTGAATATCTCTAATTAGGATAGGTATATGAACTCAGAAGAACAGTGGGTTTCCCCCTTTCTCCCCCTCCCACTCCCCTGTTGCTAACCCTTCATGTGATCCCAATTTCTCTGGTTTTGTTCCTGTTCTAGTTTGCTTAGTTTGTTTTTGTTTTTGTTTTTGTTTTAGGTGTGGTTGTTAATAATTGTGAGTTTGTTGTAATTTTTGAGTTTGTTAATAATTGTGTTTGTTGTTCATGTTTTTTGTCCTCTTTTTCTTAGATAAGTCCCTTTAACATTTCATATAATAGGGTTTGGTGATGATGAAGTCCTGTAACTTGACTTTATCTGAGAAGCACTTTGTCTGCCCTTCCATTCTAAACGAAAGTTAGCAACGGGGAGTGGGAGGAGGAGAGAGGGGGTGAAAGGTACGGACAATAAGTGGCATAGATGGTAGGTAGAAAATAGACAGAGGGAGAGTAAGAATAGTATGGGAAATGTAGAAGCTAAAAAACTTATGACACATGGACATGAACTAAAGGTGGGGGAATGTGGGTGGAGGGGATGTGCAGGGTGGAAGGGAGTAAAGGAGGAAAATGGGACAACTGTAATAGCATAATCAATAAAATATATTACAAAATAAAACCATAGGGGTCAGCTTCCAAAAAACAATAGGTATTCAATGCATATTTGTTGAATTTATTCAACTCACTCATTTATTCATTCAAAAATATTCATTGATCATCTACTAAATAACAGGCACTGTTTTAGATACTTGAAAATATATCAGTGAACAAAAGGGACCAAGATCCTTATCTACTAGGTGTTTCCATCATAGCACATAATAGAAAATGGTCAACAAACATAATAAATAAGTTAATTATACAGTATGATAGAAGGTGTTATGTGCTAAGATTAAACAAGGATCTTAAAGGGGATTGTAAGGAGGATCAGAAATGGGTTAAGGGGAAAGTTTAAAGAATTAGATTAGATGGTCAAGGGAGTTTGAAGAAGGTGAGTGAATAAGTACCATTGTATCACAGCATCTCAAATATATCAAAATCTTCCTTCAACCCATCTCTTCCCTTGAATTGCCATTCACTCTTCTATTAGGATGACCATATATATATGTTCCTACCAAACTGGGACACACTAGAGAATAACAGGATTGCACTGCAGGCACTAGCCAGTGCAGCTTCAGAAAATCTTGGATGTGTGGGTGACTAGCTGTCACCCCAGGCAGAAGCCTGTCAGTTATCCTTGCTTTCTCCCATTCCCTCATTCTCTCTTCCCTCCATCTTTGCCCAATTGATCACCAAGTCCTTTTATATTACCTCTAGAATGTCTTTTCTCCTTCATTTCTATTCTTCTGTCTTAATTAAGAATGTCAGGATCACTGACTGTGATAGGCACATGAGCTCAAAAAACGTTCCCTCTGCCTCCCTATTGCCCACTAAATCCCTTCCCTATACCTCAGAAAGAGTCTCCTTAAATATTCCAATGTAATCCTGACACTCAATTTAAAACATTCTTCAAAAGAAAAGCAAGAGTGAAAGGCCTGGGTAGATAGCAAGTACAGAGGCTGGCAAGAGCAGACCCTTCTGTTCATGGCACCTATCACCTACTCTTGACGTGTAGGCCAACCCACCTGTGAGTTTCTGCTTCAATCTAGCTCTGCCTAACGTCTTTTCCTAAAGGTAAGAATAGGGAGAAATCAGCCAGTTTACCTTTTAAATTCACACTTTCTACAATTTCAAGTTAGTAACTCAGTGCCTCACAAAGATTAAATGTCCATTATTGTCCTTAAGATGTGGAAAATTAAAAATATATCAGATCTCTCTCTATTTCCTGTTTCAGCCCAAATGAAACCAATTATGTTTCAGTGAAAACTATAAAATATTCTAGGCCTATTTCCTCTTTAAAGTGATTATAAATGTTGATGCTCTTAAGTATAAGTGCAAATTAATCTAGGGAATTCCATGAAATTTTATTTCTTCATTAAGCAATTTAAACGAAATTACTTAACTGAAATGACTACTGTGGCTCCGAAGATTGTTTAAGGTCAGATAAAGGTAATCAAATGTAACAGTGGTTTTACACTTGGCATAAACATTTTTATCAAACTCATTTCACTGCTTTGGGTTTGACAGAAAGGAGAGGCTGCACTCCTGAGCTGGGCGATCTCCAGAGACTGGGTCCAAGATTATAGAAGGCAAGAGTAGCTGATGACACTCAGGCAAATTGGAAGCATTTCTGGAAAACAGAAATATGGTTTCTACTGAACTGAGAAAGGAACTGAACACTTAAACTGTCCAGAAATGAAACTTTCTCCTGACATACATCTGGCAATGCTCGGGTGAGCACAGTCTATTTGGCCAGCCAGATGGACTAGTCCTGGCAGCTTTTCACTCTCACACACAAGACACTTCAGTCTGTGGTAGAAAAATATAGACAGAGAAGACTTTAGTGTTGTGGCTAAACAATAGGGAAAACTAATGTCCTCACAAATGATGTTTTCACAACATTTGTGCATTTCACACATTCTAACTTTTACCTTTTATTTTTTTGATTTTTAATAGCTTATTTATCATAGGTGAAGGATGAGATTACTTATCTGAGGCTCTGTGCTTTTGGCAGAAAACGTTTATAATGTTCTGTTACTCACCTGGAGGAAGGAAGGCAATTTCTAGCCTTCTTTTGAGAAAATATACTAAGTAATACCAACAAAGAACACTGATAGGAATCCAAACTGAAAAATATTTCTAAAAGCAAACTTCTATGTTATCAACTATCAAAAGAACACAAGCTAAAAGGATGGACTCACCAAAGAGATTATTCTTTCTTATTTAGGAAGACTTACTCTTTTTCGCTTTCTATCAATAACATCATGAATCCAATTCAACTCCCACCACTAGCTTGAATGAGAATTACCTTCTGTCAGTCAAACTGTGTATCTGAGTTGAAGTTCATTGATCATCCTTCAGTTGAACTGCCACAGCTACTCAATAATTGTGGCCCTTTTCCTATTCCTGAAGCCACGTTCTTAGATGAGGGCATGACATCCATTGAGCAATTTATGCATGTTTCTTCCTTCCTTGCCCAGAGTTTGCTGAGGGAAAAATGCTGAGCTAGAAATCCATTCTCAGCATCCATCCCAATTTATATATTTCATAATTATGAATTTCTGAAATTAAATATATATTTAAATTTTGTGAGTGTGGAAGGTATGAAGGAAATGAAAATATGTTAATGTATTTTACTTATTAAACTTTTTATAAAATACTTTTTTTTGGTCTTTAGGTATATGAGGTCTGTCCAGAAAAGGTCCAGCCATTGTTAATATAACAAGAATGGTTTGCACAATATCAATGTAACCTGGCAGCCAAAGAGAGTAGACTGGAGTGGGCATGTGTGAACAATGACAACTTCACTGTACTAGTCAGTGGGGTCAGTAGATGCCATTGAATGAGCATTTGTACTGTGTGGTCATCACATTCAAAATGACTGAGCAAGCATCTGCATCAAATTTTCTGTTGAACTTGAACATTCCTCCACAAAAACTATTCGGATGATTCAGAAGACTTTCAGTGTCAGTCCAATAAGTGCAGTGCAAATAAATATGTGATACAAATGTCTCAAAGATGGTTGAGAGAATCTGTTGAAAGTGATCCACATTCTGGAAGGCCTGCAATAAGCAGAACATCTGAGAATGTTGAACATGTACCAGTTGTAATCAACAAAGGTCAAGTGACTGACAGGGCAAGAACTGAGAAGCTAATCTGGGGGTTTCAAAAAGTACTGTGCCTGAGATTGTAATGCAGGGTCTTGGCATGAAACCTATTGTGGCAAAATTCATTCCATGGCTTCTGCTACCAGAGCAGAAGTAAATCCTGCTGCAGTTACTAATGACTTGATTCAAACTGCTACCAAGGAACCAGATGTCCTCAAGAAGGCCATAACAAAAAATAAATGATGGCTATGGCTATCTGGGTCTATGGCTATGATCCAGAAATAAAGGCCCAGGTGTCCCAGTGGAAATCACCTGGTTCTGCACACCCAAATAAGGCACTCCAAAGTCACAGCAATATCAAGACTACACTAATTGTGTTTTTGATTGAGAAGACATTGTCCATCATGAGTGTGCTACTCCAGGCCAAAAAATTAATAAGGATTCTATCTCAATGTTCTTTAATGGTTGAGAGATGCAATATGATGAAAGTGGCCACATCTATAGGCAACCAGTGATTGGCAGCTTTATCATGACAATACACCCACTCATGCATCATATCTTGTATAGAGTTTTAGGTGAAATATCAAATTATCCAGCTGATTCATCCCCCCTACAGCCCAGATTTGGCAACTTGCAAAGTCTGAGTTTTCCAAAAACTAAAATAACTTTTGAAAGGCAAGAAATTTCAGACCATCAATGAGATTCACAAAAATATGAAAGAAAGCTGGTGGCAGTTTTAATAAAGGATTTTACAGAGTGTTTTCAACAGTGGAAGAGATGCTGGGAGAACCATGTGATGTCCCAAGGTGCCTACTTTGAAGGGAACTGGGGAGTCATTGTCCTATGTACAATGTTTCTTGTATCTTCATCAATAAATGTCTCCATTTTTCATAGTACATGGCTGGATTCTTTCTGAAAAGATTTCATAGACTCAGCTAAAACTTAAATTATGTTCTTTTCTTTTCTATCTTTTTCCTCTCTTTCTTCTAACAAAGGGTTACTTATCTCCCACTCTGTGCCAGTTACTGCACTGGAGGATTTATGTGAATTATCAATACAATAAAGTATTGTGGGTGAGTTTCAGGTATTACAAACTGTCTAGATTTCCATTAACTAATCTATAAGTTTCCTCTATTATTTGCAACTTGACAAGATATTAATTTCCATATCAAATATCATAAATAAAAGCTCCAATGTGTAATACTTGTCAATTTTAGATTTATTTATTTATTTATTTATTTATTTATGGTATTTGGGCCACATATTGTCTGGCTTGTTTAGAAGACTACATTCCTTAACCCAGTCTCATGTCTTCATTTAGAAATACAAGGAATGGGGAAATTTTTGTCTTTATTTAAAATCAGGAGTAATATGATTTTCTTTCTTTTAATACTAGCAGCCTTTGCAATTCATTTGTTCATGTTTTTCTGTCACTTCTTTACTAAGTCCTTTGCTATCATTGGCTTAAGTTGGAAAGTCATTACTTTAAATATGTTTTCCACTAAGGCATGAACTTTTTATGTTTCTTATGTTGCTTTCTTTTATTCTCCTAGTGAAACAGAGTTTCAGGACTAGAATTCTTCAACTTCATGCCTTGGCAAATATCCCTTACAAATATTTTCAGAGACACAATGAAGCTTGCTACCATTCAGCCCTCAGCACATTTTCAAAGTGGGTATAGTTTAACCTTATCTCGTTACCTGCTATTTTCCTTTAACAAAGGTCTTGTGCTGTTATTCATCTCTTTGTTGGAAAAAAGCAACAGCCAATTTTTTAAATCAATTTAATTGTGGTGTAATTTATCTATAATTTAGTGTACCCATTTTAGGTATATGTTTTGACAAATATATACACTTGTGTAACCACCACAATAATCAAGATACAGAATATTTTCATTACTCTCCAAAGCTTCTCATGTCTCTTAAGGTCAGTGCCTTCACCTGCTCCATTTTCTGACCTTAGACAACCATTGATTTGTTCTCTGTCACTGTAGATTTGTTTAGTTACAAAACTGCAGTTCTTGACTATTACACAAATTGAATCATGCATCATGTGTTCTTTGTGTCTGGTTTACTTCACTCATTATAATGTTTCATCCATATTCTTGCATGTATTGGTAGCTCATTT
Organism: Artibeus jamaicensis; assembly: GCF_021234435.1. Taxonomy (NCBI): domain Eukaryota; kingdom Metazoa; phylum Chordata; class Mammalia; order Chiroptera; family Phyllostomidae; genus Artibeus; species Artibeus jamaicensis. Next base: position 5,664,327 of record NW_026521249.1, on the reverse strand, counting down.
CATTTTAGTGTTATTATATTCCATTTTATGGATATACCACTATTTAATAAAATTAGTCACTTGTTAATGGACATTTGGGTTATTTCCATTTTTTGTTTTCTTTGTTTTGCTTTGCTATTTGAGTAAAGCTGCTAAAAACTTACCCGTATAGACTTTGTGTAGCTATATCAGGGCTCCTTTGCTGGAAGAAATGTAAAAGGAATACTCAAGAGCCAAAGTTCAGATGCCAAAGCAAAGAGATAGGTGATATAAATAAATGCAGCAGACTAAGTGTGAGATAAAAAGGGGTGGTGAGAACCATAGCAATTTGCCACAAATCCAGTTGTTAACTCTTGAATAATGAAATAATGTTAAGAAAGTTGAAGTGATAATGAACCACAACATCAAAAGAAAAGTATTATAGGTACAGTCATTCCTTGCATCAGGTAACAGTCTTTTTTCAGCTATTTGTCCTTTCCAAAGCTAGCATATCATTAAGAATGCATCATTAGGAAAACAAATTCAGTTTTAGACAGCTTTGGGTTTGAATTCATGACCCACATCACAATCCTGAACTTTTATGTTTTATTAGCAAATGGAGATAATAATGTTATTAATTTCCTAGCACTGAGGTAAAGCATTAAAATTAAAGTATATCTGGAATTAGTCTAAAGTCTTTCTCTCACTTTGGAATAAGCTGCAGCTTTATTTCATGTCTTCTACATGCCATGCCTTATGTGAGGCATATTACTCTCATTATCTCATTTTGTTAAATCCTCACCTCATTAGCTACACACAAAAAAGTAAAGCTGAGAGAGGTTGAAAGATATTCGAAGAAAGCAGAAGAGAAGAAATTAGCTCTGGCTGGAATTTGCCAGGCTTTCTCAAAGCATTAGCCAACAGCATAATAATTTGCATTGATATTGATTTTAGATGCATCTCTTTGCAAAAGACTGGGACACATTTGAAGGGTACTTCTTTTCTTTGCAGTGTTTTCGGCTTCTGCTGCTCAACCATAATGCATAGGTCTGATGTGCTCATAGAAAGCTGGAGGCCAATCTCTTTGACAACTTCTCTTCGGCCAACTCTAAACATATTGACAGAAATGTGTCTCCTCCACTAGAATGTGAGTTCCATCCCCAGGACCTCTGAGTGCCTGATGCATAGTAGGAACACATCATTTCATAGAGCACAGCTGGAACATAATTTTTCTCAGGTTTCTCCTGAATTCAGGAGGCAGAATCTTTAGATGAAGAACAAGTGTTAACTTCTTATTTCTACTGTGTATATTGCTATGACTTTATAACACCTTTAGTAGGGAAATAGTCACTTGGGCGGTCTCAGTTGGCATCATGACCAACTACATGTCTCTCTTGGTGTAATATTGAGTCATTTATTTGTAAAATGATGTCACTCGTCCTCACCGGATTCTTGTTTTTTCTCTGTTTATAAATGAATGTGTGGACTAGATGGCTTGTAAAATCTTTTTATAGCTTTAAGGTCTCTGTAATTCAAGCAATGCCCATGATTCCTCTCCAAGTTCCAATAATTTTGAAGTGACCTGGAGTTTTTCTGAGATCATATTCCTATTCAGCTGCCAGACTCAGAACCAGCAGCATCAGCAACAATCAGTTCACAAAGTTTGAGAACCACTCCTCATCCCTCTCCCTTTGGTCTGAGTTTTTCCTTGAACATCAACATTGGTTCCAACCCTACAGTGGCTCCCAACTAATACTTCTCCACATTCTGCACAGATAAGAGTTCCTAGAAAGTTGTTGCAGGAGGTCACTGAGAGGATGTGATCCCCAGTAGACTAATAAGCTGGACCTGGCAACCAGAGGCTCCAAATCCTTTTCCCTGTCCTTGAAATGTATCTTCTGTCTACTTTTCCTACAGTGGGAACAATTTTTAGGATGCAGCCTCGAGAGAGCAATGTTGTAATCATCTGGACAGTATACACAGCTAAACCCAGTTAAGGCTTCTATATAAACTTTTAAATTTCTGCCAGGTGGATATAAACATCTACTGGACTAGCCACCCAACCTGCCACCTACCAATCTGGAGTGTTTTACCTCTTCCTTCAGTCTCTCCTGCCCCTCTGCATTTGAGGGCTAGTATTAGATATCACCTGGAGAGTTCCTGAGGTTGCAAATCATCAAGAGATCTTTGTATTACATTTCACTTCCCAAAAGAAAATGATATTTTTCCAAATTGACTGTAAGCTTATAAGCAAAGTCTATTGAATGGCTTGTGCCTGATTGAGAGGAAAAAGGAGAGAAGGTGTGTGTGGAAGGGAGGGGTTGGGGATCAGTTCAGGGACTAGGAGTCAAGAAAAGCTTCTATCTTAGCATCATATTCATGAGGGGTATAGATTTTAAAATTTTAGTATAATTGATAACTTTACTTATATGTAAACTCATGGAGATATACATGAATAGTAGTCATTTTTAATCATATTTTATTAATTATGCTATTACAGTTGTCTCAATTTTTCTCTCTCTGCCCATGACTTCCCACTTCCTCAGGTAATCACCCCACCATTGTGCATGCCCATGGGTCATGTGTATAAATTCTTTGGCTATGCTGCAGTTTGCATCCCCATGGCTATTCTGTAACTACTTATTTGTACTTCGTCTCATCACCTATTCACCCATTTCCTCACACCCCCTTCTATCTAAAACCCTGTGCCTATCAATGATTCTGTCTCTGTTCTTCTTGTTTGCTTAGTTTGTTTTTTAGATTCAATTGATGATCATTATATATTTATTGCCACTTTATTATTCTCAGCTTTGATCTTCTTTTTCTTAAATAAGTTCCTTTAACATTTCATATAATAATGGTTTGGTGGTGATGAACTTCTTTAGTTTTTTATTTTCTGGGAAGATCTTTATCTGCCCTTTGATTCTAAATGACATCTTTGCTGGGTAGAGCAATCCTGGCTGTAGGTCCCTGCTTTTCATGATTTTGAATATTTCTTGCCAATCCCCTCTAGTCTGATATGTTTCTTTGGAGAAATCAGCTGACAGTTTTATGGGAACTCCCCTGTAGGTAACTAACTGGTTTCCTCTTGCTGCTTTTAGGAGCCTCTCTTTATTGTTAACCTTTGACATTTAATTATGATGTGTGTTGGAGTGGGCCTCTTTACATTCATCTTGTTTGGAACTCTCTGTGTTTCCTGGACTTGCATATTTATTTCCTTCACCAAATTAGAGGAGTTTTCTTTCATGACGTTTTCAAGTAGATTTCCAATATCTTGCTCTTTCTCTTTTTGGCAGCCTGATGATGAGAATGTTGAAACACTTGAAGTTCTTACACTAGCCTTGTTTATTTTTTTTATTTTTTAAATTTTTTCTTCTTATTTTTCTGATTAGTTGTTTTTTGCTTCCTTATGTTCCAAATCCCTGATTTGATTCTTGGCTTCATCCACTCTATTGTTGCTTTTGTGTAAACTGTACGATATTTCAACTTAGCGTATCCTTTGTTTCTGTCTGGATCTTTTTTTATGCTCTTGAGGTCCTCACTAGTTTCCTTGAACATTCTTATAACCAGTGTTTTAAACTTTGCACCTGATACATATTTTATCTCCATTTTGTTTAGTTCTTTTTCTGGAGTTTCTATCTGTTCTTTCATTAGGGTCATGTTTCATGGTCCTTCTGTTTTGGCAGCCTCCCTGTGTTTACTTTTATGTATTAGGTAAAGCTTATAATTTCACTTGTGTTTCATATCTGGATCATACTTCTTGTGGTATATTTTGAATTATTTTAAAAATAATTCTTGTCTATGTGGTCTGTCCAAAAAAGTCCAGCCATTATTAATATAATGAGGATGGATTGCACATCAATGTAACCTGGCAGCCAAGGAGAGTGGACTGGAATGTGCATGCATGGACAACAATAATTTCACTGTACTTGTCAATGGGGGAATTATATGCCTTTGAGTGAGCATGTGTACTGTGTGGTTGCCATATTCAAAATAACTGAATGATGAGATTGAGAAAAATACAATGGGGCAAATGATGGTAATACCAGCAAAAGATTTTGCTGTGTTTGAATAGGGGAAGAAGTGCTGGGAGAGCTGTGTGAGGTCCTGAGCTGCCTACATAGAAAGGGACTGAGGCATCTTCCTATGCACAATATTTCTTGTATCTTGTTCAAATAAGTGCCTCTATTTTCATATTACATGGCTGAATACTATCTGTACAGACCTTGTAAATCCCTTTGCAATAGCATAGATGGACCTGGAGAACACTGTGCTAAGTGAAATAAGCCAGTCAGAGAAAGGCAAATATGATATGATTTCACTCTTACATGGAATCTAATGAACAAAGTGAACTAACAAGCAAAATAAGAACAGACCGATAGATGGAGACAATGCAGACATTTCTGGGGCTTTGAGGGGTAGAGGGATTGAGGGAAAAGGAAAAAGGACTCATGGACATGGACAACAGTGTGGTGATTGTAGAGGGGAGGGTGATATAATGGAAAATACATGGAGGGTGCTAATGGAAAATACAATAAAAATGTCCTTGGGTGAGAATGAAGAAAATAATTAAAAAATTGAAAAACAAAAAATGTACTTATTTTATGATAAATATAGTTATATTGTGTTGGGTTTTCATAAAACTATTTACTTTGTTATTATGTTAAATGATGGGACCTTATCCTTGTAATTACTCATGGTAATGGACTAAGTGCCTCAGTATATCAACTTGCCCCGGCCTCTCTCCCCTATGAGAAATTCTGGGAAGATACTCAGTGTCTAGGTGAACATGTATGAGGACCAAGACTTAGGCCCCAAATAGATAAAATGTAACTTTGTTACATTTTAAATTAAATTAAATTTCATGAAGCATTCGATGTACTTCCTAATTTTTGTCTTATCTAATACATACCAAAAGTCACAAAATATTTATCAAGTGCTTATTTTGTGGCAGACACTATTAATAATTGAGGAAACAAAGATGAAAAAGATAGCCTGCTTTCTCAAAATACCCACAGCCTACCAAGGGAAAAGACTGGAATAAAGGATACAACTGAGAGCAATAAATGCTGTAAAAGAAGTATATACACAATACAAAAATTCATTTTAACTGGGGAGGAGAGAAAGTGGTCTGAGGAAGATGCCCCAAGAATGATTCTGAATGTTCTATGTACTACTACTTTTCCAGCTCAGGAACAACTGGGACAGAGGCCAGCATCTCTGAAGTAAGTAGAGATTATAAAGAGCCAAAGCAGCTAGCTGGTTTTGCTGCAAGTTAATTATGGTGAGATGGGAGTGGGAGCAGATAAGCACCACCTGTGCCCTCATGGGTTTCTTAAATCTTTAAATCTCCCACTGCCTCCAGTTTGATCCCTCCAGTTTGATCCAGGGCTCTAGAAGCTGGAAAACTGACTACTCAGCAGCTGGGTAGCTACAGGCCACTACGAGGCTACAAGTTCTCCTACCTGAAAAATATACAAAGAAGACAGGAAGGGAAAAATAGTTCTATTAGTGCAAACCGATCCATACATCAGCTGAGAGTTATCAAGGTTAATGAGAAAAATTACTTCATCAGAGCAAATCCTGAATAGAGGTTCGTGCTCCAGAGTGGCAGCCTCTCTCTTCTGCCAGCACCAGGCCTCCCGCCTTCCTGCCTTTCTGGAGGAAAACAGCCCCCCTCTAGCCACTGGAGAGAAAACCAACCAGAGGTAGGTTCCCCATAGGTGGTCAGTGGGCATAACATGGACATTTGGTGCACCCAAAAGCAGAAAAGGGAACAGGGGACAGTGCCCCAAACCTCCATCTGTCTGTTAGAGAGGCAAGAGTTAGGAAGTTCAAGCAGGTTCTAGGGGAGGGAGGGAAGTGTGGGTCCCCCCCACACCCACGCACCTATATACAAGTATACACACCACAAGTATACATACTGCATGCCTATGCACACATAGACATAAAACACACCACATATTAACACAATACAGATATAATTGTTTATATGCACATACATGTATATCTTCCATATGTGAACACATGCATACATGGCATGCACACACCTACAGAGAGGCATGCGGTATGCCCTGCTGTCATTTGTTCTCAATCTTTTGTTCTTTATGGGAAATAACAACTGTTTAGGCAGATGCATTCTTATAAACACTTGTTCTTACAGGTTCCTTTGGCAAGAGCCTGGATTCTCCACCTGCTGCCAATCCTGTGGGTAGAGAAATTTCTTTGCAGCATTTGTGGTGGCATTAGTTTTGTTTCGTTCTGGAGAAAGTAGAAGGCAGCAGAAAGCACCTAGGAAGCCACAGCTTTTGTGGGTGGGCCATCCAACACACAATGCCAGACATTGGGCCCATGCACAGCTCCCATGATTGCTGTACTTCCCCGTGTGAATGGGCAAGCCTACCACCAGCCCAGGGTGCTGCTCTTCGGTCAGACCCTGTTTCCAGGCCATGCCTCTCTTATTCCTCACACTTGTATACTTTCCTCAAAGCCTAGCTCCTGTGGGAAACTTTTAGGCTGCATGATCTTCCCTCTCCTCTGACACTAAAGTTAAATAATTTTAGTATTTCTCTGTAAAGCATAGTTTAGCCCATAATTTATATTGACTTGTATTCTCACTAGATTTAAAGGATGTCAGTCTCAACATCTCCACCCGCTGGGCATGATTGGTGTTTTCACAAATTCTGTCATGCTCTCTCAGCTCCTGGCAAAATGTGGGGAAGTGGGTTGGGATTCTCATCTCAGGCATGACCAGTAGATTTTATATTCATTATACTTCTTTATTTGACAAAGGTTTCATTTGAGAAACTACCTATTTTTCTAAAAGTTCTCTGTTTCCATGTATTGCTAAGAACTTTTGAAGATGGTCCAGGCTTACAAATTGTTCTGCAAGCACAGAACCTTCTCTGAGATAATTGTCCATCTTCTTCAGGGGGATGAGGAGGCAAAAAGGAGGTCCCAGAAACCATGACCCCTAGTACCCAGGTCCAAAACCATTTGATGACAAGCATGCTCTCCTCAGGTTAGGAGGGCAGAGGCACAGTTTCCAGATATATCACTCAGGTGAAACAACTCCCCCAAATCCTACAAAACATTGGTTGGCCAGTATGATAGAAATATAGTGCATGACCCCTCTATTTCTACTTTGCTGAGAGTTTTTATCATGAATAGGTATTGAATTTTATCAAGTGCTTTTTCTGCATCTACTTATAAGATTATGTGGTTTTTATCTTTCATTTTGTTTATGTGATGAATCACGTTTACTGATTTGTGAATGTTGTACCAACCTTGCATTCCCTGAATAAATCCCATTTGATCATGGTGTATGATGTTCTTGATAGATTGCTATATTCAGTTTGCTAATATTTTGTTGAGGATTTTAGTATCTATGTTCATCAGAGATATTGGCGTATAATTATATTTGTAGTGTCTTTATCTGGTTTTGGAATTAGGATAATGCTGACCTTGTAAAAAGAGCTTGAGAGTCTTCCCTTCTCTTGATTTTTTTGAAATAGTTTGAGAAAGAAATGTATTAGTTCTTCTCAGAATATTTGGTAAAATTCACCTGTGAAGCCATCTGGTCCAGGACTTTTGCTTGTTGCAAGTTTTTTTGATTACTGCTTCAGTTTCACTAGGTATAACCTGTCTATTCAGATTTTCTGATTCTTCCTGATTTAGTTTTGGAAGATTGTATATTTCTAGGAATTTATCTATTTTTTTCAGGTTGTCCAATTTTTGGCATATAGTTGTTCACAATATTTTCTTGCAATCCTTTATATTTCTTTGGTGTCAATTGTTATTTCTCCTGTTTTGTTTCTGGTTTTATTTATTTGGGTCCTTTCTCAATAAGTCTGGTTATAAGTTTGCCAATCTTATTTACCTTTTTAAAGAATCAGCTCTTGGATTTATTAATTTTTAGACTCTATTTATTCCTGCTCTTATCTTTATTGTTTTCTTTCTTCTATTCACTTTGGGCTTTTTTTCAAGTTCCTTTGAGTGTAAAGTTAGATAGTTTCTTTGGGCTTTTCTTGTTTATTTGAGATAGGTCCATAATACTATGAATTTTCACTCTTAGGTTTGCTTACCCTGTGTTCCACAGATTTTGAATTCTTGTTTTCTAAGTTTTATTTGTTTCAAAGTATCTTTGATTTCTTCCTTGATCTTTTTGTTGACCCATTCTTTAATAATATGTTATTTAGCTTCCATGTCTTTGTGTATTTTTCAGTTTTCTTGTCATGATGATTTCTAGTTTCATAGCATTATGGTCAGAAAAATGCTCAGTGTGATTCTATAGTACATTTACACAATGGAATACTACTCAGCTGGAAAGAAATGAATAAGAAAGAAAGAGAGAAAAAGAAAGAAAGAAAGAAAGAAAGAAAGAAAGAAAGAAAGAAAGAAAGAAAGAAAGAAAGAAAGAAAGAAGAGAAAAGAAAAGAAAAGAAAAGAAAAGAAAAGAAAAGAAAAGAAAAGAAAAGAAAAAAGAAATTTTACCCTTCTGTGATAGCATGGATGGACCCTGAAAACATTAGGCTAGGTATACAAAGTCAGTCAGAGAAAGACAAATACTATATGATTTTTACTGATATGTGGAAACTAATGAACATACTGAACTAACAAGCAAAATAGAGACAGCCTCATAGGTTAAGAGCAGGGTGACAGTTCTGGGGGTAGGATTTGGGGGCAGAAAGATTGAGCAAAAAAGAAAAAGGGCTCATGGATACAGATGACATTGTAGTGATTTGAAAGGGGTTGAAGATAGAAATGAGTATAAGTGGGATAAATGGTCATGGGAAAATAATAAAAATGTACAGTACAATTTATCTATTAATCAGGTATTATTATTTTTATTTAATTATTTTTCACGTACAGTTTTCTGTTTATTTCTCCCATCCCAGCCCGCCCCCCTAAGTGCTCCCCACCTTCCTCTCATTTCCACCCCCCTTAGCTATTGTCCATGTGTCCTTTATACTTGTTCCTCTAAATCCCTCCCTTTTTCCCCTGAAATTTCCTCCCCTCTCCCTTCTGATCGCTGTCCCCTTGTTCTGTATTTCAGTGTCTTTGGTCATATTTCGCATGCTTGTTTGTTTTGTTGTTTAGCTTCTTGTTAAAGGTGAGATCATATAGTATTTGTCTTTCAACCCCTGGCTTATTTCACTCAGCATAATGCTTTCCAGTTCCATCCATGCTGTTGCAAAGGGTAGGAGCTCCTTCTTTCTTTCTGCTGCATAGAATTCCATTGTGTATGTGTACCATAATTTTTTGATCCATTCATTTACTGACAGGCACCTAGGTTGCTTCCAACTCTTGGCTATTGTAAATTGTGCTGCTATGAACATTGTGGTGCATAGGTTCTTTTGGATTGGTGTTTTAGGGTTCTTAGGATATAATCCCAGCAGTGGAATTGCTAGGTCAAAAGGCAGGTCCATTTTTATTTTTCTGAGAAAATTCCATACTGTTTTCCACAATGGCATATTTCACAGACATGGAACAAACACTTCAAAAATTTATATGGAACCCGAATAGCAGCTGCAATTTTGAGAAAGAAGAATAAAGTAGAAGGGATCACAATACCTGATATCAAACTGTATTACAAGGCCACTGTAATCAAAACAGCCTGGTACTGGCATAAAAACAGGCACATAGACCAATGGAACAGAACAGAGAGCCCAGAAATAAACCCAACTCTCTACAGTCAATTAATATTTGACAAAGGGAGCAGTAACATAAAATGGAGTAATGATAGCCTCTTCAGCAAATGGTGTTAGGAGGACTGGACAGCTACGTGCAAAAAACTGAAACTCAAGCACTGACTTACACCATACACCAAAATAAATTCAAGGTGAATAAAAGACTTAAATATAAGCTGTGACTTCATTCAAGTCATAGAGGAGAACACTGGCAAGAAAATCTCAGATATTTCACGCAGCAACATTTTTACCAATATGTCCCCTAGAGCAAGGAATATAAAGGAAAGAATAAACAAATGGGATCTCATCAAAATAAAAAGCTTCTGTGTGGCTAAAGAAAACAGTATTAAATTAGCAAGACAACCAACTCTATGGGAAAACATATTTGCCAATGATACCTCAGACAAAGGTTTAATCTCCAAAATATACAAAGAACTCCCACAACTTCACTCTAAAAAGACAACTAACCCAATTAAAAAATGGGAAAAGGACTTGAACAAATGCTTCTCCAAGGAGGATGTACAGAGGATCCAGAGACACATGAAAAGATGCTCAGTATTGCTAGCTATCAGAGAGATGCAAATTAAAACCACAATGAGATACCATTTTACACTGCTCAGAATGGCTATCATAAACAAAGCAACAAACAACAAATGTTGGAGAGGTTGTGGGGAAAAGGGGACCCTAGTTCCTCAGGTACTATTGATAGCTTAATAACTATGCTCTGAATTCTGGGTGAGACACTGGAACTAATACTCAGAAGAAGACAACTATGATATTTGTACTCTAGAATTATAAATGGTAATTGACATCAGGATGGAACTGGAGAGTTGTGATAACAAAGGAGGAGCTGGAGTGTGGGAAGAGAAGCAAGCTTAGTGAGAGATAATTTAGATAAAGAAACCAGAGAAGGTGAGGACATTTAAAGTAAGAGCTAAAGAGAGTAAAGGAAACAGGCTTTGGAGCATAGGTGATGTTGTTTGTCAAGTGGAGCAATTTTTTTCTTTAGTTCTATTGCAGCTGCCTAAATGGTAAGTCCTACAATTGTTAATATTATATATTATATGTTATACATTATACATTATATATTATAATAGCTAACCAGCACTTATTGTTTATTTACAAAATATTATCCTTATAGTATTTCTTTAGATAAGTTCATTGTAAATGTGGGAACTGAAATTCAGAGGTAAAGAGAACAGGTGAAGATCCAGCCTGGATCTAATGGCCTCCGGAGAGTGTGTCTCCCCTAGAGTGAGCCAGGCTTGGTGCCACCTTATTCCAGTGTCTGAAAATCTCTTCAAAGAGTATGTCCTACTGACAGTATATCTGTAAACCAAATATTACATAAAATATAATTGTTTTATTTGTAAAAAATTAAAGATATATTATAAAGTACATTAAGGAGTATGGAAGGGTCAAAGAATTAGGCAAATAATCCAGAAAGATCGAGCATGACGGCCTTGATGCTTCGTGCTACATGTCGTATATTAATACTCTATGGCCCCTGCCTGGATAGACAATGCACAACCATTATTGACTCCAGTTTTTCCTTTCTGCATCCCACAGAAATGTTTGAGAACCTATTATATGCCAGACACCATGATACTATACAGGATACAGATAAATACCATACTGTTGTCCTAGAATTTAAATATAATACTTTGAACAGCAAAGAGAAAAAAACCAATTATAATATGACATGGGAAATGCTGTAATAGAGGGCAACAAAGGGGTATGTAATACAGACTGGGAGAGGACAGTGTTAAGAGGACAGATGTCAGCACATGTTCCTTGAAGGAAGTTATTTCTCAGCTGAGTCTCTGAAACACTGGTAGGAGTTACTCAGATGAAGGCTACAGTCCAGAAGAGAGCAGGGAAATTGTAAGCTGCTCCATCTGGCCCTGCAGTGTGGGCATGAGGATAAACATATAGGTGAGGTTGATATCTAACCAGAGACCGGATTATAAAGAGCTTCTACACTGTTGTAAAAAGTTTGGACCTGCTCTGGATGGGTGGCTCAGCTGGTTGAAGCATCACTCTATACACCAAAATGTTGCAGTTTCGATCCCCAGTCAGGGCACATACCTCAGCTGCAGTTTGATCCTGGGTCAGGTATGTTGTAGGTGACAACCAACAGGTGTTTCCTCACATCAGTGTTTCTCTGTCTCTCTCCTTCTTCCTCTCCCTTTTCCTCTAAAATCAATAAACATATCTTTGGGTGAGGATTAAAAGTATTAAGCAGAGGAACCACACTGTTTTTAAAGTGATCTCTCTGACAGCAGTGTGGAGAATGAATTAGAGGGAGGCAGGCCCAGAGGCCAGGGGGAATGAGTGCCTGTTGTGTGCCAGGCTCTGTCTTAGCTGTTGCGGTTCTGTGAACACAGCAAACATGGAGCCGGCAAGCTGGTGAGAGAGACATAACACTTCACTGACAGGTCTTATTTTATATTCACAACCAGGAACCTCTAAAGGAGCCCTAGTGCTCCCCAGCAACCATGCTCTCTGTTTATTCACTGCTCCAGTCCCCGAGATACTGTTCCATCACTTTCCTTCCCTCAAACCACTATTTCATCCCAGAACCTCACACTCAGTTGTAGACCTTGCTTCCCACTTCCCTGAGTAAATGGAAGCAGCCAGAAGAGAACCTCCACAGGCTATCAATACCACATACACTCACTTTCAGTGTCTGCACATTCCGACATGCTCCACCTGACAGGATGAACTCCCTGTACTCCAGGTCTAAGGCCAAGTCCCTCTCATTGCTAGATCCTCTCTCCTACTCAAAGTAATCCTTTCTCTCCCAAGTCATTTTCTTCACACATCAATCATTCCCACCACTATACAATATGCTGTTATTCTTCCCATCTTAAAATCCTTCTCTTGAACAGCTTTTCTCACCAACTACTGCCATGATTCTCTGCTCCCATTCACAGCAAATCTAGAGTTATCTGTACTCATTGACTTAATACCTCTTCTCCCAATTTCTTTCTGTAAACCTAGTTCAATTGGGCTTTAAGCCCCACCACACCACAGAAGTTATCTCACTAAATAAATCTGGTGGTCAGTTCTCAGTCTGTCCTCATCTTAAGTGACATTGGGAATGACACAGTTGCACAAATTCTCCTGTCTATTTTGTACCTACCATTTATGCTTCTTATTCCCTGTACTTCCCCCCCATCATCCCTAGTCCTCTACATTGATAACCTTCCATGTGATCTCTATTTCTGTGAATATGTTCCTGTTATAGTTTATACTTGGTTTGTTTTTGTAGGTTTGGCCATTGATTATTATGAGTTTGTTGTCATTTTACTGTTTGTATTTTTTATCTTCTTTTTCTTAGATAAGTCCCTTTAACATTTCACATAATAAGGGATTAGTGATGATGAACTCCTTTAATTTGACCATATCTGGAAATCATTTTATCTGTCCTTCCATTCTAAAAGATAGCTTTTCTGGATAGAGTAATCTTGGATGTAGGTCATTAACTTTCATAATTTGGAATACTTCTTTCTAGCCCCTTCTTGGCTGTAAAGTTTCTTTTGAGAAATCAGCTAGTAGTCTTATGGCAACTCCTTTGTAGGTAACTGTCTCCTTTTCTCTTGCTGCTTTTAAGAATCTCTTCTCTTTCATCTTGGGTAATGTAATTATGATGTTTCTAAATGTGTGCGTCATTGGGTCCAACTCTTTTGGTACTCTTTGAGCTTCCTGGGCTTTCTTGAAGTCTATTTCCTTTGACAAATTTTCCCTCATTATTTTTCAAATTAGTTTTTAATTTCTTCCTCTTCCTCTTCTCCTTTTGGCACTCCAATGATTCAAATGTTGGAATGTTTAAAGTTGTCCCAGACGTTCCTAACCCTCTCCTCATTTTTCTGAATTCTTGTTTCTTCATTCTGTTCTGGTTGAATATTTATTTATTTTTTCCTTCTGTCTCAAACCATTCATTTGAATCCTGATTTCCTTCCCTTCACTGTTGGTTCCCTGTACATTTTCCTTTATTTCACTTTTCATGGCCTTCACTTTTTCCTGTATTTTGTGACTGACTACACTCAACTCTCAACCAGTCCTGTAAGCAGCCCAATTTTACCAGTGTTTTGAACTGTGCATCTGGTAGATTGACTATCTCTTCATCACTTAGTTGTATTTTTCCCCGGAGCTTTGATCTGTTGTTTCATTTGGGCCATTTTTTTTTTTTTTTGGTCTGAGCACACTGGATACTAGTAAGGGGAGGAGACTTAGGTATTCACCAGGGCAGAGCAAACCATACCACTTCACTGTGTTGCTGTATGTGGGGAAGGGGTCCAAGAAGGAACAATGTCACTTGCTCAGCTCTTCACCAGCTTTAGTCACTTCTTTCAGTAACCACAAGCAAATTGGGCCCTTCTGGTTCTGATTCCCAGGTGGGTGGGTTTGTATACATTCTAGGACCCTGTGTATCTCTCCAACAAACTCTCGTGTGAGGCTGGGAGTTTCTCCTGCCACCTCAACTGCTGAAGGTTTTTTCAGTTAGAGGTTTTGAGGCTTTATTTTTCTGCACTGGAACCCTGAGTTGCACAGTCTGTCCAACCCTCCCCTCCCTTGCCCTATTGTTCTTTCTGGTTTACCCACATGCAAATGTGGGACCACCCAGTCTGCCAGCCTCCACATCACCTGGTCTGTAGCCACTGCCTTGCCACTAGTCCTCTCCACCTGGACTGACCATCTCTGCCCCTCCTACTGAAACATTCAGGTCTGCCTGAATGTTTCTTCTTTAACTCTTTGGTCATCAGACTTCCATACAGTTTGATTTTCTAACAGTTTTGGTTATTTTTTGTTTGTAAATTTGTTGTCCTTTTGGTTGTGTGAGGAGGCAAAGTGTATGATGATTCTTTTTTCTGATTCCACCGCTTTTCCCCAGCTTTCTATGTTACCATGTCCTGGGTGGTACCCTTGGTCCTATTATCTTTTCTCTGTATACTCATATTACTTCACCCATCTATATAACTCTCAGCCCATTCCTCTACTCTTAGGCCTCATATATGCAACTGTAAAACTTCTGAAGACGTCCACTAGGCCATCTAATAGATACCTCAAACTTAACATAATCAAGCTAAACTCCTGATCTTACCTCACAAAATCTGCTCCATTGGCAGCCTTCTCCATCTCAGGTGATAGCATCTCCATAATTCCAGTTGCTTAAGCCAAAATGCTTGTAGACTGCCTGGTTTCTCTCTGTCTTTCACACCCCACATAAAACCCACAAGCACATCCTGTAGCTCTACTACTATGATGTAGCTAGAATCTATTACTACTTCCAGCCACCTTCACTCCCTACCACTTAATTAGAACTCTTATCTACTTCAGAGATCTCCCAACAGATCTCTTTGCTTTTACTCTTATCCTCTAAAATATCTGTATTCAGCACTAAAACAATTCCCTAGAAACTTACCACTCTGCTCAAAACCCTGAGTAACTGCAAAGGTACTTAGTGTGTCTAAAAGGTACTACCTAATCTGTGCTCTCCATCACCTCTGTGCCCTCATCTTCTTTCTCTCAACTCACTCTGCTTCAACTATTCTGGCCTCCTTCTTGGTCAGTTCTCATATTCTCCAGACACACTTCCTCTTAGGGATTTTTGTATAGATTGTTTCTCCTGTAGTATATTTCTCCCTGTAGGTATCCCCATGTATTTCTCTACATATACCTTCACCTCACTTAAGTCTTTGCCCAAACTGGAATATTTTTAATAAGGCCTGCCTCGAAAATATAGATATCAACACTTTACCCCACCAGCATCCATTTTTCCTTTTTCCCTGTTTTATTCTGTAGCATTTATCACCTTTCAATTTACCACATAATAATGTACTTATTTATTATATTGTATATTTGAATTACACTCTGCTTACTAGAATTTAGAATCTTTGAGAGCATCTCTGAGTACATTTTGTTCTGTTATGTATCACATGTGCCTAAAACAGTTTGTCATATAACAAGCACTTGATGAATTTTGCTGAGTTAATGAATATGAATGTGTTGAAGAACTGAAAGATATGGGTTTAAAATGAGACAATGTCTATGGAAAGAAGAGATATAAGATATTAAGAAGGTAAAATTAAAAGAGCTCTTTGATTGAATTCAGGGGTATGAGGAAGGAGTAAATGATGATGGGAATTTAAAAGAAATGAGAATTTAATTTGGTAACTGGATATGAGACACCAAGGTAGAGGGGACTATTTCAAGGTTTTTTCTTTCTTAATTGAAATAGAGTGCACATACAATACAACTGACTCTTTTGAAGCATACAATTCAGTAGATTTTAGTATATTTACAAAATTGTGTAGGCATTACAACTACCTAATTCCAGAACATTTTATTTGTTGCACTAGGGAACCACATGCCCATTGGCAGTCATTCCCCATTCTTTCTTACTTGGGGCCCCAGACAACAACTAATACACCTTCTGTCTTTATGAATTTCATTGCTGTGGATAGTTAATATAAATGGAATCATGTAGCCTTTGTGTCTGGATTCTTTTACTTAGCATAGTGTTTTCAAAGTTTATCTGTACTATAGTATATATCAGTATTTCATTAGTTTTTATGGCTGAATAATATCCCATTGACTGGATATAACATATTTTTGTTTATCCATTTATCAGCTGATGCACATTTAGGTTATTTCCACTTTTTGACTACTACAAAAAATGCTGCTATGACCGTTTGTGTACAAGTTTTTATGTAAGTATATGTTTTCAATTATCTTAGGTATATATAACTGGAAACAGCATTGTTGGGTCATAGGATATCTGTATGTGTGACTTTTTAAGAATGTCAGTTGATTTTAAGTAGAGTGATCATATGTCTTGGTTTGCCAAGGGGAATTCCAGTCTATATCTGTTATCACAATGAAGTTACAAATAGTGCCCCCTTATCAGGACATGAAATTATTTGATCTCTGTAGTTGTTTCTGGAGCTGAAGATGAAAATCAGCATTGTAGACAACAATTAGAAGCTGCAGGCAAATTGCATGGCAGAAGATAGTCATCCAAACATTCCATAAAATGTGAAGAGATGGGGTAGCAAAAATATATGACATTTGAACATTTTAAAGTTAAAGGAAGAACAGGAGCCTATAAAGGTGTTGCAGTGGATCTCTAGAGTGTTTGGGAGGAAAGCCATGGAGCACTGTTATCTCAAACTCAGGGGGGAAGAAGTACCAGCAAGGGAAAGGGGACAACAGTATCCATGGCTGCAAAGAGATTTAAACAAGTAAGGCTTGGGACTTGTCAATGAGATAGCATTAGTGACTCTGGCAAGAGCAACTTTGGCAAAATTGTAGGAGAAGTCCCAGGCAACAGTAAACAGAGTAAGCATGAGGGCTGGAAAAAGGAGCTGTGGAGATAATTCAGTGTGGGTGTCTTTTTCAAGAAGCATGGTTGTGAAGAGGAGAGGTATTATTGGTTAATAGGAAGGAAGGTGTATGTTTTGATTTGGGTTATTGTGTTCAGGTTTTTTTTTCTTTTTCTTTCTTTTTTTTGAAGATCTAAAGGATTTAAATAGGTTCAGAGAAGTGGTTGAAAATGACAAGGAGAGAAAGGAGATAACCAGAGAAGTGTGTCTGCTTAAGCTAGGCAGGCAGGTAACAGGCAGGAGGGCCAAGGTGGGTAAAGCAGTTTAGATGAGACAGGAAACCCCTTCTACCCTGAAGTGTGGATTGTGACAAAGGCAGGGGCTTTAGGGTTAGTCTGGGGAGTGTTAAGAACATAGTGAGTAGAGGGAGATTAACAATTGAGGAAACTGTTTACTGTGTGTAAGGCAGAGCGAGTCTTGAGGGAAATAGTGAAGGAATGAGAAACAAAAGGCTGATGAGGAAAGTTTTAGCTTATTTATAGCATCAGGAGCCCAACAGAGGTTGAAGGTTCTGAATTAATAGCACTCAGAGCATCTTCCAATAGCAGACTGAGAGAGACAGAGAGAAACTACAGCTGAGCTGGTACAGAGCTGGATTTCTGCAAGTTGGGCAGTTCATATGTTAAGGAGAAAAGGAGATAGAAAGAGCTGGAATGATTGAATGTGAGTCACACTATGTGTGTTGAACAGGAAATAATTATTTTAAAGTTTGCAAAGTTTTTTTTTCCCCCCAGTCAGTTGAACTTCAGCATATTAAGAGAAGGCAAAAAAGTAAAACATAAGAAAGGCACAACAGAGAGCCCAGTGTCTTTCTTGTGCAGGTTGTTCAATTTTACTGATCTCGGAATAAATAAATAAAAAGCATTTTTAGATGTTTCCCTAACACTGAACTATGAATAGTTATAAGACGTCATAAATATCAATTTATGTTGCAATCTGCTCACAGAGGAAAGGGAACTTTTGCTGCAATAAAATTAAATTGACCAAACATTGATATCTAGCAGAATTTTTTGTTTATTTATGCTGTATGGCTGAGGTTTCAGATTTTTATTTACTCTTCACTATAAGTATTTTATTTTTATGATCGATACAGTTGCACTCATCACTAGCTTCACATGGCCAGTTAGATTGAACAGTATTTTCCATTTGCCTTTCATTGTTAAACTTTTGATGGTTAATTTTAATAACCTATACCAGGTATGAACAGTTTTTGATACTTATGATTTATATGGTGTGTCAGTTTTCTGAAACTGTTTCTGAGTTCTTCATACCAATATCAAAAGACAGTATGATAAAGAAAAAAACTGGTATTCCAAAAATGAGGTTATGCCTGAACTTTCCTAAAATGTTAATTAAAATAAAAGTGTTTTTTTTTTCAAAAGTTAGTTCAGCCCCGCCACCCAGCAGATGAATGGAATAACTGAAGGAACTAAATAAAGCCTTTTTGTTATCAGTCATAAAATAAACACATTTCACATCATGATCTTGTTCTAGTTGAAGCTATGCTCTTTCCCACCTCTTTGTCCATACGAATCCCACTTATTCTAAGCAATTGGTCATTTTCAGTTCTGCTTTTCTGAGGGCCTTTCAATAGGATGTACAGATTCATATTATTTCTGATCTATTCTATGCTATTCTGTGCTATTGTTTACACAGATCTGTAAGATCTGATCCCAGAATTCTTTTTTAACTTTTTTTATATTTATTTTTTAATATATTTTATTGATTATGCTATTACAGTTGTCCCATTTCCCCCCTTTTATGCCCCTGCATCCTCGCACCAGCATTCCCCCTCTTAGTTCACTCCAAACTCAAAGGGTAAAATGTTAATTCCATGTGTCAGACTGGGCCACAGGGAACCCCAGTATTTGGTCAAATATTATTATTCTGAGTATGTTTGTGAGGGTGTTTGTGGATGAGATTGATATTTGACTCTCCTGAGTCTCCAGTTGTTGACTGCACATCTTGGGACTTCTCAGCCTTAAAATTACATGAGCCAATTTCTTGTTGTGTATGTGTGTATACATTTATCCTATTTGTTGTTTCTCCAAAGAACTCTAATACACTGCGTATCTCATTAAGCTCTTTGCTGTCTTAGGCCCTCCTATAGGGTTCTCTATGCTGGGAAGTTCCTTTCTCCAGATCTGTCCATGGCCACCACTTTCTCATCATTTGAGTCTCTGGTCAAGTGTTACCTTTTCCTGGAACTGAGACTATTATGCTAAGTGAAATAAACCAGTCGGTGGAAGACAAATACTGTATGATCTCACATATAGAAGGAATCCAATGAACAAAATAAACTAATGAGCAAAAGAGGACCAGAGGCATAGAATCATAGAACAGACTGGCAGCGGTAGGAGGGCAGTAGAGAGGTGGGGACTGTTTGCAAGAAGGTGAAAAGATTAGTCAAAGAACATATATGAAGGACCCGTAGACAGTTACCCATTACCCACTGTCCATGGTCAATGGTGTAGAGATTGACTATGGAAGTGAAAGGGTGGACTTGGCAGAGGTGGACAAAGGGGAAAAATTGGGACAATGGTAAAAATATAAACAATAAAACATGAAAAATAATTTATTACTGTGTGATTTTTGACTATTTTTGAGTTTAATTTTTTCAGTTGATCATGTTGTGTAAGCAAATTATAGATTAATGGCTCCTATGATTTATCATGAGTATTTCAAATACTTTCCCAATGTGCCTTTTGTCTTTAAATTGGTATATGACACAGACGTTTTCACTTCTATGTCAAGTTTATTGATAATTCTTCTGGATGTGATTTCTTCTATTGCTTTTATCCATAGATTTTTTTTATTTTTAGTTCAGTTAATTATTGCTATTCTTTTCCCCCTGGTATTCATAGGATTTTATTATTTACCTTAAATCCTAATCCACCTGGAAATTTTTTGTTTGTTGGGCATACAGTGGGGATTTTTTTTTGTTGGACAACCCCTTGTCTAACCAAGCATTATTGTTCATTCATGCTATCAGCCTCCATATTCTAAATGCTCCATAGGCAAGTATTTGTCAATGGGCTGTTGACTTTGTTCTGGTCTGATTTATTGGTTAAGTAGTAAACTGACACTCTTGAATTATTTATCATTATATTTTTATGACAAGCAAAATGAGTTTCTCATTATTACTCTTTTTTTTAAAATATAACATTGGCTATCATTACTTGTTTATTTACTCAGATGAAATCTAGACTATTTAAGTTATAACAATTCAAACTTAACTTATGATTTTTGTTGAAATTACATTAAATACACAAGTTAAGTTTGGTTGAATTTTATATTTTTTCAATTTTAGTCTTACATAACAGAGTTAAGAATCTGTGTTCTCCATTTATTTCAAGATTTAGTTTAGGCTCTTCAGTAAATATTTCTAGTTTTCTTTACAAATATTTTGATGTTTCCAAGCTAGGTTTTCATAGTGTAGTGGTTATCACGTTCGCCTAACAAATATTTTGATATTTCCATTAAAGTTGTAACTAAATATTGTATATTTAATTTCAGTTTTTGTTTAGATAGCATAGATATTATTATACTCTTTCCAAGGCAGTAAATATTGCTCATGTGTTTTTTCAGTTTATCTCATATTCGGAGAAGAGTTGAGGGGAAACAAATAATTTAGGAAGTGAGTAGAAGAAAATATGCAAGAGACAGGAGACAGCATGCAGGTAAGAAGCCATCTCCAAACAGATACAGAGTTTATAAACCCTCATGTTGTTTATTTTGGTTCCCATTATATATGACTTTATACTTTTAGACAGTCATACCTTTGATATACACAAGAGTTTTTATAAAAATTCACATTATTGTTATTATCCAAGAGTAGTTCATTATATATTTTAGTAGATAAATGAGCAAAGATAAGAGTTGCTAATGGTTGTGCAATATCAGAGCAGAAATAATGCAGGTATGTTAGAGAAGAGGCTCACGCCAATCCTGATGAATATTATCTCTCTCCTAACCATAGTTGAGAGGTAGTTTGTATCCAAAACCAACCAGCCAGAAAAATAATTGTCAAAAATACAAACTAGAACACCAAAGTGAGAAATATAGTAATTAGTCTCTGAGTAAAAATGTTGAACAGAGGCCATAACCATTAAAACATGGAAGGCTAGGTCCACTTCAAGACACATCATCATTAAAATGGCAAAATTCCAAGACAAAGAGAGAATCTTAAAGGCAGCAAGGGAGAAAAAAGAAATAGCATACGAGGGAGCCCCAATAAGTTTAGCCACTGACTTCTCAATGGAAACACTCCAAGCAAGAAGAGAATGGCAAGAAATATTCCAAGTAATGAGAACCAGAGGCCTACAACCAAGGCTACTTTAACCAGCAAGGCTCTCAATCAAGATAGAAGGGCAAATAAAGAGCTTCCAAGACAAAAGAAGTCTAAAAGAATTTGCTGCCACCAAGCCAGCTCTACAAGAAATACTAAAAGGTCTGCTTTAAGGAAAGGAAGGAAAAGAGACAGACAGAGAGGAACACAGGTACAAAAATGGCAATGAATAAGTACCTATCAATAATAACCTTAAATGTAAATGGATTAAATGCTCCAATCAAAAGACACAGAATAGCTCAATGGATAAGAAAGCATGACCCACACATATGCTGCCTACAAGAGACCCACCTCAGGACAAAAGACCATCACAGACTAAAAGTGAAAGGCTGGAAACAAATTTTCCAAGCAAATGGACAAGAAAAAAAAAGCTGGGGTAGCAATTCTATTATCAGACAATATAGACTTCAAAAAAAGAGCCATAAAGAGTGACCCAGAAGGTCACTTCATAATACTCAAGGGAAGAATCCACAAGAAGACATTAGCAACATAAATATATATGCACCCAATATAGGAGCACCAAAATATATAAGGAAAATCTTAGAGGAATTCAAGAAAGATATAGACAGCAACACAATTATAGTGGGGGATTTTAACACCCCACTATCAAAAATGGACAGATCTTCCAAACAAAATATCAACAAAGACATTGCAGCATTAAACAACACCCTTGATGAAATGGACCTAACTGATATATACAGAGCTCTTCACCCCAAAGAAGCTAAATACACATTCCTTTCAAGTGCACATGGAACATTCTCAAAGATAGACCACATGATAGGGCACAAAACAAGCCTCAACAAATTCAAGAAAATTGAAATCATACCAAGCATCTTTTCTGACCACAAGGGACTGAAACTGGAAACCAACCCCAAAGGAAAAAACCCAAAACACCCAAAATCATGGAGACTGAATGGTATGCTATTAAACAATGAATGGGTCAAGAATGAAATTAGGGAAGAAATCAAAAAGTTTCTGGAAACAAATGAAAATGATCTCACAACAACCATAAACTTATGGGACACAGTGAAGGCAGTCCTGAGAGGGAAGTTTATAGCAATACAGGCCTACCTAAAGAAGATAGAAACATTTCAAACAAACAACCTAACCAGATGCCTGCAAGAACTCGAGGAACAACAACAAAAACAGCCCAAAGCAAGTAGAAGGAAGGAAATAACTAAGATCAGAGCAGAACTAAATGACATAGAGACTAAAAGTACAATTCTAAGGATCAATGAATCCAGGAGTTTGTTCTTTGAAAAGATAAACAAAAGAGACAAGCCTTCAAGTAGGCTCATCAAGAAAAGAAGGGAACGGACACAAATAAACACAATCAGAAATGAAAGAGGAGAGATTACAACTGATATCACAGAAATAGAAAGGATTGTAAGAAATTACTATGAAGTACTGTATGCCAAGAAATTTGAGAACCTAGGGGAAATGGACACATTTCTAGAAAAATATAATCTCCCAAAATTCAATGAAAAAGAAGTAGAAAACCTGAGTAGACCAATAACACCAAAAGAAATTAAAGCAGTAATCAAAAAACTCCCATCACACAAAAGCCCCGGACCAGATGGGTTCACAGGAGAATTCTACAAATCATTTAAGGAAGAGCTAACCCCCATTCTTCACAGACTATTCCAAAAAATCCAAAAGGATGAAAAACTCCCAAACTCCTTTTATGAAGCCAGCATCATCCTAATTCCAAAACCAGATAGAGACAAAACAAAGAAAGAAAACTTCAGGCCAATATCACTGATGAACATAGACGCTAAAATCCTCAACAAAAAAATATTGACAAATCGCATCCAACAATATATCCAAAAGATTATACACCATGACCAAGTGGGATTCATCCCAGGAATGCAAGGATGGTTCAACATTCGCAAATCAGTAAATATAATTCATCACATAAACAAAAGCAAAGACAAAAACCACATGATCATATCAATAGATGCAGAAAAAGCTTTTGATAAGGTAGAGCACCCATTTATGATAAAAACACTCAGCAAAGTGGGAATAGAGGGAGCATTCCTCAATATAATAAAGGCCATTTATGAGAGACCTACAGCCAATATCATACTCAATGGGCAAAAACTAAAAGCTTTTCCACTAAGATCAGGAACAAGACAAGGATGTCCACTTTCACCACTTCTATTCAATATAGTTTTGGAAGTTTTGGCCACAGCGATCAGGCAGGAAAAGGAAATAAAAGGCATCCAAATAGGAAAGGAGGAAGCAAAACTGTCACTGTTTGTAGATGACATGATAGCATACCTGGAAAATCCTATAGACTCTACCCAAAAACTGCTCGAACTAATTAATGAATTTGGCAAAACAGCAGGATACAAAGTCAATATCCAGGAATCAAAGGCATTTTTGTATACTAACAATGAATCAGCAGAAGCAGAAATCAAGGAAAAAAATCCCATTCTGTATAGCAAAAAGAAAAATAAAATATCTGGGAATAAACCTAACCAAGGAGGTAAAAGACCTGTATGCAAAAAACTATACAGCACTGAAGAAAGAAATCAGGGAAGACATAAACAAATGGAAACATATATCTTGTTCATGGATTGGAAGAATTAACATGATCAAAATGTCCATACTAACCAAAGCAATTTACAGGTTCAATGCAATACCTATTAAAGTACCAATGGCATATTTCATAGACATCGAACAAACACTTCAAAAATTTATATGGAATCATAAACGAGTCCGAATAGCAGCTGCTCTTTTGAGAAAGAAGAACAAAGTAGGAGGGATCACAATACCTGATATCAAACTGTGTTACAAGGCCACTGTAATCAAAACAGCCTGGTACTGGCATAAAAACAGGCACATAGACCAATGGAACAGAACAGAGAGCCCAGAAATCAACCAAACCCTCTACAGTCAATTAATATTCGACAAAGGGGGCAGTAACATAAAATGGAGTAAAGATAGCCTCTTCAACAAATGGTATTGGGAGAACTGGACAGCTATGTGCAAAAAAAAAAATGAAACTTGAGCACAAACTTACACCATACACCAAAATAAATTCAAGGTGGGTAAAAGACTTAAATATAAGCCGTGACACCATTAAAGTCCTAGAGGAGAACATTGGCAGGAAAATCTCAGATATTTCATGCAGCAACTTCTTTACTGATATGTCTCCTAGAGCAAGGAATGTAAAGGAAAGAATAAACAAATGGGATCTCATCAGAATAAAAAGCTTCTGCATGGCTAAAGAAAACAGTATTAAATTAGAAAGACAACCAACTGTATGGGAAAACATATTTGCCAATGATACCTCAGACAAAGGTTTAATCTCCAAAATATACAAAGAACTTACACGACTCCACTCTAGGAAGACATCTAACCCAATTAAAAAATGGGAAAAGGACTTGAACAGACACTTCTCCGAAGAGGACATACAGAATATCCAGAGACACATGAAGAGATGCTCAATATCGTTAGCTATCAGAGAGATGCAAATTAAAACCACAATGAGATACCACTTTACACCAGTCAGGATGGCTATCATAAACAAAGCAACAAACAACAAATGTTGGAGAGGTTGTGGGGAAAAGGGGTCCTTAGTTCACTGTCGGTGGGATTGCAGACTGGTACAACCATTATGGAAAACAGTATGGAATTTTCTCAGAAAAATAAAAATTGACCTGCCTTTTGACCCAGCAATTCCACTGCTAGGATTATATCACAAGAATCCTAAAACATCAATTTCAAAGAACCTATGCACCACAATGTTCATAGCAGCACAATTTACAATAGCCAAGGGTTGGAAGCAACCTAGGTGCCCTTCGGTAAATGAATGGATCAAAAAATTGTGGTACATATACACAATGGAATTCTATGCAGCAGAGAGACAGAAGGAGCTACTACCCTTTGCAACAACATGGATGGAACTGGAAAGCATTATTCAGAGTGAAGTAGGCCAGGCATTGAAAGACAAATACCATATGATCTCACCTTTGACAGGAAGCTAAACAACAAAACAAACAAGCAAACAGAATAAAAACAAAGACACTGAAATAGAGAACAAGTGGGCAGTGACCAGAGGGGAGAGGGAAGAAAATTTAAGGGGAAAAATGGGGAGGGATTTTGAGGAACAAGTATGAAAGACACAGGGATGAGGACTGGGGGGTGGGGAATGGGAGGGAGGTGGGGAGACGGGGCAGGGGGCCTGGGATGGGAGAAATAGACAAAAAACTGTACTTGAAAAATAACTAAATAAAATTTTAAAAAAACATGGAAGGCTCAAATCAAGATAGTAAGGCAATTTCAGAAGAATCCAATGAACAGTGAAAGGACAACAAAGTCACAAGTATCAACAACCAAACCTAAAATAACAACAACAAAAAACCTAAACAAATAACTAGAACAGGAATACAGTCATAGAAATGAAGATTACAGGGAGGATTTTTAGCAGAGTGGGAGAGAGGGGAGAATGGGGAAAAAGTTACAGGAAATAAGAGCGTAAATGGTAGGTACAAAATAGATAGGGGAAGGTTAAGAATAGTATGGGAAATGGAGAACCAAAGAAATTATATTGTATGACCCATGGACATGAACTAAGGAGGGTGCAGAATGCTGGTGCGAGCAGGGTGCAGGGCAGAGAGGGGTAAAGGGGGGAAAATGGGATGACTGTAATAACATAATCAATAAAATATACTTAAAAAAAGGGAAAAAATCTCCCAGAAGTGCACAAAGAAGAAGAAGAGGGGGAAGGAGAGGAGGAGGAGGAGGAGAAGAAGAAGAATCTAAGATAGAGAAAGCAGGTGATAAGGTGGTATAAATGTTTATGCTCCAGTCAGGTTAATTGACTGTAGAGACTTGGGTTTATTTGGGGGCTCTCTGTTTTGTTTCATTTGTCTAAATGCCTGTTTTTATGTCGGTACCAGGCTGTTTTGTTTACAGTGGCCTTGTAATACAGTTTGGTATTAGGTATTGTGATCCCTCCTTCTTTCTCAAAATTGCAGCTGCTATTTGGTATCGTTTATGGTTTCATATACATTTTTGAAGTGTTTGTTCTATGTCTGCGAAGTATGTCATTGGTACTTTAACAGGTATTGCATTGAATCTGTAAATTGCTTTGGGTAGTATATGACAAAGGGGGCAGCAACACAAAATGGACTAAAAATAGCCTCTTCAACAAATGGTGTTGAAGAGGGAGAACTGGAAGCTATGTGCAAAATCACAAAACTCAAGCACCAACTTACACCATACACAAAAATAAATTCAAGGTGGATAAAAGACTTAAATATAAGTTGTGACACCATTCAAGTCTTAGAGGAGAACATTGGCAGGAAAATCTCAGATATTTCACACAGCAACATTTTTACTGATATGTCCCCTAGGGCAAGGGACATAAAGGAAAGAGTAAACAAATGGGATCTCATCAAAATAAAGAAGCTTCTGCATGGCTAAAGAAAACAGTATGAAGAGAAAAAGAAACCAACTGTATGGGAAAACATATTTGCCAATGATACCTCAGGCAAAGGTTTAATCTTCAAAATATACAAAGAACTTACACGAATCCACTCTAAGAAGACAAGCAACTCAATTAAAAAGTGGACAAGGGACTTGAACAGACATTTCCCCAAGGAGGACATATAGAAGATTTAGAGACACGTGAAAAGATCGCTAGCTATCAGAGAGATGCAAATTAAAACCACAATGAGATACCACTTTAGACTGGTCAGAATGGCTATCATAAAGCAACAAACAACAGGTGTTGGAGAGGTTGTGGGGAAAAGGGGACTCTAATTCATTGTTAGTGGGATTGCAGACTGGTACAACCTCTGTGGAAAACAGTATGGAATTTTCTCAGAAAACTAAAAATTAATATGCCTTTTGACCCAGCAATTCCACTGCTAGGATTATATACTAAGAACTCTAAAGCACCAATCCAAAAGAACCTATGCACCCCAATGTTCATAGCAGCACAATTTACAATAGCCAAGTGCTGGAAGCAACCAACCTAGTTGCCCATCAGTAAATGAATGGATCCAAAAACTATGGTACATATACACAATGGAATTCTATGCAGCAGAATGAAAGAAGAAGCTCCTACCCTTTGCAACAGCATGGATGGAACTGGAAAGCATTATGCTGAGTGAAATAAGCCAGGTGTTGAAAGACAAATACCATATGATCTCACCTTTAACAGGAAGCTAAACAACAAAACAAACAAGCAAGCAGAATAAAAACAGACACTGAAATAGAGAACAGATGGACAGTCACCAGAGGTGTGAGGGGAGGAAATTTCAGGGGAAAAGGGGAAGGATTCATAGGAACAAGTATAAAGGACACATGGACAAAAACTAACTGGGGTGGAAATGGGAGGGAGGTGGGGAGCACTTAGGGGGGTGGGCTGGGATGGGAGTAAAAGATAGAAAACTGTACTTGAACAACAATTAAATTAAAAAAAATTTTAAATGTTTATGCTTCAGTCAGGTTAAAAAAAAAGGAAAGAAAAAAAGTACTATATTGATAATAACACCATTTCCAGAAAGAAGAACAGTACTTAGGTATTTGAAATCTTTAATAAAAATAGTATGATTTTTAGTTTTCCAAATCTTGGCTCAAAAGGTAGTCTTGGCTACCCAAGTCACCTTATTTCTTTCAACATCCTAAATATGTTTAAAGCAGAGCAAGGTGCTTACCATGGACTATTAGTGAGTATCACAAAAACACTGGAACTCAAGTCAGAAGAACAAAGAGGATAAAGTAGCCAAAAATGGAGTTGAGAACAGTGTGCCAACCTTACTTCCTGTAGCTTACAAGTTTTCCAATGTTGGTTGAATGAAATGAGGGATTAGAGATTCTGAAAATCTGCCTTGTTACCATATGATATTCTATAAATACCACTTCACATTCAAATTGTATGTCGTAGTCTAAAAAGTGTTTCCAAAACCACAAAAAGATGATCTCCTAGATCTTCCTCAGAATTTGAGGACTAGTCTGGGAAATTATAAATAACTCAGTTTTGTAAGCCATGAATACAAATCTGTGAGAAATGTTAGGACTTATCAAAGTAACAAAGCTAGTGAGGTGCAGAGATCCTGAATGCAGTCCTGACAGCCCATCTAATTCCCTCTCCACAGCCTGTCTCCATTTTTGCTGCTCTTTCAGGGCTTGTTCTCAAACTTCGCTACACCTTGAAATTATCTGGAAAGCATTTAGGAATGCTGACATCTGGTATTCCTACCAGTTAAATTTGAATTTAAGTGGTATGACATGGAGCCTAGACTTTGGGACTTCTGAAAGCACTGAGATTTTTCTAATAGAGTAAATCTTGAGAGCTACTGCCACCAGACCCATGAATTAACACTCTACTGCCAAGTGCTTTATTCAAAAAGGTAGCTGTACTTTATAAAATGTGTCATAATTTACAATAATTTAGTCCAGATCATATGATGCTTCATTAACTCACAAATGTAGGTAAGGATCGTTGTCTCCATTTTATAGATGAGACCAATGTAGCCTCGAACAGTGAATTGCCTAAGGTCACAGGGCTAGTACTTGAAAAAGCTTATATTTGAGCTAGTAGGTTCAGTTTACAACCCATGTAGTTTCTACCAAATTGCTGTGAGTCCAGAGCTCCTAACAGCAATATCGCAACCAGTGAAATCCTTCCCAGCTATTGCCCAAAGAGTGTAAGTAGGAAGTGAGCCAGTAACCTTTACTTCAGCTTGTCTTTCAGGAATGGCACTGCAGCTAATTCTGGGTTGCTGAGTTCACTCTTACTGTTTTAATTCGGTCTAGAACAACTACTGAAGTTGTTAGTTCAGACTAAATCTCAGAAGCCACCTTCACAATAGACAGCAACAAATCAAAAACCCAAACCAATAAATAGTGCCTGAGATCTAATTTTCCATGGATTGAAGGAGAGAAATTTGACCAATTTGCAGATGAACAAGTCAGACAAGTTTTCCTCAGGAGGCAGAAGGTGATTAACTACAGATAAATATCTTTCTTTATTCTGTGCCTTGTCCCACATATGATTTGATATGGCTAACTAGAAAAGTGCACATCTAATCCTATTAACCAAGCATTGTTCAAGATGGCCCCAGCACTTCCTGAGAAATTTCCTCAAGAGACTTTGTTTTTGTGAAATGACGTACTTTCCTTTCTGTAGTGGATTCAGTATTTCTCAATACATTTCAAAGTATAAATAGCAAACCAGTTCTGCAAATGCCCATCTGGTTGCCTAATCTCCTTTTTTTTGAACAGAGAAAAAAAACTGCCTTTGACTTGAGAGAAAACATGGAATAGAATGGAGGCTTCATTCTAGATATGATCACATTAACTCATTAAACCATACACCAAAGTCATTTCATCACAAGGAAGGTCCCTGCCCATAATCCAATACCTTTCCCAGACCCCTCCAGCCTGATATTCTCTGTTATAACTTAGATCTCTTCCTTCAAAACATTTATAAAACTGTCTCTCATTAGGATGTAATACCAAGGGAACAAGTAACTATGTTTGAGCCATGGTTGGATCTATGCTTCTCCAATACTTCTCATAGTTTCTGAAACTCAATATAGGTTAAATTATTAAATGGAATGGACTGTTATGGGGTGTTCATAACTATGTTCCAGAAAAGCTGTCCTGCTTTTCCATTATAAGCCAGAGAAATGTTCTTCTCCCTTCTTTTTATTCCTCACTTTGCACAGCAGGAAGAATGTGTTTCATGTCAGACAATTCTGGATACATGGGCAGCCACCAGGGATGCATGCAGCAGTGGGAAATACAAAGCCGCTCTTTCTATCTTAAGAATGAGGAGAGAGGTTTTCTCTTGTGAAACTTTATCAGGCTGGGAGGCAAAAATTAGAATGATTATTCCTGTTTTTTTTTATTTTAATGTAAGAAACTTGGTTTCCTAAGAAGCAAAATGTGCAAAAAGTTGTGGAAAGAGCACTAGATTTGTTGTAATAAAATCCTTAAAATAGCAGAGCTGGAACTATTTTAGAGGCCAACACAGCCAATGATTTTCCCCTCATTGTATATTAGAATCCCCAGCAGAGACAGAACTGTGTCTGGATGCCAGGGCCCCACTTCCAGGATTTAAGATTCAATTGGTCTCTGTGGTATTTTGTCATTACATTTATCCTCAAAGTTCCTGGGTGATTTACCTGTGCAGCCAGGTTTGAGAATGATAAATATGAACCAAAGGTGTAAGATACACCTGCCACTTTGTTTGGCTGCTTATCATCTGAACCCAGGCCTTGTGCTTAGGGAATTCCCAGCCTCATGAGTTGGGGTACACTTTAAATTATTCTTTGCATGCAAGATGAAATCATTATTGCTGTTACTGTCAGCATGAGGTCTTAAATCAGTCGGTGAGTTTGCTTCCTAGGTATAAATGAACTAAACTAGCATATTCAATAGGGAAAAAAAGCTGGTTCTTGTCACAGGACAATGTATAGTCTTATGCCATAGGTATGTGATTAAATTCTGAGATGATACTGAAAACTTGGATAATCTTTACACTTCAGGGCCTATAGTCTTTCAATGATGAACTTGTTTCTAGTGTATTATTTATAGAGAGATCTAGCAGCAATAAAATTGATAAAGGAAATTATCCCTTATATTTTCATTTACATCAACTTGTGTATTTATAATTTCATACAACTATCAATCAAAGAACAAATTTTATGAAGCACCTGCAAAGGATAAGACCATATGACTCTGTGGTTATGTAAAGATGCCTTGGCATGGGTGTTAGAGCTCTGATTATTGGCCTGAAGTGTTTGGATGCTGCTCAGTAATGAAGGTGCCACTGGTAGCACTGGAGAAGGTTCATAGGATATCAGCAGTGTCTTTTATAAGAAGTAAAGATTAATTGAATATTAACAGTATAGAATTAGAAGGGTGAAATATAATAAAAATTCCCTTTCAAAAGGGTAAATTGAGAGAATGACATTTCCATAGAAAAGATAGATCCAGCTGGGTGTTTTAGATGAATATTTTGAAAATGTACAAGTCTTCAAATATGGTCAGAATGAAAAGAGGAACAAAGAGTACAGGATATTACAGACTTGTATCCACTTTTAACAACCACTGCCACCTGGTGGCTTGTGACCCTGTTTCCACTGAAGAAAGAAAACCCTGTTAATTCTTTTTTTTAGTTTATTTTTTATTGCTGTTCAAGTACAGTTGTCTCCATTTTCCCACCACCACCCCTCCCACCCCAGCCATAACCACTTCCCACATTCGATTCCATCCCCCCTTGGCTCTGTCCATGTGTCTTTCATACATGTTCTTGAAGACCCTCCCCCCACTTCCCCGCTTATCCCCTCACACCTCCCCTCCAGAATAAGCCAGGTGGTGAAAGACAAATACCATATGACCTCACCTATAAGTGGAACCTAATCAACAAAACAAATAAGCAAATAAAACTAGAGACATTGGGAAAAAAACTGACCCTGTTGATTCTTGATTCTGCAGGCTTAATCAGGGTTGAAAGCAAAATAGAACAAACACTGATGTGGTATACCAGAAATCTGTTTTTGAAGCACAGAAGTTAAGAAACATATAACATTGTGCAACATCATAACATGTCTAGTTCATAAATATCCTCTAGCAATAACTATATATACTTTAATGAATTCTCATGAAACTCACAGCCAAAGCTGGAATCCAGCAAGATTTCTGCTAGCAGTAAGTATGGGTTAAAACTGCACATCTCATCCCATGTATTTGAATTACCTTTTCCACTTCTTTTTGCTTCAATAAGCCTCATCTCTCTCTTGAATTACTGAGTAATACAAGACATAGGAAACACAGTAGTTAAGGAACAAGGAAGTAATAGGCAGGCAGGCAGTGAGAAAGCCCATGAAAATGAGCACCCCAAACATTCCAAGGAATAAGCTGGCAGTTGTATATTTCTGAAGTAACATCATGATATAGGTGAAAAGCTGATGCTGATCCTTGTTCTGAGAGGGCCACCATTCCATCTCCCATAACTTCTAATCATATCCCATGAACAACAGCATAAACATCGGGTCATTTTAAGATTTCTCGATACCTTTCTTAATGCCTCTTGTTGCTTAGAAATTCCACTTGAACACTTCTTTCAGAAACTCCTCCTTCGAAAGTTCCTCATACTGAAAGGCTTCCAAAACTCTCCCCAAAGACATTTCCTTTTGTGCCACCACAAATCCCATTTTGTTTTCATTTTACTATATTCTAATCAATTCCTCATTATACTCTCATCAGAACAATGTGCATTGTTATTTGTCTAAATATAGATCAGTGTCACTGTACGTTGGCCTTCTTTGGATCAGATACTTTGTCTCTCAATTCTGTATTCAAGATATCCTTTTGATTGACAGCTGCTATATAATTCCTCTCTCTTGCTTCCCAGGAAGATAATTCTGTGAAGAAGTTAGTAAGCATGTGCTAGACCTAGATACCAGGTTCTACTAGGGTTAGGTAATAAAAAGAGATTTTATGTAATGTAAACATCTGCATGCTTGCAACACCCATGGACCTTGAGCTTCTAAATGGTTTTTTAGGGCCCTCCTAACTTAGGATGTATGGGTAGAGTTTGCCAACAAGTAGGTTTTAACATGCAGGTTGATCAAAAGTTTAGCTTTCTTACCAAGGATTCCTTTAGTGACAATATGTAGACCTAGTTTCTGTGGTTCTTCCATTTTTCTAGAAAGGACTCCTTCACTCTTACTCAGAGGTATGTCTCCCAACTGCCAGTCAGTGCTCTGGAGGCAAGGCAAGAGAGGATGTCCAGGAAACTTAAGGTTAAATATGCAGAACACAGAGGAAACAGAGGTCATCCGAGGAAAAGAAGGAAGATTAAAAAGTAAAATAATACTATTACTAACAATACCAAATAGATTAAAGAAGGTGTTATATCCATAGGACTAGGGTGTTACAAGAAAAGCAATAAAAAAATACAACAGCTAAGATAAATACAATAGAAAGCTTAAGAGATAAAATTAAGGGTAGCTGCTCAAAATAGACTAAAAAGGAAAAAAAGTGGGAAAAGGAAGCAAAAGAAGAACCAGATAAATAACATGATGGAGAAGATCTGATGGAAGGGGGCCATGAGCCATGGAATTCAGGCAGTCTCCAGAAACTGGAAAAGACAGGAAAATGGATTCTCCCCTCAATCCTCCAGAAAGGAAGGCAGCCCAGTGAGATGCATTTTGCACTTCTGGACTCCAGAACGAAAACATCATTAATCCATGTTGTTTTAAATCCCTATATCGGAGTGACCTGGGTGGCCCCACCCTGGTGAACACCTAAGGCTCCACTCCTCATACATAACAGGCACGAACAGATCAAAACATGGCTCAAGAACAACTCAGAGCCCCAGAGCCGATAAATCTAAGCGATGAAGAAATAGCCAAACTTTCAGATGCACAGTTCAAAACACTGGTGATCAGGATGCTCACAGAACTGGTTGATTTTAGTCACAAATTAGAGGAACATATGAAGGCTAAACTAATTGAAATGAATGGAAATGCACAGGAAACCAATAGTAATGAAAAGGAAACTAGGACTCAAATCAAAGGAGTAGACCAGAAGGAGGAAAAAAAAATGACCAAACAGAAAAGGATGAAGAAACAAGAATTCAAAAAAAAGAAGAGAGGCTTAGAAACCTTCAGGACATCTTTAAACATTCCAACATCCGAATTATAGGGGTACCAGAGGGGAAGAGAAACAGCCACCAGTGGAAAACTTATTTGAACAAATAATAAAGGAGAATTTCCCCAATCTGGCAGAGGAAATAGACTTCCAGGAAGTCCAGGAAGCTCAAAGAGTCCCAAAGAAGTTGGACCCAAGGAGGAACACACCAAGGCACATCATCATTACATTAGCCAAGATTAAAATGAAGGAGAGAATCCTAGAAGCAGCAAGAGCTAAGGGGACAGTCACCTACAAAGGAGTTCCCATCAGACTGTCAGTGGATTTCTCAAAAGAGACCTTGCAGGCAAGAAGGGGCTGGAAAGAAGTATTCCAAGTCATGAAATCCAAAGACCTACATCCAAGATTGATCTATCCAGTAAAGCTTTCATTTAGAATGGAAAGACAGATAAAGTGCTTCTCAGATAAGATCAAATTCAAGGAGTTCATCATTACCAAGCCCTTATTATATGAAATGTTAAAGGGACTTACCTAAGAAAAAGAAGATAAAAAAGATGAACAGTGAAAGGACAGCAAACTCAGTTATTAAGAACCACACCTAAAACAAAAGCAAACTAAGAGGACAGCTAGATCAGGAGCAGAACCATAGAAATGAAGATCACATGGAGGGTTAGCAACAGGGGAGTGGGAGAAGGAGAAGGGGGGAGAAGGTACAGAAAATAAGTAGCATAGACAGTAGGTAGAAAATAGATAGGGGGAGTGCAAGAATAGTAGGGGAAATACAGAATCTAAAGAACTTGAGACATGTGGTTATAAACTAAAGGGGAGAAGGGGGAGTGGGTGTGCAGGGTGGAGAGGAATGAAGGGGGGAAATAGAACAACTGTAATGGCATAATCAATAAAATATATTTAAAAAATAAATCCCTGTATTGTAGCAGTTTGTTAAATCAGGAATAGAAAACTAAAAAGGCCACATCACATTAATTATTTACTCTTTTTTTTTTGTCATTGCAGGGTATTTACTGTAGTCCTGGTATACTTGTCCCAAATCCCTGATCCACAGGAATCTGCCTTTCCTACAATACATGGTCTCTGTTTTGCTAGAACACCCAGCTGCCTCTATTCACCATAATTGGAATAGTTTTAACTCCTTGTTGGCTTTGAGCCCCAGGCTGCAGAGCATCACTGAATTAATTTAGACTCTAGCTGTCCTCACTCACACCCACTCCTAGCCCCTGCTGAAGGCAGCATTGACAAGGACACTAAACCTCCTGAGATTCTTCAGTGTCATCACATGGACAAAGAGGGTTTCATGTTATGTCTTCTTTTCCCTCTTCAGAGCTCAAATGCACTTCTGTGGCAATTTTCAACACAGATGAATCTTAGTTTTTGATCAAACTCTCCATGCACAGTTTTTAAACAAAAATGCCATCACTTTCCCAGCTCATCTCCAACTAAACCCTTGATGCCAGTCAGAAAAAATCATCCCTCTGGGGCCAGATCTTGCCAATACACAAATAGCTATTAAGTGAGGGTGTTCGTTTAGAGGTGCAAAGGAACTCAACACTGCTTAAAATGGATCCTTAGTCAGAGATCTAAGGGGAAAAGAGTAAGAGGGTCTATCAAGAACATAAATCACAAGTGAGAGAGCCCAAAGCTGACTACAGAGTGTAGAGGGCTGTTAGTTTTGGGGGAAACACAAGGAGGAATGGGAGATACACTGCAGAGGCAGCATTCTTCAAGAGGTCAAGCTCATTTGAGTTATGAATCTAAATCATATGAGTAACTAACTGACTTGATTGAAATCTGCCCCAACTAACCCTTTCCCTTGGACCTAAGACTAAAATCTAATTCTACTCAGCATGAAAGGAGGCCTGGTGGCATTTAATATCCACAATTTCTCTCTGATCTCTTTTACAGAGTACTTGGAGTAGTGCCTGCAAATAAATGTAAAGAAAAAAAAAAACAAAACACAAAACTCGTAACCAGGATTTGGTATCAGGTGGGAAAACCTCTTTTGAAGAGACAAACACATTTTCAGGAATAAAGAACAGACTTTCCTGTTCCCTATGACTCTCCAAGTTTGTTTTCATTAAAATGGGTATTTCCAAGGCTTTGTGCAGGGCTCGCATGTCCATGAAAGAACTGCCTCACCTGTAACAAAGCTATAATTGTCTTCTCCTGCTCCTGAACTCAGCACTTGGCTGTTCGTGATTAACGGTGAACCTCAGGAGCATAGCATTTCCAAACTGTGTGCTCCTAAACAATATTTCAGTGAACACAGTGTCACCTACATTGGTATTGCTGCTCCATGCTGTTAAGAACTTCAAATTACAATTCTATTCATTTCCTTTGGCACATCTATATAGAACTTGTAATGCAATAAGCCATTTTATTAGCTTTGTTGAGGACAAAGATATAAGATAGAGTCAATGCCTTAAGGCAGCTAGGGTGATACCCAGAGACAATGTAGAGTGTGTGGCCATTGGAGTTAAGAATACAAACCCCAAACTGCTCTCCTCTACACTAAGCCTTCTATTTTTACTATGAATAAATTTAATAATTTTAGTTGCCAAATAGCAGATTCAAGAAATATTTGGGCAATACTATTGGATCCTGTGGTTGGATGGTTAACCCTCATAATAACCTTATAAGAAAAATGATATACTTTCCATTTATATATAACCTGCATTTCCCAAGTTTTAATGATACTGTCATAAAAAGTTCTAATAATTGGCTCTATACCATATTTTACTTGCTTTTGCCAAAACTCACCAGTGAAATGTTAACAGTGGATGTGGCATTAGACCTCAGTTCTCGAGTTTATTTAAGAAAGACTTGAAACCAAGAACTAATATAAGGTGTTTATTTAGTAAGTCACAGAGGTAGAAGAAATGAGCCAGCTGGGCTGTGTGGACTCTGGAAACAAGTTACAGAGGTAGAAGAAGGGCCCTTGGAACTTAGGAGAAAGAAAGCAAAGGTATGCACCTGAGAAATAAGGTGAGGTGTGTTCCAGAGAGAGCGAGAGATAGTGCACACTGTGTCCCTTGTCTTAAGGGTTTTCATCTGTTGTTTAAAGGAAGAAATTTAGAGTAAGTCTCAGGGGAGAATCTCAATAGAATATTCATTAGCTTTCTAGTTGTGTCATTTTTAGCACCATGATCTCTACTTAGTGGTCATCGCTGAGGTAGGGGGTCATTAGTCATTGCAACTGATCCTGACATCAGCCATGGCATAACCTCATCTCATTTTGCTGGTTTTCTGGGCCTGGAGCTGAAACACAACTGAGGCCTAAATGTTATCTTTAGTTTGACCAAAACTCTGTCTCTGAGGTCAACAGACCTGAGGCTTTGTTCCCCAGATTACTTGATGTGGGTCAGATCTCATCATCCTGAGGGCTTACTACTTAAGGAAGTGATTGTGCAAGGGCTTGTATGATAGTCTTATGAGGCTATTCTCTGCCCCCACCACTTGTTCGTCTTCTAAAGGAGTCTAAACCACATGACTAGTAACAAACCAGGGAAGGAAGGGTTGCCCTGGGAGTGAGGTTCTAGCCTAGAATATTTATTGTCCCAGTTTTGCCCACTTCTAGGCACACAGGACTTTCCACCCTAGTGACATTCTGCACCTGGCCTATCATTCCTCCTCTGCTCATGCCTGTCTAACTGCCTACTCTATAAGAAGGACTTCCAGGAGTCTAGTATTTCTAGACTAACAAATCATCTAGTCTAACAAATGGAATCAATATGGTCCACTAATAGTGGGCTCACATCACTGGCCTAGCAAAGCCTACACTATAGTTGGGATTCCCTACTCTGCAAAGATGAGAAAATGTGGGCTCTGTGAACCACTGAGTTACTAAGAGCACCAACACATAAAAGGCAGATCTAGATTTTAGTTTACACTCTGACTTCAAGTACAGTGTCTTCTCTCTGTTAGATCTAATCAATCTCTCGTCTAAATATAAAAATTATCATGTTATCCCACTTGTGTATGTAACTACATACTTTCACAGTTATACAGACTATTTTCCTCTAGCAGATAAGCTGGAAATGCAAAAATTGAGTGCCAGTCTTGAAAAGAAGATCCAGGCAGAGAAGTCAGGGCCTGAAAAATGCCTTGTGGGAACAGAGAACAGCACAGTGAACCACAGGGACTCAGTATGCAGGCCTGAGGAGGGGACAGTGCCAAGCACAGGCCTCACTATCCATCTGGGCTGAGCAGAGTTCAGATGATATATCATGTACTTAATATCTGTAACCTCTAGTAATTAGACCACAGACTTAATCACTCTGCAGATGTCCATGTACATATTAATCTATTGCCTTTTCTATGCTAAGCACATATACTACTGTTTGGTGACTTTTGTCTACTTATAGTCTAATCAAGAAGCCCTTGAGGTCCTTTGGCACATTGTTTCTTGCTTCCTGTACTCTCTACTACCTTGCTTATAAGTTATGATCAATAGATTCTGTTGTCTGAAATTCCAAAGGAAATGGAATTCCAACCATTATTAACCAAATGGATCTTTCCAAAATTGAGCCAGTACCCTTCCTCAAGATGCAAATACCATGTACCTTATTACAAGGATTAACTCTACAGTCACTGATGTAGTAACTTTAGGCTTCTCTTTCCCCTCTTTGGACATCAGGGAACTGCACTTTATTTTTTTATGTGTTTCAGGATTAAGGAAGCCAAACCCTTAACTTAATGCAGAGAGTGCTCATCTACTACAGCTAAAATATCTCTTCTTGGAAGGCTGTGACTTCAGAAAGGTCAGCACTTGCCCTTTTCTAAAGCAGTGAATATTTCATCTCCCTTACTCAAGACGAGTATTGAGTCACATATTATTCCTGCCTGATGCTCGGTCTGTTCACTCATAGCTCCTTTTTCCTCTCATTTTCAAGGAGTGCTTCAGATTGCACAGGAATCCTAACTGTACCATCCATTTTACTCTTGACATTTCTATGAGATTCAAGTACCCAAGGAGAATTCTGTTTCTCTGTGTTTACTAACTGAATTGGTGTGGACAGAAGGGCATACCACATACCATTTGCAGGAACGTTTCTTATGATCAGTAATTTTAAAGCAATACACCTCCTCAGGCTCTTAAATATGTCATCCCAGGAGCTGCTGCTCCCTTTTCACATCTCCTTCATCATCCATGTGTCAGATATGCCTTAGGCCTGCTGGCATCTGCTGTTTGCCAGTGGGGTCCTCTCTGCCCCCAACTCCCTGGTAAAGCCTTCTGAGGAATGAACTATGGAAAACACAGGAGCCCATAGGGAATACAGTTCAAATTTTTTTTGTTCCCAGCTTAGCAAAAATAGATAGTCAAGTAACTGATGGTTAAGTTATTGTGGGCTCTGTTTATAAGCATAGTGTATAAAAATTAAGAACAACTCTTCTGCCCCTGTGGTTTCTAAAGTGCTTTGGACAGCTCAAACTGGTGAATTGTTTTTAATTATAGATTTTAGACAGAGAGAGGAACAGAGAAGGCTATAGAGAGAGAAACATCGATTTGTTGTTCCACTTATTTATGCGTTCATTTGTTGCTTCTTGTATATACCACACATAACCGGGGATGAAACCAGCAACCTTGGCATATCGGGATGATGCTCTAATAAACTTTGATACCTGGCCAGTGTCTAACCAGTGAATTTTTGAGAGATAACTGTGAACTTGACATTTTATATAATTCTTATGATATTTTAATGGATAAGACAGGGACAAGCCAAGGACATAGACTTATTGGGGGACAAAAACGTAACAAGAGCACATTATGGTTAGAACAATGGGAATGATGGTAGTGCTGTTTACCAACAGGGTAGAGAAGAGAGTCACTTAATACAGCCTAAGAGAATATGGTAATAGGAGACCAAGAAAGTCTCTGGAGAGAGGAGGCACCTAATTGAGGATTAAAGATTGAATAGTTAGGATCTTTTAAAAAGGGAGGAGATTGGTATAAAGGAGAAAAAAAGAGTTCTTAATTCGGTTGTCCTCTAGCTCCCATGTATTTTTAGCACATCCTAGGAAATTTGTAACTCCTTCAGAATTCATTACACCTGGCAAATTCTGTGGGACTCTGCTCCTTATAATTTCTATGCATTTGCTTAATTAAGACACTGTGATAGACTGGGCAGACATTTCCTGGCAATTAATAATCAGTTGGAGGAGCTTAAGTCTTGAAG
Organism: Artibeus jamaicensis; assembly: GCF_021234435.1. Taxonomy (NCBI): domain Eukaryota; kingdom Metazoa; phylum Chordata; class Mammalia; order Chiroptera; family Phyllostomidae; genus Artibeus; species Artibeus jamaicensis. The sequence goes on along the minus strand of NW_026521249.1, from coordinate 5,624,132 downwards.
CAAAGCTGTGAAAATATGCACTTATATTTATATAAAAAGTAGTCAAATTGTTCCCTTTTCATGTCTTGATCAGCCAGAAGTTGAAAAGGCACATTGTTGTAGTTGACAAGGGGCATTTACAGTTTTGGTTCTTTTCCTAATCATTAAAAGCCATCTACAAATAAACAGGAAGAGAGAAGCACACACTTTGAGGTTGCTGGTTTCTCTTTTGCATTAGGTATTTAGAATTCAATTTAATTTTGGAGAATTTTCCTAACAGTAACAGCTAGTTAAACTGGAATTAGTTACTTAGAGAGATATGTGATGCAATCATTTCAAAGTCCTTTACAAACATCTTTATTTACTCAAGACAGGTTTGGCAGTTTTGCCTAGAGATGGTGGTACAGGCAAAATGAGTCTAGTAATCGTCTTATGAAACATTTTCAATTGCCCTGGCCAAGTAGCTCAGTTGGATGGAGTGTCATCCCAATGTGCTGAAATTGTGGGTTTAATACATGGTCACGGCACATACACAAATAGGCCAATGAATGTATAATTGAGTGGAACAACAAACCGATATTTCTCTCTCTCCTTCTTTCACTCTAAAAAGAAATACATTTTAAAAATTAAATGTTTTGGATTCATCAAGTGAGATTGTGATAGTTGAATTGTGCACAGAGATGGCCATATAGTATGGATTATTTAACTATGCTGAATTAATAGATTTCAGGCTTTGTACCAAGTGTTACCCATCTGTGACTATCATGAGACTTTGCTTTAGAAATACTTTTTCATTTAATATCTCATATGGATGGACTGATTTATTTCCTTAAACCCCATTCCACCATTTGGACTGAACCAGGAGACAGAAGTCTTAGAGGAAGTTAGAAATAAGGAAGACAATCTCTTCAGACAAGAGGGAAAAGTAAAAAACAAAACAAAACAGAAAACTTACCCCTTAAAAAAACAATAAATTTAATAAAAATGAAAAAAACCCTACCTCTTTCTGCCATGAGAGATCATGGAAGAAGGAAAAAGATACGAGTGAACTAAAGGTTATTATTCCCACTACCCCACCTAGGACCAGAGATATAGGTATGGGGTAGCCTACAAATATCAAAAGAGTATTTTATTTTCCAGGTCAGACTGTGAGGGGACTGCAGGACCCTAAGACAGTCCATACTGAAACAGAAGTTAGGTCCAATATGTCACCGAAGCAGTTTTACAGGGGAGACTGAAGGATAGGTTAGGATGCATGAGCCCAAGATATAGGTTTTGGCTCCTCATTCCCTGTACTTGGTATGACAGGAAACCAAAAGTTATTATGATCCCCAGAGGGAATGTGGAAGTGTTGAGAAAGGAGTGCACAAACTTTTCAGAGCCTTGGAGTAAGAATGAATAAAGTGAGAGTAGAACAGGAGAACACATGAATGCCTGGAACTATAGACTACAGAGATGGGTGCTAAACTTGTACTCACTCCAAAACAGGCAGAACTAGTTGTAGCTCAGCAATTATCAGTATACAAAGAGGTAGACCAACCTGTCCATAGTGGGGCATGGAGGGCATCAGGGAACCCTGCATGATTGGAGCCTTCTCTCCCCTCTACTGCAAGGACAGAGTAAACTCCCTCAGATGCCTGGCAACATCCCAGGGAAGATAAAGAGAAGGGGATAGAGTCTGAAAGTCTGAGCAGCATCTAAAATGGACTGTGTTACCTAAATGACTTTCAATTGGTGGACCAGACCACACAATTCCTTCACTATCAACTGAGTGAGAGTTTATAAAGATTAGACCAGCTAAACACTGAGAACACTGAGAAGCTACACTTTTTCACCTGTATTTGACTATGACATGATTATATGTATTTGCAACCATATTTGCATATGTGTTTTCTTGTTAAATTCCCTGAACAGCACTGTAAGTTGGTATCATTATTTTTCAAATGATGAAACACTCAGAAAGGTTAAATAACTTACCCATAGCTTCATAGCTACAAGTGTAATGTAAATTAGAGGTAGATTAGTCTGAAACCAAAAGCCATGATCTTTTGTGTTACCCCAGACATAACACATAATTTCCTTTTTCCCCCTTGAATGTGAAAACACATTCTTTTTGTGTTTTAAATAAAAAAATATATATAATAGATGGTGGGGATTCAATGTTCCTGTTTTCTTCGTGGACTATTACTGGGACCTGAGAGAAGGTATGAAAGGATAAGAATTGCCTTCTAGTAGATCTGAAGGTCACCTGGTATATCTGGGTGATGAGTGCAGGCAGTGCCCCCACAAATGACGGGGTTAAAGGCTGAATGGTACATCTTTAAAGTGATTTGTTGGAGAAGTGAAGAAACACAGAAATACGGATTGCTCAAGATGTCGCAAGCAGCATGTCATGTTAGTTTAATTAGGAGAGGAGAGGATGGAGCTGAACAATTCAATGCAACAGACATTATTAACCTCCTCCTACATACGTGGCACACTGTGATAATAAGATGATGCACTGATCATAACAGGGTATAATAGGATATACTTGCAAACCAGTGTATTGAATCTGCTTCTCACCCCCCATTATTAAAACAGCTTATTTCTTGTTCTAATTTTTGTAAAACTGAAGGAAAAATCTGTACCTGTGCAAGGGAGAGATAGCAGAGAACTCCCAGGAAGGATTGAGTCACCTAATAAATTTGCAGCCTCGTTTCACCTTGTCACAATCTTGCTCTTTATACTGCAGTATCTGTGGCCTCTATCACACATTATGCTTCTCTTATTTTCTTTATACTCTTCTTATTCAGTTCAGCTGTGTTTGTTGGCTCTTATGCAACCTACACAAGAGGAATTCTTGCACTCTTCTGGCTCAAACATAAATTGAAAAACAGCAAATTTGGCAGTGGCCCACTGGGCACATTTTAGTGCACTCATATGTCAAGGAACAAAGAGGCCAACCCATGTTTACTGACAACATAAAGACAAAAGCACTCCAGGGTTATGGAAAAGAATTACTTTGAAAAGATTGTGTGGAAAACAACAAATGGGAATGGAATTTTATTGTTTTCAGGGAAAAAAACAAATTGAAAATTTATTATTACCCAAGGACATTTTGTTTTTCATTCCTTTTAGAGAGAGATGAAGAGAGAGAGAAAAAAAAAGAGAGAAACATCTAAGTGGGAGCAGAACATAGATAGGTTGCCTTCTCATACACATCCCAACTGGGGATCGAACTTTGGTCCCGGTGGTAACAGAACCTGCAACCTGGGTATGTGCCTTCACTGGGAATTGAACTGGTGACCTTTTCAGTCTATGGGATGACTCTCCAACCAACTAAGCCACATGCGCTAAGGGAAAAATTAAAAATTTTAGACTATTACACCAGATTGCTGGGGTAAAAATTTGCCTTCCTTTGTGCCTTTTAGAGAAGAACAAAAAATACTGAGTTTAATTCTACTAGGAGAACTAATTGGGAGGGAAAGTATGTTCCCAGGAATTTTTCACAAAGGGATGAATGGCACACTCAGCTCAGCCTGCCTCTAGGCTAGACCAGCTTGCTTCCTTGGCTGGCAGGTCAGAATGATCACCTCATCTCAGTGGCTCTGGGAGATCCTCCACACACTTGACCAAATGATATCTTATGTTGACACTGGCACCCTGAAAGGACCCCAGTGGCCCAGAGTAGTTGCACTGGGGCTTTGGTTCTAGGCAGATAAACCTGTCCAAACCATAGAATGCTTAAGGCTTGCATGGAATAGCTTGGAAAGATAGTAGAGAGGGAGAATGGAAGAGATATCTGTGTTTTGCCACTGCTCTTTTCCTAGGGTCTTATTCTCATTCTTTTTCTATCCATTCCCATGATGACAAGAAACATGAAGCACACACAGCTACTTCTCTTGTATACACAAAGATACTTTACACAAATCTGGTGACTCTGCATGAGCAATATGAGGGTTTCAAGACTTTTCAGATTAAAAGTGGATGAAGCTGTTCACTCACTGCACATACTTCCTGAGACTGATGATATACATTGGCTTTTCGCTCATTCTCTAGATCTAAAACATAAGCTGTATATTGCCTTACACCCCCCCTCATTATATGGACACATAGCCCAGGCATTTCCTGAGTCACATAACTCCATAGGCAAGAGCAAGTGGGGGAATTGTGGGAAAAGAACTTGAAAGTAACATGAGATAGAGAACACTCTGGAAGATCTAGAAAAGCTAAGAAAAGGTACACTTTTTCTTTTCTGTTCTTTTTTCTTTTACCATGTCTAGGAGCACAAACATCTATAATAATGGTTGGATAGTTATTCACTGAACCCATTTCTTTTACCCTGGGCACACTCCAGATAATGTTTCCCAATCTCCCCTGCAGTTATGTGACACATGCCTGCAACCAGCCAGTGGGACAGGAGCACAAGTGATGCCTGTTTTTGGCTCTTTACCCTCCTATGCAAAATCCTCTTTCTCTACCCTGTTGCTTCTGGATGTTAACACTCAGGGGAACACTGGAAGCTTTGCAGAGAAGATAGTTGGATCTTCTTCCAGGCTGGATCTCTGAAAGACTGTGTGTGTCATTGTCATGGACTGAATTGTGCCCCACCCAAAGTTTATATTTTGAAGACTTAACCTCCAATGTAACTATATTTAGACATAGGATCTTTAAGGAAGTAATTAAGGATAAATGAAGTTGTGAGTGTGGTGCTGTAGTTCAATAGGACTGGTGTTCTTATAAGAAGAGAAGGGGACCCTAGAGCTCGCTCTTTCTCTCTTTGTACTAGCACAGAGAAAAGGCCATGTGAGACACAGCATGAAAGCAGTCATCTGTAAACCAGAGAGGCCACACCAAAAACCAATCTCTTGGACACCTTGATCTAGGACCCCCAGCCTCCAGAACTGTGAGCAAATCACAATCTGTTATTTAGGCCACTACTCTGTGGTGTTTTGTTATGGTAGCTGGAGATGACAAGTGCACACATAGATGCTACTGTCAACCCCACTCCTGCTGTGGATTGGATCTTACATGATAAAAAATAAAATCTCTTTTTTTGTTAAGCTATTGAGATTTTAGGTTTTATCTCTTACAATAGCTAGTGTCTACTTTTCTAATGCAAAGATGCAATGTCCAAAGCAGAGCTAATCAAGTTTGTAATAACACTTTTCTCAAAAAGTATAGGCTAGACTTTATGCAAATTTTGCTTCAGTGCAAATGATTCCTTAGAGTCAGCTTCACAGATTATTTTTGAAAATAAATTTTAAAAAAGCTATCACCTCTTTATTCATTTATTATTGTTTTGTTTATAGTGTATAACAGGATGATTTAATGTATATACACACTGTGAAATAATGAACATGATCAAGTTAATTAACACATCCACCACCTCACACAGTTACCATTTGTCTTTTTTGTGATGAATACACTTGAGACCTGCTCTCCAAGCAAATTTTGAGTACATCACACAGTAATGTTAATGATAGACACCATCATGCTGGACATTTGATCCCCAGAAACTTTCACCTTATAAGTGAAGGATATTTGTTCAAAATCTCTCCATATCCACCCACCATCGATCGATAACCACCATTTGACTCTCTGGTTTTATGAGCTTGACTTTTTTAGATTCCTTATATAAGTGAGATCATACAGTATTTGTCTTTTTGTGTCTGGCTTATTTCACTTAGCATAAAGTCTTCTGGATTCATTCATGTTGCCACAAATGACAGGATTTCCTTCTTTCTTAAGGCTGAATCGAATTCCATTGTAAGTATATATCATATTTTGCCATATACAATGTGTTCCCCTGTGTAACACACTTCCACATTTTTGGCCCAAACTTTCAGGAAAAAATCTTTTGTTTTAATTTTTAAAAATATTTTATTTATTTATATTTAGAGGGGGAGGGAAGGAGAGAGGGAGAGAAACATCAATGTATGGTTGCCTCTCATGTGTCCCCAACTAGGAACTGGCCTGCAACCCAGGCATGTGACCCGACTGGGAATAGAACCACAATCCTCTGGTTCACAGGCCTGCACTCAATCCACTGAGCTACACCAGCCAGGGCTTTAGTTTCATTTTTAACTCAATTATTTATTTATACTTAGATACTTGGTTTTTGTATTAGAAATAAATTTTAGCATGTATTTTTGAACATATTATTTTACAAAAAAATTTATGTAACAAATAATTATAAAACACAAGAATAGATACAAGGCAGGTAATTCAGGTACTACTTATGTATAATGCTCATCCTTATTTTTCCCTCAACTAAGATTCTGTTATATGTATGCATGTATTTATGTATATGTCATTATATGTATGTATACACACATATACATATACAATTTTCTTTATCCATTCAGTTGTCAACAAACTAAAGTCGTGTCCATTCTTGGCTATTGTAGGTAATGCTGCAGTAAACATAGGAGTGCAGCTATCACTTCAAGAGACTGATTTCATTTCCTTTGGATATATACCTAGAGTTGACATTGCTGGATCTCATGGCAGTTTTTTTTCTTACCTTACTGAAAAATAACTCAAATGAAGGAAATCATATGCATTAGTCACTCCCAGGTGCTGCACTAAAAATGTATGTCCAGAAGTCTTTAACTTTGAGAAGAGTTATAAAAGCTGTGCCTCTTTTTCTTCTTTCTTACTTCATTCTATTTCCTAGGGTCAATCCATTTGTCAAAACTAAGAACAGAAGAACAGCATAAGAACAGAAGAACAGCATAAGAAAATCACTTTCTATCATCCTACCAACTATATAAATGAATTAAATAATTATTAAGTTTTAGTCAGCCAATGTACTATCTGAACTTAGATTATAAACCACTGTTTCATAATGCCAGGCAAAAAAAAAGGTACTCAGTAACTGGTTTTGTTTGTTTGTTTGTTTGTTTGTTTATTCAATAGATACATGGTGTGTGCCCTTCTTGAGCTCAAGAAGGGGAGTGATCAAACAAACAGGTTAATATTTTGCATGGCCCTGAGGCTAGGCAATAATGGGTTGAGTTCCTAATTCTGCCATTTCCTAACTGTGAGACGCTGATCAATTCACTTAACCTCCTTGATCTTCATTTTTCTTCTGTGTAAAAATGATGATCTTCATAATATACAACTTCTCTAAAATGAAGTTTAAGAGACTGCATGCCTTCTAGTAACAGTCCAAGCATTTGTCCCAGGGCCTCAATTCAAGTAGCTGATGGTTTATCTATGAGGTTCCAAGGTGTAATTCTAGAGATAGAAATTCTTAAAAATAGCTGTCTGGAAAGGTAGATCCAAAACTGGTCTCCCAAAGGGAACCTGCAGAATCTTTCTCTCTCAGTCTACATTTGGCTTTATAGAGTGATGAGGTATCAAGGCGAAATCCTATAAAACTGAAGGCTGTTTGTACCTATATTATCATTTTATTCAGAACCTAAAGGAAATGACTAATGATATTTACATTTAGAAATTGCTTCAGTATAATTTTTATTAATTATTAAATTAGTATTTGAATAATTTATCTAAGTTCTGCATATAAAAGAAGCAAAGGGCTATCCTTGTTGTACAGCCAGACAGTTGATGATGAGGTAGCTTTCAGAGGAATCTCGTAGAATACAAGGTCCCAACTAAATTACCAAAAATTCAGTTGGAATGTTGTATTTGCTTTTGTTAGAAGGCTGATTTCCCACTTATGAAGTTTATATTCAATACAGTGTTAATATACAGAATTCACCAAACTATCTCTCTATGGAATCGGCATCCTACTTAAGTCGATACCCTGTACTATGCTAAATATACCCTCCCCCCCCACATTAGTTTCCACAGGCTTCTGTAACAAAGTAGAAAAACTCCAGGTGGCTTAAAACAACAAAACTTTGTTCTCTCATAGTTGTGGTTAGAAGTTCAAAATGAAGGTGTTGGCAGGGCCACACTTCCTCCAGGGGCTCTGGGGGAGAATTCCTCCTTGCCTCAGTTTCTGGTGGTTCCATGGCAACATAACTCCAGTCTTTGCCTGCATCTTCACATGGCCTTCTTTCCTGTATCTCTGTGCCTTTTCCTTGTTTTATAAGGACACCTATCATTGGATCTATGGTCCGCTCTAAATCCAGGATGATTGCATCTCAAGATCCTTTTGTATGTCCTAGTTACATCTGCAAAGACTATTTTCAAATAAGATCACATTCTGATGTTCATGTTACACACAAAGTTTGAAGGACATGATTCAACCCGCTATAACTCCTTTCTTCTTAACTAATTTCTATTTAGGATTAAGGATGCCTACAGTTTATTTAGCAACAATAACATTAATTGTGAATTACTGAGTTTCTCATTAGAAAAGGAAATATGGCCATTAACAGCTGACAGAAAGTGTAGTTCAATAAAAATCCTACCTCATTCCCCATGTTAGGGAGAAAAAAATGAGACATGGAGACAGGAAATATACTTTGTGGGTCCATTTTTCTATTCCTTCTATATGTTTCAATCTCTACTTTGAGCTTTGTTCATATCTTATATTTAAACTTTAGTTTAAATGAATGCTTTATTGCTTTCAGTTTACTATTATTTTTTAGCCCCACTGATTTGTGTGGATGTATGTATAATTTTATATTTTTCTGAAGAGGAAAAATATTAAAATTTTAAAAGTTAGGTCAACAAAATGACTCCATTAAATGTCTCTATATATACAGGCACAGAGCTAATGAATAAGAATGATGAAGAATAAAGGTTGTTCCTGCTTTCAAGAGCTCAAAGTCTACAAAAGAGCCTATAAACTTGCAGCAAAACAAATAAACACAGACTGTGGAGAAAGTTTTGCTCTACAAGGTCTTTCCTTTTCACCAGTTGTGAAAGATCTGGGGGTAATTGGAATTTAGTAAAAGAAAATAAATGCAAGAGAATCATTGCTGCTGCACCTGAGAGCCACCATGACTGCCTGGCAGCACGGGAGACAAGGGTCCCCTTTCACAGTAGACTCTGGACACAAAGAGCCTTGTCTGACCTTTGCTCCCTAAACTGCCCTCAACATATACCATATGATCTCACCTTTAACAGGAAGCTAAACAACAAAACAGACAAGCAAGCAGAAAAAAAAAAAGACACTGAAATAGAGAACAAGGGGACAGAGACCAGAGGGGAGAAGGAAGGGAAGTTAAGGGGAAAAGGGGGGAGGGATTTGGAGGAACAAATAGGAAGGACACAGGGACGAGAACTAAGGGGGGTGGAAATGGGAGGGAGGTGGGGAGCAAGGGGCGGGGGAGGCTGGGATGGGAGAAATAGACAAAAAACTGTACTTGAAAAATAACTTAATAAAATTAATTTTAAAAAAATAAATAAATAAATTTCATCCCCTTATGAATCTGCACTTTTGGAGAGAAGTCTCCTCAGCTTAAGGGTATCTCTATGTAAAAGAAATGAGATTCTTCATAACTTTACACATATTCTTTTCTTTTTGTCACCTCATCATTAGAGCTTCTGGTTTTTTTTTGGTTGTTTTTACAATAATGCTGATATTTTCTTTTTTAAAAGATTTTATTTATTTATCTTCAGAGGGGAAGGGAAGGAGAGAGGGAGAGAAATATCAGTGTATGGTTGCCTCTTGTGCATCCCCTGCTGGGAACTGGCCTGCAACCCAGGCTTGTGCCCTGACTGGAAATTGAACCTTGATCCTCTGATTTGCAGGCCCACATTCAATCCACTGAGCTACACCAGCCAGCGCAGAGCTTCTGTTTTTCTTGGCCCTTCAGAATCAGTGTTTTGCCAGCATGCAGATGCCTCATGGTGTTGGGTTCTTCCCACAAACCACACCGATCATGTCTCCTGTGTGTTGGATATTCTGTGATTCTCCACATAAATGGACACTGCCGAACAGAGAGCTGCTTTGTCTATCCAAAGGACTTAGCTTGTTCAGTTTTAATTTTTGCTTTGCTATGTTAGAGCCCCATGTGTCAAATCTCAGATGCATCAGAGGAATTGTCTTTCCTACCTATGCCTTTAATTGCAATTTATTCCTGTTATTATTTTACAGTCAACTTCTTAAGCTTCTTAATTTTATGATGTACTTTTGTACATCATTTGGAGAAAGAGACAGTGTATCATAGAAATGAAGTGAGAAGGGAACTAACTTTAGCACTCTAGATCAAGTTTGTTTATAGTTAGGCCTTTGTTTGTTCACCTTCCAAACTCTATATGGTTTTGGTCCCAGGATCCCTGGACAACATGTTGTTATGCACTTACATAGATGAATTATACTTCAGTGAATCTGATGCTAGAGCAAGTTCTATGTTAAAGAATTAAAATATGATAGCTGCGGACCACTGAGGGTGCCTCTCATGACCCTTGTTCCTGTTACTGACCTTCCTCAGGAGATAAAATTTCATTGAGACCAATTTTCTACTAGACCTCTATTTTCATCCACATACACAAAAAACAGGGCCAATAATTTTATTCTCTTATGCATTAACTAGAAATTCACTGTAAGAATAGTACAAGGAGAGGGGCTGAACATAAAACTGCAAAACTTATCCTTTGGATGGACTTATGAAGGGCCTATTTCCTCACAGACGTGATAGACTGAGTATGCAAATTATCAAAGAACACTGGATTCACCTACCAACGTGAGTGGTAGGTGGGGAGGGAAATTCTGTTTTATTCCCTTTTGCTCTTTACCATACACCCACTTTGACTGTAGGAGCCAAAATCTATGTCTGCCTGGTCCATAATGTTTAGTAGAGGATAGTCAGACAAGACAAATGACAATGGGATATTTCTTCTAGCTAGAGTTTATGTATCTGTCAAAAGGAGAGAAATTGTTACTTCAGGATCCAGACTTTGAAGGTAGACAAACTAGAGTTTCATTTTTAATCCTAACCTCTCTAAATTGTGTGATATTCAGCAAATTTCTGAAAATGATGGAGATTTGGTTCTGTCAGCTATAAAGTAGGAATAATCATTTTGCCAGCAAGTACCAGGTTCCTGCTGGGAACAGTTGGCATCTAAAAAGAGTAACTACTTAAAACTCAACAATAAGAAAACAAACGACCTGATTAAACAATACTTGAAAGATCTTAACAGACAAGCCAACAAAGAAGATATGCAGATAGCAAACAAGCATATGAAAAGTTGCTCTGCATCATGTGTCAGGAGGGAAATGCAAATTAAAACAAAAAGATAACCACTACACACCTATTAGAATGGCCAAAACCTGGAACACTGACAACATCAAAAAGACTAAGTTTTGCTGGTGAAAATGTGGAGCAACAGAAACTCTTATACATTTCTGGTGGGAATACAAAACGGTAAAGCCACGTTGGAAGACAATTTGGTGGTTTCTTACAAAAACTAAACATATTCTTACCAAACAATACAGCAATGGCATTTTTTGGTATTTTCCCAAATTAGTTTAAAACATTTGTCCACATGAAACCCTGCACAAGGATGTTCATAGCAGCCCCTTCATAACTGTTAAAACTTGGAAGCAACCAAGATGTCTTTCAGTAGGTAAATGAATAACAATATTATGGCATATCCAGTAAAATATTATTCACTGCTAATAATGAGCAATCAAGTTATGAGAAGACATGGAGGAAACTTAACTGCATATTACTAAGTGAATGAAGCCAATATTAATAGTCTACATAATATATGATTCCAACTATATGACATTCTGGAAAAGGTAAAACTATGGAGATATTCTAAAAGATCAGCAGTAGCCAGGGGCAGGGGGTGGAGGGAAGGGTGGATAGGCAGGGGACAGTGGACGTTAGGGCAGTGAAACTACTCTGCATGATACTATAATGATGGTTCTCTTTTCCTTTTCTTTCAACTTGCATTACAAACTGTGGTAAAGAATGCACTTGTTTTTGTTCTCAGTGTCTAAAGAATGATGATCAAGTTATTTTCTAGTTAAATATAGACTTCAGTGATTAACTATTTAAGACAAGGTTATTTTGTCTAATAGTAAAGTTCCTTTAAAATATGGCCATAATTTATGGGCATGAAATGACACAATATAAAAATTGTGAAGGTAAATTATAATCCAGTCACATTCGATGACTAGCTTTTCTTCATCACTGTGCACTTTCCTGTCCTTGTTGATATTACACCCTTTTCCAGCTTCCCATCTTCTTTCCTCTCTGTTTTTACTAAAATCTTACCTTCATATTCACAAGCACTATTCCTTTAAGAAATTTATAGTGGTTTTCCTAAACTTCACTTTATCTTTTCATTGTTAAACCATTATATTACTCTCAAGGCTCTTAACAAACTGAATCTTATATTTTAGATGCTAAAATTACTGTCTTTCATAATGGATTATGAGTTCTTTAAGGACAAAGAATATTGCTACAACTTTGTATTCTTCAGAGAAGATTTGAATGACCCCTTATATATAGCAGGCACTTGATAAGTGTATGTTGTAATAGATGGACACCTGGAACAGTATCAGAAACATAAATTTCATTATTTTCTCTATCACATTCGGGTGACTTACAAAATAACACTGCTCAGCTCTTTCATCTACACAATGAGATAAGATGAATTCAGTGGTCCCTCCTGGCCCTTTATTAATTCCATAATTTCATTTAGAAGACAGAGGATTAAATTTGTAAGTGGCAATTTTATAATTCTGTCCTATAATTTCTATTTGGGGAAAACTAAAGTTCCATGATGTTACTACTGCTGATTTCTCAAGAGCTTCCATGGGGCTAAAATTCACCCACACCTTAGAAAGAAATGGAAATGCTTCACAATCCTCACTGCACTTTCTTTTTTATGCCTTTACCTTGGTAATCACCCATTTTACACCTAAGAACCCCTCATTTTATAAACACTTTCAAAGCATAGCAAGAAATAAAAAGTTATAACATATTACATTCTATAAAGACAAATATAACTCCTAATGCATACACCAAGAATTAATTACATAAATGCTAGCATGTCAATTATTACAGTAAAATATTTATTTATATAATACATGTGATATGATGGGTGCTATTGGAGTGGCTTTGGCATTTTTATTACAATTTATTTTATGAAAGTAGATAAAAAATGAAATGTCTGCTGTAAGCTGTCACATAAAAATAGATAAATACAAAAGCAAGCATAAGAATATTCAGCAGGGATTTTGAGCCTGAACAATCAACTTTCAGGCAAATCTTATGTGGTTCATAATTTTAGCCCTTTATTATGCAAAGCTTCCAATTCAATTTTCCAATGCAAAGAAATGTTTGGCTTGATTATCAAGTTATATTTACTGTTCTGGGGATCTACTAAAGATGCACTGTCTTGAAAGGGCCTGTTCAAATTACCTCTGAGCACACTTTTAGATCCTCAGTGGTAAGCAAAAGTTGGCAGAGTAAAGTGTATTGTTCTTAACTACCATAAGCATGTGAGACTGTAGAAAAACTCAAGCAAATGATGATTCATTTGCAGAGCCAGACAAATGATTTCCAAATCAACACATTCAAAGAAAGTTGCTGACTCTACTCAAATCGCCACATGTTGCCACTTTTTTTCACGTGTCTTGGTAGAAAAATCTCTAATAGAACATCTCTCACCCATTTGAACAAAGTATTATTTTGAATCCCTATCTGCAGAAAAATAAGCATCTCAGGAGACCCATTGACAAACTCGAAGGTGAGAGGTTGAAGTGCCAAGTTCGAGAAGTTGAGACAGCACTAAATTATGGATCTGTATTCCCCCTCTACCTCCTCCTTCTTTTTCTCCTTCATCCTCTTTCTTCTCCCTCCCTCTCTCTCTCTCTCTTTCTCTTTCTGTTGAGAGAGTTGTTTGTATTTGCTAAATTAAATCCCCCTCTCCCTCTCTTGTTCTCTGTGTAATGTACTCTGTTCAGGCTGTTGTTTCCATCTCTTCACCAAAACAGTTGTTAGTCAACATCACCAATGACCTCCAACCTATAGAAGCCTATGTTTCCATCTCAGTCCTTATCTAGTTTGATACAGCAGCATGAAACCTAACTAATTACTCCCTATTTCTTGCTCTTCTTGTCTTCCAGGAGTTTGCACTCCTAGTTTTCATTCCCTCACTAGCTCCTCTTTTTCAAGGTCCTTTGCTGATCTCTCTTCTTCTTTCCTACAAATTACCTTGACACTCATCTTAACCTGTACTACCTATACTCACTGCCTTCATGAGTTCATACAGTGTTGTGATGATTCTGTAATGTGTAACTTTAGTGTAGACCTCTCCACTTAGATACAGAATCAGAGATCCAGTTGTCTACTCTCAGTCTTCACTTGGATATTCAGTTATCTCAAACTCAGCATGTCTAAAACCAGACTCGTGATACTCCCATCACCCTTACCAAGCCTGATTCTGTGTAGACTATCCCAACTTGGTTTGTGGTAACATCATCCTTCTAGTCAGGACTGGAACTAGAACAAAATAAGAGAATCTCTTAGGCATACAATGTAAGACATTCTCGCACATAATTCAAGAGCCGACCATGATTTTGCATGACCCTGAGAATGAGTGCCTCTTTAAATGTTGTGCCTTCAGCACCTCATTTACCTCACCCTGTCCCACCCTGCTTCCCATTTCTGAAGCCAGAAACCTCAGCATTATCATTTATACCTCTGTTTCTCTCACTTCCATCTCCAACCTATGAGGAAATCCTATTGGCTTCACCTTTGCAAAGAGAAAGTAGTCCTGAGGCTGCTCTTCAGGGGAAAGTCTCCTTGAGGGATTTGCAGTGGATGGATTTAAGAAGTCTTGTAGCAGCCGCCAGAAGAAATAGCTGGCCCAAAGCATGTGCAATGGAGTAGTGTGTCCTGGTTGCTATGGCCTTGGGCCTTGTAGCTGTTGGATTTGGGCCCCAGGTTCTTGCACCAGAAGCCTACATTGCTGCCCCTGAGTCCTTCAGCATTCCTGAAAGTCTATATGGATTTGTAGCCCTTGTATATGCAGTTTGCTCCCCTCGTCTGGCCTCTGCAGTCCCTACCATGTACAGACTTTGGGCCAAAACCTGCCCACCAGACCTCTGGGGCAAGTAAGTGGGTGGGTGGGGGAAGTGTCCATGACTATTGGAGTTGGCACGATAGGTGTGTGAGCTGGACTCCTTATTTGTAAGATTGGGCCGAGGGGCTTCTAGCGCCAGAGTAACCCAGGTGTTTCTTATTTCAAGACTCCCTTGCCACTATGGAGATCCTTAGAGATCACGCTTCCTCTGGAATACTGGTTGAGTCTTCAGTGATTCAGTCCTGAATCTGCCATTCCCAAGGCCACCCCTGATGCTCAATGCATCCTAGCCCATCCTTTCCCTGTTCTCCAGCAAGACCCACACTTACTCCTGCCACACACCTGAAGTCGTGTAGAGCACCCTTCAGGCTCCAGCTGTGCCAATTTGCTTTCCTGAGAAACCCAACCAGACCAGACCCTGAACAGAGCTCAAGGCTTTTCCCCCCTTCCAAAATACAATTATTTTTGGTATGTTTCCTTCCAGGCATTTTTAAGATTTGTTTCTCCTTCCCCTTGAAATTAGGCCTATGTGACTAATTCTAGGCAATAGATTATAGCTGGATACGTTTGCTATTTCTAATTTGCACATTTGTCAGTTGAAGTGCTTTAGAAACTTCTTCCCCTACTTCCACCACTGGATATGCTTTAGATGGTAGAACTTTCATCAGCCTGAGCCCTAAAATAAGGATAATACAGAATAAATCCCTCACAGGTATGTATTGGCCATGTAGTATAGAAATAAAGTTTGGTGTTCAAAACCACTGATATTTCAGAATTTGTTACCATAGCATGGTATAACCTGTCTAGATTAATATGACCAGATTACCTCTAGCTTGAAAGCAAGATGGTTAAATAACAAATTGTATATAATAGAATAAATAATTAAAAATAATATCTAAACTTGTGAAATATTCTAATTTTGAGAAACATGCTTTCAACTACTTAGAGGGAACACAAATATGCATACACACACACACATGTGCGTACATACCTGATATGTCTACAAGGCTTCATTCCAGAAAAAGCAAATAGTCTTTGCTGTGGATTTGATTAGATAATTCCAGTGATGTTTATCATTACACATCTACATGGTATGAGCTTTATCATGCTGTGCCTTCCTGGTCACCATTATCAGTACTTAGCCATTGGCCACGCATTGATCTTTAGGGATAAGGCAGAATGAAGATTAGTGAGTATAAAATGGGAGTATGGAAGTATTTGGTCCAATTATTAAAGAAATAGTTACTGATGTCAAAAACAAATGCATAATTTTTTAAAAGATTTTATTTATTTTTAGAGAGAGGGGAAGGGAGGGAGAAAAAGAGGGAGAGAAGCATCAGTGTGTGGTTGCCTCTCACATGCCCCACACTGGGGACCTGGTCTGCAATCCAGTCACGCACCCCGACTTGGAATCAAACCAGCTGCCCCTTGGTTCACAGGCCCATTCTCAGTCCACTGAGCCATACCAACCAAGGCAAAAAGGCATAATAAAAAAATTTAAATATTATGCTTTTACTAAAGAGAAGAAGTGCAAAGTCTGAGGTTATTTCACAAAGGAGGGTGGATGCGTTGTTTTGAGGGCATTTCCCCCCTGCACCTAGCAGTGACATACAGGTGTACCTCAAAGATTTTATGGGTTTCATCCCAGACCACTGAAATAAAGCAAGTAGTCATTTTTTTTTTTTTGCTGGCAAAGGGTGTTGCCTTCAATTTTTATAAAAAATAAAACATTTGTGAGGTGCAATAAAATGAGTCATGCTTGTGTTTAGATACAAGTAAAAGCAACTGCATAAAGCTTGATTACTGTTCTCTGTGTTAAGCAGGTTAGAGACTGAGGGCAGAAACATCATCTGCTCTGCACATGCACTTGATGCGTTCAAAGCACAGGCCCATCTGTCCAGGTGCCTTAATTACACTCTCCCATATTCAAAACAAATGATTTTCCAGACAAATCATGAGTATCATCTCCTCTCTAGAGCTATCCTGATTCTTTCTAGCAAAATTAGTTGCCCAGTTATCTTTATCTGCTAATGATATTAGATACATAATTATAGCACACACCAGGCTGTCTACTTTATTCACATGTCTATCCCTGACCAAACTGTAAGCTTTTTCAAGGGCAAAAACTTCATCTTTATTATTTGTGTCTCTTTCAAGGCCATTTCTTGGTTCCCACTGATAATATGGGGAAAGTTGAGGGTAAAAGGAAAGAGGAATGATTAAAGGGAAAATAGAAAAAAAGAAAGCAAATAAGCAAGGCTACAAAGAAGGAAGGAAAGGAATCTGCACTTGTAGGCCTTTGGTCATAGGTCTCCATGGATCAACACAGGCTTCAGCACAAGCAGAACAGGACAAGTGAGAGAGGCTTTCTTTGAATCAGGGCTGCCACAGTCCTCACACCGAACAATGCAGTAAATAGTGGATTATTTCTACGATATTCTGCCTCTTCTCACCAGCCACCCTAGTTCAATGTGTGAGACTGTTGCCTGTTATGTCAGTGACTTCAGAGCCAATAAAAGCTAAGTCAATAAATTATATAATTTGTAATATAATAAATTTTATAGTTCAATGGGATAGATTAGTTTGATAGGTTATTCTAGTTTTATATAGTTTACCCTTTAGCAATGTGGGGGTTATGGTTGCTGAGTCACCATGTAGTTGAAAATCTGCATATAACTTTTGACTCCCCAAAAACTTTAGTAATAGCCTACTGTTGACAGGAAGACTTACTAATAATATGAACAGTAAATTAACACATATTTTTATGTTATATGTATTGCATATTCTGTTATTACAATAAAATATGCTAAAGAACAGAAAATTGTAAGGAAGAGAAAATGCATTTTACAGTACTTTACATATTTATTGAAAAAACTTGCATATGAGAAAACCCATGTAATTTAAACTTATGTTATTCAAGGGTCAACTATATAAGGAACTCAACCACTTTATACCAGATGATAAGTTGATTGATATATTCCATCAATGGATGCATAAGAGAGGCTCCCTTAAGGTGGAGTACAGCATGTTGCTAGGCTCCAGGAGTGCCTCAAGCTTCTGTGTGATTAGCCAGCATGTCTGTGCTGTACTTCTTTGGTCAGTTAGTTCCTCAATTTCTAAAGAACAGTGATGTTTTTGAGAAAAAAATTAAAAAGCTAAGTATTTTACATTTTGTGCTCCTGCTCATTAAAATCTTTGTGGACATCATCAATAAATCAACAAACAACAAGTGCTGGCAAGGTTGTAGAGAAAAGGGAACCCTAGTGCACTGTTGGTGGGAATGCAGACTGGTGTAGCCCCTGTACAAAACGGTATGGAATTTCCTCAAAAAATTAAAGATGGAACTGTCTTTTGGTCCAATGGTCCCACTGCTGGAACTATACCCTGAGAATCCTGAAACACCAATTTAAAAGAACCTATGCACCCCAATGTTTATAGCAGCCAACTGTTGGAAATAGCCTGAGTGCCCCTCAGTAAGTGAGTGGATAAAAATGCCACAGTACATTTACACAATGGAATAATACACAGCAAAAAGACAGAAGGAACTCCTACCTTTTGTGAAAGCATAGATGGAACTGGAGAATATTATGCTAGGTGAAATAAGCCAGGTAGAGAAAGACAAATACCATATGATCTCACCTATAGATGGAACCTAATCAACCAAACAAACAAATAAGCAAAAATAGACTCAGAGACTTAGAAATAAAGAACAAAATGACAATGACCAGAGAGAAGGAGGGAGGGGGATGATGGGGAAAAGAAGTAAAAGGGGCAAGCAAAGGAACACAAACACAGGACTCATGGGCATGGACAATGATGAGGGGATTGACTATGGGAGTTGGGGGAATGGGGTAGAGGTGAGGAAAGGGGAAAAAGTTTGGACAACTGTAACTGAACAACAATAAATGAGAAAATAAAATAAAAGATACTGCCTAGAAAAAAGGCCTTTGTGGACTTAAAGGACTGAAACTCTTAAGTTTAAAATATATTACAAAAACAAAGACACTGAAATAGAGAACAAGGGGACAGTGACCAGAGGGGAGAGGGAAGGGAATTTAAGGGGAAAAAAGGGGAGGGATTTGGAGGAACAAATAGGAAGGACACAGGGATGAGAACTAAGGGAGGTGGAAATGGGAGGGAAGTGAGGAGCACAGGGTGGGGGGGGTTGGGATGGGAGAAATAGACAAAAAATTGTACTTGAAAAATAACTAAATAAAAAATTTTAAAAATATTACAAAAAGGAAAAGGTTGGAATCTTGTGAGTTATTAAATTGAGAGTTGATTATGATTTTAATGTTTACATTCTTTGATTCAATAATATTATTTTCAAAACATTTATGCTACAGAATCACTAAATTGTCCACAAAGGGGTAAAAATATGTGGCAAAATAATTTGTAGCATTGTGAAATTCAAAACAATGCAAATGTTTTTAAAGTATATTTAATTGATAATGGCATTACAGTTGTTCCTTTTTTTAAAAGATTTTTATTTATTTATTTTTATAGAGAAAGAAGGGAGGAAGAACAAGAGGGACGGAAACATCAATGTATGATTGCTTCTCACGTGGCCCCCATGGAGACCTGGCCTGCAACCCAGGCATGAGCCCTGACTGGGAATCTAATTGGCGACTCCTTAGTTCACAGCCCACACTCAATCCACTGAGCTACACCATCCAGAGCTATAGTTGTTCCATTTTTTTCTCCTTTTTATCCTCCTCCACCCTGCACCACAGCTGTTGCCAGCATTCTCCCCCCTTAGTTCATGTCCATGAGTCATACATCTAAGTCCTTTGGCTTCTCCATTTCCTATACTGTTCTTAACCTTCCCACCCCATTTATTTTGTGTCCACCAATTATATTTCTTATTTCATGTGCCCTTTTCCCCATTCTCCCATCTCTCTCTCCCCACTGGTAACCATCCGTATCATCTCTATTTCTCTGATTCTGTTTCTGTTTTTGTTGTTTGCTTAGTGTATATTTGTTTTTGTTCTTTTTATTAAGGTTCACTTGTTCACAGTTGTGTTTGCTGTAATTTTACTGTTC
This sequence comes from Artibeus jamaicensis, assembly GCF_021234435.1. Taxonomy (NCBI): domain Eukaryota; kingdom Metazoa; phylum Chordata; class Mammalia; order Chiroptera; family Phyllostomidae; genus Artibeus; species Artibeus jamaicensis. The sequence goes on along the minus strand of NW_026521249.1, from coordinate 5,604,167 downwards.
ATAGTTTTAATCTTTTTTCTTAGATAAGTCCTTTTAACATTTCATATAATAAGGGCTTGGTGATGATGAATTCCTTGAACTTGACCTTATCTGGGAAGCACTTTACCTGCCCTTCCATTCTAAATGAGAGCTTTGCTGGATAGAGTAATCTTGGATGTAGGTCCTTACTCTCCATGACTTTGAATACATCTTCCAGCCCCTTCTTGCCTGCAAGGTTTCTTTGGAGAACTTGGCTGATAGTCTTATGGGAACTTCTTTGTAGGTAACTGTCTCCTTTTCTCTTGTGGCTTTTAAGATTCTCTCCTTATCTTTAATTTTGATGTAATTTAATTATGATGTGTCTTGGTGTGTTTCTTCTTGGATCCAACTTCTTTGGGACTCTCTGAGCTTCCTGGATTTGAACATCAAGTTCCTTCACTAGACTGAGGAAATTCTCCTTTGTTATATTTGTTCAAATAAGTTTTCAATTTCTTGCTCTTCCATTTCCTCCTCTGGTACCCCTATGATTTGGATGTTGGAACATTTAAAATTGTCCCAGAGGTTCCTAAGCCTCTCCCCATTTTTTTTGAATTCTTGTTTCTTCATTCTATTCTGGTTGAATGTTTATTTCTTTCTTCTGTTCCAAATTATTGATCTGAGTTCTGGTTTCCTTCCCTTTGCTGTTGGTTCCCTGTATATACATAAAACTATATTTAATGGAGAGTATATAGCAGGTTTAAAAAAGGATTATTTTAAATAAACAAAAATAAAAGAGATTCTATGATCTATATTCAGTGAAAAAAGTTTCAGGACCATATGCATATATCATTCTATTTTACAAAACAAATAAGAATAAAATCAAAAGCAGTGTTCACACACACACATACGCTAGTACACTTTTGTGAATTAAAGGTGTCACTTATTGATGTTTACACCTGAATTGTCAGCATGATTCAGGAGTGTCTAGAGGAAACCAGGATATATACCCTACCTTAATATATTAGAGATATATTAAAGTTTATTTTAACAGTAAACCTGCACTACTTTATAATAATAAAACTTAATTTTCCATACTTAAAAGAAGTGTTTTCCAAGAAGAACATTGAGTTAATCTTATAGTTAGGTCTCAAATCTGGTACCCGAAGTTGTCTTAGAAGTAGCTCCCTTTGTTCCAATACCCTTAGGTTAATCTGTCTTCTTTAGAACATGCTCACAGTATTTTAAATTTATGTTTCACCAGGACATTCTTTTTTCCCATTCTCTTATTGTCAGAACACATTGTTAATCATACCTGACAATCTGACCATTGCAAAGATCCTAAGCTTGTCAATTTCATCTTTTATCACCCACGTATCCATAGCAACAGACTTATGGTACTATATAGTCTTTATTTTTTATTCTTTGAGGCTTTCCAAAGATAAATTTTAGTGTCTATTTAGATAGATAATGGGTGACCACTGTATTTTCTTGGTTACATTGCTAATGAGGCCAAGGTAAAGGCCTTTACTGAATATCTACATCATCTTGGTGATCAGTCCTATTTTTATTATAAGTTGCAAGGCACATTCATATGGCAGTCTTTCAATGAAGCTATTGGTCACAAAGACTGGAAAAGAAAGGGCAATGATAGGGATTAATACAAAACCATTTCTCTAACAAAACACATAATTTAAGACATATGCATTATGAAAGTTGGACCAGGGATATTATCTTCATATTAAAGGCTAACATATATTTATTAAGGACAGAAATGTAAAGAAAAGAAATAACTGGATGATATAATTGTTTCATATTTATTATTAGAAATATTATGTGAAATGCAGAGAAGAACAACTGAGTGGATTAAAATATGTCATACAAGATAAGGAATATGAAAAATTTAAAACTTAATTTTTTCCATTAATTTTATACTTTTTTACACCAAATTCCACACTTAATTGAGTGAATATTTTGGCAAGGATATGGACTCAGAGAGACATTCTTGCTGCCATTGTTTCAATCTGTGATACAGGTAGTGTGGGGTTTGCATGCTGTACTGGTCACACACTCTCTCTTTCAACAAACATCCACTGAACAGGAAATCAGACTTCTGGCACTGGGCTATATTTCAAAAGGAGTCAAAGGTTGTGAAGTTTGCTTTTAAGTTTAAAAATAATAAAAGTTGTATATAAAAATGCATCGTGATAATCAAACATATAAGATAATATCATTGTAAAATTTGATCCAAAAATCATCAGCTTAAGTTTTTTTCTATTCTGAAGTTAGAATATGTTTAACAGCTAATGATCAGGAAAATGACAGAGTAGAAAGGACCAGAAATTGGTCTCTTCATGCAGAAAATTGTACTGGTATTGATAGGATCTGTCTAATGTAACTTTTTGAACTCTAGAGTCTATTGAAGTCTTACAACAAACATGGAATACTTCAATAGTAAATTGCAGCTAATTATGGTCAATTTTAGCTCTTAATACAGTAGTATCTATCCATCTCCATGCACAGCCATGTAGCAGCCAGTGGTAAACAATATTCTTGAAGCAGCTTTCCCATAGCTGGTAGGAGCAACTGTAAACCAAAAGGACCCTTTTCTCCAAAAATCATGGATCAACACTATGATCACTGATTGTGGCATTTGATCTCATAGACAAAGAGGCAAGCACCTGTTGTTTTGATATGTACTGCATTGTTGCAAGTCTCTTCCTCTCCCAGTGAATTGACTTCCAGGTCATTTAAAGGACTAATACCCTAGTCTCACTTCATTTTTCTATGTTTTCTCCTTTTGTGAGCCACATATTAATCACTAGGTTATTCAGAAACAACTTTTATACTGGGAATGCTAGGAAGTGACCATGCATATCCAAGAAAAGGCTCAGAAAAGGAAATACTTTAGAGCCCAGATTGGTCCTCAGCCAGAGACAACCTACAAAAGTAGAGAAACAAAGAACAATAACAATAAAAAAAGGGCAGACATTGGAAGGGGGAAATATGATGTCCCAAGCTACCACAGTATTAGATTCAAACAGTCAGTTTTCAACAGAAAAAAAAATCACTAAGCACACAAAGAAATAGACAAATATGGTCCATTCCATGGGGAAAAAGTAAATAAAAACTGTCCCTGAATAAAGACCTCATGGCAGATACTAGACCAAGACTTTAAAACAGTGTCTTAAAAATATTGAAAGATCTAAAGGAACATGTAGAGAAAAAATGTAAGAACAAAATGGAAATATCAGTGTCTTAAAAATACTGAAAGTTCTAAAGGAACATGTGGAGGAAAAGTGTAAGAACAAAATGGAAATATCAGTTAAGAGATAGAAAATCTAAAAAGAGCCCCCCCCAAAAGACTAAAAAGAACAATAACTGAAATGATAAATTCACTATAACAGGTCCTTGAATAACACTTTGTTCAACATCATTTTGTTATAACATTAATGAGATGCCATAGGGACTTAACTCTTGTTTTGTTATATGGCATTATAGTTAAAGTTGCAATACCTACCTACAACATTGAGGACTTGATACAGAGGGAGACAAAGTCAGATTTGAGCAGACAAAAAGAAAGGATCAGTGAATTTGAAGATAGGGCTATGGAAATTTCTGAGTCTGAGGAACAGAAGGAAAAAAGATTGAAGTGAAAGTTCTAGGGGACCTGTGGAACAATGTCAAACAGACCAACATATACATTGTCGAATTGGGTTGAAGAGAAGAAGAGCAAGAGAAAGAAAAGAGAGAATATTTGAAGAAAGAATGGTTGAAAACTTCCCAAATTTGATGAAAATCATGAATATAAACATAAAAAAAAACTTGAAGAATTCCAAGTAAGATGAACTCAAAGATATACATACTGAAACATTATGATCAAGCTTTGGAAAGACAAAGAACAAATCTTGAAAGCAAGATAACAGAAGCAAATCATCACATACAAGGAATCCTCAATAAGATTGAAGCAAATTTCTTATCAGAAACTTTGGAGGCCAGAAGGTAGTGAGGTAGTATAGTCAAAGTGCTAAAATGAAAAGTCTGTCAACCAGGAACCCTATATTTTTAAAAACTCTTTAAAAGCAAAGGAGGAAGTAAGACAAAACACATAAACAAAATTTGAGGGAGTTTATTGCCACTAGACTCAAGATTCTCCCTGCAAGAAACACTCAAGTCATTTCTGCAGAGTGAAATGGGATGATACTAGACTGTAACTCACAGCTCTATGAAGAAATAAAGATCTTGATAAAGGTAAAATAAAGAATTGAATAAAGCTAGTATTGTGATTGGACATTAACTTATGACTGGACTTTTTTATTTTTTGCAAGATTTAAGAAACTGGTACATTAAAAAACAATTATTAGTCTAAAAAGTGGTATTAGTATGACTTTGGTTTGTAACCCCAATTTTGCTTTGTACCTAATTTAAGAGATTTATGAATTCAAAAGAATTATTGGTTTATGTTTGTGGACACACAATGTATAAAGATGTAATTTGGGGGGCATCAACAATCAAAAGGATTAAGAAGAGTGATAAAAAAAACAGAATTTTTTGTTACTGAAGTTAAATTGGTATAAATTCAAATTAAATTGTTATTACATTCAGATATTAAATATAATTTCTTGGTAACCACAAATGTAACTATAGAATATATACAAAAATAAATGAGAATAGAAGTTAAATATTTCACTATAAAAATAAACTAAGTATGAAAGAAAAGAATAATGTAGGAAATGAAGGACAAAAAGCTATAGGGCAGAGAGATAGCAAATAAAAATGACATAAGAAGTTCTCCTTTATTAATAATGACTTTAAATGTAATTGGATTAAACTCTGCAATTGAAAGGGATTGAAAGAATGAATAAAAATACATTGTCTAATTATATGCTGTATGCGAGAGTCCCTTTAGATCTAGAGACACAAGTAGACTGAAAACAAAAGGTTGGAAAAAGACAATCCATGACTAGTAACCAAAAGAGAACAGGCATACCTATACTAATAGCAGACAAAATGGACTTAAAATTGAAAAGATTACAAGAGACAAAGAAACACATTATAATTAATAAAATATTAAACAGAGAAAGAAGATATACAACTATAAACAGTTACATATTAATGATAGATCACCAAAATATATGAAGCAAAAACTGACAGAATTGAAAAAAAGAAATGGGTCTGTAATAATAGCCCACTAGCAATAATGGATACTTCAGTACCCTATTCACAATAATGGTAGGGCAATCAGACATTATATCCACATAGGACTTAAGCAACACCCTGCTAGATCTAACAGAACACTCTACCCAACAACAGCATGAACGTTTTTCTCTAGTGCGTGTGGGACAAATTCTAGGAAAGACTGTATGGTAGGCTACAAATTAAGTCTCAGTAGATTTTAAAAGAGTAGTATTATACAAAGTATTTTCTCTAATTGCCAGAATAAAGCTAGAAATAAACAACAGAAAAAAACTAAAATGTTTATAAAATTGTAGAAAGTAAACAACATAGCCTTAAACAACAAATGGATTAAAGAAGAAATTATAATGACAATCAGAAAATGCTATGGACAAGTGAAAATGAAAATACAACATACTAAAACCTTTGGGATGTGAAAAATATTGTGCTAAAGAGAAAAATTATGGCTATAAATGTTTATATCATAAAACAAGAAAGATCTCAAATAAACAATCTAATTTCACAACTTACAAAACTAGAAAAAGGTGAACAAACTAAACCCAAAGTGAACAGAAAAAGGATAAAGATTAGAGAAAAGAGGATGCCGGGAAGATGGTAATGTAGTGGGACGGAGCTGATTCTAGCTCCTGTACTCATGGGTGAAAATCCTGGCAAATCTATAGAGAAACAGCACAATAAACCATTGGCTACCAAGCATTTATGAAATAAAAAGACCAGAGATTGTGACCAACACTGAAACACCAGACAGCGGCAGAGTCAGCTACTGGAGCTTGGACACACGCGGCCCCTGTGCTGCCGCCATAGCAACAGGCCTGGGAGCCAGGGAGACAGGTACGGAAGCTGGGACACTCCAAACCCCTGTGACAGTCCTGGGAGACAGAGGAATCAGCTACGGAGCTGGGATATTCTCAGCCCCTGTGCCGTTGCCATAGAGAGGGGCCTGGGCACCAAGGAGTCAGCTACCGGAGCCAGACACTCCAAACCCCTGAGATGGGCCTGGGCATCAGAGGAGTTAGCCACAGGAGGCGGGACATTCTTGGCCCCTGAGCCGCTACTGTAGTAACAGGCCTGGGCACTGAAGGAGTCAGCTACTAGAGCTGCTCGAGGACCAGTGTGAGAGTAGGTGGAGATGGAGAACATCAAGAAACTTGAAGGAGTCTGCACCACTGAACTTCACAGGTATCATACCACAGAAGTTCACACCATAAACCCAGGGTGTCAGAACAGATAAATTTTAGAAATTGAGACTATCAAGAAGAGTCTCAAATAATGGGAAGACAAAGAAACAATCCCCAAATAAAAGAAAAAGCAGAAACTTCAGAAAGAATGTTAGATGAAATAGAGGCTAATCAACTATCAGATAGTGAATTCAAAGCACTGGTTATTATGAAGTTCAAAGAGCTCACAATGAGCTATCAGAAACTACAGGGGAACTACAATCATCTCTCTGCAAACTACATCAACATGAAAAAGGAAATAGAAAATATCAGCAAGAGACAAGAGGAAATGAAGAATACAATTTCCAAATTGAAGAACACAGTAGAAAGTTTCAAAAGTAGGATAGATAAAGCAGAGGATAGGATTAGTGAGTTGGAGGACAAGGTAGAAAGCATCTCACAGAAAGAGCAAGAAAATGAAAAGAGGCTTAGAAAGAATGAAGAGGGATTAAGAGAAATGCAAGACAATATGAAATGTAATAATATCCGAATAATAGGGATACCAGAAGGAGAAGAAAAAGAACAAGCGATAGAAAACGTATTTGAATGAGTAATGAGAGAAAATTTCTCTAATTTGATGAGAGAAAAAGTCACACAAATCCAGGAATCACAGAGTCCCAATCAAGAGGAACCCAAGGAGGCCCACTTCAAGACACATCATCGAAATGGCAAAATTCCAAGACAAAGAGAGAATCTTAAAGGGAGAGACATGAAGTAACATACAAGGGAGCCCCAATAAGGTTAGCTACTGACTTCTAAATGGAAACACTCCAAGCAAGAAGAGAATGGCAAGAAATATATTCCAAGCAATGAGAACCAGAGGCCTACAACCAAGGCTACTTTAACCAGCAAGGCTCTCAATCAAGATAGAAGGACAAATAAAGAGCTTCCAAGACAAAAGAAGTCTAAAAAAATTTGCTGCCACCAAGCCAGCTCTACAAGAAATACTAAAAGGACTGCTTTAAAGGAAGGAAGGAAGGAAAAGAGGGAGACAGAGAGGAACACAGGTACAAAAATGGCAATGAATAAGTACCTATCAATAATAACCTTAAACGTAAATGGATTAAATGCTCCAATCAAAAGATACAGAATAGCTCAAAGGATAAGAAAGCATGACCCACACATATGCTGCCTACAAGAGACCCACCTCAGGACAAAAGACCATCACAGACTAAAAGTAAAAGGCTGGAAACAAATTTTCCAAGCAAACGGACAAGAAAAAAACTGGGGTAGCAATTCTCATATCGGGCAAAATAGACTTCAAAAAAAAAGGCCATAAAGAGAGATCCAGAAGGTCACTTCATTATACTCAAGGGAAGAATCCACCAAGAAGACATTAACATTGTAAACATATATGCACCAAACATAGGGGCACCCAAATATATAAAGAAACTCTTAGAGGACTTCAAGAAAGATATTGAAAGCAACACAATTATAGTAGGGGATTTTAACACCCCACTATCAAAAATGGACAAATCTTCCAAACAAAATATCAACAAAGATATTGTGGCATTAAACAGCACCCTAGATGAAATGGACTTAACTGATATATATATATATATATATATATAGAGCCCTTCATCCCTAAGAAGCCAAATACACATTCTTTTCAAATGCACATGGAACATTTTCAAAGATAGACCACATGATAGGACACAAAACGAGCCTCAGAAAATTCAAGAAAATTGAAATCATACCAAGCATCTTCTCTGACCACAAGGGACTGAAATTGAAAACCAACCCCAAAGGAAAAAAACCCAAAGCACCCAAAATCATAGAGACTGAATGGTATGCTATTAAACAACGAATGGGTCAAGAATGAAATTAGGGAAAAAATAAGAACGTTTCTGGAAATAAAGAAAATTATCTCACAACAACCCAAAACTTATGGGACACAGCGAAGACAATCCTGAGAGGGAAGTTTATAGCAATACAGGCCTACCTAAAGAAGATAGAAACATTTCAAACAAACAACCTAACCCTGTGCCTGCAAGAACTCGAGGAACAACAACAAAGACAGCCCAGAGCAAGCAGAAGGAAGGAAATAACCAAGATTAGAGCAGAACTTAATGACATAGAGACTAAAAGCACAATTCTAAGGATCAATGAATCCAGGAGTTGGTTCTTTGAGAAGATAAACAAAATAGACAAGCCTTTAAGTAGGCTCATCAAGAAAAGAAGAGAGAGGACACAAATAAACACAATCAGAAATGAAAGAGGAGAAATTACAACTGATACCACAGAAATAGAAGGGATTGTAAGAAAGTACCATGAAGTACTGTATGCCAAGAAATTTGAGAACATAGGGGAAATGGACACATTTCTAGAAAAATACAATCTTCCAAAACTCAGTGAAAAAGAAGCAGAAAATCTAAATACACCAATAATAGCAAAAGAAATTGAAGCAGTAATCAAAAAATTCCCATCACACAAAAGCCCTGGACCAGATGGTTTCACAGAATTCTACAAAGCATTTAAGGAAGAGCTAACCCCTATTCTCTACAGATTATTCCAAAAAATCCAGAAGGATGGAAATCTCCCAAATTCTTTTTATGAAGCCAGCATCATCTTAATTCCAAAACCAGATAGAGACACAACAAAGAAAGAAAACTTCAGGCCAATATCACTGATGAACATAGACACTAAAATCCTCAACAAAATATTGGCAAATCGCATCCAACAATATATCAAAAAGATCATACACCAAGACCAAGTGGGATTAATCCCAGGTATGCAAGGATGGTTCAATATTCGCAAATCAGTAAATGTAATACATCACATAAACAAAAGCAAAGACAAAAACTACATGATCATATCAATAGATGCAGAAAAAGCTTTTGATAAGGTACAGCACCCATTTATGATAAAAACACTCAGCAAAGTGGGAATACAGGGAGCATTTCTCAATATAATAAAGGCCATATATGACAGACCTACAGCAAATATCATACTCAATGGGAAAAAATTAAAAGCTTTTCCACTAAGATCAGGAACAAGACAAGGATGTCCACTTTCACCACTTCTATTCAATATACTTTTGGAATTTTTAGCCACAGCAATCAGGCAAGAAAAGGAAATAAAAGGCATCCAAATAGGAAAGGAGGAAGCAAAACTGTCACTGTTTGTAGATGACATGATAGTGTACATGGAAAATCCTATAGACTCTAACCAAAAACTGCTCGAACTAATTAATGAATTTGGCAAAACAGCTGGTTACAAAGTCAATATCTGGAAATCAAAGGCATTTTTGTATACCAACAGTGAATCAGCAGAAGCAGAAATTAAGGAAAAAATCCCATTTGATATAGCAAAAACAAAAATAAAATATCTGGGAATAAACCTAACTAAGGAGGTAAAAAACCTGTATGCAGAGAACTACACAGCCCTGAAGAAAGAAATCAGGGAAGACACAAACAAATGAAAACATATACCTTGTTCATGGATTGGAAGAATTAACATCATCAAAATGTCCATACTACCCAAAGCAATATAAACATTCAATGCAATACCTATTAAAGTACCAATGGCATATTTTACAGACATAGAACAAACACTTCAAAAATTTATATGGAACCATAAATGACCCCTAATAGCAGCTGCTCTTTTGAGAAAGAAGAACAAAGTAGGAGGGATCACAATACCTGATATCAAACTGTGTTACAAGGCCACTGTAATCAAAACAGCCTGGTACTGGCATAAAAACAGGCACATAGACCAATGGAACAGAACAGAGAGCCCAGAAATCAACCCAACTCTCTACAGTCAATTAATATTTGACAAAGGGGGCAGTAACATAAAATGGAGTAAAGATAGCCTCTTCAACAAATGTTGCTGGGAGAACTGAACAGCTATGTGCAAAAAAATGAAACTTGAGCAGCAACTTATACCATATACCAAAATAAATTCAAGATGGATAAAAGACTTAAATATAAGCTGTGACACCATTAAAGTCCTAGAGGAGAACATTGGCAAGAAAATCTCAGATATTTCACGCAGCAACTTTTTTTACTGATATGTCCCTAGAGCAAGAAATATAAAGGAAAGAATAAACAAATGGGATCTCATCAAAATAAAAAGCTTCTGCATGGCTAAAGAAAGCAGTATTAAATTAGCAGGAGAGCCAACTGTATGGGAAAACATATTTGCCAATGATACCTCAGACAAAGGTTTAATCTCCAAAATATACAAAGAACTTACACGACTCCACTCTAAGAAGACACCCAACCCAATTAAAAAATGGGAAAAGGACTTGAACAGACACTTCTCCAAGGAGGACATACAGAACATCCAGAGACACATGAAGAGATGCTCAATATTGTTAGCTATCAGAGAGATGCAAATTAAAACCACAATGAGATACCAGTTTACACCAGTCAGAGTGGCTATCATAAACAAAGCAACCAACAACAAATGTTGGAAAGGTTGTGGGGAAAAGGGATCCTTAGTTCACTGTTGGTGGGATTGCAGACTGGTACAACCATTATGGAAAACAGTATGGAATTTTCTCAGAAAAATAAAAATCAACCTGCCTTTTGACCCAACAATTCCACTGCTGGGATTATATCCTAAGAATCCTAAAACATCATTATCAAAGAACCTATGCACCCCAATGTTCATAGCAGCACAATTTACAATAGCCAAGAGTTGGAATCAACCTAGGTGCCCATCGGTAAATGAATGGATAAAAAAATTGTGGTACATATACACAATGGAATTCTATGCAGCAGAGAGAAAGAAGGAGCTACTGTCCTTTTCAACAACATGGATGGAACTGGAAAGCATTATGCTGAGTGAAATAGGCCAGGTGTTGAAAGACAAATACCATATGATCTCATCTTTAATAGGAAGCTAAACAACAAAACAAACGAGCAAGCAGAAAAAAAAAAACAAAGACACTGAAATAGAGAAGAAGGGGACAGTGACCAGAGGGGAGAGGGAAGGGAAGTTAAGGGGAAAAAGGAGGAGGGATTTGGAGGAAGGAATAGGAAGGACACAGGGACGAGAACTAAGGGGGGTGGAAATGGGAGGGAGGTGGGGAGCAAGGGGCGGGGGAGGCTGAGATGGGAGAAATATACAAAAAAAACTGTACTTGAAAAATAACTAAATAAAATTTAAAAAATAAAAAAATAAAATGAAAAAAAGATTAGAGAAGAGATAAATAACAGTGAAACACAGAGAAAATTAGTGAAACCAAAAGTTGGTTCTTCAAAAACAATTAACAAAATTGATTTAGCTATATAGACTAATAAAAATGGCTCAAATTAACTAAAACACAAAATAAAATGGAAGACATTACTACTGATTCTACAGAAATCAAAATAATTTTAAGAGTATTATGAATAATTATACACTAATAAATTAGATAGCCTGGTGATTTTCAACCTTTTTTCTCTCTAGGCATACATAAACTAATTATTAAAATTCAACAAAATATATTCTATATTTTGCCAATATAACAAAAATAGGTACAAATTTTGATTCATTGCACTAAACTGCTATTGTTGTGTTTGCTATTGTAATTTTTTAAATTTGGAAATCTAAGGGAATGAGGTCATTGTAGCAGGACAGTTGAAAAAATTGCTGGGATAATTTAGATGAAAAAGGCAAAACATTAAGTACTAAAGCAGGAAGAAAAAAATTGTTAATAGATCTATAATCAGTAAAAGCTAATCAGTAATCAAACATCTCCCCTGAAAGAAAGCTGTATACCAGTTGACTTCACTGGTGAATTCTACCCTAAAAAGCTAATACCAAGCCTTCTCAAACATTTCCAAAAAACTGAAGAGGAAGAAATACTTCTTAACTCATTGTATGAGTTCAGTAACACCCTAAAACCAAAGTCAGACAAAGACAATACAAGAAAGGAAAGTTACAGATCTAAATTCAGCAGAATATTAAAGGGATTATATGCCAAGACCAGGTGAAATTATTCCTGAACACAAGATAGTTCAACATTTGAAAGTCAAAGTAATATAACACCTTGGGCCCTCCCCCCCAAATTGAAAACAATGCAATACTCTTTCATGATAAAAACACCCCCAAACTAGGAATAGAAGAAAGTTACCTTAATATAATAAAAGCTCCATATGAAAAACTCCAGTGAACATTATTCATAGTCAGTGGTGAAGACTGAAAACTTTCCCTCAAAGATCCAGAACAATGTAAGGATGTCGGCATTCAATACTTCTATTTGACATAGTAATGGAAGTTCTAGCCAGAGCAATTAGATAATAAAAAGAAATAAAAGCACCCAAACACTACAAAAATTGTTAGAACTAATAAGTGAATTAAATAAAATGGGAGGATACTGTCAATACACAAAATCATTGCATTTCTATATATTAACAATGAACAATAGGAAAGGGAACAATACATATAGTTTAACTAACAAAAGCACCAAAAAGAATAAAGTATGTAGGAATTAACCAAGGAGGTAAGAAACTTGTGCAATGAAAACTAAAAACATTGTTGAATAAAATTAAAGAAGATATAGGTATACAAAAGCACAACATGTTCATAGATTGGTAGACTTAATACTGTTAAAATGTCAATACTACCCAAAAGCAATCTACAGTTTTAATGTAAATCCCATCAAAACCCCAAATGACATTTATAGAAATGGAAAATTCATCCTGAAATTTATGTGAACTAGTATGAATGATGAATAGCCAAAATAGTTTGCAAAAAAAACCCCAAAACTGGAAGATTTATACAGCTGATTTCAAACTTACCACAAAGTTTCATTAATTAAAATAGTGTGGCACTGTCACAAACTCAGACATATAGATTAATGGAATAGAATATAGATCCCAGAAATAATTGCTTATGTGTATGATCAAATGATTTTTGACAAGAGTGTAAAAATCATTCAAGTGGAAAGGTCAGTCTTTTCAATAAACCAGGCAGAAAAAATGGATAACCACGATGAAAAGAACCTTTATGTAACACCATATAAAAAATTATGTCAAAATAGATAGAAGAATTTAATGTAAGACCTAAAGCAATAAAATCCTTAGATGAAAAAAATAGCAAAAATGATTTATAATATTGGATTTGGTGATGATTTGTTGGATATGAAGCTATAGGCACAATTAACAAAAGAAAAAAGCTAATTGGACTTAAAAATTTTTAATTTTGTTTATCAAAATACACTATTTAGAGTAAAAAAGCAACTCACACAATAAGAGGAAATATTTGCAGTGAGGATTAGTATCCATAATATATAGAAAACTACTAAAATACAGCAACAAAAATAACCTGATTCAAAAATGGACACAGAATTTGAATAGAATATTTCTCCAATCAAAATAAACAAATGGCCAGTAAGCACACAAACAAAAAAGATGCTCAACATCATTAATAACAAAAGAAATGCAAATCAAGACTATAATGAGATTATACCCATTAGGATAACTACTATCAAAAAACAGTCAGTGAGATGCTTTGATGAGAATATGGAGAAATTGGAACCTTTGTGCACAATAGATAAGAATGTAAAATAATATGGTTACTCTGGAAAACAGTATACCAGTTCCTCAAATAATTAAGAATTACCATGTGATCCAACAGTTCTACTTCTGGGTATATAATACCCCCCCAAAGTTGAAAACAGGTTATTAAGGAGGTATTTGTGCACACATGTTTATAGCAGCATTATTCACAATACAGGAAATGTGGAAGAAACCTAACTCTCCATTGCTTATCCCTGAATGGATAAGCAAAATATGATTATAGATACATAAATAAAATATTATATATAAACATATATTGTATTTACATATATAACATATGTATATATTATATATAACATATACTATGTGTGTATACATATACACACGATGAAATGTTAATCAGCCTTAAGAAAAGAAGGAAATTCTTCAATATATATTAAGGACCTTATGCTAAGTGAAATAAGCCAATTAGAAAAAAAGATAAATACTGTTTGATTCCACTTAGAGAAGTCAAAATCATAGAGATAAAAAGTAGAATGGTGATTGCTCAGACTAGGTTTTGGAATAATGGGCGCTTGTTTAGTGGGTTCAGAGTTTCAGTTTAAGAAAAATGAGAAAGTTATAGAGATAGATGGTGGTGATGTTTGCAAAACATTATGAATGTGTTTAATACTACTGAACTGTACATTTCATTAAAAAAATTTTTTAAATGGGATTTCTGGCCAAGGTGGAGGAGGCATGGGTAGACACCCTTTGTCTCCTTGCACAGCCAAAAGAACAACAATAAATTTAAAAACTAAAAAAAAAAAAAAACCAATCCCAGAACTGACAGAAAATCTAACTATATAGAAGTCTCACAACCAAGGAGTAAAAGAAGAAACATGTATCCAGATTAGTAGGAGGAGCAGAGAGATGTGCAGCGGGTGGAAAGGACTGGCAGCAAGGCCATGGCAGGCAAAGCGTGTGGACCCACATTTGCATGCAGATAAACTAGAAGGAACAACTGGGGAGCAAGACAAACCAGGCAACCCAGGTTTCCAGTGCAGGGAAATAAAGCCTTAAAACCTCTGACTGAAAAAATCTGTGATGGTTGAGGCAGTGAGAGAAATTCCTAGCCTCACAGGAGAGTTTGTTGGAGAGACTCACAGGGTCCTACAAGTTACACAAAACCACACAGCCAAAAATTAGCACCAGAAGGGTGCAATTTGCTTGTAGGTAGTGGCAGAAGTGACTGAAAGTGAGCAGAGAGCTGAACAAGTGTCATTGTTCCCTCTTGGAACCCTCCCTCACATATAGCACCACAACACAGCAATGTGGGTTGCCCTATCCTGGCAAATACCTGAGGCTCTGCCCTTCTAATTAGGGGCCCCTACCCCCTAATACATAACTGGCATGCCAAGACAAAAATGGCTCAAATGAAAGAACAGATCAAAACTCCAGAAAAAAATACAACTAAGCAATGAAGAGATAGCCAACCTATCAGATGCACAGTTCAAAACACTGGTAAACAGGATGCTCACAGAATTGGTTGAATATGGTCACAAAATAGAGGAAAAGGTGAAGGCTATGAAAAGTGAAATAAAGAAAAATTTACAAGGAACCAATAGTGATGGGGAGGAAACCAATTAATGCTTTAGATGAGAAGGAAGAAATAAACAGTCAACCAGAACAGAATGAAGAAACAAGAATTCAAAAAAAATGAGGAGAGGCTTAGGAACCTCTGGGACAACTTTAAACATTACAACATCCAAATCATAGGGGTGCCAGAGGAGAAGAGGAAGAGCAAGAAACTGACAATCTATTTGAAAAAACAATGAAGGACAATTTCCCCAATCTGGTAAAGGAAATAGGCTTCCAGGAAGTTCAGAGAGTCCCAATGGTGTTTGACCCAAGGAGGAACACATCGAGGCACATAATAATTACATTAGCCAAGATTAAAGAAGAGAGAATCTTAAAAGCATCAAGAGAAAAGGAGAGAGTTCCTACAAAGGGTTCCTATAAGACTGTCAGATGATTTCTTAAAAGAAACCTTGCAGGCAAGAAGGGTCTGGAAAGA
The DNA here is from genome assembly GCF_021234435.1 of Artibeus jamaicensis. NCBI lineage: Eukaryota > Metazoa > Chordata > Mammalia > Chiroptera > Phyllostomidae > Artibeus > Artibeus jamaicensis. The sequence continues at coordinate 5,588,292 of NW_026521249.1, read as the reverse complement.
AATATTCCAAGTCATGAAAGGCAAGGACCTACATCCAAGATTACTTTATCTAGCAAAGCTTTCATTTAGAATGGAAGGTCAACTGCTGAAGGATCTCCTACCCTTTGCCACAGCATGGATTGGAACTGGAAAGCATTATGCTGAGTAAAATAAGCCAGGCATTGAAAGACAAATACCATATGATCTCACCTTTAACAGGAAGCTAAACAACAAAACAAACAAGCAAGCAAAATAAAAACAATGACACTGAAATAGAGAACAGGGGGACAGTGATCAGAGGGGAGAGGGGAGGAAATTTCAGGGGGAAAGGGGGAAGGATTTACAGGAACTAGTATAAAGGACACATGGACAACAAGTAAGGGGGTGGAAATGGGAGGGAGATGGGGAGCACGGGGGGGTGGGCTAGGATGGGAGTAAAAGATAGAAAACTATACTTGAAAAATAATTAAATTAAAAAAAAAAAGTCCCCTTGATAACCACACACACACAAAAAGAATGGAAGGTCAGGTAAAGTTCTTCCCAGATAAGGCCAAGTTAAAGGAATTCATCATCACCAAGCCCTTATTACATAAAATGTTAAAGGGACTTATCTAAGAAAAATATAAAAAATATGAACAGTGAAATGATGATAAACTCACAGCTATCAACAACCAAACCTAAAATAAAAAATAAAAATAACAAAAACTAAGCAAACTAGAACAGGAACCAAGTCATAGAAATGGAGATCACGTGGAGGGTTATCAGTGAGGGAGGGGAAAGGGGAAAGGTATAGGGAATAAGTAGAATAAATGTTAGGTAGAATATAGACTGGGGGTGGTTAAGAATTATATAGGAAATTGAGAAGCCCAAGAACTTAAATGGATGTGAACTAAAAGTGGGGGGATGTGGGTCAGAGGGGGTGTGCAGAGTAGAGGGGAATCAAGGGGGGAAAGTGGGACAACTGTAATAGCATAATCAATTAAATATATTTTAAAAATTTAATGCTAAATTTTGTTATATGTATTTTAGCATAATAAAAATTGAAATAAAGGCACTAATGGACAACATCGTTTTATGTTTCAGTGGACAAACAGCATCTTTTAATAAGTAAATATTTTGTATATATCTAAGTTTTCTTCATTATTTTCAAAACATTTATTTTAATTTTGATGAAAATATCTCCAAAATGTTTAATAATTTATCTTTGAACAGGAGAATTTGCATATAACTAAGGATCATCACTGGAAATCATCAGCATTGGATCCATGCTTTTAATATGTGATCCTCATTGGGTTTTTGAGGTATAATACCTGTCCCTGAATCAAAGGACCCCAAACTGCTTTATAGTTGTTGATTTTGCTACCAATACTGTTTCCTTCTTCATTCCATTTTATATCTGAGTGCATCAAATTCTAAATTTTTATTACCAACTGTAACATCAGAAGAATCAAATGTTACCAAGATAAGTAATCATCAAAGAAAGAGTAAATGATAAGTTTTTGCCAGAGGGTGGATGGATAAACTTACTGTATAGATGGCCAGAGTTCTCAATCTCCAGCAGGCCTCAGTATCATCTGGAGGGCTTTCTGCATCGGTGGGACCTGAGAAATCACATTTCTAACAATTTCTCAGCTCATATTGCTGGTCTACGAACTGCAAAATGAGAACTTCTATGGCAGAGCAAAGTGGGATAGGAATAGTTTAAAATATCAGTAAGACTGGCGTTTTAGGAAATGTTGGAAATATCTAGACATCTACAAGTAGAAAAACAGTAATGTTTCCTTTTCCCACTACATATTGAACATTACACTTATGGAGCTTGTAATGCAAAGATGAAGAGTTGCTGAAAAAAAAATCCAGGAGTATAATTTATAATGTGATAGATTAGAGTTATATGTGAGTTCACTAAGAGATTTTCAGAAGATATATTACATCCACCATCCAAATACATAAACCAATACCATATATATAAACATGATCTCCAAAATGCATCTCATGTTGCTTCTGTAATAGGCTGGCCTGGAAAAACCAGTGGCTTGCCCCTGTGTGGCATTCCTAATGTCTCTACATTCTAATTGGTTGCCACTAAAGTGCTTTGCGAACAGATTTTGTTCTCAGTGCACAACACTGAAAAGAAAACCACTTTGCAAATCCAGTGATTTCATGGACCACTAGGCTCTCTATATTCTCTATTACCCAGTTTATCTTTTGTTCATTTAATGCATTGCAAACAACATTGAATTCGTTTGTTGGACAATTAGGTAAGATATTAAACTAAGGATGTACATATAAATATGTCAAATAATTATTTTAAGAATACATCTCTAAGGAGTAACTGGAGAACACACTTTGTGAAGGCCTTTTCTCCTGTTCTCTAATAGTTCAACATATCCCAAGTTTTATAAATAATACACCTTTTTCTAAAGTGTAAGCAGCAACATAATTTTCTATAATGAATGTTTAAAAATTCATTTCCAAGGAAATCTGCCCTTGTAAACATCCTGGAATATGTCAGGAAATTACACTGGTATTTGTTAGAATGAACATCCCAAATCAAATTCACTATTGCAAATATTAGCCCAGGCCTGGTTTCTAGTCTCTCTAAGTCCCTTTCTTCCTGAGCTGTGGCAATCGAATGACCTCCTGCAGTTTCGCAATGCCTCAACATTCAGCGCTAATCTTGAAATGTTGCTGGGGACTTTTATATGGCTACATGTCTGGAAGTTGTGGTTTAACCCTGTTTCCTTTGGTTCTGCTTTAATGTCCTACTGTAGTTCTGATAAATGGACCTCAGTGTGTTCCAAGCTTTAGCTTGATCCCTCTTCCTGAGCTCCTATTTAGCTATCTGCCATTTCCCCTCTCTCAAAGTGTGCCCAGTCCCAGAACATGGCCATTAGCTTGGACCCTTCTCTGTAATGACAGATACCCTTCATCCCAATTAGCTGCCCTTCCTGTGATTATCTCATATTCTACCCATCTGTTGGGATAGGCCAACATTTCATTTTAACTCTTTGTTGGCATCTATTTTCCTAGAGTATAACTTGCTATCATCATTGTGTTGGACATGCTGCTCTGGTCTCTATTCACATTTGTGATGGGATTCACTCACCCAGAGCCTATTCAGTGATTGAGTACTTTTCCAAATCCCAGCCCTTTCTCACCTGAGCTGTATGATAATACATTATGTAACTGGACTTACCTGGTTTGTTCATTTGGAAAACGCTGGATACCTGGAGGTATACTGGCCACTGGGGAGATGGACATGAACAAGACAAAGTTTCTCTTCAAGAAACTCACTCTGGATGACAGAAAAAAAAACCCAATTGAAATATAATTTTTTAACAGTAGGTTCTCATCACAGGTCAGACAGTTGTACTTCCATAAACAATCATTTTACTAACATTTGCTCAAAACCTACTGTATGCCAGGCATTTTATTAATACACTGGGACTGGATCTAGAGGTTCCCTCTGGAAATTGGGAGTGAAATCCAGACATTCACCTTGGCCGGGAGCCTCCAGGCCTCAGACCTCCCAGACACAAATGGTATGACTTCCAGCCAAAAAGTAAAAATAAAAATAAAAAAAGTTGGAGACCTTTATAATAGATTGACTTTGAACCTGGGTCATGCCCCCTCAATCTCCAGATGATCTACCTTTAACCCTGATTACTATAGAATGGGGTCGGGGAGGTGTAAGTTCAGTCACTTTGTTGTCAAATCTGCTTTCTTTCTAGAACCTGTGAATCAAGTATCAGCCTGTTTCCTTTCACCCTCTTCATTAGCCAGAGTTGGATATCTTTCAAAGCGTTTCAAATTAACTGTATGCTTGTTGGAACAGGTAGAAAGGACCCTGAGGTAATTGTACTGTAACTTTCAGAAGTCAGCATTCATCCCTGAGTAGCAAAGTTGCCTTAATTTTCTGTTTCTGGTGGAAATGACCATCAAGATGTCCCTAATACCTCCTAACCCACTGACAAACGAGCAGTCACTGGAACTCCCTGAGTGAACAGCAACTGCCCGAGGACAGCCAAAGCTCTCTTGGGGCTGAGTGGTTAAGGCTGCCCATGGCCTTCTGACGGTGGAGTGCTGTCTGGCCCCCAGACAGACAGGGCGAGGATTCCTCAGGACAACCAGGGAAGTACATGCCGGACTGCCCTGGTGCCTGCTCTAACTCCAGAACTAGTAGACATTTGCCAAGCCCTTTGGTTTCTGTACCCCAATTCTAAAGCAGGCCTGGCCCACTGGGGGATAATTCTGAAACAAACCTGCAAATAACTTCCCTACTCATCCATGTTTTTGAAGTTTTTTGAGGATTCTGAAGAGAAGAGAGAAGTGTTTGGCTTAGAGCGGGCAGGAAAGCCAAGGTGAGGGAAGGACTCGGGGGCGGGGCCACGAGAGTAGGGCACCCCAGAGACTTGCAGCAGCTAGGACTAAAGCTATGACCCCAGACACAAGCAGCCATCCTAAGTGCTAATTTCAGTTGTGCTTTTGAGATCATGGAAATACAAAATCAGTTACTTAACTTCTTTGACATCAGTATACTCATCTACAAAACATACGCATTCTACCTCACAGCATTCTTCCCCGAGTCTAATAAGAAAAATCATGTTAAAGTATAAGAATATCTTAAGGAGTTATGTATTGTTAGGGTAGATGGTAGGTTATCTCTTTCCCACTTGCTTATTTCCTAAGAAGCTTTTATAAACTTTCAGTTATTTTTCTATCCTCTCTTATTTATGAGCATGCATGTCTTATTTAAGGTTTAAAATGTCATTTTAAACTTAATATGGTATTTCAAAATTCTAACTGTATCCCTTATTTTTTCACAATATTTTTGCTGGAAAAATTGTTCTTAAAATAACAAAAAAAGAACTGTTCATAAAATTGCAATATGATCAAGGCCAACCAGAAATAAATGCTCACGGGCCACCAGGACAAGTGTGTCCTGCAATATGGATGACTTCCCAGCATATCATAATAGTACCTTAAAGCTGTTATAAATTGTTCCATAAACTTATATTTAGAGACCTTTAAAAATGCAGATTATTGGCCTGAGAAACCATCGTGTCTCCAAAGGAACATTGGCAGGCTGTCGTGCAAGCCTGCATTCGAGCTATTTGCCCATTATGATCTTAGTGAGTTCTTGACCAGATGGACTTGAACAGCTGCCACCCATGCCCGGGAAGTCCCTTTACTTGAGAAGGCAAAACAGCTCATTTGTTTGTGATGCCTTACTGAAAGGACACAAGGGCGATTTTCTACGTTGTGAATTACTTCTATCAGAGCAACATTTTCCCTGAAACACCATAGCTCTTTGTACTATTTAGAAACAAACAAAAAATATGCACAAACATTTTTTCAGGAGTCTTATATAATTTGTACCCAGAAGGGACAAGTTCCTTTCCAGATTAAGTTTTTAAAAATGTTCTTTTGTTGCCATTATGTTCAAGCTGACATGGAAGGTTATAACTGAAAGAACCCCCTCTGAAATAACAATGACTTACATTTGTGTAGCATTTCATACTTTTCAAAGTGCTTTCAGACACATTATTTCAACTGATCCTCAAAACAATTCAAGGAGGCAGGGAAAGCAGCTGCTTTTATTCATTGCTTTATAGATAAAGAAATATATTTGCTACACAAATACTATCTGATTATCTACTAACTCCATTGTGTTATACAAAAGGTATTATAGAGGAACAAATAACAAGTATTCCTAAAACAGGAATCTATTTTGTAGATAAGACATAAAACCACAAAGCTAGATGATACAAAAAATGTACAATATAGTTTAAAAGATGACCAAAGGCTAAAGACAATACATGGTTAAAATATTAGAGGTACTTACAAGGTATTAGAGGTACTTACGAGGTACCTGAGCTAACCGTGTTCCCGAGGATTCAGGGGCACTTTTCAAAGCAGATGGCACCTGGAACCCACATGCCTGGAAGGAGCCCTAGAATTTGTGGAATCTGTGAGATTATTTACTCCTCAGTGTCACAATCTTGTGTTCCCATAACCTTAGAATATAAAAGATTTTGACATTCACCTAATTTATCCTGATACTCAGTGCTGGAACTATTTCTATGACACCCTGGACAAAAATGTTGGAACAGCTTCAGTTTTTAGGAAATTCTATCTTGTATAAAGTTGCAGTCTCTATCTCTATAATTCCACCCCTTGCTGACTAGAGCAACACAACAATAATCTATTTTCTTTTTATGTGGAAAGCCTTTAATATCTCTGTAGACAACTATCACATCCATCTTTAATCTTTCTTTTCATTTAACCTTTTAACTACTCTAAGTACTGACATTATTATTATACTGCTGGACCCCTGTTTTATTTGTAGAAATTATCTGTAACTCTTGCCATCCAAGACTGATAGTGTTGTAGGTATACAGAGTTAAAGAAGAGTCTTACTTCCTGGGCTCTAAATACTTTAGAGTTCAATTCAGTTTCAGCATGTAAGGAAAATACTTCTAGGATGAACATTTGTCTCATGTAATAATAACTAGTAACTATCATGTAAAAGCTGCTTAGTTGATATGCCTGGGATCATTTATGAATGCTTTCCTAAGGAACAAAGCGTACTTCCATTGCATTGCTTTATTCCCTTTGAAAGTTTTTCTATTCTTATTTCTCCATGGTCTATGCAAAGCCACCCAAATGATGCCTGCTTAAGGAATTAAATCCATAGCTCCAATACAACAATGATCTTTTGTATTTTATTTCTCATGTTTAACTGGGAAAATAAAAATTAATGGCTCACATAAATTAACAAGCCAATACTGACCTCTGGTGTATAGTAAAGAAATTGCTTACTGGATTAACCAATGGATGGTTGGGAAAAGTTTTGTTTGAATGTAAAAACATTCAAAGCAAAGAAGTTTTTTGAATTATAATTACAAATGTAGGAATTGTGGAATGTAAAACTAATGAACTGAATAGAGAATTTCTGTATGCTAGTCCCTTGTGGTATATAGGTAAGTAAAGAGGAAAAGAGAACTATCGACACTAGAGCACCCCATTAAATGATGATTTGTACCCAGTTTGGTCAGCTTTGACACCACTCTGAACACTGTGAGTTAGATGATCTACCCTTCTACTCTTGACTCCATGTGAACTGGATTTTTTCCAAAGGCCTGTTGTGAATTTGTCTTAGTTTCCTCCTGAGATGCCTGCTATGTCCCAAAATGCCTCCCCACTTAACTTCAGACACAAAGTCCTAAAGTCATCATATTTTCTCTTTTTTCATTTTCCTGGAAATTTCCAAAGCTATACTATATGCTGGGATATACTTACTTTATAACTTAAAAGCCTAACATTTGTTAGGTGGTTCTTACTAAGATCACTCATTTTCCTTTCTGTTTCCAGTATGTCCTTCCCTTGCACTCCGTGCTCAAGCCAAATTACCTCTCTCCCTCTCCCGACTTGGCCCCCACTGGGAGGGGCCTCTGTGGAGTGCACATCCAGGGCTGCAAGCTGAGTTTGTTACCCTGCAGGCAGAGGGATCAGCCTCGCAGTTTCAGGCCTCACCTGCTACCAGCAACTCTTGCTGACCTACCCTCTCCTGTATCAGTGCTCACAGGATCTTAGAAACTCACTTGTTGAGGAATGTCACTGGCCAGCAGCCAATGGACCCAGGTTCTAGTTTAATCCTGGCACTGCCACTGACTTGCTAGGAGACCTTCTTCAACTCAGTTCAGCTCTTGGACTGCAGGTTTCTATTTCCTAATCTGTAAAGGGGGTGATAGGACTAAGTGATAACCAACATCATTTGTGGTGCTGTCATCTATGATTCTTAAATCTGGACCCAGGAAGCTGCCCTGGAACCCTGGGTTCTTCACTGCCCACAATGCTCCCTCAATTCTTTTGTCCGCCCGGCCTCCAGTTCATTTAGGTGTTTCTATTATGTTCTTTTTTTAAAAATATATTTTATTGATTATGCCATTACAGCTGTCCCACTCCTCCCCTTCATTTCCCCTCCACCCTGCATACCCTCTCCCACCCACATTCCTCCCCTTTAGTTCAACTAAAAGTGAAGCATGGAGTTGAAGCCACAGTAGAGTGAGAAGGGTGACTACAAAGGGGTAGCGGTGTAGAATGTCAGAGTCTTGTATGGGGTGTGACGATGAGAAAGTAGAAGTTTAGTAATGGCTATACAACCAATGCTGAGAGTTTGTTGTGAATTAATAGGAGAGATCTGTTTTGTAAGAACTATAACCCCAAATATTATAGCTATCAGGCAACTTACTCTCAAATGAATCAAGAAAAAAATGTCTCTGTATTGTACTTACAATATTTCTCTAAGTTTGAAATTATTTCAAAACTTAATTTTTTTAAATTTAAAAGGTGGAAGTGGATAAAAAACTTCAACCATACCAATAAGGGAAAGAATGTGGAGAAACTGGAACATTAATTCATTGCTGTTAAGAGTATAAATGAGTACACTATTTTGAAACTTTAGTTGTCTCTTCTAAAAACGTATATGTACTTTCTAAACAACCAAATTCATTCTACAATATCCAGAAAGTATCCATCCATGTACTGTGAAAAATAGAGATAGTTACTGAAGAAGATACAAGAAAGACTGTCATAGGACAATGACTCCTCAGTCTCTTTCAGGGTAGGCACACTGGGACTTCATACAGTTCTCCAGCATGTCTTCCTCTGTTCAAAACACTTTACAAAATCCTTTGTGGAATTGCCATCCTGCCCCTATTGTATTTCCTTGAATATCATTGACACTTTGAAATCTCTTCCCTTTCTTAGGTGGTTTTAGTTTTGGGAAAAGCCAGAAGTCACAGGGTGCCAAATTGGGCTGTAGAGGGACTGAGTCACTTTGGTGATTTGATGTTTCACCAAAAAAACTCTGCATGAGACATGATGCATGAGCAGGTCATTGTCATGATGAAGTTGCCAGTCATGGATTGCCCATATGTGTGGCCTTCTGAATCAACTGAATAGTTTCCATGGAGCAATGTTCAATCTTAAAGCAAAATTTGATGTAGATAGGCTGCTCTACTTGCTCAGTCATTTTGAATGCAAAGGCACCTATGTCCCCGACTGACTAGTACAGGGAAGTCATCATTGTTCATGCATGTGCCTTTCAGGCCCCTCTCCTGGGCTGCCAGTTTACATCAGTGTCTCATAGACCATTCTCATTATATTAACAATGGCTGGACTTTAAACATTTTTAATTTTATTTATTTATTTTTTACAGAGAGGGGAAGGGAAGGAGAAAGAGAGGGAGAGAAATATCAATGTGTGGTTGCCTCTTGCATGCCCCATGCTGGAGAACTGGCTCACAAGCCAGTCAAGTGCCTTGACTGGGAATTGAGCCCACGACCCTTTGGTTCACAGTCCAGCTCTCAACCCACTGACCCACATCAGCCAGGATTGGCTGGACTGTTTTAAGACAGTCCTTGTTATATACAAGCAAACTTTGCTTATAAAGCAAAGTTTACAAAGTTTGAATATTTGAGAGAAACCACTAGAATATATTCATATAAGGCATTTCTTTAAATGCAATGAATATGGTACACCAAGTGAAAGATAGTGAAGGCAGGCACTGCAGATATGAACGACATCCCATGTGCAAGCTCCAGAGGTCTTTCCTTACTCACACACACAGGCTATATGTTGTCTCCAGCTTGAGCCGCCTGAAATTTGTTTTAGGAATCGTGCATTAAGGCACAGGTGGCAAACACAAGGCCTGCGGGCTGAATCTGGACTTCCACCTTGTTTTATCTGGCCTGGCAGTTTGTTTCTACCCAGAGGCAATGCCAAGCTCTTGTTTAACTGTTAAGCAGTAGTTACATTTATACAGTCCCAAAATTACATTTAGCCCTTTAAAGGCAACCATGAGGCTTATGTGGCCCTTGCGAAAATGAGTTTGACACCCCTGCTTTAAGGAGAGTTCAAAGAGAAATCCAAAGCATTTCCGCCAAGATGGAGGCGTAGGTTGAAGCACTGCACCTTCCCGCACCTTCCCACACAACCAAGTTTAAATATAACAAAGTTTTAGCAACAAAAAATGCAGCCAAAACACAGAAAATTGAACTATACAGAAGTCTGACAACAATGAACACTTCAGCCAAACCAGTAAGAGGGGCGGAGCCAGTAGCAGAGTGGGGTTGGGCATGAAAGATCCACCGAACCAACCAGGGTGCATGACCCAGGTGCACCAGCAGCCGTGGGCGGATCCCAGGTGTGGAGAAGTGGGCGGACCCACTGAGGGTGTTAGGTGTTGGACCCATTGAGAGCTCAAGGCGGTGAACCCACTGAGGGCTGATCCAGGTCACACATACGAGCGCAGATAAACCAGTGAAGGAGCTAGCAGTGAGATGGACTGCGCAGGCCCCAGTGGCAGGAAGTGGCAGAGGGAACCACCATTGTCCCTCTCTGACCATGCCCCCACATACAGCGTCACAAACCAGCAACCTGGGTGGCCCCACCCTGGTGAACACCTAAGGCTCCGCTCCTCAGCTCCTCATATGTAACAGGCACCAACAGATCAAAACATGGCTCAAGAACAACTCAGAGCCCCAGAGCCAATAAATCTAAGTGAACAAGAAATTGCCAAACTTTCAGATGCACAGTTCAAAACACTGGTGATCAGGATACTCACAGAACTGGCTGATTTTAGTCACAAATTAGAGGAACATATGAAGGCTAAACTAATTGAAATGAAGGGACATACACAGGAAACCAATAGTAATGGAAAGGAAACTGGGACTCAAATCAAAGTAGTGGACCAGAAAGAGGAAAAAAATGACCAAACAGAAAAGGATGAAGAAACAAGAATTCAAAAAAAGGAGGAGAGGTTTAGGAACCTTCAGGACATCTTTAAACGTTCCAACATTTGAATTATAGGGGTACCAGAAGGGGAAGAGGAACAGCCACCAGTGGAAAAATTATTTGAACAAATAATAAAAGAGAACTTCCCCATTCTGGCAGAGGAAATAGACTTCTGGGAAATCCAGGAAGCTCAGAGAGTCCCAAAGAAGCTGGACCCAAGAAGGAACACACCAAGACACATCATCATTACATTAGCCAAGATTAAAATGAAGGAGAGAATCCTAGAAGCAGCAAGAGCTAAGGGGACATTCACCTACAAAGGAGTTCCCATCAGACTATCAGCTGATTTCTCAAAAGACACCTTACAGGCAAGAAGGGGCTGGAAAGAAGTATTCCTAGTCATGAAATCCAAAGACCTACAACCAAGATTGCTCTACCCAGCAAAGTTTTCATTTAGAATGGAAGGACAGATAAAGTGCTTCTCAGATAAGATCAAATTCAAGGAGTTCATCATCACGAAGCCCTTAATATATGAAATGTTAAAGGGACTTACCTAAGAAAAAGAAGATAAAAAAGATGAACAGTGAAAGGACAGCAAACTCACAGTTAGTAACAACCACACCTAAAACAAAAGCAAACTAAGAGGACAGCTAGATCAGGAGCAGAAACATAGAAATGAAGATCACATGAAGGGTTAGCAACAGGGGAGTGGGAGAAGAAGAAGGGGGGAGAAGGTACAGAAAATAAGTAGCATAGATGGTACGTAGAAAATAGATAAGGGGGAGGGCAAGAATAGTAGGGGAAATACAGAATCTAAAGAACTTGAGACAGGTGGTCATAAACTAAAGGGGGAAATGGTGGGGGAGGGGGTGTATAGGATTGGGGGGGAATGAAGGGGGAAATAGAACAACTGTAATGGCATAATTATAAAATATATTAAAAATAATAGAAAATAAAAGGAAAAAAGATTATTAAAAAAAAGAAATCCGCAGCAAGCGTTTTGTATCGACTTAACCATGCATTTAAGCTAGACTGTCAAACCAATTGCAAACCATTGGTAAAAGAAAAACAAACAAAAATCCCTAGGTTTCAGGTCACCAGGTCATATTTCTTGTCCTTAAATTTTATGTTAGACATCTACTATTTTGGCCAAGAGTTACAATTTAGATTGTAACCAGGTTTTCCCAGAGATTGTCTGGCTTCAAATCCATACATATTATCATTTAAAAAAAGAATGAGACTATTTAAAGCATAAGATTCATTATAAGCAAAAATGGAAAAGAATACAAATATTCATCAGGAGGAGAAAAGAAACTGTCATCTATTTGCACATGGAATACTATGGAATAATGAATACATATGCATTACTGCTTTGTTTTTTTTAAACTTTTTTATTGATTATGCCATTACATTTGTTCTATTCCCCCTCTCCATTCCCCTCCACCCTGCACACCCCTCCCCCACCATTTCCGCCTTTAGTTCATGAACACGTCTCAAATTCTTTAGATTCTTTATTTCCCCTACTATTCTTACCCTCCCCCCTATCTATTTTCTATCTACTGTCTATGCTACTTATTTTCTGTACCTTCTCCCCTCTCCTCCTCCTCCCACTCTCCTGTTGCTAACCCTTCATGTGATCTTCATTTCTATGGTTCCGCTCCTGATCTAGCTGTCCTCTTAGTTTGCTTTTGTTTTAGGTGTGGTTGTTACTAACTGTGAGTTTGCTGTCCTTTCACTGTTCATCTTTTTATCTTCTTTTTCTTAGGTAAGTCCCTTTAACATTTCATATAATAAGGGCTTGGTGATGATGAACTCCTTGAATTTGATCTTATCTGAGAAGCACTTTATCTGTCCTTCCATTCTAAATGAAAACTTTGCTGGGTAGAGCAATCTTGGTTGTAGGTCTTTGGTTTTCATGACTTGGAATACCTCTTTCCAGCCCCTTCTTGCCTGTAAGGTGTCTTTTGAGAAATCAGCTGACAGTCTGATGGGAACTCCTTTGTAGGTGACTGTCCCCTTAGCTCTTGCTGCTTCTAGGATTCTCTCCTTCATTTTAATCTTGGCTAATGTAATGATGATGTGTCTTGGTGTGTTCCTTCTTGGGTCCAACTTCTTTGGGACTCTCTGAGCTTCCTGGATTTCCTGGAAGTCTATTTCCTCTGCCAGAATGGGGAAGTTCTCTTTTATTATTTGTTCAAATAAGGTTTCCACTTGTGACTCTTCCCCTTCTGGTACCCCTATAATTCAAATGTTGGAACGTTTAAAGATGTCCTGGAGGTTCCTAAGCTTCTCATTTTTCTGAATTCTTATTTCTTCATTCTTTTCTGTTTGATCATTTTTTTCTTCCTTCTGGTCCACTCCCTTGATTTGAGTCCCAATCTCCTTTCCATTACTATTGGTTTCCTTTGTATTACCATTCATTTCAATTAGTTTAGCTTCCATATGTTTCTCTAATTTGTGACTAAAATCAACCAGTTCTGTAAGGATTCTGATAACCAGTGTTTCGAACTGTGCATCTGAAAGACTGGCTATTTCTTCATCACTTAGATCGATCGGTTCTGGGGCTCTGAGTTGTCTTAGAGCCATTTTTGGTCTATTCTTCGTGCCATTAAGTAAACGGAGCGAAGCCTTAGTTGTTTGCCAGGACGGGGCGACCCAGGTCGCTGGTTTGTGACGCTGTGTGTGGGGGCGTGGTCAGAGAGGGAGCAATGGCGGTCCTCTCTGCTAGCCCAGTCTGTCCAGTCACACCACTCGCCCCGGGCCTGTTTATCCGATCGGAATTGTGCGAGCCTGCTGCCCCGTGCAGGCTCCCCTCCTCACTGGTTTATCCCCACGCAGATGCGCAACCTACCGCAAACAGCCCACCGCGCCTCTTCCCTATGTGCTCCAGTAGCTAGCCCGCGACCTGCGCCTTCGGCTGCTTGCGCACCACCGGTTCGGGGATTTTTTTCTTGCCAACCTGCTCCGCTGCTGGCTTTGCTCCTCTTACCGGTTTAGCTGAGCATTTTGTTGTCTTCGGACTCCGTATTGTCGGTTTTCTGTGTGGCTTGGTTGTGTTTATTGTTGTTAAAAATAGTTGTTCTTAGATTTGGTTGTGCACAGAGGCAAGGTGGTTCCACCTACACCTCCATCTTGGCGGAAGTCCTCCTGCATTACTGCTTTGTGAAACAGCATACATGTATATTACAAATAATGTACTTAGTGAAGATATCTGATGGAAAAAATAGGTATTGATAATTCTATTTACATGTAGTTCATTATTCAGGCAAACCAATCTTTGTTTGAGAAACCACGATAACAGTCGCCTTTCAAAAAGAGGAAAGGAGTAATTGATAGTGAACATGAAACAGATAAGACTTGTTTTGATAGATGATTAAATGCCTGTGTTTACTTTGAAAAAATTCATCAAGCTTAAACTTTGTCCTTATTTGTACATATTTGATATTTAAATAAAAGTACTTTTCTTTTAAAAAATATTTGAATTGATTAAGCTGTTACAGTTTTCCCATTTCCCCCTTTATTTCTCTCCCCACTGCACACCCCCTCCCACCCACATTCACCCCCTCCTTAGTTCATGTCCATGGGTAGTACATATAAGTTCTTTGGTTTCTACATCTCATACACTATTAACCTCCCCCTGTCTATTTTCTACCTTCCATTTATGCTGCTTATTCCCTGTACATTTTCCCCCACTCCCCCCTTCCTTTTCCTGCTGATAAACCTCCATGTGATCCCCATTTCTGTAATTCTGTCCCTGTTCTACTGGTTTGCTTAGTTTGTTTTCATTTTTGTTTTGTTTTTGTTTTTGTTTTAGGTTCAGTTGTTGATAGTAGTGAGTTTATTGTTACCTTACTGTTCATATTTTGGATTTTCTTTTTTTCTTAGATAAGTCCTTTTAACATTTCATATAATAAGGGCTTGATGAAGATGAATTCCTTTAATAGACTTTATCTGGGAAGCACTTAATCTGCTCTTCCATCCTAAATCATAGCTTTGCTGGATAGAGTAATCTTAGATGTATGTCCTTGCACTTCATGACTTGGAGCACTTTTTTCTAGCCCCTTCTTGCCTGTAAGGTTTCTTTTTAGAAATTAGCTGATAGTTTTATGGGAACTCCTTTGTAGGTAACTCTCTCCTTTTCTCTTGCTGACTTTAAGATTCTCTCCTAATCTTTAATCTTATGATAATATGCATTGATGTGTGCTTCCTTGGGTCCAACTTCTTTGAGACTCTCCCAGTTTCCTGGACTTCCCAGAAGTCTGTTTCCTTTGTTAAGTCAGGGAAGTTCTCCATTACAAGAAATTAAAATATGTTTTCAGTTGTTTGCTCCTCCTCTTCTCCTTCTGGCACCCCTATGATTTGGAACGTTTAAAGTTACCCTGGAGGTTTCCGAGTCTCTCCTCATTTTTTGGAATTCTTGTTTCTTCATTCTGTTCTGGTTGATTGTTTATTTCTTCCTTGTGATCTAAATTGTTGATCTGAGTTTGGATTTCCTTCCCTTCACTGTCGATTTCCTGTATATTTTCCTTTATTTCACTCTTCATAGCCTTCACCTTTTCCTCTATTTTGTGACCATACTCAACCATTTATGTGAGCATCCTGATTACCAGTGTTTTGAACTGTGCGTCTGATAGATTGGCTATCTCTTCATCACTTAGTTGTATTTCGTTTAGAGCTTTAATCTGTCCTTTCATCTGGGCAATTTTTTCGTCTGTGCTCACCTGTTATATAGTAAGGGGTAGAGCCTCAGATACTTGCCAGGGTGGGACAACCCACGTGGCTGTATTGTGGCACTATGCGGGGGTGAACATCCGAAAGGGAACAATGCCATTTGTTCGGCTCTCTGCCAGCTTTCAGTCACTTTAGCCATGACCCACAAGCAAATTGGGCCCTTCTGGTGCTGATTCCTGGGTGGGTGGATTTGTGTACATTCTAGGACCCCGTGGGTCTCTCCAATGAATTCTCCTGTGAGGTTGGGAATTTCTCCCACCACCACAACCCCCACAGATTTTTTCAATCAGAGGTTTTGAGGCTTTATTTTCCTGTACTGGAACCCTGGGTTGCTTGGTCTGCCTCACCCCCCAGTTGATCCTCCCAGTTTATCCACACACAAATGTGGGACTGCCTGATCTGCCAGCCACCACTTCGCCTGGTTTGCCAGCTTCCACCTTGCCCACCCCAGTCCTCTGGCTGCTGCCTTGCTGCAAGTCCTGTCTGCTCAGCTGCTCATCTCCATCCCCCTACTGGTCTGGATGAATGTTTCTTCTTTAACATCTTGTTTGTTGGACTTCCATACAGTTTGATTTGCTGTCATTCTGGTTTTGTTTTTTTTTTTAATTTATTGTTGTCCTTCTTTTGGTTGTGCAAGGAGGCACAGTGTATCTACATACATCTCCATCTTGGCCGGAAGTCCTTAGTACTTTTATTTCTTTAAGTATATTTTGTGATTATGCTATTATAGTTGTTCAGGTCTTTCCCCCTCTGTCCCCTGCTACACAACACTCCCTGCTTCCTCAGGCAATTACCACACCATTGTTCACATTAATGGGTCATGCATGTATGTTCTTTGGCTACTGTATTTCCTATGCTGTACTTTACATTCTGTGACTATTCTGTAACTACCAATTTGTACTTCTTAATCTCTTCACCTTTTTCACCTATTCCCCTGACCTCCCTTTTCATCTGACAACCATCAGAAAATTCTGTGTCTATGATTCTCTCTCTGTTCTGTTTATTTTTTGTTTCTTTTTAGATTCAAGTGTTAATATGTATTTATTGCTAGTTTATTGTTCACATTTTTATCATCTTCTTAATGAAAACCCTTTAACATTTCATATAATATTGTTTTGCTGATGATGAACCTGTTTATGATTTTGTTTTGTTTTTGGTTTGGAAAGCTCTTTACCTAGCCTTTGATTTTAAATGATAGATTTCCTGAGTAGAGTAATCTTGGTTGTGGGTCCTTGCTTCTCATCACTTTGAACATTTCTTGCCAGTTTCTTCTAGCCTGAAGAGTTTCTTTTGAGAATCAGCTAACAGTCTTATGAGAGCTCCCTTGTAGGTAAAACTAACTGCTATTCTCTTGATGCTTTTAAGCATCTCTATTTGTCTTCAGTCTTTGGCATATTAATTACAGTGTGTCTTGGTGTGGGCATCTTTGGATTCATCTCTGTCTGTGGCATGTCTATTTCCTTCACCAAATTAGGAAAGGTTTCTGTTATTATTTTTTCAAATACATTTCCAATGTCTTGCTTTTTCTTTTTCTCCTTTTGGCACCCTAATGATAAGAATGTTGGAATGCTTGAAGTTGTCCTAGAGACTGTTTAGACTATTCTCATTAGCTTGGATTCTTTTTTCTTTTTGCTGTTCTGATTGGTTGTTTTTTGCTTTCTTATATTCCAAATCAATTGATTTGATTCTTGGCTTTATGAACTCTACTGTTGAACTCCTGAAAATTTTCTTCATTTTAATTAGTGTATCCTTCATTTCTGACTGGATTTTTTAATGCTATTCAGATGCTAAGCTCCTTGGGCATCCTTGAAACCTGTATTTTGAATTCTACACCTAGTAAGTTGCTTGTCTCCAATATGTTTAGCTTTTTATACCTGGAGTTTTGTTCTGTTCTTTCACTTGGGCAATATTTATTTGCCTACCTGATTTGTCAGACATCCTGTGTTTATTTCTATGTATTGCACAGAGCTACTGTGTCTCCCAGGCTTGGGAGAGTGGCCAATTGCACAGCCTCCCCTATTACCCATGCTGGGCATTAAGGTATATCCACCATGTGGACTGTGTACACCCTCCTGTTGTAGTGAGCCTTGATTGCTCTTGGAAGTCCAAGGCCAGCCATTTACTATGTTTTCTCCAGAGTTACACAGCATAAGCTACAAAGTGATCTGTAGATGGCTGTTACTTGTGCTGGTTTGAAGGTGTCCAGGTGGGTCAAGCTGTGAACCAAGGCTGGCTGCTGCTAGTGCCAGGCCAGGGGCAACTTACAGCAAGAGGTACAGTGCTCACTGAAGACAGATGATGCTTGTTTGAGAGAATTTAGAAAAATCTGAAGCATGGATCAAGGCAAGCCGTTGTATAGAAAAGCCACTGGAAAAAGCTTAGACCAAAAATTTGGATGGGGCAGAGCATCAGGGAATCACCAGGGTGAGGCAAACTGTGTGAGCTAGGTTGATGGAGTCTTGGATATGGTGTCTGCCTTCTTGCTCTGTGGTTCTATGTGAAAAAGCTCAGAAAAGGACCCATGACCTTTGTCAGCACTTCTCTCTGAGACAAAGCTGACCCCAGCTTCTGCCCTGATACCAGATGATTCAGTTCCTTCCCATATGTCTCTGATGCCTTTCAATCTGCTGTCCCCATGTTGGAGTTCAGAGGGAGTGAGTTCAAGTAACTCTAGGTGTGGGCCCTTTAAGAGGAATTATCTGAGACTCCAGCAATTTGTCTTCCACAGGGCCAATCCCCACTAGTTTTCATAGCCAGATATTGTGGAGAACGTGGTGTGGAGCTAGGATCTCTAGCTCCTCAGATATTCCTCCTGACTTTTGTCTGGCTTGTGTGAGTATAGTACCAGTGTGTTGTACACCTTCACCCCTCCTACCTGTCTTGATGTGGTTTCTTCTTTAATTCTGAAGTTATAGGACTTCCATCAGCTCAATTTCTGATATTTCTGAATGATGGTTCTATAGCTTAGTTGTAATTTTAATGTGGTTGTGCAAGGAAGTAAGCCCTATTTAACTGTGCCACTATCTTGAATGGAAGTCCTCCAATAAAAGTACTTTAAGAACATTTTAAATAGTGCACACACACCACATGGGTGTGCACATGCAATACAAATTTTCAAAAGCTATTTGTGCTTTTAGGATGTTTTAAAAATAATTTATAGTTCTTTTTCTATCATTTCTTTAAGTGTTTATTTCTCCTTATTTTCTCTTTATATCCCTTGGTGACTTATTTAGGTGGATATTATAATTTATGCATTTAATTTCCTTATTATTTAGTTTTTCTTGACATTTATCATCTTTTTATGTATTTTAAAATTCATTTTGGAGTAGTTCACTGAGGTTAATCCTCTAGATTGTGAATTAACTACAAAGGCATAATACACTCATTCATAGAATACTAGGCAGCTATTTTTTTTTAATGAGACTGATATTTTGTCCTATAGTATACAGGTGCTATAATGTACGGGAATTTTTTTTGCTCTTTTAAATGAAAAACAATACAATTTACATAGTATGATACTTTAATTAAAAATATCTCTGCATGTGTATGGTCTGTGTTTCTTGGACATTGCTAGAAACATACTATATTAATTGGGAACATGGGGTTATAGGTAACAGGTGAATCATTAACTCATCAATAGTGGCTTAAGCAACATATATGTATACACACACACACAAGACATCAGAAAATGACAGCTATCTGATTTTCTGCAGCAGTTCAAGTGTCATTAAACA
Organism: Artibeus jamaicensis; assembly: GCF_021234435.1. NCBI lineage: Eukaryota > Metazoa > Chordata > Mammalia > Chiroptera > Phyllostomidae > Artibeus > Artibeus jamaicensis. The sequence continues at coordinate 5,569,045 of NW_026521249.1, read as the reverse complement.
CACAGCTTTTCTCTAGCTTTCTTCTCTGCTGTCCCTAGCGTGTTTGATATTCATCCTGTATAAATCTTCAAGTTCAAGATTACTACCACAACTCTAATAATTATTTCTTTAAACAATAAAGCCAAAGAAATTAAAAAAACACCTCTTTTTGCTGCCTCTCTTTTTTATCAGAGATCAAAACCCTCTCATAAGCTCCCTCCACAGCATACTTTCTAATATGTATGATTAGCTACAAAAGGATCATATTTTATCCCTAAATCAATGGCAAGCAAAGAAGAACTAAATCGACATTTGTATTAATCAGCTTTTATTAGAATTCTGTAGCTGAAAAAACACAGTGATATGTTAACACATATACTTTTATTATTTCTGGCTTATGCATCTGTGGATTAGTAATAACAGTTCTACCTCAGACCAGTGTGAGGCTCAGGTGTATTTTATGAGTTCCTCATTCCTGGAAGGTTGAAGGACAGAGGCTATATGATTTTCATAATTTAGGAAAGGAGTGCAAGAGGAGAAGCAGAAACACATGATGCTTCTTAACAGTTCTGTTTAAAATAGTCACTCTCCATTTTGCCCACACTCCATTGGTAAACCAATCATATAGCCTAGCCTAAGTTTATGAGACAGGGAAACATTTTCTTCCTTATTCAAGCAGGCAAGGGTGGTGAGGGAACAAAAAATTATAAAAAAATAATATAATTTCTCACATTTATGGCTTAGACCAATCTTGATCCATCCCCTTGAATTAGAAGAGGAGTCCATGTTTTGTGAACTTATTGCTACATGCACAAAATATGATTATAAACTAAGGAAATAAGGGGTAGAGACAATCAACATTATCAAGGTTCACATCAACATCATAACAAGTACAGCAGAGCCACAGAAGAGAGAGTGGGATAGGCAAGGACTATGGTGATGCAAAAATAAAATAGTTCTGTGTTGATTTAATATTTTTTTCACTTTTTGAATTTTATTTATGTATTTTTAGAGAGGGGGAAGGAAAGGAGAGGAACATCAATGTGTGGTCTCCTCTCATGTGCCTCCTGCTGGGGACCTGGACCACAACCCAGGTGTGTGCCCTGACTGGTAATTGAATTGGTGACCCTTTATTTCACAAATCAGCACTCAATCCACTGAGCCACACTAGCCAGGGCTTGGTTTCTTACTATTTAAGCAAATTAATTAGAAACCTCCTCTAACTGAGAAAATGTACCCAGTTGGAAAGGCAACTCAAATATTGATGAAAATAGCACTGATTTACTTAATGACTAAGCATTTTAATTCAATAATTTGCAAAGAGACTCTACCTTCCAGAAACCATTCTGCCATATTTCAAAAAGGCTGAAATTCATGTATTGATATGTAAAGTATTAACTTTACAATATGTTCAACAACTCCCTGGCACCTTGGATGAATACATTCCAATGGCCTTACCTGAAGGACAGCAATATTTATACTGTATTAATTGTGCCCCATCCACTGGCACAAACTGTTCATTTATGTCACTGTTATGGGTAAGTGATGCAGGAGGAGAAACACAGCTAATTTGTGAAATTGGACAATACATTAAATCTGTCTTGGTATTTAAGCCACCATAAGTACCATGCTTAATTGGGTTTATGAAATGAGATCTTGTTCAGGGCAAGGATCAGTATGGAAGAGAAGCTATAATGAATGCTAAATTAAATGCCTAAGTCAAAGCTGAACTGTTACATGCACAAGTCAGTGACTTCAGAACTATGACTTCCAAGTGAATCAAAAATTGACCTCTGTGTGTGATATCAAATGGTATTAATTTTTAAAGCCTAATCTGACTTCTTTCCAATTATATGCCCCAAAACCATAACTGGAAGAGCTCTCTCTCTCTCTCTCTCTCTCTCTGTGTGTGTGTTTGCAGTTCCTAACGGTTTTTTCCCTGTAGTACTAAGTTAATAGATGGCTTTAAAGGTAAAATTATGAGAAATGAAAGAGTTTATATAATTATTAATATCTGGGTCTTAGGATCTTTAAATTATGGCATGTATAAACTAAATATACAAAATCCACCTTTCCTGGTTTTGTGGAACTTCTAGATGTGGAAATAAAATCCACATTGCATGTGGGAGTGCCCTACCAGGCACAGTTTTCAGAAAGGGAATTCAAAGGACTATTTTGATTTGTAGACCAGACTGTATGTGCCAGGAATATAAGAATAAATTAGGTGCTTTCTCAGAGAATTGCCTCTTCTAAATAAACAAAGCCTTTTGCACTGACCCAGGAATATCAGTTGCAGCTGAAAGACTAATTATACCAATATTATAATGGACACATTTACAACAATACAAAAGAATATAGTTTTCCTGTCTTCAAAGTTAGATGCCATTTAAATGAAATCATATTTATTTATCTAGATTGCCTTTAATGTTTTCTTTTGAACTTCTAAGGGAACTGAACGAATTTTTAAAGAGGCAGTTTGATAATCCATTATTTTTATTTTTTTAAATATACGTAAAAACTCCTCTACAAATGAATTCAAAAACCAAAATTCTCCCTTGCTAATTTGATTTGAAAGGAAATTAGAACAAATATTTATGAGCAGAATGCTTTCAATTAATATCTAATTAAGTGTGCAAATGTAGAATATAACTCAATATGCAATTAGATGACTGACCATACCAGAAATCTAATTTCACACTTAAGTTGCCAACCACACCCCTGTCTTGGGCTATTGACCCACATCACTTGTGACTACAAGGTTGGACATTACCTCCAGAGGAAGCAATTCTGTACACTTGTGTTATTGCAGTGATTCTATAATCAACTGATAGTGTCTGCCTTTAGATAGTAGTCAGATGCAACATGAATAAAGAAGCTTCCTTCTTGCCTTCCTTCTTATTTTCCAGCAAGCATCTTATTTGATTTTAAGTAAGTGATGAAAATCTTAGTAACTCGTGAAAGACCTCTTTTATTCCTTTGTACTTAGTAACTCTTTTCTATTCAGTAACTCTTTAAAAGAAAGTTAATAATCAAAATATTAAATGTAAAAAAGTACTGAACTTTGAATATTTTAGAAATTATTTGGTATTATGTTTTAAGTGGTCTTTAAGTTCTAGATACAAATGTCTGGAATCTGGACTTTGCTGTTGGTGTTTACATGTCCTTTGGAACATCCTAGAGACAATGAATTTTATTGCCCTAAGAGTAAGAAGGGGGGTGATTAGCAAGGTTTATAACTGATATATGAAATCTATCTGGAAAAAAAGGCCAGTCGTTAATAATATAACAAGAATGGTTTTTGTGACATTGATATAACCTGGCAGCCAAGGGGCATAGACCATAATGCACATTCATGAACAATGATGGCTTCACTGTACTTGTCAGTGGAGGTGGTAGATGCCATTGAGTGAGCATGTGTACTGTATGGCTGTTGCATTCAAAATGACTGAGTGAGTAGAGCAATGAGTCTGCATCAAATTTTGCATTAAGCCTGAACATTCCTCTGCAGAAACTGTTCTGAGGATTCAGGAGGCTTTCTGGGATAATGCAGTGAGTGCAAACACGAATAAAAGTGTGGCACAAACACTTCAAAGAAAGTCAATAATCTGTTGAATATGATCCATGTTCTAGAAGGGCTGCAACAAGCAGAACACCTGAGAATGTTTGAACGTGTATGGACTGTAATCATCAAAGATCAGTGACTGAGAGTGTGAGTACTAGAAGTTGATCTGGGGATTCCAAAAACTACTGTGTCTGAGAATTTGACTCAGGATCTTGACATAAAATATGTCCTGGCAAAATTCATTCCGTGGCTTCCACTACCACAGCAGAAGAAAAATTGTGCTACAGTTGCTAATGACTTGATTCAAACCCCTACTAATGAACCAGGTTTCCTCAAGAAGGTCAAAATCAGAGATGAATTGAAAGGCTATGGCTATGATCCAGAAATGAAGGCCCAGTCATCTTAATGGAAGTTGCCTGATTCTCCAGCCCAGAGAAGGTGTGGCAAAAGTGCAGCGAATTTCCAGCAAGATCAAGACCAGGTTAACTGTGTTTTTTTATTGGGAACGTATTGTCCAGGCCAAAAAATTAATAAGGAGTACTACCTCAATGTTCTTCACTGGTTGAGAGATGCAATATGAGGAAAATGGATGCAACTATGGGCAACTGGTGATTGGCAGGTTCATCACCACAACATGCCCATTCATGCATCACATCTTAAGTGGAGATTTTTAGTGAAAGAACAAATCACCAAGGTGACTTATATCACCTAAATTCTATATTTGGTGCCCTCAGACTTCAGGCTTTTGTAGAAACTAACATCACCTTTGAAAGGGAAGAGATTTCAGACTATCAATAAGATTCAGGGAATGACAACGGAACAGCTGATGGCAATTCCAACAAAGGATTTTGCAAAGTGTTTGAACAGTAGAAGAGAAACCAGGAAAACTGTGTGAGGTCCCAAAGTGTCTACTCTGAAGGGGACTGAGGCATCACTGTCCTCTGTACAATGTTTGTTGTATCTTGTATCTTTTTCAATAAATGTCTCTCTTTGCCATAATATCTGGATGGATACTTTCTGGACAGATCTCATATATCAGTGTTGATCTAAAATTTGAGTAGATTTCCAACACATACTTAAAATAATTTACATTCCAAGAATTGGCTAGAGTCAGTATATACCCTCCAAATCATATATTGTCTTAAGTTTCTGAAATTTGAAAATTTGTGAACTGTAAAAAAGTGGGCCATTGGGGAAGGAGAAGAGTTAACAAAAGTGAGAGTGTTTGTTGAATGTATACCATGTGCCAGGCAGTGTGCTAGAAATTCTATTATAGTTTGTCTGTGTGTTTCAGTTACTAACATTTCATCTCTCAACTCCATACATTCATATCTTTTTCTATGGTGCTGTGTCTGGAAATCTGCAAGCTCTTTCCCAAAGGTGGCATACTTTTTCCACAGAGCATCATGGGAATGTCTTGGAGCAAAGATACCTCTCTAGCCTGAATATAGCCATTAGTATTTCAGGTCATTAATTAGATGTTTTCCTCTTCCAATAACTTTTGAAAATGCAAATGTTCATCAGCGAGGACATCAGTCACCTTTTGGATCACTGAATTATCACAGATTGTCAGATATTTTTCTTCAACAATAGTGGTTACTTTGTCACAAAGGCAGAATAGAGATCTTGGGGTGATAGGAAAAAAACAGGTGTAGAAAAAAGATTGACAGCATGAGAGCTTATTGATCTTTTAGTTGTGTATTATTTTGACCCTAGGGATATTGAGAAATGACTCAGTTTCCCTTTTTTTGTGGTTCTTCAATCTAATTGTAATCTGACCTCTGGGGGCTGAATATAAGAAGAACACTAAAAAATGGGCAAAGATACCCTATGTTAACAATTATTAACTAGAAAACCTCAAACAGTGGTTCTCAACCCTAGCTAATACCTAGGTCCTGTGCCCAGAGATTTAAAAAAGAAAATCCTGAGATGATTCTGACATTCTAGTGAAGATGGAGAGTCACTGCTCCAAAGAGTGAATCAAATGAACATTTACCATGTGCCAACAGGATTTATGATTTAGGAAGACCTAGCACAAAGAGAAAAGGAGAAAAGTTCAGTAATCTCCAACTTTGCCAGTCAGCATCCCATTTTATGTCCATGCTTTTCCTTACTTCCAACCCCATCTTTGCCCCAAGCCACATGTGCTTCCTGCTGTTTCAGGAAGCTATCAGTTAAGTGACAATTCCATTGCATATCTAAATATGTAATAGATATTAGAAAATAAGACCTATCAGAAAGCCCTATTTTTAGTGAGCAGGTGAAGAGGAGCATGTTTTGCTAGAGAACTCTGTGAGTGATGCAAAAATTCCCCAGAAATTGCTCACTTTTTCAATAGTTGGTTTTCTGTGATGTAAACTGAAATATGAATAAAGGACAAAAAGTTAAAGACTTTTCTTAGGAGCCGAGTACCAGCTTGTAGAAGGCAACCAGGAAAGTCTGCAAGTCTCCAGGAGAAGGAGTGAGGGTGGGAGGCGGGGAGGGTGGGACAAGGGAAAGTGGTGGCAGGAAAATGGAGATATTTGTACTTGAACAATAATAAAAATAAATATATTGTGATTCTTTTTGAAGATTCAGTTTCTTTGATGGACCTAAAATCTCTGCACCTTTTGTGGCTTTTTCCCACTTTCTACCTACAATTGTTGGGTTAGCTTGAGTTTAACTATAGCTTGAGGGGAAGGTTTAGAAGAATCAGACTAATGTGCATTTACTGAGACACTGCCCTGGAACCAAACCCCAGGTAAATGCTTGGGGTTTGGTTACAAATTCCCAGCTGATGCTCTTATTCTATCTGAAGACCACACTTTAAGGACCACTGCCCCTAGGGCTGAAAAAAGAAATCAGACATCAGCAATTGTCCTTAATCATCTTCTTACAGAGATCTATTAGAAATATAGTTTGTCACATATATGACAAAGTAAGGATACTTTCAGGTAACATATTATTCAAATAAAATATAGTGCAATGCATTCTAGAAGTCCTGAGATATATGTCTGGTTAAATACTAGTGTGGTAGAAGAGGTTAGAGATGACAAATATAATACAAAGACCTTGGGCTACAGAGGTAGAGGAGGCCTGTGGAACTGAGTTTATTAAAGAACATACAACAGTGAAGAAATTTACTGAATATTTGGGCCTGAACAGCAAAGCTATGGGATTTTTAAAAATTGAATTTATTGGGGTGCCATTGGTTAATAAAATTATGTAGGCTTCAAGTGTATAATTCTGTGATACATTCATTGTCTGTATGTTGTATTGTGTGTTCACCACCCAAAGACAAGCTTCTTTTGTCACCATTTAACCTCCTTTACCCTATTCTATCTCTTCCAGCCTCTTTCCCCCTGGCCCTTCCTTCCTTCCTTCCTTCCTTCCTTCCTTCCTTCCTTCCTTCCTTCCTTCCTTCCTTCCTTCCTTCCTTCCTTCCTTCCTTCCTTCCTTCCTTCCTTTCTTTCTTTCTTTCTTTTCTTTCTTCTAATCCCTTCACCTTTTTTACCTATCCTCCCCAACAGCTGTCAATCTGTTCTCTGTATCTATGAGTCTGTTTCTATTTATTTTTTTTATTTTGTCCATTAGAGTTTTAAATGCTATAAACCCTGGCATTTAAAAGAAACCGTGGACAGCCATGGTTCTTATGCTAATTAAGCACCTAAGACTCACCTTTCAGATAGGGCTGAGGTCTGTGCAGGAGATCTGTAAACTAGTTCCCTTGTTTGGTGATGAGTCTTCAATTCTGATATGTGGAATCGCTCAAAGTTTCTAGTGGTTCATCAACTTCTGCTGGTAAAGCAGAAGTTCTAGGACACATTGTAATAAAACATGGCAACTAATTTTTTTGTCTTTTGGGAAAGTGCATCTGTAAGTGAAAATTTTTCTTTTTACAGAAAAGAATAACTGGCAGGACCATCCAGAGACGTGTCTCAAAAGCATTGCTGGATAGGGGTTGGCCAGAGGTGTTAGTGACAGAAAAAGTATCCCTGAAGTTGAAGATGGCAGAACACTTGGAGAATTTTTGAGCAGATTAGGTTGGCTTCAGGGAAGGAACCACATGGTCTAACAGGAGAAATAAAGACATTTATGCATCTGTGCAGCATTTAATAGGTGTGACCATAAGGGAGCAAATATAATTCCTCCAAAATGACAATTATATTCCCTGTGGGTTGTGGCCTTCATTGTAGATACCTGAAATGTAAAATGTTTAGAATTATGTTCAAAATATATATATATATTTATTTTTGACACTATTATGTCTCCTTTCCCCACCATTCCCCCCTCCCCTCACCTGTCTACCCCAACCATCAATGCATTATTGTCTGTATCTATGGGCTATGCATATATGCATATATGTTTTTTGGTTTATCATTTCCAGTCCCCCCCACTGCCCTTTTCTCTGAAAGCTATCCGTCTATTCCAGGTATTCTTGCCTCTGGTTCTATTTCATTCATCAGTTTCTTTTGTTCATTAGATTGCACATATGAGTGAGATAATATGGTATGTATCTTTCTCTGACTGGCTTATTTTACTTAGCATAACTTTTGAGACACCTAAGAAACTATAACTTTTACTTTGCTACATGTGTGTGGGTGCACACACATATTAAGAGTCAGAAAATTTTCCCAGCTATATTCATATAACCATATACTGCATTTTTCCCAATCTTAATCTCTATGACTACATTAGTCTCTTACTCTATATGACTTTGTCTGCTTTCAGATGGCATATATAGTCTCAAATGATCATTGAAGAGATTCAGAAAATCTCTGATAGGCTCTGAGGAAAATTATTTGAAAATATCAACAAGTGTAATACTAGTAACAGCAACAGCATCATCATGGCAAACTTTGGAGAGGCAACATTTATTTAAATTCTGGTGTGTTTGATAAAGAAAACAAACCTTAATAAAGAAATTTCAAGCCTGTATATTTACATCACTGTAAAATATTTATAGGTGTTCATAAATGAGAAGAAATTAGACCCAAAGCATGCATGGGCATCCAATATGGATACACTATGTAATCAAGGTCAGTATAACTTCTCAGACCATTCTGCTGGGTTAGCCAATATACAAAAGCCAATTTACCACAGAGATTTTTTAATTTAGCAGAATTAATTTTTATATTAATTAAACAGCCTAAGATTTTTTTCTTTCATTTGAAAACTCAGAGAGAAAATCTATTTGTATAAATAAAAAAATAAAAGGCAAAATAACCATTTTTTTCTTTTAGTCATAGTGAAGCTAGGATTTTCTAATGGATTCTACACTCACAGAGATCTCCACGTCCTGATGCTTCAGGTTATGGTAAGGGTACCACGAAAGGCGCTGCATATGGATGATGGTTTTAGGCTCCCTTTAACTTTCATTGTGTGCCCAACAGTTCGGGTAAAAACAGATGGAAGTGGGGAGAATTTCTAAGCAACTGATTTGAACAAGGTGCTGTTCAAGGTACAGTTTTGTGGGCCTGAGAAGGATAATGGAGAAAGGGAAGAATTTAGGTGATTGTCAGAGAAAAATAAAGAAGAGAAGCTATGTCTGGATTCCCTGTCCTGTGTCACTAATCTATCCCTGTCTTATACAAATACAATAAGAAATTAATTATAATATTTTAATAACTGTTTAATCATCATGGTCTTTTTCTTGGCTATTTTCTGGTAATGGTAATCATCTTTAATATAAATTTAAAAATCAGTTTCTCCAATTAAAAAAGAGTTATTGAGTTTCTGGTTGGAATTCCATTAAATTTATATATTAATTCAGGAGAATGAACAATGCCCTGAAATTAAACTTTCCCCTCAAAGAGTGTGTTCCTTTCAGATTTCATTTTACACACTTCAATCAACTTTATAATTTTCTTCATATAGATCAGTGATTCTTAAATTCAGTGCCTCACTGGAATAAGTTACAAGCTTTAAAAATGCTAGTGCATAGAGTTCATAACTGGAAATTCTGACTTGTTTTGTCTGAGGACATCAGAATAATTTAAAGATCCTCAAGTAATTTTAATATAAAGCTAAGGTTGAGAATTACACATATGTATATTGTGCCATTCACGATAAATTTATTCTTAAGTATTTTATGCTTTTTTGGACCCTTTTCCAATAATATATTCTTAATCACCTTTCCCATCTCAAATGGGGTGTAGTCCATTTGGGTTTTTCACTTCTTAATTTGGCCATGTGTGCTTTGTTAGGAACTCATTCATTACTTACTCTAGGCAGAAATACATATTCCTGAATGTATTTCTGCCTAGAGTAAATTTCTGAGTTTTCAAATGTATTTCTATAGAGTTCTAAATTATCTTTTATTATTATTGTTATTATTATTATCATCATCATCATTTTGCATTTGAATCTCCTTATGTAATTTTTTTTAGGTTTTCTTCATTCTCTTTAGCAATTATATTTTATGGGTACATATGATGGTTGTTACACCTGATCTTCCTTCCTATTGCTGCTGACCCTACTTTTCTTAGTCCTCTCATTGGAACACATTTCTAATTATTGGAAAAATACAGATGGTGCAAAGGCAGCTTTGTCCCTAAGAGGCCCCCACAGACACACCTGGAGGAAGCCTCTTGGCTCTTTCTATTCTTAATACTCTATTTACTGCGAGTGCACAAAATCCACTGCTTACCATTTGACTTTTTCAATTTTGTGGGTGGGAATCAGGAAATCCAGTCCCCTATAGGAGAACTGTGTTGCCATTCTCCCAGATATGGACTCAGATCTTTGAAAGCCAAGCTCTCCCCTAGAAAAGTCAACTTCTTGTCAATGTTCATCCCTGGGCTCAATAGTATTCTCTTATTCTTTGGTCTCTTGAACCAAAAAACACAAAAGGAGAAATGCCCACATCTGTGCTGTCACTTGAAGACTTTATAGAGGCTCAGGTGGCCCAATCCCTTCCTGCTGGGGTGAAGAGGAAGCTAGTTGTATTTAGGAGGCAATATTCCCTACAATGGTAGAACAAGAGATCACTTAGTTTCATTGAATCTCTGAACTTTCCTGCATTTGGTATACACTCAACGTCACCCTCCCCTTGTCCAAACTCGTATCACAAAGATATTTTCCTAAATGTATAGATGCGTCTAGTTGTCTTCATACACTTATTTGGCTAGTATTGGATAAGAAGAGAAGAAAAAATTATGCTTGAGAAGTATATATTAGAAAAAATACACCTTAATGGGCATAGAATGGGTACACATAAAATCTATTGTATATTAACTGTAAATATACTGCATAAAATTTGTTCCTTTAAAAACTTCCTTTCATTGTTGATAGAAATAAATTTCCCATGCCAAGCAGAGTGTCTCATAGTTATTCTTATTATTGAAGAGACATCATAAGGTTAATTGGGGAGCTCATATAAATAACCATTTTATTGACTTAAACTTATTTTGGTAGTTATAATCTATAATAATAGAAGGTGAAACAGTCATATGTAAATTATGTTTTTGGTGGTTGCATGAATTTCTGATCTTGTATTAGATTTCCCAGGTCAACTAAAAACAAAACCCAAGGTAAAAAATGGGGGCAGGGAGTAGAAGCATAATATTCTCCTAATTTTATTCTAATATTTCAGCTTTAGCTATAGACAAGAGGATTTCTGCATCTCTTCCAGCTCAAGGAATATGAAGAAAACTAATCTGGTCTCATTCTATCTTCACATTGAATAGTCTTCTATTTTGTGAGACTTGATTTTTATGCCTGAAAGACACTGGATCATGTTACTAGTGGAAAAGGTATCTAGGTCCCCCAGAAGAAAACAGGCTTCTCTTAGTTTTTTTTTAAATCTAGTTTCTTTACCTTTACTCTGTCTGGACCAAGACACAGCATGCACTTACACTTATGGCCCCATACTGCCTGCAATTAGGGGGGAAATTCCAATGTTTTGCAACTTTTCTGCCTGAGTTTTGATGGGCAAGTAATATCAGCTGTGCCTCCCACAGTCACTTGTTTTTAGTCTTATGTCTCATTTTGACCTCATTTTCCAGAAGTATTTCCAAGTAAGCTGTGACAGAAAAGCCTATCTGATGGGAATTTTTAGATCTCTACTGATGCCACTAATACGCTAGATCTTCATATGGAAACTCAAGTTCGTTTTCCACATATAACCATGTGAAGGAAAGGATAGGTGGCTCAATGCCATTCCCAGTTTCAACAATTTGCGGAATTACCTCCATTGTTAAACTGGCTAATGACTAACTTTTTAATAGAGCTATTTTTCCAATTACATTTAACACTAATTATTGTCTTTACATATAGATAAGCTTAGACTTCATGCTTTAAACTCAGTGGTAACAATTTCTAAAATTTTATACTGTCTCCATGGCTGAAGTCATCTACAAAAAACCCCTGAATTTTCAAAGATCACAAAGGGCACTAATTCCATTCAGGACAGCTCAACCCTCATGACCTTAGCTTCCAAAGCCCCTGCCTTCTAATATCATCACACTGGACATGAGGACTCAACATATAAATTTTGGGGAAACACACACATTCAGTCCATAGCAACAGTTAACACTATTGATGTTCTCATAGATATCCTGAATCCCCTCTGCTCTTTCTGTGAACCTCTACCAGTGCTTTGTACTTTGCTTCAGAGAGCCGCACCTGAGATTCTCTTTGGGGACCTCTGCAGAGAGCAGGGGGAGCTAGAGAGATGAGGTCCCTCTTTGGAGCTCATCTCTCCAAGCACCAGTCCTGCAGTGGCTGACATTCAGTCTCAAGCATCTGAAAATCCAGCCCTCTGGCCTCCACTTGGAAGAGGCCAGAGCTGGATTTTGGATGAAATCACAATCTTACTTGTCTTCTCTCTTTCCTATCCTGCTCTCTCACTCCTTCCCTGTTTTCCTCTGATCTCGCTCTCTTAGTAAAGTACTTCTACCTGAAGCCTTACCTCAAGGTCTTCTTGAGGAGAACCTGACCTTAGACAACATGTATCAAAGGGCCTTACAATAAAATAGAAGAATAACTTTTATAATAAGAATATGAGCAGAGCCCATCATGGCAAAGACTGTACAGATTACTTCTTAAACCAACAGTAGCTCAGAGCTCTTTAATGATTTCTCAGAAATATTTGGGAATAATTAGAGATGGGAAATAACTCTCATGAGACTTGAAACAAAAATCAGTGAAAGTGGACTTATTACAATGATTCCATTTCCACTTACAGGTTGCTGAGGTCTAAGGAAATGAGAACTTCATGTTAAGTGGATAACCTGACACTGGCTCAGCATGGTGTCATGGTTAAGAAATGCTCAGCATTTCTTCCTTCCTTCCTCAGTGAAGGAAGGCAGCAACTGGTTCTACATCTAAATTTGGAATGCAACACCAGAAATCTGGTATATGTAAGTTTGGAATGCAGTGCCAGAAGGTATTTCCTTCACAGGTTTTCCACAGAAGCTCAAATATATTTGTAGGAATTTACTGAATTAAAGATCGAGTTTTGTCTAGGAATAGGCAATGGAGAATAGAAAAGATAGATCTGGAAAGAGCCAGAGGTGGAAGAAGACTTCTGCAGTCTTGCAAAAAGTCAACTAAAATGTTATAAGTGATTACATTATTAACAGAAGAAATAGAGATAAATTTGTGTTTAATTTGCTGTAATTGTCTTTATTCTCTAAATGTCCACAATTACATATATTAATTTTATAATCTAAAAAGTGAATTACATTTTGATTACTTTATCACTTTTTACTTATATTTAGAAATAAAATTTAAATTTCCATTATTAGGGAATTGTTAGTAATTATGAACATTTATATAAGGACATTTGTGCAATCATTAAAATAATGTTTACAAAGTGTTTTAGATGAGATTGAAAGATATGAGGTAAATAACAAAGACAAGATTTAAAACTATATACTATTTGATGTCCTCTGCAGTAATGTGTATAGAAAATATACTGAAAAAAATTACATTGCACTAAGAATTAATTTTCACTAGATTATTAGGTTATAAAATTTTCTTATTTTTTAAATTTTCCAAACATTCTGTACTGAATATTTACAATCATATGAGAGTCAACTTAGTAAAATTTGGAGCTATGTGCTTAGATAGTTCTAGGTCTGAAATGCTAACAACCTGAGGTGGTACTTCTTCACAGGTCTGAGAGTAATCAGTTCTATCTAAAACATTTGAACTAATTTATGCCCTTAAATGGATTCCATTTTTCTCTGCTACACTTCCCCATTTTCCTCTAAGCATCTGTCTTACTTTGAATGCCTGCCACTGCTTTGTCTCAGGAAAGCTTAAATTTATTTCCAGCAGATTCCCTCACATTCACATGACAAATACACATCTGCTTGTGTGTGTTTCTTTTTTCTCACATCTCACTGAGAGTGTGCTTGCATTTTTCTGATGATTTATGGAAAAGTAAATATAGTTTTCAGTGCTATTCACCCCATGTAAATTTCTAATGATCCCAAATGTGAGGGTGTGTATGACAACGATGCCTTGGTAAAAAGCCAGCTGCTCTTTTCATTTGAGCAATAGTTTGATATTATTCAACTCACTAAGTGAGTTTGTTTGTTTCAGCAGCTGTTGACTTTATCTGCCTCTCAATGGATGGAAAAAAAGAGAAAAAAGGAAATGCTTCCCTCTATATGCCTTGCCTGGCTACCTTTGGCAGGGCTCTTTACTAGGTGGCAGACTTATCTATCTATTATTACAATCTGGAACATTTGGAGCTAGAAAGGTCTAATAGATTATAACTTTCAAGCATCCTCTTTGTGAAGTAATTTTACATTGCATACATTATGGTAAGTATAATTAACCACTTTTGTCAGGTAAGAAAATTGAGGCTCAAGTTCATTAAGTAGCTCAACTATGGTCACAAATATTATGGAGTGAGAATTTGAGCCACTCATTTTCTTCTCTCACAGAACTGTGAGGTCCAGTAAACTTATTCAACTTAAGGTCTGATAACAGATGTGGGCCATAAAACAAATCTCTTGCAAGGCTTGAAGACTGTACAATTGGTTACAGTCTCAGCAAAGTTGCTACTGCACTCTAGCAAGAGGATGTAGGCCTAGAGGATTCAGGATGTAGACCTAGAACCTGGACCACAGGATCCCTTCAGCAGGCCTAGAGGATTCAGGGATCCTGTGGTCCAAGTTCTCAAGGGTATCTATTGATGTGATCTGATTCCAAGTCTCAAGGTTTCATTCTTCCTTATCAAAGCCATGACTGCTGCCTAGGACACTTGCTTAGACTGCAAACTCAGCTTCTCTTTAGGCCCACAGCTCTCATAGTTGGTCCTGGGACTGGACTTCAGCATGGTCCATCTCTGGCAGTAGACTGTCTGTTTAAAGTCTGTGAAGGGATTCCCAGACTTTCTGACCATTCCTGAAGTTGACCAACCTGAACCTGTCATTGTGTTTGCAGCCTATTTTGGAACCCATCCAGTCTTTGTAATTACCATTCATTCTCTCTGTACCTCTCAAAATCCAAAGTAAACTGCACAATCTAGAATATCCCCTTCTGTCAGTTTCCTACGGCTGCCATTATGAAGTACCACAAACCTGATGGTTTAGAACACCAGAAATTTACTGTCTCACAGTTCTGGAGGCCAGAAGTTTAAAACCAAGGTCTCAGCAGGGCTGCTTCTGAGAGCTGTGAGGGAGAATCTCTTCTCTGCCTCTCACAGCTTCTGGGAGCTTCAGGTGTTCTTTGTCCTCCCTTCCCTTTTTCTCCTGTATGTGTGTCTGTCTGTGTCCAAACTTCTCCTTTTCATAAGGACATCAGTTATATTGCACTAGGGCCCACCCTAATGACCACCTCTTAACTCAATCTTCATAAAGATCCTATTTCCAAATAAGATCACATTTACAGGTCCTGAGGTTAGGGCTTCAACCTATCTTTGGGGGACACATTTCAACCCATTAAATCATTTTAATTGACCACAGGTAAAAGCTTAGGGATTGCAATACTCTAACATGCCGGGGGCTCTCAAGGCCCCACAACCACCTGTTGTAATAAGGTCTTTTTTTTTTGCCATTCAGCTGGTGACATAACTCTGGACCTGCATCCATAGAATCTGGTTTCATGAGCCACCCCTGCACTCTTGGTACCAAATACATTATGTAGGCTTCCTGGGAGCAGGTCCTGAAACACAGCTTCATGAGCAAGGGGTTTCCTAAGGGCCAGGAGAAGCACGTAAAGGAGGAGAATGTAGAGCAATTTTAGACAACTCCTCAGGCTTAGCCTGACTCTTGGGAGGCTTTAGACTATACATTATTAGGTTGGCCACAAAGCTCATTTGGTTTTTCTGTCAGATGGCTCTAGAAGCACTTAGCTGTCTTCATTCAAAAATAATTTTATTAGATTGTATGTTAACAGCTGTCATATCAGCATGCATTAAAAATTATCAAATTTGTGAATTTTTGTATAGCCATTTTAATAGTGGTGATAGAAGAAAATATACATTTGTGGCATAGTATGCTTTGTTATTTCAAGAAAGATAAAAATGCAACTGAAATACAAAAAGATATTTGTGCAGTGTACAGAGAGGATGCTGTGACTGATGGAACATGTCAAATATGGTTTGCTAAGTTTTGTGCTGGAGATTTCTTGTTGGACGATGCTCCACAGTCAGGTGGACCAGTTGAAGTTGATAGAGATCAAATCGAGACATTAATTGAGGACAATCAATGTTATACCACACAGGAGATAGCTGACATACTCAAAATATCCAAATCAATAAAGTTATAAGTGAAAATGAAAAACGTGTCTTCTATTTTACAGAAAAAAACTGATATGAAGTTTTTGTCCAACCCAATTGATCAGATTTTGCCCCACTTTGAGGCAAAGGAACCAGGCTCTCAGACTCTTACAATAGTCCGTCTAGATTACATGCTGTCTCAGAGAGACATAGGCTATCTCCTTGTGGGGTTGAACTGGCTGTTGCCAGCCCTTTGAAGTGGCTACAGGTGATGCAAGACATGTGGAATAGAGCACAGAAACTAAAGACCATGCACATATATAGCTGGTGAAGAGGACTAGAGTGGATGGGGATGGGGAGAGCAGGGGCAGAGTTGACTGCACACTTCTTCCTGCTTGTGTGTGAAACTTACTGCAGCTTCCACACATGAATGTTATAGGTAAAACAAGGTTACTTTGGAACGCTGAAGGGAGGACCAGGAATGCCTAATGCTAGGACACAGCCTGTCCTGGGAGCAGGGTGTCATGGTATATGAGGGGAGGTGCCTGGTGGAGGTCATTCTCAGATTGGTGGCAGCTACAAAGGCAAGTCGGAGGTAGCTCTACTGTGGCCTGGGGAATGGCAGGAACCAATGCTTCAGGGTCCACACAAGAGAGCAGCAGCCTTTGGTCCTGGCTGATACCTTGTTTAAGAGATTCCTCTAGAAACTTCCAGAGACAAAAACAAGATAAGCAACTGTGGAGTGGTACTGAAAGTCTTGTGGTAATAAGTCTGTGTGTACAGCCAGATGAGTTAATGCTTATTATTTTAACATGTCACGCTTCTTTATTTTAATGCTGGACAGGTATAGCCATTTTTGTGAAGGACAAAATTATTTTATTTTCTCCACAATGGTGCAGAAAATGCACAGAATTAATTAGGAAGACCTAGTGGAGGGAAAGTAATATGAAGAAATAGATTAAGCTGAAAATAATAATTAAAATAAATCAGAGAGGGGAAGAAAGAATATAGAATTTACTTGAAGGCAGGTAGATTAGAGATATACGAGGAAAAAGATGGCATAAATGCTGCCTTTGAAGTGGGAAGTATGCAGGAAGGGAAAAAAGAACTGTCAAAATGCACCCTGCCAAAGACCTCGGTACTCCCTCAAAAAGAGGTCTTGGGAGTATACATTAAATATATTTGAGGAAACTGAGGTTCCAAGGGATTAATTGATTTTTCTCAAAATTACACTTCTGAGGATTTTGCAGCTAAAAAAAAAGTGAAAAAAAACCTAATAGAAATTATAACTGAGAAACAGGTGAAACTCTTTTTTTCCTAAAAGAATATTCTATGGCTAATTCTACGTGTAGGTTCTTATAACCATAACTCCAAATTGTGCTCAACAGTGACTCACTACCACATTTGCATTCTTATAAGAAAGGCTTGTAAATTAAGTTTCTTAATATGATTTCTCTGATATATTTGGCCAACATTAGCACACAATTGCCAAGTAAGTTGCTTAGGCAAATTAGCATTAATTTTGCTACATCTGAGTAAATGTCTCTCCCTTAGCTGACTTTTCTATATTTGCTGTATTTGTTGGAATGTGTCTTATGTTTTGTAGCACTTTCATCACTTGTATCCTGCTAGGACAGATTTGTGACCACTGGTAGGAAGCTTTTTCCAGAGAAACATTCAGATATGAAGCAGCTGGCTTCTGGGCTGGTAACTTCCAGACTTGGGTTTGGGATTGCTCCAAGCTGCTGAATAAAATTTGTAATTTTTTTTACATGTATGAAGTTAACATCCTCAGAGTCAAATCTAATATGCTCCAAATATAATGCTCAAACCACAGAAAACAGAGCCAGCTAGGTCAAGACTGTGCTTGACCTTCTAGTGCTATTTATGGAGCTCACTGGAAATCTTGTCTCACTGGACGAGGATGCCCTCTCATGGCCAATTATTCCACTAATTCAGTAACAATGAAGGTCACAGGCTTTGCAGAAACTGCAGATCAGGCCAAAAGTAGTAACCCTTTCACTATCTCTTCACATTCCAATTGCTAGAGCGGCTAACCTTACACTTGAACTTAAGGAAGATTGTGGTGTTCTTGCTGCTTTATCCTCACCTTTTTTCGTTGCTTTTTCGAGAGAAAGAAGGCTGATGCCTTCTATACACACCCAGACCAGGAATCATGGGCATTCGGACTGGAAATCGAACCTGGAATCTTAGGCCCTGGGAGCCTTCGCCCTGACCAGGAATCGAACCCACAACTTTTGGTTATGGGATGATGCTCTAACTAAGCCACATGAGCCAGGGCTGATTGTGTTTTTTGTAAAAGTGTTTCTATTTGAGGAATAGTTTTCATTCTATTTTGACAAAGTAGCACTGGAAAAAGACTTAGAAATTCTTGCCTTGAAACGTTATCCAAAATATTGCTTCTAAAGCTGACCATTGCTCTCCTGTGAGCACGACCTTCACTTCGTGACAAGGGGGACACTGAAGCTCCTGCTCTGTAAGAGCCAAGCTTGGCTCATCTTTTAATGCGAGCTCTTCCTTCTCAGAGTGGATTTTAAAGTATAAATGTTGATCAAATCATAACCACTTCTCCAAGTTTCACTCCCCTGTGTGCTGTTTCTAAACAAGAGAAGTTATTTTATAATTTATTCATATTTCAAGGTGTTAGAATATAGAAAAAATTAAACCACCACAATCTCACCTCCCACAGGCCTATATTTTAATGTACCATATGTTCTTTTATTCCTTTTACATGCATATATGTATATGCCTATAATACATTGAAATTTTATGATTGTATATAATACATGCTGTATAGTATATAATTATATATACCATAAATTGTTTCACTATTTGTAGGTTTTTTGATAACAGATCAATTATTACTCAAGAGAATTATATTCAGAGAATATACTATAACTATTAAAAGCTTAATAACAAAAATCTGGACTAAAGTGGATCTGGCATGTGCTCACATCCAGTTTCTTTCTCCTGGAAGCAAATGAGGTTAATAAAATGTAACTTGTTTACCATTGTTTCTGTGACCCTACAATGAGGAAGGAGAGAATTTTACACCTGAAAAACCCGAGACTTCGCTGGCTCATGTAGAATATTGTCACAGCGTTCATGCTGCCTGGACCTCTCCAGGGCGCTCTCCTCCTGTTTGCCTGGTGGAACCTGATGCACATACACTGATGCCCTGGTGAAGCTAACTGTCTTTACTCAAATCCCACTGTGGTTTTGCTTGTAGCTAGCCAGCCATGTCTATAATTCACACAATGGATATGAAGGTCTATTCTGGCCAACTAGGCAGCGTCTGGCAATTTGGGAGCCACAGGACAGTCCAAGTCTCTGAAATCACTCTACGCACTGGGGGCAGTCCCCTCCTCAGAGCTGGCTGGTTCTTTAGGGGAGCCCCACAAAGCACAAGGCAGGGCTGTTCTGTATCTATTCTCTCTTCAAGTCAGCGATGGCAGTACCATACACACATCTTTCCAGGGCAGTATGTAAGTGTGATGGAATGTTGGCATCGGTCACAAAGATAAAGATAGATCACCTTGAACAAAGGGGGTTTGGACTTCCAATGAGCAGCAAAAATTATAGGAATTTCCCACTACTTGGCACCCTGACTGTCAGCTGGGGATGGGGAGTCTGTACTTAAGAACTGGGGAGCTTGAGGGCTTCTGTTTCCAGACTCACTGCTTCCAGAGAGGAGTTTGCTGCCTTCACATGGCCTCGGCCCTCTGCCAGGTCCTTGATGACGTGTCCCAGGAGGCAGAAACTTGAGCAGAGTGCAGAGAAGCTGGGTAGATGATTGGGGTAGATTGCTTCTTATATTTCATTCTAATCTACATTATTACTCAGCTCAAGTCACTGTCTTTATATATAGAGATACATATATGTGTGTGTGTGTGTATATAAATACACACACTCACATATATAATTTTTAACTGAAAAGAAAAATTTTTCCTCTTTTTATTTTTGTACCTGCAATTATCATGAACAATCTGGTTGCTATTTGTTAGTCACCTTTGGATTACCTTAAATCTACTCACATGTTGTTGTCATTGTTCCACATTTGGCAGGCATACACCAATGTATGTTGTTCTGAAATATGCTGTGGGTATTTAATGTCAGATACTGTTATTGTGTTTCTTCTCAGCTTTGGTCCATAGCATGAGACCTCTTCCCAAAGCACGTGTAAAAATGATCATTTTCAGTGTGGCCCAAAGTGTTATCTTCCCTTCTTTTCATTCCTGGAGAAAATTCTATTTTATCCTCCCTCAAGAATATTGTAATTACTGTGGATGAAAGAAAGACTAAATGATGCTAAATTTGCCGAGTGCAAATTCCTTAAAATTTCACAGGTAAAGTTGCCACAAAAACATCTTCTTCAAATGGTTTTCACCACTGCTTTAGTGAAAGAATTAACTGAAGACTTGCTGTCTGATATGAAATTATACTATTCTCAGAACATCTTTTCTTCTGTGGTAAAAATTTATAACCCTTAGGTCCCAATTGGTTTTCCTATCTGTTATCCCTAAGATATTTTTAAGCTAATAAGAATTTCCTTACCTGGTCCCATTTTCCTATTAAGATCTTTAATTGTTCTCATTTACTGGAACAAGTTTAAAAGTTGAACGCACGTGAGGGAAACATTAAGGAACTACCACACACTCATCATTGTATTATAACCAAACACTCACTTTTTTAGCACTTACCAATCGCCAAGCATTGTACTAGGTGCATTACATTCCTTCCTCATTTATTCCTCGTAACAGTCTATGCGCTAAGAATGATGAGATTTTGCTGGTGGGGAAAATCAGATTTAGAAAGCTTATTTATTTTTCCAATATCACTGTCCTGAATGTGGTGACCTCTGAGAATTCGGTTCTGGCTGCCTTCACACCCTGAGAGCTTCATCATCCCCCTCACTGCCTCAACGCATTCCCTGTCAACCTGGGGACAACGTACTGGACTCACGGTCGCCTTCTCTTTGTGGCTGTGTGGCCTTCGGTTTGTCTTCCATATTTATGCCGAACCACTCTGGACTGCCTTGCTTTCCGAATACTGACAGTCCTCCAACTCCACATTTTCTCCAGATAATTCCACCCAATGTCATAGCTTTAACTATTAACCAAATGCTGATGGTTCTCTAATTAACAATCAAGCCGTGGCTTCTCCTCAAATTCCAGCTTTAGAGTCGTAACTGCAAAATTAGTACCTTCACTAGGATGTCTCATAGACACCTAGATGTTATGTCCAGACAGAAAAATTAATTTCTCCTAGTCACAAATCTGATGTTTCCCCTCACTTCCAATGTTAGTAGAAATATCTCAGATCACCCAGTTGCTTAGGCCCCAAATTTAGGAGTCAGCCTAGATTCACTATTTCTCACATCCAGTTCATTAGTCAAGTCTGTAGTCTCTTTTCCATAATAAACCCTAAATTGAGTTCTAATGTTTTGTGTAGCTACCAAGCCAGACTACATTTCCATTATCTCACTCCCAAATGACAAGGATAACTTCCGACTTGTCTCTTCACCTCCATTATTATTTCTTTTCCACCCCAATACGAGGCTATTCTCTGAACAGAAGCCACACTTATTTTTCTGAAAACATCAGGTCATATTGTTTTCTGCTCAGATTTTTTTTAGTTTCAAAGATTTTTTTATTTACTTTTAGAGAGAGGGGAAGGGAGGGAAAAAGAGAAGGAGATAAACTTTGACAAGTGAGAGTAACATCGAGGCAACTGGGGACCCAGCCCGCAACCCAAGCATGTGCCCTCAATGGGGAATTAAACCCGTGAACCTTGGGTTTTCAGGCCAGTGCTCAATCCACTGAGCAACAGCAGCCAGTGATTTCTGCTCAGATTTTACAATGGACTTTCATCATGTGAATAACAAATCCAGAGTCTTCGCCAGGATCCACCATGCACCAGGTAGTCCAGGTCCTGGTTATCTTTTGGATTTACCGCATACCACTTTTCCTTCACTCTCTCACATTTGCACTACTTTTCTTGCTGTCTATTGGACTCGCCTAGCTCTGGCAGCCTTTCGGCTTCTGATTGGCTATTTTCTGTTCCCCCAGGTGTTGGTATCTGTCTTTTGTCATTTCTTTCACCTGTGAGCCCTCTCTCTATGATGCTCTCCCACCACACACTCATCAGTCACTCTCACTTCAACCAGATTTTATTTTTTCCTGATAGCCCCTACTACAACCTAACCCCATAACATATATTTTTTTCTGAACTTATTTACTCTCAGTTTTCCTTGTGATAATGGAAAATCCACAGGGGTAGAGATTTGGCCTCCTTCATTCATCCTTCTATCCCAAATGTTTTAAAGTGTGTTTGGCGTAGAGTAAGTATTTTTAAAAAATGGCAAATAAAAGTATTTAAAAATGTTTCCCTAAGTTAAGCTTTTATGTCTTCTAATCTTGAATAATGCCGAGTGCAACTGTCTTTTCTTTAAGATTTGCCAGAAATGCAGGTTGTTCCATCCTGTTAGAAAATATGCTTATAGCTGGGGAAGTATGGCAGGGCATGGGAGGCTGGAGCTGACCATGGCCTCAGTCTATGCTTCGAACATCAGTGTACCAGCCACGTGGGGAGGCCCCCTACCCTTCACACTGCCACCTCCGATTACACTGCCCACATTTTTCTTCTACATCCTTATGTCCTACTTCATGAAATATATTTCTTTTACAGCTTAGTTTTTTTCTCTTCTTTCTTCCTGTTGAATGCTTATTTATACCTCAAAATTCAGTTAAACTCTACCCTTACCAGGACTCATGTTGTAATATTTTCTTATTTTCAAATATATGGCTGCTTATTTGCAAATTTCCTATGAGATTTATTATATCATTGTAATTTGTTTATTGAATTCTCTGGACTTGATGGGGTATAAGCAAATAGTAGCTGCTTGTTTTATCTACTAACTTCCACATTCTCCTTCTTTCATCTTTTTTCCACACCTGGAGGTTAGGAAAACTGTTCACAGGGTCTAGTGTTAAATGTAGTCTTCCCTGACCCACTAAATCTCCCAGGTGGGTACCTGAGAGAAACAGTTGTACAATTATGTTCACAGCAGTTTTATTCATAAAAGTCAGGTCCTGGAAACAACACGTTCACCCACAGCGCGATAGATTAAAAAAGGGTGACACATTTACACAATTAAAGTCTACACAACAGAAAAAATGCAGCACCGCTATAACATCCCAGGTGACAGCCATAGACCTGATAGTGAGCCAAAGAAGGTTAAACACAAAGGATTTCACACTGTATAATTCCACTTATGTAAAGTTCAAGAAGAGTTAACCATCTAAGTGAAAGAGGCCAGGAGAGTAGTTACTACTCAGAAGCTCTGCCAGATGATTACATATATAGAGAGAGACATAAAAAGTTATCTAGCCATACACTCAGAGTTGTATACTTGATGTGAAAAATTTCTTCAAAAGAAAATAATAAAAGCCACTCTAGGCTAGTATGAGAATACATTTCCAACTCTCTGTTCCTGCCCCCCAACCCCAGGCTTGACCCAATGTTCCTCAGACTTGAAGACGGGTAGAAAGAGGCACCTGAAGTTTTCTTCTCTCTTTCTTTTACGTCATCCTCACCCACTCGCTTGTTGACCACTTGAAGGTCAGGCCCAGGAGTGAGGAGGATTTGCAGAAAAATCCAAGTATTTCTTGGTTGGGGCTTGTGTGATAGACATAGCAGTCCTGCCTCTTTATCATTGGGATGAGTAGGCATAGTGGCTGGGACCTTGGAAATTAAAACAAGACACATTCACAGGAGAGGAGAAAACAGGGTTTGTGCTCGCAGAGTGAACACAGGAGAGGGAGACACGGGGATAAGTAAGTCCAGGGGGTGGTCAGAGCTTGGGTTTATATACCTAACTCAGTAGATGATGGGGAAAAGGAGAAAGGCCACTTATGGGAAAACAATGACCTTTGGGGGGGATAAAAGGCTTTCAGGAGAAAACAGAGGAAATAAAATTTGTGATAGTGTTTGTCTATGTAGGAGCCAGTGGTCTTTCCATCTCCTGCAGGGCCATAAAACTCCTCTGGAGAAGGAGTTAGGAGTAGGTTTCATTCGTGCGCTCCCTTCTAGCAGTAGGTCTGTCCTAACGAGGAGTTTATGGCTGTCCTGTTTCCCAAAGCCACTGTTTTAGTCAGGTAATAGGAGCTCCAAGAAAACTTTTCAATTTTTATCTTTTTTTGCATCTGCTGAATCTCAAATTTCTTCAGCTTAAAATGACCTTTTTTAACAAAGTGGGATATTTTGAGGTGTCATGTTCTGATCTGCTGTTGCCTATTCTTTTGGGATGGCCTGCTGTGGAGGTCACCTCTCACTGCACCTTTTCTTAGCAGGAGCAGAGCGCCCCCTAGTGGACACTGAGAGGCACCTCACCCTGGCAGGGCAACCCCTCTGGCATTAGGTTCTTCAGGGTGACTCTATATTTCTGCTACCTCCCATGAAATGAACTTCTCTCACATGCAAACTTTTGCCACTCCGTTTGTCTTTCTAAACTCTGGAATTACAGACTGCTCCTATTATGTGGTTCTCTTTGCTCTGCAATGCAAAATACTTCAGCCAGCTTCCCCCAGGGAGGTTTTCTGACTGTATCTGGTTACTATCCCTCAGACTCCAGGGGTTTCTGTCAGGCTCTGTTAGCTGGTGTTCGGGTGAAGCTTTCACTGGTCTTGAGGTCGGGGGAGGTAGTTTGATGGGAGGGAAAAGAGTGCAATTTGCTAACAATTCTCATCAAGGAAACCTCATCAATCTCCTCTCCTCAGTCTTCTGGCCTCCTCTTTATAGACACTCTTATTTGGGGGTACACAATGAGCTAAGGTTTGCAGAACCGGCTTGGGGACCACCTACCAGGGAAGCCTATTAGATGCTCTGACCTCTTCACCTTTCACCCGTTGTCCTTACTGTTGAATCCTAGGAAAATAGCACAGACCATTGAAAAATGCACTTAATATTTGTTATAAAATATATTTTGATCTATTTATTTTAGGCATAACTACTTTCCCCCTATATTATCCACAGATTAAAAATATAAAGTGTATTTCTTTGTATCCAAAGTGTCTACCTCTTGTCTGATAAGCCTGACTCTTAACCAAGATTGCTAGTAAAAAAATGCATGAGAGTTATATTCATTTAGGACCAACGTGCTAGTCCTCTAAATTTATTATACTTTATTTTTTTTTTTTTTTTTTTTTTTTCTTGAGTTTCTTTGGTTTTTTCTTGTCTCTTTTTTTTTTTTTTTTTTTTGTTCTGGGCAAAGCATCTTTTTTTTCCGTTTTCATAATGGTTGTCACATTCATAAAAGTGCACTCTGAGTACCTTTGACTCTGTAAGGATATGCTACAATTGCTAATAAAACAGAAATCTCAGTGACTTAAACACAAAAGGCTTACATTTCACAGGATCTACACATCCACTGTAGACTGGCAAGGGAGTTTTTCCTTGCCATCACAGTGATGAGGGGTTCCAGGCTGATGGAAGTTTTATTTCTACAAGATTCTATGACCATAGACATAGGAAAAAAGGGGGGGAATGTGAACCACATACTGGTTTTTCAAGATTCTGCTCAGAAAACTCATGCTAATTCCCCTCACATTTCACTGACCAAAACAAGTTGCTGGGTGAAGACAGATGTCAACGAGATGGAGAAGTCTAATCCTCTCTCAGAGAAAGGCAATGAAGATCTGTGAACAATAAATACTTCAAGTTAGCACACAAGGGTACTTCACAAACCAGAGTTAACCATGATCTATATGGATTATATGTGACTCTGGTCCTTCTGTTATAAAAGATGATTGTATTTCATATCTATGGATTGCTATATTCCAGTCACTGCTTCAAACATTTAAATACCGTATAAAAATTAATCATTATAATAGGCCTATGAATTTAGTACTACTATTATCAGAATTTTAAAATGAGGAAATAGAATTTCCAACCAGTTAGGTAACTTTCCCAAAACCACACAGCTAGAGGAAGAGTGAGTCACTCTCAACAAGTCTAGTCACAGAGACTTCAACCTTAATCGTTACCTATCCGTCTGAAACAAACCACATAATTTCCACATGTAATTTGATATGTATCTGGACACACATTAGATGTACATAAATGTATGAAGTGTATGCTTCTTTTACATTTAGAACATTATAAAATGTAGCAATACCTTTCCTGGAATTCTGTCTTCATTTGGACCCCACTTGTCTGAGTACTGTGGACGTGGTGCATGTACTTCCAATCTTATTTGGCACATTTTCATAGCAAAGGTATCCATAAGCATGAATTGTTTTGTGTTTTGTGTTTACATAAATGACAACATATTTGCCATTGCTTCATATACTAAATATTATGTTTTTGAACTATATCCTTAGTTCATACATACAGAGCAGTTCATTTGTTTTAAATTCACTTGACTTACTTTCTAGTCACATGTTATAGTTACTGGATCATATACTTGATTTCTCAAAGGTAAAAAAATCATTTTTTCATTTTGCTTTAAAATTTCTTTCCTCTAAAAAAGTTAGGGTGTATATACATATACTCTGTGCTTTCATTTTGTTTAAATTGTTGCAAATTGTGTGTTAAAATTATTCCTTAAGAATTCCTTTTGCTTTTCATATTGCAATACTATGCTATAATATGCATAAATGTTTATAAAAATACAAATATTCATAATAAGGCCTTTTATCCAATTTAATTATTTGGGCATTAAGTTCTTTCTCATTCACTCTTTTTTTGGTGCATATCTGTTCCCATTCCTTCTTCCGGCCTATAAAAGCAGGCCAAGTTATAAGAATAATGCTTTATGAGAATATGTGAAGCCAAAAGAGTTGTATGGATGTGAGTAGCCGCTTTTTTTCCACTACAAGCAAAGCTACAATGTTACAATGAGAGTT
The DNA here is from genome assembly GCF_021234435.1 of Artibeus jamaicensis. Classification (NCBI taxonomy): domain Eukaryota; kingdom Metazoa; phylum Chordata; class Mammalia; order Chiroptera; family Phyllostomidae; genus Artibeus; species Artibeus jamaicensis. The sequence goes on along the minus strand of NW_026521249.1, from coordinate 5,541,924 downwards.
TATTATGAAGGAATTGAATAAGGGGAGTTCATTAGGAGACTGCATACTTAAATGGTATTCTTTTAAGAGAGATAATAATACATCCACCTTTATATTGAACAACTCGAAAAAAGGGAAGCCCTGTAATATTTATAGCTTGAAGTTCTCTTTCTTTTTTATTACCCCTTTGTATTTAATTTTCTCATATCACGTTAAAAATTTGAGTCTTATAAATAACATACTCTAAGTCTCCGACCCAACACAAAATGGATTCTTGTGGCGTCAACTGCAGACCTCTGTCCCCTGTGTCTGAGGATGGACCACTGAAACTACTAGGCTGGAGTTCCAGCTCCCACTGGCTGCAAAATATGACAGACCTCATTGCCTGCTTCATTTGGAACACCTACATTTTTTTAAAATAAAGACTTTTCAAAATAATTATGACTTCGTAATTTTTCGAAGACAGACTATCCCTACACAAAGTCTCTTACTTTGAATGCACAAGAGCATTATGTTTCTGGTAATAACACGGTTTCTGTCAGATTGTCTGAATCTTCATTTAAACACTTGGGTCGCAGAAGATAAGAGGATGGAAATATTTAGATTATAATAATGTGAGGTCAGATGACAAATTCATTTTTTGTGATTAGTAGAGAATGAGACTTGGTTGGGGGAAGCATCACGGCGTTGTACTGAAGCTGTCCTCTCCGCACTGGTTGTTAGGCACCGAACTACCTGCATCGTGGCCTGTCTTCTGTAAGATCAGGGCTGGCAGTGGCTGGCACCCCTCCCCCATTCCAAGCACACCTACATACCCACACCCAAACACAGAGCGCTGCATCCCACAGTCAGGGCACGCTGGAAGTGCCCACCCTGGCTGGCATTGTGTGCCAGCACTGGAAGGCTCCTCTCAGGAGGACTGGAAAGATTAATGTTTACATCTCGTCTATTGTCCTTGTCACCGAGCCCCTACCTTCCGAACTTGGCAGCATTAGCTTCTGCTGGGTTTTATACCTACCTAACTTTGACTTTCTCCGTGGTGTCTTAACTGTTGGTTAGCTTCCCTCATTCTGATCTCACTTATTACATTTTCCAGAGTCCACAGAATTTCTGGCATGTAGCTGGCACTCATCCTCTATTTCTAATGTGGTATAATTAGGTCCTTATGATTTGGGGGTAGTTGAAAGGATCGTGGGGAGAGTAGTTAAGTGTGCAAGACCAGTTTTCCCTGCTACGCTGAAATACATCACTTCATTAATTTAGATGTTTAATAGCCATGTTAACCTTTTCATGAATATTTCTATATAATAGTTAGAGGCCTATTGGACTAAGGAAAAATAGACCTGTTTATAAGTTGCTGTATGACCTTACAAAAGCTACTTAGTCAATCTTAGCTGCATGCTTCTTTTCTGAAATATGAGATGAAAAAAGTTGATTTCTAAAGTTCCTCTCACCTCTCTTACTTCATGACTCTGGTTTTTAACAGTGCACTTCACTGAAGCATTTCACCAGGACTGCATTTTTGCAGGTTGACTTTATGTGTTAACCCTCACGTTTATATAGAAATTTATTCCTAAATGAAAAGAAAGTGTCATGCCCTCCAAAATTTGAGCAGACTTCAACAATAAAAAGCAACCTTTGTGTGCCCACTTTGCTTATCTATCACATGGTAATTGTTCATTTACAGTCTTTTACGCTGTAGAAATTTTAAGGACCACTTCTCCTGGATGTTCCTGATGAAAAAATGTTATGCTCCATTACTCAGCACTTAGAACTAATGGCTGTTAGTTTAGATTGTTGTCAGCCAGCTCTCACTTTTATCTCCAGAACACTTGTGATGGCAAAGGGCACTTTTTGAGATCTTTTGAAAGATCAGGGTCAGGAAATGTCAGGTTCATAAAATCCTTGTTTCCTGACAATTTTCCAACAAAATACTTAGTGGCAATTCCAGCTGATAGGAAGGGAAATGCTTGTTGTGAAGCACTATCTCACTAAAGAAATAGCAAACAAGACTACTGCCCATAAAAGGGGGTAGTACTTGTTCTCCTAACAGTCAAGTTCACTCCTGGCTTCGTGCCACGATAAGTCACACATAATGTTCAGGTGCAGAAAATGTTCTTTTACATTGATATACAAGATCAATTATAGGAACTAAATTGACCAAATAATTTTTTCAAGCATCTTAATTATCTTATGTTTAAAGTAGTTTTTAAGACTGTGGTTTGAGATAGCACTGACTACTGGCAAGGACCATCAGTGTTACCTGAACAGCCTCCTGACCAGTCTTTACCCATCAGATGGTAAATCCTTCTGATATAGCATGACCAGTGGGTGCCTGGCCCTGGTTGACCATGTCTCACTTCAAAGAAATCTCTATTATTGACCTAGACATTTCCATTTTTGAGCTAGATTTTTTAAAGTTAGGTTTACTCATTTCTTCTTGGTTCTACCAATTGGTCCTGATTTTTGACTTATACCCTCATCCCCAAACTTATCCCCTTATTTTTCATTCCTATATCTGCATGGAGAAAGGAATGGTTTTCCTCTTTCATTTGTGCATGAAATCATCTAAGTCAATTAATGTGTATATATATATATATATATATATATATGCATAAACATGCACATGCACACACACGTTATATATATATATATATATATATATATATATATATATATATATATACGTGTGTGTGCATGTGCATGTTTGCATATTTCATACTCATCTCCATGCCACACACTAGGTCAGATTACTGATCAAAGGAAAAATTGTGGCAGCCCTTGGAGAATTTACTGGCTAGGAGAAACATGGACTAATGAACTGTTCATTTCATTATATGGTCAGTGTTTTAAATCTTTGTATGCAAATTTTGGGAAGTAACTTTGCATCTAATAATCTTATATGTATTTGACCCTCTCCATCCCCCCAAATTAGTAACTTCAACAATATATTACATTTGTGTGGTACTTGAAATATTGCATTGTATCTGTAGTACTCAATAAATAATAATTACAAACTTTGTTTCTAACAATTGAGAGTGTCATTCCAATAGTAGTTTAATGTGTATTGTTATTTTGACTTTATTTATAAGTCTGAGGAGACTGAGAGTCATCTAAGTGACTCATTCAAAGTCAGAACAACTGAGTTGATATAACACCTGGTTCTCCAACTCTGAAGTTTCTGCTGAGTATCAGCCATGGGAAAAAAGCCTTTACTTTTTCATAAGTAAGAGGCATTCTTCACTTTTGAATCCATCCTATAAAATGTTAGTAAACAGCACAAATGGCAAGCAGCCCCAACAGTAAAATGGACATATAGAAAGGATTTGTATACATGAGTCTTTTAAGAAAAGTGGTTTTAACTCGTGTTCAAATAATAGTGATACGGTGATTAGAAACACAGCATTGAGATTTTAGATCTAAATAATTTTAAATATTTTATAAGAAACAAAGACATTTCATTAAATAGCCCTGAGAGAAGTATTGAGGTCATCTACATCTACTATTCCAGTGGACTTCAATCTTCAATGACTCAGTTAAGCTACTATAAATAAACTGCAAAGATAGCTATAAAATAAACCCCTCCAAATCACAAAGTTTTGGACTTCATACCTCTCAGAATTTTCTCTCGAATGATATCTAATAAATATCATCATCGTAAACATTGTTAATCAATGTCAGAAGAAGCAGGGCTGAGTCACTTGTCCCTGAGACATTCTACTGTGCACCGCTCTTCAACAATTTCTTTCTGTTAGTGCATACATGTGACCAAGAAGATGTTTAAAAAAGATATATAGCTTTACAAGCTGTTTTTCTGCTATGGAAACATTTAAGCCTCAATAATAAAGAAATTTAAGTTTTTCCTTCTTAGACAGAAATTATCAATACAGACAGAATTTATATTTAATTGTAACCCTGAATCATTATTTCTAGTTAATTTCAATTTACAAAACATATTAAACACACACATTAAATGAGCACATAAAATGAGCGAAGTTCAAGATTTACGACCTATGTTTTCTACTAAGATTTTTATGGTTTCAAGTCTTTTATTCCATTTTGAATTTATCCTTGTGTGAGGCATAAGAAGGTGGTATAATTTCATTTCTCTGCATGTATTTGTCTAATTTTCCCAACATCATTTATTGAATAAACTATCTTTAGCCCATTGTATGTGCTTGCTTCCTCTGTCAAATATTAATTGACTCTAAAGGTGTGGGTTTATTTCTGGGCTCTCTATTCTCTTCCATTGATCTATGTGTCTGTTTTTATGCCAGTGCCATGCTATTCTGATTACTATGGCCTTATAGTATAGTTTATATTAGGTAGCATGATTCCTCCTAGTTTGTTGTTTTTTCCTCAGGATCACTGTTGCTATCTGAGGCCTTTTGTGGCTCCATATAATTTTTTGAAATATTTGTTTTAGTTCTACAAAACACAACATTTTACCTTGATAAGAATTGCATTGAGTTTCTATAGATTGCTATAGAATCTATGGGTAGTATGGATTTTTTAAAATGTTTTATTTATTTATTTATTTTTAGAGAGAGGGGAAGGGAAGGAGAAAGAGTGGGAGAGAAACACCAATGTGTGGTTACCTTTCATGTGTCTTCTACTGGAGACCTGGCCTGCAACCCAGGCATGTGCCCTGACTGGGAACTGAACCGGCGACCCTTTGCTTCACAGGCCCATGCTCAATCCACTGAGCTACACCATCTAGGGTGGATATTTTGATGATGTAAATTCTTCCTATCCATGAACATGGTATGTGTTTCCATTTATTTGTATCTTCTTCAATTTCTTTCTTCAGTATCTTATTATTTTCTGAGTACAAGTCTTTTGCATCCTTGGTTAGATTTATTTCTAGGTATTTTATTCTTTTTGAAGCAGTTGTGGGTGGGATTGTTTTCTTAATTTCCCTTTTTGATAGTTCACTATTGGCATATAAAAATACAACTGATTTCTGGATATTAATCTTGTATCCTGCTACTTTGCTGAATTCATCAGTTCTAGTAGTTTCTTGGTGGGACCTTTAGGGTTCTTTATGTACTGTAACATGTCATCTACAAATAAAAACAGATTTACATCTTCCTTTTCAATGTGGATGTCTTTTATTTCTTATTCATGTCTAATTGCTATGGCTAGGACTTCTAGTAATATGTTGAATAATAGAGGTGAAAGTGGACATCCCTGTCTTGTTCCTGATCTTAAGGGTAACATTTGTAGTTTTTGCCCATTGAGTATGATGCTGTCAGTGAGTTTGTCATATATCACCTTTATTATGGTTATGTATGTTCCCTCTATTACTACTGGGCAGAGAGATTTTATCATAAATGGGTGCTAGATTTTATCAAATGCCTTTTCTGCCTCTATTGATATGATCATGTGGTTTTTATCCTTCATTTTGTTCATGTGGTGAATCACATTTATTAATTTGCAAATGTCATACCAATCTTGCATTCCTGGAATAAATCCCAATTCATCATGGTAGATAATCTTTTTGATGTATTACTGTATTTGGTTTGCTACCATTTTGTTGAGGATTTTAGCATCTATGTTCATCAGTGATATTGCCTCTTAATATTTATTTCTATGTATTAGGTAGATCTGCAAGGAGTCAGGTGCAGACCTATGTTGGATGCTGCCTGTGACCAGCCCTGAGCAACCTTTTTGGAGCTCTCAGCAATCCACAGCTTTTGTCTCCCTCTGCTGGGCCTGTTTGTGTGCAGAAAGAACCAGGCTGTACACCAACACCAGCTTTTACCAACACTGGGCCCAGGGGAGGGTCAGCTAATGCCTCAGAGTTCCCAGATAACTGCCTCTACCTGGAGATTTTCCTTTACTCTTAAACACTGAAATTGCCTCCAGTTGTATTCCTTTGCAGGGCTTAAGATCAACAGGGTGGGGTCAGAGGGATTCCTGTGGGTAGGGCTACTGCTTCCACCCAGGATGATGCCACATGGAGGGGAATGCTCTGCCTGAGAAAGATGGCTTCTGCAGTACGGGAATGATTCAGCACAGGGATCCTGGTGGCTGACCCTTCAGCTTTCTCCCCACAGCCACCAACTCCAGATTCTCCTCATGTGTCCCTAGTGTGCTCTGTCCAGGGAAACTGACCCCAAATGAAATTCTGTGCATTGGCCCTTTAAGAATCTCTGTGTGTCTCTAGCCATCTTTTCCCAGCAGACAGAAACACCATTGCTTTTCGCAAATAGGTATTTGAGTTTCTTTCTTGGTTCTGGTGCTACAGGCTGGGGAGCCTAGCTTGGGGTTTAGACTCCATGCTTCTCAGAGGGAACCCCCCGGGCCACTGAAATATCCCTCCAGGACTTCAGCTGCCGTCTGCAGGAACCAGCTGCCCTTGCGCAGCTCTGCACTCCCTACCAAGCTGTATTGTGGTGAAGTGGTGTCTTCCGTAAGTCCTTGATTATAAAGCTTCTCTCCAGCTAGTGTTTAGTTGGTTTTTTTAAGGTGATTTTTACATAACTAAGTCATAATTCCAGTTTCATCCTGGGAGGGGGTGAGTGTGGATTCCACCTACTCTGCCGACATCTGGAATTCTAACCATGCTGTTTTTCATCATGGCTGTAGTAGTTTACATTCCCATCAGCAGTGAATGAGGGTTCCTTTTTTCTCCACAATCTCCCCAACACTTGTTATTACCTGTCTTGTAATCTTGTAATCTTGTAATGATAATAATCATTCTAACAGGCATGAGATAGTATCTCATTGTAGATTTGATTAACATTTTCCTAATAGCCAGTGATGTTGACATTTTATCATATATCAGTTGGCCATTTGTATGTCTTCTTCAGAGAAGTGTCTATTCTGGCTCTCTGCCCATGCATTAATTGGATTGTTTGGTGTTGAGTTGTATGAATTCTTTATGTATTTTGGATATTAACACATGTCAGAGTTGCTGTTTGCAAATATCTTCTCTCATTATGTTGGTTCCTTTTTTGTTGTTGTTGTTGTGCAGAAGCTTTTTAGTTCGATATAGTCCCATTCATTTAGTTTTGCTTTTATTTCCCTTGCCTTTGGGGTCAAATCCATAAAAACTTCTCTATAATCAAGGTCAAATTTAGTATCTATGATTTCTTCTAGGTAACTTAGTATTCAGATCTTATATTTAAGTCTTTGATCCACTTTGAACCATTGCACTCTGTTGTTTTGTTTTTCCATAGCACTTATTACTAACTATATATTTTACATATTTACCCTACTTAGTGTTTTCTCTCACACCAGAAAATAAGTTTGATTAAGACAGATATTCTATCTGCTCCATATCTGCCTCCCCCACTCCTGGTACAGTGTCTGTTGCATTGTAAGGATCCCATAAATCCATGTTACAGAAGCCAGTGTATGGATATTACCACTGGGTTCAGGGAGAACTTTCTCATTGACCAATATATTAATGTGTGCTAGAACTCTGATTCTACTTAAATTGTTGATGATAAAATAGACTTATTCATTTATTGTCATTGTGGCATAACATTAACCAAGTTAAATTCATTGTTTGGTACCTTCCTGTGCTCAACACCATTAATTGACCATTTTGAATACAGATTTGCTTTCCTTATGGAGGGCATTGAAGTTTCTATTGGAATTCCCACCATTTCAGAATGACAAATTTCTTCTTTTTTTGTTCAGTGTGGATAGCCAATCTATGCAGGGAGGAAGACAATGAATGAATTTATGTGGATCCAGATATTCTGAGAAAATTGTGCAATACACAACTCATCAGAAATGTGAAATACAGTATAGAGAAAAGTAAAAATTCTCCTTTGTTATGTCTTAAATTTAAAGTGTTCATCTTAACATGTAATACTAGATTTAATGTTCATGTGCTTAACTTATCAAAGCCCTCAACAACTGTTACCTCATATTATTTTTGTAACTTGTGTACCACTAAGTGCGTACCTGTACTCCTTTGTCATACCACTGACTGTGGGCCTGTCTCCTCCAGGGGCTCTAGTGCCTTAAAGGGAGGGATTATTTCTTCATTTTCATGCCATGAAATTAAATATCCATATATATTTTTTAAAGTCATAAAATACATACTTTAGATTTAAGACAGATGATAGATAGATAGATAGATAGATAGATAGATAGATAGATAGATAGATGATAGATAATATCTACAGAGTAGTTAGTAACTGATTACTTCTTGGACTTGGAATTCGTGGATCAATTCTTTCTTTGCAGTTCTAGAAACCAAAAGAGGCCTACTTTCTGATTCTATTCTGTTTTATACAAACTTGACAGTAAGATGGATAAACCTATTCAATTAAAAATTATTGATGCAGAGGTTGTACAAGTCATGGTCCATTCCAGTTCACCAATCACAAGATCTTACTGAAGATCTAAAAGGTCTTAGCACAATATTAAGTAATTAGAATATGTTTTTGATGTTACACATTTTCTACGCCTTCAAGGAATATACAGTTTTTTAATTCTTTGACAAATGGACCACTCTGCCCTGAATCAGAGGCCTACCTGTCAATGCAAAAATTTACACCTTTGTGTAGAAAGGCTTTTATACCTTTTGCTTGGTTTAATATTGCTTCATAGTACTAAAATTCAATTCATTCTGCTAATATACCTAGTGTTAACTCCTTTGCCTTGAGGATTTTATAAAAATGCTAGTTTAAATTATTGCCACATAGAGACACAAGCACGTTAAGATGTGGATTTTTCCAACCCAAATTTTGTTATTAAAATTCCATGAAGTCTCTTCAAAAGCCTACCAGTCATCTTAAACACTGTTCACTGCTGTGAGCTTCTTAGGAAGAAAGCCAATGGGACATTGCTGAATTTTTCCTGAGGCATGCCATTGAAAAAATTATGAAGACATGTACAAGCAAGGTCATTCAAGGGCAAATCTATTCTTATTTTCAACATTTGTTTCAATAACCACAGACTGCTCCATAGGTCATATCACTGATTGGAGATTTTATCCTCCCTGCCGTATGTACTTGGTAGGCTGCCACCAACTAAATTTGTATCATAATGAAGACCAAGGGTTTATTTAAGATCCATGTAATAGCCTCCTCTTAAAAACATGTGGGAAGGTTTTTAAAGAAATGGTCATATCTTTGAGTCCTCATTTCAGATTACTGACCAGATGTGCTTGATTCCACAAGCTAATGAAACACCACGGTTGCTTGCTATTTCCCTGCCTGACTTCATTTTCCTTGACCCTCCCTCCCTCCATTCTTTTCCACCTCCACATATAATTAAGGGTAGAGGTAATTGTGTTATACACAGATTTGTGTTATGGGTTGTGGCATGTTAACATGAGTTTTAATGTTTAGAGGTTTCAAATTAATACTTGATTTCACTACAAATAGTTTTTCTTAAACCTTTTAGTTCATGTAACACTTTTTAATTTATAGTACTTAAATACAAATGAGAGCAATCTCTTTTATTTTATTTAAAAATGAATGATTGATTAACTCAAGCAGATGATGTCCCCTAACCAGTGGTTCCCACTTAGAAAGTACATTCTCTTAAGCATATTAAATTGAATTTATAAATTTAATATATTTTATTTTTAAAACATAAAAAATATTAATCTAATAAGTAAATTGATTAAAGTTGAGAACTGAGTTCCCATAAATATTTCAATTCATTTCTCAAACTTAATCATAATTTCTCATAGCTGAATACCACAAAACTAATGAAATAATTTTGAACATGATATGTACTTTAAATATATACAAATTATTCTAAATTTAATGTAAAATATTAATGCTCTGGGTTTCATTATTACATATATACATCCTTATCTGCCTGCCCAGAGCTCCTGAAATTTCCCAAAGAACTAATTTCATTTAAGTCTTCTTCATAACATCTTAGTAGGCTGACAAACACTGGAGTCTGAGAAAAGTGCTTATTAGTTTCAGCTTGAGATGGGGACATGAATTCTACTGAGATGACTTTACTAAAGTCTTTCTTATAGTCACTAGGTCAGCAGGTAAAGGTCCCTGCCTTTCACCTGGAATTTGGTTTTGCATTCTCTGCCCTTAGGCAATTTTCCGAATCTCCTTTATGTTTTTGTAATGTTAGTTGACAAAACATTGCCCCCATCCACAAGTTCTTGAATTTTCTATCATCTGTCTCAGTAGCAATAGCTCTGTTATTTAGTGATGTCCTATTGACTTTGGCAGCCCTTTTACACTTTTCTGGTTTTCAGTTGCCCACAAATGTGTAGACTGACTACTTTACTGAATAACTATTTAAAGCATAATTTTTTGAAAGTAAAGAAGTCATATTATCTATTTGATACAGATAATTCCAAAATATATTCATTCACTTAGTATTTTGCTTCATCATGATTCATTTGGACACTGACTGGCAGCTACTCCTGTGCTTCCAAATTTTTCTAATCATAAATTGTAGACATCAGTAAATCATTGTTTTGAGATCTCTAAATGGAGAATTTTATATAAGGGCTAGAAAATCCCACTATCACATATACATTTAAGATGCCTCCAATTTGAGGAGTTAACTCCAATCAGAGTTAACTGCAATGTCACAAAAGCAGTTAATTATTTCCTAATGGATTATGTTAAATATTGTTACATATATCAGGTGTATAGGTTCAAAGTCATACTAGCTGCATGTTTGTATGTGACTAATGTTAAGTCGTAATGTCTAAGCCAACCGTTTGGTTTTAGAATGTGTTCTGTAAGGGTGTGTGATATTTGATACATGCAACCTAGGCTGTAGTTTTTTTGACTGTGACTTTTGCAGTGTTAAAAAGAGTCTGTTTGTATTTCTCAGATGAGCCACAACCTCCACAGGGTAATGGAACATATAACTTTGCTAACATCCTAGAGCTAAGTCACTGGATATAGTCACATTATTGTTCCTGCAAAGAACAGAGAGATTGATGTTCTAAGACCTCTCATTATCTTCCCTGGAAGTAAAAAAATGCAATTAATTCCAGGGAAGATAACATATTGTTTGGGGCATAATAAATATGGTGGTACACACTTCATATACAGATACATATCAAGAAATTCCACCAAGTAAGATTTTAAGGCAAAGAGTCATAAGTCATATGTACTTCTTTTATGTAGGTTTGTAAGAGACCAAAAATTTGGAAATACTTGGCTTAAAAACAGTGAAGCTATAGTTCCTTAGACCTAAATGCTTTCCATGATAAGTAAAAAGATAACAGTAGACATCAGGTGACATTTAGGTTTATCCTGAGTGTTTCTAAAGACAATGCGGAAATTAATAAATCTTGATTCATTTGTGTGTTGCCATTAAGGATACTGTTGAAAAAAATAGAACCAGAAAATAAGAATATCCCATAGAAGCCTATCTACAGTTTGTGACTAATTTTGTAAAAAAAAAATCTTTTCATTGATTACAATAAGGCAGCTTAAACAAAGAAAAAATATGCAATTCTGAAAGATAAATTTATCATCTAAGACAATGTTGGCTAATGTTATTGTGAAAATTAACCAACCAGCTAGATCTAGACAGCTGGCGAAGGCAGCAGTCATGTTACCCATTGTTAACCATTAAGGCTTAAAATAACTCTGAAATCTTTGAACAACAGTACATATGGGATATCTTCCTTTTCAGAGGCATATACAATGCTAACATAATTAAAAACAAACACCTCACAAAAGTTAATCTGTTTGTGGTTTCAGAGAGTGAGAGATATGTATAACTTAAAAATGAACAAGATAACAGTTATTGTTTGTGCAAAAATATAAACTTCAATTTAGAAAATGCCTTTAAAAATATGTATTAAACAAGTAAATATGTTTATTTTTAAAAAAAATACAGGAAAAGGGCAAGTTGCTTAATTCCACTGCACAGAAAGAATTCTTGTGTAGTGTTTGGTGTAGATCTCTACAAGCTTTCTTTTTTCCTATGGAGGGAAAGGAAGTGGATATTGTCAAGTGACAGGTTCCACAGCAGTTGCAGAATTGGAGAGAATGAGAGAAGAGGGAAAATTGATTGTTGTAGCATAGTTGTGAAGGATGAATTTAATAAACTTTAATATTCTTTGATACCCATAGATTTTATATTTGTTTTAATTAATTTGACCTTTGGACATATTTCTCTAAATTCAAATCCATTCAGAATTTATATTTCATGTAACCTCTAGATTTATCTAGGTTACAGTCATATCTTAATTTTATTCCACAACAACATATTGTGAAAACATTTCTTTGTCAATACATATATTTTTACAATATCTTATAGCTGACTTTTATAAACATTTTATTAACTAAACTCTTAAAATATAGATATAATTTTCTTCTTTATCCTCTTATATGATGTGTTAGATAAATGTATTTAAAATTAATGCCTAATAGTAGAAACAGATGAATTTTGTAGATTTTATGTTTTTTTTTAGGATTAATGCCTAATAGTAGACATATAGGAGTTAAGGATATTAGACTAATTCCACCCATCTGCCCCTTCCCTCTCCCAAGTGACCATTAAAATGATTATAGATAAATTTTGAAAAGCATAAACCCTAACACTGAGATTAAATAAAAAGAATCATTGGTGGACCTATAGTTTCAATAAATGCTGGAATACAGATAGCATAATGGATAATACGAAAAGAGAGAAAGTAAGCAAGAATAAGATATAATGCAGGAAGGAGCATATCTGACAGGCAGGTCTCAGAAATACTTGGTTTTCAGTTAGCATATCAGAGATCCATCAGAAAGAAGACACAAAGGAGGGGATTGATTAAAAGTCTACTGAGTTTTTTCTCTGTATCTCCTTCCCACACACTAGTAATGCAGCATTCACTTCCATGAAAAATCTGCAGAGCTCTTTCCTAAAGAAATAAAATTTTCTACTTGGGAATTATGAGTATCAGGATGAGTGTTGGCACTATTCTCTTGCTGGCATGTACATTACATGTATATTACGCACAGCTTAGAGTCATATCTCTGTCCTTTTAGGCTAGAGTGAAGCCTGAAATTTATGCACATACAGCCTTTCTGGTTTTCCTTCACTAGGTGGAAAACCTCTCAGTCAACAGAACTCACAGATACAAAAGAAGAGGAAACCACAGCAACTTCCTAGGAAAATCAACCAGAAGCGAAGATAACTCTCTATATGAAGTTTACTAAAATATAATAAACAACACACTTTTAAGTTTAAAATCCACTACTAACCTTCTCTCCATCTCTTTTGTAAGTCTAGACAATCAATAAAACAAAAAGATAAGGCCCTGATTGTTAGTGTTTGCCAATTTCTGTGGTATAAATGCTCCCATCACTGGGAATTTTGAACTATCAGTGTACAGTATTTGAACACAGAGTCTGGAAGAGATTCACAGAAGTTTACCCTTATATACTATTTATAGTATAGAAATATTAAATATAAGTAATCTCAAGAGTATCAATAATAAATATTTTTTTAAAAAAGGAAAAAACTTTACCTTTTCAAACAGCATGGATGAATGGACTAAAGAACATTATGCCAAGTGAAATAGGCCAGTCAGAGAACAGCAAATACCATATGATTTCACTTACATGTGGAATCTAATGAATAAACTGAACTAACAAGCAACAAAGAGATAGATTCATAGATAGACAGTGGGATGAGAGCTATTGGAGGGGGGGCATTTAGGGGTGGAGGATGGAGCAAAAAGGAAAAGGGAGTCATAGACATGGACACCAGTGTGGTGACTGCAGAGGGGGAGGAGTATAAGAGGGTTACTGGTAATGGGAAAAGGTACAGTAAAATTTTTAAATAGAAAGAAAGAAAATCATCAAGAAAGCAGAATAAAAACAAAGACACTGAAATAGAGAACAAGGGGACAGTGACCAGAGGGGAGAGGGGAGGGAATTTAAGGGGGAAAAAGGGGGGGGGATTTGGAGGAACAAGTATGAAGAACACAAGGACGAGAACTAAGGGGGGTGGAAATGGGAAGGAGGTGGGGAGCACGGGGCGGGGTGGGCTGGGATGGGAGAAATAGAAAACTGTACTTGAAAAATAACTAAATAAAAAAAAAGCAAAACTAAGGTAAAATAATTAAGAAATGATGAGCATTTAATACCTAGCTTTGTTTTTAATACATTTCACTTAAATTTAAATTTATCTATTTGTTTTAAATATAGTTCACGTAAATGTATTTAATTTAATGTTTAATAGCAATCATGTTTAAAACCAGCTCACAAAATTACCAACAATTTAACAGTTGGCTTTGGTGAGGAATTGCAAGCCAAATCCCACACACACCACTGCATCTCAAGGACTTTGTTCCCACTGATACCTCTTCCAGGATTGTTCTTCTCCCATTATTTTTAATACATTGTTTAACTTCCACTTCTTAATAAGATCTATTCTGATCATACTATTTAATAGTGCAGTTTGACCCCACCCCCTTCTTTGGATGCTCTGTGCTACTTACTGTAGCGCACGAATTTTTCCTATGTAATTTCTCACCTCAAATATACTATATTATTTATTGATAGATTCACTCTTTTATACCATCTAAAACATAAGCTTAATGGGGCAGGAATCTTTGTCCATATTTTCGGTATTGTAGCCAGTGATATAAAACGAAGATTCCACTTATAGTTTCAACTCCTATTACTTATTTAGTGACTGTTTAAAAATCCCAAACACTCCCTTTGCCACTTTCATCAATCTTCCTGTCTGTCCTTAATTCTGCTTGTCAGTGTGCATTGTCTTTTCTGTCCAAACAAGTAGTTAAAATTTTAAAATTCAAGCAAATCATTTTTTACAAACTCGATTGAGCAAAAACATGGATTATTTGAGTACATTCAAATAACTGTTCTTGAAGAGATTATATGTCACACGGCTCTCTGAGTATGTCAATACAATCTATGCTTCATAGATAACAGTTAATATTAATACAATCGTAATATATAACTATAGTCTGATTTATTACCCAAATGAGAGGCAATTGATTATTCTTATGTACAGAATTACTCTCATCAAAGTTCCTTATCACTTAACTAGATATGTTCAGAGCTTATGAATATGCATTGATAATTCAACCAGGTTCTGAGTTTAAATTAGAGCTAATATATTCATGAACTAAAACCTTATAGTGTGAGTAGAAGAGGTGTGTGAGTTCTATCTTCTGATTATTAAGAAGATTGTTTTATTCATAACTGTTAATTCTTACCTATTTACCATACAGCTTAATGAGCTTTAGTCAGAAAGAAACAATTGATTTAAAAACAACTTTAAATATCTTTGAAGATTAAAAATTTGTGTGAATTCCTTATGTTTTTCTATACACAGGATTTGCTATCAGCAAATATAGAAGATTTTACTTCTTTTCGGTCTGGACGCATTTTCTTTCTTTTCTTTTTTTGTCTATAACAAATAATACAATGTTAAGTAGAAATGGCATGAAGGACATCTTATAATGTTTCCAATCTTAGAAGAAAGCTTTCAGTCTTTCACTATTAAATATGATTATGGATGTAGGGTTCTCATAAGTGCCCTGTGTCAGATCGAATGCATTTTCTTCTATTGCTAGGTTGTTGAGTTATTTTTTATTATTATTATGAAAGATAGTTGGATTTTTGTCCCATGCTTTACAGTATCTGTTGAAATGATCATGTCCTTTTTTTCTCTGATCCTATTAATATATTAAATTAATTTTCACAGCTCTGCATATATTTTGCATATTTAGAACAAACTCCACTTGGTCAGAGTGTGTAATTCTTTTTGTATATTAATAGGCTTATTTGTTAGTATTTTGTGGAGGATTTTTTGTCTTTATTCATAAGAGCTATTGGTCTTTTTTCCCCTTTGTACTGTCTTTGTGTTATAAATGTAGTGGTGACCTCATAAAAATATTACATCTTTTTTTATATTATTCGGAAGTGTTTGTAAAGCATTCTTCTTTAAACATTTAATTCTTCAAATATTTGGTAGAATTCACCAATGAAGTCATTGGGTCCTTCCCTTGTGAAAAGTTTTTTTTTTAATTTATTTAATTATTGTTCACGTAGTTTTCTGTCTTTTACTCCCATCCCCAGCCCACCCCCGTAAGTGCTCCCCACCTCCCTCCCATTTCCACCCCTGTTAGTTTTTGTCCATGTGTCCTTTATACTTGTTCCTATGAATCCTTTCCCTTTTCCCCTGAAATTCCCTCCCCTCGCCCCTCTGTTCACTGTCCACTTGTTCTCTATTTCGGTGTCTTTGGTTATATTTGGCTTGCTTATTTGTTTTGTTGTTTAGCTTCCTGTTAAAGGTGAGATCATATGGTATTTGTCTTTCATTGCCTAGCTTATTTCACTCAGCATAATGCTTTCCAGTTCCATCCATGCTTTTGCAAATGGTAGGAGCTCCTTCTCTCTTTCTGCTGCATAGAATTCCATTGTGTAAATGTACCATGTTTTTTTGATCCATTCATTTACTGATGGGTACCTAGGTTGCTTCCAACTCTTGGCTATTGTAAATTGTGCTGCTATGAACATTGGGGTGCATAGGTTCTTTTGGATTGGTGTTTCAGGGTTCTTAGTATATAATCCTAGCAGTGGAATTGCTGGGTCAAAAGGCAGGTCCATTTTTAGTTTTCTTAGAAAATTCCATACTGCTTTCCATAGTGGTTGTACCAGTCTGCCATCCCACCAACAGTGAACTAGGGTCCCCTTTTCCCCACAACCTCTCCAACATTTGTTGTTTGTTGCTTTGTTTATGGTGGCCACTCTGACTGGTGTAAAGTGGTATCTCATTGTGGTTTTAATTTACATATTTCTGATGGCTAGCAATACTGAGCATCTTTTCATGTGTCTCTGGATCCTCTGTATGTCCTCCTTGGAGAAGTACCTGTTCAAGTCCTTTGCCCACTTTTTAATTGGGTTACTTGTCTTCTTAGAGTGGAGCTTTGTAAGTTCTTTGTATATTTAGGGGATTAAACCCTTGTTTGAGGTATCATTGGCAAATATGTTTTTCCATACAGTTGGTTGTCTTTTTAATTTAATACTGTTTTCTTTAGCCATGCAGAAGCATTTGTTTATTCTTTCCTTTATATTCCTTGCTATAGGGGACATATTAGTAAAAATGTTGCTGCATAAAATATCTGAGATTTTCCTGCCAATGTTCTCCTCTAGGACTTTAATGGTGTCATGGCTTATATTTAAGTCTTTTATCCACCTTGAATTTATTTTGGTGTATGGTGTAAGTCTATGCTCAAGTTTCATTTTTTTTGCATGTAGCTGTCCAGTTCTCCCAACACCATTTGTTGAAGAGGCTATTTTTACTTCATTTTATGTTACTGCTCCCTTTGTCGAATATTAATTGCCTGTAGAGACTTGAGTTTATTTCTGGGCTCTCTGTTCTGTTCCATTAGTCTATGTGCCTGTTTTTATGCCAGTACCAGGCTGTTTTGATTAAAGTGGCCTTGTAATACAGTTTGATATCAGGTATTGTGATCTCTCCTGCTTTGTTCTTCTTTCTCAAAATTGCAGCGGCTATTCAGGGTCACTTATGGTTCCATATAAATTCTTGAAGTGACTGTTCTATGTCTGTGAAATATGCCTTTGGTACTTTAATAGGTATTGCATTGAATCTGTAAATTGCTTTGGGTTGTATGGACATTTTGATAATGTTAATTCTTCCAATCCATGAACAAGGTATATGTTTCCATTTGTTTGTGTCTTCCCTGATTTCTTTCTTCAGTGCTGTGTAGTTTTCTGCATACAGGTCTTTTACCTCCTTGGTTAGGTTTATTCCCAGATATTTTATTTTTGTTTTTGCTACATCAAATGGGATTTTTTTCTTTATTTCTCTTTCTGCTGTTTCATTGTTAGTGTACAAAAATGCCTTTGATTTCTGGATATTGACTTTGTATCCTGCTGTTTTGCCAAATTCATTTATTAGGTTCAGCAGTTCTTGGGTAGAGTCTATAGGATTTTCCATGTACACTATCATGTCATCTGCAAACAATGAGAGTTTTATTTTCTTCTTTCCAATTTTGATGCCTTTTATTTCCTTTTCTTGTCTGATTGCTATGGCTAAAACTTCCAATACTATATTTAATAGAAGTGGTAAAAGTGGACAACCTTGTCTCGTTCCTGATTAGTGGAAAAGATTTTAGTTTTTGCCCGTTGAGTATGATGTTGGCTGTAGGTCCCTCATATATGACCTTTATTATTTTGAGAAATGCTCCCTCTATTTCCACTTTGCTGAGTGTTTTTATCATAAATGGGTGCTGTACCTTATCAAAAGATTTTTTTCACATCTATTGATATAATTGTGTGATTTTTGTCTTTGCTTTTGTTTACGTGATGTATTACATTTATTGATTTGTGAATATTGAACCATCCTTGCATCCCTGGGATGAATCCCACTTGGTCATGGTGTACGATCTTTTTAATGTATTGTCAGATGAGGTTTGCCAATATTTTCATGAGGATTTATGTGCCTGTGTTCATGAGCGATATTAGCCTGAAGTTTTTCTCTTTGTTGTGTCTTTATCTGGTTTTGGGATTAGGATGATGCTGGCTTCATAAAAAGAGTTTGGGAGTCTTCCATCATTCTGAATTTTTTGGAATAGTCTGTGAAGAATAAGGGTTAGCTCTTCCTTAAATGTTTTGTAGAATTCTCCTGTGAAACCATCCAGTTTAGGGCATTTGTGTGTTGGGAGATTTTCTATTACTGCTTTAATTTTGTCTGCTGTTATTGGTCTTTTTAGGCTTTCTGCTTCTTCTTTATTGAGTTTTGGAAAATTATATTTTTCTAGAAATGTGTCCATTTCCCCTAGGTTTTCAAATTTCTTGGCATAGAGCTCTTCATAGTAATTTCTTACAATCCCTTCTATTTCTGTGGTATCAGTTGTAATCTTTCCTCTTTCATTTCTGATTGCGTTTATTTGGATCTTCTCTTTTCTTTTCTTTTCTTGATGACCCTACTTAAAGGCGTGTCTATTTTGCTTATCTTTAAAAAAACAGCTCCTGTATTTATTGATTCTTAGAATTGTGCTTTTAGTCTCTATGTCATTTAATTCTGCTCTGATCTTGGTTATTTCCATCCTTCTACTTGCTCTGGCTGTCTTTGTTGTTGTTCCTCAAGTTCTTGTAGGCATAGAGTTAGGTAGTTTGTTTGAAATGTTTCTATCTTTTTAATGTATATCTGTATTGCTATGAAGTTCCCTCTCATGACTGCCTTTGCTGTGTCCCACAAGTTTTGGGTTGTTGTGAGTTCATTTTCATTTGTTTCCAAAAACTTTTCTTCCCCAATTTCATTCTTGACACTTTTGTTGTTTAATAGCATGCTATTCAATATCCATGATTTTGAGTGTTTAGGGTTTTTTTTCTTTGGGGTTGGTTTCTAGTTTCAGTCCCTTGTGGTTGGAGAAAATGCTTGGTATGATATCAATTTTCTTGAATTTGTGAAAGCTTGTTTTATGTCCTATCATGTGGTCTATCTTTGAAAATGTTCCATGCACATTTGAAAAGAATGTGTATTAGCTTCTTTGGTGTGAAGGGATATATATATATATATACACACACACACACACATATATATATATATATATATATATATATATATATATATATATATATAATCACTTAAGTCTATATTTCACTTAGGGCATTGTTCAATGCCACAATACCTTTGTTGATATTTAGTATGGAAGACCTGTCCATTTTTGACAGTTGGGTGTTAATAATTGTGTTGCTGTCAATATTTTTCTTGAAGTCCTCTAAGAGTTTCTTTATGTTTGGGTGCTCCTATGTTGGGTGCATATATATTTACAATGTTTACATCTTCTTGGTGGATTCTTCCTTTGAGTATTATGAAGTGACCTTCTGGGTCTCTCTTTATGGCCCTTTTTCTAAAGTGTATTTAGTGTGATATGAGTATTGCTACCTTGGCTTTTTTTCCCTGTTCGTTTTCTTGGAAAATTTGTTTCAAGCCCTTCACTTTTAGTGTGTGTGGGTCTTTTGTCCTGAGGTGGGTCTCTTGTAGGCAGCATATGTGTGGGTCATGCTTTCTTATCCATTCAGCTATTCTATGTCTTTTGATTAGAGCATTTAATCCATTTATGTTTAAGGTTATTATTGATAGGTACTTATTCATTGCCTTTTTTGTACCTGTGTTCCTCTCTCTTTACCTTCCTTTCTCTCTCTTTACCTTCCTTTCCTTAAAGCAATCCTTTTAGTATTTCTTGTAGAGCTGGTTTGGTGAAGGCATATTCTTTTAGACTTCTTTTTTTCTGGGAAGCTCTTTATTTGGCCTTCTATCTTGACTGAGAGGCTTGCTGGGTAAAGTAGCCTTGGTTGCAGGCCTCTGGTTCTCATTGCGTGGCATATTTCTTGCCATTCTCTTCTTGCTTGGAGTGCTTCCATTGAGAAGTCAGCAGCTAACCTTATTGGGGCTCCCTTATATGTTACTTCCTTTTTCTCCCTTACTACTTTTAAGATTCTTTTTGTCTTGAAATTTTGCCATTTTAAAGATGATGTATCTTGAAGTAGGTCTCTTGATTGGGACTCTCTGTGATTCCTAGATTTGTGTGGCTTTTTCTCTCATCAAATTAGGAAAGTTTTCCCTTGTTACTTTTTCAAATAGGTTTTCTGTCCCTGTTCTTCTTCTTTTCCTTCTGGTATCACTATTATTTGATTGTTATTATGTTTCATATTGTCCTACATTTCTCTTAATCCCTCTTCATTCTTTCTGAACCTGTTTTCCTTTTCTTGCTTCTTGGTGTTTTTTTTTTTCTATCTTGTCCTCCAGCTCACCGATCCAATTTTCTGCTTCATCTATCCTGCTTTTGATTTCTTCTACAGTGTTCTTCAGGTCAGAAATTGTATTCTTCATTTCCTCTTGGCCCTTGCTGATAGTTTCTATTTCCTTTTTCATGTTGATATAGTTTTTAGTAAGTTCATTGTAGTTCCCCTGTTGTTTTTGGTAGCTCATTTATGAGCTCTTTGAACTTCCAGATAACCAGTGCTTTGAATTCAATATCTGATAGTTGACTTGCCTCTATTTCATCTAACATTCTTTTTGAGGCTTCCTCCTTTCCTTTCATTTGGGGATTGTTTTTTTTTTCCCATTGTTTGTGAGGCTCTTCTTGTTAGATTCAATTCAGCTTCTTAAATTGATTTGTTCTGGCTTCTTGGGTTTATTATGTAGTTTTCTGTGGTATAATACCTGTGAATTTTGGTGGTGTAGTTTCCTTGATCTCCCAAGCTCACTTTTCTTGGGCTGTTGTTTAAGTTGGCTCTGTGTTTGTCTTTGGTTTTTGTTTGATTTTGGGTTTTTCTTTTATGGGTCCTTCCCACCAGCTGGTTAACTGATGGTCCCTCTGTCCACCACCTGTTTTAATTTGTTTTACTGATGAGGGCAGGTTGTGTTGAAGCTAGTTCTTCCATGTCTACAAGGTATTGAGGGTTCTCTTTCGCTCTTGTTCACTTGCTCTTGATTGTACTGGGCAGGTTTCTCCACTATTTATTTGTATTTTCAGATAGGTCTTGGATTGAGATTTGTGTGGTTTCTACTCCCTCCTTCACCTTCTTCTGTTGTTATCTGTTGGTTGTTCCTTTGTTGTTGGGTTTCCTCTTCCAGTGGGCATGCTGGTGTTCTCCACTTCCACCTACTCCTTTTTTTTTTTGTGATCAGTTGAAGGTGGAGGCAAATGGTTTATGACAGCAGAAGAGTATTCTATAATATTTACAGCCACAGCTGGTAGAGAAGAAATAGGAAGACTTTAGGCTATGTACCGTGTTAACTGTGATCTTCAATCCAACTAGCCATTTTTAAGAAAGAATGGACAGAAAATAAGACTCTTCTTGGGGAGGGAAGGCTTGTGAGTTTGACCTAAAAAGCAGTGAGGTTGTGGGAGGTCAGATTCTGAGGTAAGGTGAGAGCAAAGGATAATAAATAGGTGTAGTGTGTGAGCAAATAGAGTTAACCACTACAGTAATAGGGTTCAGGAAACTGTGATTTGTGCTAAGATTTGGGAGATGTGTTGTGAAGTATTTACAGTTGTATAGAACAGCTATTATTTACAATAATATTAGAGCAACAATCATATGACAGACTCTATGTGATCTGGGTAACATGAATAGGGGGTATCGAACTTTGAATAGTGTGCTAGAGGAACACAAGTGACATGAAGTATAGAAAATTAGCAATACACTGTGAGGGAGAGAACAGGGGAAACCTGTCAAATGATACAATATAACCTGCCAAGGCAAAGAAACCTATAAAGAAAGAAGAGGAATACAAAGATATTATTAAAATATAAAAGAAGTGAGAATAATGAAAAATAATAGTATAGGTATGCAGCAACTTGTGGCTTCTCTGCTGTAGCAAAGTGAAATTTGTCTCTGTCTCTACATTTGGAATGCCCCCTCTTTGGGTCCAACTCTGGTCTTTTCACAGTTCCAAGTTCTTTGTGTCATTTATGGGTAAAAGAAAAAAAAAGGCAGGAGAAGGGAGGAAAAAGCAATAAGTTTGGAAAGAAAGGAAGAAGGAATAAAACAGGAAAGAAGAAAAGAGAGGGAAAATGGTATTGAAGATAAAACAAAATAAAATTTAAAAGATAAAGATTACTTAAAAAAAACACCTCTTGTTGGTTTAAAACTGGCCACACCACTTTTTCTGGTCTCGATGGCTGCAGCAGGCTGAGGGGCAATTGCTGTGGTATTTCTGTGAGCACTCTCCCAAGAGCTAACCTGTCACCTCTCCCCAGTGCCCCACAAAGGGGATCTAGGTCCTCCTCAGAGCACTCTTTACCCTGAGGGTCCTCACTGTGGGCTGGGGTGAGGGGGAGCGGGCTGGCCAGGCTGCCTGGGTCCTGCAGGTTCCAGCGCGGACCCTTCCCAGTTCTGTGGGGGGAGTCTAGGCCTTCTGCCCAACCTCGGGATCGCTGCCAGGCTGGGTGGGGAGCAGGCCAAGCACTGTCATAGGAGAATCCTTTAGTTTACTTTCCAGAAAAATTTCTCCTTAAGAAAGCCTTCTGCTCAGCACAGCCCAATGCCCCAGCCAGACCAATGACTTCCGGAGTCAGAGCCTGCGCTTACGAGTTGCCACTGTGCCTCTCAATTCTCCTGAGCTGATGACCACAGACTCCACAGGTCATCATTGCCCTTTGTTCTTATCACCCTCTCTGCAACCTCAAGCAAAAAGGTCTCTCCTCAGTGTTGGCCAACCTTGCTTGACCAGGGAGGGAGGGACCTGATGACCCGGCTCTCTCCCAAGGACCCTGCGGCAGGCCCAGGGCTCCCAAAGAGTCTGCAGTAGACCCGCCAGCCACAGGTCATGGGCCGAGACTGTTGCTGCTCCTGTCTCCACTCTGGTCCCTGAGACCCCACTGCCCTGCAGCTGTGTCCTTACTGTCTGGATTTTAGTGTCCGCTACAATTTCTGGTCTTTTATTTTCACATATGCTGGGGAACTGTTGGCTGTTTGTACTGTTCCTCCCTAGATCAGCCAGGATTTTCTCCCAGGTGTGTGTGTGGCGGGGGTGGGGGGGGGGTGTGGGGGGGTGGAATCCTCTCAGTCCTACTCCTGCACCAACTTCCCCTCTCCTCAAAAGTTTTTGATTAGAAATTTAAACTCTACTTGTTTTAGGTCTGTTGAGGCTTTCTCTTGTTTCTGGAGTCAGTCTTAGTAGGTTGCATCTTTTTAGGAATTCATACCCTTCATCGAAGTTATCTAATTTGTTGATATGCAAGTGTTCATACTGTTTACTTACAATTCTTTTTATTTCTGTATGACTGGCAAATAGTGGTTCCTCTTTCATTCTGGAGTTTAGTAATTTGAACTTTCTCCTTTATTAACCTTGGTCAGTCTAGCTAAAAGGTTTGTAAATTTTGTTTATGTTTGTAAAGAACCAATATTTGGCTTTATTGATATTCTGTACTGATTTAGTTTTCTGTTTTCTCTACATGCTAGCCTTTTCATGTCCTGCTTCCTTTTAGTCAGTTTGCTCTTTGTCTCTTCACTTTCTTAAATAAAAGGTTATTGGCTTGTAACTTTTTTGTCTTTAATGATGTGTTTATGACATAAATTTTTCTCTGAGCACTGCTTTGACCACATCTCATTTGATATGTTGCATCTTCATTTTCATTCATTTTGAAATATTGTCTTTTTAAATTTTTTTCATTTATTCGTTATGAAATATTTTCATTCATTTTTTAATTATTTATTCTTTTTTTTTGACTCAATTACTTAGCAGTATGTTGTGAATTTACCAAATATTCTTCTTTTATTCCTTTCTAATTTTGTTACATTTTGGTCAGAGGGCACACTTTGTACTATTTCAATTTTATTAAATTTATTGATACTTGCTTTAGATCAATATAGGATCTATTCTGGAGAATGATGCACATAAATTTGAGAAGAATGTATATTGTGCTGTTGTTTGATGAAGTGTCCTACAGATGTCTTATTCCTAGCTAGATAATAGTGGTGGTCAATTTAATTTCCTTTTGGATCTTCTCTGCCGACTTGTTCTATCTATTATAAAAAGTGAAATATTGAAGTTTCTATTCTATTTATTTATTTATTTTATAACTGTTCAAGTACAGTTGTCTGCACTTTCCCCTCAGCACTCCCCCCACCCCAGCCATCCCCACTCCCTCCCCTGATCCCACCCTCCTTGGTTTTGTCCATGTGTCCTTCATAGTTGTTCCTAAAAACTGTTCCCCCCTGCTATCCCCTCCCACCTCCCCTCTGGTTACTGTCAGATTGTTCTTAATTTCAATGTCTCTGGTTATATTTTGCTTGCTTGTTTGTTTGGTTGATTCTCCAACTATTATTGTTAAATTGGCTATTCTTTCAAATATATTCACTATTTTTCTTCATATAATTTAGGGCTCTTTTGTCAAACTCATATATACTTATAATTGTTATGTCTTACTGAATTTTTCCTTTTATCTTTATAAAATATCCTTCTTGCCCTGGCCAGTGTGGGTTAGTTGGTTGGGCATTCACCTCTAACCAAAAGATTGTAGGTTAAATTCCTGGTCAAGGAACATACTTAGGTTGTGGGTTTGATTCCTGGTCTGGGCACATATGATCCTGGGTTGGGGTGCTTTCAAAAGGAAAACAATTGATTTTTCTCTCTCATATTGATGTTTCTTTATCTCCCTTCCTCTCTCCCTAAAAGAAATGAAAAAAAAATCCTTCAGGTGAGGATTAAAAAATTAAAATAAAATAAATAAAAAATAAAATATCCTTTTTTGTGTTTAATAATTTTGCCTTAAAATCGATTTTGTCTGATCTTAGTATAGCACTATAGCTATCTTTTATTTACTGTTTGCATGGTATATCTTTTTTCTTTCAAACTGCTTATATTTTTTAATATAAAGTGTGCCTCTTATAGATAATGTAGAGTTGTATCAGATTTTTCTATCCATATCAATGTTTTTTTAAATATTTTATTTATTTTTAGACAGAGGAGAGGGGATGGAGAAAGAGTGGGACAGAAACTTCAACGTGCGGTTGCCTCTCATGTGTACCTTAATGGTAACCTGGCCTGAAACCCAGGCATGTGCCCTGACTGGGAATCGAACCAGCAACTGTTTTCTTCACAGGCCCTTGCTCAATCCGCTGAGCTACACCGGCCAGGCCTCAATATGTGGGGTTTTTTTCCGCATTTTTTTTTTTTAATATATTTTATTGATTATGCCATTACAGTTGTTCTATTTCCCCTCCTCCCTGCACACCCCCTCCCCCACCATTCCCCCCTTTAGTTTAGTTCCCACGTGTCTCAAGTTCTTTAGATTCTATATTTCCCATACTATTCTTGCCCCCCCTATCTATTTTCTACCTACCATCTATGCTACTTATTTTCTGTACCTTCTCCCCCCTTCTCCTTCTCCCACTCCCCTGTTGCTAACTCTCCATGTGATCTTCATTTCTATGTTTCTGCTCCTGATCTAGCTGTCCTCTTAGTTTGCTTTTGTTTTAGGTGTGGTTGTTAATAACTGTGAGTTTGCTGTACTTTCACTGTTCATCTTTTTAATCTTCTTTTTCTTAGGTAAGTCCCTTTAACATTTCATATAATAAGGGCTTGGTTATGATGAACTCCTTGAATTTGATCTTATCTGAGAAGCACTTTATCTGCCCTTCCATTCTAAATGAAAGCTTTGTTGGATAGATCAATCTTGGATGTAGGTCTTTGGATTTCATGAGTTGGAATACTTCTTTCCAGCCCCTTCTTGCCTGTAAGGTCTCTTTTGAAAAATCTGCTGACAGTCTGATGGGAACTCCTTTGTAGGTGACTGTCCCCTTAGCTCTTTCTGCTTCTAGGATTCTCTCCTTCATTTTAATCTTGGCTAATGTAATGATGACGTGTCTTGGTGTGTTCCTTCTTGGGTCCAACTTCTTTGGGACTCTCTGAGCTTCCTGGATTTCCTGGAAGTCTATTTCCTCTGCCAGAATGGGGAAAAGTTCTCTTTTATTATTTGTTCAAATAAGGTTTCCACTTGTGACTCTTCCCCTTCTGGTACTCCTATAATTCGAATGTTGGAACGTTTAAAGATGTCCTGGAGGTTCCTAAGCTTCTCCTCATTTTTCTGAATTCTTATTTCTTCATTCTTTTCTGTTTGGTCATTTTTTTCTTCTTTCTGGTCCACTCCTTTCATTCGAGTCCCAGTTTCCTTTTCATTACTATTGGTTTCCTGTGCACTTCCATTCATTCCAATTAGTTTAGCCTTCATGTGTTCCTCTAATTTGTGACTAAAATCAACCAGTTCTGTGAGCATCCTGATCACCAGTGTTTTGAACTGTGCATCTGAAAGTTTGCCTATTTCTTCATCACTTAGATTTATTGGCTCTGGGGCTCTGAGTTGTTCTTGAGCCACGTTTTGATCCGTTCATGCCTATTATGCATGAGGAGCTGAGGAGCGGAGCCTTAGGTGTTCGCCAAGGCGGGGCCACCCAGGTGGCTGGTTTGTGACGCTGTATGTGGGGGCAAGGTCAGAGAGGGACAATGGCGGTACCCTTTGCCTCTTCCCGCCACTGGGGCCTGCACAGCCTGTCTCACCGCTCGCTCCTTCACCAGTTTATCTGTGCATGAATGTGTGACCATGGTCAGCCCTCAGTGGGTCTGCCCGCTACTCCACACCTGGGATCTGACCATGGCTGCCGGCACGACTGGGTCATGTGCCTGGGTCAGTCCGGTCTGGTCTGATGGATCTTTCCTTCCTGGCCCCACTCTGCTGCTGGCTCTGCCCCTCTTACTGGTTTGGCTGAAGGGGTCGTTGTTGTCAGACTTCCATTATTTCAATTTTCTGTGGTTTGGCTGTGTTTTTGTTGCTAAAACTTTGTTGTTTATAAACTTGGTTGTGTGAGGAGGCACAGTGCTTCCACCTATGCCTCAATCTTGGCAGAAATCAACCTCGATATGTGTTTTAATTGGAGTATTTAATTAACATACAATGTAACTCATAATGTAAGATTTACATTTAGTCAATTTTGTATGTTTTCTCTAGGTTTAATGTCTTTCATTTCCTCCATTACTTCTTTATTATGTATTAAATAGACATGTTCTAGAGTACTATTTTAATTCTCTTGATATTTATTTATATATATATGTGTATATAAATACATATATTGTTTATTTTCATAAGAGTGACACTGGGAATTATAATTGATACTTTAATTTGTAACCATCTATTTTGAATTAAAAACTACTGAGTTTCAATAGGATACAACAGTTTTGCCCTTCTATGGCTTCCTACTCTCCCCCATCTTTGTGTTGTTACTGTCACACGATTTACATCTTTATGGATTGTCTACCCATCAATGCAGATTTATAATAAGCACTTTATGCAGTTGCCTTTTAAATAAAATAGAAAAGTGTTACAAAGAAAAAATATAACTATCTTTATATTTATTTATACAGTTAAGTTCACTAGTGCTCTATTTTTATGAGGCTCCATTTACTGCTAATATTCTTTGATGTGAGCCTAAAGAAATTCCTTTTGTATTTCTTATTGCTAGGTTTGCTGATGACAAACTTTTTTAGGTTTTATTTATTTGGGAAAGTCTTATTTTTTTTCTCCATTTTAAAGGATAATTTCACTGGGCATAAATTTTTTGATTGACAGTTTTTTTTCTCTCAGTACTTTGAATATGTCATGCCACTGCCTTCTATCTCCCCTTTGTTTTTGATGAGAAATTAGTTGTTTATGTTATTGAAGATCTGTTGTATAAGATGTGTTGATTCTTTCTTGCTGATTTCCACATCCCCTGTATTAGTTTTTGACAGTTTTTAATATGTCTAGATGTAGATCTCATTTATCCTACTTGGCATTTGTTAACCTTGTTTGAGATGTAAATTCACCTAATTTGGAAAATTTTCAGCCATTAGGTCATTAAATATTCTTTCTGTCCTTTCTCTCAACTCCTTTTTGTAGTTTCATTATGCACATACTGGTGTTCTGGGTTGCACCCTAAGGTCTCTGAGTCTCTGTGTATTTACTCCATTTATTTTTATTCTTGTCTTCATACTGAACAGTCTTAACTGACCTATCTCAATTTGAGTTTAGTTTGCTCTTTGTCTATTTACTTTCTTAAATAAAATATTGGTTTGCATTCTTTCTTCTGCCTGCCAGATCTGTTATTGAGACCCTCTAGGGAATTATTCGTTTTAGTTGTACTTTTCTTTTTCCATTTTTTATCCCTTTAAAATTTTTTACTGTTGTGCAATTACATTCGTCTCCATTCTCCCTTAGTTGTACTTTTCAACTCCAGAATTTCTATTTTGTTCCCTTTCACAGTTTTTACCTATAGATATTCTCTATTTGTTGTGACATTGTTCTCATACTTCCTTTTATTCTTTAGATATGATTTTCTTTATTTCTTTGAACATATTTAAATCAATTGATTTAAAATAGTTGTCTATTATGTCACATGTCTGGATTCCTCAGAAATAGTTTCTATTTGTTGATTTCCCCCTATTTTTGGGTATCAGTGTCTTGTTTCTTTGCATGTCTCATAACCCTTTTTTTTATAGTGAACATTTTAAATAGTATAATTTGGCTGGTCTGGAAATCAGATTCTCTCCCCTCTCCAGGGTTTAATGTTGTTGCTTTTTGTTTGGGGTGTTACTTGTTTAGTCACTTTTCTGAATCCATACTGTGAAGTATGTACTATTTGTTGTTTATGGCACTTAAGTCCCTGCTCTTTTAGCTTAGTTGTTGGCTAATGATTGGGTAGAGATTTTCTTAAATATCTGGAATCGATATGTCTCACAACCTTTGAAAAGTGATTTTGTGTATGTGTTCAGTCATGCCTTTAACACCAAGACAAGGAATTCATAACTCTACTTTAATACTTGTACAAAACCTCAAGTTCATTCAGAAGTGAGAGGCTAGGGCCTTCTCCTGTCTTTCCTGAGCAGGTGCACAGCACTGGGCATGAGCATGTTTTTTCCAAATTTCTAAGAATATATCAGAGCTTTTTAAAGACCCTGTAGACTTCTTATTCTCCAGCTTTGCATTTATAGCTTTAAAGTTAGCCTCTTATTTCCATTACTTCATACAGTTTAAAGTTAAATAATCATCTTTTAATGCTTTCAACAAATACCTTTTGCAAAGAGGCTGTTCATGTTGGGTGAGGTATGAGTCAGGTAAGCCTTGTGAGTGTTGTCTTCCAGAACCACCAGAATGAAATAATGACAATTCTCTTGGAAAAGGGCTTTCAAGTAGCTTCAACCCACTCTGTCCTTCTAGCAATTGCCAGGCTTTTATTTTCCACTGTGATTTCAGTCTGTTTGTTTTCTACATTATAGCAAATCTGGAATTGGTGGGATGGGATTGAAATAGAGCAGGTAAAAAAGCATAAAGCACTATTTTTTTTTGACATTCTGCCATTTTTCTTTAACAAATACTTTAATTAGCTTCACCTTAGTTACTTTTCAGAGTTGTGAAAAAAATTGATCCTGGTGATCTTTGACAGTTTTCTCATTAAGATTATAGAAATAAAAATATTTGGAGGTTGCTACTCTACCATTTTTATTGACACTACCCCTAACTTTTTTCCTTTTTAGTTTTCTTATTTTTAATTTTATTTTTATTAAAATATAATTGAAATTTCATAGTATGAGTTTTAGATGTACAACATAGTTATTAAACATTTATTTATCTTATGATGTAATCACCATGATAAATCTAGTAAAATCTTTTAAATGTAATTAGTAATGGTCTGTCCACTACAGTAATAAATACTTTTATAATAGTCAACTGTATAAGCTTCACAAAATGAAGGATCAAATTTTTATTATGAAATAGGAGGAATGTCATAATAATATATGTCCTATGACTGGATTTTTCTAGCAAAAGTCATTGCAGCAATAGTAATTTTCTGAGGCATTTGGGAAGGAATCAGCTTGTCCTGGGTGATCTCATGGCACAGACAAGAGCAGCCAGCCCAAGAGTTTATATACCCCAGTAAAAAGAGGCTTTTTAAGCAAAGGCTCCAGAGCAGTTCTGAGACTAACACACAGCAATTGGATTTGGAAAAGAGCAGAGGTGATGTTTGCTAAAGGAAAATCATGCTTAGATAAAAAGCCAATAGTCATACACCAGAGCTTTTAGACTGATCTGTCAACACAGCTTTACCCACTTTGGAAAGGTCATATTAAAGTAGGAAGGCGAAACTGTAACTATTACAAAGGATTCTAATTCTGGAATGTCCTGAGGGGCTGGTCCTGTATTTGAGATAACAGATAAATTTGGTAATTTTCTTTTATACTCCTATGAAAAACACAAGGATGCTCAAAAGGGTAATTCTACATTGTAATAATTTTTCAAATCCTATATTTGAGAAGTCTAGTTTAGGATTAAATTCAGAATTCACCTATGCATTCTATCATTACAGTATATTTTAACCATCTAGTTATTGTTTTAATATGGATGTAATGTGAAAGTAAGGTAAAAATGATTGGTATGCTTTATTGTTTCAAAAGATTCCAAAATGATGCAATTTGACCAATATTTAATAGAAAATTCCTTGAAAATCAATCTAAATTTACCAGTAGAAAATATCAAGCATGTATTTTATTTTATTATGAAGTATACATATAGAAAAATCTACACGGCATATGTAAATTCTAACAAATAATTACTTATGCCGTATCTTGCATAAGATACGGCATAAGATATTTTAAACTAGATATCTTATCTTGCATAAGATATTTTATCTTGCAATAAAATATTGGGTTGACCAAAATATTGGGTTGGGTTCATTTGGGTCTTTTTCTGTAAGATGATTCTAATAGTGATACAGGGTGCGGCCGGGGCGGGGTGGCAAAAAAAGATTTGGAATGGTGTCCAGAATTCAAAGTGTATAGGAATATTGGAGAGACATATGAGATGTCCTCACCACCCCCCCAGGGGGAAGGGATGAATGGAGCAGGGCCGTTGAGAGCTGTTTTGCATAGCAACAGTTTTGCAGCTAACCTCTGGAATGATTATTTAACATATCTATAACCTTTAACTGGTTTCATAGATATGTTAAATGTCTGTGGCCAAGTTTTGAGCCAGGGAGAAGGGAGTGGCTCGGGACTCAGGATGGAACTAGAGGCTGTGCCCCTGAGTGGGAGCACCTGTGTGAGAGCTTGGAAAAGATGGGCTCCAGGACATGAAGGGATAACTGACCAGGTGAAAGGGGAAAACCATGCTTTGCCAGAATGGAGATCCCTGCAGCCAGGTGAAGAAGAAAAACAATGCGCTTTTGGTGGAGTGTGAACCCCTGCAGCTTTGGTAGAAGAGGCCCACGCGGCTTTGGGGTGCCCCCTTTGGCCACGGGGCCTGAAAAGCAACAGAGACTTTGACTGGAACTGGGTACAAAGGACTCTTGCCAGTGGACCATGAGAGGGTACCACAGTACTTTGGATTAACTAGAGATCCTGCCTGACATAGCTGATGGTGCCAGCGGGTGACGAGCACAGCTGAAACCCAGACGTGTGCTCTTTTCCTGATTTATAGTACCTGGAGTTGGGACAGTGGGAGAAGGGAGCGCTGTGTGGGTGTAGGTGTATACCCTAAAGGACTTTGATATTTTAGTGGAGGCGTTAGGCCTGAATAGCATTAAATAAACATTTTGTTTCCTTTTCACAAATCTCTGGCATTGAGAGATGTCTTTCCAATTGGTGGTGGACAGAAGAGCCCAGTAGATATTAGTATACGGTCCTTGGGAGGGGCCCCCTGTTGTGTAGCAGTTTTTGGCATCCCTAGGTGAGCCAAATACTGCCCCCCCTCCCTTGGACCTGTTGTTTTGGTAACAATAGCATTAAGTTGCTATTTAATTTCATTTGAAACAATTTTGTTAGATTGTATTGTGATAGCTGTCATATCAGCATGCATTAAAAAAGCTTATCAAAATTGGTGAATTTTTGTGCAGCCATTTCAATATTGAAAATGGAAGAAAATACATAACATTTCTGGCATATTTTTGTTGAGGCGACCACTTTCGAGAGGTCCCCTCGGTGCCACAGACACGCGTGAGTGAATAAATATGGCCGAGACATGCTGGATCTGTTTGGGGATGGAGGAGTAGGCTGTGGCCAGTTTCTCTGGGGAGAAAGAGGCCAGCAGCAGCCAGTTTCTCTGAGGAGAAAAAGGCCTCGAGCGCCTTTCTCCATAGCCTTTTATTGGGTTGTAATACACAGGAATACAGGGCAGCAAGGATCAAATGGTAGATAACATTGCAAAGAGGTCTGAGGGCTTACTGTGAGTCAGAGTTGCAGAAACTTTGGGAGACATACTCATTTCCTCTCGGACCCTTATCATATGAATGAAAGCACTCTTAGCAGAGCAGATTTCACAGGTTAATCAGCAAGTCTTTGTGATGCCAGATTTTCCCCCAGGGCACACTGGCCAGGCAAGGAGCTGCACCTCTTCCCAACAGGTATTCAGGCTTAAGGGAATTAGAGCCAGGAAGTGCTTCTCTCAGAGTACGTGGGGACTCAGGCTTTGACAAAGCTGGGGGGCGAGAGTCCATTGCTCTCTGTTGCAGCCCCCGAGTCCTTCCACGAAGGCCTCCCAGGTGATCAAGTCTGACTTAGGTTGCCCCCTGCTGTGAGGGGTCTTACCCGTCATTGACTTCCGACCAAGCTCTGGGGGCAGGGAGAGATACTGTGGCAGTATTTGCTAGCAGAGACAGGCTTTGTCTCCTGTGACTGGCATTCCAGAGGTCATCTCTCACCCTTAGCTACAAGGGGTAGAGTTACAATTCCTAAAACGAGGCAGAGCGGTCTACAACATATTTTGCTTTATTATTTCAAGAAAGTTAAAACTAGAACTGAAGTGAAAAAAATTGTGCAGTGTATGGAGAAGGTGTGACTGATGTGACTGATGCTGTGACTGATTAAACATGTCAAAAGTGGTTTGTGAAGTTTCATGCTGGAGATTTCTCACTGGACAATGCTCCACCATTGCATAGACCAATTGAAGTTGATAGCAAACAAATGAAGACTTTAATGGAGGACAATAAACATTTTACCACATGGGAGGTAGCTGACATACTCAAATATCCAAATCAATAAAGTTATTAGTAAAAATGAAAAATGTGTCTTTTATTTTATAGAAAAAAACCATATGGACTTTTTGGTCAACGCAATACAATTATTACAACTGTGGTGATGCTGCTTCTGCTAAATATGCAAATCATATCAAACTGATGAGTGGGAGTCTTTCAAGCAACTTTTAAAGTAGCCATTTTGTTTTGTAATACAAACTAAGATATCCAGACTTACCTAACATTTTTCCTGTTTTGGGTGTAAAATAAGCCAATAGTTCTGATTGTTCTTAGTAAGAATACACATAAATACCATGTAAGGGTGCTAGTTGTGTCTGCTGCCACTTGGTGTGCGGTTTCTCCCTGGAATGAATGGTTCATGAACTGAGCTACAAGTAGCACCACCCACACACATATACATTTTTAAAACTCAGTTCACTCTGATATTTTCAAATCAATTTTAACATTGTTTGTATCTTTTTTATTCACCGAATGATTTTATTTCTAATAGTATTAACAAATTTGCTTGTTTGCTTTATTCTATAACACAGGATATTCAAATATTCAAATATTTTTAATATTACATATATTACTATTAGCAATAACACTATTACAGTCTTGCACTGCATATTGATGTTTTGGTCAGTGTTAGACCAAATGTATTGTGGTGGTCCCCAAGAAATAATGGAGCTGAAAAATCTGTCATCTGCTGTCATTGCATAATGTCACACAGCACAGTGCTATTCAAGTATTTCTGGTGATGCAGGTATGGAAAAACACACTGTGCTACCAGTTGTATAAAGGTGTACCATATACAGTTATGCATAGTGCATAATACTTGATAATAACAAATGATTATTACTGGTTAATGTATTTGCTGTACAGCAGGTCCTTAAATAACATATAATTTTCTGATTTCATTGATAAGATGCATAGGAACTTAATTTTTGCTTATATCAATTAGCCTATATGGTAAAATTGGTATCATTATACATTGTTTACTTAAAGTCACGGAATTTAGGAATAATGTTAAGTGAGCACTTACTGTATTATTCTTTTCATCACTATTTTAGAGTGTACTCTTTCTACATATAAAAAATTTTTCTCTGCATGGCCTCCAAGGAATAAGTGCCCCCTGGAGCACCTACCCCAGCAAGAGGAAGAGAAGCCCTCAGCTGCTGGGGAGTCTGTGCCCCAAGTGAATCCTCCAACACACCGAGAACATCCTGACCTCCACAATCTCCATCCCAGACGCCTTGAAGAAATGGGGATGCTTAGTGAGCGCTGTCTTGTCACATACCATCAATAAAGTTCACTGGACCCAGCCAAAAATAAAAAATGGTTTCTATAAAACAGTAAGCTGTTACACCGGCAGCAAGATCATACATCCTCGTATTTATCGAGTCTGTTGATTGCATCATTTTCTCTTGCACGTGACTTAGTCTTGTGTTGTTTTGTACAGTAACATGTTTGAAAGGTTTGGAGCCTAGGAGTAATTAAAGCTATGTCACATAGTATGGACGTATAGTAGGCTATACAATCAAGGTTTGTGTAAGTGCACTCTATTAGGTTCACATAGCAACAAAATCTCCAAACCACACATTTCCTGGGGTATATCCCCTACATTAAACACATGTGACTGTAAATGAACTTTCAAATTTCTTCGCAATTTTTTTTTCCAGATTTTCACTTTCATTTGCTGTATTGTGAACTCTCTTCTCCCACTTTTTTAGAAAAATAAACATTTAATATTAGAACCGTTTTATATTATGAAAAAATTACAAAGATAGCACAGAGTTCCCATGTCCCCCAAACCTAAACTTTCTTAATAACATTTACATTGTTATGACACATTTGTTCCAACTAATATATTAACTAAAGCCTGTAGTATTTTTTCTGACTTCCTTAGTCTTTCACCTGTTGTAAAAATGAAATTGGAGTGTAGTGTTTATTTATTTACTTATTTGTGTGTAATCTTTATCAGGTTTAGATATGAGAATTTGGAATAATTTAAGCAGCTTTGTTATGATTTTGACTATGAAGCTTTCATAGAATTCAATAAAATCTTTAGGACCTGGTGCTTTTTCAGCAGGACTTCTTTGTTATTAGTTTGCCTAAAACTTTTAGGGAATTACACTCATTTGATTTTTATCTCTATTAAGGTCAGTTTTAGAAATTTACATTTTTACAAAATTATTTGATAAATCTAGATTCAGTTATTTGCATAGAGTTAGGCAAAATAGAATACTATAATTCTTCAAAGTTGTTTATTTCAGTGGTTATTTACCTTGCCACTATTTATTTTATGACTTTACACTGTTAGCCAGTTTTTAAAATCTCTTTTGCTTATTTAAAAACTAGACTATTTATCAATTATTTCTCTGTTTTATTATTTTCTGTTTTCTTTTTTATTATTATTTTTATTTTTTTATTATTATTTTTTAATATTAAATTTTATTTAGTTACTTTTCAAGTACATTTTTTTTATCTATTTATTCTTTATTGGTTATTTCCTTTTGTTCAGAATAGAATTTTGTTGTTTTTTAAAAATTTTTAGGAGACTGACTTCATTTGTTATTTTTATTGACATAGGTATTTAAGACTTTTTCTTACATAATTGCTTTAATTATATCTCATATGTAGTATTTCATTACTTTAGGAATTCTAAAATTTGATTGGCTTGATTTTTCACCCAAATATTGTTTTATATGCAGTTACTAAAATTCCAGTAAGTCCATTCCTCTTTGTTACTTGCTTTATATTGTGCTGAAATCAGACAATGTCAATTTGTTATGCCCACTTGTAAAAAATTGGGTTTAATTTACTCCTAGTAAATGGTCAATATTCATGGCCATTCTATTTCTTCTCACATATCCAATACTGTCTGTATAGTCATGTTTGATACAGTAATATAACTGATCATTATTATATCCTCTTTTATGTCAGACCTCTTATCTGTGATTTTTTTATCTAGTTTAATACTTGCTGACCTGAATTATTGTTTTCAGATATCAAAATCCGAGCCCCTATTTATCACTGTTTGCATGTACTAATATACTTGCCTATCTCTTATTTTATACCCTTCTGAACCACTTTTGTTTAGGTTTAACTCTTATATAACATAGAGTTGGAACTTGTTTTTTGAGCCATCTGAAATTATTTTCTATTAATAGAAGTTAGAGGTTAGACCCAGTTATACTTACTTGACTGATATTTTGGTCTCAGCTCTATGATTTAAAAAAATAATATTAATTCCCTTTTTTTTCTCTCTATGTACTCTTTTCTGACTTTACCTCCATTCAGATAGCTGTATGAATATATATCTTTGGGCACATAGGATAGACTATGCATTTTTTGTTTTAGTTGTATTTTTATATAATTTCTTTAGTTTTCTTTTTTATTAGGACTTTTACTAGTTTGTCAGAATTAAGTATATTTGACTTTCCCATACTATACGTATATGGCATTCAAAGACTTTACTGTTCTCTTTTTCTCTCACATTCCAGTTTTAAGAGTTATGCTTTTTTTCTTTTTATTAAAGTTATTGGGGTGGCATTGGTTAATAAGATTATATAATTTTCAAGTATACATTTCTAAAATACTGGGTGTTCATATTGCATTTGGTGCTCATCACCCAAAATAAAATAACCCCCATCACCATGTATTTGACACCCATTACCCTTTACTACTCTCCCTGCCCCCTCTCCATCATGTTGTTGTCTGTGTCTATGAGTTTTTGTATGTTTGTTTATTTGTTGCTTTCAGTTTTATATTCCACATATGAGTGAAATCATGTAGTGGTTAACTGTGGTGGACTTCTGCCCGCAGAGCCTGCCTGTTGTGACTGAAAGAGAACAAATGCACGGGAAACAGCAATCCTGTGGAGAAAAAGGGAACCGCATGGCTACTCTTTCAAGGGGAGAGCGCCCCAACCCTTGCCTAGACAGGCTTTTATTGTTTTTCTTGGGTTTTACATCAAAGAAGGATTTATTATCTATTATATAGAATATTATTGTCTACATTTTAGGTACAATCAAGGGAATGAAAATAACATGCAGAGGGGAATGACAATGAACTGATTAGCTCTGTCTTTGGGAAAGTTTATACAGGTTTTGGATATTACCTTGAAGATAGACAACACACATTTGTTGTTTTAGACCAGGATGAGGGAGTTTTAGCAAGAGTAAGCCATAACAGTCTGTAAGTATTTTCTAGGCCTGATTCCTACAGGCAAACTCAGTTTGAAGGTCTGGCTCCTGCCCACCACTTTGCCGCTATAGGTTTTCCATACAGAGCTGAGTCACATTTGCCAGAAAAAAACAAACCGTTCTCCTATAGTTCACTTTTTCTGTTTGACTTACTTCCCTTAGCATAATATTCTCAAGTTTCATCTATGTTGTTGCAAATGGAAGAATTTCATCTTTTTTTATGGCTGAGTTGGAATCCGTTGTATGGACATACCACATCTTTATTCGATTATCTGTCAAATGACACTTCAGTTGTTTCCCTGACTTGGCCACCATGAATAATGCTGCAGTGAACACAGGGGTGCATATATCTGTATGAATAAACAGTTTCCACTTTGGGGGGGTAGATGCCCAGAAGAGATATTGCTGCATCATATGGTAACTCTATTCTTAAATTTTGGAGGAAACGCCATGCTGTTTTCCATGGTGGCTAGGCCAGTTTACATTCCCAGCAGCAGTGACTGAGGATTCCTTTTTCTCACAGTCTCCCTAGCACTTGTTGTTAACTGTCTTGTTGATAAGAGCCAATATCTCAGGTGTGAGATGTTATCTCACTGCAGTTTCAATTTTTATTTCCCTAATAGCTAGTGAGGTTGAGCATCTTTTTATATGTCTGTTAACCACTTGTATGTCTTCTGGGGAGAAGTGTTTGTTACAGGTCCTTTGCCCATGATTTAACTGGATTGTTGGTTTGTGTTGAGTTGTATGAGTTCTTTATATATTTTGGATATTAACCCCTGTTGGAGCTGTTGTTTGCAAATATCTTCTCCCTTTGGTTGGTTGCCTTTTTGTTTTGTCCATAGTTTCTTTTGCCGTGTAGAAGCTTTTTAGCTTGATATAGTCCCATTCATTTATTTTTGCCTTTACTTCCCTTGCCTTTGGGGTCAAATTCACAAAGTCTTCTGTAAGACCAATATCCATAAGTTTACTATTTATGTTTTCTTCGATGTAATTTATTGTTTCAGGTCTTACATTTAGGTATTTGATCCATTTTCAGTTAATTTTTTGCATATGGGGATGAACAGCAGTTCAGTTTAATTCTTTTGCATGTAGCTTTCCAATTTTTCCAGCACCATTTATAACAGGTTTCTTTTCTCTGTTGTATGTTTTTGGATTCTTCATTGAAAATTATGTGTTGTTTCTCTTTTTTTGTACAAGAATATAACATTTGCATTTCTCCTCTATCTTTACCCACTTTTGAGTTAGATATAAAATTAAATATTTGGTGCCTTTTACCAATGACTTGTCAGTTTCTTCAATCATCTTTTAAATGAAAAATCTTTATCTACTAGTAACTTTCATAAAAAGAATGCCTGAGAGAATATTCACATATTCTTAAGGATTTGTAACTATTTTAGTCCTATATCCTGACACCGCAAAGAGAATTGAACTGAGTATAAAATCTTTAGATGGTAATTTTTATTTAGTTTTTTTTAAATAGTTCTCCATTGTAGTATTTTTTTCATGGTTTTATGATCAGCCTAATTTCAACATAGTTTTTTACTATTTATTTTTGAGTATGCTTTTTTTCTGAAGCCCACAGAATTTTTGTTTATCTTAAAAGTCCAATAACTGAACTAGGAAATGTCCAGGAGTTGATAATTCGGGTTTTCTATCAGGAATGTTTTCTTGAATTATGGTCTTTAAATGTTGGTTCTCTATTTTGTTTTT
This sequence comes from Artibeus jamaicensis, assembly GCF_021234435.1. Taxonomy (NCBI): domain Eukaryota; kingdom Metazoa; phylum Chordata; class Mammalia; order Chiroptera; family Phyllostomidae; genus Artibeus; species Artibeus jamaicensis. Next base: position 5,502,575 of record NW_026521249.1, on the reverse strand, counting down.
CTTTTTCATAGACTCCGATTATACATATGATAAAATCTTCTTTGACCCTTTATCACTCTTACTGAACCATTATAATTTTTAAAATTTATTTTGGTTTTATTTTCTTTGCTATTTTTATTCCTATTATCTATAGCACTCCTATTGAACTTCCAGTTGTACTTATTTCCCTTGAGCTTCTTGTAACCTTTTTTTCCTGAGATTACCTTGTTTATTTATTTATCTACTTATTTATTCTAGTCTCAGCTCTTATTTCACATATTTTCTGATTCTGGTTCTGACTTTTCAAATTTATGATTTGTGGCATTTTCACTTGTTCTATGGGTTGTTACAAATGGTCATATCGTGGGACCCTCTCTTTAATTGCTTCCTACATTTTTTTGTCATTTAATCAAGGGAAACCCTTTTCCATGTTTCCTGCCCTATTTCTCAAGACCCAGAAGCAGCTTTCCCCAGGCTGTCTCCTTTAATCCTTCACATACTCCCACTATTTTTCTTCCCATTTTACTCCCCAGTAGTCAGTGCTCTGATATGCCAAGATTAAGTCCCATCCTCAGGTTTATCTTTTCACTGAATTTCTTTCCTTATGAGGGTCAATCCTAACTGATGTACCTCTATTCTTCTATGTGAACCCTATGCATCACTTGTCTTCTGTGCAAGTAACACCTGACTTGCCACAAATGCATGCAATTCTGCATCCAACTCTGATGGCCTCTCCTTTGTTCACCCACTTAGAGATAACTTGAAATTCTAGCATTCTCTCTCTTCTAGCTATTTGTAATTATGCACTCTAGGATATTTTATTTGTTATTTATAGTTAGCCTGTATGATATTTTTGATGGTATATGGGTAAGACTTGAAATTAGGGGGCCATTTTTTTTCAGAATCCTTCTTCATGAGAAGGTTCTAAGTTAATGAGAATATTTAGTTTAGTTATTCTGTTTACTATATTAAATTGTGAATTGGTGATTAACTTGAGTTAATACTATGATAATGATGATGATAACAAGAAAATAGAGACTTATTTTTAAACTTTACACAGTGCTTTAAGGCATTTTTTTCAATTCTTTCTGTTCATATTTTTAAGTAGGTATTTAAAAAGGCTGAGAGCTAATGCTATAATCATGATTCTCAAACTTCAGATAAAGTCAGTAGAATCAATGATATACTCTATGATCTAACTTAATATGGTCCATTAGGTGTGTTAAACAGCACATTACAGCTTGTCAGAGAAAATTTAAAAAGAAGAAAAAGTAAGCCATGATAGCCAGGGAAAAATTCTAACTTTTTAACAATTTTTTGATGTTGTAATTGAATTGCCATTTCATCTAATTTCAATACACTTGGTTGAATAGATAATTTATCATGTTTTTGACTCTTCTCAGTTTCTCCCTCACTACTATTTTACAAGATGTTGACATCTAGAAATATTGGTGAGTGCATCTTTAATTATTACTCCAAAGTTATCATGGCATTTATGTGGTTAAGATGTAATTCAACTGCCTTTTCAACAAAAATCATGTATCTCAGATTTAAGAAATATAGGTTAAGAGTGGATGTCATCAATTAAAACATCCTGCCATCTCCTGTGAAGACAGGTACATCCAGTAAAAGAGATCAGCTTATTTCTCTCTGTCACTACATGGACATGCACTATTTATTTTAAATATTTTGTCTGAGGGGAGTTAGTAATCCAAAACTTCGAGGCATATAATACATATCAAAGGGAATTATATTTAAAATATGCATTCAAATTTTCTCTGAAACCTATGCAAAGTATTAGATGTCAGCCATATCTCAGTTCAGTGAGGCATAATTAGTTTGCATCCATTGATACTTGGATATAAAGAATATTGTATTTGGTCTCTATTTCAAAAAATAAAAATTGAAGGAATCCAGTTAGAGTTTTCTCACCTTTTACAATTAATGTTTAAAGTCTAAAAGGTATCTGGATGTACAGAGAATTATAAGGAAAGAATTTACTAAATTGAAATCTATTCCTGAGAAAGCTACTGACTGTTGACCAAGGTTGTATTTTCTTCACCCCTGGCTAATTGCAACATGATTGGGAAAGTTGTTCCTCTGTGTTTCTTTATTCAACCCAGTGGTTTTAACCAGAAAAGTATATTACAATTACCTATGAAGGTTTAAAGAATATATATGGAAAATCAGAAAAAGTTTGGAAAGCAATATCACTATCAGAATACAAATCATGCAGGCCCTGGAACCTAGTAGTTATATTTCTATAAATTTGCATGACAGATATACATGCAGAAGCACACAAGTATATTTGTAGGAAAGTATCTAGAAACTAAAAATGAAATAGTTATTAATAAAAGATTGGTTGAATGCGTGATGGTATAAATATATTAAGAAATGCACTGTTAGTGGGAATGCAGACTGATGCAGCCACTGTAGAAAATAGTGTGGAACTCCCTTAAAAAACTAAAGGTAGAATTGCTTTTTGATCCAGCAATCCCACTGCTGGGATTATACCCTAAGAATCCTGAAACACCAGTTCAAAAGACCTGTGCATCCAAATGTTCATAGCAGGGCAATTTGCAATAGCCACATGCTGAAAACAGCCTAAATGTTCATCAGTAAATGAGTGGATCAAACACACTGAAATTTACATTTACACACTGAAATACTACACAGAAGAAAGAAAGAATAAATTCCTTCCCTTTGGGACAGCATGGATGGAACTGGAGAGCATTATGGTAAATGAAATAAGCCAGGTGGTGAAAGACAAACACTGTATGATCTCATCTATAAGTGGAACCTAATCAACAAAACAAACAAGTGAGAGACATGGAAATAAAGAAAAAACTGACAATAACCAGAGGGGAGGGAGGAGGGAGATAAGATGGGAAATAAGGGGAAGGGTTGTCAGTGAACATGTTCAAAGGACTCATGGACAAAGACAACAGGGAGGGGAGGATTGAAAGTGGGAGGTGGGGGTGGATAGGGTAGGGGAGAGCAATGCTGGGAAAATGGGGACAACTGTAATTGAACAAAAAGAAAAAGAAAAAAAGAAATACAATGAAGCTTTCAGTAAGGAGAAAGAACAATGTAAAATATGTTTTCAATTTGTTTTGTGATAAAACAAGTTGCAAATCAACATACATGCTATAATGCCATTTATGTAAATATTTATGTATGTAAATATATGCATACGTATGTATGAACACACATATAATTACAATATATGGAGTATACATATTAAATAGTAGCAGAATAGGAAGATGAGTTCAGAAGATTTATTTTGTATCTCATATGTTATACTACTATAAAATGAAGACATATACTACTCTCTAATATCAATAACAATATTTAATGCAAAAGCTTGAACTCAACACCCAGAGGTTCTATTCTGGTTCAACAACCTGCGGTAGAGCCCAAGTGCTTCTACAGTTTTGGAAATCCACAGCTGATTTTTATGCATACTACCCTTATTTTCTGAACACCAACTACTTGATGGCAACCCCACTAGCACTCTCTGTCAGAAACAGACATAACACGCACACATGAAGCTCACAGTCTGAAGAAGTACATTATTCAATATATTTTCAGTAACAAATCTACCCCAAAATGTTTATGATTTACAACACTAAGAAGCTACAACCATCTGTAGGTCAGCTCTGGGACCCAGGTTGAAGGAGCAACAGCTATCTAGGATCTACTGTTCTCATGACAGATGTCAGAAGTCTAAGTGAAAACAGGCAGATACAGACAATATCTCAAAGCACCTGCTCTGTTTCACCCAGATTAAAAACCAAAGTTTCCTCTAACAAGACCCTACATAATTTGTTCACCAGGTATGTTACTATCTGTGTATCTCCCCTCTACTCCTTCTGCTATGTTTATTCTGGCTATTCTTCAAGAACTCCAGACATGTCCATTCCTGCAGCTCTGAAGTTGCTATTTCTTCTACTTGAGGTAATCACTCATTATCTGCAAAGGTAATTCACATTGAGAGAATATTTTATTCTCTGTTATTTAACATTAACTGTTGTATACCTATTTAAAGTTGCTTAGAATATTTGAATTTATAATAGAATGGACACTTTTTAAAAAAGGATTTTATTTATTTATTTATTTATTTATTTATTTATTTATTTATTTATTTATTTATTTATAGAGAGAGAGGGGACAGGAAAAAGAAAGAGAGGAAGAGAAACATCAATAAGTGATTGCTTCTTGCATGCCCCCTACTGGGGACTTGGCCCACAACCTAGGCATGTGCCCTAACTGGGAATCAAGCCAGCAACCCTTTGGTTCTCAGGCTGGTACTAAATCCACTGATCCACACCTGCCAGGGCTAGAATGGGTGCTTTTCAAAACTTAATCAACAAGATGAAATAATTTTCAAAATTTCATTTACTCAAATCCAAGGAAAATTACATTCACATAGTATTGTCCTGACCAATATTTAGTATTCCTGAAGAGTAGTTATTGGTTTATTCTACAAACATCATTTGAATTTCAAAACTAGCAAAGTCTTGCTGCCCAAAAAACAAAAACAAAAAAACTCTTGTCAAGTACAACTACGGCTTACATATTATCTTCTTCATTACAGGGAATAATGGGACAGCTGAAAATTGTTTCAGCTTCATGATAAAGGAGGAAGAATCACTTTATGGTTTTCAATTATACTAGATAAAACAGACATGTGAATTCTTTCTGAAATATTCTACATTTTGTAGAGCCTTTGCTTACATCTTGTAAACACATTTCCATTATAGTTGAATACTTAAGTGCACCTCATTTTGCATATTATTTCCCATGATATTTACATTACAATAGCAAAGAAGATACAACCAGAATAGCTTGGCGATGTCCCAGATATCAGTTAATTTTAACAGCACAGGTACTTTATTGGTGGTAGCCATTCTGGCAGGTGTGTAGTCTAGCTCATTGTGGTTTTAATTATCATCTCTGTGATGATTATGACATCGAACATCTTTTCATATGTCTGTTGGCCACCTGAATGTCCACTTTGGAGAAGTCTCTTCTCACAGCCTTTGCCCAGATTGGATTGTTTGTCTTACTCGTGTTGATCTGTATAGATTTTTATACATTTTGGAAATTGAACCCTTATAAGATGTATCATTGGCAAATATATTCTTGCGTACAGTGGGTTTTCTTTTCATTTTTTTGATGGCTTCACTAGCCGTGCAGAAGCTTTTAATTTTAAAAAAAATATTTTATTGTTTATGCTATTACAGTTGCCCCAATTTTCCCCCTTTGCCACCTCCCTTTTCCACAGTCAATCCCCACATTGGTGTCTATGTCCATGAGTCTTTCATACATGTTCTTTGATTAATCCCTTCACCTTCTTTTCAATTTGATATACTTCCATTAGTTTATTTTTTCCTTTGTTTCCCATGCTCCAGGAAATAATTGGCAAAAATATTGCTACACAAGATATCAGAAATTTTACTACCTATGTTTTCTTCTAGTATTTTTATGGTTTTGCAATGTATATTTAAGTCTTTTATCCATTTTGAGTTTATTCTTGTGTATGGTATAAGTTGGTGGACTAGTTTCATCTTTTGCCTGTACCTATCCAATTTTCCAAACACCATTTATTGAAGAAACTGTCTTTACGCCATGGTCAACAAAAAGCAAGTGTTGGTGAGTATTTGAAGAAAAGAGAATCCTAGTGCACTGTTGGTGGGAATGTAGACTGGTGCAGCCACTGTGAAAAACAGTATGGAATTTCCTGAAAAAAATTAAAAATATAACTGCCTTTTGACCCAGTGATCCCACTTCTGGGAACATATCCTAAGAATCCTGACACACCAGTTCAAAACAATATATACACCCCTGTGTCCATAGCAGCGCTATTTACAATAGCCAAGATCTAGAAACTGCCTAAGTAGCCATCAGTAGATGAGTAGATAAAAAAGCTGTGGTACATTTATACAATGGAATACTACACAGTAGAAAAAAAAAAGAAACTCTTACCTTTTGCTGTATCATGGATGGACCTGGAGACTATTATGCCAAGTGAATTAAGCCAGTCAGTAAAAGACAAGTACAATATGATCTCACTTATATGTGGAACCTAATGAACAAAATAGAAACAGAAACACAGTTACATGGAACAGACTGACAGCTGTTGGAGGAGAGGTGGAGGGGCACTGGAAGAAAGAAGGTGAGGGGATTAGCCAAAGAACATATATGCATACCCATGTACATGGGTGATGGTATGATGATGGCCTGAGGGTGGGTAGTAGGATGGGAAAAGGGGAAAAAAGTGGGGATAACTATAATGGTATAAACAATAAAAAAAACTTAAAAAAGGCACTGATACCTTAAAATTAAATAGGTAATAGCATCGGTCATTGATTATCCCCTCAACCCTTTTCATCCTATTCCTGCATCACTTGCCCTTTGGATATGGCTTGTCAGGGAGGGGGAGAAATCCCTCCCTCTGTGCTTCTTTAGTTCTTATGACTAGACTAACAATAAAATAAAATTGACATAAGACTTGATTAACAGGAGAAACCCAACTTAATACATGTGCATGGAAGAATCACAATATGATGCTTAGATTAGACAATGAAACTCAAAGAAATGAAGCTCAAACTCAACACTTTTAATACTTTTTAGACAAAAAAAAACCCCAATAAATTTGTTGGAAATTGACAGGACAAAGAAGGTTAGTGCTCATTAGAAAAACATCTAAGCAAAGCCTGGGCTTAGGTAGTAAATTAGCAAATGCATTACAAGCTTTACTACATAGGTTTTTTTTTTACCATGGGAGTAATAACTCTTGTGAGAAGGTTGTCACTTAGCCCTCAGGAGCAGGGAGGGCAACTATCGTGGAGATTTATGCCCTGATTTTAGGGAGACAGAGGAGAGTCAGAGAGCTCCTCCAGAGAAGAGCTCCTGCTGCTTCTCAAGCGATTTATCGTGCTTTTAAATAATCAGTCTGCCATTGTGAAATATCTTGGGGCATCCTGTCCTGGGCCATGAGAAGCCAAAAGAGGGCACTGGCAAAAGTCCACAGGTAGAAGTGAAACCGGAAAAGCCAGTGTTTATGCTGCCTGTCACCTACCAGAACCAATAAGCAGAGACAGGTAGTGAATCTTTTGGGGCACTTTATTCAGATGGCCGGTGATCTGAGAAGACAGCAGGTTAAGTACCCACAGACCATCTTAAATTCCATTATAAACCAACCCTTTTTATAAGGAGAAAGAAAGTGTAGGTATGGGGGTAGGAATTCAGGGGAGAAGTTAATCAGATGAAAGCTACAGCATTCATTTGCTGTCCTGGGTGGTGGGCATCTCTCTCTGGAGTACAGTGTCTTGGGTACATCTTGATTGCTTGCACTCCTCCTGAACACAAAGGTGGAGGAACTGTTTATGGTCTAGTGGAGTCAGGGTGGATCATACCTTCAGTTCCTGAAACAATAGCTTTTAGGGACTTCCGCCAAAATAGAGGCATAGGTGGAAGCACTGCACCTTCTCACACAACTAAGTTTAAAAACAACAAAGTTTTAGCAATAAAAATGCAGCCAAACCACCGAAAATTGAACTACACAAAAGTCTGACAACAACGAACACTTCAGCTAAACAGCTAAGGGGGCAGAGCCAGCAGCAGAGTGGGGTTGAGAAGGAAAGATCCACTGGACCGACCTGTGTGAGCGACCAAGGTGCTCCAGCAGCTGTGGGCGGACCCAGGTGTGGAGAAGCGGGCGGACCCACTGAGGACTGATCACGGTCACACATTCTCGTGCAGATAAACTAGTGAAGTAGCTAGCAGTGACACGGACCATGCAGGCCCCAGCGGCAGGAAGCGGCAGAGGGAACCGCCATTGTCCCTCTCTGACCCTGCCCCCACATACAGCGTCACAAACCAGTGACCTGGGTGGCCCCTCTCTGACCACGCCCCCACATACAGGATCACAAACCAGAGACCTGGGTGGCCCCGCCCTGGTGAACACCTAAGGCTCTGCTCCTCATACATTAACAGACACAAACAGATCAAAACATGTCTCAAGAACAACTCAGAGCCCCAGAGCCAATAAATCTAAGCAATGAAGAAATAGGCAAACTTTCAGATGCACAGTTCAAAACACTGGTGATCAGGATGCTCACAGAACTGGTTGATTTTAGTCACATATTAGAAGAACATATGAAGGCTAAACTAATTGGAATGAATGGAAATACACAGGAAACCAATAGTAATGGGAAGGAAACTGGGATTCAAATCAAAGGAGTGGACCAGAAGGAAGAAAAAATGACCAAACAGAAAAGGATGAAGAAACAAGAATTCAGAAAAATGAAGAGAGGCTTAGAAACCTTCAGGACATCTTTAAACGTTCCAATATCCTAATTATAGGGGTACCAGAAGGGGAAGAGGAACAGCCACCAGTGGAAAAATTATTTGAACAACTAATAAAGGAGAACTTCCCCAATCTGCCAAAGGCAATAGACTTCCAGGAAATCCAGGAAGCTCAGAGAGTCCCAAAGAAGTTGGACCCAAGAAGGAACACACCAAGGCACATCATAATTATATTAGCCAAGATTAAAATGAAGGAGAGAATCCTATAAGCAGCAAGAGCTAAGGGGACAGTCACCTACAAAGGAGTTCCCATCAGACTGTCAGCGGATTTCTCAAAAGAGACCTTACAGGCAAGAAGGGGCTGGAAAGAAGTATTCCAAGTCATGAAATCCAAAGATCTACATCCAAGATTGCTCTATCCAGCAAAGCTTTCATTTAGAATGGAAGGGCAGATAAAGTGCTTCTCAGATAAGATCAGATTCAAGGAGTTCATCATCACCAAGCCCTTATTATATGAAATGTTAAAGGGACTTACCTAAGAAAAAGAAGATAAAAAAGATGAACTAAGAAGACAGCTAGATCAGGGACAGAACCATAGAAATGAAGATCACATGGAGGGTTAGCAATAGGGGAGTGGGAGAAGAAGTGGGGAGAAGGTACAGAAAATAAGTAGCATAGATGGTAGGTAGAAAATAGATAGGGGGAGGGCAAAATAGTATGGGAAATATAGAATCTAAAGAACTTGAGACACCTGGTCATAAACTAAAGGGGGGGAATGGTGTGGGAGGGGGCATGCAGAGTGGAGGGGAATTAAGGGAGGAAATAAAACAACTGTAATGGCATAATTAAAAAATATATTTAAAAAACAATAGCTTTTACATGCATTAATTACTAAGCTTATTAGCTATTACCTTAACTAAAATTTTCCAACTCTTGAGTCCCTCATCAGAAGGAGAAAAGTTCTGCCTCCTCAGGGTGCCTCTCACAGTTCAGGGATAGCTGCTCTCTTCCTCCCACGACCAAAGCTCCTGGGCGAACCCTCTCTTACAGCTGCTTCACAAATTCTGGCACTGCTTATCCTTTCCTTTCAGGCCTTAAAGTGGTATTTGCTCCATACCATTGTAGTTGTATTCCTCTGTGCCTCACCTTTTCTTGTGACCTCCTTAACTTGGCCTGCAGCTTTCTAAGTGGTCCCCACATTAAACTCTCACAATGATCCTGCACACTATATATCTTGTTTTCTCTCTAGTGAGTCTCTTGACTCACACAGTCATTACCATGCCCTGCATCCTACAGAAGATGTAAAATAAAATTATAAATGAGAATAAGTTATCATTTTCCAACTAGAAGTCTCTTTTAAATCATACAAATGAGATTAAATTAACCTCACCTCTATTTCATGGACACTTGTCCCCCGTGTTCTTCTAAAACCTGGGCTGACCTCGGTCTTGCTAATCCTCCTTTTCAGTCTAGGTCCCCAACACTTTGTCCCCCCAAAGCCGATGGAACCTGATGTCCATTGAGAGAAACCATGTGTCTTACCTGCTTGCTTTTCTTTTTTTTGCATATTTGGATGATAGCTTTTCAAAAAATTATTTTGTACAGGTAAAAGATTTTTGCTATGGTTATTTAAAAAATGTAGGCTCCCTTTCTCATGACATGAGTAATACATGAATATATTATTATTTCACAATAATATGAAAATGTTATTTCAAGAGTAGAATGTACTAAACCTTCCTGTTACCTTCCAATCTTACTTTAGTCTCCAAAAACAACTGCTCGTGGACAATCATCTAATATGCATATTATTTTTGTTTTTAACATCAATAGAATCATATTTATAATTATGTGACATGTATGCTACATTTATGATATATCTCATATATATATGTTATATAAAGGCATCTGTCGTTTTATTGCTATGTGTCATACATTATCATATAAAAGGCATAATCTCCATACATAGTTTATTTACAGATGCCTTTGGTCTCTCTCCACATCTGTACATGTTAGTACAATTTGTAAGTGCTGCATAACACTCCACAGAATTAACATATTTCATACTACACAAACATGGTGATAATAATCAACTGTCTCATACATATTCAATTGAACACTTTCTTTGGGGTAGTTCTAGGTAAGTAGGTTTCTGAGTCAAAAATTATGTTCTTTAAAAATTCTTGATAGATAACTATCAAAGTGCCACACCCATTTAGCAGTCGTGCCCGATTACCCCTCACCCGGAGACCACACTGATCCACTTTCTGTCCTTGTAGATTTTCCTCTACCAGATAATAGAAGCACACATTTAGCACAGTACTTTTAAGGTTCATCTGTTGTAGCCTGTGTCAATATTTCATCCTTTTTTACTGCCAAATAATATTCTATTTTGTTGATATACCGCCTATTTATTTATTGGTTGGTTGGTGAAAATTTTAGTAGTTTTAACTTTTTGACTGTTTTAAATAGTGCTCCTATGACCATCCATATATGAGTTTTTATCTAGACACATGTTTACACTTCTTATGAGTTTATAGCAGGGAACTTGCTGGATAACATGGTAACTCATGTTTTGAAGGACTAAGAGCTATGCCAAGAATAATCAACAATAAATTTGGCTTTACTTGTGTTGGTGGCATTTATGTCACCAATAGATATTAAGTCTATAAGGTAGGTAAAGTTTTATAAAGATCATAATAAGTATTTTGTCTGTAAAGTTAATCAAGAGCTATTATAATTTGCTCAAAACATCAATGGACTAGTCCAAAAATATTCATAGAAACTATAAAGAGAAAACTGAAAAAATAAAATCTATGTTTTGGTCCAGGTAAAATGATTCTTAGAAATATTTAGAGCTTAAATTTCAAAGCATTATAGATGTTAAAAATCATCATTGCAAATATCTTTATTTTACACTGAGGAAATAAAGTAATTATTGTTCATATATGATAGAATTAGGGAAAAAGTTGGGTTTTATATTACTAACCCCATTTGTTATTGTGAGGACCATAAGATTTTATGTTGTATACCTGTTTTGCTTTTAGGGGGTTGTCGGCTCAAAATTAATATGTATCTCTTTGGTGGAAAATAGATGTTTTGGGAGTACACAAAGTCTTTTCAAGAAAGACTTACCTCTTTGGTATTGGATAAAGTGCTATTATGTACATACAATAGACGACCTTTTGATAACAATAAACTGATCTTTGATTTTTATGTAGAAATTTTAGTTTATGGCTATGTTAAAATTCATCTTCAATATAATAGAGTTTCTATATATTAATTAGTATGATAAATACTTTTAAATATTTAACTTATTTTTTAACAAGTTATGCTGCAAAAATATAGTTTGTTCATATTTGCAGTAGAAACCAAATAAATGCTCAGAGTGGGAAATGACTTATTTACATTCAAATGATAAGCAGCTGCAATTTCAACTCCTGTCTCCTAATTCCACATTTAGATTTTAATATCACAGCAACAAAGATAGGAAGATATAACGAAAATTTACTTTATAGATTAATTACCGGTAACGAGTGACTTTCAGTGAACTGTGAATGCTTCACAAGCATGTTATTTAAACCTACTGTACCTCCATAGGTTGCCTGGGGAGATTTCTGGTGTGGTGAGTCCTGTAAGACGTGGTGCCTCTAGGAGGTACTGGCTAGGGTCTTCTAACGATACTTCCTAGGGCTTTCCAGAGAGCTCCTAGGGTTGTTTCCTTTCATCATCACCTTCTCTGAGGGCTGTGAACACTCCTAGGTATGTAATTTATGATTTAAAAAATGCTTTAAATGAAAACTATGACCTCCATTGCTGTGTCATAACTAGTCATTCAATGATTTTCTTTAAAGTTACTAACAATTAATATTTAAAATTTCATGTTGAAAGCCCTCAGGCCTCTAACCTTCATCTAAAATATGTTTTTTTAAATAAACGCTATCAACAAAAGGCATTAAAAGTGATGACTTCTAAGTTCTATAATTCTAGTTTTATAAATTCGCTATCTTCTGGATATTTTAATTATATTTTTATTTCCTATTCTTTTGTATTAACTACTTTCTTTGGTTGTCCTTCCTCCCTTCCTACCTCCCTTCCCTCTTTCCTTCCATGTTTCTTTCTTTCCTTTGTATTTCATATTTATTTTTTCTTTTGTATTTATAATGTCAACTTTTCTTGCATGCCTACAGATTCTTGGTTTTCTATTCATATTTAAGGAGAAGGCAGTGAAAAGTTGATAGGGCTTTGGCTTACATAAATGGGGATTGTCAATTTGTAGGACTAACTAAGGGAGAACTAGATAAACCATCTCATTAGGGAAATTTTATTTTATTTTTCAGAGGTGCACATCTTTTTATTTATTTATTTTAATTATTTTTTAAAATATATTTTATTGATTATGCCATTACTGTTGTTCTATTTCCCCCCTTCATTCCCCTCCACCCTGCACACCCCTCCCCCACCATTCCCCCCTTTAGTTTATGACCATGTGTCTCAAGTTCTTTAGACACTATATTTTCCATACTATTCTTGCCCTCCCCCTATCTATTTTCTATCTACCGTCTATGCTACTTATTTTCTGTACCTTCTCCCCCCTTCTCCTTCTCCCACTCCCCTGTTGCTAACCCTCCATGTGATCTTCATTTCTATGTTTCTGCTCCTGGTCTAGCTGTCCTCTTAGTTTGCTTTTGTTTTAGGTGTGGTTGTTAATAACTGTGAGTTTGCTGTCCTTTCAATGTTCATCTTTTTTATCTTCTTTTTCTTAGGTAAGTCCCTTTAACATTTCATATAATAAAGGCTTGGTGATGATAAACTCCTTGAATCTGATCTTATCTGAGAAGCACTTTATCTGCCCTTCCATTCTAAATGAAAGCTTTGCTGGATAGAGCAATCTTGGATGTAAGTCTTTGGATTTCATGACTTGGAATACTTCTTTCTAGCCCCTTCTTGCCTGTAAGGTCTCTTTTGAGAAATCCGCTGACAGTCTGATGGGAACTCCTTTGTAGGTGACTGTCCCCTTATCTCTTGCTGCTTCTAGGATTCTCTCCTTCATTTTAATCTTGGCTAAAGTAATTATGATGTGCCTTGGTGTGTTCCTTCTTGAGTCCAGCTTCTTTGGGACTCTCTGAGCTTCCTGGATTTCCTGGAAGTCTATTGCCTTTGGCAGATTGGGGAAGTTCTCCTTTATAAGTTGTTCAAATAATTTTTCCACTGGTGGCTGTTCCTCTTCCCCTTCTGGTACCCCTATAATTCAGATGTTAGAGCATTTAAAGATGTCCTGAAGGTTTCTAAGCCTCTCTTCAATTTTTTGAATTCTTGTTTCTTCATCCTTTTCTGTTTGGTCATTTTTTCCCTCTTTCTGGTCCACTCCTTTGATTTGAGTCCCAGTTTCCTTCCCATTACTATTGGTTTTCTGTGCATTTCCGTTTATTTCAATTAGTTTAGCTAGTTTAGCTAAAGGAGCTAGTTTAGCTCCTTCATATGTTTGTGACTAAAATCAACCAGTTCTGTGAGCATCCTGATCACCAGTGTTTTGAACTGTGCATCTGAAAGTTTGGCTATTTCTTCATCACTTAGATTTATTGGCTCTGGGGCTCTGAGTTAGGGAAATTTTAAATAATTGCAGTTGGATATCTTTGAGGCAGGGCATCAGTGCCCACAGTGGTTGAGCTATTTCACAAAATGGTATGTTTTAGTTACCGCTGTGTATTCCGACCTTTGACAAAAGAGAAGATAAACATGTAATCAAGCCACCAGTTAGGAATACATCATTTAACACCTATTAACATCATTTTGGGAATTGCTAGACTCAATAGATACAATGACACAATGACTCAGACTTTGGTCTGAATGAGCATACTGTTTTGTCATTAAACCCAAACTTATTTTATTACTGGAAAATAGCCTGTTACGTGGTTTTTACTCATTCTCTTAGTGGTAGTATTGCTCTCTTTGTATCCCATCTTTGCACACCAGAAGCTGCCCTTGGATACGCATCTTTCTGCTGAGATTCAGTTTAGTATTTATTCAGCGTCTGCCCCTCATTTCCATTTATCCTAGAGCTGCCCTTTGCCTGGACTTCTAAAAGCTCTTTTAACACATAAATCATATTCGTTATTAATGTGTCCACACTTAAAGAAAGATAGCATATGTGCTCTAGAGCCAGATAGAACCAGATTCAAATTCTGACTTTGTCACTTACAATCTGAAAGAAGTACAGAACTTACCCTCTCTAACCTGCTGTTTCCTCTTCTACAAAGTTGACACAATCATATTTCTTACCATAAAGGATTCTGAGAAAGGTTACATGAGATTAAAAAGGTAAAACACTTCAACCAGCGTTGACACATAGTGAGTAACTGAAGTGTTATCTATCATTATTTTTTATTTTATTGTCTGTCAATTTTTAAATATTATATTTGGTCAGCCAAAAAGTTTGTGTGTTTTTTCTGTTAAAGACACATTTTTCATCTTCACCAATACGTATATTGATTTGGATATTTTGAGTATGTTGGCTATGTCTCTTGTGGTATAGCATTGATTATTCTCAATTAATGTCTCAATTTGATTGCTATCAACTTCAACTGGTCTTCTCAACCATGGAGCATTGTTCAGCAAAAAATCTACAGCACAAAACTTCACAAACCACTGTTCATATGTTTGATCAGTCACAGCACCTTCTCCATACACTACATAAATCTTTTAATTTCCATTTCAGTTGCATTTCCATCATTCTTGAAATAATATAGCATAATATGCCAAAAATGTTGCTTATTTTCTTCCATCTTCAATATTAAAATGACTATACAAAATTCACCAATTTTAAGGGTTTTTAAAAACTGCATGTAAATATGACAGTTGTCACAATACAACCTAACAACATGATTTTGAATGACGTTAAAGACAATTAAGTGCTACTAGAGCCATCTTACAGGGGAAAAAAAAGAACTATTTGGCCAACCCAATATTAAGCCAACATTGTCAACACATAAAATATATATTATAGTTATTTCTTTCAATTATGTTATCTTTTGCATAGCAAAGCACTTCTAGACTCTTAATGACAATTAACCGCTTCCAGCTTTCTGTTGCATTTTTAACCACTTTCAATCCACACCTCACTTATAATCTAAAAATCAAAGATTTCTATAATATCTTTTTGCATGGAAATCTCATACTGAGAAACCTTGATTTTTCTCCAAGTTACCTAGATAATACAGATGAGATGCCTTAGCTGATATTGAAGGTACTATCCTGACTCATCTCTATTTACTTTTGATTTTCCATCCATGCTCCATTATTTCTGTTCATTTCAGCAAAATTCATCTGCTTATTAACTGCAAGTATACCATTATATATATCTGTTCTCATTCTTTTTCTGATGAAATAATCTAAATGTTTCCTTGAATTCCCAATTCCAGTTTTCATCCCAACCTGAAGTGTGAAATTTTATGTTTTTTTTACATTTATACCTGTTACATAGTACTTTTATTAACCTTTTTTACAAATATGACAAATATCTAAACTTAAAATCAGGTACCAGATATAGTTCACCATTATCAGTATGCAAATAGTAAATAAGGAGAAAAGAACTATTTGTAATAGAGTGTTTATAAAAATTCACTCCTATGATACAGACATTCCAGTTGGCAAAATCTAGAGTGAAGAACAGCCCAAAATTCAGAAAGTGTTATGCATACAGATGTTCATAATATTTGTTTACAATTGTAAAAATCTCAAAATCACCTAAATGTCCCAGTACAATGAGGTCATTAAAAACATTATAGCACATTCACTGGTGAAGAAGCACATACTATTAAAAATTAGGTTATAATCTGCCTGAAAAACATACAGAAATACTTCTTGCATTCCTTACCATTTATCAAGCACTTACTCTATGCCAGAATTGGGTTAAGAGGTTATGCAAATCCATTAATTTCATTCTATATATATATCACCTGATGAAGTTTCTATTCCTGCAGTTTTCTGTTAATCTATTTACAGCAAGGTTCAGCTCCCATGTCATTGCCAAAGTAGGTGACCTGTAGTTATATATTCTGTTGTTATGGGTTCTAGCTTTCTCTAAGGGCAATCTCCCATTTTCAGAGCAAGTGATCTTCATAATGGCTAGAAACTAATACAGCATGGGCAGTGACCAGTCAGAACAATGCCACAGCCACTAGGAGTGAACACCTGCATAGCTAAACAATAAGAACAATAAGACCATAGCTGTGCATAGTGGGTGAATGCCTGCCCTGGCAACTGGGGATTAAAAAGTTATTTGTGTTAATCTATCCTCTTTCAGTCACACTTTACAAGCTGACTCAGAACTATTAGTCTTAAGAATCAACTTGTACTTGCATGAATGGCTGAGCAAAGTTTAGACACTCCTTGAACGCACTAAAAGCAGTTTCTCACAAAATCCCAATAACCAAGATAAGTAGGGCTTCCAACAAGTTACATTGGGAAATCTGTGCAGAGTTCTTAATGAAGTGGCACAGATAATTACGGACTTCTAATTAACTACATAATTGCTTTGAATTAGTAAATATCTCAGCTTGGATAGCTTTTACTCAGTTTTGTGGTTGACAAAATGCATTCTCTTCAACTTTCTTGCTATTATTCTTTCAGTGTAATTTAACAATCTCTTTGTACTGGTGACCTTTTCTAAGAGTCATTCAATTATTGTTAATCCTTAGCTCTTGTTTTTAATCATCAAAAAAATAATGACTAGCAGCAATAAGCACCTTAGCCTAGAACTGGGTCCCTGTAAGTTATTGAACACTGAGTCATGTGATGTGGAGCCTAATTTAGCCTCTGTCTCACATAGATGAGAAACCGTGCCAGGCATCTATTACCAGTAAAAGGAAAGTGTTAGTTAACATTTTATGGTACATTTTTGGTTTTGCTACATGTTAATTCATTTCTTCTCATCATCACCTCCTCATTATAGGAGACAGAAGAACATTGTAAAAGGACCATTGAGTTCCACCTTTAATTCAAGATAATGAAGGGAAAAGCATTAAGAATTTACTTCAAAACAATCATTTTTATTTACTGGACTTATTCACAGAAGCTTGACATAAAGACCCATCGATCTCTTTCTGTTGGTTGTAGAAATAAATAATAATGGAGTAGAAACAAAATTTTAATTCAACGTATTGACAGAAACTAAGAAATTTTGTCATGAGTAACACATGCCGTGTGATCTAAATCATCACATAGTTCTGTCTTGATCTTATGGGTGGAGAAAACATTCCACTGTCTCCCGTTTTCTCCCACTAGTTACTGTCAACAATTACTGCATCCATTTGCTTATCTACTCTTTTATTGTTTTATTTAACAAACTTTTATTTATCTTCTGGGTGATCAAATTTAGAACAAAGGGGAAAGGAGAATCCGTGACCCATTACAAATGCTCTTGATGAAAATCTATCTGATGAACAGTCCAAAATTGAACCCTTTCTGGGTCTCTGTCTGCAACCTAAATGGGAGGGTAAGGAGGTGAACAAAGTTGCAAAGGGGGCAAAGATAAACTGTGTCTGAGGAGACTGGTCAGTTGAATAAAAATTAGGAGTCAGGTAAGTATGTTTAAGACTTTTGTTAACATACATGTGGCTGCTGTGTTCTCATCTGACACAGGGAAAATCAAAGAGGTTAGAGATACCAGGGGACCACCAGCCCTCCTCTCTACTCTCTGTGAGTGTGGACCAGTCCTTTGATTTCTTCAGGCCTCAGTTTACCAGTGATTAATTCTACCCCCCCCTTACAGTGTGGTTAATAAATGATGCATATATATTTCTTAGTAGAGTGCTTACCATTAGATAGTATGTACATATAGCCAAGCAGTCCAATCTAAGTTCTGAATTGAACTAGTTGCATCCTTACGAAAGTTAAATTATACACAATTTTAGTTTTCAAAAAGTTCCCAATGAAGCAGAGAGGAACAAAATATGGTGAGTTCTTGGGCAAACGCTTTCCAGTATGACTCTGACATTTCCCACTAACTCCCGGGCTCCACTCAAACGTGGTGTTGTTACCTCCACGTGGACTGAGCTGTCTTGTTACACTGGCCTTGGCACTTACAGTGAGCTGAGGACAGAAGACTCCTTGAATATAAAGCTCCATGAATTTCTCTGAGGAAGTAGTTTGGCACACTTCCAGCCATGCCATAGAGCATTCTTTCCAAAGAATAATTTCCCACAATCTGTAATTGGCCCTGTGGCCCAATCCATGACACCTCCCCACCAAGCCAGTCTCAGCTTTAGCTGTGTAAACTCAGAGGGTGGCTGGGTTTGTCCAGGTGCCTCCAATGTCTCCATGCTAAAGTCCCTGGGGAGTGATGAAAGCCTAAGTGTGTGCAAACTCGACAGCTGTGGTCATGATGCAGATTCTAGCTTCTCCAGTCCTCATGTGATCCTCCATCTCCCGGGGTCTATAGAGATGCCATCAGGAGCGGAGCTGTAGCCACATCCAAAATGTAGTGACCCTTCTCAGTGCTGCACCTACATGGGAGGGTTGGCAGAAACCCAGGAAAGACTGGTTGTGCCCAAATCTTCCCTGTTGGTTCCAGGCATGTCTAATCAGCCTCTCCCTCCTCCACGTCTAACAGACCTGGGGGAAGTATCCTGTTGTCTGATCTTGCTGGGAACCAGCGAGACCATAGGGTAAAGTACAACGCAGAGCTTTGATGTCTTTTCTATGTTTTTAATGTACAAAATTGCATTTAATACTTAACAGTTTCTATATTTAAGGAATTCATCCATTATAGCCATAAAAGAGTACCACAAATCAGAATTTTTTACAAACATTGCAGAAAATACATTCTCAATGAACATGTTCCTAAATAATTTGTTATTGGAGCAAGATTTAGGCCTGCCTAAAAGCATACTTTTTATCATAACTTTTTTTATATATAATTTTATTTAGTTATTTTTCAAGTACAGTTTTTTGTTTATTTCTTTCATCCCAGCCCCACCCCCGCCCTGTGCTCCCACCTCCCTCCCATTTCCACTCCCCTTAGTTCTCGTCCCTGTGTCCTTCATATTTGTTCCTCCAAATCCCTCCCCCCTTTTCCCCCTTAAATTCCCTTCCCTCTTCCCTCTGGTCACTGTCCCCTTGTCCTCTATTTCAGTGTCTGTTTTTATTCTGCTTGCTTGTTTATTTTGTTGTTTAGCTTCCTGTTAAAGGTGAGATCATATGGTATTTGTCTTTCAATGCCTGGCCTATTTCACTCAGCATAATGCTTTCCAGTTCGATCCAAGCTGTTGCAAAGGGTAGGAGCTCCTTCTTTCTCTCTGCAGCATAGAATTCCATTGTGTATATGTACCACAATTTTTTGATCGATTTTTTATCATAACTTAAGTACGTTTTTTATGGGTAGCTCATAACCAATAAACTTTTGTCATTCATTATTTCAGAACTCCCACTTAAGAATAAATTTTAGTACTCTAAAAAGTTTTTTAAAACGTTTTAATTTCATTGCAAAACATTTCTTCTTAGAGTTAAAATAGGTTTCAGTATAACTTGATGGTATATATATATGTGCGTGTGTGTGTATATGTATATACATACGTATGTTAGCAATACACACACATGCACACCTGTGACATTATTGCCCTCAATTAGCTTTAGGAAACAAGTTAGAATGACTGTCTTTTTACGTATACTTTAATGCAATGTGTAAACAGTCACTTAGGCATTGACATATAGGTATGCATGTTTCAGAATATGGAAAAAAAGCAAAGGATAAAGGAAACCTATTTTTTCTTTCCTGTGTTGTCTTCAAACGCACCTACAGCTAAGGGTGTCTGACCAAGCAAATTCTGTCTGTACCAAAGGCACAGTGGGGGCCTTCCCTACCCATTTCAGAAGAGGATCATCACAGTAAGTCATGTTTGTGCCTCTAATTTCACATGTGAGATTTTGTCTCATCCACAGGACATTAGCTTGGCAAGGACAGACACTGTCCTGTCCTTGCCCCCACATCCAAGGCAGTTTTCAGTCAGATGTGTAATTAACCTCCCTTTAAAGATTGAATGGAAAAATTCTCTTTCTCAGAACTTGTTTCTTTGGATAATCTGAGGTCCTCATAGACTCGTGTGCTCTGCTAAGTGTTCTGTGGACACTTTTATTTCAGCTTTAGAATGGTAACTATGAGGAAGGTATTATGCCCGTTTTAAGAGTGAAGAAACTGAGCTTAGAAATGTTAAGTAATATACTCAAGCCTTCACTAAGGATGAATCTGGAATTTAAAGGTAAATTGGTCTGAATCTACACTCTTATCTATTAAGTGTGACTAGCAAAGTGAAGGTAGAATCTCACAGGATTGTGTCCTCATGCATGCTCACAAGGCTTCTTGCAGTTTGCAAAGGTGGGGGGAGGAGGAGAGGAAAAGGAGTGAACAGGGGCTGGCTGTGCCTGTGCCACCACGACCCAGCATGTACCTCTCCAGTCCAGGCCTCCCTTCTCTGGGATGCTGAGGGAACAGAATAATGTCCCCCCACCAGATGTGCATGCCTTAATCCTTAGAACTTTCAATACATGACATTATGTGGCAAAGGGGGTACCAAAGTAGCAGATGGGCCCTGGCTGGTGTGGCTCAGTGGACTGAGTGCCAGCCAGTAAACCAAAAGGTCACTGATTCAATTCCCTGCCATGGTACATGCCTGGGTTGCAGGCCAGGTCCCTGGTCGGGGGCACATGACAGGCAACCACATACTGATGTTTCTCTCCCTCTTTTTTCCCTCTTTTCCACTCTCTCTAAAAATAAATAAATAAAATATTTAAAAAATAAAGTAGCAGATGGGATTAAGGTTACTAATTAACTGCCTTTAAAATGCAGATATTGGATAGTACCCTAGTTTATCACAGTGGGTGCACTGTTATCACAAGTTTCCTTTAAAGTAGAAAGGGAGATAAACAAGGGAGAACCAGAGCAATGGCAGTACTGGTAGGCCTGGGACCAGCATTGCTGGTTTTAACAGTAGGAGAGGAGGCCCAAGACTGCAGGCAGTCTCTAGAAGCTGGAATAGGGTAGAAAGTGGATTCTTCCCTGGAGCAGCCAGAAGGAACGCAGAACTGTTGACATCTTGGTTTTAGCCTATCAAGACCCATTAAAGATTTCCAATTTCCACAAACAGTAAGGCAATAAATTGTGGGGGCGACTTCTTTCGAGAGTCCCCCCAGTACCACAAACACGAGTGAATGAATAAATATATGGCTGAGACAAGACGAGATTTGTTTGGGGAGGAGGAGTGGGCTGTGGCCAGTTTCTCTGAGGAAAAAAAGGCCCCAAGCGCCTTTCTCCATAGCCTTTTATTGGGTTGTAATACACAGGAATACAGGGCAGCAAGGATCAAACAGTAGATAACATTACAAAGAAATCTGAGTCAGTGTCTGTCAGGAAGAGAGTTGCAGAAACTTTGGGAGACAAACTCATTTCCTCTCAGACCCTTATCATATGAATGAAAGCACTCTTAGCAGAGCAGATTTCACAGGTTTATCAGCAAGTCTTTGTGATGCCAGATTTTCCCCCAGGACACACTCTAACAAGGCAAGGAGCTACACCTCTCCCCAACAGGTATTCAGGCTTAAGAGGATTAGAGCCAGGAAGCAGCTTCTCCCAGAGAACAAGGGGACTCGGGTTTTGACAAAGCTGGGGGGTGGGGGGGGGCGAGAGTCCACAGCTCTTTGTTGCAGCCCTCCCCCCCCACGGAGTCCTTCCATGAAGGCCTCCTAAGTGATCAAGTCCGGCTTAGGTTGCCCCCTGCTGTGAGGGGTCTTACCTGTCATTGACTTCCAATCAAGCTTTGGGGGCTGGGAGAGGAATTGAGGCAGCATTTGCTACCAGAGACAAGCTTTGTCTCCTGTGGCTGGCATTCCAGAGGTCGTCTCTCGCCCTTAGCCTCAAGGGGTAGAGATACAATTCCTAAAATCAGGGAGAGAGATCTACAACAATAAATGTGTTTTTTAAGGCACTGAATTTGTGGTACTTTTAAGGCACTAAATTTGTGGTAATTTGTTACAGCACCAATAGGAGACTGATACTAATAGGTGCTGTAGAAGCTTCAGAACGTGTATTTTATACTGGGGGGATTCAAAGCTGTTCCTTCCCTCCCCATGTTTACACAGAGCTATTCAGCGTTGAATTACTAAGGTGTACTAAGGTGCGGCCTCTCTCTGGCTGTCAGCTCACACTCCTGTGCCCTGGGTTTAGTACCAGAATCACCTCTGCCATGAACTTAACGTAGAAGATATCTTTGATGGGACAGAAGTTTTAGATATGAATGATTAAAAGCAAACCCATTAGTAATTTTTGTCTGAATTTCTCCCTAAAATTTTTGTCAAATTAGACACTGCCAATGGGGCACAGTGTCACTAGGGGGAGTTAGGAGAGCACGTTTGTACTTGTGCTTTTAACTACTGCACATCTGTAGTCACAGTTCAAGTGCTCAAGGTGGTCTAGGTCTTCAACTTCTCTGCTACACACAAGATGACCAGGTGGGGTATACATGTGTGGGACAGGCACACAGAAGGATTATAAATGAGTATATGTTGGCAGGAACAAAAAGTTGATATGGGTTTTGATAAGCTTACTGTTTTAAAAGAAAATTTTAATGCCAATTAATTACCAATACCCCAAATTTTGATTCCAGAAATGTTACCTGATGCTATCAGTTATCTTTCCACTAGATGGCAGTATTGTGTAAGCTAAAAGAAAATCAGGCTCGTCTGCCCAGGGCTTGTCTTACTGCGGGTAAAAGGATGTTTGGTTGCTACTTAAAGAGAAGAGGAAAATCAACTACGTCAAAACAATCAACTTAGAGGGGTAGGGATATTTAAGACTGATTCTAGGGCAATGGAGTCCTAGAAAGAGCATGGACTTTGCGGTCTCGGCGCCTATAATTCCCAACTGTGAGTTACTGCCAAATTGTTTACCATCTTAGAGCCTCAATTTCCACCTTTGTACAATGCATGTATTAATATCTTTTCACAGAGCTATTATAAAAATAAAATAAAGTAATAGAGATTAAAGTCCTAGGACATATGGCCAATCAACGTTTAACAGTTCGTTCTGTCCTGCTCGTGGGGAAAATATAAAGTCTATTTAAAATTTTACACCTTAAGCTCATATAATCTCTAGGTATGACTGTGGTAAAAAAGAAGGGCCTTGAAAAGTAGGGAGAAATTCTTCATTATTTGCCCCACTTTTTTGGGGCTAACACTTTCCAAAAAGAAATGTCATCACCCTCACTATGCCCTCAAAAGCAGGTGCTCCCTTTCCTGTGGTTCCTTTACAGCTGAAGTCAATCTGCTGGGAGTTCTGCAGTGCTAGACAGCCATTCACAGCCTTGACGGAGGCAGGAGACCCCGTGAGACTCCAGTGCTCAGCATTTCTTGCTTCCTACACCTGCAGCAGGCTGGCCTGTATTGTGTGGCTACAGAAGGATGTTGCCCAGGGGCGGAATTTGATGATGTAGTGAGTTGAAAGGTGACCCCCCAAAGATAGGTCCACCTGCAACCTGTGACTATGACCTTATTCAGAAATAGGGTCTTCATAAGTATTCTGAGATGAATCATTCTGGATTATCCAAGTGGGCTCCAAATTCAATGACAAGAGTCCTTAGAAGGACAGAGGGAGATCTGAGTCAGGAGCAGAAGGCCATGTGGGATGGAGGCAGAGAAGGAGCTGATGCGGCCACAAACCGAGGAACACCCAGAGTCGCCATGAGCTGGGAGAGGAGGGTGTGGATTTCTCAGAGTTGTTGGAGGCAGTGTGGTTCTGTCAACACGTCGACTGCAGACCCTGGTCTTCACAATCGTAAGAGAAAATAAATTTCTGCTGTCGCAAGCCACCAAGATTCCGGTAATTTTGTTACTACAACCCAGTGGAACTAGTGCAGATTTATATCAAGAAAATTTCTGTCCTCAAATATATTTCTAGCATTGCTAAAAATTTCGTTATTAGCAAATTTATTTATGTGGTTTAAATTATAGCCTCTTAAAATTAAATGCATAAGGTCCTTGGGAAAGGTAATATATTTCAGAGAATTAATTTTTCAAATCATGTCTTCTGAATGCATGGCTTGGATTTGTAGAAAAGCACTGGGTATGTATTTGGAAGGAAGTAATTCTAAAGCTGTGAAGCGATTTAGCTTTAAAAGACTAGCTTGACTGACTTGCAAAGTAAAGTGTCTTGTGTTTGGGCTGGTTATTCCTCATTATTTCAATGATCCTCAAGGAAAAAAGCTATGATTTGGAGAAATCTCAAGCAATACTGCCATCAAAGAGGATGCCACTCGACTAATTTGCCAGGAGGTAAGGTGTCTGGGAGGCCAGTGAAACCTCCCCTAAACTAGCACCTTCCCCTCTCACACCATGATGCAGGCACCTAGAGTCCTAGAAGTCCGTGCCCAAATAGCCTAAGCCATTTTCCAAGGCTATGCAGCCTTCTCTTCCAGGTCTAACCTCCCTAGTGCAGATCACACTAACAGTCAGTGTGCACACACCTGTGCTCGGGGTGGTTCATGTAAGAGGCCTTTCTCAGCACACAATGGAGCAAGAAGTGGAGAGAAGAGGCTCCCTGGGGCCCAGGACACATCTCTTTTGGCACCACATTTGGGCAAGAGTTTTGAAAATACTAAATTCAAATATGGCCTTCCTGGTCTTTATCAAGATATATTTGTCAAGTTAGAAGGATCAAACATATTTTATTAAACAGTTAGCTTGATACAAAAATTAAATATTTAGATGAATGAACATGGACCTGCATTTATACCCTTTCCCTGTGCCCAGCAGAAGCTGGGGGGTGGCTCTGAGCCTGAGACACACAGCACTTTAGTAGCACTTTTTACGGACTACAACAGCAGTCCATAAAAGGTAGAGCATAAAAACAGAACCACAGTGCGGAAGTGCTAAGGGAGGAAAAACAGGGAAGGGAATTGGTAGTAAAACCTAAGAACTGCATCATCAAACGTGTAGATGGTTACGTGGTGGAAAGCAAACACAGGCTGCACCAGTTCTTAGCTGTTTGACTTTAGAAAAGATACTTAAAGTCTTTGAACACCAATTTCTTCAAATATAAATTTGAAATGAATAAACCTATGCCAGAGAGTTACAATGAGAATTCAGAAAGGAGTAAACGGAAGTCATTGCTTTGAGTGAGGGTATGTGTTGTCCTGTGATGGCCACTGACAATTTCATGATACGGAGGCTTAAAAACAGGGTGCAACTCAGCATGGGGTGTATAGCACTGGAATGTACACCTTACTCAAAACATCAAGTGTCTCAGGAGAAGAGTCAAAACTGTTACCCAAAACTGAGTTTTGCATGGACATTTTCCTATGTATGGTGAGGGTGAGCTGCCTGAGAGAACACTGAGAAGACAATGACTTATCAGCCAGCCCATTCTGAGCCCAGAGTCATAAATGTGAGTCTGAAATGGGATTTTCATGTGGATTAGCTCAGATCAGATATTTCTCTGATGTGATACAGAGGGAGAGCTATTATTATTTTTTAATAATAGGGTTCTTTCTAATTCATGAGAAAGGTAGATTATTAAAAATAAAACTATATGTAGCCTATTAAAAGGCAATTTGAGAATAATTATGTATAGTAAAATGAAAGTTATCAATAGCACACTCTAAAACTTCATTCTCTCTTTACTGATATCTGGTGGGTCCCCAGTCACCTGGGAATGCTGATGGGAATGGCTTTTGTTTTGGTTCTGCTCAGAGTCCCTTACTCCTTTCTCTTCCCAGAATTTAATTTTCTTTGTAGGCTGCATCTCCCTGGGTCCTTCCCATGTGGCTGGAATGAAGGCTTCCTTGTATCATGATCTTTACTGTAATTGCAGAAATTTTTCCTTTCTACAGCCATAGCCACTAAAAGATTCAGGTTTTAAGTCACAAAGTCTTTACCAGGTCTTCCTAAGGGGGAACCTTTCCTCCACTAGAGTCTGCAAAGTGCTTGCTGTGGATTATTCAATGTCCAGGGAGGAATGGCCTCTCTTTCTGCTCTCCTGGGTCAGCACCCACATTCTGTCTTGGCCTTGTGGTACTTGCTCTGTCTACCCACTTGATTCCATGTTGTTCTTAAAGCAGTGGCAATGAGTTGCATATTAAGATTCATTGGAATTTTTTCTTTCTGTATTTAAAAAGAAACTTTTCAATTTGATCATCACCATTAAGCAGAAACATAAATGCCATTTTATTTCTTGTGTAACACCATTAAACATCCCTCTTGGCTGCAGCCATTTAAATTTTATGATTTTTACTATTTCTTACCCAGTAGTCATTTGGCTGCTGAAGCACCCAGAACAGGGTGAGAAAAGGAGCAGAGAATAGCTGATATTATGTCACTAGGCAAGAATGCTATAGCTTAGTGGTAACTGACAACTTCTGTTTAAAATTTTACACACCATCCAGTAAGATTTTTCTTAGGAGCTTCTCAATAGCTTGATGAAAGTGGAAAGCTGAAAGATGTAGCTAATATACTACAAGTCAGAACCAGGGGTCAGTAATATCTTTACACAGAAATGATGAGCAAAAACCAACAATGTTAAGCCCAGAATGAATAAATGCAAACTTCTGCACTGACACTGGAGAACGTGCCCATTTGGTGCAGTATGAGAGATGTGTCTCAGCAGGGGGTGCTTGCCACAGGCTCGGTCTTCACAGCAGCATTAGAGGCGGATGGGGCCTTCAACACACTTCATCTCTGGCCTTTACTGTCCTGTCTAGCTTCAAATGTGATGACGTTTTCTCCCAACTCACTCCCTTCACACAGGTAATAGCAGAGTTAGATGTTAGCTCAATGTAAGAAAGGATTTCCTAACAGAGCTGTCCAAAAATAGAATGGACTATCTCCAGAAGCAGCCAGTCCCCCCAGCAATAACAGGGGCTCCAGCTGAGGCTTAATAACCTTTTGTAGGGTAATTGGAAAGGGGATTGAAACAGTGTAACTAAGAAAATTGACTTTGGAATAGAAAAATGTTCAAAGGCTCTCTCTAAATAGAGGCATTATTTTGGGCAGAACAGTGGTTTCTGGAGCCCGGTGGCCTGGTTTCCAATGTGGATCTGCCAGTGACTAGCTGTGTGACCTTGGCTTGTCTTCAAAGCTCTCCTGGCCTGAACTGTCTCCTCCATAAAAGTGGTAACAATAGAACCTTTCTTACAAACACCATCTTCAGCACTGTGTGAGGATTAAGCAAATAAACATATGTAAAACTCTTAGAACAATACCTGGCATATAGTAAGCATTTATAAATGTTAATAATAATATATTTAACTCCTCAAACTTACGTTTTCTCTTTGGGAGACTAAAGATAGTATTTACGTCTTAAATTTCCTTTGAAAAGGAAATGAAGTATGGTTAACATAATGTTTAACACATTAAACAGTTATGATTATTAGTGACAAGATGTTTTGTAGTATATAATATCTAACACTTCTTAAACCTGAGGTTCTTTGATTACATAACTCTTCAATGGCCAGAACTCTGAGGAATTTCCCCAGAATGTTCTGTGGCGGTAGATGCCTATAACTTGTATATGGTAACAAAACTTTTCATTAGTCCATCCAGTTTGATACATTGATGATAAAGTAGGGGTGGGGGATGTGGGAGAAACAAATAAAACAAAAACTTGAAGATAGTAATCCTCATTCCCAATATTCCATAAAGCAACCTAAGGACAATTGGGTACCAAAATGGAGATAACAAAGAACACTGCACTGGAATCATATCCTTTCTGATAAGCAATATATTTGTTAGTCCTCATTATCATTTTAATTGGGTTTTGAAAATGTGCATTTTCCAGGTTGAAGAATGGAAATTGATTTCAAAATCCCTGAACAATTTTTCAAGTATATTCTAAAATCTCTGAACTCCTCTCCGGTCCAATCACCCGGAGTGAACTGTCGGTATCAAGATGCATGAGGGTTGTGTTTCTCCATGACTGTGATTTTTAATGTGTTTCTTGACACTGTGAATTGAAAGCCCATTTTTAACTTTTTTTATCCTGGTACTAAAATGTTAGAACCAAGACACCTATTCTCAAACTTTCAATGCTCCTATGAATTGGAATTGGGCTCTCCCTTCGGCTGCTTTTATTTTTACTTTCTAATTCATTTATGCCTCTGTGTAACAGACACTAACTTGTCTGCATGCAATGTGTCTTCACAAAGACATACAGGGAGAATAAGGTCTCACCCCGGATTTTTAGGGTAATATATTGTAGTTGGGGTGGGGGAAGGAGAAGGAAGTTAGAAATAAGTCTACAAAATAGTTCATTATTAGCACAAATAGTTGGCAGTTTACAAAGTGGACCCAACAGTACTCTGTGGTTAAGAGATGGCTCTGGACGGATGTGGGGGAGTTATTCCTAAATGGTGTTGCCCCCGCTCATGAGCAAATGCTGGCTCCTGACATCTACGCTCTGTGACGATGGCAGAATAACCTCACTGAGCCTCTGCTTCCTCATCTATAGAATGTGTGTAATGCTGCCTGCCTCCTCCCTTGCTGGCTGTGAGAACCAAGGGCAGTGAGTGTATCGATGATGTCTGCCATACAAAAACAATGAATAACTGTGAGCTCGTTATCTTTATCTTGGCGTATGATGGAGCTAGGGTTCAAAAGAATAAATAGAATGCAGAGGCACAGACAAGGACTTGAATCTGAATATGTATGACACCCTGAGAGGAAGAGGAGGACCAAGAAAAGTTCCATGGTGACAGCAGTTAGTGGATGGCCCAGAAGGAAGGGTCAAACTAGTTGTATTTTTTTTATACAAGCAGGAGTGGATCTATTTTTTAAGAATTGAAACATATAATTGGGTATTTCCATTAGAGTTTTCATACAACATTAGCTACAAAATGAGTGTTTATTTCAAGTGAGGAAATAATTACAACACATTAAAATTTTTTAAGGCTGACAGATTCCAAAAACATTACAAAATTTAGGAAAACAGTACCATGTGATTGGGAACCAAGAGGGATAGATGCCCAGTGAACTGAGCAAAAATGTCTTCTCAACTAAAATTACTGTTATGCAGATCCAAAGTCAAGGCAGCAAGATGTGGCAGCCCTAACTGATTTGGGCTAAACATCACACTTTTGCCGAGTTTACAATAGCACATCACGACACAGATGTGATGCTGGCTTTGCTGTTGGTGAGTGGCCTTCAGTGTTAACCTTTGTTTTTGTGGCAAATCTCCCTTCATATAAAGGCAATGGGAAAACCACTGAGGTTACGTCACTGAAACTCTTGCTTTGGGAAGATGAACTGGGTGTTGTCATAGTGGGAAAAGCAATGGAACGTGGTGAGCCCAACATCAAAAAAGCGAGACATCAGAGAGGGTATCAACACATTAAGTGACTGACAATGACAGAGAGGGGGATTCCAAAGTGACAGAAACACTGACCTCATGACACTAAGAATATACAGGGTGGGGCAAATGTAGGTTTATAGTTATTCATATGGAAAGTGATACAACAGTTAACAAAAATATAAGAATAAATTACGTGTTTTACATACTCACAACTGTAACACTACTTTTGCCCAACCCTGTATACAGTAGAAGCTTTAACAAGGAAACAGCTGCTGTCTGTAAGTCTGTTTATTTCACACTAGCCATGGACATCAGAAGGTAAATGCATCAAGTGGTCTGAAAGAAAGTGTCCCTTGCAGCCTGACAGACCACATCAAACACAGAAATAGAATTAATAGTTGCTCTGGGATTCATGGTGCTTAGGAATCAGGAAAAGACTGGGTCCGTCCTATAGCAGCACTGTCACCTGGGTCCAGGGGTTCCCAACTTAACCTAGACCCTCACAGCATATAGAGGGTAAATTGTCCTTGGTTATTCTGGGAGCCCTCTGCAAGTCCCCAGTGGGATCTGTAGGATTGTTGGATGAACCACATTACCTAAAACTCTCCTTAAATCTAATCCTGAATCCCAATCCCAGCCATGATGGAGGAATGGAAGCAGATACACGGCAAGTGAGAGGGTATTTGTCTGTGATGCCTGTGCCCAGCTGGCCCATGCAGGAGTCATATTCTATCTTTAGTCAGCAAGTGGACTTGATCCACCATCCTCCTGGACACTAACTAACTGGGGGAATGATTCCAGCTACTTGGCAGCAAACTTACTTTCTTATTTGATCATCTCATTCACTAACAGGCAAGGATTGTCATTCAGTTCATAGATGACCCAATAGACTCCAAGGGTCTATTGCTATTTTTGCAAGGCTACATGGCTATGAAGCAAGTACCAAGCCTATAATAGTTATTATAGTTATAGGTCATAGTTATAGTAATAGTAATAGTTATAGGTAACATAGTATTTTGGTATAATAGTTTAACCATGTTAACTCATTTAATCATCACCCCAACCCTATAAGGTACTGCTGTTTTTACCATCTGCAGTTCACGGGTGAGGCAAGCGAGGCACATTGAGGTAGCTGGTCTGAGGTGACAAATTTGAGCAAAGGCAATTAAGTTCTAGAAGCTAGGATACTTACCATGTGCTATTCCAACTCCAAAATTTCAAACTATGACTTCTGACTCCACCCACAGTCATCCTCCTTGAGCTACGCCACCATCCCAGCCTTCGCTCACAGCCAGATCTTGTTCACATACAGAGGACAGATCTTTTCCAATGGCAATAGAAGTAAGAAGAGGAAGAGGCACACTGGGGTAAGGGGACCAGACCAACACTGGAAATTCAAAGCGGAGAGCTGTGATTGTCCCTGAGGAACAGAAGCCTTTAGGGACTTGTCCTAGGAATGTAGCGTTGAGAGTTAGCAGCAGGAGGTAATAGAGCTGTGAGATAGGCTCTACTTGTGTATAATTAAGTGATTAAAATAATGATAGCTTTGAGTCATTGAGCACTTTATAATTTCCAAAACACTTTTACATATACTATTACATTTAATCACCTGTAATATTTTTAAATTTAAGCATACTTAACCTGTTGCATGTCACAAAAATGTTTATGCTAGAGATAAAAGAGCAAGATGATATAGGAAGGCGAGCAACCTGGAATTTGTTGAATTCATGCTGTGTATTTAGAAATGTATGAGATGTGTATGATGTTATCTTATTTAATCCAAAAACAAATTTTTAGAGTAAATCACATCCTAACCCTAAAGATAGGGAAATGTCACACAGCTCACCCATCTTCAAGCCAACTTCTCCCAGCTCTAATGATGGAGCTTGTTTTCCTAGGCAACACTGCAACATACCCTTTTTGCAAAGTCTTCCCACATGTACGAGGCTCTGGTCTGTCATCCAGTAGATGACATTGCCCAAATATATATTTTTAGCTTTCATGCATTATAGTATTCCATTAATAAGTTCTGTTCTGGATGCATCACTCACACATCCATACAAAATAAATGGGAAGGAGATTACAACATCTGCATCAACACATCTCCCCACAACCACCAAACTCCTCCCGCTCTGAGCCAGCTCACCTGGCCTCAGCTATCCTGCACAGGAATAGCCTTTACCCCCACACACGCTGCTACTTCTCATACACTAAGACTTGCTGAAGGGTGGATTTTCTCTGCTTCTCTATTTTTCTTGTATCCTTTACTGTGGTCTAGCAGGAAGTCATCTGCTTTAATGCTGATACCTGCTGTGACCAAGCCTGACTGTTGACCCATTTGGCTGAGAGATTTTGGGGTCAGGAAGGCCATTTAAACAAGCATGACATTATACTAGATACTGACATAAAAAGCCCACCATGCCATGTGAACAAATGTGTTTGCTGGATCGAGTCTTCCAGAAGTGGGCTCCGGGCTACATGTTCAGAGTTACTTTCCAAGCATCTAGCATGAGGGGTCCCAGTTAGGAGCAGCATGGTTTGTGGTGAATATTGTGTTGAGATCCTCCCCTGTTCTTTGTTTACCTTTTAATTTTGAACCATGTTTTCTAAAACGTTTGAGACTCGGGTTCTCCACGTATAAAACTGAAGAATATCACTTTCCTCAGTGTTATTACATGAATTATTGAATGTGAAATATTTGTTACCTATGGAATACTCAAGGGGGCTACTGCCACTGTTAATAAATATTTTTATCACTAAGAGTTATAAGAATATGGTTTTTGAAGATTTATGAACCTTTTCAAAATGTTACTGTACTTGCTTAGGGAGCTAAGTGTGATACAGACCAATGGTTCCCAAACTTTGCTGTCTATGAGAAGCACCCAAGGAGCTTTTCAAAATTCGATGACAGTACTGTCCTAGTTTAATCAGAATATCTGGGTGTGGGAACTAGGCATCCGTAGTTTTCAAAGATCCCCAAGTGATTGCAGTCTGCAGCCAAGTTTGCTGACCACTGAGACAGGGTTGCTTTCCGTTGTTCTTACACCTGTTTCAAAGACTACACTCTGCACACTCGCCTTTGGCGACCCACCCAGGAGGGGCAGTGACTCCCGCTTCACTGCTGTGGTCTGCCTTCCTCTGCTTGATACATGCACTTCACCCTTGGAAGCTTGCTGAGCCTTCTTCAGTAAAACGGTAAAAGCAGAAGAATGTGGGCTATTAAGCAGGGAAGTTAGAGAGTCCCCAAATTCAGAAAAATAGGGGCTGAAGGATTTAGGCCTCTGGCGCTCCAGGATGATAAGGGCAGTTATTCAAATCCTAAGCAGTCCCTCTCTGGAACCAGAGCCGTTTCAATTATGCAGGATCTCCTCAGGATAATTCACTTCCACTCCTGCTCCTGCTAATGTGCTAAAATGGATTTCAACGAAAGCTTACAATGCCCCTTCTCAAAGGACTTCATGAACAGGAGAGATTAAAGGTGCCAAGAGGGTATTCTTATGAAGACTCTGCGAGATAGAGCTGGGTGCCAGTTAAAGGTAAGGACAGATTTTAATCAGCAGCACCTATGCCAATAAAGAGTCCAGTGTGAACTGACTCAGCTTTAGTTTATGACTGGGTATTTAAAAGGAGGATGAGGGCATGAGTAGGCAAGGGTGAGCAGGGGCTCAGAGTCAGGGAAGTGAAAAACTGCAAGTAGTTGGAAAAAGATTGGTCCATATGAAATTCATCTGAGTTTGCTAACTGGATTTTCAAAGTTCAGCTCCTCCCCCCACCCCCCACACAGACATGGGGATGCAGGGGCGCTGTTTTTAGGGGGTCACTAGAGCAAACAACAAATTCTTTAGGCAGCCTTGAGTTTTCTCAGGCTGGCACTTTAAGGGAAGCTAGGGTCATCCTGGGGATGTGGTCTTATTAAGGTGTTAGAACCATGTTAGTGTTGGTCAAGTCTTTTTAAAATCTTTTTATTCAAGTCTTTACAGGCCTAGTTGAGGACTAGTGGAGAAGAGGGCTCAGCAAAGCCTGGCTAGCTACCTTTTGGTCAAGGGGAGAGTCTCCAACAAGACAGAGGATTGGGGAACCTTGTTCACAGTCTTTCCTTTCCCCTGGTGTCAGCAGGTGACTTTCTGCCATTTGGTAGGATTGAGGCTAAATTCACATCTCTGCAGCTTGTGCTGTGTGGCCCTCAGCAAAGCAAGTAGCACAGGCCCGACTCATAATGAAAGCATTGACATCGGGACCTCCTCTTGTTGACCACTGACTCAGACCCCTTGTTCTTCAGTGTCCTCTCTTCTCCCTCTTATCAAATATGTGGTTCTACTTGGCCTCTCTGCTAGTTAAAGAAACCCTCACAGAAGTGGTAGTCGTGGCCTTCAGGGCCTCAGAAGATTCTGCTGCCCTGAGGCTGAGGAAGCTGCAGTGCTGCCATAACAGCATGAGTCATCCAGCCCTTCTGGACTCCAATTTCACGGAAGGGTTTTGTTTTGTTTGTGCTGATAATGAAGAACACTGAGTCAGATTATCCTCCAAACCACTACTACACAGACAGATAGGAAAAGCTGTCAGTCATTTCGCAGGCTGCAGCCTGGTCAGTGCAGGTACCATTCTCCTGAAACTGGCATGACGGGGAAGCGTGTTTGTGCTTAGATTAGACTCACTGACTCAGCTGGTGATGTGGTAGCTCCACTGCTCACCAGCTGAGTGACTTTGGACATTGCTTCTCTGTGTATCTGCTTCTAATCTATAAATGGGATTAATACACTTGTGATAATTATATAATTAAGATGTTGAAAGCACTTAAAACAGTTCCTGATATACAATGAGAACTTTTCAGTATTTGACATTGTTATCTCAGTTTCCTACCATCTTCCACTCTCGTCCACCTCTGGCAGCAACTTCTACTGCCTATTATGAATTTTTGTTGAAACATCCTTCCTTATTTTCTGTGACTCAGACCCACTTCTATCTTCTGATTTCACTCCTCTCCATATTCTTGTTTCTTTTTATTTCTCACTATCCACTCAAGTTAGGCTATCCCAGTATTTTGTTCATGGTAATCTTTCTCTTGATCTTTATGTGTTTCCTTAAAACAATTTGCATTTTTCCTGCAGTGCCTTCTCCCACGACAAGATAGATGACTCAGTACCTCACCTCCTGCCTTCAGAGGAAATCTGGCCTTTTGGTTGGAACCTGTGTGTTGATTCAGCGGTTGGTCAGCTTTCATGTCAGACAGACTCTGTTTGGGTTCGGCTGGATGAATGATATAATTAGTAAATCACTCAATTTCTCTAAGTCTTAGTTTTTACCCCTGTAAAATGTAGATAATAATAACAGTTTCTACTTCACAGAATAATTATAAGCATTAAATGAATATTTTATATCAAATACATGGAAGAGTGCCTGACACATAAAATGTGTTCTAGCTAAGTATTTTGACTTCTCAAATCCAATGTACTGAAAACTCCGATTAATGCCAACTTCCCACAAAAGCCAGCTCCTGTTCTATATTTCTTATTCCCGTTGATGGTACTATCATGTTCTTAGTCGCTTGTTTCTGTGAGTTAAGTTATCCTTGGCTCTTTTCTCTCCTTCACTCCACATCTCATGAGTCAGCACATTCTGTTGACATTATTTATTCAGGTTCTTGCTAACATCTGTCTTCCCTTCCACCATTTTTGTTGTCACAGCTCTGCGTCTTTTTCAGTTTAACAGAGTAGTTTGCTGAATAATCCCTTTGGTTTTGGAGCTTCACTACTATATTGCTACTAGCAAAATGATGGTCACAGACGATGATCACAGAATAGGGTGTGTGTATATGTGTGTATTTAAAAATTCAACATTGAATACCCTCACTTTTTCTAGTATGTCACAAGTCTGTCATTTCCTTTGCTTTTTATTCTGTTTGACACCTGAAGCTATTAAAAATTATTATCTATAACCTCTGTTAACCCTGTTAATGCCAGTCCTTTGATAGCATAATGGGAAGAATTGCCCCAAAGTGCCTCTAGAAGCTAACTGGCTCATGGGACCTCCATCAGAATTAAATTCTGAAGTCGCCTCTTCCTTCCACAGACAATAGTGCAACATCTTATGGATCCCAAGGTCTCTAAATTCTGGCTCTCTGCCTTTCCCAGATGCTTCCTATCCATAGCTTGAACCCCACATAGTCAGATAGCTCGGCTGGTTAGAGCATCTTCCTGATACACCAAAGTTGCTGGTTTGATCCCCTGTCAGGTGCATACAAGAAGCAACCAGTGAATGCATAAATAAATGGAAAAACAAATCGATGTTTCTCTCTCATTAAAAAATTAAGTAGTTTGCACTCCAAATTCAGACTCATGTGACTAAGAAATATGTACATTCATTCACTGTGATGCATAATTTTAATTAATGTGTAACTTGGCTGGCCAATGGGTGCCCAGATTAAACATTATTTCTGGGTATGTCCCCATGGGTATCTCCTGATGAGGTTAGCATTTGAATCCTGCACTCAAATCTTGTAAAGCAGACTGTGTGATACCCATGCACATTGGGGAGGGCAATGTGCTGAGGACCTAAATAGAGCACAAAGAAAGAGAAATGAATCCAACTCTCTTTGCTTCCTTCTTACCTGCCTGAGTCTTCTCCTGCCCTTGGACTGTGGGTTATACCGTCAGCTCCTCTAGTTCACAGGTCTTCAGGCCTGGACTGGAACTATGCCACCAGCCTCCCTGGGCCTCCAGCCAGCAGATGATAGACCATGAGACCTCTCAGCCTCCATAAGTACATGAGCTAATTTTTAATGATAAATCTCTCCATATATGTGTATATTATTGGTTCTGTTTCTCTGGCCAACATATTTTCCATACTTTCCTTGTAAAAAGCAAAAGGAGAAGTGGACAGTCAACTATGGCTTAGGTACTTGTCAACCTGGGCAATTTGCCTTGAGAGCAACACACTTCTCTGTGGAATGATAGAGAAATCAGGGCTCCCATGACTTCTTTTTCCCTTGCTTACCTTTGATCTAGGTAAACCTGCCTAATAAAGCCAGGTCTCTAATTCACACCATATGAAGTAGTCAACTTTGTACCTTACTTACCCTGGTGTGTTACAGATGGGGACTCAGAAGTTACCTTACTAAAACAGCTTGTCAGCCTGACCTGTAAAGCTCTTTATAGCCCCATGACCGATTTTCCTTTCCAGATTTTTCTTCCATTAGCCCTTCCAGTTGATCTTTATGTACCCTGAGGGACTCACCCTTTTAAATTTACTACCTTGTGGTTGCTGCCTCTACCCTTTGTTACTTTTCATCTCACCCCTACCTCCTCCTGTGGAAACCCTCCTCATCTTCCACCACCTATTTAAAGTCTCCTTCTCTAGGAAAGCTTCCTTTGCAATTTAGATGACTTTTCTTCCCCTTGATGTTCTTTTCAGACCATCTTTATGTCACATAACTCATACAGCATTGGATTGCAAATATTTGGACACACTTTTTTTAATCTGCTCTCCTTCAGAAATAAAATTATTACTCATCAATGTATGCCCCATAGTTAGCACACCCAGATCTGCTTGAACTATTCAGTAAATGTGTGGTAAGCTAAGACTTCCGTGACATGACGTACGTGAAGAAAAAGATGAAATGTTTGTGGCTTTTAAAACTAACACACAGTATTTTGTTTTTGTTTTTTTACTTTAAAGGCTCACAAAGCCAATCACTTATTGAATGCAAACTATAATTACCACCTTTCCCTGCCATTCTGACTCACTGGAGATATGTTTTCCAAGTTTTTTAGTTTTTGAAATGAGTTTTTTTGGTTGTTGTCTTTTGTTTAGCTACACGTAGTGAATAGCCCCGATAGTTTCATTTGATTGTGTATGGGCCGTGGAACCTCGTTTCCTAGGCAGCCCTCTTATCAATAAACCAGCTGTTTTCTGTATGTGGAACACACACCTACTTTAGTGTTTTACAGTCTCTTATGTTCAAATATATTTCAAAAATGAGGGAATAGTCGAGATGAAGTCTGAATGATAAAATGTCTTTCACCTTATGTAAAACAGGGCTTTATCAACAGAGTGTAAAACTTCTGGATATAATGTCAAACAATCTAGGTGCTTGACACAAGCCATACATCCTCCAAGTATTTGCCTTTTGCCTTTTTCTCCCATAAAATATTTGGTATTTTTTCAAATAAATGATTTAATCTGTGATTTATAAACTGATGTTTGTCTAGCCTAAAATAAGGATGAAAGGAAAGCAAAGCTGTCTGTATCCATATTCTAACAGCTGTTTTTATTGACCAGATTAAGTTGACATAAAGTGACTAAAAATTTACCTTTCAATCAAGAGTAACAGAAACCGACTTTACCTTGTATGGACTGAATGTCTGTGCTCCCCTCAAATTCATATGTTTCAGCCCTTAATGCTCAATGTGAGGTAATGGCAGGTGGAGCCTTTGGGAGATAATTAGGTTTAAATGAGGTCACCGATTTCAAGCTTCCACGATGCAATTAGTGTCCTTATAAAAAAAAAAAAAACAATGGCCAGAGCTATCTCCATCTTGCTTTCTACCACACAAAGACACAGCAAAAAGGCAGCAGCCTTCTGCAAGCCAGAAAGAGTGGCCTCACCAACAACCGAATCTGTCAGCAGTTGACCTTGCACATTCCATCCTCCCGAGCTGTAAGAAATGAATGTCTGTTGTTTAATCCCCCCAGTCTATGGTATTTTTGTTATAGCAGTCCAACCTGATTAAGACATCCTCCTGATTAAAACAATTAAAAAACAAGACAAAATATGCAAAGCAATAGTTTTCATGTATTAAACAACAGTAATCAATGTGTATAACAGTGATTCTTCAGACAAAGGAAACAAACAAGATGAACCCCATGATTGTCCCTACTAACTACAATTTTGAAGTAACACTGTAAGGAGAGCACCCATAAAGAGAGCCTGGTAATCTATCTGAATTGTGGAGAACAATTGGGATTTTAGGAAACCAAGGAAATTAGAATTTGTGGGGCAGAATACAAGAGACAACAGAGCTTCACAAAGAGAGAGTTCCAAAGATTTTCAGGGAGTTCTGCTTTCAGCCTTTAGCAGAGTACTGATCAGTGCACATAAACAAACTACCAAAACCTAGCAAAGAACCATAAAAAAGAGGCAAGAAGAATAATGCAAAGAGCTCATACCAGGCCAAGAACAGTTTGTATTTCCATCAGCCAAAGTGGAAATATCTCCTAATATATGTGCACAAAATGGTCAAAAGGATACTACCTGATAAGTGGGATAAATTAGCTTCCAAATAAAGGCTGCTCTATCCAAAACCAACAAATTTTAAATTTACCGTATTTTTCAGACCATAAGATACACCTAGGTTTCAGATGAAAAAAATAGAAAGAAATTTTTGAAGCAAAAAATGTGGTCATATATTTACTAACATAAATGACATAATATTTCACTGATATAAACGTAAATAGAACTCAACAGCAGCATTAACAACCATTATTCCTCCTGAGTGCGGGGTGGGGGGCAGTGTGTCTTACAGTCTGAAAAATATGGTAATCCTCTAAAAGATAAACCAAGTGATTTAACTGCATCTCAGAACAAAGTTCCAAAATAGTTAATGGAATTAAAAACAAACAAACAAACAAATGCCAGCACCCACCAACACAGAATTTACAATATCGGGCACACACTGATAGTGTCACATATACCCTAACTCACTGGGGAAGGCAGGAGCTGTTTTTTGAATGAATGGGGAGAATGTTGTGTGAGCTGTCCTTTTCTAACATTTTATTTAGTGAGGAGGATACAGTAGGAGAGCACTAAACCAGCTTAACCCACCTTCACTGTCTCTCACAGTCTGTGAGCATCAATGTTTTAGCCTTGATTTGATATTGAAAAACACTAATATTTATATCTGTTTCACTGTCTCTGAAAAAGTCAGAAGGGAAAATATATGTATTTATAATCAGTGGTTGGATTTTGGTGAAAGGCAGGGACACAGAATAAACCACTGTTTCTGTCCCCAATAAAATACACTTAATTTTTTTCCCTTTAAATAGGATTTTTCTGAATTGTAAAATGCAAACAAATAAGATCTACTATTTATTGTGTTATTTCCTCATTTTAAAAAACAATAAAATGCAAACAACTCACAATGTTTAATATCCATTTTAAGCCATTCATGCAGATGATTTGGAGACAAACACATCCAGAGTTGGTTCTACCATTTATTATTCCTATAACTGCGCAATTTCAACTACCTGAGCCCCTATGTATACATTAACAAAATGGAGATAGCAACACCTCCTAGGATTGTTGTACATATTAAATTAGGTCACGAAAATAAAGAATTTCTGTCACTCAGCTCTTGGTACTAGTAAGTGATCAATAAATATTACCCCTCTTTTCTTCCCTTCCTATAATATTATTGCCTAAATATCTTAGTATAAGGTAGAATTTCAATCTAGTAATGATCAGATTCATGCCTTTACTCAGAGTTTGGAAAAATAAATTTGTTTTCTTCCTGATCAAAATGGCAGGCTGAGACACATACATTTAAAAATATCTTTGAAATTATTCTATACAGGTACAAATGAAATAACTTATTCTTAGCACCACAAATGGGAAGAATACCTCTGTGAATCAGATATTTTGGGAAAGTGGATGAGACATTAACATATGAGGCAGGATACGGGAAAAAGGCCAAAAGAGGCCACATAAGAACTAGGAGCTATGCCTCCTGACAGAACCCTGGAAAGATTTCAGGCTCAGAATCATTAGGCAGAAAAGCAAAAAGGTTGTGGGATAATAATCTGAATGATTCATTTTGAACTGTCCGTATAAAAGCATAGTCAATTGACTCTTTCGATTCAAACACACCTTTATACACCAAAAATCAGAAAGCAGTGGAGTTTGCCTCCCGAACTAAAAGCTGAAAATTG
Source organism: Artibeus jamaicensis (assembly GCF_021234435.1). Classification (NCBI taxonomy): domain Eukaryota; kingdom Metazoa; phylum Chordata; class Mammalia; order Chiroptera; family Phyllostomidae; genus Artibeus; species Artibeus jamaicensis. Next base: position 5,462,035 of record NW_026521249.1, on the reverse strand, counting down.
TTTCCCAGAGATTTTGAAAGAACTCTCCATGTAAGACTGGATTCCTAAAAAGAGTATGCATACTTAAGAGTTACGCACTTCTCTCTCAGTAGAGGGGAAGACAGTTTGCTTGCATACACCCACCTGTGCAGCATGAAAGAAAACTGACAGCCAGCTTGTCCTGCCCAGTCTCCCAGGACTTGTGGTCGGCCCTTCAATTTTAGGGAGGGGTTTTTGTCTGCTTGTTTCCTGTTTGGTGGTAAGAACCAGATTCTCAGAAGAAGCTCAGACCAACTATCCACTCATTTGTGGTCGTCTACCTCATTAGTTACTAATAAATATAGTAGAAAATAAAAGACAACTAGGCATTTTAGGAAAACAAATGGCCTGATATAGGAGTGCCAAAATGACAAGTAGAGCAGGATAGTATGGGGTATGAGTTTCCTCCCCCCTTTTAAAAAATCCTCCATGGAGGACTTTTTAAATTTTCATTCCTTTAAAGGGAGTGGAGGGGAGAAAGGAAGGGAGAGAGAGAGACATCGAAGCAAAAGAGAATTATTGATTGGTTGCCTCCAGCACAAGCCTACACCAGGACTGGACCTGCACCCCAGGTATGTGCCCTGACTATGAATTGAATCCAAAACCTTTCAGTTATGGGAAAATGCTCCCACCAAATGAGCCTCACTGGCTGAGGCTGAATTTCCTTCTCTTTTTTAGGTGTAAAGTTCATGGATCAAAAATATTGGCCCAGGTATTTACATTTTTTGGTAAAGTATTTAGAAGAACTAAATAGTATTTAAAAATACTATTTAAATAGTATTTAAAATAATATGTCTCAAAATTTAGAATAAAGGGAAATACTTAGGACACGGTAGAATAAATGAACTGAATTTTTACTCTTCCATAGCTGAATGAAAGAGAACTATCCTAAGTTGATAAATCAAGCAATGGAGTCATATCCATATTATTAAAACACTTTTAATCACCAGATATCTGAACACATAAGTAGTTAAAAGTGGTTACTTGTGGGATAACTAGGAATGGCAGTTACAATAAATTTTGTCTTTTTCATTGAATTTTTTACCATTATGTATATATGTGTACATATTATTTTTATAAGTTTTGATCAAAGTATAGCAAATGTGTTGCAATTTAGATAATTTAAAGTCAAAGTTCTTAAAAGTTATCATAATATTTACATGGCAAAATTATCTGAGGAATAAATGAGATACTGAAATGGCAAATGATTAGCACATAGTAAATATATATACACAAAATTATATTGAATGTACTTATTTTCTCAGTTTATATGTCTTAACCTAGTTTTTTTGTTCCATTATGCAATTTGTTTTTTATGTTTTATTTTTTTTATTGTTGTTCAAGTACACTTGTCTCCACTTTCTCCCCACCACTCCCACCCACCCCAGCTATCCCCACCCCCGATCCTTGATCCTACCCTCCTTTGGTTTTGTCCATGTGTCCTTTATACATGTTCCTAAAAGCTCTTCCCCCTTTTTCCCACATTGTCTCCTCCCATCTCCCCTCTGGTTATTGTCAATTTGTTCTTAATTTCAATGTCTCTGTTTATATTTTGCTTGCTTATTTTGTTGATAAGGTTCCACTTATAGGTGAGATCATATGATATTTGTCTTTCACTGCCTGGCTTATTTCACTCAGCATAATGCTCTCCAGAACCATCCATGTTGTTGCAAAGGGTAGGAGCTCCTTCTTCCTTTCTGATGTATAGTTTTCCATTGTGTAAATGTACCATAGTTTTTTGATCCATTCATTTACTGATGGGCACTTAGGTTGCTGGTAACACTTGGCTATTGTAAACTGTACTGCTATGAACATTGGGGTGCATAGGTTCTTTTGGATTGGTGTCTCAGGATTCTTAGGGTATAATCCCAGCAGTGGAATTGCTGGGCCAGAAGGCAGTTTAATTTTTAGTTTTCTGAGGAAATTCTAAACTGTTTTCCACAGTGGCTGCACAAGTCTGCATTCCCACCAACAGTACACTAGGATTCCCTTTTCTACATCAACCTAGTTTTTTGATAGCCTTACCTGCTTATTACAATACAATTTACTTCCTCACAGGCCCTGGAGGAAATTATACTGCTTTTGAATATCATGTCTATAGTCATTTTTTGAAGCAATCAACAAGCTGATGTCCCATTTAACTAGAATATTCTTTTTATCAAATATTTTTATATGGTACTTAACCATGTGATAATATTTGGAGAACCTATCATGCACCAGGCATCATTCTAGGGACTAGAGATGGTGCCCATTTACCCAGACCAGCTACCAAGGGCCTGCTGCCTTCGACGTGCTTATAGGCCATTAGGCAGGAGGCAATATCAGGACATTGCGGTCATTTTGAGGACGAAAATAAATTAAGACATTTTAACAATGCAAGAAAAGATTTTCAAAGCCAGCCAAGTAGAGTCTGAGAGGTGTCCCAGAGTATGTGATGTCTGAGTTGCTCTTGAATGGCTAGAAGTTGGTGGTCAAAATAGAGTGAAGAATGGGGTGCAGGTTTCTAGGCCAAGGAGTACCACGTGCGAGTCATGGAGACAAAAAACGAGGTGCGGTTGTAGGGTAAAATTAAGTAGTGTGTGTGCCTCATTTACAAGCTTTATGTGAGACACTGGCTGAGGATTCAGCCAGAGACAGAATTAGTGCAATCTGGGAAGAGTTTATTCTGGAATATTGTTCTGGAGCTGTTGGTTCTTGAAATAGTAACTAGATCTTATGAACCAGAGTAATCACTCCCTACTCAAGCCTTTCAATTCAGAGTCTTATTCAGGTTGTCTTCCACTCATTCAAAATGTCGTATATTTGTTTTTTCCTCAGTAAGACTCTATGTTCCAGGAGAGAGAGACTGTGGGTTCTTTGTTCTTCCATAGATGTTAGCACATTCTTGGTACACAGTGGTACTAAATATATACTTGTTGCATTAAAATGTTTAAGTATATATATATATTAGATAAAATATAATAAATATTTAAATCTAATTCTTAGAATCTCAGCTAAATGGATAAACACAGTATCATTGTAGGTGTATTTATTTCTTCCATATGAAATTGTGCACATCTGATTTTAGCATATTTTCTTTTTGAGGTCACTGAGATTGAATGAGAAATGTAAATGAAATGCTATACTACTCTCTCAATTTATGTTTATAATCAAGACTTCCTCAAAGTTTAAAATGGAAATGTTTTCTTTCATTAGAACATACCTACATATTTAAGAGTAACATTCAAGAATAAAATGAATGTTAAAAATAGCATTTTTTTTCTTGTCAGTCCAAACTAACAAAGCATCATGGCATTTTCAGCAAAGTCTAGATTCTCATTTTCAAATGAGGTCTTGATTTATCCTCTAAATTCTGTGCTATGTATCAGCCAGACACCTCATTAGAACCTGGGTTTATTAAAGTTGAGGAAATAGCAACTCCTAGCCTTGCTTCTGAAGTGTGCACTATCTATAACAAAGCCAACAAATACAACTGGAATAGCTATACAGTGAAACAATAACTAATTAGTGAGATTCATTATAATGAAATAAAAGAAGCTAGAAAATACAACATGAACACTATAAGGACAGAATATTTTGTATATAATCACATAGGAACTCTGAGAAAATGTCATACTAGTTTTAAATAATGTAAAGCATTGAGTTTCCCATAAGAGAAAAAAATAAATAATCTTTATCACTTTTTATTTAATTAACTCTTTTTATGCTATGGTAAACTAAACCATTGGTTATTTCATTATGCAACATCATCTCCCTCTGTGTCCTCCTTTCTCCTGTGTAGACTGTATGTGTCACACATAATAAGTGTTCAGTTAATGTTGCTTGTTATCGTTTCTTGAGACAAAAGATGGGAAATACATGGCAGGATAAATTCTGTTTTAAGTTTTTAAAGTTTACCTCTCTGTTGCCACATTATTTATTCTTCTCAGGGCTACTTTGCATCCACATCTCTTACCTTTTCAAGTACCACATCATGATCATGTGGTTTTGTAAGTTGAATTACACTAAGCCCCTGATTATCCCCACTACAAACAGTTTCCTTCTCACTTTTCTTTGAAGTCACATAACTAGGCATTCCTTGCAGTTATAAATCTTTGAATCTCAACCAGACTGCCATTTCTGCATTTTTCTACTCAAGTCTCTCCCATTTTCTTTAATCCTCCAACACCTACCTCTGTGGGACTCACAGTAGAAAATCTGTCTGGTCTTCTATAGCTTGGAGTAAACAGATGCTAAAAGAAGCAAAGTATTTCAACTTTTTGTTGTGAAAAACCTCAAATCTTCTTGCTCCTAAACACATTCATTCTGCCTAACCTCCTGTCAAGATGAAATCAAAGGAGATTGGCCTCTCCTCCAGTCTAAGGCCAATCTTCCTGGTACTCCTGATACAGGGTGCAGCCAAGAGGGGGCCCCCAAAAGGGATTTGGAATGGGGTCCAGAACTCAAGGTGTCTAGGAAATATTGGAGAGACACATAAGATGTCCTCCCCCCTCCCCACCACAGGTGTGAGTTGGGGGAAGGCACACATGGAGCAGGAACATGCAGGGCTGTTTTGTACAGCCACAGCCTTGTAGCTAATCTATGGCATGGACATTTAACATATATATCTATAGCCTTTGGCAGGTCACTTGGATACGTTAAATAGCTGTGGCCATGCTTGGAGCCAGGGTGGGTGGAAGTCACTTCCCTCCAAGATGTAACTGGGGTGCAGGTCCCCCGAGTTACAGCCCCTGTATGGAAGCTTGGAGAAGATTGGCTCCATGACATGGGGCCATACCTGCCCAGACTCATGATGACAGCCCAGTAAACTTGGAATAATATAGGCATGCTGGCAGGTGTAACTGATTGTAGGAGGAGTCAGAAATGGGGATACAGAGGAAGATGGGTGTGGGGATTTAAACCCAGACACAGCAGCCATTGAGAGAGAGCCACATGCTTTTGGCAGAGTGCAGACCCCCTGTTGGCTTTTCCAGGAAAAGAGATCCACGTAGTTTGGCCAGAGTGCAGACCCCCACAGCTCTAGTGGAGGAAAGAAGAGACTTTGCCTGGAAAATGGGTACAAAGAACTCTTGCCAGTAGACCATGAGAAGGTGCCACATGACTTTGGATTAATGAGAGATCCTGCCTGGAGGGCAACGCACCTGATAGTGGCAGGAACCTGGATCCTGAACCTCTGCTTTGTTTCCTGATTTATGGTGCCCTGAATTAGGGCAGGGGGAGAAGGAAGCACTGTGAGCCTATATGGGTATCCTAAAGGACTTTGATATTTTAATGAAGATGTTAGGTCCTACTTTATAAGTCTGTATAGCACTAAATAAACTTTTCCTTTCTTTTTCACAAATCTCTGGCATTGAGAGAAGTTTTTCAATTGGCAACAGACAGTCGAGCTCAATAGGGGGTCCTGATGGTATTAGTATACTGTCCTTGGGGGGACCCCTGCTTGTTCTGTAACACTCCGATGCTGTCTCAAAATTCAGATTCTTATGATTACCTTCTTCCTGTTTCTTCAACCTTTCTCTACCGACTTGCACGTACTAGCTTTTCAATACTGTATACTCCAGACTTCCCTTTTTAAAAACCAACAAAAACTCCTACTTTTGTTTTTAGCTACTACATTCTCTTCTTAAGTTTTCTGGTTGTTTTAGTTCTTTAAACTTTGTTTATGCTTTGACCCATGGTAAACTCGCTTACCCTGTCCCATGTGTTTCTCCTACTTTAGGATGTCACCAATAACTTTGTCATACAATTTAATCAGACTCCTCAGTTCTCTTTAGCTTTAATCCTCACAAACAGCATGTTATACTTTGACACATTTCAGAAAACGAATGAAAAGCAGGTCTGACTGCTTTTCCTTTGAAAGGCTTCCTTGTAAGTTTGGCCCTCGGGAGGCACCTGGGAACTTGGATTTCAGGGTTCCTACTATTCCAGAACTAATAACAGGTTTCCTATTACTAAACTGCCTGTGCAAACAACAGGGTTTATGCTTAATTTAACTCTTGCTTCCTTCAGTGAGTCTGGAATTTTGACACATGCCAGACAGAAGTTGCCTATATGACCAGCTCCCCTACCCCACTCCACCCCCTATAAAAACTGCCCACTGAGTCTCTCATGAGCTTCCCTAATTGGCAACATTTTACTTATGTTGTCACAACTTGCTGCTGGAGGGATTGAGTGTGTCTTGTGTGGTTCCCCCTAGGAGAGGACACTTGAAATTTGTGCCTAGTTCCCTTTTCTCTTTGCTGATTTTGTCGTGTATGCTCTCACTATAACCAATCATAGCCGTGAGTACAGCTAAATCCTGAATCTCACTAGTCTTTCTAGACAATCATGGAACCTAGGGATGGTCTTGGGGACTCTAACACAGACTCCCACTCCTTTTTAAAAGCTCTTTCCACCTCTGGCCACACATTTTCCTGGTTTTCTTCCTGCCTTTCTCTCCGTAATTTATTTTTTAGATGCCCTTTTCTCTCTCTGTCCATGAAATGTTAATGTACAATGGGTTTTTTCTCTTGGTGATATTTCATACATTACGGCATCTCCAGTGACAGTTTTTCCTGCTAAACATTTCTTGACACTAGCCAGCATTATTTGCTCCAAGGCACAATTATGATCCTAATACTTGTGCGTTTCCATTTTTTTGTTTTATTTTTTATATTGATTTTAATTGTTGTTCAAGTACAGTTTTCTGCTTTTTACCCCTATCCCTGCCCACCCCGCGGCCCTCCCCACCTTCCTCCCATTCCCAGCCCCCCTTGTTTTTGTCCATGTGTCCTTCATACTTGTTCCTACAAATGCTTTCCCTTTTCCCCTGAAATTTCCTCCCTTCTCCCCTCCAGTCACTGTCAGCCAGTTCTCAATTTCAGTGTCTTTGGTTGTATTTTGCTTGTTTGTTTGTTTTGTTTATTAGATTCCTGTTAAAGGTGTCCATTTCTGTTCTTGATCTATAATCTCATTATGAATTGAATTGTGTTACCCAACAGTTTATAGGTCGACGTCCTAATCTCCAATGTGACTTGACTGCATTTGGAGATAGGACTTTATGGAGATATCTAAGGGTAAATGAAGTCATAAGGGTGGAGCTCTACATCCAATGAGACTAATGTCCTTGTAAGACGGGAGACACCATACCTCTCTGTCTGTCTGTCTGCCTGTCTCTCTGCATATTCACAAGGAAGGGTCATGTGAGGACACAGTGAGAAGATGATCATCTCCAAGCCAGAAAGGAGGAGAAGGTGTTAATCCTGCTGACACCTTGATCTTAGACACCTGGCCTTCAGAAATGTGAAAAAACAGATATCTGTTTAAGCACCCTAGTCTGTAGCATATTATTATGGCAGCCGAAGCTGACTATTGCAAATCTATTCTCCATACAGCAATTGGAATAATCCTTAAAAATCTAAAGCATAGAAATGTAACATTAGGACATGTTATTTTCTGCTTAAACTTTTAATGGTTTAAGTTATTCAAATGTAATCCAAACTCCTTACTATTGCCTACAAAGTTATGAATAATAAACCTTCAACTTCACTTTGGATTGTTCTCCCTTTCCTTTGATGACCCAACTTCTGGGCCATCTTTAATTTTCTGCAGTGTCTCAAGATATTTTCTTCCCGGGCCTTTACACATACTGTTCCTTTGCCTGAAATCTTAATCCATTTTTCACATGGCTTCCTTCTCCTTCTTCATTTGTCACCATGAATTACACTTCCTTGGAAAAATCTCTACATGACTGAATGTGGCTGTGCTAGTTAGTGTCTGTTATTCTCTGTGACTGTAAGAAGATTGTTTTCTTCACTGTATTGATAAGCTGTATTACATGTTTGTTTCTTCATTTTTTTATTGTCCACTCTTTCAACTTCTGTATAAATTCACAAAGATAGCAACCATGTGTACTTTATTCTCTAATATAAAGGTAATCCCTGCTATAGTGTTTGCCAAATAATAAGCACTTAATAAATACCTGTTAAACAAGCATAGGCATGGATAGATGTATGCATGGGTGATTAGGTTGATAGCTATCATAAAGAAAGTTCCAACACCAAATCTAAATTCATAATTTATAAGACACTCCACGAGCTGACTCCTTGTGGGTAATGGGCACCTGAGCAAAAATAACCTTATTATGAGAATAATAATTTGATCCTAGAGACATAAACTGAGTCGATACATCTCTTTTAGTAACTACTTATGCTATTTACTGTGCTAGCTCCATCTGTCCCTAGTCTGTCCTCACTGCACCATTATGTTCAAACCATGATGGACATATTGTATTTCCTTCAGGGGCCAACGCTCCCTTTCTTTTGCCTTATTCTGTTCTTGCAGCCCCAAATACTCTCTGCAGACACTTTTATTTGGCTAATCCTATTTGTTTCTGTGATCTGGGTTAAACATCAATTTGGAAAGGAAGGCCTTCTCTGCCCCTAGATTAGTCAGGCCTCCTGCTGTAACTTCCCCTAGCTGCCTGAAATTCTCCAACATAACTCTCTCCTTACAATTTCATTATTACTTGTCTTGACTGTTTTCCTTCCCATTAGACTGGCAGTTCAGTGGCATTGCATGATGCACTGTGTACCACTGGATCTCTGGGAGCTAGCACAGTGTTGAGCTAGCTGTGGGATTACACTGGTAATCTCTAAATCAGCAAAGTCTGATTCCAGTTACAGGGCGTTCTGCCTCAACCATCCATCCGCTCACTGGTGGTTGTAAATATGAAGACTCTACTTATCTAATTAACTTCAGAACTGAAAGACTTAAATTGTGCCTTAGAATTGTGTCACAATGTTTTCAGACAGTACCAGGCTACCTGACTTTTTAACCTTCATTCAATCCCTCCTTAAATCAATGGTTCTCCTTAAGAGGCCATGATTCTCTAATGACCAAGAGGTTTACCAATGCTTAAGTGAGCCCGAAACAAAATAATCTCAATTATGCTAAGTGTCTTTAATTTCTCAGCTCTTTATATAGGATTTAAATATGCTAAGTGTTTTCTTGAGAAAGCAGGCTTCTGCAGGCTCTGGAATTTTGTGAATGATTTCAGTGTTAAATCAGATGGGTTGTTATCCTTGTCCAAGGACAAACATTCTACTAGTAAACCAAAAGTGTTTGGGGGCTGGCTGATGGATAGCACCATTCAGGAGTGTGAGCTTAGAGGCAGAGACCTTAGTTACTGGGCCCTAGTGGGCTAGGTCCACCCTCAAGACATTAGCTGTTTCATTGGGTGATCTGTGTGAGTTGGCCAAGTTCCATACATGAAAAGACTGTTTCCTGTCCTATAATATGTATCCTTGTCTTTGACACTGACACACATTCCTCACACTTCATGGCAGCTTTACCTTCTTCTACTTACTTGTCTTCCACCTATCTCACCTGTCCTTCAAGGTCCTGTTTTGACATAGAAACTGGAATACACTCTAGCAATTCTTTGTTCTTCATTTCCTAGCTAAAGTCACTCTTCTAATCCTTTTATTAAACCTCCTAATTTCATGTGTGGTTGAGTCATTTTTGTACTCTGACTAGCAGATGATTTATCAGCTCACCTTATTTATCTTTATAATAGATCAAATGATGCAAGGAAGAGTAATGCAGCCTGAAGCAGCTTGAACAAACAATAAAATTGGGAGCACTTATTGGCTTAGGAAACTATAAAGAGTATTTGGACTTGAGGTAAGAGCTGTAAAAACAAAGGACTCACCTTATAGACAAATACTAGGATTGAAATCCCATTAATGTTTTTTTTTATCCTCACTTTGAGGATAAAAAAAAAATTTTTCTGTAGATAGATAGAAGACACTTTCCTATGGTTCCAGATTCCAGTTTATTAACCCGAGTGCAAAGTTAGCTTCATTCTCTTAGTATTGGCATATCAAAAAAATGAAAATAAAATAAATAAAAAACTAAATGTCAACAAAAACACTAGTATCTACCTCTTGGATCAATCACTTATTCAGTGAGAAGGGATATAATAATCGGCCAGACTTGGGACATGTGCCCATTCCTACATCCTGAGGAAAGTAGACGATTAAGGGTGGATGGGTTAGGAATACGATCAGGGCATGATCTTCCTACCCCTGCCCCTCATTTGTTTTTTACACAATAACCTCAATTTGGATCTAATCCTTTTATCCACTCCTATACTGAATTTGTTTTTTTTTAATGGTTTTAAACAGGAAGTATAAACATATTGCATTGGTAACATATATTTTTCAAAGACACTTAGAAATATAGGATTGAAAAGAACTTCAATTTTTCATTCACTATAGAAATATGTGTTGCCTTTTCTCTGCACCTTGGAATTCACTTCCATAAAAGGGAAACTGATACAATTTTTGGCCCCTATGTAAATCAACACCCCTAAGGGTGTTGAATTTTGCCCTAAAATATTGAGAGGGTGCCTTTCCTTCGAGTGCTCTTAACTCTTTGGTTAATCCATAACCAAAAGAGTTAAGACTAAGAGAAAAGATTTGCTGTTGTTTGACACATGAGCCACAGTTAATTATGCAACTTCTTTCCTGCATAAGTAACTGGGCTTAGGGCAGGAACATGAGGCTTCACTGTCCAGTGAGCAATCATTCTCAAACCAGAAATCCAGATCTGCTTTTCAAAGGGAATCAACCCAATCATTTATTTACTCATTCATTTATTCACTGAATAAATATTACTTAAACATGCCAAGTACTGTTATACTTTGGGAAAATCAATAAACTAATGTCCTTAGATCTAGAGCACTTTTTAATCAAGGGGAAGAAATAGGTATATAAATTTTCATTCTAATTTAATGTTTACAGTACTGTTAGGAGATGTATGAATAGAATATTATAATAGCACAGAAGAATTCCCTGTAGGTGCCTAGAGGGACCAGAATACTCCAGTTATCTATCTCCTGGAAGATTGCAGAAAGAGTAAGTGAAGGACTATTTAGAACTATTAGCTCAAAACTAAATCTTGAAATAAATAAGGCAAGATTTTCTTTAGTTTGAAAGAGTCCAATAATAATGTATCCTGATATCTAATGATTAGGATGACTGTTAAATGTATATTCAAGCTGAGAAAGTTTTGCAGGTCAAAGAAGGCTCTTTTCAAAATTACTCAAAGACAGCAAACTTGTCTTGGGATATCTTTCCTCAGATGTTGACTTGGAGACAAGAATTTGAAAACAAGTCATATTTGTGGGGAAGTTATCCTAGAGAGCAGCAGTGGGTGAGTGAAGAACTAGTACAAGAATGTGAGAGAAGCCAATAATAGACATGAGTCAAGCCGGTTACCGCTGTAGTCAACTGGAGTTCAATCTCACTGAGAAACTCTGAAAATCAGTCAATACTGCAGAGTTATCACCTAAGCAGAAAGGAAGCTGAGCTCTCTCCCATTGTCTGAGGCCCTCTCCCAGAGGCATAAAAAATTACACACTTCTTACCTGTCTCTCTTATGAGTCAAGAAAAAGCCCTTATACAGTCTCAAGCAATTGCACTGGGAAAACTTAGACATGAACTTGAATGTGACCACAAAGTAGAAACCAATAGCCTCTGCTATAAGGTATTAACTAAGACTATCATGACAAACAGACATATCATGTCCCTGCAGATTAGGTGTATGTGTTTTTCCATCTCTCCTTGAGCTGACTGTGAATCTGAAGAGTACAAAACAATTAAATTTTAGGGAAGCAAATAAGATTTCCATTATTAGACTTCTGCTAAGATCTTCTTCTAATATCTTGCTTATACAATTCCACAATTACATAAAAGCTCACTAAATTGCTCTATTCCTTCATTCAATTACATTTCCTCCATCTGTACTTGCTTGTGAAATCTCTCTTAATTACCAAGCACACATTTAATTAAGCACCTTTTTAGTCACTTAGCATGAAGTTGTTGAAGTTGTAAGAATGAGAGTCAGTCATGTGAGACGAATAGCAAAAAGCATAATAGACCCTCCTGTTTGGAACTAGGGTAATAAAATGAATGTCTAGCACATCAAATATTCTGAGGAACAAGTTCTACTTTATTGTTTTGCAAAATGGCTTTTGAGTCATCATTAATACTCTCAGTAATTAATGAATACCAGATGGAATATGAAACAGGGCCACATCCATCAAGAAGTGTTTTCTCAGAGTTAAATGAGACGGCTTGAAAAGTTTTCAGCTCCTTTAGTTTTAGTTCAAGAAACATTTTGAACACACTTTGGAGGAAACCTGGATGCATGCCTTGATCTTTCTGATACCTAAATATGAAATACAGCACCTTCTTTCCACTCATCTATTTTTATACAGTATTCTGTGATCTGACCTCAAAGGTTTTTGAGCAATTTTCCTGCTTCCCCACTAGGTAGAAAGAAGAATTTTGAAAATCTAAACAATGGGTAGAGAGAGGAAGAAAGCGATCCATGTCATGCCATGTGGGTATGTCACGAAATGAATGAGTTAGCAGTTACTCCATGAGTCTCTGCTTGGGAGGCAGGGTGTATATTAATAGATCAAGCATATCATCAGTAATTAGTACTCTAAATAGTAATATAAACAGAGGTTCTGAGGTTTTCTAAGGCTCTGAAGGACAGGGAGTCAGAGTCAAGACCTAAGGGACTTCCATATGCAGGAAGATGATTAAAGATCAGGTATTGTCAGATAGGTGATGTAATGATTGTGTTCTGTGATATAAGAATGGAAAGATTATTTGTTCTTTAGATTTTTCTATAACTTTCCTTGTAACAGAAACTTGGGAGTTCTCAAATGGAATGGAATAACTCTGTTGCGAACTGTCCTGCCTGGTTTCAGAAGCTGTAATCCCCCATGGCTAGGGCTGAGTAAAAAGATCTTGGGACCATAAGCTACTTACAAGACAAAGCTTATCTTCCTTCTGTGGGTGCTGCCTCTGCCCCTTTTTATTTCACCCTGCTCGGCCCCAGGCAAGTGACTGATCAGTCAATGACAGGTAAGATTTCTCAAGGCAGGGATGACCTAAGACAGGCACAGTCATGAATGGGCCCTCAGAGAAGCCCTTGGGGGCTATAGAAAAAGGGGGTAATGGACCCTTGCCCCTTGGTTTTGACATAGCCTGAGTCCTCATTCTGTCTGCTAGAAGTCTCCTAATCTTTTGGCTGCCTTACTTCCCCTCGCTTGACTTAAGCCTGAAACAATGCTGGAGGGCAATGTAGCCCTGGGCAGGAATGGTGGTTCCCCAGGATCATCAAGCCTAAGAAAGAATACAAAATCTCCTGTGAAACTTGCTTTGCTAAGAATGCCCTCAATTTTCTGATAAGGGTCCAAGCATGAAACAATTTTATTTCCCAAAATTTTATATCCCTTTAGCTAACTGACCCTGACTCAGAATAAGCTGTCATAGTTCTTTGTATGTTATCTATTGTTTGATCATTACTGCCTCACAATGACTAATGAGCTTTACCTATATACCCTGTATTTCTGTGCAAATTGATCCCAATAAAAGCCCATTGAAGAAAAGGCTCCTGGCCCTTCTCCTTTGAGAGATCAGCTACCTTTCCTCCCCAAGCAGGTCATGTGTTGGTGGACTTATTCTCATCCACGGCAGATGGAAGGGCTCTGCAGGTGGAGCCCCCCACATAACTCCTTAGTATAGCAATGAAAATTTTATTGGTAAAGTAGTTTCTGAAGTAGCTAGTGGAAAAGAGATGAAGGTCAGTCAGAGGTCATGGTCAGAGATGTAAAAGGGAGGATGGGCTATAATATAGGGAAGATCTCCTTGGAATTAAATAACACATAAATGTATATGAATACCTCAGTTGATTAAACTCCAGGTCTTGAGTTTGATTCTTACCCAAACCAGTTAGAAATAGCCATTTTACAAGTAGAAATGAGCCAGTTTCTACTATTTGAAACTGATGACATATTGAGCCCTTGTCTTAGTTGACCTTATTATGTTCACTTCAAATCTGTGATCCTGGTCATGTAGTTCCCATTAACTGGATCACTATTACCCATTACCTTTGCCCTTTAATTCATCTACCTGTTGGGTCTACCTACAGTAAACCTAAGTCTGGCCTTCTCTAGCGAGGTTTTCTTTACCTAACTCATGACTAAAATATAGTCTGTTCTATAATGCTATTATTTCACATGCATAGCTTTATATTTCCAACTAGACTATAGGTTCCTCCAGTCATGACTGTTACTTATACTTCCATATACCCATAACACTGAACACTAACATGGATTCATGGACTGTTTGAGCAAGAATAGAGATTCAATTTAAAATCCACGGTTTAAGGATGAGGTAACTGAGACTCAAAAAAAGAAAAGACCTCGTCCAATGCCTTTTAAGTGTTAATTACAATGTCAAAAAGGGAATATAAAATTTCTGACCCAAGTCTAATGTTTTGCTATTATATCAGAGAGCCTGCAAGATCTGATGGGCAATGAGACACATTTAATTACTTTAAAGTCCTAGAAATTACTGTGGGTATTCTCCAAAAGACAAGGATCAGACCCACCGGTTTTTTGTGTGTGTTGGGGGGGAGACGAGCCCTTTAAAAGTTTGAAAATTGAAGTGTTTTCTTCCAAAGAACATTTAACCTGTTTTGGTTTGAGCAGAGAGCTTTGGTTTTTCTCATCATTGTCTCTGCACTTTGGTTCTGTCTAATAATCAACAAGAAGAAGGGTTAATGTTATTTCAAGTAAATCAGTTCATCTAACTTGAGACCATCTTTTTGCCTTTCCTATAAGTTAGGAAGTCTATAGATTTGGTAACAAGTGCCAAGTGAAAAAGTTCTAGCTATGACTTGAGACTTCATCAAAAACCTGCCTGTCCCTTCTAGCTATAGATCACTCATCATTTTCCCAGCAGCATAGGAACTTTCTTCCAAAGAAAAAGGAACAAACACACTGTAAGAGAAGAAAGAGAAATGTGAGACAAAAACATGAAATGACACAAAACACCAGTGAAGACTCCCTTTTGCAAAGTCTGCAGACACAGGTGTGAGCTGCTGAAAATACACAACACCTGGACTTCTTAAAATCTGACAGCAAAGATTAACTTGAAGGAGTCTTATAGGGACAGTACACCTTAAGCATAGGGATAGAAGCTGCTTGAAAGTAGCAACAGTGGGGCTTGCATGAGTGCTGTGAAATTAACAGTCAGCATATATTTTTCTTGAATTCTGAACAAATAGCAGAGCATTAATCTTGGGAAAGCTTGACCAGGTAATTCTAGACTCAGAAACTTGAAGTGCTTCTAGTCAATTTCTTGATTTTAGAATTTGTTTTGGACTACTTTTCCTTTCTGCTGGTCTAGGAAGTTGTCAATCCTGCCTTAAATCACTCTCTCACTTTTGTCTTTTCAAATGCATTCACAGAGTTGGGTTTCTGAAACTTTAAAAATTAACTCACATAGGAAAGAAAACACTAAGTAAAAATTACATATTTTAAAAATTATAAAATTGAGATTATACTTGACAACTAAAAGAAGTGGGAAAACAATTTATGTTTCTATCTCTCTCTAAAAACCACTCCATAATTTTCTTCCTATTATGATGAACCAAAATAATTCCCAGAACCAAAGATAAAAAATTCATGTCCTATATGGTGCTGATTCATAAAATAATTTATTACTGAAATATATTTATGAGTATATGCCCATTTAGCATTGACTTAAACACAGTTCATTACAAGTTAAAACTGATTTATTTTTCCAAGCCTTGAATGTCATTAAACATTTAAAGTTAATGTGAGTTAATGTTTCAATTCAAGGCCAGGAGTAGGGTGAAGTGAGCGAGGGTCCTAGAAGCTGACACTGCACTTGCATGACTCTCTGGTGAGTGCTTTCTTAAATTTACACCTGAGGAGTTTCACTGGCCTTGTTTTACTTCAAGCCCTAGTTGCAAATGGTGCCCTACACTCTTCTCCAATAATTGATCTGCCGTATTTTCTTGAACTGACTATCGTGGTGTTGTCTGCCTTGATATAGCCTCTCTCATCATCTCTTTGTGTTCCACTTAACAGTTTAGACCTATAAGTGTCTGATTAAATGTATGCAAAGAATAGGAATGAAAAAAGACACAAAAGAAAATGTCATATTAAAAATTAAAATGCCAACTATATCATGAATAAAAGAAATGGAGGGAACCATACTGAAATAACAGAAAGGAGTTGCTATTGGAGGAAGTGTTCCAAATTATGAATTGTGGTATAAATTTTTCTGCCTCGGAAAATGGAGCAACCATGATTTGAAGTGTAGCTGAAGCAAAAAATATACTGTGTGTGGTAGCATATTCTAACTTCAGGAGATGTGAAGTAAACAGAAGAAAAATGGCCGGTTTATGGAACTGACAACCATCTTGTCAGAGACTAACCTATAAAAACTTAATAAACCTATGATTCAACTATGTCTAGAGCTCAACATTTTGTGAGTATCTACCTTGTTCTATCACAGTTTATCTCCAATTCTCACGATCACCTGTTTTACAGATAAAGTTACAGAGTGATTAGGGAGATTGCTGGCGCCCATCTAGCTAGCAACTGTCAGAACCTGCAGTGTTACATGATTGTGAGATGTAAAAACAAAGTAATTTCTATAATTTAAAAAGCCACAATTATGTGATAATCCATTACTATATGCTGTGATTAGCCCTATGACTTGGGCAATATTTAAGCATGTCACCCTCAATCCAGGTCACTAGACTCTATTGTGTGTATTCTCGCTGGATTTCTCAGTAGAATACACTATACTACACTACACAGACACGCCCATAGACACACAAACACTTGCACACAGATTCAAACAAAACACATTTTCTCATCTTAGTGTGCAGAATTAAAGATCAGCTCGCTCCTTTTAAGTTATACACTTGGAAATAATTAGGTTCCTAATTGTGTCACAACCCTTTGAGCCCAGAGAGGTTCACTTGGGATTTAGGCAGATGGAGGAAAATGCACCCAGCTCTGGGAAGGCTTGACATACCTTTATCCTAAGGTGGGGTGATCCACACACCCTGCAAGCCACGTGTTGCACAGTGGGAAGCCCCCAATCCCTCATATGCTGAAAGTACACAAAGATGGCAGGGTGCCAAAACATTGTATATAACGCAGTGTGACTCTGTGCATGTGGACCCACTCAAGGCTATGGAAATAGGGTTTATCAGACCCTGTCTCAAGGCTGTGGGAACATTGCTGATCTCAGTTGCCCAGACATCTGAGTGAGGGAGCCTGACTGATGCCATTCACCCTACACCATCTTCAAGTTTATCTAGAATAATGTTACAAATGCAAGTACACCAAGCAATTTTACAAAGGCTATAATTCTAATAAATATAATCTTTATTTTTTTAAATATAATCTTTATTTTTAAACTTAATATTCTCATTCAAATCTTTACATTATTTGTTACACTATAAAAATATATTGCTTTTCTTAAAGTTTTCCAGCCAAAACATTCTTAACTATAAGTTCACTTCTCAGTTTATTTATTTGGAAGCTCTTTTTTTCTGTTTTTATTTTTTTATTGTTGGTCAATTATAGTTGTTCTCATTTTAATCCCATTACTCTTCCCTGCCCTATCCACCCCCCATCTCCCAAATTCAGCCCTCCCCCCATTTGTCTTTGTCCATGTGTCCTTTATACACGTTCCTTGATTTGACTCTTCCCCTTCTTTCCCCCGTTATCACCCTCTTCCCTCCCCTCTGGTCACTGTCACTTTGTTTTCTATTTCCATATCTCTGGTTCTGTTTTGCTCACTTATTTGTTTTGTTGATTAGGTTCCACTTATAGGTGAGACTATATGGTGCTTTTCTTTCACTGCCTAGCTTATTTCATTCAGCATAATGCTCTCCAGATCCATCCATGCTACAGTGAAGGGTAGGAGCTCCCTTCTTTCTGCTGCATAGTAGTCCATAATGTAAATGCACCACAGTTTTTTTTTTATCCACTCATTTACTGATGGGACCTTGGGCTGTTTCCAACACTTGGATATTGTAAGTAACACTGCCATGGACATTGTGGTGCATAGATTCTTTTGAATTGGTGTTTCAGGGATCTCAGGGTATAATCTCAGCAATGGAATTGTTGTGTCAAAAGATAGTTCCAATTTTAGTTTTCTGAGGAAATTTCATAGGGCTTTCCACAGTGGCTGCACCAGTCTGCATTCTCACCAACAGTGTGCTAGCGTTCCCTTTTCTCCACAACCTCGCCAGCATGTTTTGTTTGTTGATTTGTGATGGCCATTCTGACTGCTGTGAGTTGTAGCTCATTGTGGTTTTTATTTGCATTTCTCTGATGGCTAGTGATGCTGAGCATCCTTTCATAGGTCTATGAGCCCTCTGTCCTCCTTGGAGAAGTGTCTGTTCAGGTCATTTTACTATCTTTTTTTTTTAGATTTTATTCATTTATTTTTAGAGGGGAAGGGGAGAAGAGAAACATCAATGTTTGGTTGCTTCTGGTGCATCCCCTGCTGGGAACTGGCCCCTGGTGGGAACTGGCCTGAAACCTAGGCATGTGCCCTGACTGGGAATCAAACTGCGATCATCTGCTTCGAAGGCCTGCACTCAATCTACTGAGCTACACCAGCCAGGGCCATTTTCCCATTTTTTAAATGGATTATTTGTCTTCCTGGTGTGGAGTCATGTGACTTCATTATATATTTTGGAGATCAAACCCTTGTCTGAGATATCATTGGCAAATATATTTTCCCATATGATTGGTTCCCTTTTAATTTTGCTAATGTTTTCTTTAGCCATGAAGAAGCTTTCCTTTTTATTTTAATTAATTAATTATTTATTTATCTTTAGAGGGGAAGGGGAGGAGAGAGGGAGAGAAATATCAATGTATGGTTGCCCCTCGTGCATCCCTGATGGGAACTGGCTTGCAACCCAGGCATGTGCCCTGACTGGGAATCAAACCTTGATCATTTGGTTCTCAGGCCTGCGCTCAATCCACTGAGCTACACCAGCCAGAGCAAGAAACTTTCTTTTTGATGAAGTTCCATTTGTTTATTCTTTCCTTTGTGTCCCTTGCTCTAGGGGACATATCAGTGAAAATATTGCTGTGTGGGATATCCAAAATTTTCCTGCTTATTTTTTCCTCTAGGAGTTTTATAGTGTCACGACTTATATTTAAGTCTTTTATCCATCTTGAGTTTATTTTTGTGTATGGTGTAAGTTGGTGCTCAAGTTTTACTTTTTTGTATATAGCTGTCCAGATGGGAGCAACAGCACTTGTTGAAGAGGTTATTTTTACTCCATTTTATGCTTCTGTCCCCTTTGTCAAATATTAATTGGCCACAGAGGCTTCGGTCTATTTCTGGGCTCTTCATTCCGTTTCATTGATCTGTGTGTGTGTTCCTATACTAGGACAAGACTCTTTTAATTACAGTGGCATTTTAATACAGTTTGATATCAGTTATTGTGATTCCTCCTACTTTGTTTTTCTTTCTCAAAATTACTGCAGCTATTTGGGGTCATTTATGGCTTCATATAAATTTGAGATATGTTTGTTCTATATCTAGAAAACATGCCTGGCATTTTAATAAGAATTGTGTTGAATCTATAAATTGCTTTGGGTAGTATGGATATTCTGATGTTACTTCTTCCAATCCATGATACAGTATATGCTTATATTTATTTGTGTCTTCCTTAATTTCTTTCTTGACTGTTGTGCAGTTTTCTGAATACAGGTCTTTTACCACCTTCATTAAGTTTATTTCCAGGTACTTTATTTTTCTTGTTGCTATATCAAATTTTTTCCTGATTTCTGTTTCTGGTATTTTGTTGTTGGTGTACAAAAATGCCTTTGATTTCTGAGTGCTGACTTTGTATCCAGCTGTTTTGCCAAATTCACTTATTAGGTCAAGTAGTTTTTTGGTGAAGTTTGTCAGTTTTTTTATGTACACTAGTATGTAATCTGCAAACAGTGACAGTTTAACTTTCTCCTTTCAAATTTAGATGTCTTTTATTTCTTTTTCTTGTCTGATTGCTATGTCTAGAACTTACCATACTGTGTTGAATAGAAGGGGTGAAAGCAGACACCCTTGTCTTGTTCCCAATCTTAGCAGTAAAGTTTTTAGGTTTTGCCTGTTGAGTGTGATGTTGGCTGTAGGCTTTTCATATATGGCCTTTATTTAGTTGAGGTATGCTCCCTCTACTCCTATTTTGCTGAGGTTTTTTTAAAATCATAAATGGGTGCTGTACCTTATCAAATGCCTTTTCCACATCTGTCAATATTATAAGGTGATTTTGTTTTTCATTTTGATTATGTGATGTATTACGTTTATTGATTTCTGAACATTGTACCATCTTTGTCTTCCTGGGATGAATCCCACTTATATTGGCCTGTAGTTTTCTCTCTTTGTTGTGTCTTTATCTGATTTTGAGATTAGAATAATGCTGGCCTCATAAAAAAGTTTGGCAGTCTTCCCTCTTCTTGAATTTTTTGGAATAGTCTCAGAAAAATAAGGGTTAGCTCTTCCTTAAATGTTTTGTAAAATACTTCTGTGAAGCTGTCCACTCTAGGGCTTTTGTGTGCCAGGAGTTTTTTAATGAATGCTTCAATTTCACTAGCTGTTATAGGCCTGTACAGGCTTCCTGCTTCTCCTTCATTCAGTTTTGGAAGATTACATGTTTCTAGAAATTAGAAATTTAACCCAGGTTTTCAAATTCCTTGGCATAGTGTTGTTTGTAGCAATTTCATTCAATCCTTTAGTAATTTCTGTGGTATTAGTTGTAATTTCTCCTCTTTCATTTCTGATATTATTTATTTGGGCCCTCCCTCTTTTTTCTTTGATGAGTGTGGTTAAAGGTTTGTTGATTTTGTTTATCTTTTGAAAGAACCAGCTCCTGAATTTATTGATCCCTTGAATTGTTCTTTTAGTCTCTATGTCATTTAATTCTGCTCTGCTCTTGGTTATTTGTTTCTTTCTACTCACTCTGGGCTTTGTTTGTTGTTGGTCCTCCATTGCTTATAGGGTTAGGTTGTTTATTTGAAATGTTTCTATCTTTTTTTTTTTTTTTTTTTTTTTTTACATAGGCCTGTATTGCTATGAACTTCACTTGCAGGACAGCCTTTGTTGTGTCTCATAGGTTTTGGTCTGTTGTATGATCACTTTCATTTGTTTTTAGAAACTTTTCAATTTTTTTAATTGATCTCACTATTAACCCATTCATTGTTTAATAGCATGCTGTCCAGTCTCCATGAATGTGAATGTTTTCAATTTTTTTCCTTCAGGTTGGTGTCTAGTTTCAGGCCATTGTTGTCTGAGAAAATGCTTGATATGATTTCAACTTTCTTGAATTTGTTGAGGCTTGTTTTGTGTCCTATCATGTGGTCTATCTTTGAAAATATTCCATGTGCATTTAAAAAGAGTTTGTGTTTTGCTTCTTTGGAATGAAAGGTTAGGTATCTATAAGTTAAGTCAATTTGATCTGACGTGTCATTCAGTGCCACAATGTCCTTGTTGATATTTTGTTTGGAAGATCTATTCATTGTTGACAGTGTGGTGTTAAAATTCCCTAGTATAAATGTGCTGCTGTCTATATCTTTCTTGAAGTCCTCCAAGATTTTCCTCATGTATTTGGGTGTTCCTATATTGGGTGTACATAGGTTTACAATATTTGTGTCTTCATGATGGATTTTTCCCTTTAATGTTATGAACTGTCCTTCTGTGTTCCTTTTTATGGCCTTTGTTTTATCTGATATAAGTATTGCTACCCTGGCTTTTTTTCATGTCCATTTGTTGAAATGTTCTTTCCAACCATTTACTTTCAATCTGCGTAGGTCTTCTGTTCTGTGGTGGGTCTGTCACAGGCAGCACAGGGTCATGTTTTTCTATTCAGCTACCCTATGTCTTTTGATTGGAGCCTTTAATAATTTACATTTAAAGTTATTATCCATAGGTAGCTATTCATTGCCATTTTTCCCCTCTGTACCTGTGTTCCTCTCTCTCCCTCTTTTTCTTCATCTTCTTAAAGCAGTCCCTTTAGCATATCTTGCAGTGCTGGTTTGATGGTGGTGCATTCTTTTAGCTTTCTTTTTTCTGAAAACTCCATATTTTGCTTTCCATTTTAAATGAGAATGTTGCCAGGTAGAATTGTCTTGGTTGCAGGCTTTTGCTTTCATCACTTGGAATATTTCTTGCCAATTCCTTTTGACTTGGAGTGTTTCTTTTGAGAAATCAGCTGCTAGCCTTATCAGAATGCCCTTGTATGCTACTTCCCATTTCTCCCTTGCTGCCTTTAAGATTCCCTCTTTGTCTTTGAATTTTGCCATTTTAATGATGATATGTCTTATAGTGGGCCTCTTTAGGTTTATCTTGATAGGGATCCTCTGTGCATTCTGGACTTGAATGACATTTTTTCTCAGCATTAAGGGAAGTTTTCCATCATTACTTTTCCAGACAGGTTTACTATCCCTTGCTCCTCTTCTTCTCCTGTGGCATCCTTGTTATATGGATATTATTATATTTCATGTTGCCCTGAAGTTCTCTTAACCCCTCTTTGTTTTGTTTTTTTAGTCTTTTTTTTCTTTTCTTGCTCTTTCTGGGAGTTTTGTTCTACCTTATCCTCCAGCTCTGTTTCACTTAGCCTGCTTTTGATTCCTTCTACTGTGCTCTTCAGTTCAGAAATTGTATTCTTCATTTTCTCCTGACTTGTTGATAGTTTCTATATTCCATTTTATGCTAATATAGTTCTCTGTAAGTCTCTTTCATCTTCCCTGTAGTTTTTGGTAATTCTCACTAAGCTCATTGAGCTTCCTTATAACCAGAGATTCCTTATTGTTTGGAACTCAATATCAATATCTGATCAAACTATCAATATCTGATAGTTTACTTGCCTCTATCCCATTTAGCACTCTGTGAGAATTCCTCCTTTCCTTCTGATTGGGGATTGTTTCTTTGCCTTCCCATTTTTTGGGAAACTCTTCTTGTTTGTGTCTGCTTCTTAAATTGTTCTGTTTTGACTCCCTGTCTTTGTGGTGTGAACTTCTATAGTAAGACACCTGTGTGATTCACTGGTGTAGTCTCCTGAACTTGATTCTTTGGGGACACCCTTTATGCAGTTTATGTTGACTTTCTGGATGTAATTGGGTTTTGATTTTTCTTTGATGGGTCCTTCCCTCCAGTTGGTTGACTGAGGGTCACTCTACCCACCATGTCTGTATGCTGTCAGCAGGTATTTTCAGAACAAAGCCACAAAGCCCAGGAAATAAGCCCACACCTGTAGAAATAATTCCTCCCCACAATCCCACTACTAACACCAAATGAACCATATTAATAAGGTTGTAAAGAGATTAAGACTATTATAAAAAAGGAGAGCAAATATGAGAGGACCTACTGAAAGAAAAATAATTTTGAGAGGGTAGAAGGAGGAGCACTAATAAGAGTAGGGAACCAGAGCAATGTGAGAGGAAGTAAAATTTATACCATAAATAAAAAAGGGAATGAAACAGGTGGAATGGAGTAAGAAGGGAAGCATATAGTGTTAGGTTTAAATATAAATTAAAAAAATAAAGTGAGAGAAAGAAAAATGGAAAAAGGTAAATAAATAATTTTAAAAATAGGAACCAAATTGAAGAGAAAGCTCCAACAGCATTATCAACAACAAATGAGCTAAAATTAATATAGGTGGGGTGGAAATGAGAGTTGAGGGAAGAAAGAAAGGAAAGCTTAAGAGATTTCTAGAGGAAAGTGAGGTGATTTTGAAATGATAGAGGAAGAGGAAATGCTAAGAATGAGGAATGAAAACCAGGCTAAAATGGGGAACAGTTAAAATTTCAGACAGGGAAAAAAATTTAAAGGGCAAGATGAAAGACAGGAAAAAAGAAAGAAACAGGCTAAGACAGGGCACAATTAAATTTGAGATGTTAAAAAAGAGTAGGAGGGGAACAGTAAAATTTGAGATACAAAATACAAAATTAGTGAAGATCTAGATATAAAATTTGAAAAAGGCAACAACAACTGCCCTGTCCACAACCAATGAACAAAGATTGCTAACAGTGGAGAGAAGATGCAGGTATTTTAAGAGCAGGAAAAAGAATGTGTGATGACCATCGACAAGAACATTGTTTTCGAGAGGCTGGACAGGGGAGAAATAGTAAAAATGCAGAATGAAAACAAGTTGTAGCAACAGAGAAGACAAAATTTAAAACAAAATAATAAGAGGAAAGAAGGAGGTAAAATGGGATAGACAATAAAGAAGTTAAAAATAAAAGGGAGAGGCAAAATATGTGAACTGAAATAAACTACAGTATAAAATCTAGTGACTCAATATGCACAAATTTGAAGGATAAGAAATGAATGTTAAAAAACTATGCAGGACAGAAAATATCACAAATCATGGA
This sequence comes from Artibeus jamaicensis, assembly GCF_021234435.1. NCBI lineage: Eukaryota > Metazoa > Chordata > Mammalia > Chiroptera > Phyllostomidae > Artibeus > Artibeus jamaicensis. The sequence continues at coordinate 5,437,737 of NW_026521249.1, read as the reverse complement.
GAAGACCATGATGGATTTTATCTCAGTAGCATCTAGTATTTACCACTGTTTTTTTTTTTTTTCTTTCTGGGTCCACATCTGGTGATATCAGATGGTGCCCCAGTCAGACCTTGGGCAGCCTGTTGGAGATAATCAGGGATCCACTGTCTGTGGCTGACTCCTTCAGTTGTTAGTCTAGTTACTTTGCAATCAGCAGTCAGGCTTAAGCACCACAGAGTTGGGGCAGGGTCCTCCTGGGTTCAGGGCTATTGTTTCCCCTCAGGTTGCTGCTTCTTATAGAGAAGTGGACTGCCAGAGCACAAAGGCTGTTGCAGTATGGAGTTGACCCAGCACCAGGATCCTAGCAGGTACTCTGTCAGTTCTCTCCCCAGTGCCTCTGTACTCATTCTCTCCTTAATTGTCCCTAGTCCATCCACTATGCCCCCAACACCTTTGCAGGAGCGCAGGGTAACTGGCTGCAAGTGACAATTTATGCATCGGTCCTTTAAATGGCTCTTTGTGTCCCCAGCAGTCAGTCTCTAGAAGAGAGGAACCCTGCTGCTTTTCACAGTTGGATACTATCTGTGTACATTTTGGTCTCTAGTACTCTAGGCTGGGTATCCTAGCTTAGGGTTTGGAACCCATTTTTAAGGGGAATCCATCCGCCCACTTAAACATCCCTCTGGACCTTACCTGCTTGCTGCCTGTGGGCACACAGCCAGCCCTCTCATGTCTCCACCACACTCCTTACCAGTCATGTCATGCTAAAGCAGATTCTTCTGTCTGTCCAGGGTTATAAGGCCTCTCTACCACTATTGTTCAGTTGTTTTATTCCAGGTGATTTCTCCACAATTTAGTTGTTATTCCAGATCAGTCATGGGAGGAGGTTAGCGTGACTGCCACTCACTCCCCCAGCACTGTGGCTATCTTCTATTGGGAAGTTCTTTATATTTTTTTTGTTTCAATTCTTTCTTTTCTTTTTTATTTAATTATTTTTCAACTACAGTATTCTGTCTTTTACTCCCATCCCAGCCCACCCCCCGCCCATTTCTACCCCCCTTAGTTGTTGTCCATGTGTCCTTTATACTAGTTCCTGTAAATCCTTCCCACTTTTCCCCTGAAATTCCCTCCCCCTTCCCCTTTGGTCACTGTCCCCCTGTTCTCTATTTCAGTGTCATTGTTTTTATTTTGCTTGCTTGTTTGTTTTGTTGTTTAGCTTCCTGTTAAAGGTGAGATCATATGGTATTTGTCTTTCACCACCTGGCTTATTTCACTCAGCATAATGCTTTCCAGTTTTATCCAGGCTGTTGCAAAGGGTAGGAGCTCCTTCTTTCTTTCTGCTGCATAGAATTCCATTGTGTATATGTACCATAGTTTTTTGATCCATTCATTTACTGACGGGCACCTAGGTTGCTTCCAGATCTTGGCTATTGTAAATTGTGCTGCTATGAACATTGGGGTGCATAGGTTCTTTTGGACTGGTTTTTCAGGGTTCCTAGGATATAGTCCCAGCAATGGAATTGCTGGGTCATAAGGCAGGTCAATTTTTATTTTTCTGAGAAAATTCCATACTGTTTTCCATAATGGTTGTACTAGTCTACATTCTCACCAACAGTGAACTAGGGGCCCCTTTTCCCCACAACCTCTCCAACATTTGTTGTTTGTTGCTTTGTTTATGGTGGCCACTCTGACTGGTGTAAAGTGATATCTCATTGTGGTTTTAATTTGCATCTCTCTGATAGCTAGCGATATTGAGCAACTTTTCATGTGTCTCTGGATCCTCTGTATGTCCTCCTTGGAGATGACATGATAGTGTACATGAAAAAACCTATAGACTCTACTCAAAAACTGCTCAAACTAATAAATGAATTTGGTAAAACAGCAGGTTACAAAATCAATATTCAGAAATCAAAGGCATTTTTATATACTAACAATAAGTCAGCAGAAGCAGAAATCAAGAAAAAAATACCATTTGTATAGCAAAAACAAAAATAAAATATCTGGGAATAAACCTAACCAAGGAGGTAAAAGACCTGTATGCAGAAAACCACACAACACGGAAGAAAGAAATCAAGGAAGACACAAACAAATGGAAACATATACCATGTTTATGGATTGGAAGAATTAACATCATCAAAATGTCCATACTACCCAAAGTAATTTACAGATTCAATGCAATACCTATTAAAGTACCAATGGCATATTTCACAGACATAGAACAAACACTTCAAAAATGTATATGGAACCATAAATGAGCCCGAATAGCAGCTGCTATTTTGAGAAAGAAGAACAAAGTAGGAAGAATCATAATACCTGATATCAAATTGTATTACAAGGCCACTGTAATCAAAACAGCATGGTACTGGCATAAAAACAGACACATAGACCAATGGAACAGAACAGAGAGCCCAGAAATAAACCCAACTCTCTACAGTCAATTAATATTCGACAAAGGGGACAGTAACATCAAATGGACTAAAAAGAGCCTCTTCAACAAATGGTGTTGGGAGAACTGGACAGCTACGTGCAAAAAAAAGAAACTTGAGCACAGACTTACACCATACACCAAAATAAATTCAAGGTGGATAAAAGACTTAAATGTAAGCCATGACACCATTAAAGTCCTAGAGGAGAACATCGGCAAGAAAATCTGCCGATTTTTCACCCAGCAACTTTTTTACTGATATGTCCCCTAGGGCAAGGAATAAAAAGGAAAGAATAAACAAATGGGATCTCATCAAAATAAAAAGCTTCTGCATGGCTAAAGAAAATAGTATTAAAATAAAAAGACAACCAACTGTATGGGAAAACATAATTGCCAATGACACCTCAGACAAGGGTTTAATCTCCAAAATATGCAAAGAATTTACACGATTCCACTCTAAGACAATTAACTCAATTAAAAAATGGGAAGTTCTTAATCATGGTTTTTGGTATATAAAGTAAATGCTTTTCACAATAATCATTAATTCTTGAAGGATTTTATTTGGCAGTATCATTTTTTTCCTTAGATATAGAATTTCCCAGTGAAAGCTTCTGGGCCTGGTACTTTCTTTTTGAAGGTTTATTAATTATTGATTCACTTTCTTTGCACATGACTACTCAAGATCATCTATTTCTCCTTGTGTGAGTTTTGGTAGGTTGTACCTTTGAAGGAATTGGCCCATTTCATCATAAGTATCAAATTCATGGGTATAGACTTTTAATAATATTTCTTTATTTTTCTTTCAATGTTAATGAGATTAATAGTAATTGTCCTTTCTTTTCTGACAGTAGTAACTTATGTCTTCTCTCCTTAGCTAACCTGGCTAGAGGTTAATCAATTTACAATTTTTTTTAAACCAACTTTTGGTTTTGTTGATTTTCTCTATTAATTTTCTGTTATCAATTTTGTTGATTTCTGGTCCATTTTTTACCATTTCTTATCTTCTGTTTTGCTTCAGGTTTGTACTGTACTTTTTTCTCTAACTTCTTCAGGTAGAAGCTTAGATTATTAATTTTAGATCTTTCCTCTTTGCTAACATGTTCATTCAATGCAATAAATTTCTTCTAAGCATTGCTTTTCTTGCAGCTTACAAATTTTGATAATTTTCATCTGAGATATTTTAAAATATTTTCATAATACTTTTTCTTTCAATGAAAGAAAAAATATGTCACATGCCATTTTACAATATGTTGTTTAATCTTTAAATATTTTGGTATTTACAGCTCTCTTGTTAAATTTCTAGTTTAATTTCACTGTGGTCTGAGAACATAATTTATATGATTTATATATTTTTAAACTTGTTTAGATCTGATTTATGACCCAAAATGTGGTCTATTTTGGTGAATATTCCACATGAGCTTGAGAAGAATGTATATTATGCTATAATTGGGCGAAGTATTCTTTAAATTCCAGTTATAAATAATTAATTGATGATACTGTTCATTTTAACACCATCCTCACTGAGTTTCTGCCAGCTCAATCTGTCAAACTACTGATAGAAGGATGTCTTCCTCTTATGACACCAGCCACTCTGCTTCAGCATGACCTCATCTGAACTGAGGCCATCTGCAATGATCCTATATCCATAGAAGATCATATTCTCAGGATATAGGATGAGGACCTCAACATAGCTTTCTCTTTTGAATAGGGATTGGAGATTACAAATCAACCCACAATAGCATCATTCGTAAGCCATCCCCATCTAGTGGGTGGTAGGCCATGGAGCCTGGTGTTTAAAAGCAGAGGCCAAGCCCCAGAGAGGGCAGTTTCAAATCCCAGCCTTCTTATGGCTATAAAAACCTGGGCTGGCACCCAAACTCTTCCTCTGCCAAAGTGGAGGTAAACATGAGTACCAACCAGGTCATTACGAAAACAAAACAACCTGTAAAGTGCCCAGCATGGTGCATGGTGCCGGGTCCATAGGTGTTTAAATGAACTGTATCAAGCAGCCAAGTAGAGATGAGTGAATGATCAGCTGTCGGATAAAAACTCCACTGTACCATGAAGACACATCTGTTGAGTCAGCAGGCATAGCAATGACCGCCCAAACGCCCTGCAATCAAAAGGGTGACTTTGAAATCTACCATCTCATCAAAGGAACTATTTTCCTTTGATCCCTTTTCCCTTCCATGGAAAAAGTTACACTTCAAGGCCAAGTGGACCGTAGGTCAAGAGCCCCACCTGCCTGTTGAGGAGTGTGGACCTTGCAGAGTGAATGTGCAGAGGCTCTGAAAGCTCTTTGGTAGAGGAACAGAGGAGCAAGACTAGAGGCCGACCCAATGGTAACTGCAGTGATCACTGCAGTGAACCCTGTAAGAGGTGGCTGCAGTGGCTCTGACCTGTGGTGGTGGTAGTAGGGTGAGATTCAGCAAGTGACATTGGCAGGACTTGCCTAGTCCTAGATGCCCCGAGGGGCCAGCTGCTCTGTTGTGAGAGGAAAGCACCAGCCTGGGATTTGTGTCACGTAATCAGCTCTGGCACAGCTCTCTGCCTCCACAACAGACCCCCAACAAGAATATGGCTCTGTCTGTAGGCCAGTGAGTCCCCCATTCATCCTGGTAGCAGATACACGGTAGGACAATGTTTCGTGATGAATGCCTCTGACTTCTGGCTGATGGCAGAAGGAAGGAGATTCCAGCAGCACAGTGACAATCCCAGTCCTCGTAGGAGGATACGGGGCATCGTATCACTATCTGTTTGGATATTTTCCTTTGTCACCAAGCAGCCAGTGCCTGTGGTTGAGATGATGTCTTTATTCACTGCCCAGGGAGATACACACTTGAATCCTTAAACTCAGGTGTGATAAGCCCATGGCTTCTTCATTTTTTCCATGGTTAAATTTTTGTTTTGGGGACACTTAGTCTTGATTAACTCAGAAGTCTTGTCCTCTTTCCCCAGGAACACACAAGTGTGGCAGGTGGGGCTTTGTAGGGTGTGAGGGGGGGCGGTCAGACCCAGGCCTCAGGAGCTTCTTTGGTCCACTCCAATCAACATCTGACACCCCTGAGAAACCCTTTGGTCCAGGGCTTGGGCCATCAGCTCCACAGGCTGTGCTAACCCATCCACAGTCTTCTCTGCTTGGATACTGACCTGCTTCCTCCCCCCTCACAAACCCAGGGATCATTCTATGTTTCCTGATGTAGAGCCCAACCCTCCCTCCCCCAAACCCTAGGGCTGACTGGATGAGGTCTCTCATGGTTTTCCACCACCACCAGGTATGCAGAGGTCAGCCTGGAGCTCCCACACCAGGCTGAACCACTGGGATCTCTGGGGAGCTCAGCACACAGCCTCCACCTGGGCAGGGGGAGCAGTCTGGCCCTTCTGGCTTTCTGGTGGCCATGTAGTGCCTGGGGCTCTGTCACCCCCTTCCTATGGCTCCCTCACTTTGGGATTATGAGAGGTGGGCGCAGGGCCCCTTCTCAATGACCCACCAGTGTCTTGGAATGTCTGCAAGGGAGCCATTACAATGATAACACATAGAGGGGAGGGCAGGACAGTGAGGAGCTCGTGGAGTAATGGATGGGGCTCCAGGGCCCTGAGGGGCTGGGATGGAGCACTGGAGCCAGTGTAGGCGGTGGCATCAGAAGTAACATGTGAGGCAGGAAATGTGACAGGACAGCTGTCATAGGTGGCTTGATGGGGTTCAGGCTTTCTGGGGCATTTTCCTGGGGACATAGTAGCACCAAGAGAAGACAAGGAGTTGCCAGATTTGTGAGGTGAGTCCACTAAGACTCCAGACCCCCAGATTCTTTAGCCCCAGCTGTCAGGCTCATTGAAGTCCTAGGAAAATTTATTCAGTCACATGTGGGAGGGTGTGGGTTTGCTCCTTTCCATTTCCAGTGCTGGGGAATTTCCACCATTGTCCTGGGAAGTCTCCTCAGTTCCTTCCTGAGATCCAGAGAGCAGGGAACGTTACTGCCTGAGTGACAAGTGACCACACAGAGGGATTTCCTCCTGGACTGTGGTCACTGGTCCTTCCTCTGGGCTGGGGCAGGGAGCCAGGAGTACAGGGGTGGGCTTAAGGCTTGTGCCTGGCTCACTGTGCCCTAGCACACAGCCCTGGGAGGACTCAGCTCCCCAGGCTCTTGCTTCTGGAGCAACACTGGCTGCCCCTGTTGCCCTGGCCCCCCTCAGCCAGGGATGCCCAGAAACAAACTGGACTGTCCTTGTTCATTCCAGGGGATTCCTGAGCCCAGACGTCTTCCAGGCACCCAAGCTCAGGGACCAGCTGAGCCCCTTGACCCTCCCATGGAGGAGCTACTGGAAGAGGGTGGATGTGCCCTGGAAGGAGGGGCCACTCCAGAGCACCAGCCAGCCCCGCTCTCAGGCAGCCTCCCCAGGCAGCAAGTGGCCAGGATGCAGCCCCAGCCCAGTGACTGAGGCTGTAGGAAGGACGTGCTCTGGCTCTGGGCCAGGCACTGCCTCCCACAGTCTCCATCAAGACCTTGGTTTGCTTATCCCTACAGTGGGCCCTTCAGGTCACTCTCTCTAGAATTCTCTGCTCCTGAGGTCACAAAGACACACTCTGAGGGAGCAGAGGTAGACAACTGAGATTCTAGAACCCCACGCCTGGGTCAGACTCTCATTCTCTGCATTGGCAGCGATGAAGAAGAAACGTGTCTCTTTTGTTCCTGTTCCCAGACCATGCTCTCGAACTCCTTGTTCCTCTGCCTCTTCCCTCGAACCTGTTTCCCTCTCCCCCTGCCCTCCGCAGGCCCCCGCTTCTGGGCTTTGGCCTGTCCCTCCCTCTGCCCCCGCGCCTGACCAAACCAATGTCCCATATCTCATCATTGGGCCTGCTCCCCTCCTGCCAGCCCGAAAGGCCATCAGCCTCTGCGGGTCCTCTTGTGTCCCTTTTACCCCCTGCCCTGTCAAAGCCCCTTCCTCTGCTTCCCTCTCTCATGCCCATGTGGTCTCCAACACTGCTAGTCAGTGTCCTCTCCTCCAGAATCCCCCTCCTGGTCCTTTTCTGACCTCTGGCCCCCTGGGCAAAGGGGTCACAGGCCTTTCCCCAACCCCCGCCTCGTCACCACTTCCCTCCATCTACCCTCCCTTGGGCCATCCGGCAAACTTCCCCAGGGGCCAGGAGTCCCAGCCACAGGAGACTGCTCAAAGATTCAGGTGTCAGACACCTGCTGTGCTCAGGGAACGGAATACGGTGGGAATTGGCCACAGGTAATCCTGGTGAGACCCCCAGAAACCCAGAAAGCCCTTCTCCCCCCACCATCTCCGCAGTGAGTTCTCAGGCATGTGGGTGTCTAGCCCATGTCACTGGGTGGGTGCCCCTTCTGGGAATTGGTGGAGGAACGATGGTGCCCTGTGCCTGGTGTATACCCCACTTCCCAAACCAGCCTCCCTGGGATAGAGTGACTAGGTTCCCTCTGGCAGAACAAGGACTGTCTGGGCTGGGGGTGGGGGGAGGGGACCGTGGCAGTGGGAAGAGAGGTGAAACCCTGCTGTAAAGTATTGGGGCCTAGAGGCTGGGGGAGGTCGGGAACCCGACTGGGGCAAAGTACCCTGTTCACTGTGGTCCTGGACACTCAGAGGGCAGTTGCTGAGCTCTGCAGTTGAGCCGGCCCTCAGCTTCACTGGGTCAGGACCATGTTCCTGCAGCCTCCCTGAGGTCTGCCATAGGCCTCTGGGAGATGTGGGAGAATGTTGCTCCTGGAGGTGAAGGCTGTCTCCCAAGGCCCCTCTGAGACCCTTCGGGACCTCACTTCCCACACCATCCTTCTCCCCCTTCCCTGCAGGGCCCAGGACAGCCAGGGCTACTCCCATTTCCCTTCTCTGACACCAGCAAAAAGAACCCTGACTGGCCAGAACTTGAGGAACCCACATTCCAACTCTTCTGTGGACCCAGCTGATCTAAGCAGCTTGAGAGTGGATGGCCAAAAATTGGCAGGTTTCCCCCGTGGCTCTAGGAAGGTGAGTCTGGGTAGTGCTCACTGAATGTGGGGAGAGGGATCCCTAGAAACTCTGAAACCACACAGGCTGCCTGCCCCTCAAAGGGGACCTACCCTGGGCTGCCTGTCCTGACCACAGCTTACTGTGCTCAGGGTCCAGAATGATGCTCTTTTTTGGCCTCTGTAGCCTCCTCAGTTTTGATCACCACGTTTGGGCCGGGTGAGGTCAGGCACTGAAGACACACCCTGTGACTGGCACCCCTTCACCAGGAAGCACAGTGTTTGCAGGCCAGGGAAGCCGGACTCCTCCTGCCCATGGCCTCCAGTTTGCAAAAGATCATCAGGTGAATGCGGCCTGCCAGGACCTCAACCTTGAGCTCTGCTTTCTAATGCCAAGAGCAGATGGGGAGCCAGGCAGAGCTTGAGGACCTGCTCCAAAGGACTGACTCTTTCTCAGCAGTTAGACCCTTCCTCCATCTGTCCATTTTCTGGGGGTATAGGTCCCACTGGGAGTGGAGCCTCTACAAAGCACTGGTTTACATACAGGCCAAAAGCCAGGCAAGAACCTGCTGCTGGAGGCTCCAGTAACCCCAGGCTCAGGACAGCAGGATTTGAGGGTGGGAGGACTGGCTGGCTCTGGGGTTGCCCCCCAGCAGCAGTCCAGGTGCTGTGGAGTCAGGGGAAGAGTCATGGCCTGATCCTCCTCCCAGAAGAATGATCACTTCTCCTACTCCTGCACCTGATCCCCAAATTCCTTCTGTCCATTGTCTCTCTCAACACACACACAGCAGTCCTCCAAATCACATGTGGGTCACCTTGGTCCACATGAGACCACATACTGCTTTGCATATCTGGTCCCTCTGCATTCTTGATGAGGTAAATGGGCACTTTTGGGGTTGTGCTACTGCCAAAGACCCACAGATACTTGTGCTTTGGGGTCAACAAGCCCTTCAGTCTCCTGCTGTCTCCAGTGAAGGAGACACTGGAGCCTGTGGAGCTAGCAGTACGAGGTCCAGACTCCTGCAGCCTGGGGGAGGGAGCCAGGCACCCTTTCAGGACCACAGAGGTAGAGAGCTTCTATGAACATATCCCAGACCACACCCACCTTTTTGGGTTTGGAAATTCCTGGGAAATATCTGGGGCTCCAAATAGCTTCACCCCTTAATCCCTTGTTTTTGGTTCATAACCTGAGGTTCCCCCAGACACCAGTATCTCAGACAGGATGGACCAAGGACAGAGGTGTGTCATATCTACACAAAAAACCCATGACCCAGCTCCTTGGGTTATGTGCCAGGAGCCTTGTCCCCTAGAGCTCCTCAGCCCCCAACCCAGGGCAAAGGAAAGATGGGGTTCTTAGAGGCTCATCCCAGGTTCCAGGGCTCCCAGGCAATTGGGAAACTTGGGGAAGAAGCTTGTGGGGAGGGGTCATAGTTGCTAGTCCCCTCGCTCTCCATTTGCAAACTTGCCCTCTCAAGAGATGCATCTGACCTCCAACTGGGGAGGTGGGAGCCACTTTCCTTTCCAAGTGCTACTTAGGGACAACGTTTTATGAGCTCTGAAGATCCACCAGACCCTTCTGCCAACAATAGAAGCTGTTTACCTGCGACCCATAAGAGGTGCCGCTGGAGTCAAAGTTCCCAAGAACACGTGATCAGAATTGGAGGCTTTATTTCTCACCCAGAAGGATGTCCTGCAATTTCCTGAGGGAAATGAAAGGGAGGCAAAGTCATGAGACCTCAGGGAGAGCTCCAGGCTGCCCCAGGGCCAAGGAAGAAGGGCAGCGCTGTGAGGGCCCAGAGCCCCCTGGAGCCCTTCTGCTAGGGGACTTCCATGTTGCCCAGAGCTGGTAGGATGGAGCCTAAAGAGGGCCAAGGATCTCCCCTGACTCTCCTCTTCACCCAGGCTCCCAGCACCAGTCAGCCTGCCCTTGTCTTTCCTCCAAATGGTAGAAAATAGTTGTTAAAACCATTTCACAGAAGCACGGATAGAAGCCCAGGGTATGTGGGACTGACTCAATCATTTTTGGTAACCTGGTTACAGAAAGATAATTTTGATTGTTGTTATTAATGTGTTTTATAATGAATAAACAGTGTCAAATGCTCTTTTGTAAAGATAATTGATTCCATCTGAAGCCCATCCTGACAGCTTCACTTCCTCAAGCAGCAGCTCAGAAGGCCCTGGCCTGAGCTTCTACACAACCCACCCGACCATCAGTATGAGGATGACAAACCAAACTTTAGAGCACTCACACATCTGGTGATCCTTGGTGCATTTTCCCTATTCTGTGTGGTGAACCAACATCATCTGTGCTGCATAGTTTACAGATCTTGAGAAATTAGCATTAATGTTGTTCTAGATGAGGCCTCTGTCATGTGCTTGTTCTTCCTGAATCAGCCAGGGCAAGATTTTTTTCAGTGGCTTACATTTTTATCTCAAATCCATGAAACAGATAGTTGCTAATTATTATATACTATATAATATTTTTAAAGATTTTATTTATTTATCTTTAGAGAGGAAGGGAAGGAGAGAAATATCAATGTATGGTTGCCTCTCATGCGTCCCCTGCTGGGAACTGGCCTGCAACCCAGGCATGTGCCCTGACTGGGATATATACTATATTTTTATGCAATGTTAAATCATAAGGCCCAAACTAAAACAAGGGCCATCTTATTCAGGAGAACCAATTTAAACTTTGTTAAATTTGTGTTTAATTTGTTAACACGTGTTTACAATGTGTGGATAAATTTAGGAGACTAGGGAGACCAAAGGAAGACTAGGGCACCATTTTTTGGCAAGGCGATCCAGCTCAGTGTGGACTCAAGAGTCGCCACTTCTGATCCTTTACATGGAAGCTAAGAGGAACCATCATAAATATGGTCTCCTTGCCACATAGCCTCCAGCCAGACCACCAATAAGCCCCTGAGTTCGCCAACACCTATTTTCTGTGTTTGATTACAACAACCTTAATGTGTTGGAAGTGGGCAAAGCCCACTTTTGGTCAAAAGCCTGAGATATCCCGTCATTTGTTCTGATGTCGCCATTTGGTCTCATGAGACCACCTAAGGCTTCCATTCTCCTGTAAGTCAGGTGAGCCTGTGTTTCTTCACAGCAAAGTTGGTGATCCAGGGACTCACAGGTGTGGGAGAGGAATCCTGGTGTTCACTAAGCATGAGGTGAGCTGAATATTTGCAAAATGAATGAGCAAACAAACAAAAAACCTCAAAGAAGCTGACTTTTCCAGCATATGGCCCACTCACTCACAATGTACATGGGAGTACAGAAAAAACAAAGGTGATATTAACTTGGGGGAGGGGTGTGAAATACTTAAGACAGGTGACCTTTAAGACTTTTTAATGTTCAGTATATGTGTGGTGAAGGTGACCTGGCCCAGACCTGGGACATCCAGGCCCCCTGAGAAAATCACATCAGTGGGGGAATCACCCTCCCTGGACCAGCCCCACAAGGGAAAATTTTCAGCCAGCACCTGTTGTCTAGGGTCTTAGTGGCACAGAGACCAAACCTTGGGGCTGGGGACCCCAGTGTCAGAGCCTGAGACCCGTGAGGGTAAGAATGACCACTCCCTGTACATGGAAGACACTCAGAGGAATGCCATTTTCCATGATGGCCAAGAAGCGAATCAAGATTCTCCATCCCTCTGCTTTAAGCTTCTCACAAATTCCCAGAAAAACCAAGGCACCAACCAAGGAGTTTATGCACAGAGGTCCAAGATAATTTTCCTTACTGCTGGTGGATGATTTTAGTTATGGTTAGTTTTCAGGCTTGGCAGCCAAGCACAGGTCAATAGCATTCACTCAGTAATGTAGGTTTACTCTCATGTTAGCTTCACACCATGTAAAGCACCACCAAAGTTTGGTAGTGGAGGACTTCCACCTAGTGCATCAGGGGAGGCTGAACAGATGAGGGGGAATTTGGAGGGACCTCCCTTAAAGGATGGATGGCACTGAGATGGAGGAGGACGGGGCAGGGAGGTGAAGGTGTGCCCCACAGGCACCTGTGGGCGGCTGAGCCTGGAAACCAAAGGTGAGTGTCCCAGAACAGAATGGACTTCTGGGATGAAGCTGTAAATCTGAAGTGTATCCAAAACTTTATGTCAAAAGTCCACTGGCCAAATTTTTTTTTAAAGATTTTATTTATTTATCTTTAGAGGGGAAGGGAAGGAGAGAGGGAGAGAAACATCAATGTATGGTTGCCTTTTGTGCGTCCCCTGCTGGGAACTGACCTGCAGGGAACCAGCCTGCAACCCAGGCATTTGCCCTGACTGGGAATCGAACCGCAATTGTCTGGTTCGCAGGCCCGCGCTCAATCCACTGAGCTACACCAGCCAGGGCTCACTGGCCAAATTTTAAAAGTCAGGTTTTGGAAGAGATTATTATTTCTTGGTCCTCTTAATTGTGTGATTTCTTCCATGCTCACTCTGCTGAACATTTGCCAGACTAAGTTTTCCACTGAGGACAATGGATGTTTTTCTCTGAGGTAGGGGCAGAATGTTTTGGGGACACTGGGGCTACCCAAGACCATCACATTTACCCCTACCTCTCCAAAGTGTCCCAGTTTGGACAATGCATTATAACTATCATTCTAATTATCATGGCTTATTATTTATTTTTATAATTGTAGTAAAATTTACTATTTTAACCAGATATACAGTTTGGTGACATTAAATATATCCTCACTGTTGTGCCACCATCACTACCATCCATCTCCAGAACTCTCTCCATCTTGCAAGACTGAACCTCTGTGCTCACTGGGTATCAATGCCCTACCCAACCGCCAGCTCCTGGCAACCCCCACTCTACTCCCTGTCTCCCTCTGCTCTAGGTCTCTCATGTGTCTGTGATCAGTCACACAGCCTTTGTCTTTTTCTTACTGACCTTTTTCATTTAGCATAACATTTTTCAGATTCATATTATAGCACATGCCAGTTTCCTTCCTGTTTAAGGCAGGGTAATATTTTACTGTGTATGTGTATAAATTCCATGTTGTTTATCCATCCACCTGTAGATGGACACTCAGTTGTTCCCAGCTGTTGTGAACACGTGTTGTGTCTCTGCTTTCAATTCCTTTCAGTCCAGGAAGTGGAATTGCTGGGTCATGTGGTCATTCTCTCTTTAATTCTTTGAGGAACTTCCATACTGTCTCTGTAAGTGGCCACCCCATTTCACATTCCCATCAGAAGAGAATAAGAGTTCCAATCTCTCCACATGCTCTCCAGTACCTGCTTTAAAAAATAATAATAGTCATTTTCATGCATGTGAAGTGGAATCTCACTGTGGTTTTGACTGCATTTCCCTAATGAGTATGACGTTGAACATCTTTTCAGGTGCTTAATGTCCATCTGTATCTCTTTGGAGAAATGTTTATTCAAGTACATTGCTTGTTTTTTAATCAGAATGTTTATTTATTTTGTTTTTAGTTTTTGTTTTAGGAGTCCTGTATGTATTCTGGATACTAATCTCATGAAATATGTCATGGATTTTGTTTTACATTATTCTACAACTTTTGTTTCTTTTAAAATTTAGAGATATATAGAGTCCCCCAGTTGGGTTTTCACTTAAATAACTCCATCTGCATGATTGAATTGTATCACTAAAAATTAGATACTGCCTATCTTTCAGCCTCCCAAGGCCGGGGAGGTTCACTCTCTGGGGTTTGGGCAGATGGGAGAAAATTCATGGAGCCATGGGAGGGCATCCACGCACACCACGGGCCACGTGTCATGCAGCAGGAATCACCATGTCCCTTATATATTAAGTGCACACAAAGCCAGCAGGGTGTCAAAACACTGTGTAACAAAGTGTGATTCTGTGCATGACGGTCCACTCAAGGCTACAGGAATAGGTTTATTGGACCTTGTCTGAAGGCTGTGGGAACACTGCTGGTCTTAGTTGTCCAGACGTCTGGGTAAGAGAGCCTGACTGACTCTGTTTACCCTACACCTATAAACTTTTAGGAAAGCAAATGTCTCAGTTGAACTAGAAATTAAAGCAATGTTACATGTGTTCAAGAAGATAAAGTTTATCATAGCTTTATGAATCTTACTTATCAATAAGAGATTTTTATTTGCATTTTCTGTTCATGTATTTGGAGAGGAGCTGCTATATCTTGTGCTTACAGGAAGTGAAAAATAATAATTCTCTCTTTCGTAAAGACAGAAAACATGTGTCTGACCCCATAGTGATGAAGAGGTTTATTTTCTAAGGTGCTTCTTTCTGATTTGGGGGATAAATTTGAATGACTCCACCTGTTCTCATATGTCATTATTTGTGTTAGAAAGCTCAGTGTGCATGTGGGGGGTGGGACTGATATTTGTTAAACATCTTATATGTGACCAACCTTCTGTTTAGCACTTTATGTCATTTTTTCATTGTGTACTCACAAAGTTTGATGATTCTCTATATTTTTTGGAACTCTTCTGGTTAGAGGTGACAAAAATCCAACTTAAAATGGCTTAACCCAAAAAGTGGTTTATTAAACAGCCCCATCCTACCACAAATACAGCACTTGGGTAGCTGCAGGTACAGGTGAAGCGAGAGGCTCAGACACTATCATCAGGATACAACACTACTCTCCAGCTCTGAGGTCTACATGGTGTTGCTCTGGCTAAGTTCTCCAACAGCCTCTCAAATACTATCAGCAGCTCTAGTCTTATATCTGTTCTCATTAGCCTGTTAGAAAGTAAATTCACCTCTCAGAGTTACTTCACTGCATTCTAGGATTGGGTTCAACTAGATCACTGTGAGTCACATGACCAGCTTTGAGCTAGAAATAGTGACAAGAAAAATTTGGTGCTTGACTGCCCACATCTGCATTCTATTTCCTGTTTAGTACTGTGTCCAGAGAAACTCTATCTGAAACACATGGGCTTACTTTTGGGGAAAGGTGGTTTCCTGGGTAAAAATCAGGACTTATCAGAGAATGGGATGGGGGCAGACTGGGGTGGGGTGGAGTGGGTGGGAGGATAAGCATCAAGTAGCTGGATAAAATAGAGGATTCTTATTTAAATTTTACTTTCACATAGTTAATGAATTTTTTTTACTATAAGTATGTCCAAACTATTGCATAAATTTTAGTACAAATATGTCCCATGCAATATTTGGAATATATTTGCATCAAGAAATTATTCATTATTGAGATTCAAATTTAAGTGGGTGTCCTCTATTTTTTATTTGCTAAGTCTGGCAACCTTAATAAACAGAAACAGCAAAGGTTCATTATAGAGGTCCTATTATTTACATTTTTTACATGAGACTATCTTAGTTCAGAAAGCCTGCATATCAAGTTTAATTGTATAGATTAAATATGTTGACAAGATATAAACCCATGTCTATTTGATTTAAAAAACCCTATTTACTCTACTTTCAATCTTCCTCATTTCATGCCTCTTAAAATAAAATGTTCCAAGTGTTCACTGGAAATAAAGACCTAACCATGGCTTTCAACTTAATAGTGCTCAGCTGGCATAAATCAACATGACCTCCTGACTCGTCAACACTAACCTCAGCAGGATCAGCAAACAGTTGCAGCTACTAGTAATTTGAATACTTCAACTTAGTCAATTTTCTTTAAAATATAGATTTTCCCACCAGTGTCCTTCTTAATTCACCTGGCTAATTGAGACCAATATTCAAAAGTGTACAGAAAGACAATCTGGGAAGGGATGCAGAGAGTAACTCCATCACACACAGTTTACCAATAAAGAAATACAAGTGTGGTTTGGTAGTGCCTTGCAACAGAGTGTTTATTTGTTTGTTTGTTTGTTTATTTCTCTATCTATCTATTTATTTATTATTTTAATTGTTGGTCAAGTACAGTTTTCTGCCTTTTACTCTCATCCCAGCCAACCCCGCTAAGTGCTCCCCACCTCCCTCCCATTTCCACCCCTGTTAGTTTTTGTCCATATGTCCTTTATACTTGTTCCTATGAATCCTTCCCCTTTTCTTCTGAAAATCCCTCACCTCTCCCCTCTGGTCACTGTCCACCTGTTCTCTATTTCACTGTCTTTGGTTATATTTTGCTTGCTTGTTTGTTTTGTTGTTTAGCTTCCTGTTAAAGGTGACATCATATGGTATTTGTCTTTCACTGACTAGCTTATTTCACTCAGCATAATGCTTTCCAATTCCATCCATGCTGTTGCAAAGGGTAGGAGCTCCTTCTTTCTTTCTACTGCATAGAATTCCATTGTGTAAATGTACCATAGTTTTTTGCAGTAGCTTTTTAAAATTTATTTATTTTTATTGATTATGCCATTACAGTTGTTCTATTCCCCCCTTCACTCCCCTCCACCCTACCCCCTCATCCCCACCATTACCCCCCCTTTAGTTTATGACCATGTGTCTCAAGTTCTTTAGGTTCTGTATTTCCCATACTATTCTTGCCTCCCATCTATTTTCTATCTATTGTCTATGCTACTTATTTTCTGTACCTTCTCCCCCCTTCTCCTCCTCCCACTCCCCTGTTGCTAACCCTCCATGAGATCTTTATTTCTATGTTTCCGCTCCTGATCTAGCTGTCCTTTTAGTTTGCTTTTGTTTTAGGTGTGGTTGTTAATAACTGTGAGTTTGCTGTCATTTCACTGTTCATGTTTTTTCTAACTTCTTTTTCTTAAATAAGTCCCTTTAGCATTTCATATACTAAGGGCTTGATGATGATGAACTCCTTGAATTTGATCTTATCTGAGAAGCACTTTATCTGTCCTTCCATTCTACATGAAAGTTTTGCTGGATAGAGCAATCTTGGTTGTAGGTCTTTGGATTTCATGATTTGGAATATCTCTTTCCAGCCCCTTCTTGCCTGTAAGGTCTCTTTTGAGAAATCTGCTGACAGTCTGATGGGGACTCCTTTGTAGGTAACTGTCTGTTTAGCTATTGCTGCTTCTAGGATTCTCTCCTTCATTTTAATCTTGGCTAATATAATGATGATGTGCCTTGGTGTGTTTCTTCTTGGGTCCAACTTCTTTGGGACTCTCTGAGCTTCCTGGATTTCCTGGAAGTCTATTTCCTTTGCCAGATTGGGGAAATTCTCATTTATTATTTGTTCAAATAAGTTTTCCACTGGTGGCTGTTCCTTTCCCCCTCCTGGTATCCCTATAATTCGGATGTTGGAACGTTTGAGGATGTCCTGGAGGTTCCTAAGACTCTCCTCATTTCTTTGAATTCTTGCTTCTTCACTCTTTTCTGTTTGGCCATTATTTTGCTTTCTTCTGGTCCACTCCATTGATTTGAGACCCAGTTTCCTCTTCATCACTATTGATTTCCTGTGTAATTCCATTCATTTCAATTAGTTTCACCTTCATATGTATATCTAATTTGTGGCTATAATCAATCAGTTCTGTGAGGACCCTGATCACCAGTGTTTTAAACTGTGCATCTGAGAGTTGTGCTATTTCTTCATTGCTTAGATTTATAGGCTCTGGGGCTTTGAAATCTTCTTGAGCCATTTTTGTTCTGTTCATGCCCGTTAAGTACCAGGAGGGGAGCCTTGGACTCCCAGGTCGCTGGGTTGTGATGCTGTATGTGGGGGCGTCATCAGAGCAGGGAAATGGCGACCTCCTCTGCTGTTTCTTGCCGCTTGGTGAGGAGCAGAGCCTCAGGTGGTTCACCAGGGCAGGGCCACTTAGGTCGCTGGGTTATGACGCTGTATGTGGAGGTGGGGTCAGAGCGGGAAAATGGTGGGGCCCTCTGCTGCCGCTCGTCACTGGGGCCTGCTGGGTTCCGTCCAATTGCCCACTCCCTCGCTTGTCTATCCATGCACGGATGCAAGACCACAGTCAACCCGCAGCCCTGCTCCCTTGTTGTTTCCCCGAGGTTGCTCGCTGATGTGCCCACCAGGTCCAACCCTGCTCCTGGATTCCGCACGCCTGAGTCCGTCTGACCGAGTTTTCCTGTGCAACCTGGCTCCTCCAGCTGCTGGTTTCGCCCCTCTTACCGGTCAGGCTGAAGAATTTGTTGTTATCAGACTTCCGAAAAGTTCAATTTTCTGTGTTCTGGCTGTGTTTTCTGTTGCTAATATTTAGTTGTCTCTAAACTTGGTTGGGTTGTGTGAGGAAGCACGGCATGCCTCCATCTTGGCGGAACTAAATGTACCATAGTTTTTTGATCCATTCATTTACTGATGGGTACCTAGGTTGCTTCCAGCACTTGGCTATTGTAAATTGTGCTGCTATGAACATTGAGGTGCATAGATTCTTTTGGATTGGTATTTCAGGGTTCTTAGGATATAATCCTAGCAGTGGAGTTGCTGGGTCAAAAGGCAGGTCCATTTTTAGTTTTCTTAGAAAATTCCATACTGCTTTCCATAGTGTTGTACCAATCTGCAATCCCACCAACAGTGAACTAGGGTCCCCTTTTCCCCACAACCTCTCCAACATTTGTTGTTTGTTGCTTTGTTTATGATAGCCATTCTGACTGGTGTAAAGTGGTATCTCACTGTGGTTTTAATTTGCATCTCTGTGATAGCTAGTGATACTGAACATCTTTTCATGTGTCTCTGGATCCTCTGTATGTCCTCCTTGGAGAAGTGTCTGTTCAAGTACTTTGCCCATTTTTTTAATTGGGTTGCTTGTCTTTTTGGAGTGGAGTCATGTGAGTTCTTTATATATTTTGGAGATTAAACCCTTGTCTGAGGTATCATTGGCAAATGCGTTTTCCCATACAGTTGGTTGTCTTTTTATTTTAATACTGTTTTCTTTAGCTATGCAGAAGCTTTTTATTTTGATGAAATCCCATTTGCTCATTTTTTTTCTTTATGTTCCTTTCTCTAGGGGACATATGAGTGAAAATGTTGCTGCATGAAATATCTGGGATTTTCCTGCCTATGTTCTTCTCTAGGACTTTAATGGTGTCATGGTTTATACTTAAGTCTTTTATACACCTTGAATTTATTTTGGTGTATGGTGTAAGTTGGTACTCCAGTGATGCACACCCTGGCATGTGGGGTCTGAGACATTGTGGTTGGGAGAGAAACATTCACACGAACTACTGAGTCCTGTGGAGGAAAAGGGACAGCATGGCTTTTCCTCTCCAGGGGAGCAAAAGCCATGGCCCTTGCTGTGACTAGCCTTTATTGGGTTCCTCAGCATATTACATGATGGTCCTCATTTACTATGCACAGGTTGTTTTAGGTGGTTACCTTTTACAGGAAACAAAGGAGCCAATGCTGCTAATCACATTACAGGGATATTTGCAGATGAAAAGGGGAAAGTAGTTGAACCAGTTACACTCCATACTGAGGTGTTATATCATAGATTTTAGGAAGGTATAGTAAGCACTTGCTATCTCAATTCAGGGTGAGGGAGTTCTAGCATAAGGAAGACTTGAAGCCCTGGCTGGTGTAGCTCAGTGGATTGAGCCCAGGCCTGCGAACAAGACAATCGCTGTTCAATTCCCAGTCAGGGCACATGCCTGGGTTGCAGGCTGGTTCCCTGCAGGCCAGTTCCCAGCAGGGGACGCATGAAAGGCAACGATACATTGATGTTTCTCTCCCTCTCTCCTTCCCTTCCCCTATAAACATAAATAAATAAAATCTTTAAAAAAAAACAGGGAGACTTGAAGTGGTCTAGGCACATTGCAGGCCTTATTCCCCATGGAAGAACATATTCTTGGTCATGGGTCCCATGCATCTCTGAGTGGTAGCTGGGCCCACGCCATGCAGAATGGGCTCCTACACTCCAGTTTTGTTTTGTTTTTTTAGGTGACTCTCCAGTTCTCCCAACACCATTTGTTGAGAGGCTATTTTTACTTCATTTTATGTCGCTGCCCCCTTTGCCAAATATTAATTGACCATAAAGACTTGGGTTTATTTCTGGGCTCTCTGTTCTATTCCATCAGTCTATGTGCCTCTTCTTATGCCAGTACCAGGCTGTTTTGATTACAGCCACCTTGTAATATAGTTTGGGATCAGATATTGTGATCCCTCCTACTTTGCTCTTCTTTCTCAAAATTGCAGCAGCTATTCGGAGTCATTTATTGTTTTGTATAAATTTTTAAAGTGTTTGTTCTATGTCTGTGAAATATGCCATTGGTGTTTTAATAGGTGTTGCACTGAATTTGTAAATTGCTTTGGGTAGTATGGATATTTTGATGATGTTAATTTTTCCAATTTATGAACATGGTATATGTTTCCATTTGTTTGTGTCTTCCCTGATTTCTTTCTTCAGTGTTGTGTAGTTTCTGAGTACAGGCCTTTTACCTCCTTGGTTAGATTTATTCCTAGGTATTTTACTTTTCTTGTTGCTATATCAAATGGGATTTTTTTTCTTTATTTCTGCTTCTGCTGTTTTATTGTTGACAAATAAAAATGCCTTTGATTTCTGGATATTGACTTTGTATCCCACTGTTTTGCCAAATTCATTTAGTAGGTCTATCAGTTTTTTTTTGCAGCATCTATTGGATTTTCTATGTACACTATCATGTCATCTGCAAACAATAACAGTTTTGGTTCCTCCTTTCTGATTTGGATGCCTTTTATTTTCTTTTCTTGTCTGATCACTGTGGCTAAAACTTCCACTACTATGTGGAATAGAAGTGGTGAAAGTGGACAACCTTGTCTTGTTCCTGATCTTAGTGGAAAAGATTTTAGTTTTCGCCCATTGAGTATGATGTTGGTTGTAGGTCTCTCTTGTATGGCCTTTATTATGTTGAGGAATGCTCCGTCTATTCCCACTTTGCTGAGTGTTTTTATCATAAATGGGTGCTGTACCTTATCAAATGCTTTTAACGCATCTATTAATATGATCATGTGATTTTTGTCTTTGCTTTCATTTATGTGATGTATTACATTTATTGATTTGAGAATATTGTACCTTCCATGCATCCCTGGGGTGAATTCCACTTGGTCATGGCATATCATTTTTTTAATGTATTGTTGGATGCGGTTTACCAATATTTTGTTGAGGATTTTGGCATCTATGTTCATCGGCAATATTGGCCTGAAGTTTTCTTTCTTTGTTGTGTCCTTATCTGGTTTTGGAATTAGGATGATACTGGCTTCATAAAAAGAGTTTAGGAGTCTTTCATCACTTTGGATTTTTTGGAATAGTCTGTGAAGGATAGGGGTTAACTGCTCTTTAAATGTTTTGTAGAATTCTCCTGTGAAACCATCCAGTCCAGGGCTTTTGTGTGTTGGGAGTTTTTTGATTACTGCTTCAATTTCATCTGCTGTTATTGGTCTGTTCAGGTTTTCTGCTTCTTCTTCATTGAGTTTTGGGAGATTATATTTTTTCTAGAAATTTGCGCATTTCACCTAGGTTTTCAAATTTCTTGGCATATGGTTTTTCATAGTAATTTCTTACAATCCTTTGTATTTCTGTGGTATCCATTGTAATCTCTCCTCTTTCATTTGTGATTGTGTTTATTTGGATCCTCTCTCTTTTTTTCTTGATGAGCCTGCTTAAAAGCATGTTGATTTTGTTTATATTTTCAAAGAACCAACTTCTGGATTCATTGATCCTTAGAATTGTGCTTTTAGTCTCTATGTCATTTAATTCTGCTATGGGCTTGGTTATTGCTTTCCTTCTGCTTGCTCTGGGCTATCTTTGTTGTTATTCCTCCAGTTCTTGTAGGCATAGGGTTAGGTTGTTTATTTGAAATGTTTCTATCCCTTTTAATGTAGGCCTGTATTGCTATGAACATCCCTCTCAATACTGCCATTGCTGTGTCCCATAAATTTTGGGTTGCTGTGAGTTCATTTTCATTTGTTCCCAGAAACTTTTTGATTTTTTCCCTAATTTCATTCTTGACCCATTCATTGTTTAATAGCATGCTATTCAATCTTCATGATTTTGAGTGTTTTGGGTTTTTTCCCTTGGGGTTGGTTTTTAGTTTCAGTCCCTTGTGGTTTAACAAAATACTTAATATGACATCAATTTTCTTGAATTTCTTGAGGCTTGTTTTGTGTCCTATCATGTGGTCTATCTTTGAAAATATTCCACGTGCATGTGAAAAGAATGTGTATTTAGCTTCTTTGAGATGAAGGGTTCTCTATATATCAGTTAAGTCCATTTCATCTAGGGCATTGTTCAATGCCACAATATCTTTGTTGATATTTTGTTTGGAAGATCTGTCCATTTTTGACAGTGGGGTGTTAAAATCCCCTACTATACCTAACTGTGTTGCTGTCAATATCTTTCCTGAAGTCTTCCAAGAGTTTCTTTATATATTTGGGTGCTCCTATGTTTGGTGCATATATATTTACAATGTTTATATCTTCTTGGTGGATTTTTCCCTTGAGTTTTATAAAGTGACCTTCTGGGTCTCTTTTTATGGCCCTTTGTTGAAGTCTATTTTGTCTGATGTGAGCATTGCTACCCCAGCTTTTATTTTCCCTCTCCATTTTCTTGAAAAATTTGTTTCAAGCCCTTTACTTTTAGTGTGTGTAGGTCTTTTGTCCTGAGGTGGGTCTCTTGTAGACAGCATATGTATGGGTCATGCTTTTTTATCCATTCACCAATTCTTTTCTTTAAAAAATATATTTTATTGATTATGCCATTATGGTTGTTCTATTCCCCCCCTTCATTCCCCTGCACCCTGCACACCCCTCTCCCACTATTCCCCCCTTTAGTTCATGACCACATGTCTCAAGTTCTTTAGATTCTATATTTCCTATATTTTCTTGCCCTCCCCCTATCTATTTTCTACCTACTATCTATGCTACTTATTTTCTGTACCTTCTCCCCCTTCTCCTTCTCCCACTTCCCTGTTGCTAACTCTCCATGTGATCTTCATTTATATGGTTCACTCCTGGTCTAGCTGTCCTCTTAGTTTGCTTTTGTTCTAGGTGTGGTTGTTAATAACTGTGAGTTTGCTATTATTTCACTATTTATATGTTTTATCTTCTTTTTCTTAGATAAGTTCCTTTAGCATTTTATATAATAAGGGCTTGGTGATGATGAACTCCTTGAATTTGATCTTATCTGAGAAGCACTTTATCTGTCCTTCCATTCTACATGAAAGTTTTGCTGGATAGAGCAATCTTGGATGTAGGTCTTTGGATTTCATGATTTGGAATATCTCTTTCCAGCCCCTTCTTGCCTGTAAGGTCTCTTTTGAGAAATCAGCTGACAGTCTGATAGGCACTCCTTTGTAGGTGACTGTCCCCTTAACTCTTGTTTGTTCTAGGATTCTCTCCTTCATTTTAATCTTGGCTAATGTAATGATGATGTGCCTTGGTATGTTCCTCCTTGGGTCCAACTTCTTTGGGACTGTCTGAGCTTCTTGGATTTCCTGGAAGTCCATTTCCTTTGCCAGATTGGGGTAGTTCTCCTTTATTATTTGTTCAAATAAGTTTTCCACTTGTTGCTGTTCCTCTTAGCCTTCTGGTACCCCTATAATTTGGATGTTAGAATGTTTAAAGATGTCTTGGAAGTTTCTAAGCCTCTCCTCATTATTTTGAATTCTTGTTTCTTTATATTTTTCTGTTTGGTCGTTTTTTTCTTCCTTCTGGTTCACTCCCTTGATTTGAGTCCCAGTTTCCTTTCCATCACTATTGGTTTCCTTCATTTCAATTAGTTTAGCCTTTATATGTTCCTCTAATTTGTGACTAAAATCAACCAGTTCTGTTAGCCTACTGATCATTAGTGTTTTGAACTGTGTATCTGAAAGTTTATCTCTTTCTTGTTTGCTTAGAATTATTGGCTCTGGGGCTTTGAGCTGTTGTTGAGCCATGTTTTGGTCTGTTTGTGCCTATTATATATGAGGAGCGGAGCCTTAGGTGTTCACCAGGGTGGGGCCACCCAGGTCACTGGGTTGTGATGTTGTATGTGGGGGCAGGATCAAAGGGGGGCAATAGCAGTCTCCTTTGCTGCTTCCCACTGCTGGGGCCTGTGTGGTCAGTCTCATTCCTGGCTTCTTCACCTGGTTTATATGCATGCGCAAATGTGTGACCAAGATCAGCCTGTTGCTTTGCGCCCTCAGTGGGTCCGCCAGCTGGTACTCCACACCTGGGATCTGCCCACAGCTGCCTGGGTGCCTGGGTGGCACACCTGGGTCGGTCAGGTGGATATTTCCTGCCTGACCCTTCTCTGCTGCCATTCAGCAATTCTATGTCTTTTGATTGAAGCATTTAATCCATTTACGTTTAAGGTTATTATTGATAGGTACTTTTTCATGATCATTTTTGTACCTGTATTCCTCTATCTCTCTCTCTTTTCCTTCCTTTCCTTCGAGCAGTTCCTTTAGCATGTCTTGCAGAGCTGGTTTGGTGAAGGTGTATACTTTTAGACTTCTTTTGTCTGGAAAGGTCCTTATTTGGCTTTCTTTCTTGATTTTACCCAGTCTTGCTGGGTAAAGTAGCCTTGGTTGTAGTCCTTTGGTTCTCATTACTTGGAATGTTTCTTGCCATTCTCTTCTGGCTTTGAGGGTTTTCATTGAGAAGTCAATTGCTCACCTTATTGGGGCTCCCTTGTATGTAATGCCCTGTTTCTCCCTTGCTGCCTTTAAGATTCATTCTTTGTCTTAGAATTTGGCATTTTAATGATGATGTTTCTTGAAGTGGGCCTCTTTGGGTTCCTCTTGACTGGGACCCTCTGTATTTCCTGAATTTGTGTGACTTTTTCTCTCATAAAATTAGGGAAGTTCTCAGCTCTGGCTGGTGTAGCTCAGTGGATTGAGTGCGGGCCTGCAAACCACTTGATCGTGGTTTGATTCCCACTTGGGGCACATGCCTGTGTTGCAGGCCAGTTCCCGGCAGGGGATTCACGAGAGGCAACCATACATTGATATTTCTCTCCTTCTCTCCTTCCCTTCCTCTCTAAAAATAAATAAATAAAATCTAATTTAAAAAATTAGTGAAGTTTCCCATCAGTACTTTTTCAAATAGGTTTTCTATCCCTTGGACTTCTTCTTCTGGCATCCCTATTATACAAAGATTATTATGTTTCATATTGTCCTACATTTCTCTTAATCCCTCTTGATTCTTTCTGTGCCTGTTTTCCTTTTCTTGCTTCTTCTGGGTGTTTTTTTCCTACCTTGTCCTTCAGCTCACCTATCCAATCTTCTGCTTCATTGATCCTGGTTTTGTTTCCTTCTACTGTGTTTTTAAGTTTAAAAATTGTATTCTTCTTTTCCTCTTGGCCCTTGTTGATAGTTTCTATTTCTTTTTTCATGTTGACATAGTTTGCAGTGAGTTCATTATCGTTTCCCTGTAGTTTCTGGTAATGCAATGTGAGCTCATTGAGCTTCCTGATAACTATTGCTTTGAACTCAATATCTGGTTGTTGCCTCTAGTTCATTTAGCATTCCTTCTGAAGATTCCTCCTTTCCTTTCTTTGGGGATTATTTCTTTGTCTTCCCATTGTTTGTGAGACTCTTCTTGTTAACTTCAGCTTCTTAAATTGATCTGTTTTGACTCCCTGAGTTTATGGTGTGAACTTCCGTGATAGAATACCTGTAAGATTCAGTGGTTCAGTCTCCTTGATCTCCTGAGCTCACTGGTCTTGGGCTGTAGTTTAAGTTGGCTCTATGTTCGTCTGTGGGTTTGGGTTGTTGTTGAGTCTTTCTTTGGTGGATCCTTCCGACCAGCTGGCTAACTGAAGGTCACTCTGTCCACCACCTCTTGTATTTTGTTGTGCTGGTCTGGGCAGATTGTATTGAAGCTGGTTCTTCTGTGTGTACAATGTTTTGAGAATTTCTCTTGCTCTTGTTCAGATGTTTGTTCTGGGTAATTTCTCCGTTTAGTTGTATTTCCAGATAGGTCGTGGATTGAGATTAGTGTGGCTTCCATTCCCTTCTTCACCTTCTTCTGTTGTTATCTGTTGGTGGTTCATTGTTGGGTTTCCTCTTTCAGTGAGTATCCTAGTGTTCACAGCTTCCACCTACTCTTTTTTTGTGATCAATTGGAGGGGGGAGGCAAAATGGTTTAAGACAGCAAGAGAGTATTCTATGTTATTTACAGTAGCAGCTGGTAGAGAAGAGATAGGAGATCATTTGTCTAGGTATAGTGTTAACCGTAATATTCCAACCAACTAGCCACTTTTTAGAAAAGATGAAAAGAAGATAAAGACTCTTGTTAGGGAGGGATGAATTTTGAGTTGGATCCAGAAGGCAGTGAGATTGTGGGAGGTCAGATTCTGAGGTAAGGTGAGAGTAGAAGATAGTAAATAGATATAGTGTGTGAAAAAATAGAGTTAACCACTACAGTAATAGAGTTCAGGAAACTGTGAAGTGGGCTAAGATCTGGGAGAGTGTTGTGTAGTATTTACAGTCATATGGAACAGCTATTATTTACAATAATATTAGGGCAACAATGATATGACAGAATCTATGTGATCTGGATAACAAGAGTAGGAAGTATAGGACCTTGAATAGTGTGCTAATGGAACACAAGTGAACACAGTAAATTAGCAATACACTGTGAAAGAGAGCAGGGGAAACTTGTCAGACAATACAATTCAACCAGCCATGCAAAGAAGGTTAAACAGAAGGAAGAGGAATACAAAAATATTATTCAAATAAAAGATGTGAGAATAATGAAAAAATAATAATACAAATATGCAATAACTTGCAGGTTCTCTGTAATAGCAAAATGAAATTTGTCTTATTGTCTGAGCTGTTATGACGCTCCCTCTTTGGTTCATCTCTGGTTTTTTCACAGTTCCAGGTTTTGTGTTTTTTTTTGTCTCACTTGTGGGTATTTAAAAAAAAGGAGGAGGGAAGGAAGAAGAGATAAAATGGGAAAGAAAGGGAGACAGAATAAAACAAGAGAGAAGGAAAGAGGGGAAAAAGGAATTGATAGATAAAAAATAATAAAAATAAAAAACTAAAGAATTACTTAAACAAACAAACAAAAAAGCCTCTTGCTGGTTTCAAGCTGGCTGAACTGTTTTTCCCAGTCTTCCTGGCTGCAGCAGGCTGAGAGGTGATTGGTTTTGCTTTTCTCCCTTCCTGATCCACAATCAGTCAGCCTCAGGAGCAGTCTCCCCAAAGGTAGCAGGTCACATCTTCCCGCTGGCTTTGGTGTGGGATCCAGACCTTCTGCAGAGAGCACTTTCCTTGGGGTTACGGGTGTGGGCTCAGGTCCTTCCTTGGAGCGCATTCTCTCCAGGTTGACAGGGTGCACGCTCGTCCAGATCTCCTTTGGTCTCTCACTTTTATGTGTGCACCCTTCTCAGGGCTACAGGAGTGCATGGAGGGCCTTGTACGCCACTTGGGAGCACTGCCCACTGGGTGGGTAGGAGGTCAGAGTGGCTGCTGCAGGAGAATTCCCCAGTGTCTCTTTTTTCACTTTTTCTTTTTGAGAAATTCCTCCTGCTCAAGCCTGCTGCTCCATACAGTGGCCTGGCCTCTCACATGCCCAATTCTCCAGCCAGACCAGTGACTATTAAAGTCAGGCCCTTTCACAGCCCAATTCTCAACTCTCCCCAGCCAGTGTCCACAGACTCCATGTGTGCTCACAGCTCCTGTGTGT
This sequence comes from Artibeus jamaicensis, assembly GCF_021234435.1. Classification (NCBI taxonomy): domain Eukaryota; kingdom Metazoa; phylum Chordata; class Mammalia; order Chiroptera; family Phyllostomidae; genus Artibeus; species Artibeus jamaicensis. Next base: position 5,409,951 of record NW_026521249.1, on the reverse strand, counting down.
TTGCCACTTAGTCCTTATTCTCTTCTCTGCAACTGCAAGCAACCAGGTCTCTCCCAGTGCTGCTCAAACCTTGTTTGTCTGGGGAGAGAGCAGTTGACCCAGCTCTCTCCCAAGAACCCTGTAGCAAGAACCTGGGGCTGCAGCTGCCCTGGTCCCATGCTGGTCCCTGGGCCCTATTGTCCTGAAGTACTCTCCTTACCATCTGGTTTTTCAATGTCCGCTACAATTTTTGGTCTCCTATCTTCATATATGCTGGGGTACTGTTGGCTGTTTGCTGTTTCTCTGCAAACCAGCCAGGTTTTTCTCCCATGTGCAGGGGGAAGTGGAATCCAGTCCCTGCTACCTCACCACCATCTATCTCCTCCCATGTAGTCATTCTGAACCAGAGCGTTTGTAGGAGAACCGACAGCTTGGGCTCACTGGAAGGAGCAGGAAGTTAAAAACCTAGCAGAAGATTTAAAGAGAACAAAATTCTTGTTACATTGGCTTTAAGTACATAAAGCAAACAGCAGTTTTAGACTTAGTGCTATTACACTTTTTTTTAATCTGCTTTGCTGTCATTTCAAAAAAAAATGTGACTGGCTCCATTTCATTTCTTGTTACAGTGTATTTGTAATTTACCACCTCACAAAAATTAATATCTTAAGGATAACTGGACCTTCTCTTTCAATTACCAACCTTCTCACTCTGATTACAAAATTCCCTCTACAGACAAAGTACAAAGAATTAAGAGCATAGATAACAAAAGAGCCAAGAGCATTCCTGCTTACCTGAGTTTATCAGCTCATTACAATGGATTAGCCCCAATCACTCACAGACAGATGGTTTTGAAGAAATCAAAACAAACAGTCCATTCAGACAAAATAAGATGAAATAATAAAATCAATAGCTGGATTTAGTTATTGGGTCATTCTGTTCAGTCCAACCCTGTTGCCTGAATAATCCAACACAACCAAAATGATATACCTAGTAACCATGACAACACTTATTTAACACTTCCAATGATGAAGACTATAAATACTCATATTAGCTTATTTAAAATTTATGACAATCACACCAGGTAGATTTTATCTTCACATTTTGCATTTTAGAAGACTATGGTTGCAAGATAAGTAATTGAGCTTATTCAGTGACATAACTGGATTTTAGCACAAATCTATTCTGTTTCAAAATCCATGCCATTAGCCACTGCATCATACTTGCCTCTGTAGGCTGCAAAACTAACATAAAACCAAGGTTCGAAAACAACTTTAAAAATTTTGAAAGCATATTTATTTGCACATTGGCAACTCATTAAAATAACTGAAGCAGATGACCTCTAAGATTTCTTTCAGGAAAATAATCACCTAGGGCCTAACACCTCCTCAGGATACCAGTCAAAGTCTTAGTTGCAATCTGGTGCCCATGGCTGCTCTTGGGGCCCAACCTAGGATTTCCTTTCCTGATCAGCTCCTGAAGGTCCCTGCCAAATTCCCCTGGCCTGGAATGTGCATTGCAGCTCTCATGTGGAGAATCTCGTGTGGCTCTTTGTGGCTAGGATCCCTGGGAAGAGGAGGTAAGACACTTCAACAAACACCACATCCTGGGCCCTGGATTTTCAGTTGCTGCTCCTCTCTGAAACATCCCTCTTTATTTCTAGTCATGATGATCCAGCAACCAGCCAATTTAAATAAACTACTATTTTTCAAGATATGATAATTAAGGAACTATCCAGACATATTTTTTGTGGTAAAAGCTATATAAGGGATGGTATTCATTTTTCTTGATGCCCCACAATTCCCAGTGTGTGAATAGCAGTACCACTTAGCTGGTCAGTCCACCCATCTTAATGGGTTCATCAGGTACCCAATTACCTATGGCTGTGGGATTTAGGGGTTGTTTGAGTGAAAAACAATCAAATGAAATGAGCCATCTGACTGAGGACTCGTCACGTTTAACTCCAGGACTGATCAGCTTTGTGCTCAGTGCTACCACTCAGATTAGCTGTGTAAGCATTTTCATAAGGACGATAAGGAGATATCTCCCAGAGGGTTGAATCTAATATTTAACCCAGTGGGATGAATCTAATACTTGGAATCTCTAGTTCCAAGTGATGAATTCAGAAAATTACATAAGGAGAAACACAGTTTTTCATACTTCAAATAATACTTTATACGTTGATGTCATTTTATGTATATACAAAGCCAACCTTGGCCTCGTGGACCTTGGATGAAGGAACTGAGTCCATGGACCCCTTTTATAATATTGACTGCTGCTAAAGCAAAGGATTTTGGTAGAAAAAGCCATTTAATATCTTCAAGACTGCTTATTAAGTTGTAGATACTTTCTAGAATCTTGTTCAGATTGCTATGCTTTTGTGATTCTATAAACTCTAGTCAAAGTGCAATCTCTGTACTGGGAAGCATATGAGTACTTACTGGTCTTAATCAGTCCCAGCTGCTGCACCAGACTACGATGGCTGGAAGGGTGAGGCCCAATTCCTGGTTTGTAGAAGGCTGCCGTCTTCTCCTGAACATCTCGAGGGGGGCCAGGATGGGAATTTTGTGCCTCTTCTTTTTTGGAACATATTGCTCCTATCATGAGGGCTTTAATTATCTCCTGAAGGCCTTACTTCCAAATGCCTTCACATTGCATATTAGGCCTTAATTTTTTCTGGGTGGGGGGGCACAAACATTAAGTCTATAACAGTATTTTTTTGTCTCAACATCACTATCATTATATTCATTAAAAGTATTAAAGAAAAGTTTTTAAGTGTCTGCTTATGTTCCTCCACCAGCAAGAATTCCACAGAGAGGGAGCTCTCCTGGGTAATTCTTAAACAGACAATGGTAATACATGCTCTAACCTTTCAAACAACTCTTCTGGCTAAGCATTATTAATTCCTCTTTGCAGGTAAAAAAAATAAAGCTTAGTGAAATTTATAACTTATGTGAGGTTAAAAAAAAACTGGTTAGTTAAGGCAGCAAGATCTCACTCCAAACAATCAGATTCCCCTTCTGTTCATTGGCATGAACAGAAAACTAGCCTTCTTTCTGTATTATAGCTAATTGGAGTAAACTGGACAGAGAAATGCAAGGGATGAAGACATATTGTGGCAATCCTCCAGTGAAATATAGCAGAATCTTAGGGATTGATTGCCATGCAGCCAGACCTAGTTTCAAATTCTGTTCCTGCATCATTAGCTTTGTGATGTAGGTTATCTATCATATGTTTCAGATATTTAGACATCTGGGTCCTTGCTGACCCTGAAGAGACTGTCTTTCCCAGGTTTAGCCAATTCCTAGAGATAGTAAAGGACTCACCTAAGAGTGTATGTTTCTTCTGCAAACCAACCAATCCAGAACCTATATGTGGGGGCAACTTTCCTTGCAAGTCCCCCTGTGTGCCATGGATGAGAGTAAATATGACTGAGACATGATGCGATCTGCCTGGGGAGGAGAGGTGGCCAGTTTCTCAGGGGAAACAAAGGCCAGGAGCAGCCAGGTTCTCTGAGGGGAAAAAAGGCCTCGAGCCCCTTCCTCCAGGGGCTTTTATTGGGTTGTAATACATAGAAATACAGGGCAGCAAGGATCAAACATTAGATAGTCTGAGTCTGAGTTCCTCAGGAAGAGAGTTTTGGAGTTTCCTGCTCAAACTCTTTATTTATTTATTTTTTAAATTTTTTTATTGATTATGCTGTTACAGTTGTTCTATTCCCCCCTTCATTCCCCTCCACCCTACCCCCCGTCCCCACCATTACCCCCCTTTAGTTTATGACCATGTGTCTCATTTCCTTTAGAGTCTATATTTCCCATGCTATTCTTGCCCCCCCATCTATTTTCTATCTACTGTCTATGCTACTTATTTTCTGTACCTTCTCCCCCCTTCTCCTCCTCCCACTCCCCTGTTGCTAACCCTCCTTGAGATCTTCATTTCTATGTTTCCACTCCTGATCTAGCTGTCCTTTTAGTTTGCTTTCGTTTTAGGTGTGGTTGTTAATAACTGTGAGTTTGTTGTCCTTTCACTGTTCATGTTTCTTTAACTTCTTTTTCTTAGATAAGTCCCTTAACAAATGAATGAAAGCACTCTTAGCAGAGCAGATTTCACAGGTTTATCAGAAAGTCTTTGTGATGCCAGATTTTTCCCTGGGACACACTCTGGCAAGGCAAGGAACTGCACCCCTACCCACCAGGTATTCAGGCTTAAGGGGATTAGAGCCAGGAAGCACTTCTCCCAGAGTACACGGGGACTCTGGCTATGTCAAAGCTGGGGGGAGAGAGTCCATTGCTCTTTATTGCAGCCCCTGGAGTCCTTCCATGATGGCCTCCCAAGTGGTCGTGTCTGGCCTAGGTTGACCCCCGCTATGAGGGGTCTTACCCATCAAGGTCTTCCAACCATGTTTTGGGGGCAGGGAGGAAACTGAGGAAGCATTTGCTACCAGAGATGAGCTTTGTCTCCTGTGGCTCGTATTCCATAGAGGTCACTCGTTCATCCTTAGCCACAGGGGTAGAGTTACAATTCCTAGAACCAGGCAGAGCGGTCCACAACACCCATATCCTTAACAACCTTCTGTATAGGATGCTTACACACCAGGCCATGCTCCTTCTGCCCTAATTACCCAGGTCCAGGTGCCAGATAAGTAGGGGTAGACCCTAGAACCACCTGAAATTGTTCTAACTAGCCAATGCTATACCTCCCTACCATGTTTCATGGTAAGGAAACATGTTCCCTCCCCTGGAAGCCACAATAAAACCTCTTGCCCACATTTTCTTTCCTCCTCATCTGCTTGATCAACTCTTCCATGTGTGGCCTTGTGTGATGCTGAGTGGTGTGATGTATCTCCTCTTGGGAACTGTGAGCAACAAACTCTCTTTTCAATTGTAGTCATCTCCTGATCTGTTAGTTTCACCATAATTGAATAATAAAATCTACATTTTAAAACACATTGGGAAATTGATTTAACTTCTCTGAGCCTAATTTTCTTTTCTATAAAATTGCTGATCATAAGTTTCAACATGAGAAAATGCATGAAATGCACAGCATAGGGCCAGGATTGTGGTTAAAATGCAACAACTGATAATATTGTTGATCTCCCTCATCAGATAATTATTATCACACAGTGTGCTTCTGGAAAACACAGGCCAAATCTGATTCACCTCAGCATCTCTGGTGGCTGGCAGAGGGTAGGCATTCAACAAAACGCTTGTTGAATTTCAAGTGTTAGGGCATTTATGTTTCCGAGTTTTCTATGACTGATGTGAAAAAGCTACTTGAGTGAACCTGCCTTTATCATCAGGGTGCTTTAAATTATCAACACCTGTGCAGGATGACTGAGCAAAACCTGCATTTCTTGCATATATGTAATTTAACCTATTTATTTTCTAGGTGATTATGTGAACATAATAAGCATTTACATACAAAAAATAAACAAGTCTTCCATGTGATGCTTCCTCAATCCTGCCTTCTAAACTTTTAAGAATTTGAAGCTTGGGATTCATTCTTTGGCGGAAAAAATACATTTTCTTTTAAAAATGAAATAAATGCTCTTTCCTCATAACACAGTATCTGTTGGGTACAAATTATTGCCACATTAAGTGGAAACAGCATGCATCCTTTATAAAGAAGAATTTAAAATTACTCTTTATTTTTTTATTCTAATTGTGTATTCCAGAGGCATATTATAGCACAGAACCCTGGGGGGTGAAACAGAGCCATTCTCATGAAGCTTTGGACTCAGATGACAATTAGTGAGGAATGAGATGATCTAAGTTTCTGTCCCATGTGTGCAGGCTCTGATCTACCTCCAACACGATTTCTCTGTGTGTGCTGGGGAAATGTTACTCTGTGCACCAAGCAGAAAGGGTTGTTATTAAGAGCAGATGCTGTCATGTCTAGGCAATATTTTCTCAAACTAAAATTCTCTCTCGTAATTCCAAAGTTTGTAGTAACTGTGAGGGAACAGAAGGAATATAAGAGAGAAGAAATGTGGTTCTGTAAGAATTTCTACCACGAGCACTGCTTCTGACTGACAAACGTGTCCCATGGTAATGGCCGAATGCCCAGGGATGGCCGCCTCACCTCAGTTTTGCCTCTCTCACCCTCTCTGTGTTGATGTAGAACAGTTTAAGAACGAACTTCAGTTTTCCACTTCCAGGTCATAGTCTTCATTTTTTCTCCCCCTTGGTAGTTTGTTTTTTCATTTGCATTGCAAAATCTATCTATCAAGAAAATTTGGACCAATATCAAGAACACATGCCTTCTTAATAATTTGTGTTTTTATGTGCTTACAAACTCATAGCTGTTACTTGGCTAAAATTGCTTGGCCTGAAAAAACATAATCCGTAATATTTAAATCCTCATTGATTGTGTGCTTGTGCCAAATTCATTGCACTCATTATCTATAATTCTTTTTTTTTAAGATTTATTTATCTATAGAGGGGAAGGGAAGGAGAGAGGGAAAGAGGGAGAGAAATATCAATGTATGGTTGCCTCTCATGTGCTCCCCACTGGGAACTGGACCACAACCCAGGCATGTGACCTGACTGGAAATCAAACCGCAATCCCTTGGTTTGAAGGCCCGAGTTCAATCCACTGAGCCTCACCAGCCAGGGCCACTATCTATAATTGTTACAAAAAATTATCTAGGCTATACTCTGGTTTCTCTTCAGATTGTATAAACCTTTCACCTTTTACAAAAATTCTCTAGGCTAGACATGTGACTGGAAATAGGACCAGCCTGAAGCTGGTCTGCCTCAGGCCTGCTGGTCATGTGTGGGTTCTTGACTTTGTGCAGGAAAGATTTCGCAATACAAGTCCAGGTGATTTTGAGAGTGCGCTTATTAAAGCTGGAGGCAGTGAAACAAGGAAGGGCCTAGAATGGAAGTAACAGGAGAGAGCCCAGGCAGGGTTACTTTGGCTCCCTAGACATGTTCTGGGAAAGAAGTGAGCCAAGGCAGAGCTGCTGTCCGCTTACTGGAGAGTCAGAGAAAATGGGGCCTTAAAGACAGGGGTCAGCCTGGGATGAGCTGCCACTGCCCATTGTTCCCCTAGTTGCAAGGCTTGTGGAGACCCTTAGAGTTTAAGAGAAAGAAAATTCAACTTGAATGGGTGTGGGCAAAGGGGGGCTTGTGCTGGCTTCTGTGACTTGAGGGGTTTTATCTGCTTTCCAAAGGTGGGGATTTTAGGCAAAGTTTTAGGGGAGATCTCAATAGGTAATTAGTTTTTCCAGATGTGCCCTTCAGGGTCATGATATCCATTGATTGGTCAATGCCAGGGCATTGTCACAGCAGCTGCTTCTGGCATCCCCTGGCTGGTTTTGCTATTTTTCTGAGCCTAGTGCTAAAACAGCTGAGGCCTAGAAGGTCAGGGGAAGGTCTTAACTGAATGACCAGCAATATACCAGAGGAGGAAAGCCAACCCTGGGGTAAAGTCCAGCACCAGTTTTGCCTGTTGCTAGGCACCTGTGGCTTTCTGCCCTGATTGACCTTCTATACCTGGCTATAAATTGCTTGACCAGTTTGTTCAGCTCTCTGTCTCAGTTTCTCTGTTCCACTTGCCAGGGGATGTTCTTATCTTCTTACTGTCCTGCCTCAGACATACTCATTTCACAAATGTGGAAGGTTAAATCTGGCGGCAACATCATTCAGATATAAGTAGTGGCATAGGGACTCTACAGTCCATGTATTCTTCTCCTTCCTCTTGTGTTTCACATTGCTATTCATTTTCAGTGAATTGCCAGAGTTTTAAAAAGCATTTATTTAATTTTATATTATAGACATGCACACTATTTCTATTCTTTATCATATTAAAAAACAAAGGGTAGATTTTTCTGGTTGAGTCACATTTGTCTGTTTTCACAGCATTTCTGAGCACAGATGTTCTTTTAGTCCTTGTTCGAAACTGGATGTCTGATTTTATGCTTTTTCCCTTTCCTGTGAAAGCATTTCCGGTGAGGAGTCCCAGGCACCACCAGACCCCCTCCTGATGTCAAGTTCCCCAAAGCTGAGCTAGGATGGCAGATGTTACTGATTTCCTGACAATTGGGATTAGGGGGCTTTTGCATGAGGCGTTGAATTTAGAATTGAGCATTCTTTTATTCATCAAGCACTACTGGGCTATTGATAATACTTGGGGCCCAGGCTTTTAATCAGTGGATGTTTGGATGTTTGTTCTGTCTTGCTAAGGTGATTTCTTCAGCTTAGCATATAAAACAGTAAGAATTATCAAACAGAAAGTTGCTTCAATGCCAGCAAAACAAGCACTGGGATACAAGCTAAATTCAAAAAGTTTAATAATGAGCATTACCCACTAAGGAATCATCAGGGGGATAAACTGGAATTTGGAGGAGAGAAAGGTCCACCCTTCAGGAACCACAAATTAAAGGGCAGCCAGCCTCTAGGGGAGCTCCCTTTATCAACACCTCACATTAACCAACCACAGTTGTGGCTGTATTCTTAGAGCAGATGATTATTATTTTTTCCCCAGACTTATCATAAACAGTTAATGTTGAGGAATTGGAAACCTCAGAACTAATGTCCTTCTGGGGACTCTGCTGTTTAGTTGTGACAGCGGACTCTGCCATGCTGTACACACCTTTCAGATTAACATGAGGGTTTTACTTGTTCAGGACTTGGCTCCCGTTATTGTTCTGATATTTCTGTTGCTATTGGAAACATTAACAACATTTTGTTGTATTGGGAAACATTTTTAAAAAGATTGGTGTGGGAAAGAGAAAACGGAAATGCAGCAGACTGCAGAAGAGGAGGGGCAGTTTGTGCAATGCAGCTTTTCTAGGGTTAGAACTGTGATAGGCAGTTAGACAGACGTGAGCAGACCAAGAGGATGGGCCAGGTACAGAAGGTCATGGGGTGGAAAGCCCCAGGTGCCTAGCAACAGGAAAAGCTGGGAAAACAAGGACGTAGTCCCCAGGGTAAACTTTCCTCCCCTAGTGTATCACTGGTCATTTAGTTTGGACCCCCTGACCTTTTCTCTTTAGAGATAACATCTAGGCCTCAGTTTTATTTCAGCTCCAGGCCCAGAAAAGCAGCAAAACCAGATGGACGATGCCATGGCAGATATCAGGACCAACTGCAGTGACTAATGACCCCCTACCCTGCTGCTCACCAGTCAGTAGAGACCATGGCCCTGAAAGGACATACTTGGAAAGCTGATAGATATTCTATTGAGATTCTCCCCCTGGGACTTCTAAAATCTCCACCCTTAAAAGCCCTAAAGACAGAGAATGCAGCTCACTCTTTCCCTCCTGGGAATAGCCCTGCACTTTTCCCCACCTCTCTTCCCCCAGGTGTATTACCATTACCTTCCTCTCTCCTAAACTCCAAAGGCCCTTCTTGTGCCTCTATAACTTGTTTCCTGAACCCATTTCTTCTACAGCTCACTTCTCCTACCTCTGTGACTTTCCAAGTAAACTTGCTCTTATAGTTTGAGTCTTGGCTCTGAACTCCTTCCTAGCCAGAACTCAAGTACTGAGGTTGCTAAACTGAGATCCAGTCTGACCTCACCTGTCTAACACCTGGTGCTGCTGTTCTCATGGCCACCAACAGAATAGAGGGAAGCCAAAGTTACCCAGGCACATCTCTTGTTGGATATGAGTGATATCAAAATGCCATAAACATAGAATATCTCTTTATTTCATTCTTTGATTTTATTTATTAATTTTATAATTTTTTCTTATATAGATCTATATAGATCTTATACATATTTTGTTAGATTTGTGTCTAAGTATTTCACTTTTGAGAGAGCTGTAAATGGTATTGTGTCTTTAATTTCAGATTCCAATTATTCATTGTTGGTTGGTAGGAAAACAATTGACTTTTGTGTATTATCTTTGTATCTTGCAATATTGGTGTAATATCTTATTGGTTCTGGAAGTGTTTGGTCAGTTCTTTCAGATTTTCTCCTTAAACGGTTATGACATCCATGAATAAGGACAGTTACTTTTTTCTTTTTCAATCTGTTTGTCTTATTTTCTTTCCTTGTCTTATTGTACTTGTCTATCACTTCCAGGACAATATTGAAAGGATTGGTGAGAAAGGACATCCTTGTCTTACTCCTGTCCTTAATGGGGACACTTTTAGTTTATCACCATTAATTATGATGTTAGCCATAGATTTTTGAAGATGTTCTTTATCAAATTGGTGAAGTTCCCATTTATTCCAAGTTTGCTGAGAGTTTTTATCATTAATGAGTGTGGAATGCTTTTTCTTCATCTATTGAATTGATATGCAATGTTATTATTAATTGACCTCCATATATTGTATATTTTGTAGTTAATATGTTGATAGCTAATCTGCCTCTGACTGATTTTCTCTTTCTGTCTCATGGTTAGGCTAAGCAAATTAACTTGAGCTAATGTGAAGTTGGACTTCTGTAAAAACTGCCTATTTCCAGTTACTTTTAAGTATGTAGCTCTCAGGGCCTTCTAGTGTGTGGCCCATTGGAACTGACTGCAACTAGAAATCTGGAATATTTACCAAGACTCTTTTTCCATGATGTTTCCTGATATCTAATATTTGTTCATTGCTGTGGAATAGGCCAAATCCCTTTTAAATATTTCTACTTTGGCCCAGATTCTCAGTCTCTGTGCCATAACTTTCAATTAGCAATGTCTGAAGTGGAAACATGGCACAAATATAGGCCTCACCTCTTTGGAATTTCTTTTACTCTATGCCTGGGATGTCAATCTCATTTTCACCAGGGGCCACATCAGCCTCATGGTTGCCTTCAAAGGGCCAAATGTAATTTCAACTCCTTATCAGTTAAGGAGTAGTTACATTTATACAGTCCTAAAGTTATTTTGGCCCTTTGAAGGCAGCCACGAGGCTGATGTGGCCCCCACTGAAAATGAGTTTGATACCCCTGCTCTATGCTTCTAGCTCTACACTCAAGTTTTTGCTTTATTTCCAGTGAATTTAAATTTAATATATATTTAATAATATATCTATTCATTCGTTTATTAATCATGATATTGTAGTTGTCCCAATTTTTTCTCCCCTTTATCCCCCTCTACCCTGCAGCTCCCCTATCCTCCAGCAATTCCCCCTAGTTCATGTCCATGGGTTGTATATATAAGTTTTTTTGCCTTCTTTGTTTCCTGTACTCTTAGCCTCCCCCTATCTATTTTATGCCTACCAATCATGCTTCTTATTTGCTGTACCTTTCTCCCCATTTTCCCCATCCCCACTGATAACCCTCCACATGATCTTCATTTCTGTGATTCTCTTCCTGTTCTAGTTGTTGGCTTTATTTTTGTTTTTGTTTTTTAGAATTGATGTTGATAGTTGTGAATTTATTGTCATTTTACTGTTTATAGTTTTTGATCTTATATTTCTTAGGTAAATCCTTTTAACACTTCATGTAATAAGGGCTTGGTAATGGTGAACTCCTTTAACTTTACCTTATCTGGACAAATAATGGAGGAAAACTTTCCTGATCTGGCAAAGGAAAACATTTCCAGGAAGTCCCGAGTGTCCCAAAGAAATTGGAGCCAAGGAGGAATACATCAAGGCACATCATCATTAAGTTACCCAATATTAAAGATAAGGAGAGAATCTTAAAAGCAGCAAGAAGAAAGGAGAGACCTACCTACAAAAGAGTGTCCATAAAACTATTAGCTGATTTCTCCTTTTTCTTGTTATTTATTGAAGGAGGGTTGATCTCAATTGTTTGTCCACCAATGACAGAAGGGGAATCTTTGTTTTCTTTGCTCTTGAATCACATTTTAGCTGGGTCACTTTTTGGGGGACTTTGTTTTTTCCTCAGAACTCTGAGGTCATTACCTGCCAGAGACTGCTTTGTGTGGTTTCAGAGATAGCAGCCCCAGGAGAGCAGGCTCTGAAAGGGGCTAATAAGTCTCCCTGGAAAACCAGGTAAAAACGTAGGTGGCAAGCATGACTCAACTCTGACACTGAGGGTTGCTATGGAAATCAGGCCCGAAATGTATATTTTATCCTTTGATGCTTGTTCTGCTTTGTTTTCTATAACCCTGGTGACTACAAACTGGATGTTTAAGTTCAAGGCATAAGGAGTAAACTCCTCATCTCATAAAACACATCTTAAAGAACCTCTGGCACCAGCATGACTAACGGACCCTGACCTGTGACAAATCTGTATCCTTTCCAATATTGTCTATAGATAATACCTGTATTTGTGTGACTATAGCCTCTTTGACATTGACTGATGAACTATGAATGCATGCTGCATACACCTACACATACCATTCCCCATAAAAGCCATGTGGGAGAAGGACTTGGGGTGTTCTTCATTAGAGGGTATTGCCACCCCCTTTCTGCCAGAACAGCAAGACTGTCTGGGATAACTTATTTCTCATCTGTGGCGGATGGGAGGATTCTGTGGGCTGGAGTTCCTTCCACAACCGCCGTTGTGTCTGACATTGAATAATGCTTAGAGAGCTGTCGATCTCATCTTGACAATGATTTAAGTCTTCCACCTTAAAAATAAACTTTATCTGTTCCTGACCTCTTACAGAGGTATGAGGTAAACTGGGGTATGTTTTCATAAAAACCTTTTAGGATAAAGTTTTTTTAAAAAGAACACCCAGAGATTCTACTTCTGGGAATTTATCTGGAGAAACCTGAAATACTAATTCTGAAAAACATAAGCAGCCCTATGTTCACTGAAGCATTATTTACAGTCACCAAGATATGGAAGCAGCCCAAGTGTCCATCAGTAGATGAGTGGATAAAACAACTATGGGACATTTACACAACAGAATACTTCTTAGCCATAAAAAAGAAGAAAATTTTACCCTTCGTGACAACTGGTTGGACCTGGAGAACATTATGCTAAATGAAATAAGCCAGTCAGAGAAAGACAATAGCATATGACTTCATTCACATATGGAATCTAATGAGCAAACTGAACTAACAAGCAAAATAGAAACAGACTTGTAGAGAGAGAGCAGGCTGGCAGCTCTGGTAGGGGTGGGGGCTTACAGGTGGAGAGGTTTAGCTGAAAAGAGAAAGGACTCATGGACATGGATGCCAGTGTGGAGATTGCAGTGGGGAGGGAGTTGAGGGGTGATAAATGGTAATGGAAAAAATGCAATAAAAAGTTAAAATGAATAAATATGGTAAAATGAAAACACCTTTATTATCATAGGTTAGAAAAATAGCCTTTAAATGTACGTGTATGGTAAATAGTGATCTTTTGATAAGAAAATTTATTTTTTGTAATATTTGGAAATTAGAAATTTTCTTGTGTTGTATTTTAAATGTTTCCTTTTTAAATTTTTATTTTTAGTGTTTTCTACCCATTAACATTTTGGTGTATTGTCTGTTGAATTTTTCTTTTACCTTTTTTTTGGGTATTTACTGTGTTTATATCATGTTTTTATCTATCAGTAATTTGAAAAACAGAAATGTTTATTCTAGTATTTTCTCTTTTTAACTTACTTAATTCCATAATAATTTTTTTTGGTTTCTAGGTAACATTGTAGTTCCCTTTTTATATACACTTTTGTAATTTAATACATTGTTTTTGATTTCTTGCTGCCATAAGATTTTATAATATGAAACAATTGATAGAATTTACTTCTAATTCTTGAATTATAGTTTCATCTATCTTTGGCTTTTCTGCTTGTTTCATGCACAGTGCATTTGTTAAGGTAATGCTGGTTGTCATAATAATTTTTAATTTATAATGTTTCCTAAGTGAAAGAAGTTTATCTCATATATAGATGTTCCTGAGAGTGGCAGCTCTCTGCCAAGTTTATTTTCCAAGAATCCAGGCTCTATCTTGAGGCTCTACCATTTTATTTTTCTTAAATTTGTTTTGCATAATTAATTATATATAGTTGTTCAAGTACAGTTGTCTCCATTTTCATCCCAGCATGCCCCCCCACCCCACTCATCTGTGCCTCCCACTCACAAACCCACCCCTTTTGGCTTTGTCCATGTGTCCTTTATACTTGTTCTTTGATGGTCCTTCCCCTATTATCCCCCATTATCCCTCTCCCCCTTCCTCTCTAGTTACTGTCAATTTGCTCTTTATTTCAGTGTCTCTGGTTGTATTTTGCTTGCTTGTTTGTTTTGTTGATTAGGTTCCATTTATAGGTGAGATCATATGGTATTTCTCTTTCACCACCTGGGTTACTTCACTTAGCATAATGCTTTCCAGTTCCATTCATGCTGTAGTGAAGGGTAGGGGCTCCTTCTTTCTTTCTGCTGCATAGTATTCCATCGTGCAAATGTACCACAGTTTTTTTGATCCATTCATTTACTGATGGGCACTTATTTTGCTTCCAGCACTTGGCTATTGTAAATTGTGCTGCTATGAATGTTAGCATGCACTGTACTCTGTAACACAATGGATAGTACATTGGACTTCTACCATTTTTAACACATAGCTTTCAAAGTCAAAAGATTTGTCTGTATCAAGCTAGTAAAAGGCAAACAACCATATTGTATTTTATGTGGAATGTGGATTTTTTTAAAGGGCCATTTCTTTCTTCCTTTTCTCCCTGTTCTTCCTTTCCTATTACATCCTCCATTTCCTCCCTCCCTCCCTTCCTTTCTCCCTTCCTCCCTCTCTCCTTTCCTTCCTTCCTTTTTTTCCTTCCTTCCTTCCTTCCTTTGTTCCTTCCTTCCCTCCTATTGGCCTAATTGCTAATATGGCTTTCTTTTCTATTTTGTTTCTTTTTGGGAGTCTCAATGTACACAATTCTATTTGACATGATAAATTTTGGTTAACTTTAAGACTCTCTCCCCAGAAGTGTATTTTTGCTTTTTTTTTGTTGTTGTTCTTTTTTACCATGAGCTGCAGTGAGAACTGGATACTTTGTATTAACTCAATTTTTCTACAGCCTGGGGATTGGCAAAGAAATAGATAAAATTCAGCTGAGTTGATGTGTTTTCTTAGTTAGAATAGTTCAAATCTATTTTCTCTCCTGAGACTTTTATAATGGGGATAATGAAGTAACAGCATTTATTCCTCCTTGCGGTGGCTAAGGTGAGCTTATTACAACATTTCAATAGGAACGGATCAGAGGTGTCACAGGTGGGCACAGGTAACCAGGTTATTGGTGATCAGGACAAAGAATTGAACCAAACACCTAGGGTTTACAGCAGAGAACCTGGAAGCAGACCAACTCCAAGCACAGATTGACCTCTTGAGCTGAAGGGCTTCTATTCTTATAGGGTGGATCATTCCTGGCTACTTTTGGTGGGCTTTTACTGTGCATGTACAAGTAATTGTATTACTTTAAAGCTACTCTTCATGTGGTCCCCTATGATTTTCCCTGATTGGCCAGCAGGGAAGAGGGTCCCATAATGTTACTGAATGGATCCCCCTTCTCCTGGGGTCCCTCTGTACTAGGTTTACCTTGCCCAACACCAGAGAATTATAGCTCTCCATGTTAGAGATTGGTGAAAAGGAGAGGAATTATTTACTCAAGTTATACAGACTTAAGAGTAATGACTCAATGTCTTCATTAAAATCCCAAAGTCCCTTAAAACACCCACAAACACACACAGTCCTTCCTTCCCTCTTTGCCCAGTCTGGGGTACTGTATCTCAGGAAAAGGAATAGAAAGTCCATGGCTCAGGTAGCCCTTGTTCTTCCCAGTAATCCATGCTTGGTTGGTAGGCTTCCCTCAGTTCCCGGCACCACCAGCTGTGGCACCAGGATCTCCAGGTCTTAATCCAAACCCAAGTGGCACCTTCTCATGGCCCACCAGCAAGAGTCCTTTCACCCCTTTCCTTCCTACAGTGTCTCTGATGCATTTCTTCGAAACTGCTAAGAAAAAGCTCTGCATTTTACTTTCCAGCTTCCTAAGCTTTGTGGCAAAGGAAGACCCAAACCTGCATGGTTCTCCCCTACCAAAGCCATGTGGCAATTCTCTGCTAAAGCTGTATGACAATTCTTATCATGGCTGCTGTGCCTGGGTTTAAATCCCAGCACTAATCTTTCTCTGAAGCCCCATTTCTAACTCCTCCGACAATCAGCTACACTTGTCAGCACTACCGTATTTTCCAGTTTTTTACTATGGGCCGCCATAGTAAGTCCAAGCAGGCATGGCCCCATGGCATGGAGCCAATCATCTCCAAGCTCTTATGCAGGCTCTATAAGCAGGGGGAGTTGCCTGCCAGTTACCTATTGGGTGGAAGTCACTCCCATCCCCCTGGCTCAAAGCCTGGCCACAGCTATTTAATATATCTATGAAACCAGTTAAAGGTTATAGATGTGTTAAATGACTGTTCTAGAGGTTATCTGCAAAACTGTTGCTATGCAAAACAACTCAATGGCCCTGGTCCATGTGTCCCATCCCCTAGCTCAGACTTGTGGAAATGAGGACATCCCATATTTTTATTATTTCCTGGACACTCTGAGTTCTGGACCCAACTATAAATCCTTCTTTGGGGGGCCCCCTGGCTGCACACTCTTACAGAGGAATTAGTTTTCCCAGGGTCATTGCACTTAATCAGCTGGGGAAGGGTGGAAGGCACTACTCCCTTGGCAACACATATTAAACTCTAGCTCATATTTTTGTCTGCATTAGATAGCTCTCGAGCCCTTACATCTCTCCGAGAAGGTCAGTTCCCTGCTTCATCTTTTTTCAGTTTCCTGTTATAGGCATTTATAGTATTTTATCACAACCCAGAATTAAAGTGTTCTCAATTATTCAAGTTATTCTGTTATTATATAGTCACATGAAGCAAAATAAGCATTACCTTATGTTCCCCAAATAAACAGGGCAGCAGATAATAAGTTCCTGAAGATAACAAGCTACCTTATTTAAAAAAATAAATGAATAAATGATGAACTTACATCCCTAAAATAGAAAAAGTGATTTCTAAACTGTATACCCTCTAGTTGGATATTTTAGTTATTTCTTTTGGTCAAAGTCATGTACAAAACTCAGGTTTTCCTTAATGAAAATATTGCTTTGAATTAACTGAATCAAACCCTAAGTTAAGTGAGAATTTATTACCTCAAAATCCTCCTTTTGGCAAGCAAATCATATTTAAAGATAAGACATTTATAGCCTAATTCAATTTATTAATAAAGGCAGCTATCATGTTCTCAGATAGAAAAAGAATTATGTAAACAATGCTACTTCTTGATCACATGAGATGATTAAGCTTAAAAATGCTTTAGTAGTTGTAATGGACAGTGAAAACTTTGATAAAATATCCTAATAAAGCCTTCAGCCCTACAATTTCAGATACAGTCTTTATACTCTTCAACATTTTATCCCCATATCTAATACAGTCTCTTGACCAAAGAGCAAAAAAATGAAATGATAAATACGACCACTTTCCTGAAAAAAAAGGGGGATAATGTGGTAGATGTTCAAGTTTAGTCAATTCCCAAAACACCACTTCCAAATAGAAGTCCATATGTAAAGGACACTATACAAACTACTATTTTTTCCAATGAAACTTGAAGTTTTTGAGTTTTCTTAATAAATTCAGGCCATTTAAAAATCCCCCAAAATATGCATCACATTGAAATTCTACGAAGTTCTAAGCAGCGACATTCTTTTTTTTTCCTTAGCTCAGCTGCTAATTACTGTAAAATTTTGACAAGTAGTTCACACATTCCAAATTCTGTGTTCTGCTCCTCACAGACTCCCCAGACCCTTTAATCATCTCGGCGCTGGCAGCTGTGTCAGCACGGAACACAGGAGCACAGCACAGCCAATGAGGCGCTGCCCGGTGCTGCTTTCTTTCAAGCCTAGAGTGGCAGGCAGGATACAAAGCATAAGCTTGGATGTCTTTTTTCAAACACCTATTGAAGTTTAATGAAAGGGGAAGGTTTTCATTTAGCTGAAGAATCAGAGAAACAAAAAAAGTTTGAGACACTTTACTTTCAGAGGAGTCAGGAAATAGCAACTTTGAAATGAAAGGGTGTTTAGGGTTTTGAATACATGGTCAGATATCAAATCTCTACAAAAATTTGTGTAAGATTACCAAGAGGGAGAACAATATGGTGCTTTTTATTTCTCAGCACTTCATAGTTTATTCATGCAATATTTATAATTTTGTGAATATTTTTATTCATCTTCAGTGAGCTAATCATGTAAGAAATTGTCCAATCATTCATTCCTTCATTCAGCAAACTAGTGTAGAATCACTTTACTAGATACAGGCTGGATATCAGGAAAAAGTACAGAGTTTGATGCCTACTTCATTCTATACAGTAAAATAAATCATACTAAAATATTTATGTAGCATTGCTTAAAAAAACATACAAAATACTCAGCTTAAATGTTTATACCTTGCATTTTGAATTGTGGGAGCAGATCAAAATAGCTAAGTAGAAAATAGATTTCAAGTTTTTCCAGGTTTTCCAGAGGCAGGCTGGCAGAAGGAAGGTGGAGTGTGTAAATTGTGTTTGCATTCTGGCTCTGCTTCTTTCACCTGGGCAAACTTGGCCAAAATTTCACTCCACATATTTCACTTTCATCATCCTGAAATATGAACAGTAATAATGCTTATGTGGTTCTTGTAAGGATTACATCAAGTTAAATAAAATACACAAAGAATTTAGTGCATTGCCTATCTCATTAAAAGTGGTATGTAAGTGGAAGCTATTACTACTTAAGATATGTCATTTAAATGTTTGGTAAAAGTCAGCCATGAAGCCATCTGTTCTTGGCTTTTCCTTGGTAGTTTTTTCATTACTAATTGAACCTGGTTTTTTAATTGTTAATTGAATCTAGTTACTTATTATAGATTTACTTATACTGTCTATTATTTCTTGCATGAGTTTTGGGGGCTTGTCGTTTTTTAGAAGATGTGTACATTTCATCTTAGTTATTTAATATATTAATATACAACTCTTCTTTGTATCCTTTTATAATCATTTCTGATTCTGTAAGATCAGTCATGTCTCCTCATTCGTTTCTAATTCTAGTAATCTGAGTCCTCTATTCCCTACCCCAATTCCCCTCCTTGGTCAATCTAGCTAGAGGTTTGTGAATTTTGTTGATCTTTTCACAGAGCTGGTGTTGGTTTTATCAATTTTCTATATTATTTTGTTGTCTACTTCATTAATAAATACTCTAATCTTTATTATTTACTTCTTTCTGCTTGGTTTTGGTTTAGACTTCTCCTTATTTCTAAGTTGCTAAAGTGGAGGGTTAAGTTACTGAGATGTATCTTATTTTTTAAACATGATTTCTCTCTTAAGAACTGATTTAGTTGCCTCCCATAAGTGTCACTATGTTGTATCTTCATTTTCATTAGTCTCTGTTGGGAACCGGTCTGCCTGGTTTCAGGAGTTGTAACTGCCCCCCATGGCTAAGGTTGAGTGAGCGACCTCCAGACTGTGAGACACTAAGGGGATGGAGCTTATCTCTGGCAGCAGCACTGCTTCTTCTTCATCCCCTGCCCCCAACACTTGGTCGGTTAGTCAGAGACCGGTATGTATACACACATGTATGTAAACTAAACATAAAGAGGGGGATACAAGGTTATATTTATGTTTAAGTATCATGCTCAATTATTATTAAGTATCAAGTTCAATCACTAAAGATATGCATTAAAATTTATAGAGATATTTTTATGAATATAAAAGCTGAACACGTAAGTGATATGAAGGTAGGACAAAAACCCAGAAAGCAGAGATATTAACAACACAGTTACTGGAATATGAGTGTATTTAATGTTTGAAATAACCCCTGGAATTGGCAGAAACAAAAGGATTTCTGACATCCTGAGCTACACCAGTGCTCAGGAACATTCCCAGAGCTTCCAGCAGTATGAGTGAGCTCCAGACTCTCAATCCCTACAGGCTTCTGTTACAAGTTCCATATTCCCTGAATTTAAACTCGAATGGGCCCATCTTGGATCAGGATCCTAAGTGGGTTAACTGACTATGGCTGTGAAGGCAGGATGGTGATGTTTAACTCACCTGAACAGATGGCACTCACTCCAGTGTAGTTCTCAGAGAAGGAAAAATAGATGTGAGCTGGGAAGACACACCAAGATGTGCCAATTAAATGAGATGTCTTATTTACATTTATTTTCATCTTTTACACTCAGAGCATTTGTTATTTATTTTGCTGAAATTATCGTCTTGCATGTATCAGAGAAAGACTGTCTGGATTTATCTAGTCCCAGGAAGTCGTTTCTCTTCAGTTGCTCTAAAGGTGATCACTGTTTTTCTTTTTTAAACACTTATTTGAAGAGCCCTCCAGATCCGTTAAATAAGAAAGTACAGTGATCACTCACCTATCGCAGGAGGTACATTCCAGAGACCCCCATGATAGGTGAAAATCCACGAAGTAGTGGCGTTATATTTATTTTATTATTTATATATTTTAAGGCTTTATAAACCCTTCCCATACTCCTATAAACCTTTCCCACTCTCTTATAAACACTTTATATACTCTTAAACACTTTCTACACTCTTAAACCTACGTAATTTTAACAACATACAAAATTCTATATGGTACTCACCAGTGAAGTATACAGTTGTCCCTCGCTATATCGCGGTTAACTTATTGAGACTTCACTGTATTGTGGGTTACCGGCAATACAGTGAAGCCGCAATAAGTGAATCGTGTTTTAGCGAGGGACGACTGTAAACTAAAAGTGAGGGTTTTCACACTGTCTATTAATTAGTCTTCTAGCATTAAACCAATAACCAGTTCTATGCTTATATTCAATAAACCTGGGTAAGCTTCCCATAATCATTAAATAGGTTATGTGAGATTACCTTTTTAAAAAGTTACATATATGGCAATTGATTGATTTTTCTCTCAATTACCTGGATTTATTCAAAGAAATTGTTGAGTTTGTATTTATTTGCCAATAATTTTATAACATTAAACCAAGGGTTTATAAATTAGGAATAAAATAAGCTCAAACCTTGGTTCTGGTTCTTTAACAATTAGATAATTGTCTTAATTTCCTTAACCACTTTAAATCTCATTTGAGTCATATATGCTAGGAAAATAAGGTTTCCTATGATTTGTTTATATAAAATATATTTTTAAATGTATTTTTCAGTTAAAGTTGACAGTTTCAGGCATACAGCATCATGATTAGACATTAATATACCTTATGAAGTACTCACCCCAATAATTCTAGTATCCATCTGACATCACACATAGTTATTACAATATTATTTTAAAAAATATTTTATTTATTTGTTTTTAGAGAGAGTGGAAGGGAAGGAGAAAGAGAGGGAGAGAAACATCAATGTGTGGTTGCCTCTCATGTGTCCCCTACTGGGGACCTGGCCTGCAACCCAGGCACGTGCCCTGACTGGGAACTGAAACAGCAACCCTTTGCATCACAAGCCCGTGCTCAATCCACTGAGCTACACCAGCCAGGGCTATTAAAATATTATTGACTGTATTCTCTATACTATAGTTAATATCCTCTTGACTACTATTGTAAGTATCAATCTGTGCTTTTTTTTTAACTTTCTATAAGTTAATTTGAACTGAACTGGCACCATGTGCCAGTGAGCAAGATCTCAAATACTCCCTCAATTTGCACTTCTTAAATCCCTTTCAACTTTTCCTTCCATTCCCTCCAACCCCCCTCTCATCTGGCAACCATCAATTTTCTCTCTGTATCACTAAATTTGTTTGTTTAGTTTGTTCATTTATTTTGTTTCTAAGATTCCACATATAGCCCTGGCTGGTGTGGCTCAGTGGAATGAGTACTGGCCTTCCAACCCAAGGGTAGTGGGTTCAATTCCCAGTCAGGGCTCATGTGCCTGGGTTGCAGGCCAGGTCCCCAGTAGGGGGCATGTGAGAGGCAACAACACATTGATGTTTCTCTCTTCTTTCTCCCTCCCTTCCCCTCTTTCTAAGATTAAATAAATAAAATCTTTTAAAAAAAGATTTCACATGTAAGTGAAATCATACAGTATTTGTCTTTCTCTGTCTGACTTATTTCACTTGGCATAATGCACTTTAGGTCCATCCATGTTGTCCCAAATGGCAAGATTTTATTATTTTTTATGGTTAGGTATTATTTCTCAGCCACAATTTTTATTATGTTCATCTATATCAAACTAGGTTACTTCCATATCTTGATTATAGAATGCTGAAATAAAACACAGGGGTGCATATATATCCTTTGAATTAGTGTTTGCATTTTCCTTATAAATATGGAAAAATACATATTTTCCAGATAAATATACAGAAGTGAAATTGCTGCAGCATCAGGTAGTTCTATTTTTTTAATCTTTTGAGAAACCTCAATGCTGTTTTTTATAGTGGCTGCACCAAGCTGCAATCCCATCAACAGTGCAGGAGTGTTCCCCTTTCTCCATGTCATCTGCAACACTTATTTGTTGACTTCAAGAAGATAACCATTCTGACAGGCATGAAGTTTGTTTATATATGTGTATGTGTGTGTATCTATCTATCTATCTATCTATCTATCTATCTATCTACAATGTTTTGATTTACATTTCTCAGATAATTAATGATGTTGACCATGTTTTTGTATGGCTATTGGCCATCTGTATGCTGTCTTTGGAGAAATTTCTATTCAGGTCCTCTGCTAGTTTTTAAATCAGATTTTGGGAGGGTTCTAAATTGTATTAGTTCCTTATGTATTTTGAATATGAATGCTTTTTAGAACCCTTTATATTATTGGCTAATATATTTCAAATATATTCAGTAGATTGTCTGTTTTTGTTTTTTGTTTTGGGGTGTGGTTTTTTTTTTGATGATTCCCTTCACCGTTCAGAAATATTTCAATTGATACAGTCCCATTTGTTTATATTTTTTATTCTGTTTCTTTTGTCTGAGGATGTATTTCCCAAAAAATCTTGCTAAGAGTGATGTCAAAGGGTTTAATGCTTATGTTTTATTATGGGAGTTTAATGGTTTCATGTCTTGCGCTTAAGTCTCTATTTTGAGTTTGTTGTATATAGTGTGAACGAGTTTTATTTTTTGCATGTGTCTTTTCAGTTTTCCCAAAACATTTATTGAGGAAAATACCTTAACCCCATTGTATATTCTTGCCTCATTTATCATAGATTGTTTGACTATGTGGTTGTCAGCCTATTTTTGGGGTCACTACTCTTTTGCAATGATCTATGTGTCTGCTTTTATGCTAGTACCATGCTGTTTTAATTGCTATAGGTTAGTAGTATAATTGGATATTAGATAGTGTGGTACCTTCAACTCTCTTTTTCTTAAGATTTTTTAGGCTATTCAAAGTATATTGTGCTTCCACATACATTTAGGACTAGTTTTTCCAGTTCTGTGAAAGTGTTTTGATATTTTGATGGGGATTACATTAAACCTGTAGATTGATTTTGGTAGTATACACATTTTAATAACATTAATTCTTCCTGAAATAAGTATAGTATATACTTCCATTTAATTTTATATTTTTATTTTCTTTCTTCAATGTCTTTTTTCCAAGTGAGGGTCTCTTACCTCCTTAATTAAATTTATTTCTAGGTTTGTTTTGTTTTGTTTTGTTTTGAATCAATTTTAGATGAGATTTTTTGCAGTATTTTTTCTTGACTAATTGTAGACGGAATTTTTTTTTTAAGATTTTATTTATTTATCTTTAGAGGGGAAGGGAAGGAGAGAGGGAGGGAAACATCAATGTATGGCTGCCTCTAGTGCGTCCCCTGCTGGGAACTGGCTTGCAGGGAACTGGCCTGCAACCCAGGCATGTGCCCTGACTGGGAATCGAACTGCGATTGTCTGGTTTGCAGGCCCTCGCTCAATTCACTGAGCTACACCAGCCAGGGCTGTAGACGGAATTTTTTTAAAAATTCTTTTTCTCATAGTTCATTATTGGTATATAGAAATAAATCTGTTTCTGAATACTAATTGTGTATACTGCTACATTTCTAAATTTATTTGAGTTCTAACTTTTTTTGTTGTTTACATCTTTAGTATTTTGTATATATAGTATCTTGTCATCTGAGAATAAGAACAGTTTTTCTATTTCATTTTCTATCTGAATGCTTTTTTCCTTTTTCTTGTCTAATTTCTGTGGATAGGATGTGCAATACTATATTGAATAGATGCGAAAGTGGAAGTGGATATCCTTGTCCTATTGCTGATTTTAAGGAAGACACTTTTAGCTTTTCACTGTTGAGTACAGTGGACACTGTGGGTTAGTCATGTGTGGCCTTTATTACGTTGATGTATGTTTTGTCTATCCTCACTTTACTTAGTTTTTATCATAAATGGATGCTGGATTTTAATAAATGTTTTTCCTGAGTCCGTTGACACAATCATATGATTTAGGTGACATATCACATGAATTAGTTTGCAGGTATTGAATCAATCTTTTATTCCAGGATAAAATTTCACTTAATGTTGGTGTATGATATTATCAATGTACTGCTGAATTGGACTGCTAATATTCTGTTGAATATTTTTGCATCTGTGTTCATCAGGGGCTTTTTGTGTGTGTTATGTGTTTTGGTACCAGTGTAAATGCTGAATTCATGAAATGATTTTGGGAGCTTCCCTTTCTCTTCAGTGTTTTGGAATAGTTTGAAAAGGATAGGTATTAATTGTTGAATGTTTGGTAAAATTTCCTCATGAAGCCATCTGATCTAGAAAATTTGTTTGTTGGGAGTTTTTTAAATACTTATTCAATTTTGTTAGCCTCCATGTGTTTGTGTGTTTTTCAGTTTTCTTGTATTGATTTCGAGTATCATATCATTGTGATTAGAGAAAATGCTTGATATGATTTTAATTTTCTAAAATTGCTGAGACTTGTTGTGTCTTAACATTTTTTTTTACCTAGAAAATGTTTCATTGTGTACTTGAAAAGAATGTATATTCTACTACCTTTGTGTGAATTGTACTGAGAATATCAATCAAATATATTTGGCCTAATGTGTCATTTAAGGTCACTGTTTCTAGTTGACTTTCTGTTCGGATGACCTACCCTTAATCATAACTGGGTGTTAAAGTTCCATTACATTTGTGTCTTACTGTGAGTCTCTCTGTCTGTCAATATTTGCTAGATATTTGGATGCTCTTACATTGGGTATACATATAAGTGTTTATAAGAGTTATAGTGTCTTGTTGAATTGACACTTTATCACTAAGAAATGCCCTTGTTGTTTCTTCTTACAGCTTTTATTTTAAAGTCTCTTTTGTTTGATAATAAGTATTGCTACCCCAGCTTTCTTAAATTTCCATTTGCAAGAAATATCTTTTTTCATCCCTTTACTTTCGTAATGTGTGTGTGTCTTTTAATTTCAAATGGGTGTCCTGTTGGCATCATATGTGTGGGCCTTGCATTTTTATCTGTTTAGCCACCCTATGTCTATTAATTGGAGCATTTAATCCATTTACACATAAGGATGTAGTTATTGCCATATTAACAATTGTTTTCTGGTTGTTTTTGTAGTTCTTATGTATTTCTTATTTTCTTGATCTTTTCTCTTGTGTATCCATGATTTTCTTTAGTGTTTTTCTTGCACTCCTTTCTTTTTATATTTGTTTATCTCTTACAGATTTTTGGTTTGTTGTTACCATGTGCCTTATATATTCCAAGCTATGTTTATAGCAGTCTATTTCAAGTTGATGGTCACTTTAGTTTGAACATATTCTAAAATCACTACATTCTTTTCTCACCCCTCCACATTTATGTTTTTTCACTACTTTTTACTTTTAAGTATGTGTTTGTGTTCACCCATTAATTTATCATTGTACTTATATACAATCTTCCTACTTTTGCCTTTTAACCTTTGTACTAGCTTTATATTTGTGTAGCCCATGCCTTAACTACGTTTGCCTATGTTAGTAAGGTTTGTTTTTTTTCTTATTCCTATGTTTTATCTTTATAAAGAAGTCCCTTTAACATTTCTAGTAATACTGGTGTAGTGGTAATGAACTATTTTAGTGGGGGTTTTTTTGGTCTGGGAAATGCTCTCTCTTTCTATTCTAAATGATAGCCATATGGGTTGGAGCAATCTTGTTTGTAGATATTGACTTCCATCACTTTAACTTTTTGTTTCAATCCCTTTGGGCCTACAAAATTTTTGTTGAGAAATGTGCTGACAGTCTTGTGGGAGCTCCCATGTATGTAACTGACTGCTTTTCTTTGCTACTTTTAAGAGTATCTATTTATCTTTAACCTTTGGCATTTCATTTATTTTAAAATTTGATTTAATTTGATTAATTCATTTAAAATTTTTTCTCTTGTTTTTTATTTACAGTTAATACTCAATATTATTTTGTATTAGTTTTAGGGATATAGTATAGTGGGTAGGCAATCATACACTTTACAAATTGTTCCCCACAATATTTCAAGTACCTACCCGGCACCATACATAGTTATTAAACATTATTGACTATATTCCCTATATTCTACTTTACATCCCCATGACCACTTTGCAACTACCAATTTGTACTTCTTAATCCTTTCACCTGTTTTACTCAGTTCCCCAATGCCCCTCCCCTGTGACTATCAAGTCTGTTTTCTATAACTATGTGTCAGTTTCTATTTTGTTTGTTTTTATGTTCTTTAGATTCTATATATAAGTAAAATCATATGATTTGTCTTTCTCTCACTGACTTATTTTATTTGCCATAATACTCTTTAGATCATCCATGCTGTCACAAATGGTAAGATTTTATTCTTTCTTCTGACTAAGATTCTATTGTATATATGTACCACATCTTTTTTATCCATTAGTCTATTGGTGGGCACTCGGGTTGCTTCCATATCTTGGCTATTGCAAATAATGATTCAATGAACAGTGAATGTATTCTTTCAAATTTGATTATGATGTATCTTGAAGTGGACCTCTTTGGGTCCATTTTTTTGGGGGGGGACTCTGCACTTTCTGTATTATATGTCTATTCTCTCTACTGGGTTAGGGAAGTTTTCAGTCATTTTCTTCTTAAACTAGGTTTTTAATACCTTGCTCTCTTTTTTTTTCTGCTAACCCTATTATGTTGGTTCATTTGATATTACCCAAGACATCCCTTTGAACTATA
Source organism: Artibeus jamaicensis (assembly GCF_021234435.1). Lineage (NCBI taxonomy): Eukaryota > Metazoa > Chordata > Mammalia > Chiroptera > Phyllostomidae > Artibeus > Artibeus jamaicensis. The sequence goes on along the minus strand of NW_026521249.1, from coordinate 5,383,034 downwards.
CTCATTAAAAATATTTTCTCTTTATGTTCTGATTGGGTGTTTTCTGCTACTTTGTCTTCCAGATTTCTGTTAAGTCCTTTGCTATATCTAATCTGTTGTTGGTTTCTTCTAATTAATACTTATTTTCTATTATTATATTTTTATTTCTTACTGTTTCTTTCTTATGATTTATATATCCTTTTCTATGTTTTCTCCTTGTTGAATTATTATGGACTTCATCCATTATTCCATAAGTTCACTGAGTGAACCAGTGTTTTGAACACTTTCTCTGGTAGATTAGTTGTCTCCATTTTGTTCAGTTTTTTTTTTTCCTGGAGTTTTGTTTCATTCTTTCTTTATGGACATTTTTCTCTGTCTTCTCATTTTTTATGAATCCCTGTATTTAATTCTATGTATTAGGTAGAATTTGATCTTGATTGAGTGTTATTATGTACAAGGTGTCCTGTGGGGCCCACTGATGCAGCCTCCCTGGTCACCTAGGGTGGATGTTCCAACAGTGTCCCTCTATGGGTTTTGTGCCCTCCTGTTATAATTGAGCCTTGATTACTGTTGGTAAATCTGTAGGTAGAGTTGTCCCTCAGGATGACTGGCTCTGACTAAGATGGACAAGTTGTTGTCCTGGGGCTGACCCCACAGAGTGATAATCACTTAAGTCAGTCTCTGGTGCCAGCCAAATTTGGCCTGCAGGTATGTTGTTTGTGGAACTGGTTATGTGGTACTCTGGTGTGGTCTAAAGCCAGCCATGAGGTGTGTTGATTTTAGAGCCTCTTGGATGGGGCTCAAGTTGAGCTGCCAAGTTAAGCTGCCAGTTGTGCCAGTGTTAGACATCTTGACTGGAGCTGTAAAGTAATCTGCAGTTGGTTACCTCTTGCACTGGGTTTGAAGGCACTTGGGAGAGGCTACACTGCAAATCAAGGTTGGCTCCTACTTGTGTTGAGTTTGAGACCCATTGGTGATCACCATGACATAAGATAAGGATTGTTGCCACTTTGCTGGCCTTGTAGATTCTTAGTTTAAGTTATGTTCCAGGTTAAGACTAGCCATCGATTACACCAGGCTTGCAGTTACCTTATAGGAATTACAATGCAAGTTGAGATTGGTCACCACTTGTGTTGGTCTTGGGGCAACTTAGCAACAGCTAGAAAGCATGTTGATACTGGTTGCTGCTTGTTTGGGGTTCATGGGCCTTTGAAAGATTTAGGGGAAAGTATGCATTGGAAGGGTCTGGGTCACAGGAAATCACCAGGATTGAGTGCATGGTGCTAGCCTGGTTAATGGAGACTCAGAGTTGGTGCCCATGAAATACTGGATGAGTGAGAGAAGAATTCAAGAAAGATACAATGGTGTCTGCCAGTGCTCCATCCCCAGAGAGTGGGTCTGACCCATACCCGTCCAGCCTTCTCCATGAAGTTAGGTACTTAGTTCCTCCCTCATATGTCCTTGGTGCTTCTAGAGCTGTTGTGCCTATGCTGGAGCTCCGAGTGTGAGTGAATTTTTAGATTGAGCTAGTTTGTGTGCAGGTCCTTTGAAACCTGTAGCACCTCAGTCTCTAGAAGCCCTTTTCTTTGTTGAACTCAATCCTTGCTGTTTTTCACAGCCAGATGTCATGGGGACTCCTCTTCCTTGCAGTGAAGTCCTAGGTTGAGGAGAAAGGTATGGTGCTAGGACCCCTCATTCCTCAATGGTGACCTCTGCAGCTGAGATTTTTCATTGCCAACCCATGGTTTTGGGATCTTATTTGTGTCTCTGTATCTCCTACCAATCTCTACATCCTTAGTTATAGGAATCCTGATCAGCTAGTATTCAGGTGGTTATTAATGATGGTTTTTCTATTTAGTTTATAATTTTTAAGTAGTCTCAGAAAAGGCCAGTGTAGAGTTTACTTACTCTGCCATCTTGACCAGAAGTATGAGGCATATTGATAATAAAAACACTAGGTATAATATCACACATAGTGGTTGCTTCATAAATGGTTTCTAATCTTATAAGGAGTTTTTACTATAAGGTATGAGAACAAACAAAGAGAGGAGTGCTGACACATTGCTAAACATGATGGATTTTCACTGAATCTTTGCCTAAGAAGAGGGAAGGGGAGATGAATAGAGAGACAATGTATTGGGTAATGGTAGAAAACACCACAAAGGCAAGGATAGAAAATCTTGCAAAAAACAAAAGAACAAGAGGGAAATCTTAAATAGCTATGTTCAGAAGTCATATGTATCTATAAATGTATGGAATCTGTGGTGTGTTCTATTTAACAATGTGTTCTTTGTTAATTTTACCCACCTTTATGGTAATAGATAACCTTTTATATTGTGCTTCTATTGTCCCTATGTCAGACATCTCTGATCAAATTTGGCTGCAGTATAAACCTTTTACATCTCAGTGACTTCAGCAGAATTCGTTTTTGTTGTGTTGCATGTCCATCATGGAGTAAATGCAATTTATCTTTATTCTGGGACACAGGACGAAGGAACACCCTTATTCGGAATGTTTCCAGTCCCATGGCAGAAGAAAAAGGAAATAGTGAAAGAAAGACACTATGGCTCTAAAAGTTTCTACTCATCAGTGGCACACATAATTTCTGCTCATAATTTATTGGCCAAAACTAGTTATGCTTAAGACTGAAACTAATAAAGTAGAGTGCATAATCTTCACACAAGAAAGGGTAGAGGTTATTTTGTATCATAATGTAACATAGGCTCTATCCTTTCTTCATTTTGAAAAAAAATCTTATGGATTAAATAAGTACTAAAATATTACTAAGAAAATAAATGCATATTTTACTCTGATTTTAATTAGTGGTACATCCCAGTATTTTTTTATCGTCAAGTATAATGTAAACAAATTAAGAGCTCTCTCAAGTTTCTAGCTTACACATCCAGATATGTAAAGGGTTGAATGTTGCCATTATTATGCTATCAAAATATTATCTTTAGCTTACATGGATTCATGTATTACCAATATTTGAATAACTATTGAAACCGAATTCTTAGGAGAATTTCTAAAGTCTAAAATATGTAAGAATTAGGTAAAGAATTAACTTTTAAAGGCAACTGAGAGAAGTAGGTTTGTCAGCTTGGCAAGATCACTGCTGACATCTACTGGATGGAAAATTAAGTCAAAATGAATTAGCTTAGAGAGCTGTTCTGATTGACATGTGTTACATTCAGAAAGAGTTTGCAGAACTGCCTATTAATTTTTTTGGCCACCCAATTATACTTGGAAATAATTGTTTTATGGTGTTATGATGACAGCTATGGCAGACTATTTAATAGTAACATTTTATTGAAAAATTTGACTAATCCCTCTGTCAGTATATATTAAGCATCTACCACATGCCAAGTGTTGTGACATGATAGGAAATGAAATCTTACAGCTTCCAATATTAAGGTTATTTATTGTACCCAAAACTATATTAACTGCTTATATGTAAGTTTCACCTTATCTTATTGTCAAGAATTCTGAAGGTTCTGGTATTTTTTGCTTTTCTTGTAATCTAACAAGTTAGCCTGCCAATTACACTGATGTTGGTAGATTACCTGAGACTCCTTCAGTCAGAAAAGGAATGTTTATTACGCAGAGTAATGGCATGAGCTAGGGTAGCTAGAGTAGTTGCGTGTTTTCACAGAGTGCCTCCAAGTCCCAGTTCCCACACAGCTTTGTGAAGAGGAACAGAAAGCCCCTACACATGCTGTTGGTTGTGTTAGAGAAGAGGACCACTGTGGCTAGAACCCCGATATTTTATAACAAGCAATAAACATGGTCTTTGCTCCACAGGGAAATATTATCTTCATTGTATTTGACAGTAGGAATATTTGTCTTTTGCTCTGGAGGGAAACACTATCTCTGTGTTCCAAGGCTGTTCTTCTCTATACAAATATCCTTAAAATGATAGTAAAAAAATAAAGGAAAGTAACTACTTTCCTTACAGTGATAAACAAAACACAAGAATATCAATCCCTAGAAAATTATATCCCAATAGTATCTGCCCTACACTGCTACTCTGTCTTGACATCTGGTGAATTTCACCATGAGTATGCCACTCAGTTGGCCACTCTCATTAATCTGAACTACATGGGCTGGGACTAGGTCCCTCAATTGGTTTCATATATTATTTATAAGACCACCATCACTAGGACTCTAAGCAGCAGGAGAACAAGCTGCAGTATTGACCATTCGCTCCAGCTGGACCCAACTGGCTGAATAAATTCCATAAATATCAGTGTCTACCATAGACATCATACTATTTTCTTTTGAAATTTCTGCATTGACCTTTGTACTTGGTCCAAAACTTCAATCCAGGTACAACTAGATGTATCAATGATCATACAAACTCTGTCCTATACCATAGGGAGAAGTCTAGGACAATTTTATCATGTGTTACAACTGTAGCCATTGAGCTGTGGCTGATCTGAATACATTCCAGAACTGAGGAAATATTATTGATCATGTCAGGGAAGTTAGGGGATAATTTCATACCACCTTTTCTGATTGGATGGCTCCCATTGTAGGAGTGACTACCCATAGTGTATACATAAATAACAAGTCATTATTATCTCTCCAGGAATCTCTTCTGAATAACTTTGTGTGAACAAAGTTACTGGGGAGGTTTCCACAGTCATAGGATGGCTACATGAGCCTAGTGGTCATGTTTTCTTAAATACTTTAAAGATCCTACATTGGTCAGGGCCATAGGCTGACAAGGCTTTCTAACATACTCTCCTGCCTGGCCACTGGACCTTAGGGTCCCCAGTTCAGTTGAAACAATTGAGTGAAATCTTTTTTGGGGGGAACTGCTTCAGGGAAGTCTGTCCAACCTGTTCTGTTTGTTTACACCAGCAGTTGGGCAGAATTAGCCTCCCCCATGAGGCTGAGCAAGGACTATAAGAATGGGGCTACGGAAGACACCCAAATGTGTTAACAATGTTCTATCTGGGAGGTGCAGGAGATGCTTTTTCCAGTACAGTTCTCAGCATGGTTAAGAGTGATGATTATATCATTGATAAAGGGTAGGGGATGGTACACCAAATAGTCAGTTTAATTTAAAGAACTTACATCATTTTTTTAGAGCAAAATAAGAATATTTTCCTTTGAGAAAAGGGTTTTAGGGGTGATTCTGAAAAACGAAGATGATTAATCTACCTCCTTCTCTCCATCCTTTCTGATGTCTGAGATGTTCCTCTCCCTGGTGCCAGGATGTTGTTCTCTCTGCTGCCACAAATACAATGCACCTCTTTTCAGTATCAGTAACTTTGCCTTTTTTTTTTGCCATCACTCCCTATTCACACCTAGATTTTTTTTTTTTACAAAAAGATCATACCTTTTACAAAAGGTATGAGAAAAAAACACATTTTTATAAATCTTATAGAAGTATGTTAAGTTCCCCAATTTGGCTTGGATAGGTCACTATACAGGGACTCAGTCAACAGTACAGTCATTCAGAAGAAAATAAAGATTTCCCCCCAAGTGATAGTTGTCAGGTTTAATGTAAAGCCAAGACAGCTGTCCCAGGCAGCTTGGCTGTGTTCTTAAATATGTGCAATCCATTTGACAAAGTGAGGCTTGACGGGCCTTCCACGCCTTGTTAATTAATGAATCTAGACTGATCCACACAAAAATGGAAATATCGGCCTGGAGATTCATGAAGCCTCCATGAGTCCAGAGTTCAGTATCAACAGGAACCCAAGAGCAAGCCAATAATTGCTTTTCCACAGAGGGAGTGTTCCTGGTAGCCATGTAAAGGAGGCAGCAAGTCCAAACCAGAGGGGTGCCTTCAAATGGAGGCTTCTCTCTTTGCAAGGGGATCTAATCTGCAAAACCATGAGTCACAGAGATTTTTAGTTTAAAGAGTCATTAGAGAAATCCAAGCAAGATGAACACAATAAAAATCATACCTAGGCACAACGTAGCCAATCTACTGAAATCATGAGATTAAATAGAAAGTTTTTAAGGCAGTAAGAGAAAAAAGTTATATGTAGGTTAATAACAATAAGATACTAGACAACTTCTTGTCAGAAACAATAATGGTCTGAAGAAAATGGAATGGCTTTTTAAAATTACTAAAAGGAAACATTCTATATCTAGAAAAACTATCCTTCAAAAAAGGGTATCCTTCACATTTTTAGGTGAAGAAAAAAGTGGAGAGTTCATCTCAAGCATCTTGCATTGCAAGAAATGCTAAAGAAAATCCTTCATTCTGATGGAAGATGATAGCAGATGATAACTTTTCTCCACATGGCCAGAAGCAAAGATCACTGGAAATGGTAATATAGAACACTAAATATAATTTTTCTCAATATTTTATAACTGACATATATTTAAAGCAAAATTTTAATACTATAACACATGTGTGTAATGTATGTAAATATGAATATATGCCAGTAGCACAAAAGGCAATGTGGTAAATGGAAACATTCTATTATTGCAAAGTGTTCATTATCACCAAGCCCTTATTACATGAAATGTTAAAGGGACTTATCTAAGAAAAAGAAGTTAAAGAAACATGAACAGTGAAAGGACAACAAACTCACAGTTATTAACAACCACACCTAAAAGAAAAGCAAACTAAAAGGACAGCTAGATCAGGAGTGGAAACATAGAAAAGAAGATCTCAAGGAGGGTTAGCAACAGGGGAGTGGGAGGAGGAGATGGGGGGAGAAGGTACAGAAAATAAGTAGCATAGACAGTAGATAGAAATTTTATGGGGGGGGCAAGAATAGCATGGGAAATATAGAATCTAAAGGACATGAGACACATGGTCATAAACTAAAGGGGGGGTAATGGTGGGGATGGGGGGTAAGGTGGAGGGGAATGAAGGAGGGAATAGAACAACTGTAACAGCATAATCAATAAAAAATTTTTTTAAAAGTGTCTATAATTTAAACAAATAAATAATTTTCACTAGAATATGAGAATTTCCAATTTATATTGGGATCCCTAGAACAAACACCAAAGAAAATAATGCAAGGAAGTACAAAAAAAGCCAAACAAAAAAACCAAACAAGGAATCAAAATAGAATTGTAAAAATATTTGTTTAACCTAAAAGCAGAACTGAACGAGGGAACAGAGTAACAAAACAAAACAAAACAAACAAACAAAAAAACCCAGATGAACCAAATATAAAACAAATACCAAATGCAGATTTAATATATATTAATATAAAAAGACCATAAACTCCAATTAAAAGGCAGATTATCAGACTGTATAAAAAAGTAAGGCTCAATTACTTCTCATGGAGATGTGTTTTTAACATAAAGTTAGAGTAATTTGGTACTTAATATTCTCTTCAAAACCAGACATGCTATCTTAGGTGACTAACTTTAAGCCTTGAATTAGCCTGTAAATATTTACAGATAAAAAGTGTAGAGACTGAGTGATGTCATACTGGAATTTATTGTTGCTATTATTACTTTTATTATTATCACAATAGTGCAGTTTTAATTCCTAAAAAAAAGTGAAAATCTGAAAGACATTTTAAAAGGAGAAAAAGATGGAGTTGGTAACAAATTGGATAGGAAATGGGATGAAAGTGTAAAAAATGACTTAGAACTTATTATAGAGCATTTTGAAATTAACATTCTACTGAGCAACCCATTTTTGTTGATTCAGTGGTTGTCATTAAGGACACAAATATAATTTTGTGTTTGATTTCCTTTTTTTTCCCAGTTGGCCTCAGTTAGTGACAAATGAGTTCCAGATTGGGGGAAGAGTCTTAAATTGTGAGAAATGGCAGAACTCAAGAAATTCATGAGAGAAGAGTAATTGAGTTTCTAACTAATTTTCTCCATAAAGTTATTTTTTTTAGCTAAATTTCCCCTTCTGGCACTATCAAAATGTTCAGCTATTTTTTTCTCCTTCTTAATCTTACTAGTTCTTACATGTGATGTTATATGTAATAGAAAAGCTTCTCTTGCTGAGGGAGTACAACTACAGATACATAATTAAGTTATAGTGCAAAGAACCCAGTGTCTCTGCCATCTCAACTCAATATACAGAAATAGGCAGGTTACCACATTATGAGAATCCAGAGTAAATTCCACACACATTCAACTTGCATCTCCAAATTATGAATAAATGATACCTAAATTAAAGCTGCTTTGTTTTTTCCATGAAACAAAATGTTCATCTTTAAAATCACTCTAGAAATCTGCCTGGAGGGTTGGATTGATTGGAGAGCAGGTTGTGTTCATTACCATCATTTTTTGTTTTGTTCTTTGTTTGTTTTAGCCAAGTCTCATGGGAATGTTTTCTGAACATATTTCCTTTTAATGTCTATGATACTCCTATGTCTAGATTAGCTTTATAAGCTCACAGCAGAACAAGAATTAGCCTCAGGGGGATAACATCCCTGAAAAAAGACATTAATAATCCAAATAAATTCCAACTGTCCTAAGGAGATAAGATATGAAGAAATGTATAGAAGGCTGACTATAGATTGAAAAAGAGACATCAAATACATAAGAGACTATTCTAGGAATGAAACTACCTACTGTTCTCCATTTGAATACACACCATTTTAGACAGTGTAGTGATTTACTAGGGCAAACACTGCAAGGTTGCTTAGAGTTACTGTATTTTTTGAAAGTACATATTCATAAGTCTCAAAACTACGTTGCATTATGGAGTTAGTTGAGAAAGCATCATGTAAAGTAATTCTACAATTATCTTTTTTTTTTTCCTAACCCCAAGGAGATGGTCTAGGCTAAAGCAAAGGGACTTCATGTTCACTGCTAAATATAAAGTATTTTGGAAAGCAACTTTGTTTCCAGAGAGTTAAAAAGCACAGTCTTGAATAAAATATGTATTTTGAATAGTTACTGATTCTGTTTCTCAGGCTGTATAGTTCTTCATTTGAGTAGAGTCTTCGGGAATCATTAAGACTATATTCTGTGCATGTAGCTGCTTACCTGTTTAATTCATTCAAGGTACCAGAATCTTGACTCTAACTTTATTAGATGGTTTTCATTCATCCCATAAGAAAACATTAAAAGATCTTTGCTTAGGGAATATGTCAGATGACAAAAGGAGGGCAGTAAGAGCTATATAACATTTTAGTTAAACACATATTATAATGAACTTTAATTCAGTGGCTTTTGATGTCTATTTTTGATTCTGATGACCACAAAGATGATAAAAAATCATTCCTCCAGTGTGATAAGGTACTAGTTCTGATCTTCTCTGGGCTCTCTTTGGGTGTACTCTGATCTCTGTTGCGTTCTTTGGGTCCCAGTGACTTCCTTTGTTTCTACTTTTGCCTATGAGAGAGGGCCTTTATCAATTGCTTTCACAGAAAGTGTATTTTAATTCCACAGGTTCTGTTCAATGCTAGCTTCTTGTTTTCATATTATCAGAGAAGGGGGAAAGGAGTATTTGGATATGAGAACAATGAGGATCAGTTGTATTTGGGGTGTTGGAGAAAAGTATCAATTCCTTCAAAACTTAGTTTCTCATTCAATAAGGCAAAAAGATGAAGACGCTGTCCACTTAAAGATTTGAAGATGTAGGAAGTATATTTACCATTGAACAAAGAGCACATTGGTAAGGTTTGTTAGCAGAGTCATGTGAGAGCGGCCAGAGACATAAGAGTATGAGACAGAAGACAACTTGGGATACCAGGAAAGTTCCATATCTGGGGTTGTGTGGGCATGAACTCTCTCAGGCATCTGGAAAGCCTCAGCTATGCAAAAAGTTTTGTTATGATTGAGATTGTTTGCAGTTCTGAGAAAGCTCTATTCTTAGTGAGCATATCAGAAACTAAGTAAGTTGTATACCAGAGATAATATCAAATTAAAAGGAAACCTGAAGCTGTTGTGCTTAATTAAAGTTATAAACCCCATAAAAAATAAAAAGAAATGGCTGTGGACTCTTCAGGCCTCTCCCTGAGGTAGCGGCTTCACTCTGTCATCTGTCCCCTCTCTGGGAGATCCCTATCATCCCAGGTACCATTAAGATGGGGAGGCCATTTGAAAACCACTTCAATAGGAAAAGTAATTTTCTGCCCAGAGACTTTATAGAAAATGTTTTGCAGTCTAGTTAAGCTAATGTAATATGGTTGTTCTCAATTATGAAGTTCTATTTTGGTTGATCCTAGGAAGTCTCCAGGTAGTTGAGAACTATAGTTATCTCCCGTATAGTCTGTCTACCAGGTAGTAGGATACAAAGAAAACAAATTCTGCTATACACATCAAGGCTATTATCAAGCACAAAAATAAGCACAAAAATAATCATAGAACATGTTCAGTTATATTGATGTAATCCCAGCTCTCTGTCCATTTCATTGTTTCAACAGCATATTACCTGATCACTGGGGGAAAATGTGACATCATTCTACAGGTAGCATTGACTTCATGTTATAAGTCAGGGCAAATGTCAACATTTTCTGATAGGTGCTTGTGATGGTTAATTTTATGTATCAACTTCATTAGGGTGCTCAGATATTTTGTCGGTCATTATCCTGAGTGTTTTTGGTCAGTTTAACATTTACATCAATAGACTCAATTAAGCAGACTGCTCTCCCTAATGTGGGTGGGCCTCATTACATCAGTTGAAAACCAGACTAGAACAAAAAGGCTGACCTTTGCCCATATAAGAGGGAATTCCTTTTAACTGCCTCTGAGCAGAGACGTTGGTTTTATCCTGACTTCAGACACAAATTGAAATGTCAGTTCTTCTTGGGTCTCAGGCCTGCTGGCCTTCGGATGAGAACTTATAGCTCTGGCTCTCCTGGGTTTCCAGCTTGCTCCCTGCAGGTCTCAGAGCTTGTGGGGACTCTGTGGTTGCTTTAGCCAATTCCTCATAATAATTATATATTATAACCTTTTCTTGGTCCTGCTTTTCTGGAGAATTCTAATACAGTGGTAAAATACAGGTCTAATTTCAGAATCCTAAATTTAAGACAATTTGTAGGTACTGTAGAATCCTAAATTCAACCCAATTTGTAGGGTTGAAGGTACTGAGTTTCCCAATTTTTACTTTGCTTTTACAAAGGTGCTGGAGCAGGTCATGTTGCTGTGAACAGTAACTCCCCTCCGCACCTTCCTGACATGCCGTGCAGTTCGCTGATGAAAATACATTTTATTATCCAGTGTGCTAACTTCTAAGGATTCTGTTGATAGAAAATAAAGACAACTTAAGCCTTTGAACTGGAGGCTTACAGGACTACAGGCTGGTATATCCCCAGTAGAGGAACTCACTCCTGCCTCTAGATTATCGATTATGAAGAACGCATTCAGAAATAGCCTATACTGACATATTTTTAAATCAAGTACAGACAATAATATAGCAAAACACGCCACTTACTGCAGGTACATTAGCAGTAAAACCCTTTCTATGTAAGCCAGTAATCTCTCAACAGCAGGAACTTGAGGTCTGTTTCATTATTCTATGTCCTATATTATGGGGCTACCTGAGAAAGATGGCATTTTACATTTTGTATAAGACCAAAACTTCAGATTCAGGCTCTATTATCAACACTTGGAAGAGAATTTAGAAGCAGGTGTCTTTGGAACACCCCCTTACAGGCTTCTATTCAGAATCCCAGCTCACAAGCATTTCTGATGATACACATTGATCCCCAAAGTATAAATGCATTTTGTGACATTCCATGAAAGGAAATTACATGGCTCTTGGGTTCTTTTGAATATGTAAATTAACAGACACAAAACACATTCACCCCATATTATCCCAGCCTGTCAGCTGGATAGCTCTTTCTTGAAAATTATCCCAAGAACTAAACACTCGCCTTCATATTCATATTTATTCCTTTGGGTAAAAAATATATATAATTCTCAGGCTCTTTCATTGTTTAAAAAAGTACCACAGAGCACTGGACTGGTGTCCATTGCCTCATAAAACCCTTAGATATGGATATGATCATCTAGGGACTAAAATATCTTCCCTTTTGGTAATAGCCTTTATATTTTTTTGTTATTATCTATTGGCTGGAGAGAGAAAAAAATATTGATTTGTTGCTCCACTTATTTATACATTCATTGGTTGATTTTTGTACGTGCCCTGACTGGATTTTTATATGTGTCCCCACAACCTCAGCATGCAGGGACAACCAACTGAGCTGTGTGTCCAGGGCCTGGCCTTTGAATTCTAATATAGCCACTGAGGGTCCTCTTCCAATGTTGTCTCAGTTTAGCAATGCCATCAAAGCACATAGCTTGATTATTGCTAACCACTTGTTAACTGCGTTGGTCTTTAGCCTCCAATGTAGTGGTCAATTTAAATTCCAAATTTGGGAAAAATACTGCTTCCAGACAAAGGCCATATCCAAATGAAGCATCTCCCTTATCCATTTGGCATTCAACACAAGACAGCAACAAATTAAGGGCACTTTCCAGTCTAACCAGAGTGCTTGGGGGGATGCTGCCCCTGTGTCTTCCCCGACTCCCATGGGGCTCTCAGGAAGCTTCAGCTCTATTTTGAATTTAATGACAACTTAATCCTTAATCACAGCTCATTATTTGGACAAAAATTTGGGCCATTTCACCTGAATACAATCTGAAATGGAAGCATTGGGCACCTGGTTCCCAGGCTAAGTCAACTAATGAACAAAAATAGTTTTCATTCTTTTATAGCAGGCCAATTAGCTTAAAGCAAAGCAATCAGTTATTTGACTAAAATACCCTGTCATCTGATTAAATTTAGTGGCCTGTTTATGTAAAACAAGTAACCTAGAGATAAATTAACCCGGAATCCCTTCTAGTATATTGGAATCTATCAGTAATCTCTATGGCCTAATTGAATAGATTGCTGTAGCACTTTCTAGATTGGATGAGACAGCGTGAGAGGAAGCACAGTGGTTTTATGACTACTTTGCCCTTGCCCCCTCCTTCTTCAATCCAGAGTGACTTTGGAAGCACCCGTGGAGTCCAGAGAGACTACTACAGGCTGTGAATGCAAGACAATTTTGTTTTGGCAAGTTTGGGTTTTGCCCCTGGGGCCTGAATGCTTTAGAGGGTAGAGAGGAAAAGGACAACACCTAGAGACTCCTTTAGATGCATTTTCTGCCTCTAAATGCACCTAAAATGAGATTTCTGGGGAGGGGGGGGATGGTGACAACATTGGAAGTTTATGTGGGTAGCAGGAAAGAAATTAGAGGCAGAAGACAAAGAACACAATGACCTGGGGTGACTAGGCATCACTCCACTCACGTCCCCAAATGATGTGGCTGAAGTGGTTAGGAGAGATTAGACACAGACGAGAACAGCAGGGTGAAGTGCCTGCTGAATAATCAGATCAGTAGCTGCCTGTGCACTGTGATAAGAAAATGCAAATTCGACAGGGTTGAGAGGGGGAATAATGCACTGTGTCTTCAACTGACAAGTTCTGATTGTCCTGTAGGCCTGGAAAGGCTCAGCCTTCCAAGGGAAACACTTCTAAAAATACCAAGTGCAAACCTCAGGCCTCTCAGGCTGCTCACAAATCCATGCACCCTTTCAGTAGCGCTCATTTAGAGGAGCACTCACCCCTCGCAGCACTCCACTGGTGTTAAAGTGACTGAGGAGGAGCTGAACAAATGGGCATACAACAGGCTGAATTTCAAGGTCAGCATTTTGGAAGTCATAGTTAAGATGGAATTGTTTTTTTCTTAAAGCAGTATTGGTAACTGTTCAGAAGAGAATTCTGGAGTTATATCATGTAGTTTCACACTCTAACTCAGCCATCCACTCTGTGACCCCACATAACTTTATTTCTCTTCCCTGGTTTACTCACCTTATAAAATGAGGGGATAAAACTAATGTTTCTGAGAGTATAAAATGTATGGTAGGTATGTGGGGATCAGACTAGTGCTTGGCACAGCCTGATTCACTAACACATTTTTGTTATGATTTCTGTGGCTCCCATATTCTGGTTCGTGCCTCGGCTGTAAGGAAAGCCTTTAAAGTTCTGTGCTTTCTCTTGATGATGAGAACGTACATGGTGACATGGTCCTTTTCTTTCTGTGTGCCTTTTCAAATGGGGGATTTGGGTGGTGATTATAGGAAGATGACAGAGACCTCCGGGGAATGGTGGCACCCACAGAAATCTATTCACAGGAGACTGACGGGCTCCCACACAGGCAGGACTGGGGACTAGTGCTCTCTTTACCTTCTTTTACTTCCATATTTAACTGAGGCAACAAAGCTTCTTAATGTCCACTCCTGGCATTTTAATCACATACA